>NC_041817.1:19586282-20942115 GCF_900964775.1 Scleropages formosus
CCCCTTCTTAAAAAGAGGGACCACCACCCCGGTCTGCCAGTCCAGAGGCACCGTTCCCGAACTCCACGCGATGCTGCAGAGGCATGTCAGCCAAGACAGCCCCACAACATCCAGAGACTTGAGAAACTCGGGGCGGACCTCATCCACCCCCGGAGCCTTGCCACCGAGGAGTTTTTTGACTACCTCAGCAACTTCAGCCAGGGTAATGGACGAGTCCCCCTCCGAGTCCCCAGCCTCAGCTTCCTCTACGGAAGGCGTGTCGGAGGGATTGAGGAGATCCTCAAAGTACTCCTTCCACCGCCCGAGAACATCCTCAGCTGAGGTCAGCAGCGCACCACTTCCACTGTAAACAGTGTTCGTGGAACACCGCATCCCCCCTCTGAGTCGCCGGACGGTTTGCCAGAATCTCTCTGAGGCCGACCGAAAGTCTTCCTCCATGGCCTCACCGAACTCCTCCCAAGCCCGAGTTTTTGCCGCGGCGACTGCCAGAGCCGCGCTCCGTTTGGCCCGTCGGTACCCATCAGCTGCTTCAGGAGTCCCATGAGCCAGCCAGGCCCGATAGAACTCCTTCTTCAGCTTGACGGCATCCCTTACTTCCGGTGTCCACCACCGTGTTCGGGGATTGCCGCCGCGACAGGCACCGGAGACCTTATGGCCGCAGCTCCGAACAGCCGCACCGACAATGGAGGAGCGGAACATAGTCCATTCAGACTCAATGTCCCCCACCTCCCTCGGGACCTGGTTGAAGCTCTGTCGGAGGTGGGAGTTGAAGACCTCTCTGACAGGGGCCTCCGCCAAACGTTCCCAACAGACCCTCACTATGCGTTTGGGCCTGCCAGGTCTGTCCAGCTTTTTCCCCCGCCATCGAATCCAACTCACCACCAGGTGGTGATCAGTTGACAGCTCAGCCCCTCTCTTCACCCGAGTGTCCAAGACATATGGCCGAAGGTCAGAAGAAACGACTACAAAGTCGATCATCGACCTCCGACCTAGGGTGTCCTGGTGCCAAGTGCACTGGTGGACACCCTTATGCATGAACATGGTGTTCGTTATGGATAAACCGCGACTAGCACAGAAATCCAATAACAACTCACCGCTCGGGTTCAGATCAGGGAGGCCGTTCCTCCCAATCACGCCCCTCCAGGTATCACTGTCGCTGCCCACGTGGGCGTTAAAGTCCCCCAGTAGAACGACAGAGTCCCCAGTGGGAGCGCTTTCCAGCACGCCCCCAAGGGACTCTAAAAAGGCCGGGTACTCTACACTGCCGCTAGGCGCATAAGCACAAACGACAGTGAGAGACCGTTCCCTGACCCGAAGGCGTAGGGAGATGACCCTCTCATTCACCGGGGTAGACTCCAACACATGGCGGCTGAACTGGGGGGCTATTAATAAGCCCACACCAGCCCGCCGCCTCTCACCTTGGGCAACGCCAGAATAGTGGAGAGTCCACCCTCGATCGAGTAGAGTGGTTCCAGAACCCAAGCTGTGAGTGGAAGTGAGCCCGACTATATCTAGACGGTATCTCTCAACTTCCCGCACCAGCTCAGGCTCCTTCCCCGCCAGTGAGGTGACATTCCAAGTCCCAAAAACCAGAGTTGGCACCCGAGGTTTGGGTCGGCCGGGCACTCGGCCCCGATCACCGCCCAAATCACAATGCACCGGCCCCTTACGGTCTCTCCAGCAGGTGGTGAGCCCACCGAAGAGCGGCTCCACGTTGTGGCTTCGGGCTGAGCCCGGCCAGGCCCCGTGGGCATAGACCTGGCCACCAGGCGCTCGCATGCGAGCCCCCCCCCCAGGCCTGGCTCCAGGGTGGGGCCCCGGTGACCCCATACCGGGCGGGGTAAACGGACGCCTTGATTTTTTTGTCATAAGGGGTTTTTGAACCGCGCTTTGTCTCGTCTGTCATCCAGGACCTGTCTGCCATGGGAGACCCTACCAGGGGCATGTAGCCCCAGACAACATAGCTCCTGGACTCATTCAGGCACTCAAACCCCTCCACCACGATAAGGTGGCGGTTCACGGAGGGGATTTTTTTTTTCTTTTAGTGTAATATTGGCAGAAGCAGTAGATATGTTTTTCATCTGACAAGTCTTTAAAAAAAAATTGTGAAAGGCACACAAGGCTCTCAACCGTGTACTACCTTGTCCTATACAAAGTATTTTCATCCACTATGTTAATGGAAAATGGTTGAATTTCATCACAAGATAAGTCGGAGCTGTATAGTAACAACAATAATAATAAAAATAATCATCAACATCATTGTCACCAGCACCACTATATTGTTTTTCTTTATCTAATACAAGAGTACTTTCTTAAAAACAATAATGGACACTATGTTCCAATTTCTTTTGAACATTCTCTTTGTGGCAGCAAAAACTGCAGTTGCTTTATTAAAGTAAATATATTAGCAAACTTATCCTCCAGTTGTTTGGACAAGCTTCACAGTGACAGAGTAGCGTTGGTAAGAAGTGGCTAGTAGGGGAACTAATACTGTAGTGGTTAGCGTTATTACATTTGGATCAAAAGTCGAAAGCTTGATCCCCACCTCTTGCTGTAGCCCCCTTAAGCCAGATACTTACTTTAAGTAGCTCTACTAAAATTACCCAGCTGTATAAATGGGTAAATAATTGTAACTTTAACATTGTAAGTCGCTTTGGAGAAAAGCATCAGCTACATGAATAAATGTGAGTGGTTAAAGAGGACATCTAACTGCTGATGACAATGGTCTCGCAGACAATTAGGCCTGACAACAGATTCAACTAATTAGCTGTTAGGAGAAGCTTATCAAAAAGGTGCACCTTTCCAACTTGTTGGTATGGACACCAGCAACACAGTCATTTGGCATTTAAGAGGTGGAACCAATGCTGGGCTGGCCTCCTAGGACTATGGCTTGTGTGGACTGTGATAAACTGCCCCTGGCCTGATTCCTGATCTGCGACCATGATCGTATTATGTGATGTGGCATCAGATCGATAATGGAGACAAGGTATGGATCAAATTTTTTCAGAGGCAAATGGAAAAGGAGGAAAATACAACTCCTTTTTTTCACTTTTTTGAATGTATTCAATAGCACAAGCAGACAAAATCTCAAGGGTTCTGAAGCACTGCTGTGTATGTAGAATTCTGGCAAAATTTTATGTAAGAAATAAAGTCAGTTCTTACAAGCTGCTGGCATTGTAATTGTTCTCATGAGCAAGCAGAAATAATCTTGAAGGTTGTTTTGAGACATGTTGTGTTAAAAAAAGGTTCATTGCAACGTATTCTATGTGTTTCCATTCATCCTTAAAGGGTACAGCATGAAGGAATATTTTGTGCAAGTGTTTGCCTCCATTACATGGAAATTTATAGTCAGTGAATGATTTTTTAAATACAGTTTAGTCAGTGCTATACTGTTCCTTTAAAGTAAAAAAATTGAGCTAATGGTTTCCTTACTACAAATGTACTGTACAACCAAAAAGTTTTCCTTCTGTTATTGCCCCAAGGTTGTTTAGGGGTGGACAGGGGTGTAACAAAGTTTTTATAAAAAGTTATGGGTTATAAATTTAGAACACAGCAAATAGTGTGCAAAAACCAGATTGTGTGTTTAATGTTATTGTGAGAGAGCAAATAACGTAAGTCCACAAACTAAAGAGCCAACAAACAAACCTTAAAACAGAAAACAGAATGCAAATGGCATTCGGAAACAAAGGAAAAGCCCAACTAATCTATCCTTTCTAGACAATCCACTTTCTAATTCAATTTTGGAAACAAAAAATGGGGTTGGAACCCAAAAATACCCAAAACTTCCCCCAAGTTCTCAACTGCATTACATGAATGCTATTTAAAGAAAGAAAACAAAACACCAAACAAGTGTACAAGCAGTGTAGGAGTGATACAAAGAAAGAAGCAAAAATATCAACGTAACAGTAAGAAGATGAACAGAAAGACAGAAGAAAGCGATATCGAAATCCCTGTAGAACAGTTTTGTTAATCCACAAGCAAGGTCGCAAATGGCCTCCGGGAAGTTGCTTTTCAACATTTGAGAACTCCCGTCTTTCCTGGTCCAGTGAATCATGTCCATTACCCTTGGATTGATGCTGAGGTAGGGGTGTCACTTCCAAATGCAGCCAAGGGAGAGGAACCAAAAGAAAACACAATGGTTGCTCCTGTGGATGAAACACCTTGAAATGGTGATGGAACTATAGATTTAATTGATCTTAAGATATACATAAATTGACTGCTCATTAGGAAGATGAAATTTACATACTATTACTATTAAGAGCAGAATGCAAAGTAGTTGGAATTGTATCATGTTGCCTTCTGTACACTTTCCCTGAGCTATTAATAATACCACATTCAGCAATTTTCATATATGTTTTCTTTAAACACATTTTAGGTAGTGTGTTGGTGAAGGAGGTAGCTCTGGTGCCTAAAATGGTCTTGACATGGGACATGTTCGCATGGGTTTCCTTAATGTGATCTGGATGTCTTTCCCAGGTCAAAAAAATGTGTTTCAGTTGGACTGTTGACTCCAAATTGCTCATAGTGTGTAAGCAAGCGAGTGTGTGATAGTACTCCAATGGACTGGTAACCCCTCCAGCATGTATCTTGCTTTGTGCCCTATGCTTCTAGGAAAGGTTCTGGTCCATTGAGGTCTCACATTGGACAAGTGGTTACTGATAGCAACGGATGTATTTATCACATTCCCCAGTACTGTAGAAATGTGACACTTCTAGGTGTGCTCTTATTTTTGAAAATAAGCACTGATCAGGTTTGGAAACAGTGTTGCAGCTTTAAAATTTTATATTTATTTCTCATATCGGAGTGATTCTCTAATATGCCCTCAGTTAAATTTTGATGATTTCAGCACACAGCTATGTGTAATTTAAACTGTTCAATATATTGCTTTTAATCATATTTTTTATAACAGAGCCAGGACTTTCATAACCCCAAAACAGAGTCGTGTGTTATCCTAAAAAGAAAAGATGAAAAAGTGAAAAAATGGAATCATACCCTCCATGCTTGTTTGAAGCTATGTGGTCATAGTTCTCTATTGATTTTACCACAGTATCCTTTATGGTAAGGTAGTGTGACAATTTAATGGAAAGAAAAAAGAAAGCAAACGGTCAATAGCTTGAGAAGGTGTGTAGGAACCTATATGTCACTGTCACTCTCGACACAACTTCACAGCTGGTGTGTGCTGACATGTCGATTGGCTTTTTCTCAAAAAGAAACAGAGCCTTATTGGAAGGACTGACAAGAATGCTCTATTAAGTCACAATTCAATGGATCACACATTCCATGTGACATATCAAGTGGGAAGAGGACATGGAAGCTCTTTGATTATTCTGCATTGCTTTGTGGGATTCATAGAAATGGATCAGTATGATCAATTCCTGATTGTAAGCCATTATTTTCACACAACTGAACGTAAATAGTAGTGTTTATTCAAAGAGATTAGGTTGAAATAAAAAAAGAATACATAAAATTCTTATTTGTTTAGATGTTGTATTCTTGTGTGTATCTGTTTGTCTATGTGTGTGTGTGTGTGTGTGTGTGTGTGTGTGTGTGTGTGCGCATGCACAGAGAGAGAGAGAGAGAGAGAGAGAGAGAGATATTTTTCTTTACCTTCCCTCTTCTTGCACTGAAATGAGGTGCAATTCTGCTCCATGACATATGTCGATTTAGCAGTCTACTCAATAGCAGGAAGAACCTAAGAAAATTATCGGTCTTCTGTTAATGACTGGACACAGAAGTTGTGCTTGATGATTAATAAAAATCTTGTGGAAATTAATGTTACGTTACAGTCAACAATTCTCCAGTTACATTATCGGGTAACATCGTAATGAGGTAACTGTTCACTTCATCCGTCGATGCTTATTTGCATAATTTCTATCCGCTGTCTATTTGTTGAATGAATCTGCACTGTGTTGCCTTCTGTAACAAGTAGTTGCATTAGAGCTGCAAATGCATTACAGAGAGAACACAAAGAAAAATACACCTTTTTTATTCAATGTAATACAACATCATTTCAGTATCATCCAGCCATTCTAATTAAGTACTTGTTATACAGGTTACTCGAGGTACTCAGCAGAGAATGTGGAGGAGAGACTAAAGTACATGAATCTTGTTAAGTTGGTTTCCCTCCTCTGTGAGCTTGCATAGAAAATAAAAATTAAGAAAAAAAAAAAAAAAAGAAGTGCATCGGGATGAGCTAATCCATCAGTAGAACTTGGAAGTCCCCAAGTGATGCCACTCCATCTGACTTTGTCACCTGTGAAGGATGGGAGACTTGAAGGGACAGGTGGAATCCTGCAAATAAAGAAAGAAAGAACCTGGTAAAAAGGCCACAAAATTCTCCTCCCAAGGTTTCAAAATGCTGTGATAAACTGTAGCATTCAATTGTTCAAATTTAAACCAATGCCCAAAATGAAGTGGTGCCCAATATTTAAATTGTGAGGTTTTAACTACCTCTTGAGATGTACAGGGCCAATGGTATCTTGACAAAATAATAAGCTAAGCAACCTAAGAGATCACCATTCTCACCATCATTCTTTGAGCAACGTTCTTATTTTGCTGCATAAACATCAAAAATACAACCTGTGTCAAAGTTGTATTGTGGGTTGAGTTTAGTCAGAGAGATTTGAGCCCTGATATTTGTCCTCTCCTTTTTTACTTGCCTTGAGGCATTTTCCATGGTTGTTGATATGCAGATGAGGTTAGAGCACTTTTTTGTTTACCTTATGTATTACAGACAGAGAAACAACTCAACTAGGCTTGAATCATCACGATATAGCAGCAAGCCTGATGGGGATCAGGCCAAACAGATATCTTCAGCATATGGTCTCACCGCGACATCACACCATTAAGGGCTTCAGTCCATGATCCGAAACAACGTGGACCCTCCTGCTAGACTGCACCCAGACCATTACTGAGGATCACTGAGGGCTTCTGGTGAAAGCTTTAAGTTCTCAATAACTCTAAAGCAGGGGAGATTACTTTCCCATGTGAAAAAAGAGCCATCAGGATTTTATCTTTCTGAAATGGGACTGGATTATTTTGGCTTCTTATTTTTATCATGTTTGGACTCTGGCACTGGTTTAAATGAGCAGTGCAAATGACTGTTTTAACTTTGTTTTAAATGTTTCAACTTCAATTGTGTATAGTTTGGCTATTTTATTTCATAAAATGCATATAAATTTGAACCAATTGTCCTTTTTAGGGTAGTGGTAGTCCAGAGTCTACTCTGGATTCACTGAGCAATAGATTAGAAGGGATTCACCCTGAAGGTGATGCCAGACCATCATAGAGTAACTACATTTGCACACATTCACAAACCACAGGGAATTTAGTCTCATCAGTTCACCTGAAACTGTGAGCAGGAAACTGAAGCTCCTAGAGGAAATCCATGCAGCCATGGGGAAAATGTACAAACTCCACACAGATTCATCCAGTGTCTAACCTACACCCAAACAGCCCAGGTACTATGAGAAGGAACAGCCTCCCGCTATGCTGCTGTACCACTTAATAAATCTTAGCTTTTCAAGATTAAACAATGCAGTTTGATAGTCAAAGTTTCAGAATGGCCTTCCTAAATCTCTTATAAGAATTTTTATTTATTTTTACATGCCCATATGAGACTAATAGTACATTAGTAACTAACCTCTTTCATTTAAATATGTTGCGGATTTCAGTTAAAATGCTCTCGACCATAATCCCGTGGTCATCCTTTTTTCAGCTTTAATAAACTGTCCATTTGGTTAAATAAATGGTGTAAGGGCAGATTTCTCTGGACTTTGTTGCATGACCTATATATATATCCTCCTATCTGTGTGTGTTGTGTAGGTTGAAATCCTTTAAGTTTTTTCAACAGGAAGAAGGTACCACAGATGCATATGCATCCTCAGGGGCAGTGTTCTGCTGTAGACAAGAGATAAACTACCTCTGCTGAAATATTGATTAAATACTGTATGGCCTTGGTAGCTTGGTTTCCTTCTCTAGGCCTACATATCTGTGTAATTTCATATTTAAACAACAGAACAAAATAAATTCACAGGGGACGTTGTGAAACGGACAGTTTTGACATTGACGGTATGCATTAATACATCAATTCATTAAAATATCGTCAAACATGTAAAATACTATTCAGCAATAGCTTAATTAATATTTGGAGGGAAGAACAAAAACTCAGTTTGCATGTCCTTCAACACATTTAGTAGTAATATTAATATTCATCAATCTCTGAAATACACAAATTGGTGTGCTATCCAGGGTATACCACTCTCGGCCTTGTTCCCAATGCTTCTGGAATAGGCTCTGGATTACCATGACCCTGCTTGGGACAAGCAGTTATTTAAACTGGATGGATAAAAAGCACAATATCAGTTAGTGTATCATTCATGCTTCCCATTTTAAACTCTCTTCTTTTTTATCATACCTTTGCTAAAAATGAAAACTTCTTTTATATCCCTTCCATCTATTAATTCTCAGTTCCATTTGTCTTGATTATCATGATTATTACCAATAAGATTATTCAAAAAGTTTTAATTTAATCATTTTCTCTTCGACTGCACAGTATATAAAATAAATGGTAAAAATGTGTATTTTAACCTAGGGGACAAATTAATCATAATGCGGACACAGTAATAGAAAGTTATTACAGTACATACTATCAGTTAAATGACAGACTGAAAATGTATTTGCAAGTACACATCAAAGCTTACATAATCTTTTACTCTCAGATAAATCAGACTGGCTTTTGATCATGTTGAACGTTTGAGGATTACAGATCTTGCTCCTTGAAAGCCATTTAACACTAAAATGTCTGAATATGATTTATTAACTTGGCTAGGAAACGCCATACAAACGGAACGGCACAGATGTACAGTGTGTAATTGTCCTCTTTTATATAAAGGAGTGTCACTTCTAATCCAGTTTCTACAACACTTTAGTTACCTGAAATTAGTTAATTACAAGCAAAGTTTCAAAGCCATTACAGTAAATGTGTGATCTATACTCTGCATTTGCAGAAATAAAGTCAGTTACTGCAGAGACATGGGGCCTTCCAGAAGGTGCTGCAATCCATCTGTTAAAGTGGTGCCTAAGCCTTTTCTGTCATGGATTTTAAAACTGATGTAGTTTGTTTTGTTCAGTTTGGAATGATTAGCCTTTATTTTATGTGCCATGACACAAAGCAGGTGACTACAAGTGCCGCGGCAAAGGTTGGTGCCCAGGGGCGAGTGTGAATCCCCTGGAGTGTATTGTCCAGGCCATCTGCTGCTCCTCATCTCACTGGCAAGCCATGTGCCGCAGAGCTCTCAATGCACCCTCCGACTCATACGGTGGCTGTTAACCAACCCGAAGGGCATTGTTTTTAGCTGCACAATGCAGCATGGTTTATTCAGCATATACGTGGGCAATTTGTTTAACAATTAATACGATTAAAGCAGAATGGCACTAAAAAATTTATAAAAAGTATTTTTATTATGTCCACATCTGCTGAAATAATAAGTTGTTTGGCAGGCAGGCCACACTATCTGCTTTTTCAGCTAATTGACAAAAGTTATCATAGGTATGTTTATGAAAATTGTTGTACGTTACTGGTGAATAATGCATGAATATTGTTTGGTTATTAAAGGTGCCTGTGAGTCTGATGAGTAGTTTAGTTTTAAGGATTTTTAATATTATTGTGGTTATCATAATAGTAATTGTTTCCATTAAGTGGAATGACCTAAATAAAATGTCAGAGGTAAATAGTATGGAAGGTAAATAGTTTTAATCTTTGTCTGAAAAACAAGCTACAGAGGTACCATGGGATATGTTTATACATTACTATATATTTTTTAGCAGAATGGAAAAAAGATAGCAAGACTGTTCCTTATGCAAATGTATGAAGGTGGGAATTCTCTTTCTCAAGATTGTGATCGTTTTCAAGAGAGAACCTGTGTGGAGGCAGCAATCATGCATCATACTGAAAGTAGGAGGAGTGTTCACATTCTTGGTGATTGCAGGAGTGAATCTCCCATTTACAATCAAAATCTTTAGAAAAAAATGCAAGCAAAATGATAAGATGTCTTGTGTCTGTAATCATATGTGCCTCACATTGCACTTTTCTTAGCTGATGATGAAAAATTAAAGAAAACACAATGCATGTGATTACACTAATATAAAAAGCTATTGTTCTCGGCAACATATGCATTTGTCATGATGCTAGATATGGATAAGTGAAATTTTATTTAACTGTAAGCAGAAACACTATGCAAATTTCACATAATTCAGCTAAATTCAAATAAATTATACATGGTAATTACTTAATATTTGTTTTTTGCAGTTCCCTCTACAAAACAGACACTAGCACAGTTGCATATATTACTACATCATTGCATCATTGTGTAAATACATATGTGTTTGTTCAGCATAAAGAATTAATTCTTAGATACACTTTTACCCATTGATCATGAATAATAACTCACCTGTTATGGGACTGCAGTGATCTACAACTTATTTAGGTGACACAGGGTATAGGAAAGGGTATGCACTAAATGGTACCAATCATTGACTGATGACCTATGATACCAATCCATCATAAAAAAAATCACACACACCAAAGGGTACTTTAGAGTCATCAGGTCATCGGAACGACATTGTTTCATACAGTGGGAGGAAACCCACACAAACTCTAAAGAACATGTGAACTCTGCACAGAGTCGGAGCCAAACCTAGATCGAAATGTACAGCTCATGAGCCATGAGGCACTGGCACTATCTTCGGTGCCACTGTATTGTCTTCTAGATGTTTACTGAAATTTAATTCCAATTTTTTTTCCTTACTATATATATATATATATATTTTTTTTTATGTATTTAAATACCTAAACTATGTACCTGAGAACAAAGTAGAGAGGATGCTTTTGTGTGAAACCTTGACCACAAGATACAATTTCATTGTTATTTTTGCTGTTGGGGTCATTTTTTCTTTCTTTTTTGATATGTATTTAAAGAGCCATAACTTGAGCCAAACATTATTGACGGATGCTGTATGCATTAGATCATATGGTAAAAATGAACATTGTAATTGATTTTCTTTCTCTGCTTGTTGTTATTGTAACTAATTCTCCACCCAAAAGCAAGATGAATGGTACTTCATGGGTTGTTGTGAAGGCCAGACAAATCAATTAAAATGACCTGCTCTGACAAAGATTTACATCATGCAGCTCGGAGCAAACTGCACTCCATAAGGGAGCAGTGCGCTGTGGACTCTAGAATATCCAAGTTATAAAGACTGACATGTCCAAATAATAATTGCAAGAGGAACTATTTCCTGACCTTCACATACAACTTCTCACTGGTGAAATGTCATCTCATGTCAATTTTGACTTTCTTATCGTTGTATTTTGCTTCCCAAAGTTCAGCATTTTTACTTTTTAACTCACACTTGCGGCCTCGAAACTTTACCTACAGCAGAGACTGTCATGGAAATTTCAATTATTGTCCAAGTAACACTGGAACCTTTTAATTTCTGGTCTCCTTCTTGACGATAAGATGGAGAAAAGCTATACTACGTCTGCTAAGCTGTGTAATCACATGGCAACCATTTACATTTGACAATATCACTGGTAAATAACATTTTAATATGATACTGAGAAGTGTCAGTACATCTGGGCCATTAGACTACCATTGCAAAGCATTTGGAGGGGGGAGGTGGAGATCTCTAAGCCCATCAGCAACTTAATGCAACCACTTCTGAAAAGCCATGTGTCAGGCTAGCCATTCATCCTAGACGATAGTCTTCATTGCCGGAGAGCTGTATTTCATCTTCATTTCATCAATTTGTGTTGCTTCATTTGCATTTATGGAGTATCACCCTCTCACTTATTGGAATACAGTAAAATAAATAAAAAAAGGAATAAATGAATAAAAGGGAGTGAAACTGGTTTTGATACTTATAATTGTGGAGAGTCATCTGAAGACCTTGGGGGATTGCTTTAATGTCATCCTAAGGAACGGCAGGCTAATCTTTACGGCATGCACCACGTTACTTATCCTTGAGCCCCAGATGCATAAATGCGACTTCATCATAATACAGCTGCCATTGAGTTTGTTTTTTTATTCATATGCGACAAGCTGTCCCCCCCCTTCATTTATATTAAGATAACCATGTCAGCTCCAATATTACGGCTTCAAAGCAATTTGCCTTAGCAGTACGTTCTATATAAGTCTTTACACAGGAGTGAGATCAATAAAAGACAAGTCTCATGGAATTTCATGGCCTCGTGTAGACAAAAACAAGGGTAACCTTTTGAGTAAACCCTGTGTGGTTTCACAACTTCTAACGCTCAGTTAGGTCTGCTAAACACAGTTTGTGATTCATTTAGCATGCAGTTTTTCTCGGTTTTGTTGTTGGTTCCTTCAGGTCACCTCACTCCAGTCTTGTCTTTTGCATGACTCATAATAATCTGACTGACCATTTTTGCGTCGAGCAGATTTACATAAAACAAAAAAATAACACTGAGCAGCAGTAAATCTAGCAAACATACTGCTCACCTGTGGCAGCAATAAGCTCTGCAAAAATACTCAAAACTGTATAAGTTGGACCTATAACATTGTAATAACTGAACTTAGACTTTTAGTGTTTAAATTTGAAATGTCCATTTATTTTAGCAAAAAAGATTTATTGTCATAGTCTAAGACGTGCATTGCTGACAAATGTATTAGCATGTCTCATTGCTGATTATAAAAGTACTACATAAACGCATAGTGAGCTAATTTACATCATAATTAATTGACATTGTGCTAATGCTGTTGCACAATGCATACATATACCACACATAATGATGACATGACATAGCAGCTAGAAGTACAAGCCGTATTCATATGCAGTCACACAATGATGATATAATGAGTACCCAGAAAGAGGCACTGACACACTACCATGTTGCAAAGCCCCCTGGGTAATTATTAGAGGCACAATTCTCTTGTGCAGCCACGGGATCAGGATTCATTGACAGTGTCAATAGTCCTTTGCAGATCCACAGAGCAACCCCCACCTCTGTTGTTACTGAATCAAATAAAGTCGCTTCAAGCACATCTGACGTCTTGCTATTTATTTATTTTTTTCAAAAACTAAGACTCGGATTTCGGTGCCGTTTTCACATTTTATGCACGGGGCGTTGTCGTGATATAAGAGCAAAGAAAAGGATTGGGTTGAGGATTTAGCATTTTGATGGAACTGCTGTCAATTCAGAAGGTGTGTGTGTGTGTGTGTGTGTGTGTGTGTGTGTGTGTAAGAGAGAGACTGGGTGAACTTGCCGCAACATGCTATGGAGTATGGAGTTGCTGAAAGGTGTCAGCTAGCTGTTCTGACAATGCATGCATAAATATATTGCATTGTTTGGTATTTTCTTGCAAAATTCTGTACTATATCAATTCAGTTCAATTCAATTTATTTTTCTAGCGTGCTCTTCTCACACAGTAACACATGGTATCCTTTCAAGAAGTGGAAATATATTTTTGAGTTTTAAAATAAAAATAAATAAATAAATAAATATACAAAAAAAAGAAAACTCTTGTCCAGTGCAAGTACATTGTGGTCCACAGCCTACTCTCCAGTCATAGGGAATTAAGCACAGTAAATGGTGGACAAGCAGTCAGTCAACCTCAGGACAGAAAGAAGAACAGTTTGCTGACACATTCTGACAAATACTGCTACTGTATAATGTCCACTTAACCATGTTTGCTAAGATGAAAAACATGACTACAACCTTTTTAGACTAGAACATTTGTAATTTGTTTTGATGGCAGTTGTTTGACTACATTCCACCACAATATGCCATGGATATGTGTGCTAATGTGCTTTTTTAAAAGCTGTTTTCTCCTGCATTTTTCCTTTCATTACACTTTCCTTGCTTTTAAACCAACATCATAAAGCGAACAGTGCAAGCAGTGTTTATCATGAACTGTTTTTACTCATAAAAGGCAACCTACATTTTTAATGATTCTTTTTAGAAGGCTTGCACACCACTTAATGCAAATAGTGACATATAGTATTCCAGAGCAATTCAGCGACATCTGTATGGGCAATAAATTGTTTTAATGAAGTATAAGGCCAAATAAAACTACAAAGGAAAAGGGGATGTGGGGATTCCTTCCTTCTGATGATAAATGTTCTGTTTTACAAGTAAAGAGAGTCAAACAACATTTAGCTATACAGCAGAGGAAAAGGATATATGGTAATGTTTTAAAAAGCCATCCTGTGTACAGTAAGAATGCGCACAAGACCTTTTTTTTTATTTTATTTTCACATGTACTTTTTCAATTGTATTTAATCTTTTATTTTTTTAAATGTCAGGCTTTGTAAGAAGATTACTGAGCACAAAGAAAAAAATAATGTGTTGATGTAAATCACTGCAGCTGTAATTGCATTAAGACATTCAGTGTAATAACTGAAAGGAATGAAAATGCTTTCAGAGCTCTTGGAGGAAGACTAAAGTATCTTTAACAATGTGAGATTCTCAAAAATCCTGTCTCTTCACTGGAGAATTGGCACCTTCAAAGTCTGTGTTTAAGGAGGATGCACTTAAGTGTTCCTAATGATCAGCTTCCCTCTACCTTGGACTAAATTCAGAAATGCAGAAATATACACTGGAACATTCACAATTTGGATATTCACAACTTTTGTTCACAGCAGTAGGTGATGTTCTATATTTATCCATTATCCTTGTGTGTTATTAACACTTACGCAGTTGATGCCTTTATGAAAGTAAATCACAATGTCAGGTTTGCACACTAAGCTTCTCGCAATAGTTTACCGATTTATACAGTTTGTACAACTCAGTATTCTTTACACCATCAATTCATGGTAAAGCTCATGTATACTACAGCAAAAGCAGTAATTAAAAATTTTGTCGTACAATTGCATACAGTAACTTTAACCATTATGCTGCCCACTCCCCACTTCATTTTAGATATCTATACTACATATATAAAAATAGTTTTTGACTAGAGTATTTTAAAATAGCATTAATTCTTACCAATTTCGAGAAATATTAGCAAAAATAAATTTAAAAATGTGCATTGTTTCACCCATGTTAGCTCTTGCTTGATATGCTGTATCAATAGATGTGATGTACACTTCCATTGCTTCCTGAATGGGTGAGTGGTTATAGCACTTTAGTCATGTCCTCATGTTCATGTCACTGATCACACCACTAGATTATAACTCAAATGTGAATATCTATATTTTTTTTCTTTGTGAATTTGTGGATGATATTGTGCAGAAGCCACCTGACTTCGTACTGAAGCAATGCTATAAATTTTTTGTGTTTGCTTAGTGGAGCGTGGTTATACAGTATAAGCATTATCAGCAAATGTCAACTACTTTGTTTTCCTGACTTTGATGGCTGAAGTCCTTTCACCTTTGTGTATATTCTGATGGTTTCAAAGCCTCAGAGGAAAATAATGTAATTTTTATTTCCATAACAGGGATTGACATGTTGAAGCAGTGGGTTTGAGTGTGTGTGGGTGTGTGAATATATGTCTGTGTGGCTCCAGGTATGCAGATTCTGTTTCTGTTTTTGTCCAGGCAGTTTTTCAAGTTTGTATAATCAACCATTCTCCTGAAATGATAAACATCAATATTAACAGTGAACATCATATTGTTAAACATTAAAACTGTCATCAGTAAAGTTCATGGGAGAACATAGCTATAAATACCATGGCGAAGAAAGTATTCTTGTCATATAGAAGATTGATTTTTGATTATACTCTTGATATTTACTGTGTATAGAAAAATGTGAAAGGGATTGAAATATAGTAGATTTTCAATTACACGCAATAAGCTGAACCGGACCAAGCAATGAACAACTGCTAATGCAACTGAAGATTTAAGTTACTTGTAGGTTATATTTGTATAAAATGTACAGCTTTAATCTGAGGCTCCATCATATGGTTTGTGACAGACTAGGTTTTGATAGATCAAAGAGTTAATACAGATAAAATGCATCAATTGCAAAATTTATTATGAAAAATTACTGCTGTCATGTTATGAAAAATGTCAGTACTTCAAGGTTCAGCAACTACACTAATAGCCTTTACAGGACTACAGAATGAAAATGACTCCAAATTGAGGCAAAAATGTAAAATCAATCCATTTTTACATAATTAACTGTGTCACTAGTAAAAGTAAAACAGTGATGATTATTTTTATATTAGGACAAAAAAGCTTCAAATAAAACAATGAGAACTTATTTATGTTTTTATTGTTTTGTCTGGGTAAATTGCCATTTTCTGTTATACCCACTGATGGATGAATACTGTAGACATATTTGTGAACACTGATGCCATAAAAGTACATACTACAAAATAACCAGTTATGTGTATGGGTTAAAATGCTGTCTATTATACAAATAAAATGTCTATCAAATAAGGCCTAATGTTGCGCTATGCTACATTATGTAGGTTAAAACTTAACAGGGCTCATCCATACTGACTGATATCCGTTTGCCTTGATGTCGATTATGGCCTTAACCCAACACAAGTAGCTGGTCGTTGGGCAGAGAGTATGTCAGTCAATTAGTATTATTGACCACTATACAAAACTGAGGCATTCCTTACAACATGCCCATTTTATGGATCAAGCTGTGCGTGAAATTGAGAAAATAATCTTAGAATAAAAACAATGAACACAGCCGTGTTTTTCCTGTGGAATGATAATCATAAATGATAAAAGGTTCCCAGATGTGTTACTTAGTTCTGTTCTTTTCATGTCAGTGACAACGTTTAATGAAGACTCCACTGAGGGGTTTCAGAGGTAGATGTCATGATACCAGAGACTTATCAAAAAGAAGATTTGAATAAAAGCAACTTGATTGTTCTCAGGACTGAGAGCCAAACACATGGCCCCTCTGATGAAAGCACAGAAAAAATTATTCTAAAGAATAGGAGGAAAATTATTTATTAATATTGTGTGTGTATGTGTGTGCGCGCGTGTGAGAAAGTGGGGGGGGGCATGTTTTCACATCTTTGGGAGCTGCATAGCAAGGACAGTTAACCTTTACATTGCCACTAAACAAAATCTCTTTTTAAGAAGGCACTTCTCGAAATAAACAAGTAAATAAACAAATAGTAATACAAAAAACACAATGTCTATTTTTTTCTTTATAAGTTGGGTGGGTTTACAGATCATTCATTTGATTATAGTGAAAGTCAGTACGAAATCCCCAAATGATAGGTACAATGGCAGGGTGTGGGGGAAAAGATAAGTAATAAAACACTTTACTTTTGATACTGAGGTGACAGTAGCTGTGCCTCAGTGACAATATCCATGCAGAGATCTTGTGAAAAATTGCTTATGCATGCAGTTGCTCATGTCATTTTTTACTCATAGGGAGGGGCAGAGAGACTAAGGATTTTTAAAACCAGGGTGTATACACCCCACCACACAGATACAACCTCAGGTTGAACCCAGAGATTCTGAAATAGGATTCAGACTGCCTTGACCCTGATCAGATCAGCGAAAATGAGTGAGTGAGTGAGTGAGTGAGTGAGTGAAAAAGGGTGAATACATTTTCAAATTGCTGTAAATATCACTATATTACAGTAAACCGTACTAAAAGAGTGTGAAGAACAGTAACTATTATTTGCTGGCTCATGACCCGCTGCCAGCATTGCTGTAGCACCCTTCAGCAAGGTATTTAGGCCAACAATAAATAGTTCCAGTAAAAAAAAAAAATCATACTCTATACTGCACTTTTTTATCCCTGTGTTTTGGCTGCCTTTACTACATGAAGACTAACGTGAACGATAGTTTTTCCTTACAGAAAATATACTAAGAATGACATGTATGCGTACAACGAAACACAAAAGGTTATAGGAAACAAAAGACTCAAGAGGTTCAGTAGGATATAGATCATGGGCATGAGATTAAACGTGTTTTTTTTGCACAGATTCCAGCGGTTGTTTCTTGGACAACAAAATACCACTCCCACCTAATTGTCCTTACGGTACTGTTTTGCTCAAGGTCTGTAGTAACAATTGACAATAAGGGAATCATGGCCCCGGAGGCCTAATTATTTCTGTTTGGTCCCAATTAATCCATTAAATTGTTATCAGTAAAGGGTCCTTTTAATGGAAGGATTATTTAACGGTATTTTGTTCTGAAATTGGCTGTAGCTACAGCTGAAGATAATTGCTGTTACTGGGGAATATTTTCAAACAGTTCGTTCATAATTAGAAATTGCACACACTGAAATTCACCTTTATGCCAATTGTTCAAGGATTTTGTTTTGCAGATGCAGCTTGTTACAGGAACTGCAGCTCCAGCACTAATATTCAGCATAAAAGGACACAATTCAAGCCTCAAACCAGTCTGATTTTCAGTTATTTTAAAACTTTAGAATC
Organism: Scleropages formosus; assembly: GCF_900964775.1. Classification (NCBI taxonomy): domain Eukaryota; kingdom Metazoa; phylum Chordata; class Actinopteri; order Osteoglossiformes; family Osteoglossidae; genus Scleropages; species Scleropages formosus. Next base: position 19,604,657 of record NC_041817.1, read on the forward strand.
GTCCATCTGCTTATAAAATCCATGCAGAAATGCTGTGAGACAATTCTTCTTCTTTAGAGGCACAAAGAAAATGAGGAACAAGGGCAACGCATTTTTGAAGTCTTTTTTTTTTTTTTTCTGCACTCCTTCAACATGATGCTCCCACTCCCTAAACTCCTTATACCGTGGCCGCAGCAAATGAGGTCAGAAGAGAATCCAAAAATATATAGTTTGGCTGATGGCAAAGCCCAACCTCTCTGGGATTGCTTTTGGCAGCTGTAACTGCGTCTCCGGTGAGCACATACAAATTACCTAACACAAATATGTATCACCCTGACAGGCTCTCCTCCGACTGTGTTTGAGATCGTTCTTTCCCGGGGTGGAGCGGCCTGTGCAGAAGAATTTAACAGCACAGATCCCGTTTTACTCAAAGTTCGCACACGAAGCAGGAGCGGTAATTCCCGCTCCTCCCCAGTCGTTTTGAAACGACACAGTAAACACTTGACATCCTATTTTTACTCGCACAGATCATCCGGCATAAGTCAAATACGGCAAATGTTTCAAAGGGTGTCCCTTTAGGAAGTAGTTTAAATTTCAGTCATGAAATAATGTGCTTGCTTTAAGTGCTTGTAGATGGTATTGATCCAGCAAATGCAGTTTTGCACGTCTGGTGTTCTTACATCTACAGTAAGTAGCAGTATGTGACAGAAATGCTCTTTTTCCATTATAAATATTATATGGAGTTTCTGCTTAAAGGGCAGCTGAATACATGTTCACCCGAACAGCAAACTGAATAAAATCCAGACTGGAAATGACAAATTATCTAAATGCTTCACAGCAATTTGCTCTATGTGTATTTCCCCTAGACACCATGATTTCTTGTGACTGTTGCTGTTTCCTTTCATGTGAGGACAGGTGGTAACAACTGGGCCCACTATAGTGAAAGCCTTTTCTGGGCAGCTGGCACACAATGTGTTTCGAAAGGACAATACGGCACCTGTTCTTATTATTGCCTGACACTTTGAGGAGAACCATTTGCCATTGGGTGTCCGAACATTTCGCAGAACACAGACCGATCCTGAACTCGCATCATCCACTGTTTGGTCTTCTGCAGCTTTAATTGGAACACACGTAGGCCTGTGAACACAACTGGATCCTGTTGCTGATTACAGTATCAACAAAAAAATAAAAAAATAAAAAATAAAAAAATTATCAAGAGAAAGAAAAATATTGGCCTCTGCACTGCTTTTCCCCACCACCAAAGCCTGTTGTTGCACACAAAGACCTGCAAGTGTGAAGGGTGCCTGGCAACCAAACATGGAAAGGTTTGAGTAATTCCAATCTTCCAGACAATTACCTCCTACTGAAATAATTGTTAGTGAGGCCCCTGACCAGAGAGTTACTTATTAAGCGCAGACATTAACTGGTGTTTTCTCTCTCTCTCTCTCTCTCCCCTCTCTCTCTCTCTCTCTCTCTCTCTCTCTCTCTCTCTCTCTCTCTCTCTCTTTCTTATTTTTTTCTTTTTTTTTTCTGCAAAAGTTTGTTTTCCATTTTACAACGCATGAAAGTAAAGGACTTCTGGTCAGTGATATATCTACCATTTTATTGTGCCTTGAGAAAGCTACTTAAGATCAACCATTCAGAGAAATTGCTGGAACAGGATCTTTAATTCACTAATGGGTGGGTTATGCCTTTTGGGTGACTACACATTTATTATATTTTCATCTGAGAAATGGGGCTTGTAGTTTGCACAGCATCCCTGCATAATGCAAACCCATAGACTATTAAGGAGGAGGGATTGATGAGCCTTGAGACCATCCCCTGACATTACGCTTCTTGTCCTTTTCTTCGGCAGCCCCCGAAGCTTTACGGCCTTTTATTAGGCGGGCATAAATAAGGATTTTGCGAATGCCAAGTTTTTATAGGGTTGGAAATGTTTTGATCTTTACATTCTTTTTTTCTGTAATTAGTTTTTGCTGCTTAACATGCCAAAGAAATTGAAAGATTCCAAGCTGTCTGATGATTGAACATCATTACTGCCCTCCATTTTATAAGTGCTAAAACGGCTGTTTTTAATTCCCTTTTTTCCTGACCAATTCTTTACGAGCAAAGATGGTGTGCTATATGACATGTTCTGCAGTTATACATATTTTATGTGCAGACCGAATGAAATGTTCATATCTTTTGCACTTCCATACATTAAAAATTTTACATACATGCATATATGTGTATAGAATATAAAAAAATATTAAAAAATATTGAAAAATAACAGAGGGCGGCGCAGTGGTGCAGTGGGTTGGACTGGGTCCTGCTCTCCAATGGGTCTGGGTTCTGAGTCCTGCTTGGGGTGCCTTGCGATGGACTGGCGTCCCGTCCTGGGTGTGTCCTCTCCTCTCCAGCCTTTCGCCCTGTGTTGCCAGGTTAGGCTCCGGCTCCCCGTGACCCCGTATGGGACAAGCAGTGCGGACAATGCGTGTGTGTGTGAAAAATAACATTTATTTCTTTATTTCATTAAAAATATATGTATATATAAGCTTTGGTAAAGCTGCCACTATCTCCCTAAAAATTTTTGCTATTTTGAAATTGTTCTTGACACTAATGAATTAAGAATCCCAAAGTTGCCAAGTCAGAAACATGGAAAAAAAAAAAAAAAAAAAAAACACATATACCTGTCTGATGTAAACATTTGTGGTTTTTATTTACTGTTGTTGAAACTTTCCTATACCATGGGTTAAGCTTTGCTTTAGAGTAAAGGAATAAATGTAAAACATGTTGAGATTCAAGTTTTATCATTTGGCATTACTTAGTACATGACTTCCTTTGTCTCACAGTACTCCACAAACAATCCAATAAATACAGTTTTTGTTGGTCTTAATTCTTACATACTCTCTATATCACTCTGGTTCCCATGTCTATATAAACTTGTATACTGTAACATGAGTTTCTGTGTCATATTCACATTTGCACGCTCATTAACCTCTAAACAGAAAGCTACAGCATGAAATGTCCTAGAGGTGTGAAGTCGTATCCATTCCAAGTAATACTTGAAAATGAAATAAACGGAGACGTTCGTGATGGATTCCACTAGTTGGCAAACTGACTAAGCACAGTGCCGCGCCCTACTGATGCAGGCTGTAAATTAACACAGAAATATACTGGAAATGTCAGATGCACTTGTTTCAAATGTCTTACATGCTGTCAAAATATTGTTTGACAGAAGCAGATTCTTCTTGTTATCCCATAATGAACTTGAGTTTTTGTTCCTGAATCATTGTTCCTGATGTTTAAAAGGGTTTCTCGTAAAAGCATGACGCTCTGTTTCACTTTTTGTCCTAAGGGCAGTTTTGATAGTAAGTCCATTAAGGTTTTTTGAAACCCACACACACAGTGGCTGAAGCCGCTTGTCTCGAGCGGGGTTGCGGCAAGCCGGAGCCTAACCCAGCAACATAGGGGGTAAGGCTGGAGGGGGAGGGTACGCCAGTCCGTCGCAAGGCACCTCAAATGGGACTCAAACCCCAGACCTGCCAGAGAGCAGAACTCTTTTTTGAAATTTATTACTAAAAATGATACAAAAAAATTCAAAAGAGGGTCTTAGATGCAACTATACATTAAATTTTAATTCCTTTTTTTTCAAAACTTAAGGCTTTGTGGTTGTAGATAGATAGATAGATAGATACGGTTTCTCAGAGGTCCCGCACTCTAGGTTCGGATGTGGGTTTGTATCTAACTCAGTGTGGCCGCATGGTGGCATAGCGAGTAGTGCTGCTGTCTCACAGTGCCTGTGTGGTGTGAGAGGATGTGGGTTCAATCCTTGCTCAGTCTGTGTGGAATTTGTATGTTCTGCATGTGTCTGCTTGGGTTTTTTCACACAGTCCAAAAACATAGTGTTCAGGTTTCCCCTTAGTGTGTGAGTGATAGAAAGAGTGTGTTCCACTGATGTATGGATGAGTGACCCATTGTAAGTGGTGTGTTGGCAGTGTAAACCACCTTGGTGAAAAGGTGTGTGGGCTGATAACAGAACATAAAGTTTATTGGAAGTTGCTTTGGACAAAAGCATCTGCTAAATAAATAAATGTGAATGTAATTCAGTCAAACTTGGAGTTTGCATATTCTCCCTATGCTTGGGTTGCTGTCCTGTCTGGACTCTGCTTTCCACCGAAAGACCTGTTTCAGGTGAATGTGAATGGGTGGCTCCATCTTGCCCATAGTGTGTGTGTGTGTGTGGATGTGAATGTGAATGTGAATGACTGTTTGTGTGTCTGATGCCTTGCAGTAGACTGGTGTCTCATGCAATATGCTTCCACACTAGACTGTATACCACTGAGACCCTGCTTGGACAAACAGTTAACAAACAAACATATAGATGGATGGACAAACGAACAAGAAAAAAACAAACAAGCAAAAAAACTGACTTTGGACTGGGTGAACATTACTTGTACTCATGCACGTAGAGAAATATATATGAACCTAAGCCTTGAATTGCTTTGACATAACAATGAACATTAAATTACTTGGACAGGGAAAGCAGCAGAAATTCTACAGGCTTGCATCAAGGTCACTTTTCTGTTTGTCAGTAGATCTGTCCAGCATTGTTTAAGCACTGCTCAGTGAGGAACCTTCCCACAATGACATGACCTCCAAAGATGTATCGCTTCTACCACATGGCGAGTGCGCTCATCGGAGTGGACAGGCCACAGATGAGGGTCACCTTGCTGTTCTATCTTGTGAGATGAAAATCAAAGGCGGCCTTATAGGGGAATGCTAAATCAGATTAATTGTGTGTAAAATGGTAGGAAAGGCAAGCCGTCATGCAATGGCTTGTAAAACTTCTCCTTTCATAAGGCTAAGAAAGCAAACAGCTCACCTGAAACGCTATTAGAAACAGTGTCCTCAGAACGTATAGTTTCTTGCACCGCTCATGATTTCATTTTGAAAATATACATAAAAGCAGTCATGTGCGGTTGGTTTCTAGGAAGATCATGGGCAGCTTTATTTAACCGACGCACAAACATGCAGCTTTTGTAATGCTTTTGTTACATATAAAAAAGTTAATGTCCTGAGAAAAGGATTCAAAATATAAAATGGTGTTCACAACAGTATCTTTATTTATTCTTAAAATATCATTCTCAGTTACATGTATCTATATATATATACACACATACACACGTTTTCTGAACCGCTTGCCCCATACGGGGTCACGGGGAACCAGAGCCTACCCGGCAACTCAGGGCGTAAGGCCAGAGGGGGAGGGGACACACCCAGGATAGGACGCCAGTCCACCGCAAGGCACCCCAAGCAGGACTCAAACCCCAGACCCACCGGAGAGGAGGACCCGGTCCAACCCACTGCGCCACCACGCCCCCTTTCATACATATAAAGATACTTTAGCTGCATGAAAACTACAGACGTGTTTAGGTGTAGCTATACTGTTTGTGTGGTGAAGAATTAAGGCTGCATATATCATGTATGTATATGTCTGCAGTGTTATTTTCTTTAAGAGGACAAACTGCAATACAACAATACAAAATAAACTAAACAGCAATACAAGGCAACAGTTGGTCACCATATGGTATCTTGTTATAGTTTTTCATGTGATGCTCACAGTTATACTGCATACCTGGAGTTATACTGGCTAAGTGACTGAGTCATAGATCAAAGAGCACTGTTTCAAAAAATTTTGGCCGGCCATATTTTTCTTCTTCTTCTTCTTCCTTGAATTTGATCATACAACTCGTTGGTCAGAAATCCAAGTACCGCTTATTTCAAAAACATGGACTTGCTACAGTGACCAGTGTCAGTTTGGATCAAATCACAATAAAGCGAAAAATACCGAGCACATGGCATGGATATTCTTCTCATACAATGTGCAATTTTTTTATTTTGGCTTTCTAATGCAATTACCGTCCAGAGCTGCCCGATGACCTTTGGCCCATTCTAGCTTTTCCGGCTGTTGCAAGGCTTTAAGAAACCCATAGCAGGCGCAAGAAGACACGCAGGTCGGAAACAATAGATGATGTGAGCATGCTGCAACCCCAGAGCACCGTGGAATGCACATGACATCATGGGTCTGTGAGCTTTCCCAGAAGCCTGTTCGCCTGCGTCCACTCACGTTAGTGCACTGAGATATCCCTGAAAGCCACAGATGCTGAGGGGACTGCACCAGGGAGACTGATTTGAAACACAAGCTATGTAGCATCCTGCAGATGTTTTTGCCGCACTCTGTTTATCATTTAATGATAAAGAAAAAAAAAAAGCAACACAGAAGGGGTCCAAAGTTCATGCTTTTTGAGTCCCCCCGCTAGCTTTTATTTTGCTCTCCCACAGTGAAACATGTCTGTCTGAATGAAATGGGAAAGGAAAGGACACCAAGTTTTTTATTATTAATACTTATTTGTTATTTTGCTCAAAAAGTACTATGTACGAAATATACAGGTATATTAAACTATCCATTGATTACAAAATAAAATTTAAAAAGTAGGTTTTTTTTTTTTTATATCATTTACACTGTTAGAGTAACATAAACTAAAAAGCTATTACGCTCAGAAAGAATATCTATTTTGGATATTAGCATGCAGTATCTTTCACTTACCATCTTTTTTCATGTGTATTATTGCAGGCAAGTAGTTTACCTTTCTCATGACGTGCAAATATGAAAACAGTTATTCCGAGAACTTCTGCAGAAGTTCACAATCCAAAATCTGTTTTCACTTTTATTTTGGGAAACATGTTGAATGTTATTATTACTGATGTTGAGTAACCGTGGAAACACATGATGTTAATGTTAGTGCAGAAAGACAGGCTGACTGTGCTTCCTTTAAATCATTATTTGTAAATACAGGAAAGAATTGACTGGCTGGTGTCTTACAATATTCAGTCATGGCAATATGAAGATGCGAGTGGCACAGGTTACACATTCTGTACATTTTCCATACAGTTTGCTAATATGGCCAATAGATGGTGCACAGTCTTTGCTCCTGAGCATAATTACAGGCCGTGCTTTGCCCTCTGTTTTGGATGACAGGTTGTTTGACCGTTCTATGATACAAGATGTACCCTTGTCAGAAACTGCAGAAAGCGTTAAAGAAGAAGGAATAATCTATACAATATTTCAAATATTTTATCAAACAGCAGTTTTTATGAAATAGCTGTTTAGTTCTGGTTGCTACATCTTTTTTTACTGATGACAGAGATAACATAGGTGTAAATATTTCACCACAGTTACTGTTTGTAGATAAAGCAGAAAATGCTTAGAGAATATGAAACCAAATGTTTTGCTGTATTTTAAGAAAAAAATTCAACAATAACAATAACAACAAAATGGATTAAATATAAAGCGTCACAAAAAAGCAGTTCAGCGTATTGCTAATCTCTTGACATTTAAAGTATGAAACCTTGACAAATATGATCTGTATAATGTAGTTTCTTTTCAGATACTATTACATTAGTAATGATTACTTTTGGAATGGATGCAAATTATTCCTTATTGATGAAAAAGATTATTTTCAATTACATTAATGTATCATTTGATTTCATACTAAAAATGGATACTTAATATCAAAGGTTTTGTGTTCTTAAGATAATCTTCCATGCTTTCAGTAGATAAGATTTTTAAAAGAGAAGTTCATTCAGGCTTCTATTACCTTTAATGGAATCATGCATTTCTAAATATTGAGAATTGTGCATAGTCGTACTGTCTGTTATGTGCACGTGTTGTTTTTTTTTTTTTTTTGAATTTGTATGTTATGTATGTGCTGTGTCCATTGTGTGTATCATTCAAAACGTACAATTTCGACATCTACCACAGTTTGGCAGTATGGTCTGAGCAACTATGCATTGTGTGCTATGTTTGGGAGGGATTTGCTCTGTTTTTTTGTTTTTGAAAATGATCTAGGAAAATAAAGGCCATGGTGATACAAAGGGACCAGAGTAAAGTTCACTGGTGAATTTGTGCCTTCACATATTTCAAGCTCAGTAGTTTTCCAGAATTGTAGGGTTTGGGAGCTTTGACACATAGAACTATATGATGGTGTATGCTGCTTAGAGTTCACAATGAACAAAACCCAAATCATTCTATGTAAGTTCTTTTAGTTGCAGGGGTAGCCAGGAACACAAAATGATTATAAATGTTACTGGCTTGTCGTTATGACATGCTGTCTTTACATTGTTAATGTTAATCATTTCAGCAGACAAACACATATTACATTTGTAAATTTTTTTGGAATCGGTTGCCCACTTGAGGATTATGGCAGAAAAAATAACAGGAAAATTTATAACACTGGGTGCCTCATGGTAATACTTCAATTCTGGCACAAAGTGACTCCAATAATGTTTGTTTCCCCCGGCTTTGCCAGCTCTTGCTTGATTGGTCAGTGCTTACTTGAAGTGTTGTCAGGCAACTTATTGGGAAATGCTCTGCATTTCAAATGATGTTTGTGGTTTTGGTATGTAAAGCTTTTCTTGCCTTTTATCGTCCGTAGACAATACAACAACAGAGAAACAAAGGCTGTGTTAATTCCCTTGGCTACTCATGGATATGTATATTGACTTCCTGAATTAATGCTATTATGTGCTTTGAGGCTGAGACCACCACACAGGACACAATAATATATATGAATATGTGTGTGTGTCTCCAGTTTCATTAAGCACTTGTCCTGAGCAGGGTCATAGTGAACCAGAGCTACTGTACCCCTTGTGAACCCTTTGTACCCCATAAGGGTTGCCATTGTTCTTATTTTCATATGTCATTGTCTGTATTTTCATATATACATATATGTATATATAATACTATTTTAATAGTTTTCACAGTTGAGTACTTATTCTGGTCCAAATCAGGTTACATACCTTCCTCAAGAGTAGTAAAGCAAGCAAGTTCCAGTTAACAATGTTGAGCTAATTTATATTATACATACGGACAAAAGTTTACTTCAAATATTTTATGTTACATATTTTGTTTAACAATGAATTCTGTTTAGCTCTTTTTGCTGAAACGTCACTGGGAAATGCAGAGCAGCAACAATGTATGGTCCCTTTGTTTTAATGTTACTTGATTTTTAAATGTTGTAAATTATATAATGAAGTGATTTGCATCTCCCTGAAACAAAGCGACCTTTGCATTTGCCAGTAATTGCTGGGTGGCTGCTACACTTTGGCATTAAAATGTAAGAGAAGGCACTCAGTGCTGAAAAAAAAAAAAGAAATACAATGCATAAGTTTCCATAATTTGAAGCTCGAGGTTTTTTTTTCTTTATTTTTTAACATTTTTATACATATCTATATACATGTACTTGCATTGCAGTAACACCAGTGAAAAGATTTATGAATCAGGAAATTTCCCACAAAATATCCACCTTTTTTTTTTTTTTTTTTCATTGACTACTGGAAATAGGATTGGTGGGGTCAGGAATTTATCTATGAGCCTTATAAATACTACCTGAGGAGTACAGTGTGTTTAAAAAGCCACGAATATCTGTGTGTACTTAAGAAGGCTATTGCTCATGACGAAGAGCTTTGCAGACATCAGTTCCAGATCAGGTTTGACATGGCAAGTGTTACCACTTGAGCCCTAATTGGGTCTCAACAGTATCAAATTACGCTCAGACATGTTTGTGAAAATCGGGGATTGGATCGTAGCTGTAAGAAATTGCAACCTTTTGACCCTGAGCCCTTGCTCGGTGTATGTAGACATCTTTGCTTTTTCTCAGTGTACTATCTATCTGTCTGCTGTTTTGACCCTGTGCTGTGCATGAAACCAATAAAAAAAAGAAGATCTGAGTCTGGATTTTAAATTAAAAAATATTGCCGTAAAGCCCAGGTTTAGTGGCAGAGGACTCCCATAATGCAAAGTGAAGTGTTGTCCTTGACTTCATTACTGGGGAATGATGAGAGCAACTTAAGAAGTTAGACGTAAAGTTCCAAAAATTACAGAATTAAATAATTTGCCCCAGTGATTACAAGAAGTAACAGGAGCTCTGACTCATATAATTACCACGAATGAAAAAAAGAAATCTAACTGCTTTATTGTTATCTTTCATTTGATAAAAAGACAAAACCCACTTTTCAAAGGAATTAACTTATGTGCCTGAAATAAAGAAAATATGTTGACAGATGAAACAATACTTTGCAGCAGTCATATCTGGCAAAAAAAAAAGAAAAAAAAAAAAGAAAAACAACATGACAATGTTAATTTCAAAGTTAATCATACCAAATGGTCAACTGTTGCTTTGATGGAGCTACTCAGTGATTTTCCCCAGAAAGATTCCATGAAACAACTCAGCAGTCTTACGTGTTCCATCGTCCCAAATGTTGTGCATCAGTACAGTGTACAGCTGCTTCATCCATTTCACAGCTTTTGATGCAGATCAGTTTCAGGTCAGACATATGAAATCTGCTGATGTCAACCGAAGAGCTCTAATGGGTGTGTTTTGTGCTCTTCGTTCTAGTCGCAGAGGCGTGTAACATTCCACCTGCCCGACGGCTCCCAGGAAAGCTACAGTGACAGTGGTTTAGGGGACCACGAGCCCGTGGGCAGTGGAACGCTCCTCTCACACCCTCTCCCTCTGGTTCAGCCGCAGGATGAGTTCTACGAACAGGCCTCGCCAGACAAGAGGACCGAAGCAGACGGCAACTCCGACCCAAATTCTGGTGAGTGCAGCTCTACTCATTTCTGTTGACTCCGTTTCGTACAACATTATGCAAAGGGACCATGGCAGCTTCTGAGCTGAGTGCTCTGCTGTTTGTGGGGTTCAGCTTGTCAAGTTTCAGTTTTTCACAGAGCCGTGTGCCAGACAAAGCACACCAATCGTGGACTTCCGTTCACCTGAAAGCTCTTATTCTGAATTCTTACTCTTCATTAGTGGAAAAAAGTTTTCCCTTCTCTCTCACTAGATGGAATCTGGTTTGGTAAAAAGAAGATATTCTGGTGAAAAAGCTTGGATAAAATTTTCAATGAAAAGGTGATTGCAGGAGGGCAGCTGGTAGTGTAGTGGTTAGAGCTATTGCCTCTGGATCCAAAGGTTGCAGGTTTTACCCCATATCTCCAACTATAGTACCTTTGAGAAGGTACTTAGGCTATAAATTACCCAGTTATATAAATGGATCAGTAATAGTAAGCTTGTAATCATTCTGCCCTTAACATGGTAAGTTGCTTCAGAGAAAGTGTCAGCTAAAAGAACACAAGTAATGGATTCAACAAAGAAAGGTGCTTCCTCTCTGTGCATATATATATATGAAAAATTCCTTCTTTATTTTATTTCATTATGTGTTGTTATTTTTAGCATTATCAAAATAGCAAATGATTGTGTAGAGTGCATTTGCTCAGCTGAACAATGGGCCACAAGGAGAATGTGTTCCTGCTCATGTATTCCTGGTTAAGTTTCACACCCTCCCCTTTAATACCACACCTTACATATATGGTCCTGATTTATTTAAGGATGATTTCCCTATTGGATATTCACACAGCAAAGATGTTAACTTTTTTATTATTATTTCTTCAGGGAATGCACCCTGACCCACTTTCTCTTTTTATCATTAAAAAGCAAAGTGCTGGAAGATCAGATGCATTGCCCAGGGACTTATTGAGTCTTTGCTGATATCAAATTCAATTTTGATGTTGTGTGGAACTGTTGCAATGTTGCGGTATTAAAAAAAAAAGAAATAATAATAAAAAAATAAAATCCCTTTGTTTGTACCTACAACACTACTGCCTGTTGGAAAAAAAAAGACATCCAAAGTAATTTTCTTAATCTGCATGAAATTAAATATTTGTAAACTTTTTAAACAATGAAACATTGTAAAACATCTTGGAGAACACTGGGGAACACACGCACTCACGCACGCATGCACACACACTCGCAAGCTATAGCTTATCACCGTGGTGACGGCCAAAGCTGACTGTCGGTTAATGAGTCAGAGTGCTGGCTTTGTCACACAGTCAGCATGTGTACTGTAGAAATCCCATGACAAAGTGCCTTATGTCATCATTCGATAAACTTCAGTTTAGGATTGAGGTTTGCTAAACTTCAAAGGACTCTTTTCTGAGATTTTTAGCTTTTCCTTTGAAGAGAAAAAATGGGGGAAATCGCTGAGAGTTTGTACCCTTGGGTTCACTGACATGGTTTTGCTGCAGCTTCTTTATCTTCCCGTATCTTCCGCCTTTTGAATTTTTATTACTCCAAGAGATTTATTGTTCATTGAAAAGTGATTCCCTATGTAATATACAGTACTTTTTCTCTTTTTTTTTTTCAGTTCTTAGATCACAAACATACTGGTCAGTTTTTAAAGATGAAATTGTTGATTAAGGGAATCTTTAAGTTTGATCTGTTGATTTCCATTCTTTTGCAACATGCAGCATGAATGTAGGCAGTACATTAATACTAAGTATGTTTTCTGCTTTATAGTGTAGTACTGGGGAAAAGCTTGGCCATGATCTGCAATATGGCAGGTGCTAACAACAGCCTCTGATAAAATGGGGCATTTGAACTCATTGTGCAAATCTGGGGCCAGTAATTCAGATTTTTAATTAATTAGTCTGTAAGATTCCAGTACTACAGAGACCATTAATCATCGAGTACACAAAGACTGGTGTTTACTTGCTCCCCATTCCCTTATCAATGGTAACTTTTACCAAGCCCACAGACTTTAACATCTTCTATTGAGAAACAGAGATATTTATTGTAGGAGCTCAGCCATAGCAATGAACCTCTGGGGGCTAAGAACTCACAATGTTATGCTCACAGGAAGTAATTTCAGTACTTACCTGCTCCCCACAGTACTCTGTTTTATATATAGTCACAATGCAATAACAGTCATGAGTTGTTGTATGCAAACAATTTGTGTCAATTTTTAGATAAGTCGGTTGCATACGCTGAAGCAATGATTTTCTGTATTTCTCTTTAAGTCCAACTTAGTCTAGTTTTACTCAAACCTATAACTTGTATCTTTCACACTCATAAATCCGAGTACCACTACACCTCATAGTGTCATAATGAGATTATTAAATTATACAAGTTATCATTAAACCAGTTTCCAGTATTTTATATAACATTACTGAGGTTGTCTGAAGAAGTAGCTATGAATATTTGAATATCTACTACATGTTTAAATGTAGAAGGGGTGTGGTGGTGCAGCGGGTTTGGCCTGTGCCTGCTCTCTAGTAGGTCTGGGGTTCAAGTACCTCTTGGGGTACCTTGTGACAGGCTGGTGTCCTGTCCTGGGTGTATTTCCTCCAGCCTTGTGCCCTATGTTGCTGGGTTAGGCTCTGGTTTGCCATGACAATGCTTAGGACAAGCAGTTTCAGACTGTGTGTGTGTGTGTGTGTGTGTTTAACTGTACATGTAAAATGGAACTAATACATCTATAGAAATAATCAAGAAATTAATCAAGAAACCAAGTGTTCCTCAGATAGTATTAATTACTGTGAAATTCCTGTTAAAAAAACTTGAGATGTTTTAGAATAGAAGCATAGAATAAAACTATAGCAGTAGTCCTATTCAAAGCCACCTTTCTTAATTTAAGGTAACTGTGTCCTGAGCTTATTCCTATAATGACAGGGTGCTAGAGTACGCTGGGTACACCCCAAAATGGATGGCAGTGCATCACAGGTAGCTGCACCCACGGTCACTTGAGATGTTACAGAATAGAAGTATAGAACCAGGCATACTAAGTTCAATTTATAATCACCAGTTTACCTAACACATACTGTATGCCTTAACTGTGAGAAGAAACCAGAGTAGCCATAGGAAACCCATTCAGAATTACTCCTGCTTGCACACTGGATTCAGAGAAAAATACATTTTAGCACATTTTGTTAATTCAGAAATCTTTCTTTACAGAATGACAGGGAAGATTAATTAGTCAGATTTCAATGATTCATTCAGACAATGAGAAACATTTAAGAAGTATTCTTTTTCTTCTTTCTTTCTAGTTATGTGCAACAACTGGCTCTTCTATTATCATTACTACATGTTTCAAGTTATATCACAAAGACAAAAGTGTTGTTGCACGCTTGACTTCCATAGCTTACTGAAATAAATTTTTATTTTTATAGTGTTAAGAGCTGAAATGAATGAATGAATTCAATAAGCTCTTTACAGTTAAAAGAGCTGGGAGGACAGCAGGTAGCAAGCAGTTAAGGCTACAACCTTTGGACTGAGTGGCTGCAGGTTTGAATCCCCTGCTATTGCACCCTTGAAGAAGTCCCTACCCAACACACATTAATAAATGATATAACAAAGAATATATATATATAATACACACATACTGGCCCCATATCAAGTGCATCGTATACATTCAGTACCCTTTAAAAAAGCCCTTCTCTTTTGTCATTTAGTGCAATGCAGCAATGTATATTTTAATCAGCATGTATGGCCTTGTTTTGAATGTGTAGTGCATATATCTATGTTCATTTCAGGAAGTGCTGCTTTTTACCTGAGTGAATCAGTATTCTAGGACTCTGACTGTTAAATTAAACTCTGTTATCACACCAAGGATAATAAAGGAATCCACCAGTTGCTATGCAGCAAATGCGAATCTCACATGATTTGATTTATTATCTAATAACTGCAGGGGATAATTAGGAGTTATTCAATATGCAAAATAATTCAATGGTATTGCTCTGAGTTTTTTTTATTTATTAATTTCGTTTGTATGTGTGTGCGTGCACGCGTGCGCTTTAAGCTATACTTCAAAAGAAGAGCATTTCATGGTTAAAAGATAGTGTCTTGAAACACTTTTACTGGTTTCATCATAACCACAGTTGTAAATGCCCTATCAATGTACAGAAGAGGAAAAGAAAACTTATCAACTGTTTTACTATATATGGTGAATAACAAATAATAGAGAATGAAAAAAAAACCCTAATTAATCTCTGAAAACACTGTTAAAGTCTCATATTTTGCAGTTTTTCAGTACAGCTGGTCCCTTATCTTGACATTTTTGTTGCATGATTTTTAACCTATTTATGTTCAACACTTATATTACATTTAAATGGCAGTTTTATACACTCTGTTCACAATCCGGGGTCCATCTACTATTATATGGCATATAGATGAATTCCTGCTTTCTAAAACACTATAAAATCTTTTTGCAGACAAATGAAAATAATAACAAAATAATAGCACAGTATAATTACACTTAAGAGATGCAAATCAATGTTATGAATACACTAACATTTTTATTGAAAGTTCCAGTAATACATAATATCTTCAGTCACTTGTCATTTATTAACTTTCTTCAGTATCCTTTAGAATTCCATAACAAGTAGAAATTTATGAAAACATCCCGAGACATGCATCCTACAAATACTTTAGAGTATAATGTCATGTATGTAATTATAAATACAGTTATATTTGAAGACAAAATTAACATAACCTCACGTATTACACAAATTACAAAAATAAATAAATAAAGAAAGAAAAACATACTATGGACTACTGTTAGTTAAACCCACAAATAGCGTGGAAGTACACAGTGTAATCCAGTTAAATCTGCTAGGTGTTTAGCATACCAGATAAGGAGTTCACCTTCCAGGGGAAACAGAAGATGTAAATAAATAATAATATAACAAGATCAAAATTAATTGCTCTGCAGACATTCTCATCACAGAGGCACGTAGCTTACTTATTTTCCATTTAATCCTTTTACACAGCCGGATATTTTACTAAATCAATTTAGGTTAAGTATTTTGCACAAGGGAAGAACAACAGTGTCTTTCCCAGAGTTTCTTAATCACTGTGCTACCTGCTGCCTTTGTTATAGCGTGCCATAATACACTGAGACATCTTGAATAGAAATGGCTTTTTCTTTATTTCATAAGCAGTCTGCAGATGCACACCCTGGCGAAGGCCTCTAAATTGCATTAGAACATTAGTAATTTACTGTTGTCTGGTGGCCTATTTTGGATACTTCTGGGCCTTCGGAAAAAAAAAAAAAAAAAAAAAAAGACATTTACAAGGCAGCAAGATTTTTGGAACAGCTGCGGCAAAGAGTCAGAAATTTGAACATTTTGAAACACATGCCACTACTAAGCAATAACGTAAACACAGAAGAATGGTAAGGGAGCGAAACTGGAATGAAAATGTCAAAATAATGAAATCTTCAAACCTAATATTGAAAGTACTACCTGAAAGTCTGTGATGTAGTGAGACAGAGGTTCAGCCAAGGTGGATTGGCGCATCAAACACAGGTGGAAAATAAAGCTACTGCTAATTTCTTGAAAAAAAACACTGATTTCTTGTACACTTTCAAGTCTGCTACATTAAATAATGTTGAAGGTAGTGTTTTTCCTACAAAGAGATGTATTTGTTGCTGTGAATAATTGCTTCTGATGTATGTTTGTCATTTTATTGCATTATTCGTTTTTCATAACATTATTAAAAAGAAGTATCCATTGCACTGTACATAGTCCATTTCACATTTTTTAGCATGACTAATATACAGCGTTTACTAGTCATATATATATATATATATATATATATATATATATATACAGCTCTTCTAATATTAAATGACTAGGCCAGCTGAAGAAGAAATTGGGTGTAAAACTTACCACAGTTTTTGCCAAAATATGTTTCAAGTGCAAAGAAACACTATGTTGCCTAAGGGCATTGTGAGCTTTGGGGCTTCTGTCTCCAAAGAGGAATTAGGAGAAGTGTGGTAAATGGAAAAGGTTACTCAAGCGAGCAAAGATCCCAGACAGGGCCTTTAGTCATTAAGTACAAGTTTTTTTTTTTTTTTTGAGGGAACAAGACGGCTGCACAACAGATGCTCTTATGTAGCCGAGGCTAAAAGTTGTTCAAAGCACAGCAAGTGATCGGTGAACATGTATATAAAAAAGTTGTATTAAATTGCTCCTTTCCAGTCACTGTAGTTCTTTGAATCAAGCAAGTATATTTTGCCCAGTTTTTCTTGCTAAATAGTGTATTTTTATGTTGAAAAAAGTCAGATACTAACACATTGAAGTTGAACTGCATTGAAACCCTTAAAAATAGAATTGAAATTTTGGTTAGATGTATTTAGCACTTACAATTGATTATTTTAGTGTTTTAGATCCTCTATAGAAAATTTAAAATAAGAACAATTCTGGGATCCAATGATTATATGGAGTTCAACAAACATACAGATTTTAGCTGTTTTTTCATAGGTTTGATATGTTCAGATTTAAAGCAAAAATTCTCAAATTAGAAAGGAGATGATCTAATAAACGAGGCAAATAACACCATAAATAATTCATAGTTAAGATAATAGACTTAATCATTTAATAAACTGGTGTTTGTCACCAAATAGTGATGCATTAGTCAGTCATGACTTTGTGTGTGTGTGTGTGTTTTTTTTTTTTTTTTTTTGGGTTAAAATTTAATTTCAAAGGTTTTCACCCAAAAAAACACAGTTTATTTAAGGAGTGAAAGCATAATTAAAGAAAGCAGACCATAAATCATTCCGAGTTGCTGTAGCACCATGACTGTGCATTATTTCTGACAAGAACACCTCACGGAAAATCCAGAGACATGCAGCTTATCAGTTTCATTTTAATTACATATTGTAATTCAGAGAAATAGCAGTAGCACTTATCTTTACAGTCCCCACATACTGCACAGTGGGCTCTCGAGGACTGGCAACATGAACAAAAATGAAATACCAAAAAAAGATACTTGATGCGTGCTAAATAGCTATTGCCTGGCCAGAATATTTATTGGTACCTCACATTATTATTATTATTATTATTATTATTATTATTATTATTATTATTATTATTATTATTGGTGGCTTGCATTATAAATATAACAACAGGTGGCAGAGTGGAGCAGCAGGAAGTGCTGCTGGTTGTTCAGACATAGGTTAAAGTTTGCGTTCCCCCTTTAAGCCTATCTGTATACAGACATGCGCTGCTTAACAAGGGGAATACACACACACACACACACACACATTTCTGAACCGCTCGTCCCATACGGGGTTGCGGGGAACCGGAGCCTACCCGGCAACTCAGGGCGCAAGGCCGGAGGGGGAGGGGACACACCCAGGACGGGACGCGAGTCCATCGCAAGGCACACAAGGGGAATACATTCTGAGAAATTCGTTGTTAGGCGATTTCGTCATTGTTCAAACATCATAGTGTACTCGTACAAACTTAGATGGTATAGCCTCGATGCAGTCAAGAGATGCTGAAAACATGAGATTTATGACACTGCTGTCAGCATAACCCAGCATACTGTTTTACAGTAAACTTTTTCTTATAAGCAGAAAGAGTACACTTTAAAATAACAATGAAAAGTACAGTATAGTAAATACATACACCAGTAATATAGGTGTTTATTATCATTTTCAAGTATTATGTACTGTACAGAGGGGTGGTGTGGAGGCATAGTGGACTTTGCCAGGGCCTGCTCTCTGGCAAGTCTGGGGTTCGAGTACCGCTTGGGATGCCTTGCAATGGACTAGAGTCCCATCCTGGGTGTGTCCCCTCCCCCTCCAGCCTTACACCCTGTGTTGCCAGGTTAGGCTCCAGCTCACCACGACCCTGCCTGGGACAAGTAGTTTCAGCCAGTGTGTGTGTGATGATGTGTACATAATTGTATGTGCTATACTTTTTATGCTACTGGCAGCGCAGTAGGTTTGTTTACACCGGCACCACCACAGACACACGAGCAACATGTTGCGCTAAGACGTTACGACAAGTGGCACATGACTGTATTTGGAATAAACAGTCCAAATACATGCAGTTAAAGTGAACTGGAGGCTCTAAATGGTATGTAAAGTGTTCATTTGAACATGTGTGATTGGACTGGCATCTTGTCTAGGGTGTACCACTGACAAGACCACCCTGTGATTCCAGGATATGCTCTGGGCTGTGGCTACACCTGACCGGTAGCGACCAGTAAAAGTCAGCGTGTTAGTAACTAATAGTAATTATAGGTATCTTCAACCTTTCCATAACCTCCTTTGATAATATTGCTTAACAACACTTCCATTATTGTTTGGGGTGAATTTTGACCTCAAGAAATTAACAAGCCTTGAAAAAATTTCCAGGATATTTTTATCTTTTTTTTTTTGATGCATATAAATCTTGACTCCTCGGGATGCTTTACAGGTTCCTTCTCAGCATGACAGAACATCAAATTAAAACTGTTAATGTACCCTTGAAGTTTCAGAAAAAAATTTCACTCTGACACTATGGTTGCATGGGGTAAAGTCCCCTCTGAGCGACCTATCTTCAAAACCCTCACCTTAGCCCCTGTGAATTGATCTCAGCTAGTAAGCCCTATGATAGTTCCTAATCCTCAGATGTTCTCTGAATGTAATATAGCTCAGGCGTCAGCCACAGCTGGCCTGGCAGCCCTTGATAAATCACTAAAGCCTTGTATAAACTTCCCTTAAACTTAACCAAGTGCAATTACCAGCGGGAATTTTCTTTTAGTGGTGCTTGCAGAGTAGCAGTGATATTTTAAGCTGTTTGAGGATCTAACTTGCAGGTGGTTCAGTGTGAGTTTGCCTGCTTTAACAGTGATATGGTATATAATTTACTATATAGTGGTTCAGATTTTGAGAGGATGTTAACTTTACAGGCTGGCAAAAATGTCAGAGATGTGTTCTTCATTTCATCATCATCATCACAAATGTCTCTCTCTCTCTCTCTCTCTCGTTCTCGCTCTCTCTGTCTCTCTCCCTCTCCTCCAATGGTTGCTTACTGTTGCTCACCAGACACCCATCAATGGGACTGGAAAACTGGTCCAAACTAAGTTTTTAAACCAGAAGGACCACACAACAAGAATAACTTCTTTATTTATTTAGTTTTTTTTTTAATGTGAGTAGCAGTGCCATTACTGAGATGCTATTGTCAGATCATAATTATTTTATACATAAACATATTGCCAGCTGACTGGAAAACCCACATATGATTTGGTCTCCATACCAGTGGGAAGACGAGTGGTGATGTGCTGGAAGGCCACATCAATGTGAGGCTGAAAGGTAGCCAGGTCATGAAAGACAGATGGAGGAATGACAGGTGTAGACAAGGCGACTGTGCAGGGTTAAAAGTAACCATGCCACAGGTGGATTGCATTGTGGGAGACACCCTTTGGCAGTTGGTGGTTAAGCAATAAACATTCCCAACAAATAAGTAAATAAATAAATAAATTAATTAATTAATAGACACATAAAGAAATAATGATAAAAAAGGATTAGAATGCAAAATGAGCCATATTAGGCTTTATGTTGAAAAGATGTACTGATAAACTGCATGAAATATCTTCATTACTGAGTACTGATATTTAGTGTGAGCGATGTGCATAAAATACCAAAGAAGGCAATCCAAATTTCTAAATTTATTGTGGGGCAAAGTTAACACCTTGACTTTTGACCTTTAAGTACTGGAACCTCAGAGTGGACTTTGACTTTTTCAAATATTGAAAGAAAAAAAAAAAACAAAAAAGTGGTTTAAATGTCATTTGCATTTGTGAGAAAGGTGAACAGACTGCTACTGAGCTTTCATAACTCAAGTGTCAGTCTAATCTAATCTGACGAGAAAAGAGTGAGCTGTGATTTTACAGCACAAAAGTGATAAGCACCTGCTGTATAAAGCCTTGAGGCAGTAGAAAGTGTTCTTACCACTTCTTGGTGTAGCATATTTATGTTTGTGTGTGTGAGACAATGTAAAAAATAAGCCTAAGGATAACTAAGTACTGGATGAAAAAGCTAGTATTAATACATTGTTTATTGTTACATTTCTACAATTATTCACTTCTGATTTTACAGTTGATGTCATCTATAGCTGCAGTTGTTTGTAACAGAGCCCAACATTGGTTGCTGGATGGAAGAATAGCTACAGCTATAATAGAAATCATATCTGACAAGACTGCTGACGTGTCTTCTGTGTGACAGCTTAGTTGTTGAAAAATCATCAAACATGATATTTTAGATGACAACATGTTCGAGAGATGTCGCAAAAATCAGCTTCTCTATAAATATCTGCGGTTGTATTAATGTTGACGCAGCGGTTGAGCCATGATATCAAATGGTATTATTTCAACAATATTGCCATAGTCGTTGTACAAACTCCATGCCACCTGGCTTCCCATTTCACTCTGTACTTTGTACTCTACTGTTCTACCATGTTTATCCATTCCAGAACACACACACACACACACACACATTTTCTGAACCGCTTGTCCCATACGGGGTCGCGGGGAACCGGAGCCCATTCCAGAACACTGACCAGCAATAAAACTAGGAGGTTAAATGAGCTTTACAAAAAAATAGATTGATTTCTCTAACTCGAGCTGTCTTTTCTGCTGTCCATTGAAGAACCATTATCGTTTCTTCTTTCATGGCTATGTATCTAAACCAATCACCATCAGATGTGGTTTTCAACATTGAGTATCTGATCATAATTTTTCCACTGGCTGATGTTGAGTTTTAAGCATACACATGAATTTAAGCATAAGCATGAATTTTGTATGCAGAATTTCATGATTCATTGAGCGGAGCAAGTTCATTGATAAATTCATTATCAAATAAACCCTGCATCATTGCAGTGTCACGATGGTCTGGAAACGGGGTGTGAGGGAGGGTAAACTCAAGACGGGATGTCAGTCCATAAAAGTAGGGAAAAAAGATGTAAATCAGCGATTCTGCAAAATGTCATTCAAGCAAGGATGGTCACAAAACCATCATAAAGCCCTCAAGAAGTAAAATACGTCATTTTTAGATGTTCTCATGAACCACGTGGCTGTGAAAGCTCAGTAGTCTTTACTGTATTACTGGTGTCTTTTCATAGTTAATTTTGTGGTGGAGATCTTCCCTACGGCCCCAAAAAAGCTGTGATTGATCGTGGCCCCTGGGTGGTGTTAAATTAATTGTACCCTAATAGCTATTCCAAGGAGCAGTAGAGTGAGGAGTACTCACACTCGAAGTTGTCTCTAAATATCATGTATGTTACTCAGTGCCTGAATTAGGTCAGTAAGCTGTGAAAGGTGACAGTGCCCTAAAGGCACCCTTCTCTCGGCAACTCCAACATTTAGGTAACCAATAGCTGTTGTTACTTAGAATGACAGGTTAACGCTTGTGGTGGAACAGTTTGTCATTATATCTAATTATAATGTTGATGTAGTAGGACATGCAGAGCTTTGTGAGTCATTTCACCCCATACATTGTCTTATGCAGATCCCTTGCAGTGCTGAAAACATCCGTCTGTATGATTATACATATAGGAATGACATTCAGCAGTGTGAGAGGAGCCAGTGTTTAACCTAACAACCTCCTGTCAGTATGTCTAAAATTACACTGAATTGATTTGCATTTGTTTTATTTATAATTAAAAATATGTCAGATTTGTGTTTGTGGCTTGTCAGCAAGTGTGAATTGTTTAAAAAAATACTGTGACTGTCTTTCAGCTGAAAGCATTGAAATATAACAGAGGTCCTTCCCCTTAAACTCATACAGCTTAGCTGACAAAGAATTTTTCAATTT
This sequence comes from Scleropages formosus, assembly GCF_900964775.1. Taxonomy (NCBI): domain Eukaryota; kingdom Metazoa; phylum Chordata; class Actinopteri; order Osteoglossiformes; family Osteoglossidae; genus Scleropages; species Scleropages formosus. The sequence goes on from NC_041817.1 coordinate 19,627,094, forward strand.
CAATCCATTCTCTGAAATGTTAAGTCATAGTTTTACTTCTCGATTGCCTAAAACTCTGTCTCCAGGTACAAGAACATGGTCATAAATTATATTTATCTTCTTGGCTCACACCTTGAAAATGATTATGTGGTCTCTAATGATACATCGTAAGCACCAAATTCATCATCGCTTTAGCTTGTTCATTAGGACAAAATAAAATGCAAAATGCGAACAGTCGATTTTGATTATTTCTTTCAGGTGTATGCAAAAACAATGTGAATCAAGTTAACACACATACACAGTGGCTGAAACCGCTGGTCCCGAGCAGGGTCGCGGGGAACCGGAGCCTAACCCGACAACACAGGACACAAGGCTGGAGGGGGAGGGGACACACCCAGGACAGGACACCAGTCCGTTGCAAGGCACCCCAAGCAGGACTCGAACCCCAGACCCACCAGAGAGTAGGACCCGGCCAAACACGCTGCACCAATGTGCCCCCCCGAATCAAATTAATTTCCTTCCATAACATCTAAAAGTGAAATGGAATCACATTACAATCACACGATAGCAATTATGGTTCCTGGAGAGCTCATGCCACCAGGTCTGCAATGACCTGAGGACATCACCAGGCACCTTGGACCTCTTGAGAGACATGTTGTCAAGTCAGCCTCTCCTCTCCTTTCCACAAAGGACAAGCCAGAGGGCCAGAGTTTGACAGTGGAAAGTGTGGAGAATCTGTCGGTATAACATCAACAGTGTGTGATTTCTAAATTCATGAATTTTAACTTACTACTGAAAAATCCTGGGAGGAACCAAGTCAGAAAATCTCAGAATGTGTGTGGTTTTTATAAAGGGTACGTCTCAGAATCTGCTCTGACCCACAGAAATTCTTCATAGAGAAAGTTGTTGCAGATATTTTTTTTTTTTTAAATTGAAATTCTGAAAGCAATTGGAAATTCATTGTATTTTATTTATTTTTCTATTGTTTATTTAATTATTTATGTATTTATTTATTTGTTTGCCACTGCTACATTGTCTCCTGACATTGTAGTAAATTGCCTTTCTTAACTGTATGCCTCAATTTTAAAGAGGTCTTCCTTCCTATTTGTAGCTATTGCCATTACTTATAAGCTGTGCCTAGCACACCCTCTTTTCACACGAAAAACCATTTAATAGACACTTGGACAACTTTTTTGGAATTTACCACTGGCAGCAGCATTTCCATAATCTGATGAAAGTACCATGCTGACCTTGACTAAATATTTTGCACTGCCTGTTGCCAGCATCAAACTAAAGGCTGATGTTTTCAAAGCCAATTGCCACCAGGGAACTCACTATTAGAGGTACACTGGTTGATGCCCTGAAACTGGACAGAGGGGAAGGACCCGGAAAAGCAGGGCTAAGCCTACCATACTGCTTAATCAGCAAAGTACTGGAAATATATGTATTACACCGGCTTTTTGGAATATAATTATGTTTCCATGTTTATGTATTGCTTTCACAGCTGTTTATGCTGCTGCTGACAGGTTTAATGTCAATGGGAAGATATGCGATATTCTTTAAGTCTGGAACATACTACTTTGAGGCAACAGGAATACGTGAGAAAACTGCTGGAAAAGAATATTCAGTAGATTAACTTGTGTTCTTTTGTGTCATTTGCATTAATATTTCGTGCAATAACCATTAGAAAGCACTTTGTTTAAATGTTTGTTATTTAGTCATGGAGAGTGGACTGAATGACATTTAACTTCTAATTTTATTTCAATGAAGACTACTGAAGTGTTTTTCTCCTGTCTTCTATTTTTCCATTAAAATCAGAATAGTATTTTATTAATAAATATAAATTCAGTGCATGAACATTTACCTGTTTATCCCCCTGATAAAAGAAAAATGTTTTTGGAGCTCAGAAGAAAAGGTCCGTAAAAGCCACTGTGACAAGTTTGTTTATTTATTTATTTATTTATTTTGTTTTAAATAAAGAATAAAAATGATCTACCTAGGCCTAATCTGCAGGAACAACTTCTAAATCAATGTTATTTTCATATTATTATTATTATTATTATTATTATTATTATTATTATATGGGGGGCCGCGGTGGTGCAGTGGGTTGGACCACAGTCCTGCTCTCCGGTGGGTCTGGGGTTCGGGTCCCACTTGGGGTGCCTTGCGATGGACTGGCGTCCCGTTCTGGGTGTGCCCCCCCCCCCCCGGCCTTACGCCCTGTGTTGCCGGGTTAGGCTCCGGTTCCCCATGACCCTGTACGGGACAAGCGGTTCTGAAAATATGTGTGTGTGTATTATTATTATTATTATTATTATTATTATTATTATTATTATTATTATTACTACTACTACAGTGGCACATCACGTTTGGCTAGGGCCTGTTTTGTGGTGGGTCTGGGGTTCATGTCCTGCTCGGGGTGCCTTGCAACGAACTGGCGTCCTGTGTTGCCGCTTTAGACTCTGGTTCACCGCAGCTCCACTTGGGACAAGCGGTTGTAGACATTGTGTGTTGTATTATTATTATTATTATTATTATTATTATTATTATTATTAATATTATTATTATTAGTAGTAGTAGTAGTATAAAGTTGAAGGACTTGTTTACAGTCACATACCAGCAGTATGACTGTAGTTTTGCACATGGGTTCAATCACACTTTTTGCTGAGTTTGTATGCTCTCCCCGTTTCTTCGGGTGCTCTCCTTTCCTCCTGTAGTAGAAAAACAAGTTTCAGGTGAACTGGTGACTCCAAATTGTCCACTGCCTCTTTAACATGAATCAGTGAGCATTTGTTTGTCCCATGATAGGCTGCATCCTGTCCACGGTTTGCGTCCCATCCTACGCCCTGTCCCTGTTTCATGCCATGTGCTTTTTGAATACAATCTGGGCACCACAGCCCTTCCTTACTAAAGACCAGCTATTGAAAATGGATGGATGAATGAATATACTGTATTTATTTTTATGTTCATTTGTTTTTAGTAATATTTTTAACTGACACTTTTCTCCAGAATGGCACACGCAAAAATATGTTGCGCTGTTTTAGTCGCAAGCATTTTTAATATTCAGAGAAAAACAATTCCTCTGGAGTTTAATGCATTGGTGGTGCATGTGTGGCTCAAGGTTTTAATCCTTTTAGTCGAGTAACAATGGTACTGCATTGCAGTTGTCAATTAGAATTTTGTAAAAAATGTGCCTTATCCAATGTCAACATAATTGCTATGCTCTTTACTGTGTTCAGAGCTGATTCCCTGCAATTAGAGTCTCCATTCATATTGCACAGATAACCAGCTATTGAAAGTGTAGTTGGGTAAAAGGTTTCAGTTTGGACTCATTGTGTGATAATGGGGTTTGGCATCCATCCCTGTCTTAGAGGAAGAAGTTAATTGAAAACAGCATTTTACAGTCTGAAGTAGAGGACAGTGAATGCAAGTCTGAACTGATTGAATCACCTGTGTGAAAATGAATACATCAATGGTGAACGAATGAAACCAAACTGAAAGAAATAAGTGCACAAAAATGTATTAGATTATACAGGGAAAGAAAGAAAAAATGCAATCGTCAAAGTCATGGTGGATTGGACACCGTTCAGAACTGCATTGTTTATCAATTCATCAGATTTAAATACACATACATACATACATTTTCTGAACTGCTTGTCCCATTCAGGGTCGCAGGGAGCCAGAGCCTAACTTGCCAACATAGGGCATAAGGCTGGAGGGGGAGGGGACACACTCAGGACAGGACGCCTGTCTGTTGCAAGGCACCCCTAGCGGGACTCAAACCCCTGACCCACCGGAGAACAGGACCCGGTCCAACCCATTGCACCACCACACCTACATCTTTTTACTTAAACAACAAAATAATTAACAAAAAGTACTTTGGTCAGATTTAAATAAATAAATATAAATCGTTTAATTCAGTGGCACAAGTAGTGCTGCCGCCTCACAGCTTCTGGTTCAAATTAGGCTCTGTCTACATACTTGCATGTTCTCATTGTGTTCGTTTGGTTTTACTCTTGACATGCTCTGGTTTCCTCTCACACTCAGTCTAAACATGTGCTGTAGGTGAACTACTGACTGTATACTTTTATGCATATGTGAGTGAAAGAGTGTGTGTGTTCACCCAGCCTTACTTCCTGGACATGCTCCAGACCAATGTGACCCTGCAATAGGACAAGCAGCTATTGATGATGGATGATTTCATTTTACATTATTATGCCCGTATGGTACACCTATGCATTAAGTGTTCCAGAAAGTACTTAAATTAGAAAGATGGACAGACATTAAAGAAAACACAAGGCTGAAAAGTCAAGCCATCGTACTGGGATGAGGATGCACAAAGTACAACCTGATAACCATCTGATATTGATAACAGTTTGTAGGTGAACAAACTCCTTTGCATTTTTAAACATCTCAGATGCACTCCGGACAATAAAGCATTAAATTACACTGGAAAGAGCTCAAAAGTCCATCAAAAGTGTTTTGTGTACATATAAAAGTCTCCTGATAACATCCATCCTCATTAAACCAAAGGAAAAGAAAGCACAGAAGGAAAAAGGGAAAAGGGAGATAGCCAGCACTCGTCATCAGTCACCTAGACAGTGTGGCGGAGCCCTGAGCCAATGTTACCTAAATACATCATACTTAAAAGCCTTTTGTCATTGTAGGACTGCTTTCCACACACTGGTGGTCTTTGAGATAAGGTATTACTCCTCATCTGAGACCGCTCTTAGAGCCACACGCTGGGCTGGACTCACAATCAAAGATCGATGGAGACATTCACCACGAGCCTGACCCCTGCTGCAACTTGGCCACACTTCTGTCTGCACTTGACATCAGGTCGTGACGCACCTCCGCCTTTTCAGTTTACCGAAATCTCACCCCAGTTTATGTAAAACAACTTCTGGTGGTGTCTGTTAAATTAAAACCAACATGTTGAAAAATAGCTTTTTCGCAAGGTGTTTTCTTGAGAGGCAGTGTACTGTGAATCCCTGACAGAGTTAACAATGAGCCAGGTTTCAGCAAGATTAGCATGGAATAATAGAAGCATCGGAACTGCACAATTTGCGCCACCCCGGATCAATATGTGAAGCTTCTATCTAAAAATAGAAATCGAGGAGGATGGCAGTGTCTTTTGCTCTCATAAAATAAGTCTTTCATTGATTCACCCTTTCAAATCACGAAAGGAATATATTTTTATTTGTTTCTTAATAAGAGTGCTTCCACAATGGAATGAGTGTTGAGAGTAATTTTGACCCTTAGATGATCTCTTCCTTTTTAAGGATAGTTGTTTTTAAGAGTAGGAAAGAACACATCCACTGTACTGCTGTTAATTAACACCAAGCAAGGATCTGTTGCTTGGAGCAACCCGTTTCTACCGTACCTTGGAAGGAGTGGGTCACGGCAAGCTGGAAGGGCCAATTTACAGCCCGTCATTGTTTAAGGCAATGCTACAGACATGATGAATGGGGGGCTGGATTTTTACTGTATGCTCCATGCCTGAGTCAACCAGAGTCACCGAATAATGCAACCATTTGTTAACCTGAAATGATTGGAATCTTTCAAAACATGGTCTGCTAGTAGTGTGTTTGGATTTATTGCCATCTCTTCTGAATGTACTGCATTGCTTGTGTTGTCACCTCTGACTCCAAGTTTAATCAGTGTTCAGTTTATGCCTGTGGTAAAATGTACTTTAACAGCGTTTTTACTTATTGTGAAGAAGGTGCCTGCGCTCATCTCCACACTCACAGCTTAGAAACATGGTATGAGTAGATACTTATGTCTTTACATAGAACACAGAACAACATGTACAGTATATCATAAAGAACAATATCAATGCATTTCTACCATCAAACAATGCTGCAGCATTTTCAGTAATCTGAGATTTTACTTAAGGATGTTCCTTCATAACTTTTTGTACCATGGAGTAACATGGTGGTAAAGGGAGTAGATTTGATCCATATCACAAACCGTAGGCTTCCGTGGTTAGAGTCAACTGACTGGAGGTTTTGTTCTTCTGGATTCAACCACGTATGGGATTTGATCCACACTTCAATGGACGGATGGATGGATGGACGGATGGACGGATGGATGGGGTGCAGTGGGTTAGACTGGGTGCTGCTCTCTCGTGGGTCTGGGGTTCGAGTCCCGCTTGGGGTGCCTTGCAATGGACTGATGTCCCATCCTGGGTGTGTCCACTGCCCCTTTGACCCCTTGCCCTATGTTGCTGGGTTAGGCTCCGGCTCCCCACGACCCCGTTTGGGACAAGCAGCTATGGATAGATGGAACTTTTGTGATTTCACAGTGAAACTCATTTTGGTTTGCAGCAGCATGCAATGTACAACATACATACATACTTACATGCACACAGACGTATGTACTATATAAAAACTCACACATAAACACACAAAGTAGCCAGGGATGTCAATAAAAAATAAAATGAATGTTAGCAAGTGAATAAATAGGAATAAAATTAGAAATGGAAGAACAGGAGGAGCAGACTGAAGTGAAATGTTGAGCGAAGTGAGGTGATGTATGCAGAGTGGTGAATCTGGCTTTTTTTAGAATTAAAGCTGCCTAGAACAAAGGCAACAACTTAATATTAAATAATAAGAACTTTTAAAAGAAATTTTCAAATTTTGATGGTCTTGAAGGGTGTCTTTATGTTAAATGTAAAGAAGTATGCCTTACATAATGGAAAAAATGTAGTACAAAAACTTTACATCTACATTAACTAGAAATAAAAGCCTGCTACAGATAATACTGAAGCCCAAAGATCTGCAGTGATTTCATATGCAGCTGAAACTTTTGATATAATTGTGCTATAGAGTATCAAGAATGTTGACGTCCAGTCTCCATCAAAGATGCCCAAAATCCTCTAAAAACTGCATTAGAATGACTTTTTCAAGATTGTGCACATCCTTGATACAGATTATATGGCATAGTGGTGCAGCGGGTAGCACTGATGTTTGGGTGTAATTGAACTGTTAAGACTGAATTGTTCTTAGTGTGTGATATGTTGTGTGTTTGTGTGTGAGTGTGTGTGTCTTACCTTCAATAGAATGGCATCCTGTCCAGGTTTTACCCCACCTATCTTTGTCCCCAGTGCCTCCGGGATAGGTTCCAGACTGATATGACCCTGGCACTCTTGGAATATTTAGAAAATCTAAATTCAGTCCTTGTAAATACAGAAAGATCGTTTGTAAGACAGTTGTAGTGGTATTAAATGAAACTCCCTGAAGTCAAATTCGTATGAGCCTATCTTGGGAGGATGACTGTATTAGGCTGCAGTTTAGTCTTAAATACAGATCTGACTTCAGGAGTCAGAAAGTAATCGAAACGCTGTTCACAGCTGGTTATTTTACTAAGAAAATTTGGGCTGAGTGTTTTGCTTGAGGGTATGAAATCATAGTCTATCCTGGGAAATAAACCTATAACCTTTAAGTTGCAAATCCATCTTGTTTATTGATTTGATATTAAATTCTATTTGTCTACAACTATATTTATACAGTATAGACTAAAACACACCTTCTTATTCCCCTCACTGCAACTCTTATGCCTCTTCTAGTCAACACCTCCCCCACACCAAGAAAAAAATACCCTGGAGTGTTGATCCCATGGGAGCGACACTTATACCATAACCACCACCCCCAGCCCCCTTCCAACCTAACCCCAAGAGCAAGGCTTATTCAACACATATCTTTGGCTGATAGAGTAATAATTATCAGACTAGCAGCTTGATGGCTGACAACTCATGAACAAATCCTTAGGCTCAAAAACAAATTTTGCACTGTTGCCAAAGCACAGTGTACATAAATTCCTAAATGTCCCTTTATCTTTTCATAACTTATTTTCATATAATTTTAATATGATCGGATGCTTCATACATTACCTTCCGGAATGCTTCCTTAAATGCAACACACACTGTATAGTGTGGGATCTAGTGTAACGTTCCACAAATTAATTTGTATCTTTGGGACAGGTCTGGTTATATATGTGCTCAGTGTGACATTATACCATTTAATGAGCCAGAACAGAAACTGAAGCGCTTGTACCGACCAATTCTAAAAACCTGAGAATCTTGAACCTGAATTGCCACCCAATCTGGCTACACTAAAGCAATGTCCACTTCATAGAGGACTTCTGCATGGCTGTGTTGAAAAGGTCAAGAACAAAGACTCTGAGTCATCAAAATAATTCAGAATAGTCATCTGTGTGTCTTTTTTAACATTTAAGACAGTTCAGATCTACTTTGTGTAGTAAGAGGACCTCGGGGGCTCATATTCAAGTCAAGAGCGCTTTTTTATTCTTCATTCTTAGTTTGTGAAAGTCATTATGAAAGCCTTCAATATGCACAGCTGACTTTGTATCTGTCATGTATTATGTGATAATGAGGAAATAGAAATACTATTTTGTTTTTTTAACCTTCATGGCTGGTCATTTTCCTTCTGTCTTGGTGAAGCTGCCAAAACTTGAAGAGTTCAGTGTTTTCGTAATACTGTCTACGAAGGAATGTTTTATTTACCACAAATGCACACCTACTTGCTTAACCAATAAACAAACAAGCACAGCAATAAATACAAAAATAAATAAATCATGCATGCATGTACAATTGTAGTATAAATTTTGCATAATTATTGCATTTGATTACATACACATCCACTGGTATAACAGGTAACTAGGCAACCATTTCAGACTAGCTAATACTGTTGTGTACAATAATTTATAAAAGGAAATTTGTAGACATACTAAATGTGTCTCGAGGCATTGTAAAATTTTCTATGGAAAAAGGCATGTTCACTAATGGATGAGGAGTGATTCAGTCTGCAAAGACATCATGTTTTGACATGGTTTCTCCCAATAGAGAGTTTTGCTAAATCCTCTAAATAACTTGCACTGGTCCACATAATGATAATGATATCTCTTTGGTGGAGGACAGAACCCAGCTGAAATGTAACTCCTTAACAGCTTATTGTGTAATATATAAAATACATGAAATTTTAGACCTGAGAAATCATCTTTGTTACGTTTCAGATGTGGTGATACATGAGTGATATACTTCAACGAATAAGTCACATTATTATAGACATGCTCTAGACTTACACTATTTTTAAACAGTTTGGTTGGAAAATTTATGCTGTGCTGTAAATTAAAATAAAGGCATTTCCAGACAACAGATAACACTGTTGTCTTTCATTAAGGTCAGCACAGAAGATATATGGAGAATCAGTAGCCATATCCAGCTGAAGACCAGTAAATAGTCAATGTTAATATATTTGCAGCTGCTTAAAACACTGGTCAGGTCTGAACCTACACCTGTTCAGCCTGTTTAACATTTCTCTCACTGAATTAAAGAGCCACTTGATATTTTGGAGCGACCCTTCCCTGGATATTTAGTGAGTAGATCAGAAAGCATATCTGTCATCAGAAACGAAAAGGTTCTCTGCACTTTGCCTTGACATGGTTGACATGGCAAACTGGGAGAGATCAATGTGGTGTCAATCAATAAAAACTTGCTATATTTCTTATGGGGTTACATCGAGTGGAGGGATACTGACCGATCATACAATCTCTTTCTGAAACAGAATCAGATGAAATGTTTCTGCAGTTAACTGAAGTGGGCAATGCTTTGGTTAGATCGCCCATATTGAAACACAATTTTTGAAAATTAGATTCTATCAGGATTTTTCATACATTCCTCAAAATGTTACACTATTACATTTTCCATTCTTGATTCCACCTTTAATTAACTAGCTGGTTCTGGTTTGCATTTTTTCATCACTGATAGCAAACAAATTTGTTCAAAAATGTTAAAAGAGGGGAGGGGGGGGTGTGGTGGCGCAGTGGGTTGGTCCTGGTCCTGGTCCTGGTCCTGGTCCTGGTCCTGGTCCTGGTCCTGCTCTCCGGTGGGTTTGGGGTTCGAGTCCTGCTTGGGGTGCCTTGCAACAGACTGGTGTCCCATCCTGGGTGTGTCCCCTCCCCCTCCAGCCTTACACCCTGTGTTGTCAGGTTAGGCTCTGGCTCCCCGCGACCCTGTGAAGGACAAGCGGTTTGGACAATGACATGACATGACATGTTAAAACAGGTGTATCTTTAAGTACGTTTCAGAGGTCTCTCAGTCTTAGCCAGAGGTCTTACCTTTCGCAAACAGTGCTCATTGTCATGATTCATTCTTAAGTAATTCTCTGGAATGTCACTCTTTCTGCATTACACACATCCCCTCCTTGTACCTATTGTGCGTAACATGTAATCCTAGTAGTCATGTGCTGCTCATCTGCATTTGGCCTACGAGCAGTGGATTTGTGACTGTATCAGCAGAAGTGTGGCAGCGTGGTTTAACTCATAAAATGTAAACTTTAAAGCTGGCATCGCAGATACAGATCCAAATCAGGCCGACAGAATGCATAACCTAGGGCACTCAACCTGGGGCACTCTGGGTGTATGATTTGGGGAGAAAAAAAAATCCAAACTAAAACGGATTAAAGTTTGCAATGGTAGCTAATGAAGTTTACAGAGCTCCTTGTACAGCAGGGTCTTAACGGCTCTTGAATTGTGTTCTTATGCCATTCCCTTCCTTCCTAATTCCCATGATATTGGTTTTTCTGTGCTTCCTTGCTTTTCAGAGCATTACCTCTGCCGCTATCTGATCCTGACTTCACAATTAGCCATTCGATAAATCTAGTAATTACTTCATTTTTCATGTTGAAATGTTCTTGATTTACTGCGGACTGGAGCTGCTACACAGGCGACAAGACACTTGCTGTTATAAGAGATTAGCGGAAACTTCACGTGTCCTGACGCAATGTACCTCCTTGGCATACGGAGTGAAGCAATGACAGCAGGGCTGATTAGACCATGACAGTCCCATGGCAGTTGGCTTTGGAGAACTCCCAATCCACACCACACCTCCCTCTCCACACTTAAAGCAACCCCTTCCCAGAATATGTGTGCTTCCGGAAACTGCAGAGGCAGAACAGTTCCTTTCTCCCCCACTAGGAGCTGTGGGATTTTTTTTGAGAGAGAGAGAGCGAGAAAGAGATTATTTAAGTGTCACATGCCTGGCAGGCAGTTTGCTTCATTGAAATCTCGGCATCCCTCTTCTCCTGGACTCTGGAGGGCTGAGGCCCAGCTGTGGGAGACTTGGCACAAGTCTTTAGAAAATCTAAACATTTTAATGACATGTGTGTTGGGGTAACTGACTAAATCGGGACACAGTTAAAGTGGAATGGGAATCAATCCTGGGATTATATTTTATTTATTTATTTCTTTTTTTTTTTGAGAAAACACACACACACACACACACAGAGTTAAAAATTTGTCTACAGGAATTCTCAAAGTTTTTTTCAAAGGTTCTCCTTGTAATTCAGTTGAAATATAATTAAGAAAGGGCCTTTTAATTGAAACTATAGCAATGCATGTTATTTATAGGCCAGAGTACAGTAATAGGGGATTAATGCTGTAATGATTTACTATATTTACTTATATGTAACTGCTTCTGCCTATCAGTTGATTTTATTTTTTTTTTTTCTTTTATGTATCTGCCCCTCAACATGTCAGTGACACCCAAGCTGGTAAATGCAGCAACAAAACATGCACAAAAAAGAAAATTTGCAAGAAGACCCATCAGTTTTAATTGAAAGTAATGAGCTGAAATTTGCATTTCAGTAATTGCTTGCCTCCTCTTCACTTTCCTTCTGAACATGTCGCAAAGTTCCTTTCTAATCTTCATCAAGGATTTATGCAGGGTGAATGAGAATGCTCCCGTGCACTTCAATTGACAGAAACGTTCTTCTGACTCATTTAGTGAGGACCCCCTCCTACTACTTAACCCATAGAAAAAAGGTACTCCAGTCATTCCACTTAATATCTGCGACACACTTGTCACATACCGTTTTTTGGGGCCTTCAAGAGTGCTCAAAAGGTAAATAGAGTAGGGCAGCCATTGGAACAAACCTCTGAATATATAAGCATCCATCTTACGCCTGGCAGTGAAAGAGAGTCACACCTTATATGTCAGCATTTGCACCCTTAACACATATTTTTATTTTTAATGCTTTGCACTTGAAATTTAAAAAAAAAAAAAAAACATTTTGGTGATACTGATCTCATATTACCTTTCATTCAGGCACACATAACAACAGGACCTTGCCCATTATGATTTTTTTTTTGTTCAAGATTGTATGCATATTAGCAAACACAAGTAGAATTCAGCTGACTTTGTCCATGTCTTACTTGCAATACAAGGTGATATGGACAATAAACATTTCTGATTTAATCCCTTTATTCAGTTTTTTTTTTTTTTTTCTGCCTTCTGCTGACATTATGCTGTCATTAAATTTATGTGACAAACCAAATCATATTGCATGTGCTGAATGAACATCCCTTGGGGACATGCAAAATATGCTGTTACTGAAGTGAGGCAGAACAAAATTGGACTTGTTATCTCAGCTCCTGTAGTCAAGATTGAATTCCATGAACCTGTTACCAGTTTGTTTCTGTGGAACATCTTGCTGGTTAAGATCATTACTGCAGCCACAGTGTCTCTTCCAGGTCATAAATATGTGTTTGTGTGCTTTATATGTACGTTTGTATACAGCTGATATGGCAAAAGTAACTCTATGTGCATATCTGTTTTTAATGTGTTTTTGGTAGCAAGCAGGCCAAAGCAAAGTTTGCTTGAAATGAATATATTTGCAGGATGGTCTGGGTATAATGCATCTGACTATTTAGACAATATATTTTATCAAATGCATAACCTTGGTTTCATAATTACACACATAAACACACTGCGAATGCTATTCTAAGAGCATCACTGATGTTGTTAAACTGTAGTTGATGCTGATATAAAAGGTCTGGGTGGAAACTGTCAGTATTTATCAGAAAGGTTTAACACAAGCAGTTTTCTAAGTTTGTGGCCGGAAATTTGAAATGTTTGTATCAGGCTGGTCACGGGCAAAGTCGAAGTGAAAGTTGGTTCCGAGGCATTTAATCATTATTTGAAAGGGTTCCAGCCACTATCAGGGGCTGCAGGTACAGAAAGGGAAAGCACAGCAGCCGGGGCACGAAGGCTGCTTCAGAGCTCGCGCCGAGCTGCAGTTAATGGGGAAACGATCCGTGACAGCGATATCGCGCGACTTGTATCGAGCCAAGAATAGTGTGTGTTCCACCTCGGAACAGAGAAGAACAGTTTCAAAGCATGTCAGACTGCTAGTAGGCTACCTGCTTCCTGTTGGCCTGCTGAGGTCATTCGAGTTACCTTTCAATGTGGTACTGTTCCTTTTACTAAATGTTTACGGTTACAGCTCCACAGCTAAATCCTTAAGTAACCTGGTCCTTTTCAGGGTTACAGCTGGGAATGGAACCAGTAGGAACTAGTCACTGCAACCGAAAACAATGTGATTATTAATATATATTTTTTATGGGGCATTCTAAGTAGATTCTTTTCAAAATGAACAGCCAATTAAGAACGCCCACTTCAACTACAAAAGTTCATGTTATTAAGCATGACTACTAGTATGCACACACACACACACACACAGTCTGAAACTGCTCTTCCCAAGTGAAGTTGCAGCAAACTGAATCCTAACAGGGCAACACAGGGCACAAGGCTGGAGGAGGAGGGAACACACCGCCAGTCCATCACAGGGCACCCTAAGCAGGACTTGAACCCCAGACCCACCAGAGAACGGGACCCGGCCAAGCCTGTTCCGCCACCGCGACCCCTTATTACTACTAGTGTGTTGTACTGAAATTCTTTTATTATAACTTATGTAAGGAGTCTGAGTTACAAAACATGAAAAAATATTACTAAACTAAATATGGAACAGAATCACATTATTTCCTAATATTGTACATATGGCATAGAAAATTGTCTTTAATTTATCTTCTATTGATAAATTTTGCTTGTTTGGAATAGATCAAAAATGACACCACATTCTGGTGTAATAAAATTATCGTATGACCTCTTACCACAGAAGACCCTTTCTGTGTATTCGAAGTTGAAGTTCTACTTAGGTAAGGACATGACCACTCGACTATCCTTATGAAATTCAGAATTATATAGCATAGGAACATATTAACACAACTTCAGTTTAGCTGAGACAAAAACATAAAATAAACACTGAATTAGCAGAGGGATAAAGAGAAAAGTAACAGGGAAAGGCAAGCACAAACAGAAGGGATCTCCAGCAGCTCTCCCACAGGTGGTAGAAAAAAGAAAACAATAATCTGCGATTCACATGCTACCAGCACAGTGGTGGATATGGTCTACCTTTGAGATCTAAAATCACTCTGAAGGACGTTTGGCATTGAATCTGTTTCCCACTTTCTTCTACATCAAATTCTGTAATCCACACAAATGCATCAAAGTGGAAATGACTTTTTAGGAACCCCCCAAGGAAATTAACTTTTTTTCCACAATAAATCATTGCATATTTTATCTTTACTTGTTCATTCAGCACTGATAACTGCTTATACAATGCAGGGTTGTGGTTGAACAGTCTATTCCAGAAGTATAGGGTACTGGGCTAAGTGGGATACACCCTGGATGGGACTCAAGTCTATTTCACTGTGTGAATATTTACTGTAGCACTTAAGTACTGTTCTCAGGGGTACATGAAACTGATAACTCAGAGACAAAGGTCCAGTTCATGGCCTGCTGACACCAATAACACTGCATCAGTGGTGAGGACCCACCAAGAAGCACCATTGCATCAGATGCACTGCTGAACTCCACACTGAATGTAAAATAAAAGTTTATTTTTTAATTTGTCTTTTTTTTTTCCCTGATGTATCGTGAAGGGTGTGGAAGAGGACAAAACATTATTTCCATCACAAGAGTCAATAATAAGAGTATTGTGTACAATAGCAGCTACGCTGATGACAGAACATTCATAAAGATTCCCACGTGGATTGACAGTTCAAATAAAGCTGAACAATTGTGGAGCTTTGTAAGGCTGTGAGATTTTAATAATTCCCCTTCTCAGAACTCTGATAAAAGTTCACAACCTCTCTTCTCCAGGTGTGAAGTTAAAGAATTGATTAAAACCTTTATGAGCAGGAGGCAGTCATTTGGATTATTGCTGTAATAGGATTGCAGGATTTAAGAACAGATTACAGATGCATCACATTTCACATAGGATTTCCGTACTGTACTGTGAATTGTCTGATCTTTGTTGAAACAGGTACGTGATATTATTAATCAATGGCATTACAACAGAGCCAAAAAAAAAAAAAAAAAAAGATTAACTAGGAGTAAACATAGTAAGATCTGCTTAGATGTCATGTGTGAGTGTTTGGGGGCTTGTGTGAGGTAGGTGGGTGGATATGGTGGGTTGACTGACAATATTATTACTGAAGGCAATGAGAACATAGCACGAGCTGTTAAACAAGAATAAAATCGGCCAATGTACCCTCATGAGTTTGACAAAGAAAGGTTCAAATAATACGTTGTCAAAAGTCTATTAATATTTGATATAGCTTTTTTATGCTGTTGGTATTCTCTGTTGTTGCCCTTGCTTCTGGTCTCTGGTATCAAGTTTTTAAGGAAGGCCACACCAGGGCCTTTTACATTTCCACAAGCAATGTTCAGCTGGGCCCAGTAACCCAGAAGAGTCAGAAGTCAGCAACCCAAACCTCTTAGCCCCCCGCTCCCCCGGGCCTCCAACCTCATTCACACACACAAGCAGTCTAACACAGTTCAGTGTGGGCGTATGTTTTGACACTGCATCCGTCAAACTTTTTACTTTCAGCTTCGAAGATGCTGCGCAGACTTCGTACGGCCTTGAAAAATCTCCTGTTGCTGCAGAAATAAATAAATAAATTAAAATGGCAAAATTTCCCCAAGTTTGACATTTGAAAGGGTAACGCCTTCGAAAATTACTAGTGTCTCTTGCATGCACAAATCATTGAGTAGTAAGGTCATCTTGTTCTTCCTTATCTGGCTGAGATTAAGTAAGACTTACATTTATTTTCTATGTTCCCTGCTCCTCAGAAGGAGATGGCTTCACAGACTACAAAGAATAAATTAGTTTTCACAATATTGTTAAGAATTTGATTTATTGATCTACTGAAAACAGGAAGAAAAACAGTTGGTATATATGGATGAAAAATAAACTATTCATGGTAATGCTATTTATTTGTTCTTTTTAATTTTTTCTTTTCTTTTTTATTTACTGCTTTTATGAATCAGTTCTAAGCATGGACATGCCACCTTTTTTGAGACATACATGATGCGTACTTGGGCCACCATGTAATCAGTTGAAAATTGCAAACCTGAAGGTTACTAGTTCAAGTATCTAGCAGCAGCACAACTAAAAATAGGTACTTTGTTTGAAATTAACCAGCACAATGGTCTAAATAGATGGCTTTATGATTAATTTTGGACAAAAGTGTAAATTTGATTAATCGGTCATTCTTTAAGCTTTTTTTTGCACAGTTATATTTTCAAACTGGTTCTTGTTCATTTTCTTCTCTATGAAAATGAGGCTGCCATCCACATTAGGCCCATTTTTGAAACTGAATAAATTTAACAATGGCTGATATTCTGCAGGCTTTCCTCAAACGCAGAAAATAACAGGCAAAGAACATCTGCAACGAACTCGATGGCACAGCTTTTTCATAAACTTGCTCCACACCATTCTCCAGCTTCCTTCAAACTATTCATCATCTCTCCACTTAGGGTATAACATTCTTGTCAAGGTTATAAGTCACATGTGATTTAGTATGCAAGCTTTTTGCATACTGTAACACATTACTCTGTTCTTTTATTATTTATTTCACCTGCCAATTCCCCTTTCCTTCCTTAAGATGTGTGCTTTTTTCCCATTGTTAGGCAACAATACCCAACTTTTTTCAGTAGTAACTGCTTCAATGGCTTCATGCAGCCTAAAGTAATCCTGCTTAGGGCCTGTATTTATAACAGTCATATTGGTTGCCCCCCAAATACTTTAAGCCAGTTGATTTAGAGTACAATGAGGTGTTTTGTTCTTGTATTCTACTAAATATGTGTTGTTGTCAGAGCCACAACCCAGTGCAAAGCTGTTCTCAAGGTTTTTAGGAAAAGCCAAGTTACACTATCAAAAACAATTTAATGCTCCACTGCCCTTTATGTTATGACACATTTCCATTTCAACAGGCTGGCATGTGTGTCAATAAAATAACAGCAAAAACAGCTTAGGCAAAATTTAAAACAATAATATATCTATGCAAAATAACTGACAATTTCGCAAAGAATATCTGCCATTTCCTGTAGTGATCAGCAAAACTAATATTAAAAGAAAAAAATTGTTAATAAATAAACTAAAAAAGGAAAGCTTGCATATATGAGTCCCCCCCCATGGAATAGCATAAAATTTCATGTTGTCCAATGTATAAAATATTTGCATATTCATACAACAAACGGTTTATAGATTCAAACAAGCCTTTGAAAATGGGTTTCTCATTTGGAAGTCTATCAAGTGAGACGGAATGTTTTGTTATGTTGCCCTTGAATGACAAAACAGGCAATCCATTAGTACATACAAACTGATTAAATTCAGATGAGGCAGTCTTGTTTCTTTATTGTCCATTCACTTTATTTATTTATATATGATGCATTATAAAATCAATTTAAAACCAAATGTTTTAATGTGTGTCATAAATACAATTTTCAAACTTGCAAAGCAACCTAAAGTCTCCTACATCTCAAAGCATTTCTGCAGAAGACGTAGGAAGACGCAAGCATTCCCTGATATTAAATAAAAATAATAAAAAAAAACCCACACACATGTACACACGCACACACACAACCAAATGGCTTATGTAAAAAGAACCCAGCAAGTATACTCAAACTTTTGACTGGTACCCTGTACAGTGACAGTGATTCTACAAATTTCCAAACAGCTTTTAAGCGTAAATACGACACACAACACATACACACGTAAACACCCCCACACAGCGTGGGAGTATGAAAATAGCTGCTTAGGATGAATTTTATTACTTGTCATTTACTTCAACAATTGCAAGTCAGAAAACGAATATCTTGTCTTAATTAACATGAATGTGGATTGTCAGTGACACCTGGGACAATAACCCTGTCCGAACAAAAGTTGCAAACTCTTGTTAGATTATTCATTTATATGGAGGATAACAATATCATCGGTATTTGTAAGATTTTTATAAAGGGAGGACAGCAGGGTGATCCAGTGTCCCCTTCTCCATGTCCTCTGGAAGGAAGCCATTTAGTGGTTGCACTGCAGTTGCTAGGCAGCGTTTTTCCCTAGTTAATTCCAGTATAGCTCATTGCTTCTGACTGTTTACCCACCAGCTTCGTCTTTAAGGACCACAGCATTATTTACACTGACAAAAACAGATCTCAGAAGCTTAGTGGATAAAGTACTACTAATATGGATAGAAAACTGTTGTGAACTTGGTAGTAATGCGATTTTTATTTAATTACTTATTAATTAGCCAAAGTGTTTGCATATGTTACAATTAAAGTGCAATCTTAAATTGTACAACAGCAGTTCCCGTCAGAGAATTTACATTTACATTTATTTATTTACCAAACACCTTTTTTTTTCCAAAGTGAGGGTGTGGTAGTGCACTGGGTTTGACCAGGTCCTGCTTTCTGGCAGATCGGGGGTTCGAGTCCCGCTTCGGGTGCCGTGTGACGGACTGGCGTCCCGTCCTGGGTGTGTCCCCTACTCTCTGTGCTGCCAGGTTGGGCTCTGGCTCCCCGTGACCCTCTATGAGACAAGTGGTTTTAGGTGATGTGTATGTGTGTGCTTTCTCCAAAGCAACTTTCAATGAACTTTATGTAGTATCAGCCCACACACCTTATTCACCAAGATGACTTACACTGCTAGATACACGACTTACAATGGGTCACTCATCCTTACATCAGTGGAACACTCTTTCTGTGTTACTCACACACTATGGGTGAACCTGACCAACATGTCTTTGGACTGTGGGAGAAAACTCACAAGATATGGGGAGAACATGCAAACTCCACATAGACTGAGCAGGGACTGAACCCACGTCCTCTCACACCACCCAGGTGCTGTGAGACACCGTGCCGCCCAGCACTCAGGTTAACCTGAATCAGAAACTCCCTGATCATTCTGTGACATGTGGTTTTATATATTATTAAAAGCTCATGCTAAGCCAGTGACTTCTGGAGACAAATGAACAAAATTAGTGTCAGTTCTATTTTTCATTCTGCTCTCTGTGTATGCAGAAAGAAGTATGTTTTTACACGGCAGACCAGGTATCATAACAGTATTTTGAAAAAGCAAGCTGAAAAGTTCTGCAGAAATTTTCCCCCTTTCCCAATTAAGCTTATCTTGGTTTGGCCTCCTTTGCCCTTGAGGAACTCGCATTTCCACAAAAAACAAGCTTTTTTTTGTTTTTTTTTTTTAAATTAATCACCGAGGCCCATTGTGATTTGCTCTCAAGAAAATGTGCTGTTCATGGACAAAACAGCTAATTTAAATTTTACACGTCATGAAAACAAAACAATGCTCATGGTCAATGCTGGGGTGTGATTTCAGGGACTGCAGTTCTAAGACTGAAATATGTAAAGATGTCACAGTATAGAATGGATTAAAATCTGGTGAGGACTGCTTGTGTAATTTCCTAGCAGGGAATGCATCAGTGAAAATATCAAGTTTGAATCACAAAATGAGAGGTAAAGACTGTCAATTCAGACTGAGCAACACCTTTTGTGATGGTACTGTTGCGTCATTTAAGTGAATGTGAAAACGTTTTGAAATATTTGAGTACTCTTTGCTAGATAAGATTAAAAAAAAAAAAAACTAAACAGATTTTTATTTCCTTTGTCTTTCAATCATTTGTCCAATATACTTCTGCGTTGTTGGATTTCAGAGCATAATACTGAGCAACAAATATAAGGTAGGAAATGACAGGATACAGTCACATTTTCTGTTTACATGTCTTCTTAAATTGTATCTGCAATTAATAAGGAGACTTAAAAAAAGTTTAACACACACACACACACACACACACACACACACACACACACACACACACAATGCCTGATGGAGGGTGGCCTCTAACTACGAGGTGGTATAAATGACCAAGGCTTTACTATGCAATGTACAAAGATGATGGCAAAGTCCAGTGAATGTGCAGATTTACATGCCCCCATCCCCCACCACCCAAAAAAAAAAAAAACTAAATCAAGATAAAAGAAACAAGCTGACAGAGGGAGACAGTGTGTGAACAGGGATCCTTATTGCAAGGACTGAGCCACTCTAGATGTGGGGCTCAAATCAAGCCCAGAGTGTTACATCTGCATGCACTTCCAGTGTTGGCACCCTGCAGAAATACATGGAACAAGTCAATATAAAACTACTTCTGTTCCCTCCTTTACATCAGGTCGCTATGAATCACATTCAGCTGGATGGCATATTGATTCTTCAATTCTACATCGGAAAATTGAGCAATAGGCCAATTGGTTGATGACTAAAGATGTATTAGAAACCATTTGCAGGCAATATAACAAAAAATGTTTCCATGAACACAGTTTTTTTTTTTTTTTTTTTCATATTATTTCTTTACAGGGGGGGCGCGGTGGTGCAGTGGGTTGGACTGGGTCCTGCTTTCCGGTGGGTCTAGGGTTCGAGTCCCCCTTGGGGTGCCTTGCAACAGACTGGCGTCCCGTCCTGGGTGTGTCCCCTCCCCCTCCAGCCTTACGCCCTGAGTTGCTGGGTTAGGCTCCGGCTCCCCGCGACCCCGTATGGGGCAAGCGGTTCAGAAAATGTGTGTGTGTGTGTGTGTGTGTGTGTGTGTGTGTGTGTGTGATGCAGATAATGTGATGTCTTCAGGAGAATATTTTTCAGACTCTCAAATGTGTCTAAAGAAGTAAAATAAGGATGCCACTGAAACAAAGAATGATTAATGCTACTTGTCAAGGATGAGCAAAGTGTGACATCCAGCATACAGATGTACACACTCTCAAGTGAAAATAAGTAACATTGTGTATTGAATGTTGACATGGAGTGGACTATTTTTATATAGAAGTCATCCTGGGATTACTGGATGCTGATAATTGGACTGTATCTGTTACCACACCAAAAGGTCGAATGTCAGACTCAAAAGTACGATTTGCACTGTCAAGAACTGTCTAAAGTATCTTTATTGACTAACAAGCTGCCACAAAATCTTTCATGCTCACAACTCACAAGTTTTACTGCCAGTTTGTCATAACGCTTTCAAAACAAAGTTTTGAAGTTCAACTTTATACTTACAGTTTCTTTTGTTCAAAATGATGCTTCTACGTTACTTGGAAACATGCAGTGCAGCACAGTATGTTTCATATATTAGCAAAACTGCTATTTTTATTCTCCCAGTTTGTTTCCTTTTTCCACCTAAACAGCAGTGATGCACTGCTCTTAAAGTACCGAGGCATACTGATTTATGATTACTGCTTCATAAATCAGCGTAAGGGGCAAATAAACCAGGCAGAAATGCAGTTGTACTGAAAATATGCCTTTTGTATGAAATAATCTACTTTCATAAATTGTTGTAGAGCTTTCTAGTTTATGGGGGGTGCTCTGATTCTGAGGTTCAGTATGGGATGGAGTGGTTGGGCTTGTGGTTGGGCTTCTAGGGGAGGTGGCTGCTGCTCGGTGTGTGGCAGGTCTGGGGTTCAAGCTCCCCTTGGGGTGCCTTGCAACAGACTGGTGTCCTGCCTTGGGTGTGTCCCCTCGTCCTTGCGTCCTGTGTTTCCGGTTAAGGCTCCAGCTAGCCGCCACCCCACAAGGGCCAAGTGGTTATTGCCATTGGGTGGGCTTTTGTTAGATGTAGTGTGGAGGATTGTGTTAGAACAACCCATTCATACATACAGCATATCTAACTAACTTCTCTGCAATGTCACTTTTGTACTTGGGTGGGTGATGGCATCACATCTTCTCTCCTGCCACGCACAGACATATTGATCTTTCTTAGTATCACTACTTCACAAACCACACAGCTGACATCTCAGTGGTATAGGCTGCCGTGTAGATCAAGATGCTACATTTACCAACTTCTGAACAAGGTCAAGCTACACACACAAACACTGCATCAGACAGTTGCAGTTGCTGGTGCTTCTTCTCACACATAAAAACTCATGTCACACTCTGCATTTCTGAAAGCACAAAAGGTTAAAGACTTATAGGACATTTTCCACTGCTCTCACTGTTCCTTTTTGTGTAGATATGTTGATCTGTATTAGCACAGTCTCCATGAGCAACCTTGCTGCTGTCAGGATTGCGTTCTTTTCTCTGACTATTTTGCCGCGTTTGGCATTCTGTGTACGAAGGCACTGCTAAATCTAGCCAGCCAACATGTTGACTATGGACAACCTCAGTTCTAAATTTGTGGCCTTGTTTAACAGTCTAAGTATCTGGATCTTGTTTGTCATGTGGATTTGGTGATTTGTGCATACATTGTCTACATCAATGACATGCGCCATGCAATGCCTGCTTCTGAGAACAGGAACAGCACCGGCTGCACAACTAGAGTTACTGGCCATCCTGTCTGGAAAAAAATGACAAAAGACAACAGATTTTGAGAGAATCCTAAAATAAAACTGAAATACAGGAGTGTCTGATGAAAAAAAATGGATCTCTGGTTATTAAAAGTATACTTCAAATTAACCTCGAATTGAGTACCTGCTCACTTAATGAATTTATATTTGCACCCCCCCCAAACACACACACACCCCCATACTTCTCTGCCCGAGAGTGCTTTCACGGTATTCCTACTACAGGGAGTAGGAATAAAAATATTCAGTCATGTTTGAAAGGAATTTGAACCTTGTATACCTTCCGGATAATTGCAATAAGTGTAATAGGCTTTTTTATCCTTCAGTTAAAAACAGTTAAAGAATCATGGCAATTGTTTGGCTATGATTTCAATGGTTTAAATTTGAGTTTAGAAATATTTGTTTAATGTGTAGATCTGAGGGGGCGCGGTGGTGCAGTGGGTTGGACCATTGTCCTGCTCTCCAGTGGGTCTGGGGTTCGAGTCCCGCTTGGGGTGCCTTGTGGCGGACTGGCGTCCCATCCTGGGTGTGTCCCCTCCCCCTCCGGCCTTACGCCCTGTGTTGCAGGGTAGGCTCCGGTTCCCCGTGACCCCGTATGGGACAAGCGGTTCTGAAAATGTGTGTGTGTGTGTGTGTAGATCTGACTCCTGAACTTACTTGCACTAAAATTTAGATTTATTCTTATTCTGCCCTAAACTAGTGGTGACATTCAATACACATCTGAATGTGGCTCTTTCAGTATTAGAATAATTGTTCCAACTGTAATTAGTCCAAAGAAAAACCTTTGTTTTTCTGCCCAAACAGAAAGCATTTTCCATGCATAGCTGGGAGTTCCCATGCATTCATTCAGTACGGAAACAAAGAACTGTTTATCCCAAATGACAACATTTGGACAGCAGAACAGTGCTAATAAATAAATAAGCATGCTCCCCACCCCTTCCCTGAAATTTGATCTACCACAGAGTGTTGAAAATGTGGTGGGCCTCCTGTCAGCAGCAATAATACTCCGATAGGAAACTGCTGATTTTTTAGCATGCTCCTTGACAGAGAATGTGCTTCACATATGCATCGTTTTGCTGTGGAAGAAAATATCTGAATAGATTATGGATTTGCTGCTCCTTTCATTAAGTTATTGTAAAAAATACCATTAATGATTATGATTTCACAAGATTTACATAAAGAAATATTTTGATTTATTAAATTCTGCTCATATTTATTTATTAAGAATAAAGATAAGAAATGTAAAAAGGCAATAAACAAATGTATAAACCTCCACGCCATTGCGTGCTGAGTTTATGAAGCCTATTACTTTTTTTTTTAAAATTATGTTTATTTATTGAGCAATTCTGTCACAACAACCAAAAGTGCCAGTTTTTGCATCGTGTTCAGCTGTAACACATTACACAATTTGTAAACTAATTACAAGTACCTGTACACACAAATGTTGTAAAATTTATTCCATTCCATTCAAAGAAATATTTCTGATATGCAGAGATTCTGGAGTAAAAATACATGGGGTTTTCACAGTCAAATTAAGCAGTTGCTTTCGATTTGTATTGTTTTTTTCTACCTTTATTGAGTCTGAAAAAGGTTTTACCAGTAAACAAAGACTGCTGTCAATGCTCTTGTGAAAATGAAAAGAATGATTTGAGCAATTGAGGTAAAATGCACTTACCTTTGAGAAATTGAAGCAAATTGTGCAATTGTTGTAAGATAATAATGCGGTAGGAAGATAGAGATGCTGTCTTCAAACAGTGATTGACCAAAACACAACAACAACAACAACAACAACAACAACAACAATAATAATAATAATAATAATAATAATAATAATAATAATAATAATGTGAACATTTACAAATGAATTCAAGAAATAATTGTTGAAACAATTTTTATTATCGTCATAACTACTTTTTAGTCATCATGTTGGCCGAAGCATATTATAACACTTTTCAGGATTTAACTTATGCATTACCAATTTTTGAAATAATAATAACTTGAAACGTGATGTCACACCGCTTGATACCTGACATAAGAAGGTCTTAGTGACAGGTTTAATTATCAATATGACTGATGGTTGAGGAGAAGGCTAGGCACCAGACTGGACACTACAGGGCTGAAAGATGAGACAAGAAAGATCAGATGATGTGCTAATGTGAGCCACAAAACAAGCTGGTGGACTCACATCTCCCTTTCACGCTGCTGACATTTCCAAGTCACATGTGAAAGTGAGCATGTCCATGCACGTTTTTGCACTGAGGCATCTTAAATGTAGAACAGCGATGGGAAATCATGGTTGTAACTGATGGTCCGGTGTCTGTCATGGTACAGGATATAGCTGATTGTCTGCAGTTGAAAGAACATCACAAATGGCCTGCAGAAAAAATTATCTCCCACCTGGGAAATAGCTCCATGAGTATATTTACTTACACTTCCAAAAATCAGATTATTTAAATTTTCACTGGTTAGCTGAAGCATTTAATCAAAGATGCACTACTTTTTTTCTGCATTTGGACATGTTGGAGAAAATGAGATGAGAAACAGAAGGGGTAATCTAAAATTTCTGTTTTTGTTAATAAACTGAGCCTTGAGTCACACAATGTGCAGAGACTCAAACCTTCACTGGACACTGAAATCCCTGGCATAACATTTTAATGACACCATTATTCCACCATAAATTGATTTTAAAGATATTATGATTATAAAGAGCTCACAAGGATTATTAAGATCGCATAAATCTAGACATTACAGTACATGTTCATAAATAAATTAATATAATTTAAATAGGTTTTAAAGATTTAATTCAAAATTATATTTAATATTTTAGTAACTTAGGTTCAAAAGCAGACTTCTGGTTTCGGAAGTGCCACTTAAACATTTCTGGTTAGCCTCCGGACCTTCTTCGTATCAAGGTCCATAAGGTGACTGGATTTAAGTGTGAAAATAGAAGTTACTACAGAACATTGAGAGAATAATGCAAATTTAGCAAGCTGGATCCCAAGTACAGTACTTGGCTGCAGACAGAAATTAATCATGGAGTTGAACATTATTCAAACTGGAGTATATTGTATTCTATAAGTGGCACAGTAGAATATCCTCTGTGCCAACACCCCTTTTATTTGCCATGTTGAGCAAAGAGTAAATTAGCTTCAGTGCAGAATAAAATATGTATTAGATTTTTTATGTTGATGTTAGGAGTGATAAACGCACACCTCATAATTTGTGTGAATGGCAGAAAAAAAAAAGTCTATTAGAGCACAATGTCCTCATGAACACTATAATTTATCAATATGTACTTTCTGCTAATTCTGCCTGTTGAACTGAACCCTTTTTTCCCTCTCTGCTCCAAGGATGTGTGAATGAGTGAGTATGTGTGGCTACCGTGTAAGGAATGCTGTCCTTTCAAGGGTCTACCCCCATAACCTTGTGCCCAGTAATTCTGGGGTGGGCTTTGGACCAGAGTGACCTTGTCCTGGACAAGAAGGCAGTGACAGTGAGTGAGTGAATACTCCAAACATCTTTGAAACAGCTTGTAATTCTAAGGACCGATCTTAAGTCGTCAAGTGTGGATGAAATCACTGGGGACGCAGAACCTAGCTATTGACGCAAAATACCAGCCTTACACATATTTATGTGTATGCATAGAATCCATCCTTTGAGAGACCAGCATCACTGTTGTGTTGTTGTAATAAAGTCAGTGAATTTGAAAATGTGAAGATACTTAAGCGCTCACTGTAAATTGCTGTGAATAAACCCAAAGAATTCTGAAAACTGATGAACAAATTGAACAATCCTAGATAAAACTCCCATGAAGGCTGAAAAAGGTAGGAGATGGTATACATACAGAACTGAAAATCAGAAGAAATGACATCCAGCAAGAGCCCTTAGTAAAAATGTAACAAGGTCCTTAACTAAAGAGTTGCACACAGAGTAAAGGAAAAAAAAGAAAAAAAATACCCTATGACATTAGCCACTTTTTGCTCACCTGTCAGAGGTCTCCGAGACCTTTGTCTCATCTAAGACTTCATATTACTGGTTATACTCTGTCACTTTTCCCACAATCCTCTATTTCTGTCTCTAACAACAATAAGGCCAGTTTAAAAGGAACCAGAGCATCTGTCAATACGAGACTCAGCGTTCTTTTAACTGGGTAGGCAGTGTAAAATATACAATATTCAGTAGTGTATTTAAAATGCAGAACTTCTTTCAAATTTTAATTATATATATATATATATATATATATATAATTTCCTAAAGACAATCCTAAACCAGTGCACATATAGGAAACAATTACTTCGGTGCCTGTAATTTATGCAACTGCAATCAATACATTATTTCACCAAAAAAAACAAAAGGGCACAAATCACAAGAATGCTTGATTATACATCAAAATCAGGCATTGCTTCACTCAGCCAATAACAGCTGGAGCCTGTCAGTTGGAGATGAATGATGCTGACTGTCTTCCCTTGTAGAATACTAACAGTCTTCTTCAAGATGCTTGATAATGTAATGGGCTTGTTGGTTGGAGTAGAGAATTACAGGCAAAGCTGAATAGATCATATTTTACAATCAACAACTGACCTTTACTAAAATAAAATATTCAAAACAATTTCACAACCCACAAAATAACCCAGTTTACTTTGTGATTGTTATTATTTGGATATTTCAATAGTGACAAAAAAATCTATGTTTGTCAATAGATGAAATTCAGTGCTTCTGGAGTAATAGCTTCACTAGGGATTTCATATTCAGTTCACAGAAGGAACTGTATGTGCACACCAAGTAATTTATGAACACTGAAAGAAATAATATGATTTTGTTCTGGTACTTTACTGGCTTGATGGAAAGATTTGAAGAGTATAAGAATCCATTTACATGGAGATCTGGTGCTTGTAAAAATGAATCAGTACTGAAGGACACTCCATCACTGCAATTATCTTATTTAGAAAGATCTGTTATTCCTAGCAGAATTGCTCCAAAATTCAAGAGTGCACAATAATGTGACAGTAGAACAATGTTAACAACTGTTGTTTTAAATTTCAAAGAGACTTATTTTCACTGTGATTCTTGCGCACGAGTATATACTTGTTCATATTTGAGAATCTGTTTTGGTTTTGCATTTACACTACAGGTTTATAATAGAAATTTGCAGATGTTCACTGTAGTCTTGCTGTTTTCCAATTAATCTGTGTCAGAATCAATCAGTCTTAAGTTCTTCAAATATCCAATTATTATTCATATTTAGTTGTATCACTGTCAAGAAGGATCCTTTGATAAAACTTCTTTGTGAATGTATGTTAAACATTACAGCTCCTTTGATATTAACTAACCGATCCCTGGTTGTTGCACCTCAGAGACATTTATGTCTTTGTTTTCTCCACTGATTTATGTAATTCCTTGATGTCTCATATCTAATTTACTGATTGCAAATCAAGACACTGTTGACTTAATCCTAGAGAGGATCGGGTAGTGGATTTATTACTCAAAATGCAGGCCTACACTCATTAATAGTGCTCTTTATTCCACCTTTGCAGGCTATCATGGTTCCATCTGATAGCAGTCCTGTTGGCAGCATTAAAAAAAAAAAAAAAAACTATGGTTTTTCAGCCAGACACTAGGTGATTTGATGACATTAAAGACACATTATTAATAAAAGAATGCATAACATTAAATAAGATTACTTTATTGAGGAACCTTTTTTCGTTATACCAATGAATGCCTTACTTGTTGAGCGGGAGAGTTCAACTTTTTAATGAATTAATGGCATATGCAGTACTTGCATGTCTGGAGCTAAAATTTCACTCCCGAGCAAAAAAAAACTATTTTAGCTTTCAGAATCAACAACTGCCATTTTTATTATGGGAAATCTTTGGAAAACTGCTACATTCAGATTCATACTTCTATACCATAGAAGAGAAAAAGTTCCATGGTTCAGTTCTGTTGAACAAGCCAGCTGACACAAGAAGTAGCATAGCGATAAAGTCAATTGTCTTTCAGTATGAAGGTCCCAAGGGTACACCCCTGGTACATCCCTTTTACTTACCCTGAATTGATATACTAAGAATACATTATTGTATAAATGAGGATACCATTTTAATTAGTTTATTGATGTATAATGAAATACTGTATGTCACCTAACGGGGGGCGCGGTGGCACAGTGGGTTGGACCGGGTCCTGCTCTCCGGTGGGTCTGGGGTTCGAGTCCCGCTTGGGGTGCCTTGCGGCAGACTGGTGTCCCGTCCTGGGTGTGTCCCCTCCCCTTCTGGCCATATGCCCTGTGTTACTGGGTAGGCTCCGGTTCCCCACGGCCCCGTATGGGACAAGTGGTTCCGAAAATGTGTGTGTGTATGTCACTTTAAGCAAAGACATCAGCTAAAAAACTGTTAACAGTTAATATTTTTCATCATCAGGCTTTACTGCTCCTTTGATTCCAATTTCTGAAGACCAAAGAGGCCAAAATAATTATTAAATTTGTTCTAATCTTGATTGCTTTCTCTGGCTTAATGTCTTTTATGGGCTGCAAGCTTGGTTACCTGAACATATTTACAGGATTAACAACCTTATGTGGGACTGGGTGAATGAATTACAACATTTCAAGTCATGAAGGAGGAATGAGTTACTACATAAGACTGATGTTATGTACCTCTTTTTTAACCTTATAAATCAGAACCTTTTCTCATACTGCTCACAATCTATGCTTTGCCTTTGAACAGTGGGACATCCTCGGATGGTAATTGAAAATGTGCAGCAACTCTGAGCTGTGCTCCATCTCCCCTCAAAATCTCATTTGTGAAATTAATTTTGGTGTCACCCTTGCATTGTCTTTAATTTATCCCCTGCAATACTTCATATTGCTCCCATAATGTAACTCTCCTCCAGACTCTTATGAGCCCATTATTGCAAGTTATCGGGATGGACTTCCCCACAGGGACTGGGTTAGCAGTACTATAATCAGACAATCCTGAAGCCCGTAACAATCATTACATGGAAATGATTTCTGATCATTTAAGCCTGAACTATATTTAAGGCCTGGGTCTCTTAGGTATAAGGTGGCATGTTCTTATTAGAGGACAAAGAAGCGGCACAATTACATCAATTCACACTATCCTCAAGATAAGCGACCCTGAAGGTTCTATAATAGAGAACTGTGAGTGGAAACATAGAATTCTGAACTGCAGTGTAAAGCATGCAATAAAGAGAGTCTAAATGCTGCAAACAAGGAACTAAATGAGATTTTGGCAAAGAGATGGTCAAATTAAATCACCTTAGTTGCTGTGAACCCCAGAAGCACAATCCTTTATGAAGTTCATGGATAATACAGAGAATCATTGCTCAAGCAGTGACTAATATTTATGTTATGTATTTCACACAGGGCTAAATAAATTAAGTCTTCTGGATATTGTTGAAGAGTAATGGAATGTAATAGCAGGTAAAATTAAATGGACAGCAGAAAGAAGTGATTAAGGTGAAAAGTCATATATTAATGATTATGGCTGAAATAGGGGTCAAATCAAAGTGTAATTAACAGTTGTCAGGGCTGACGAATATGCAGGACTATTTTTGCATGCTCCATTCAACACTTGATTGATTTTTCATCCAACCATCCCATGGAAAGAAGAGTATCAATGTTATATTAAATAATTTATGACATACTTCATACCTTTACTTTTACTTATTTTAATGCATACTACTTGCAATATATATTTTATTTATTGGCACCAGCATAGTCAACTAATTAAGTGTGCAAAGGTATCCGGGTAAGTTTTTTTTTTTTTTTTTTTTAAACCTTTGTATATTTCTATTCACAGCTCCTATTCCTCTTTTTTAGGGGCAGAATCATACACATACTGACACACGCACACATACACATACAGTGTGAATGTTGAGATAAGCAAAGTTCAAGCTACCAAACTGATTGCATTCCCAATGCAGCAAGGGACTGTATGGGCTGCTGGCTTGCAGTGAGGGAACAAATGAGCCGTGCTATTATGCAGATCATTTCATAAGAGAGAGATTTACGAAACAGATTATCAACAACTTAATGCCTCTGGCCTTTCCAGTGTAGGAAGTGGTCTTGTTTTTTACCCAAGGGAAGAGTTTATTCCAAGGTGTGAGGAGAAAAAAAAAAAAAAAAACAGGTGGTAAGTTTACAGGGACAGAATCAACCACAGGAAAGTTGTGGTGGGCAAATTAATTCCAGGTATTGTAAATGAGACATGTAATTGATTAAAATTAGGCTGCCACACAAATAGGCATTTATCACTAAAACCGATATGCATAGTATGTACTACAGGGCAAAGCTCTGTGCAAAACTCTCAAATGTGGGAGCAGACATACTGACAAAAATGTTAACATTTCTGCTCCCTTCAAACTTAAAAAAGAAATTATCTTAAAAATAGTTCACTGAGAGTTACTGAACCATGCATGTCCTGTTGCAGAACGAAAACATCAATAGATCTGTTGCTGTCGCATGTGACTTTGCAATGCTTTGATACATGTTATTATATCCACTCATTTGCAAACCTTCACTTTGAGTTACGTGTATTTTGTTGAGCATGAAAACATTCATTCAGAAGTTTACTCTTATGTCTCATACTATGATGTTGATAAAATTAAAGCAGCTGTAATAGAAACATTAAGAAATAATTACACAATTATCACATAAACAATGTTGAAGGATGTCGAGAATGTCACAACTTTGCAGAAAACTATGACGCATGACAAATGTTTGTAATAGTTAATTTAACTAAAGAATTTAATTAAGTAAATTAATTTAAATTGTAATTTAATAAATACAGAATAAGTAAATTTCCAAAACTGTCTATTTTTAGCTGCATTGAAGGTTTGCTTTTCAGTGTGGTTTCACGTGTTAGCATGGCTGAACTACATATTCATTCAAATATCATTTTTTTGGCATCCAAAATTGAACAGTTTAACATTTCCTTCAGTGCTCATTTAATCAACAACTCAAGAGTTTTTACTTTGTGAATAAAGTTCTCTGTTACTGTTGATGTTCTGAGACTTGATTCTTCACAGGTTAACTTAAATGTCATTTTTAAAAGCGGTATTTATACATTTTAGCAAAGTGTGTACGCGTAACCCACCTATACGTGGAATGACAATATAATTGACCTTGATCATTTTATTTCTGGATTTGTTTTCACCAAATTAAATTATTCTGAATAACTGTAGGGCTAGAGCACTTTTGTTAGGGTTTATGTTGTTCCTGAAGCCAAACTGATTATGAGATATGCCAAAGTGTTGAGCTGTGGTGGAAAAGCGGTAGGTTATTTGTCTTGTCTTTGTTTTATAGATGGGCCTCTGGGACCCAGGGGACTTGTTGAAGCCACTGAGATGTGCACCCAAGAGTGCCTGGTGCTCGGCCACTCAGACAACTGCTGGATGCCACCAGGCCTGGGATCGTACCAGCAGCCAAAATCCCCTATTTCTGCCTTTGGCAGTCAAAAAGAATGGTCTAAGGACAAGCTCCTGAATGGGCACTCCCTCACAAGAACCTGGAACAGTGACGGAAGCCGGGAGAAGTTTGGGGACCGCAAGCAGTTTGGGAGTGCCGAAGGGCATTTTACCAGCGGAAGCCACATGTCAGACATTCCACTGGCAAGCTTGAAGTCCTACAAAGAAGCATCAGCTGTCGATAGCCCAAAGGAACACCAGCTATAAAGAAAGGAAAGCAAAAAAAGAAGAAAACAAAAAAAAAAAAAAAAAGATTTGTTGACTGTATCTGTCGGGCACTTTGTTCATACATCTTTTCATTTAAACTGATGCTATTGCCGTGTGATAGTAACAAAATGTACCAAGTAGGCCTCTAGACTTGTGCTATTGCAGAAAGTATTCTGTACACTTCTACTTTTGTTGACCATACTGAAGGCTTAGTATTTTACAAAAAAAAAAAAAAAAAAGTATATAACACTTGTTTTAGATAAACTGTTTATATAAAAACTCAGCAGACTTTCAGAAAACTCAAATGTCTTGGTACATCCTGTGCACTTAAATGAAACAGAAAAAAAAAAAAAAAGGAAAAAAAAGTTTTGTGAACTGAAAAAAATAAGTGACATATGAAAAATGAAACAAATTCCAATGGTTTACCAATATCCAGATATTGTGAAGTGAATGTTATTCAGCTGGTTTGGGACTACACTATATTAACCAGTACTGTCAAAGAACATTTAAATTAAGAGCCCATTTTGCTATTAACACTGTAAGTGAAAATTTGTTGAGTTAGTCATTGTTGCAGTGTTTGTATATAGAACAAATACTAACCAGTTGTATGTATCTGTAATAATCACATGGAATAAGGCAGTGTTTCATTATTGTTCCTCATTTTAATTTGTCATTATGTCATCTTACTTCCTTATTTAAACATCTAGCCAAGATCGACGACATATTTAAACACAGAATATGTAAAATGTTCCCAACACTCAAATATTTAAGAAAAATATAAACATAAATCATTTAATTTTCTCTTGCTCTCTCTCTCTCTCTCTCTCTCTCTCTCTCTCTCTCTCTCTCTCTCTCTCTCTCTCTTTCTCACACACACACACACACACACACACACACACACACACACAGACACACACACAAACAAAATACACAGGCTTTCTGACAACTGACAAAATTTCTAATATGTTTCTTTATCTAGTGGAAAAACAGAAGGAGGGATTCAGCAGCAATACACACATTTGTAAAATAGTGAACGTTAGAAGGATTTATTTAACAGTTTTATTATTGTAAAATATTTAAGTTTATTGTGCTTACAAACAATCATGGATTATACTAGTCACTATTGTTCACTTAAGCACAAGGCTTTTCTTTCTTATTGTAATTATAGACTTCATGTAACTGTGCCTTCATGACTTTAAACCAAGCATTTTGCTGATATGGGTTGATTATGGAAATGACTGACAACAGAAGAAAATTTTACATTGTAAGTAAATGCCTTACTCAGCAAATGTTTAGCTGAAGCCAGAATAACATTTGAGCAAAATGAATTCATAATGTCAAGCAAACATAATCACAGAAGCATGTGCAGAGGATAAAAAAGAAACAATAAATATATAAAATAAATAAATAAAACTGAATTAAAAAAAGGGTTTTTTTAAAGGCATGTGAGCCAGTTTTAACAGTTGAATAGCATGCAAGAAGAAACAGCTTTAAATATTTTTTTTTTCTTTTTCTTTCTTTTTTCATGTTTACATATTTGTCAATTTAGCATATTGCGCATAGGAAACATTCATTCTCTATGGCTCTTTCATGTTTATGTCACAGTTTAAAAATGGAGTGAATTACAGTATGTTTGTCAGTCGTGGGGGTGTTTGATATCATAGGTATTTAAACAGTTAATCATTGTTTCTGCTATACAGATATCCAGTTATTGCAATAAATGTTTTGAATATGTGCATGCTTTGTCAGTGTTATATGTCATAGCACACTGGATACTCTGTGTTCCACATGAGTTAAATTGGTGTTGTGACCAGGACAACTGGTCATATACAGTTACTTTAGGTGTTAATACAAATAAAATCAAGTTATCTCATGAAGTGAATGCTTAGAAACATATAACATGCTCATCGTGAAAACTAAGCAAAATTGCTGCAAACAGTTACCTATATGCTGTGTCAGACAAGCAAATATGTAAACTGATAAGGATCTTGGGTCAGTGACCATGGGAATGTAATCAGATTTGTGGCACACAGAACCACTGAAATGATTTCCAGGACTTTAAGGCATGATTCACCCCATTGTTAAAAATGTATTAGCATAGCATTCCTATGATATGCCATATGGTGCTTTTTTCTTGCTGGTTTTCTGTGTAAATTAATTTCAGACCTGATTATTTCCATCCTTACAAGTTGCACCCAAAGCCCAGATTCATTTGTGGCAAGCCAATCAGCCTGCAATTCGCCAGAATCTGAATACACACTGAAATTTTCACAGTTTGAGTAATGATAGGAATACAGATTAATTCCGTAGCCACGGAAACTCGGTAAGTGCTGTGAAATTTTGAAAGGTTTTTTTTTTTTTTTCCAAGAAAATGTCTCATACATGTGTGTCAACACTAAAACAGAGTCAGAGTTTAAGAAAAACTAAATAGGTTTAATACATGGAGATGCTTTTGTTCTATATTCAAGGTGCTTCAGTTTCTTAGGACAGCTAAATAACAAACCAAGACGTACCACTGCCACTGATTTTGTAAACAACGAATCATCTTTTTTGGTCTAGGTATGCATATATAAAACTACTTTTTCCAAAATTAAGTACATATTATACATGAAGTGTTGATGTAAAATTATTTATACTGTATGAAGAGGCAAGATATGTATTGAAATTGAGAAAACATTATCAATCTAAAGGGAAATCTTAATGGTGTGAATCCATAATTCAGCCATGCAGAAAAGAGACAAGGTGTTTGTCCAAGCAACATCCATAATTATCCTAATTCATAAATGTACTACAAGGTATATTTTGCTCCTGGTTCAGTCTGAAGAAATCCATTAATTCAGAAAATGAATATGGCTCAGTTAAATTACATTATTGCTTTAAAAGCAAAATTTAATGATACTATGTTTAAGTACACGCAGAATCATGGTAGTAGAATGACCATTAAGCTTTGATTTGATCTTAAAAATATCCCTTAATTAAAGGATATTAAATTTAATTTAATTTAATTTTAAAATTATATTGTGTCACAAGGGCAGACCTCATCAAAAAAAATAAAAACTATGATGTCATCAGAAATGTTGAAAAAAGGCAATTGATTCTACTTTTCTCAAGGTGCTCATAAAAGACAATTCACAACTGTGTTTTCTCTGGTGGATCAGTCATCATTTATTCTACATCTTTTGCTCCTTTCACACCCACCCCTCTAGCATATTACTGGCTATAGTACTTTACTCAAAATGTCACTCAGAGCTTCTCACATTGAAACACCTGACCGATCAATGGGTGCAGCATCTTCCTGAGCATGGTACTCTTTCAAATTGTTTGGCTCAATCAACAGAGGATGGCGCAGGATCAGTGCATGAAGTGGGCTGTCAGTTCCATCATAATACAGACAAAGGGGAATGTCATTCTTTGGGAAATGGGAAGTGGACACACAACTAGGATAAGCCATGTAAAGGCACAGAAGGATTATGAATAAAATCATTTAGAATTCTTTTTCTCTTTGAGTATTACTACTACTACTACTACTACTACTACTACTATTATTCCATGCAATATTTTCACAATCGTTTGTGCATTATTTCTGTGAAAGAAACAAGGGTTAATTCCAATTCAACAGCTATATAGGCATCTTTTTTTTTTTTTTTTTTTTCCTGCATGTATTGTTCCATAACTCAGTTAAGTTCAGGGCAGTTCTTCCTGTTTAACTTTTATATAGTGCCCTTTCAAGTAGGGGGGGGTGCAGTGGGTTGGACCGGGTCCTGCTCTCCAGTGGGTCTGGGGTTCGAGTCCCACTTGGGGTGCCTTGTGGCGGACTGGCATCCCGTCCTGGGTGTGTCCCCTCCCCCTCCGGCCTTACGCCCTGTGTTGCCGGGTAGGCTCCGGCTCCCCACGACCCCGTATGGGACAAGCGGCTCAGAAAGTGTGTGTGTGTGTGTGTCTGTGTAGTCCCCTTTCAAAGTTGCCTTAGAGCACTAAATATACAGCTAAATTTAAAAAAAAACAGACAGCCAAATACATAGAATGTACTTCTTAGTGGCTAGCTATAGAAGTGCAAGCTGCTACTAGAGCCAATGAGATCGCAGAAATTCATACTTAAGTGCATGAACATGCTGCTAAGATTTTGTCAGCAGAATCTGAACATCAGAATTATCTTTGTCGTCTATTAATGTGTAACCAGCTGGTAGAGGCAGTACATAACTTTCAGTAGAAGGTCAAAATAATGTTACAAGACACAGTGCTACCTTACATCTTAAAAAATAGTACCTGAATAAATCACTGTCAGCTGGGTGCAGGAGTTAGATGCGGGTTACGTGGGTTGCCAACGTACCAGCCACTCACTTGCGAACACTATCTCCAGACCTCGCTCGGTCAGTTAAGGAGGGTTCGGCATGTTGGAAGAATGCTCCCTGGTCAGCTCCCACTGAAGTTATTCTGGGCAGCTCCCACTGGGAGAAGACACTGGACACACCAATGAGATTAAATCTCTTATACGACACTAGAATGCCTCAGGATTCCTCAAGTAGACCTGGGAACTGTAGCTTGGGAAAGGATAGGATTGAGCCTGCCTACTCAGCTTGCTACCATCGCAACCGTCATTACGGCAAGCGGAAAGAAACTGAAAAGAATTTAACTGAACATGATGAGCCATGCAAGTTGATTTTAAAGACTTCCACAATCACTTGCAAAAGCTGTTGGCCACTGGAATCACTGAAGCATCCAGTTGTCTTTATTGCATCTCTTGTGGTATGGGAGAGGGACCATAAAAAAAAAAAAAAAATCCTTACAAATGGTTGAAGATTATTAGAAGTTTAATAAGTTGACAAAGAGGAATGCAAAAATCCTTGCCCTGCATTTAGGAGACTTTTGCTTTGCTCAAAGTGGTTTCCTGGTTTCCTGTGTTGAATCTCAAAAGTACACACACACACACACACACTTTCAGAACTGCTTGTCCTATACGGGGTCACAGGGAACCAGAGCCCACCCAGTAACACAGGGCATAAGGCCGGAGGGAGAGGGGAGGGGACACACCCAGGACAGGACGCCACTCCGTCGCAAGGCACCCACCGGAGAGCAGGACTGTGGTCCAACCCACTGCGCCACCGCAACCCTCGTATCTCAAAAGTAAATATTATCAAATGGAATCTGCAGCAGAAGATGGTCTAAAACTCCTTTTATCATGCCCTTTGGTAATTTGCAATTACTTTTCAATAGATTGTGGAAAAGGTTATGAAAGATATGAATCTATAGGTGTTACGCCCAGGAGTGAGTCCAACATGGACACATATTGCTGTAACATTCAAACATGGACGTAAAGTATAATTACTCCAACTGCAGAGTGTATTTATAAGTCCTCAGCGCAAACTGGAAAATACAATGTAAAGGTGGAATGATGAACATGGGACAAAGAGACACGCAGTTTATTGTCACAATGGTTAAAAGAGAAACAAGAATCTATTAGTAGAACTTGGATATGGAGGTGTGACGTTATTAATAATATTTCTACTGGGATGTTCAGTTAGTTTTTCTCCTTTCAATTACTCTGTCCCTGACTGGAAATCAAAAGGAGAGCTATCCATCACCCTTCACCTAGGTGAGGTGCATCGTGGCTCGACTGAGACACAGTGAGTGATTGGGTTTTGCAGGTATCAGGGAGCAGATTCATTGATGGTCTAGTGGACCATTGCCAGAGTCTTCATCTTGATACGGACAGCAACAAGAAACAAATGGAGAGAGACAATGAAGGCGAGATACTTGGAAATGCTTTGGTATGTGAGAAACAACTCATTCAGTGACATTTTGTATGAACTGAAGGGTCTTGGTGGCACATACCAGAAGACCAGGTAGGAGAAAGTTGCAGTAGTCCAAGGAAATCACCATGGCCAAGACAAGAAGCTGGGTAGTGTGTTGAGACTCTGGTGTCCAGCTCCTGTACCGGCATCTTGGAATATATACTAGTTTGTGTTTTACATGTTTTTTTTTTTTTTTTTTTTTAAAAGATCATGATGTCTGAATGACAGTGTGACATCCTGCACTTCATTGCAGCTCAGTCTCAAAGAAGTGAGCAGCACTGAATGGATTACTTACTGTAGAATCTACTTGTGTTGACTTTTTTCCACAAAATTTGGAAGAGAATCATTCATGACAGAACTGCGCCAGTGTAGTAACATGAATAAGGTAAATGATTATTTGGATCAGTGCTTCTTTGACTGCTATGACTTCTGTAAATAGTGCTGCTCTAGTGTTTGTGTATTATACAGAGATATGGTAAGATAGTAACATTGGGAAAACTAGTAGAGTTCTGAGGGAATTATAAAATGCTAAGAGGATCTGCTGTGGTCATTGTGGTATGGATGTGAGACCACCTTCATATAGTACTCAGTTTTCTAGTATGCATGTTTACCCTACCAGGAAGATGGCAGACAGGAGACTACAACAGTTATTACTAAGAAATTATGATAGCCTATAAAATAGTGTCATCATTTCATGTGGGATATTGACAATGCAAGTTCAGAGCTGAGTCAGTAATATTACCATGACGTGCAGACAAAGGTAGGTAAAGAGGCACGGCGTGACTGGAGACAGTCTGCCACGAAGGAGAACACAGTGTAGATGGGGTTTGGTGGAGCGGGTGCAAACTGTGATGCAGTGGTCCAAAATGCAATTTATAAAGACCCAGTCAAAGTCCAGACATCGTGATTTGGAGAAACGTGGTTGTGATTCGGGAAGCAAAAGTTGAGATCGAAAACATCCATGTCCGAAACTTGAGGGGCTTGATACAGAAGGTTGTGGTCCTGGTCTGAGGAACAAGGTTCAAAATCCAAAGGGTCTTTATCCAAACAGCAAGGGATTTGATCCAAACGTCATGGTCAAAAGAGCAAGGGTGTTAAACCGAAAGCAGGGAGCAACACCAGGAAAACAACGAGCAAAGTGAAGCACGTGGAAGGGCATGTGGTCTCAGAGATTCCACAATTTGTTTTGGCCAAAGCTCAAGTTTTTTTTTTTTTTAATTGTTTTTAAATGTAGCAAAGTTGTGTGTAATAAGTTTACATGTGGTCAGAGGTGTGCTACCTGTGGTCTCCCGGGCTATTTACCCCTGAGGTTGTGACAAATTGTCAGTAAAATAGTGTTTAACATTTTTTCCAGCACTTATATACAATCAGATATAAATGTCCACTCCACTTAAATCAAACTAAAAATATTCCAACTAACATTAACTGGTCAGTCCAGGTTGTGTGCAAATTAAATTTAAAAAAGTAGTGATTTTGTGGGTATATTATAGTATTTCAGATTTGCAGTGCATGGAAGTGCATATGATGAACAAGAACTTTTAATTAAAAATTTTACACTGTCAAAACATTGAAATGAATGAAAAAATGTGTACATTCACATCTGTGAAGCAGTATAACATTTTATTAATTTTTCCCAGTATTTTAGTTTAATTTATTTGTATAATAAGAATGAAATTCAGAGTCTTCAATACTGGCAGTTCAGATGGTTTCTACAATTATGCTTGACTGTACAAAAATATACAGTATTTAATTGTTTGTTTGGAACCATGAATTAATCATCCAGTCTATGATACAGCTGGGCAGTTAAGCAAAAAAAATAAAAAATTACAGACCTAGACATTATAGGCTTAAAACCAGTACAGTCTTGCAGCATTAAATATCCTACATAAATTAAAATGAGAAAAAAATGCAGAATGCACTGTTTGGATTCATACATTTTTGTCCTCTAATAAATATAACATCAGTATTTTTCACGTAATTTTCCAGTAAACAGCCACTGTTGAGTAATCTAAAAGAAACTTTTTTTCCCCCAAGCTGAAAACAATGTAGATTGTCTTTAAACCAGCTCTGGCCTTCATGTGTGGATTATTAGGGCAAAGAGAGGAGTAGAGAAAAGTGGGAAGATGGAGGGAATTGACCATAATTGTGGTAAGTAACTGAGACACACAAACATTCTACGGGACAATATATAATAAATTTTGTGGCACTTGTTACTGGTATTTCACAGTTTCTGGGAGGAGTAGTAAGATAGGGGTTCAAATCTTGTTCTCATCTTGAATTTTTCTCATTTGTGTGAGCATTTCTCCACAGTCCAAAACATTTGTTTCAGCTGAACTGGTGACTCTAAGTTGCTCCTGCTGTTTAGTAGGCATAATAACAAAGAATTTCTCACCATAATATATATCTGTCAAAGAAATTGTAAGTTACATGGTTCAGTTATCAAATCAAAAGAAGCCTTCCACATATTGTGCCTAAAATTCTGTCTAAAATGCTAGTCTTACAAAACAAGCTAAGCATGTCTAGCTTCTCAACACAGTTAAGTTAACAATCACCTTCATTTGTCCGGAAAGGACTATCTTTTAGAAAAGTGTAGGAATTCTGCTTTAGATTTTTACTTCTACATTTGAAATATAGTATTAGTGAAGCTCAGGGATTAGGGCACAGTCACAAGGGTCTGATGTGTTCAGGATGCTTATGAGAAATTTTTACTATTGCTGCTTAACAAAACCTTAACATTTTAACTCCCCATACTGGATGGAAATATGTAATACATTAACAGTCTGTGCAGTTCTCTGTGTACACTGTGGTGTCCAGAATGTTGTTGTATGTGCTCACTTGTCATGTTCTATTAAAAGGATTTGCCGAGGATGAAAACTATCATTGTATTATATCCTATTCTTGGGCATGATGATCAAACATGATAAACTGCAATCCTAATATGAATTTTATTCTATTTGAAATCACAGTATGGTCCTTGGAATGATGACAAGAAGAATGCATTGTATGAATGAAAGTAGCCAGTTTTCCCTAACTGAGGTATGAAGCAAAAGAAATAATAGAATGAGAAATTATCTTTGTGGTATTAACATACTGATGAAATCAAAAGGTTACGTCTCAATTTGTTACAAAGGTTACCAAAAGAC
Organism: Scleropages formosus; assembly: GCF_900964775.1. Taxonomy (NCBI): domain Eukaryota; kingdom Metazoa; phylum Chordata; class Actinopteri; order Osteoglossiformes; family Osteoglossidae; genus Scleropages; species Scleropages formosus. Next base: position 19,668,217 of record NC_041817.1, read on the forward strand.
TAAAACTGTGGATATTTGAAAAGGACTTTAATGTTCTCTTTAAATTTACTGTATTTTGCCAACATATTCTAAAACACCAATCATACTAATTTATACTCTCATTTATATATAAAGCTGGGTATTGAAAGAAAGAAAGAAAGAAAGAAAGAAAGAAAGAAAGAAAGAAAGAAGCATTTTTTCCAAAAGCATAATTTGCTGGAACAGCTTTACCTCAAGGTTTTTGACAAAACATCGGCTTCTGTATGTTTGAAGGTATCTATCCATCTAATATTTTTATGACATCCACTGCTATTCAAAAGAATAACATAAAAGGAAAAGTCCTGACATAGATTACATATACTAAAAGTTTGCATCTATTTTCATTAACCACTTGTTCTGGTTAGGGTTGCATGGGTCCACAGCCTATCCAAAATTCACTGGGCACAAAGCTGAGAAGGATGGGGTACACACTGAACAGGCTACTCGTTGGACCACTGTGCTGCATAAAAATGTATAGATAAATAATCATCATACTGTTGTTAAGATAACTGCACAGAAGAATCAATTAACTCAATTGTTGATTTATCTTAAATTATGTGCTGCAGAAATGGCTGAATGAAAACACCTGAAATGGTGAATACACACACACACACACACACACACACACACACACACACATTTTCAGAACCGCTTGTCCCATATGGGGTCGCGGGGAACCGGAGCCTACCCGGCAACACAGGGCGCAAGGCCGGAGGGGGAGGGGACACACCCAGGACGGGACGCCAGTCCGTCGCAAGGCACCCCAAGCGGGACTCGAACCCCAGACCCACCGGAGAGCAGGACTGCGGTCCAACCCACTGCGCTACCGCACCCCATGAAATGGTGAATAGCTCATTAAAATGTCATGCCCCTATGGTGGCAGTTAAAGTTTTTTTTTTCTTTTTTTTTTTTTGTAATAATTGCCACGCCCACACCACCGAACCAACACGGAACACCTGGGACACGGCACTGACTGATGCATAAAAGGTAGCATCAGACCAGGAGCTGACGCGGAACCTTGTTCAGCCTTGTTACTTGTGACCGCCTTACTACAACTCTACTCCTTCCTGATTCCTTAGTCCTTTCCCCATCCTGCAACCCTACTCCTTAGTCCTCATGCCTCCTTAGGATCATCGACTTCTTGCCTGTGTACCGACCTTGTCTTTTGGATTGTCCCTTTAACGATGTCCACGTCTCAAAGACCTTTTACCTGCCCCGCGACAAAGTCTCTCGGATTTCCCTAAATAAAACATCAATTCCACTTCGCACTTGGGTCTGCCACTTCCTTCCAGAACCAGCCATGACAATAATAATAATAATAATAATAAGAAGAAGAAGAAGAAGAAGAAGAAGAAGAAGAAGAAGAAGAACTGCTTTGTTTTCAGCCTTTTAATATTTTTTCAAACATGCAGTTTTGATGTACAACTCCTATATTATGTGTGTGAAACTTACCAGCTCCTATAACTAATTTTACATCTTGTCTTTCCAGGTGGAAATTAAAGTTTAAATAATTCCATTACAATTCTATTGATTTCGCACATTGACTGAAGAGGTTTGAGGTGGTACAGGTGGAACTATGTAGTGTATTACAGATGAACGAAAAATTGCACCAGGATTGCATCAACTACCACAGAGATTAGTTACAGTCATTAAGGCATTTGATTGTCTGGCAGCATTAAAATACCTTTACTTTAGCATCTAAAATTAAAATTGATATTCATCCAGACTGTTGTATAGGAAACCATTGTGAAAGTCTCAGAAAACTGTCATATTCTACTGCTTGCTTCTTTACATCTCTGAGAAATTACTAATTTATTGCCTTCGTAGTTTCCAAGAATAATAAATATAACCTCTGGTCAAAAGATCACACAACCAAGACATCATTATCGATTTTACTTTATTCTATATTCCATTTGAGTGCTTTTCTTAAAGTTGGGAATGTACTTGTTGACAAAAAAGGCCAATATTCTGACATCAGCTCCAGAAACTAGACTTAATAAATGGAAAAACAAGTGGCCTTCCACTGTAGGCTTCAGCTGAACTGAGTGACGCAAACAACACAGAAACAGTCAGCATTTCAGGGTAAAAGCAGGACTTGCTTCTAACACAGTGTACTACCTGAGAGAGACTTAACCAAGCAATTTTCTTCTTGTTTTTAAATTATAATTTTTTTTTTTCTTAAGGCACTTGCAATTATCACACACATTATCTGAAACCGCTTGTCCCAAGCGGGATCGCGGCAAACCGGAGCCTAACCCGGCAACACAGGGCGCAAGGCTGGAGAGGGAGGGGACACACCCAAAATAGGACACCAGTCCGTCGCAAGGCACCTCAAGCGGGACTCAAACCCCAGAGCTGCTGGAGAGCAGGACCTGGTCAAACCTGCTGCGCCACCGCATCCCCCACTTGCAATTATAATATGCTAAACTTAATTTTTGTGGAAGAGCATCTGTGGTTTTTGAAATACATAAATAAATAAATAAATAAATACACACACACACATTTTCAGAACCGCTTGTCCCTTACGGGGTCACGGGGAACCGGAGCCTACCCGGCAACACAGGGCGTAAGGCCGGAGGGGGAAGGGGACACACCCAGGACGGGACGCCAGGCCGCCGCAAGGCACCCCAAGCGGGACTTGAACCCCAGACCCACTGGAGAGCAGGACTGCGGTCCAACCCACTGCGCCACCGCACCCCCTTAATAAATAAATAAATAAATAAAAAAATAAATAAATAAATAATTTAAATTTTTTTAAAAAAAAAAGAAGAGAAAATTAGGCCAGCTGAAGTCCAAGGCCAATGTAGTGAAAGGTGACAGAATCCTTAGTTTTGGAATGTTCTTAAAATATTTAAAGTGGTATCATCACAAATGCAGTCAGTTTATTGCTAAAAAAAAAAGAAATTAAAAGAAAAAAACTTCTAATTTAAGATGTGTTGCTAGTTAGATACAACAATTTACTAGATGCACCTGTAATTTACTGAGATTATCCTGAAGACATACGACATCTCATAAATGAATGGGTGGGCATAGCGAGTCAGTTTTCTACACCCTCTGTGTCTCTTCCCTTTTTCTGTATAGAAGATTCACAACTAAAATTGAGCAAGACACCAATAAGCTGACAACAGCAAATCTGGGGTTTAAAAATTAATTACTGTTTCAACTAGCGATGATCTGGACTAGAACAGGTGCCGGTATTTTTGAAAAGAACTGCAAAATACATATACATTAAAATGTTGTAATACTAAATTAAAAAATTTTATTCCATAGCAGTTAAAATGTGATAACATTGACAGTGCCTATTGATGTGTACCATTTCAATTAACAAATTTACATTTTTTAAGGTTTTTTTTTTTTTTTTTGCTTTTTCTTTATTATTAAACTCTTAAAAACTCAGTTACTTATATTAAGAAATATAAAGCTAGAGATAGAGAAGCACTGACGGAAGGAAATACACCTTTATATCAACCAATGTATACCAACAACCTTTAAAGACAACAAAATGTAGTCTGTCCTCTTTAGGACACCACAGTGTTGTTGTGAAACACACTTTATAAATACACGATTGTGATAAATAATGAGCATAATGAAGCATGAAATAATGCTAAGATATGCAACCTCTAAACTTGTCTGACACCACTTTGTGTCTGTCCTTTCTCCCCAGTGGACACTTACCATCTGGCCATGACCATTAACTGTGACATGACTTCATTGCTGCCATACTAACCTTAGCAGCACAAGAAAGCTTCACTACAATTAGGTGTTGTGCCTGTTCATCTGAAAGAAACTTGCATTGTATATCTCATGTGTTGTTTTCTCTGCCTGGTTAATCCATGGCTCTTATGCAACTGAAAGCCAAACAGTAACAAAGTTCTGAGATTTCAGAACACATTAGCAAGGCAACAATAGGATGTGTGTTTTGACACTTTGGTCCCCTGACTTGGCTTATATGTAAGGCACTAATTAGTAGAGAAAACCCTGTCAAACTGCCGCACACAGGAGGAAATACAGCAGCTTGCAAAGCAGTAGTACAACCTCATACATCTTCAGCAGCGAAGTTACATGAGACAGCTTGCTGTCAGGAATTAAACAATATGTAAATCAGTGCTAAATGAATCAAGGTCTTAATGACAGAACAAAACCTTGAGCACTGCAAGTGAGGCTCAAGGTTATTTCTTTTAAATGAAGATTTTTTTTTTTTTTAAGTGATCCATGTGTTTTATTGTTTGTGTGTGCATGTGTGTTTACGAATTGCCTCAGTTTATTTGATTTTACATACCACCTGTGATTACCAGCAAAAAATTCTGAAGGGCAAAAAACATAATAAAAAAGTACAAACCATCCATCCATTGTCAACAACCACTTGTCCCAAGCTGGGTCGAGGCGAAACGGAGCCTTACACAGGGCACAAGGTTGAAGGGGGAGGGGACACACCCAGGATGGGATATCAGTCCATTGCAAGGCATCCAATGTAGGACTCAAACCCCAGACCCATCACACAGCAGGCACTGGCTAAACCCACCCCGCCACCCAACTATGTTACTCTCAAACTTGTCCCGAGCGGGGTCGTAGCAAGCCAGAGCCTAACTTGGCAACACAGGATGCAAGGCTGGAGGGGGAGGGGACACACCCAGGACGGGATACTAGTCCTTTGCAAGGCACCCCAAGCAAGACTTCAACCCCAGACCTGCCAGAGAGCAGGACCCGGCAAACCCCCCTGCACCAACGTGCCCCAGCTATGTAACCGTAAAATTTAAATAGAATCTGAAATTAAAAAAAAAAAAAAAGCACATTGTTTTCTTTAATGTTTTCACAAGGGCGCATAAAAGTTTTACATAATGGTATATACTGTCTAAGGGGATGCGGTGGCGCAGCAGATTTGGCAAAGTCCTACTGTCTGGCAGGTCTGGGGTTTAAGTCCTGTTGGGGGTGCCTTGTGGCAGACTGGCATCCCGTCCTGGGTGTGTCCCTTCCCCCTCCAGCATTGCACCCTCTGTTGCCGGGTTGGGCTCTGGTTCGTTGCGACCCCGTCTGGGACAAGCGGTTTCAGACAATGTGTGTGTGTGTGTGTGTGTAGTGTTTAGCATTTTGGTTAACTGATGCTCATACCTTGACATGCATGAGTCAACCATATGAGTTAGGGAGGTGACCAGACATGTGATAAGGTGGTTCTAAGTATTAAATGTCAACCCTTATAAAAACTGTGAACACTAAACCACAAAATGCCCACACCATTGCCTTGGAGGATGAATAATAGGGTTTGAGACAACAATCCTTGAGTTCAGAATACATTCCCCTTACCAAAGGCATAACGATCCACACACACACACACACACACACACACACAACCCACTGCACCACCACACCCCTCCATAACAATCCATTTCTTTCTAAATAGGTTAGCAGGTCAGCTGTGCCAAAAATCCAATGCATTGAACACTGACTGGCAAGATGATAGGATCATTCCCCTCCAAAATCAACTAGACAAAGAAACCTACTGGTGAAATCTGATGCAAAGCACTGCATATGACCTCACCTTGTCCCACACATGACCTCGCTATCCATGATGCAATGCACTTTTACATTTGTTAGTGTCAGTGTAAACATCTAGTACCAAACTGGAAGATTAACAAATTCTGTTATAATGGTATATACTTTGGGCAAATGGAAAATTTTCTTTTCACGCTCCCATTTATTAAAAAAGTACACTGAGTAATTTTGCAAATGAAAACAAAATTCATATATTTGAAACACAGTGACATTACATTCATTTTTCTTCAGAAAATGCCCCCTGCAATGTCACAGTGTTATACAGATAAATGTCTGATGGAAGCATGTAAAATTGCTCCAGACAATTACAAGCAAACCATTGTTATGTGGTAGATTTGCCTGATATAATAGGCACAACCTTATTAATGTGTTAATGAGATTTTTTTTTCTTTTTTGTCTGAGATGCAAATTACTTCCCTTCAATAACCACTCATGAGTTACAGACATCAAGAGACGCCCACCACATTCTATTAAAAGAACTTTTAAAATTACATATACAAAGTCCATGAGGATGTGAAAGATCATCAGCTTAGATGGCTGTTGCTGCTGCTTCAACCTTTTCACCCCTGCTGTGGCTCAGAAGTGATTAGGATCAATTGTGCAGAGGAAAAATTTAAAGCCAGAAACACACAATGAAATAAATATAAAACACAACTTCAGTGTGGAATGCTAGGATGGTCAATAGGGGCCTCATCACAGTAAGCCAGTCATGCCTCTGACCAGCATACAGGTATGATGTATATTTACTTCACAATATACCATTCACTGGACTACTCAAGCAACACCTGATAAAAAATTACAATTATTTCTATGCATATGAATAACTATGATGATGCTGAAACCCATCTAAAGAGGGTTGTCTTTAAAAGAAAAAGAACATAAAACTAATTTTTTTTATGGTGTTTCATTAAAAATGTATTGAAATATTTCAGTGGCAGGGTTTTTTGGATGGCTTTTGATGAAAATGGTGCAGGTGTTTCAGCAAGACAGGTAACTCAATTTTATAAAACAAATTGTGCAATTTTTACATATTAACTGTTTCCTTTGTCTGTTGTTTGTTTATAAAAAATTAAAGGCACTGAGAATTTTCTACAGATCTAGGTGTGACAGAAATTCTGATGATAATAACACCTAAAAGTGTCTCGAAGTGTTCACCTCTTCAGCATCTAACCTCACCGAGCAGAGCAATCAAATTTTAGTGAAACCAGACAAATTAAAATGTCACCCCTTATGCTGAACACACTACAGTATCTGCTTGTCTTTCATAATGTCCTTTCAGTATTTATCTATTTATTGCAGTAAGATAATAAATTCCTTAAACTAAAGAAATCCCAACATAAAATATAATACAGCTTGAAGGCAAGCTACTTAAAAAAGTGGAATGGGAAAAATGGGAATATGGATAATCCTTAAATTTCAGATTTAAGTATTCTGTGTGAATCTGTGTTTACATTTACATTTATTCATTTAGCTGATGCTTTCCCCAAAGCGATCTACATTGTCAAGATACGGACAATTATTTACCTATGTATACAGCTGGATAATAGTTTTGGTTCTTAGCTGATGTAAATTAGTCAGCTTCATGTTGCAGCAACTGAAATGTAGCAGCAGTGTTAGTAGCCTGATGGTGCAAAGATTTGGTGTGCAAACACAACGGAGTCTACCTGCAGGAGTCCACCGCTACCATGCGAATTCTACTGTCCATATTGTGCTTTGAGAACTATGCTCCAAGAATGTGAAACATTGAAATAGTCAAGGAGGAATTGTTGTCTTCCTAGTCCCTCAGTTGCTTCCTGGATGACTTTGATATCTTCTTGAGCTCTATGAGAACTGTACTGATTTTTTGGGACAACAGGATGCAGACATAGAGATCTTTGTTGGACTGTAACTTTATTAAAGTTGGGACAAAGCATTGAAGAGAAGGGATTCAGAGCTATAGGCAGAATCAGTACTCCCAGCTGGGATTCCTTGCCCTTCTCATCTCCTCACTTACATTTATTCCTTTAGCTGATGCTTTTCTCCATAGCAACTTACAATGTTAAGGTAACAGTTACTATATGCTTACAATTATTTACCCATTTATACAGCTTGGTAATTTTACTGAAGCAATTTAGGACAAGTACCTTGCTCAAGGATACTACATGAAGAGATGGGGAGTGAACCTACAATCTTTGGATCCAAAGGGAATAGCTCTAACCATCATACGACAAGTTATCCTTCTCAAGGAGAGAGTCTAAAAATTATCTCACTGTAAGCACATGGGGCTTAAATAGGTGAGTCATGGTACCACATTGTTGAACAATCATAACTAATGATGGTCACACATGTCAGTATTGTTTGTTAGCTTTTAGATGTAACCATGACAGGTTGCCAGGTGAAAGTCAGGCATCGCCATGTGCCACAAATTCAATCTTTGTGGACAATTCAATTCAATCTTTGAGGAAATTTATTCAGCTAACCTTTGCCACTCCTACTGTCTTTTGAACTCTCTGTGTCCCAGTCCTCTGCCACTCACAAGACCAATTACATTTGAACCTTGTCTTTAAGAGTTGTGGCTTTCCAGCTCTGTCAGTAACTCTAGTTCATGTTTATGATCATTTCTTCATTATCTCCTCTCTCACTTCTGATGATTTTGCCTTGTTTGTCAGAGAAAATGTCAATTCCATCAGTGTCCAGCTGTCCCACCCATGATAGCATCACAACAAAACCTCTTTCTCTGGATTTGAACCCTTATCAAAAGGTGATACCGCTGACCTCCTGCTCTCACATGGAGTCACAATCTACTTACTTGATCCCATCCCACCACCTCTCTTTACAGGCTGTTTCCGTGCAACTCATTTCTTTTATTTCTTCTATAAACACTTCCTGCCTCACCTCTCTCACCTCTGTTAAAGAAACCATCTCTGGACACAAATTCAGTCCACAGTTACAGACCAGTTTCTTTTTTCCCCTCTTCTCTCAAAACTCTGGAATGCGCAGTTATCTGCAGTCCGTACACAGAATGATCTCTTTGACAGATGTAAGTCTGGACTCAAGATCAGCTATTCCACTAAGACTTCCCTCCTGGCAGTGTCAGAAGCTTCCCAGTTGGCCGGAGCAGACTCAGTCTCCTTCATCATCATCATCTTTCTTGACCTCTCTGCAACATTCAACACTGTCAATGACCAGATCCCACTATCGTTTCTTTGACATCTGGGAATCAAACTGCACTGACATGGTTTGAGTCTTACAGTCAAGTAAATCTTACCAGGTGGGTTAGCGTGACTCCCTGTCTTCTCTTCAGTCACTCTCAACTTATGTTCTGTAAGGCTTGATGCTGGACACCTTACTCTTCTCTTTCCAAACCACTTCCCTTGTCTTTGTCATTTCCTCTCATAGGTTCTCCTATCACTGCTGTGCTCACGATACCCAACACCACCACCCATTGCTGTTACAGATGTATTTTTACAGATCGCATGTTTCCTTATGGGGATCTCTGCTTGGATAACTGATCACCATCTAGAATTCAACCTCTCCAAGACTGAACCACATCATCTTTTAGGTAATCCTAAAAGGGAACTCTTTATCAAATTGAACAACTTGCTCATTTTATCCACCTCATTGGTTAAGAGGTTGAGTAACAATTGACTCAAATATTTGCTTCTCTCAACATATGAAAACCACAACCCAGTCCTACAGATACATACTGCATAACATCTACAGGATCTGCCCTTATCTCACAACACATTCTGCGTAGCTTCTAGCTTTGGTTCCAGGCTTTGGACTGTTGCAAGTTTCTCCAGTCTGGTCTTCAGCCTCTTCCAACAAGTCTCTCAAAATGAGCTTCACCTTCTCTTTGTAGCAAAAGAGGATATTGATATTTTTGTTCTTTAATTTTGCCTTTCTATGAATATTTCTCCAAACTTGTATCCCCTTTGTTCTTGAAGCACATCCTATATATAAGATATAGACGTGTGTGTGTGTGTGTGTGTGTGTGTGTGTGTACGTCCCAGATGGGTGGCCTACCTGCCGGGAATTCTCTCAAACTGGAAAACTTGCTCATTGCATCTGTTTGATTGGTTAAGAGTTGTGATCAATTAATTTCTCTGCCTCTCTCAGCACAATAATGCCACTACCTGGCCCTGCAGATACACCCTGCATAACTTCTACAACTATCTCACAACAAACTAGACTCAGCTTGTGGTCTAGAACATAGTGATATTCCTCCTGAACTCTTGCAAATCTCTCTTGTATAACCTGCCAGCCACCTCCATCAAACCTGTTCAGCTGATACAGTATGATGCTGCATGAGTTGTTTGACCAGCCAAAGTGCTCCCATGTATCTCCTCTCCTTGACTATCTCTAGTGGCTTCCTGCAGCTGCCCATTTCAAGTTCATTACTCTGGTTATGGTCTACAAGACTATCAGCTGATCTGCTCAGACATACCTACAAGATGTGATCACTTGTGCTACGCCTCAGTCAGACTGCTACTCTTTTCTACCTTTGGCCTCACAAGCACAATAGGTTGTTCATTCTGGCATCAGTGTGGTAAAATAAGCTCCTGCTCTCACTCATATCTGTCGAATCCCTTTGAACATCTCAAAATATTCTTTTTCAAGAACAGCAAGAACAGTCTGAAGGGGTCTCTTTCAGTCCCTTCTCCTGATCTTCAGAATACTCTATAAATTTCCAATGAATGTTAAAAAAATACATTTAAAAATGCATTAAATCTATTAATAGGGCAATTTTTACAATTTGTAATGTATGCTGAAAAAAAAACAGTGGTATTGGATTAATTGACTGCTTTGTGAATCACATTTCTGATTTTTTTTTTTTTTGTCTGTTGGTGCAATGCACTAATGTTTACTCTGAATTGCATGTTGTTTAAAAGTGTCCACCAAATGAATAATTGTGTCCATGCAATATTGTGACTATTGGCTTCAGGATTTCATGTCTTTATTCTGAATGGCAGGGAAAAGTGGACAGGAACAGCCTTAGCCATTCCTTGTCCCTCATTACAAGGCAAGTTCTTTGTCACTGTCAAGCAGGGACTTAATAGTGGAGTCATGGCAACTGAGTGTTAACCATAACTAGGTATATGTGTAAGGGGGCTTGGTTACCAGTATTATAAGCAGGTGTTGGCCTTGGTGTGTGTGGTAATGTTTGATGTACTCCATTCTATTTGTGTGGATAATATTTTCTGTTACCATTGTGATGAGCAGCTGAGGGAACAAAGGGTAGTTATCATAGGTGTTCACCTTAGAAATCACCTCAAATTAAAAATGAACCCATGTCACTGGACTCCTTGGACCCCTTCTGTTAGTAACAAGTTTGGTGACAGTCAACAAGCAAACAGAGCAGCGGGCCTTCAAATGAATAACAGCATGCAAGGTTATTCTCTTCCCACCTTGTTTTGAGAGTATTCATTAAAACAGAAAATCGCAGCAGTGACCTTGGCCCAACTGAAAGTGTTCAAGTGTACCAGATCATTAGAAGATGTATGATATAAATACACACACGCTCACACACACACACTGACTGAAGCCGCTTGTCCCAAGCGGGGTCATGGCGAGCTGGAGCCTAACCCGGTAACACAACACATGAGGCTGGTGGGGCAGGGGACACACCAAGGACAGGACGCCAGTCCGTCGATATGAATACTATGTAAAAATTATATGTGTATGGGTGTGTGTGTGTGTGTGTGTGTGTGTATACTAAGTTAAAAACAGAACTTTTTTTTTTTTTGTAATTTTTTCTTTTGAATTGTATGCTATTTTGTTTTGCCACCGAATTCAGCCAAAGTTCCATCAGTGAAAATATGCAAGAGGATGTAAGATGTTGGAGATTCAAGTACAGAATGTTAATGACCAAGGAACAAATGACTAGCAGTTGATAGTTATTACTGTAATTTTAATTTTAATACAGTTAAAGACCTCCTCCGTGAACCGCCACCTTACCGTGGTGGAGGGGTTTGACTGCCTGAATGAGTCCAGGAGCTATGTTGCCTGGGGCTATATGCCCCTGGTAGGGTCTCCCATAGCAAACAGGTCCTGGATGACAGACGAGACAAAGCGCGGTTCAAAAACCCCTTATGAAGAAAAAATCAAGGCTTTCTTTTACCCCGCCCGGTATGGGGTCACCGGGGCCCCACCCTAGAGCCAGGCCTGGGGGGGGGGCTCGCATGCGAGCACCTGGTGGCCAGGTCTATGCCCACGGGGCCTGACCTGGCTCAGCCCGAAGCCATGACGTGGAGCCGCTCTTCGGTGGGCTCACCACCTGCTGGAGAGACCGTAAGGGGCCGGTGCATTGTGATTTGGGCGGTGATCGGGGCCGAGTGCCCGGCCGACCCAAACCTCGGGTGCCAACTCTGGTTTTTGGGACTTGGAATGTCACCTCACTGGCGGGGAAGGAGCCTGAGCTGGTGCGGGAAGTTGAGAGATACCGTCTAGATATAGTCGGGCTCACTTCCACTCACAGCTTGGGTTCTGGAACCACTCTTCTCGACCAAGGGTGGACTCTCCAGTATTCTGGCGTTGCCCAAGGTGAGAGGCGGCGGGCTGGTGTGGGCTTATTAATAGCCCCCCAGTTCAGCCGCCATGTGTTGGAGTCTACCCCGGTGAATGAGAGGGTCATCTCCTTGTGCCTTCGGGTCAGGGAACGGTCTCTCACTGTTGTTTGTGCTTATGCGCCTAGTGGCAGTGTAGAGTACCCGGCCTTTTTAGAGTCCCTTGGGGGCGTGCTGGAAAGCGCTCCCACTGGGGACTCTGTCGTTCTACTGGGGGACTTTAACACCCACGTGGGCAGTGACAGTGTCACCTGGAGGGGCGTGATTTGGAGGAACGGCCTCCCTGATCTGAACCCAAGCGGTGAGTTGTTATTGGATTTCTGTGCTAGTCACGGTTTATCCATAACGAACACCATGTTCATGCATAAGGGTGTCCATCAGTGCACTTGGCACCAGGACACCCTAGGTCGGAGGTCGATGATCGACTTTGTAGTCGTTTCTTCTGACCTTCGGCCATATGTCTTGGACACTCGGGTGAAGAGAGGAGCTGAGCTGTCAACTGATCACCACCTGGTGGTGAGTTGGATTCGATGGTGGGGGAAAAAGCTGGACAGACCTGGCAGGCCCAAACGCATAGTGAGGGTCTGTTGGGAACGTTTGGCGGAGGCCCCTGTCAGAGAGGTCTTCAACTCCCACCTCCGACAGAGCTTCAACCAGGTCCCGAGGGAGGTGGGGGACATCGAGTCTGAATGGACTATGTTCCGCGCCTCCATTGTCAGGGCGGCGGTTCGGAGCTGCGGCCATAAGGTCTCCGGCGCCTGTCACGGCGGCAATCCCCGAACACGGTGGTGGACACCGGAAGAAAGGGATGCCGTCAAGCTGAAGAAGGAGTTCTATCGGGCCTGGCTGGCTCATGGGACTCCTGAAGCAGCTGACAGGTACCGACGGGCCAAACGGAGCGCGGCTCTGGCAGTCGCCGCGGCAAAAACTCGGGCTTGGGAGGAGTTCAGTGAGGGCATGGAGGAAGACTTTCGGTCGGCCTCAAAGAGATTCTGGCAAACCGTCCGGCGACTCGGAGGGGGGAAGCGGTGTTCCACAAACACTGTTTACAGTGGAAGTGGTGCGCTGCTGACCTCAGCTGAGGATGTCCTCGGGCGGTGGAAGAAGTACTTTGAGGATCTCCTCAATCCCTCCGACACGCCTTCCGTAGAGGAAGCGGAGGCTGGGGACTTGGAGGGGGACTCGTCCATTACCCTGGCTGAAGTTGCTGCGGTAGTCAAAAAACTCCTCGGTGGCAAGGCTCCGGGGGTGGATGAGATCCGCCCCGAGTTTCTCAAGTCTCTGGATGTTGTGGGGCTGTCTTGGCTGACACGCCTCTGCAGCATCGCGTGGAGTTCGGGAACGGTGCCTCTGGACTGGCAGACCGGGGTGGTGGTCCCTCTTTTTAAGAAGGGGGACCGGAGATTGTGTTCCAACTACAGGGGGATCACACTCCTTAGCCTCCCTGGGAAAGTCTATGCCAGGGTACTGGAAAGGAGAATCCGACCGATAGTCGAACCTCGGATTCAGGAGGAGCAATGCGGTTTTCGTCCTGGCTGTGGAACACTGGACCAGCTCTATACCCTCACTAGGGTGCTGGAGGGTTCGTGGGAGTTTGCCCAGCCAGTCCATATGTGTTTTGTGGACCTGGAGAAGGCATTCGACCGTGTCCCTCGTGGCATCCTATGGGAGGTACTTCGGGATTATGGGGCTCGGGGCTCGCTGCTACGGGCTGTTCGTTCGCTGTATGACCGGAGCAGGAGCTTGGTTCGCATTGCCGGCAGTAAGTCAAACCTGTTCCCAGTGCATGTTGGACTCCGCCAGGGCTGCCCTTTGTCACCGATTCTGTTTATTATCTTCATGGACAGAATTTCTAGGCGCAGCCAGGGAACGGAGGGTGTCTGTTTTGGTGGCCGCGAGATCTCGTCTCTGCTTATTGCGGACGATGTGGTCCTGTTGGCTTCATCAAGTCAAGATTTGCAGCGTGCACGGGGGAGGTTTGCAGCCGACTGCGAAGCGGCGGGGATGAGAATCAGCACCTCCAAATCCGAGGGCATGGTTCTCAGTCGGAAAAAGGTGGATTGCCCCCCCCCGGGTTAGGGGGGAGTTGCTCCCTCAAGTGGAGGAGTTTAAGTATCTCGGGGTCTTGTTCACAAGTGAGGGAAAAATGGAGCGGCAGGTTGACAGACGGATCAGTGCGGCGTCCGCAGTAATGCGGTCATTGTACCGGTCTGTTGTGGTGAAGAGGGAGCGGAGTCGTAAGGCGAAGCTCTCAATTTACCGGTCGATCTACGCTCCTACCCTCACCTATGGTCATGAACTCTGGATCATGACCAAAAGAATGAGATCGCGGATACAAGCGGCAGAAATGAGTTTCCTCCGCAGAGTAGCTGGGCGCACCCTTAGGAATAGGGTGAGGAGCTCAGTAACCCGGGAGGAGCTCGGAGTAGAGCCGCTGCTCCTCCGCATCGAGAGAAGCCAGTTGAGGTGGCTTGGGCATCTGTTCCGGATGCCTCCCGGACGCCTCCCTGGGGAGGTGTTCCGGGCTTGTCCCACTGGGAGGAGGCCTCGGGGCAGACCCAGGACACGTTGGAGAGACTATGTCTCCTGGCTGGCCTGGGAACGCCTTGGGGTTTTCCCAGAGGAACTGGAGGAGGTATGCGGGGAGAGGGAAGTCTGGAGGACTCTGCTCGGACTGCTGCCCCCGCGACCCGGCCCCGGATAAAAGCGGAGGAAGATGGATGGATGGATGGATACAGTTAAAGACATAAATCATTTCATAGAAATGTAGTTATTCAAATTTTCTTCATGTTTTTCTACGTTTTTTTTTCAAATACAAAAAAAAAAATAAATAAATAGAAATTCAGGATTTAGTGTTTGACTTTCACATATCTTAAATATGTCACTTTCTTTTGTCTCTGATTGCAAAGATACAGGACACAAACACTGACTGTAAAATGGATTAAACAAAGGCATTACAAAAACTCATTTGCACTTGCTGATATTTCTTGCAAAGGAAACCTCCGAGTTGCCTTCAGCCATCCCCCAACAAATCTATGGCAAGGCATGGCCTTTGAAGCATACATTTATCGTTTTCAAGCAAGCAAAGAATATTTACCATATATTAGATATCATGCGAACACTCGGCAACTTCATTCAAGCATGAACCCACAGATGACAGGCAAATTCACAACCACTATATTCAGAATTAATAGGTTGGATGCACAACACAACACAGTGATCTTTTCACCAAACCTGAGGCTCAAAATAAGAATAGGAAATATGAAGATTAATTTTTTTAATAGAAGTAACATCATAAAGACATCTGAAAGGGAGGTAATCAAGGCAATGGGTAGTAATTTAGGCAAAATATATTCTGCCCTGCTTTTGTGTGTACTGGAGATTGGAATGTAGTTTTCTTTGAAAAAAAAAAAAATACTCAAATAATGCTTTGCAGCTAAAGAATAGATATGTCTGCATGAAATTTAAATCACTTAAAGTAGTGATTCCAACATTAATGTGAGTGCACCAGAATAGATAATTACATTTAATTACTGGTGACTAAGTGTTTCCAGTTTTAAACAAGTAAAAAAACCAATGTCAGAGAAAGGTGCTGGAAATGTAAAATTAAACCATGTTTTTGCCTCTACCTTTAAACAAAATGATAAGTGTATTCTTCTTCTTCTTCTTCTTCTTCTTCTTATTATTATTATTATTATTATTCTTATTATTATTATTATTATTATGTTTTGTAATCCCGAAACAGTACCAAATACCCAACTCTAGCCACAGGGTGTTGAAATCATTGAGAAGTTATTTGAATATTGTAACGAAAAAGTGAACAACAGGAGCATAATTATTGCATCCAGCTAAGGCTATGGTCCAAGAGAAAAAAAAAAAAAAAAAAAAAAAACATAAGCTTCTTATATGCTTATGTAAATGAACCTTCTGGAAATGCAGTGGGCTCTTTTTCTAATGGAAGTGACAAAGTTGTTATTCATTTTGGTTTCTGAAATCTCCGGAGTTTAAGAATCTTGCCATAATAAGACAACTTAGATAAAATAATTGTATTCTTCAAATGTTCACAGCTAACAGCGGAAATTAAATAGCTTATCTTTTAGGCTTTGAAAAACTCTTCAATAGTAAAAGTATGTGATATTGCAGTTTGCAAGGTCCTGCATAATACAGCTTAATATTAATATTGGACTCAATGAATAATAGGAAAAAAAAATGCAGTGTAAGGCCAGCACATATTCAAAAGATATTTTTCATCACTGCAAGACACTAAGCACAGAAGATTCATGCTGAGTTTTCTAGAAGCAGTCAGATTCTACCTCATGGCTGTAGTTCATAAACTCAAGTGGTTAAGTTAAGCATCATTGAGAACAGGAATGGACAGGATTGAGTGGTACCAAGTACCTCTGACTTTCAGGAAGAAAAAAAATTATGCTTTTGCTCTTCAAATGCACTTGAAATTGACATCTAGAAGGTCGACATAACTTTCAGTTTGTGGAGGCAGGTTGCCTGGTTTATTTAATTAATTCTAAAAAATACTGGAGAACTGGAGTGCTTTGAGAGCCCCGATGGACGGAAAGAATACAGGGTTTGCCCACCATGTGTCTGATAGGACGTGAATTTCTTCTTAGAGAGGGCATCAGGAGTGTAACAGACCAACACTAGAGCCAAAATTTATTAAAATCATTTCCTTGAAATGTGAGATTGGTGGAGAGCTACTGTGGGAAGAGATTATTGTAATGTATCCTTAATCTGTTAATCATCTTAATAGGTGACCATGTTTATTGCATGACAAGCTAAACTTGGTCAAACAATGGGGATGTTGTGAAACCATTCAGTTTAAAACTGCTCGTAGACTAAATCTGACCATCTGATTCCAAATGTGCCACATGCATACTATATATGATTCAAGATCCCTATCATTTCATGTTGACCTTTATAGAGATCTAGTCACTTTATCAGTAGCAGTTCTCTCTTGGAATGCTGATACAACAGAGTGCACTGATACAAAAGAGGACTCTACCTGCTTCTTTAAATATTAAATGATCGCCATAGTCATGTAACATTCTGAGAAAAATCAAAACAATTAAATGTAAAAACAGGGTTAGAATTACCTCTGACAGAATTTTTTGTTCACATTTTCTCATATGAAATATTACACTGATATCATTTCAGAACCTGAGAAATAAACACAATAATTTTATCAAACAGGTACGTAGATGGATAGATAATGTTCATTTTAATATTACAATGAGGGCAAATGGGAGAATGCAAGAATATAGAGGTGACGGACATGCACTGGTTAACAGTTAAAGCAACGTGTGACAAAGGCCTACTCCTTGGGGCTTTTTCAATTCCTGTGCATCCTGGTGTGCCTTCCTGAATGTCATTGAGGCAAGGCATTTCATCATGAGATGGGGCCTGTGCTCTTGGATGGCTAGGAGGCAAACAGAACAGCAGTCAATACCCGAAATGCCTCTGGTGCTGCCATTAGTCAATAACAAGGTATTTCAGTAGAGGGTGAAATAGTTTCTGCCATTCAAAACTAAACTAAACTAAACCAAACTAAACTAAACTAAAATAAAATAAAATAAAATAAAATAAAATAAAATGCACGTCTGCTTAAAGTACCAAAATGGTAACTTTAGTTATTCATTTTCTGTCATTTATTGTCCAATCATAGCGCACAGGGCATTTTGTTTTGAAACACAGCTTAAAATGAGTGTAAGTCATTTCTTTGTAGCATTAAGACATCACAGGTGAAGTTTCCAACATTTTCCTGAAACTGAAGACCGAGCTTAGCTGACTTTATGCTTGAGTATTTTTGAATGGGTTGGTGTGACAAAAATAATGCAATTATAATTCAATGCATCAGTGTCAGATTCGTGGAGTGTGTATGATAAAATGGTACCATTAAAGGTATATTGTGCTTCAACAGATTAAATAATGTCTGTTGATCCAGTGCTAAGTGTGATTGCTTTGTACTGTTTCAGTATGTTTCGGTCCTCTGGGTTACAAGAGAGCCAGATCTGATCCTATTGTTATGTGCACAGACTATAACCATTTTATTAGATTCTGCCATCTGAACTGGACTTGACAGCAAACTGCATCTCCCAAGACAACTTATTAACTTTTATCAGTTGATAGATCCAATAGGACTACCTCTTTAAAAGTTAAGACTACCAATACAGTCACTGGAGAAGTTCAGAATTATAAAGCAGAGACATCAATACATGTCAGCTTACAAAAGAAGGATGTTGGTGAGCAAAAACAAAAACTGCACACTGCAGTCACAGAGAAAGCAGCTCTCACTTGTTCAGAATGTATTCAGTAGCCTTGCTTCATGCTTCATCCACTTCACATACATCATCTCTTCCATCATTGTACAATTTTCTATCACAGACCGGCACCTTCTGTCTGAACAAGTAAAATGTATGTGGTTATGCTCTTTGTTTATCTCTTTGGGTAAATTATTTGTTTTCTTATTATTCTTACTGAAACCACATTTCAGAGACATAGAACTGTTTGGTGAAGGATTGTTCAAATTAAGGTAAGAGAAGTGCCTCTGACTTCAAGTCAGCTCTTGGTGACCACATGCTTTTCATGGTAGGGGAGGGGACAGCAATGATTTAACTTTGCCTTCTTTTCAGTGTCTTTGGACAGTAGGAAGAAAGCCGCAGGGAAATCACACAAACTGCACACAGATAGAGTGGGACTCAAACGGAGATCTGAAATCACAACAATACACCAGTGCTACCAGCTGTAGTAGTGCTGGTTCATTTTACTGAACAGAATTTAAAATGGGGGACAAAAAATGGAGTGAAGAAAAAAATCACCTTGTCATCTCAAAAATATACAAATTCTGTTGTGATTAATGTATTTGTTCATTTAGCTTTTTTTTTTTTCCCTCCAAAGTTACTTACAACATTAAGTTACTTACAATTATTTACTCATTTGTACACCTTGGTAATTATACTGCAGCAAAAGATTAAGTACCTAATTCAAAGGTATTACAGGTAGAGGTGGAACTTGAAGCTGTAACCTTTGGTTACAATAGCAGTACCTTTAACCACTGCACTCACTTAATCAGCTGCCATTATAAAGAAAGCCTAATACAAGTAATACAAGTATTGTTTTCCTACAAACCAAGGACAGATTTTCTATAGTCCCTTCAGTAGTTAAAAAAATTGTTTTTTGTCCAAGTTTTTTTTTTTTTTTTAATTAATTGGTTTCTTCATTCATTCATGTGTTATGTGTTAGTGTTTGGCTCTCTCCTTCAGCATGTAACTGTAGCTTGTTTTGAATCTAATTTTTGACAAATACCTTTAACTTGTGACAAATCTGTATTCAATTAGACTTCAAAATATGGGCACGTTTTTCTTTTTCCTGAAAAAGAAGGGTGCAATGGACCAGCAGATGGTTGTGTTTCAGAGCCGACTGAAAATAATTTTCTTATTCAATGCTTGTTGCTAGGGGGTGCGGTGGCGCAGTGGGTTGGACCGGGTCCTGCTCTCTGGTGGGTCTGGGGTTCAATTCCCGCTTGGGGTGCCTTGTGATGGACTGGTGTCCCATCCTGGGTGTGTCCCCTCCCCCTTCGGCCTTACGCCCTATGTTGCCAGGTAGACTCTGGTTCCCTGCAACCCCGTCTGGGACAAGCAGTTCAGAAAATGTGTGTGTGTGTGTGTGTGTGTGTGTGTGTGTGTGCGTGCTTGTTGCTATGTTAAAACTAAAAGATTACAGCGGTACAGTGCCAGAATTTTGCCAGGCCTAGTGAAGACTGTGTCCCTAGGTCCCGAGATAAAAATTGAAAGGGAAAGAAAGGTTTATTAATTGGTACTTTACAAGTCTGAAGAAATTAGATGAAAAATTAGTTGTGCTCATATTGACAGACTATTGGTGTTCCATCTAGAAGTAAATATTTTATAACAAAACACACAACTCTCTCACTTTACATAGATTTTTATCAGTTTCAAGCTTTGGTCATTAGTTAAACAGACCTGAACTGGAGGCTGTTTAATTGGTGACAAGACTGGACAACAACTTGACTTGTTGGGAATTAGGAATTGTGGAATGAGGCTACATGAAAAATAAATTATTTCAACCTCCTCCTATCTCACCATCTAAGAGTACACGTACGTGTACATATACACACACACTTTCTGAACCGCTCATCCCATACGGGGTTGCGGGGAACCGGAGCCGACCCAGCAACACAGGGCGTGGGGCTGGATGGGGAGGGGACACACCCAGGATGGGATGCCAGTCCGTTGCAAGGTACCCCAAGCAGGACTCGAACCCCAGTCCCACTGGAGAGCAGGACCCGGGCCAACCCACTGCACCACTGCGCCACCGCACCCCCCCCTCCATCCAAGAGTATTCAGATATAAACCTTTCTTAACATGCTATTATTTAACCAAGTGTTTCTCAAGTAGGACTATTTTTAAACATCTAGTCTGACACTGGTATAAATAGCATGGTCGCATTTAGTTTGACATACTGTACATGTTCGGAACATAAAGTGCAACAAATTAATGAACTAACGAACGAGAGAGAAAGTAATTATTTTCAATTATTGCCATAATTTACATCTTGTTTTTCATCCAAAGATATATATATATACATATATATATATATATATATATATATATATATATACATTTGCGTGTGTGTGTGTGTGCGTGTGTGTGAGAGTGATGTGTGTGTTGTTTACCTGGTTTGCTCATTGTGGAGCAGGACATCAGTCTCCTCCGTGAAGTACTTTTGGCAGAGATGCTCAAACACAGCCCTGGTATTTAGACAAATTGTCATGGTAACCACAGCCATGGCTTTAAAAATCCAAAAGAAATTTGCAGCAGGACAACCTTTTTTTCACTTTCCGCTAGCAGTCTGTCTCAGTTATCTTACTGGCATGTTTGACCTTGACACCCTGACATTTTTTGTACTGAAACCATGACTGCTTTCAAATTAGAAGCTACAACATTACGCTAATGATTAAACAAGGAACATTATACTGTGTGTTCAAAATGTGTGGATTTTCCAATGAATATTTGGGAAGAAGGTTTAAATTCAAGAAGAGGATAAATAACCGTAATTTGTCTCTCCGGTAGGTGATTGTTATATCTCACCTCTGCCCGATTTCCACCCATTGTTAAGGTCATGGTGGATGGGAGGATCAACACTCCTGCTTTTCAACAAGTGAAATTCTGCCAAAAAAGACATGCACACTAAATAACAGCAGTTCCCTAAAAAAGAAAAAAAGAAATCTAAATACAAACTCTCAAGTACAGTGTCAGCAGTCATTTCCACACTGTACAGTTCAATAGTGTAACAAAAAGAGTCTATTGGAGATCATACTAGTCAATCCAGCTGTAATTTTTAGTGTTTATGTTATTAACCAGATAGAGAGAAAATCTTCATCTGTCTTCCATTTCAGGAATATTTAAGTCATTACATGAGCACACTTTATGACATGATCTTCAAATCATTATTGCCATTTTATGTCAAACAGATGGCATTCAGTAACCCATATGAATGTGCATGCCCTAGGGGTTCTGGGGTTTCTTTCTGTTTTTTGTTGATACGCATTTATTTTATCATGAAATCTTGTACCAATACTAAAAAATTCATGTAAAAGATTAGCAGAAATTAACTTGGAAAGAACACTTATTTTTTTTCATCACTGCTTTCCAGTTGGGTGCTTCCAGTTTTGTTTTCTAGGGCATGTTTAACAAAGCTCCTTACACACATAACACAAAGCCAGCACATAAATAATAAATCCTGCTATATTTTCAGTAGTAGGCAGCACCAAGTAGCAGATGTTTTGCAGCATTAACAACAGTTTTTTTTCAATGTAAATGAGTTTATAACTACACCCTGAACACATAGCATATTAGCAGATTACCCACTGTCATCGCGCTCTACATGGCAAGCAATAAATGCAGCAACTATTCAGTGTTTGCATAAAGAAGGCCTATCTTTTCAAAATTTCTGATTAGTGCTGACAGTGCTTTTCCAAAAATAAAAAAAAAATAAATAAATAAATAATTTTTTTCTTATGATTTACGTTGCTTCAGGTTGTAATAGCACATGTGTGTAATTTAGATAGATAGAATGCATTCACAGGTGTAATCATTCGAGAACAAGATGGCTACCCATATCACTACGCGCCCCACAACATGTTCAACAACTGACAACAGACACTGTTGGTTGAAAGCATCCATTGGGTTTCTCCGTAATTAAACCAATCCAGATACAGGAAACATAATGACTGATGACTCATCACAACTTAAAATTTTCCACTGCTCTTCAGGAGTCCGGGTTCTCTGCTGTTTTACGATGATCATCGGTGCACAAAGTGGAAAGAAACAAACTAAGTTTACTGAAGAATCACATGTTTGCAACTATGTCTCCCTCCTAATGTAAAGGACAAATTGTATTTCTCTGAGATGTATGTCGTTCTGGAGAAAAGTGTCTGCTAAATCAATAAATGTAAATGTATGTAAATGTTTACACCAGGTTATGTGTCTTTGTGCACTGGCCTTGGATACAAGCAGTTTCTGAATAGTGACTTGCCATAAACTGCGTCGTTGTGAAGATACTGGGATTGTTGAGACTTTGAATTCAACACTTTAGTAATTTTTGAGGCTATACTTTTATGACATTTAACAATTATCCTGAAAAGTGTCTGTCTATCACTGTGGGTGAAATCTGACTTGTGTTCAACGTTCCTCTTTTTCAATGCAGTTTGTCCACGTTCGGAATATGTTGTGATAATTTCGGCAATGCTCCTCATGACTAATTAAATAGTTTTGCAGTTTTTTTGATCGACACCTGCAATTCAACCTTCAACTATCTGGCCTCTTTGGGACTCTGTTAGTCAGCCTCACGTCACTTTGAATGATGACATTTCAAAGTGATGTTTCTCAGACATCTTTTATAACTGAATCATATTGCTTATTGGAAGTTAGCTAAATATGACTCACCCTTTGAACTTCAAAGCTAAAGTTCTTTTCTTGTGGTGTTTCCATGATTTTGTCCACTGTATACACATACAGAATATATATATAAATATATATACACACACACACCTTTATAGTGACCTCCTGCTAGTGCCTAAGAGTGACATGTGATGACAATGTTCAAAGCTCATACTATCTTACTATCATCCTTATCATAAAGCACAGTTGGCAGTGGTGGAAAGGGGTTTCCATTTTCATCCCAGCATGCCTTTTTCTTTTGTAAAATGAGAAACAGGAGTCCCACATGCAGCTAAACTTTGAATTATTTAATACCTGTTAAATGTATTACGGCAGCTGTCATGTATCTTAGGAGTACAAAACCACTTCTTTAATTATTTATTAGTGCAGTAGCATTTTGTAAATAGACAATACGGTCTCTAAACTCAACGAAAACTACAAAGGTTTTAGTATTACTTAGCAAATTCAGATGAGCAAAGCTTTGTCATTAAAAACTTTTAGTTTAAGTAGTGTCTAAAGACTGAGGTTTGAGTTCATTTTCAGTAAATCACAAATATTTGGAAATTATGTTGAACTATATTATCACTCAATTTACCTTTCAGTTATATTATTTGTAAGAGATAGAGCTGATACAGCTTTTTGTATTTACAGCTGTTGTAGTAACTTACTGTTGTTACAACAATATGATTATAAAATAAACACACACGCACAATGTGTGCAACCACTTGTCCCGAGCAGGGTTGCAGCGAACCGGAGCCTTAGCCGGCAACACGGGGCAGAAGGCTGAAGGGGGAGGGGGACACACCCCGGACGGAACGCCAATCCACCACAAGGCAGCCTAAGCAGGACTCAAAACCCAGATCCACCACACAGTGAATCCTAGCAAAACCCGCTGCATTACCACATCCCCATTACAAAATAAAATTAAATTAATAAACTTCAAATCTTTATTTTACCACCTAAACTAAAATTACATCCTTGCAACAAACTGGAAGCCTATGACACCCACTCCATGCTGTCATTGAGAGCTGCATCTTTGTTAAGTTTAAGTGAGCACTAAGTGCAGCCAGTTGAAAGACTCTTTATAAAGAGAATACTGGAACAATTACAGTGTTTGGAGACAAGAGTTGTGCAAGAGCTTTGACAAGGTATATTTTGAAATATGTTTGTCAAGCATTTCCTCAAAAGTGCAGACATACAGCAAGTGCAGCAGTTTGAGATTTTACTTTAGTTTTGAGTTTGTCCATGTCATACCAGCATTCCATGGAAGAAGTAAATGTTGCCAAAAAGGGAGCACATTGGGTCTACTGATTTCTCAGATGGTAAAGTCACAAACACACAAGTGCAGTACCAGTTTTAATGTTCTTGTGCGAAGTGCAGGCTACTTACAATTTTTACAAGTCCAAACAGATAACATCTCATACACCAGCTATATAACTTCTACACTCCTCTTACCACTCTTTGAACATAGAACCATTTTATATGACAACCACCCCTCCCTTTTAAGACCACACCATATTTAAAATAAGACTACATATCATATCCACGCACAACACAAAATGACATAAAATGCACAATAAAAACTCCATACAAGTGTACAATCATTTGACACTGAAAACATGTCCAAAAACAAACACGTACATTTCACACTCCCAGTTGCCCTCAGTAGTTTCAACACATTCAAAAACACCCCTGCCATTCTGGTATATTCCCCAGGAAGGGTGGACACCTCCCATGATGCGCTGTTTAGCCAGTCCAGATGAGTTGCTTCTGTTTGACAGTGAGGAAACAATAGCTAGTAGGCCAACGTTGTAGTTTAGTAAAACAACCAAAAAGGTGAGTGTTGCAGTGTTGCATTTGCACATGCTTATTGGAACAGTGATTGAACTTTTCACCTGAAATAGTGAATAATGGAATTATTAAATCTGTTAACAGTAGCAACCCTGTATTTGTGTGTGCACCTACAGACACAATGTTGTCATCTTGTTGCTAATGTGGTGAAAATGGTTTTCTGTTGCTAGAAGTGTGAAAGTGGTAATACTGGCTCAGCCTAGTCTGTCCCAGTCCAGCCTGTTTTTTTCTCTTTTTTTCCCCCATTACTTACAATTATTTCCCCATTTATAAAGCTGAGTAATTGTTACTGGAGCAGTTTTAGGGTATTACAGCTGGAGGTGAGACTCAAACCTGCAACCTTTGAATCCAAAGGCAGCAGCTCCAACCACTACACTTACAGCTGCCTTTGTTGTTTGGCTTAGATATGTGAGTTTTCCAAAAGGCCACATTCTTTTAATCATTCAGACTCAAGAGTTTAGCTTTGTTTAATTCTCTTAAGATTGGGATGGGGGCTGTGAAACAAAATTCTGGGTTTTTGTGTGTGTGTATACATTTAATGTACTTTTACTGTAATTTGATAAAATATATCTAAATGTGCAAAAAAATGAATAGAAAAGAACAAAGTCCCCCCCCCCCCCCCCCTTCTTTTTCATTCCCCAATGAATGACTGAAAGAAAATAGATTAACAGTTCTTATAAGGGGAGGCACATGATGTGCTACTTGGAGGCAGTGATCCATATGTGGTCTGCTGGCAGCCATGCAGGAGCCAGTGAAGAAGGCCACGTGGAGTTCACGTGGATTTCCTTTAAAACCAGAAAGTCCGTGTCTTCCTGAGTGATGCATATCAAAGAGGTTAGAAACATCCCTAATACAATTAAGGCAAGGAACAGAATCTCTCTTGAAGGATGTAGCAGGATTGTTGGTGGAGGGGTAAAATTTTTTTTGTGCAATTTATCAGTTGACTCTCAAATTGCTTGTCAATAATTCAGTGCCACACTGAATGCTATGTAGACTGGAGTAATACAAGCACCCGGCATTCATTTTAATAAAACTTTGTACATTTACTTGTGTGTAAAATATATAGCATGTCTCCATCCATAACTCTGCATCTGTTGGTGAAATATACTTCTGACTTGTTGTACATCACTTTTGACAAACCTATGAATGAGAAGCCAATAAATGTATAAATAATGAGTATATCTATTGTTCCTTTGAGTTCTCCAGGAAGTCAAAAATTGAAGCCCTGTGGTGGATCATGGACACCTGAAAGATTCTTAGAAATATGAAATAATTTGGAGGAAAAAAAATCTATCGACAATCCTTAGTTATTATGCATAAGTTGGGTCTTTATTGTGTAGAACTTTAGAATGTTATAAGCAGACAGCACAAACATTGTAGACATTTTAGGAGAGAAGGACATTAAAGAAAGCATAGTCAAGCTGAAAAGTATGTTTTTGATAGACGTTAAGCTCTAGCCTCTGCAGTAATCTTAAGTTAGTTTTAAAACCCATTACTTTCATGCAAGAATGGCAGCCGTGAATCTTAAAGCTGATGTTTGAAATATTTTTTAATGAAATAAAATGGCATTCCCTTTTTTAAATAAAAAAGAAAATTTTATGAAGAATGCTGTTTATCATACAGCGGTGCATGTTTAAACATTTCAATGCACAAGACAAGCTACTTTTTCAGCTTTCAGCCAGTAGGCTATGATGCACACTGAAATGACTGCTTCTAAAAATGTTCACTAACCTTTCACAAATTTTTTAGAATATATTCTGAAGACAAAATATTTTAATTCAGTTTGACGTGGGGTTTGCCTCTGGAAATTGGTACAGGCATGGAGTAATGCTCAGCCTACTTCCTTCTGACCATCTCAAACACTGACCTTTGCTTATTTGATAATCATATTCACCCAACCCTGATGAGCTGTGCAGTGGGGTTATTGCAGAAGTCCAGGGCTCTAGTTCTGGAGCTGATGCAATTCATAGCAAGTTTTCTGATTGACCTCTAGACACTGTCCTAACGTCCGATATAGATGTGTAGAGTTGTTCAATGGGTCATACAATCAAGCAGATAAATAGAGATTTACCCACATTAACTTTTAGCGCTAACTGCTATGTTCCAAATTACATTTTGCTCCACATGATGATATTTAGATTACTATTCCTTCTCATTTGCTTTGCATGTAGAGATTTAGACTGCTTTGTGAAATATTGTCATATTGTGATCACTGTGATTGTGTGTCTTAGTAGATACGCAGTTCACAATGTTTTCGGAATAGCAGGTGTGAAAAGAACCCAAAAAATTAGAAATTAGGCTTTCAAGAAATCAGCATTGCTTATGCATTTCAGGAAAGTATTTAAACCTTTGTCATTTTACAGTGAATCTGTATCTTTCATCCCTCCCCCACCCCCCTAGGATTGCCTTTATTTCTTTCCACATATTATGAGCCTAGACATGGCTGACTATATATACTTGAATACACATTGCAGTAAAATGTTTCCCGACTGGAATGTGGGGGGAAAAAAGAAACAGAAAAATTTTATATATGGTGCTTAAATTATGTTTTCTGCAGATGACCTTCTTTGAGAACTTGCAGGAAAGGTACACGAATCTGAATTTAAAAAAAGAAAGAAAAAGGTTAATCCCTCTGCCTCACCAACTCAAAATTGGTAGATCAAAAATTTTTGAAAGAATACAGTGTAGGCACACTTCAGTTCTCGTTTTATTTAGGCAGGATTTGCAAACATTCTGCTTGTATTGCATTTGGATATTTGTAAAACATTTAAACATTTCCTTTTGTAGGGATGCAGTTATATTACATGGAATGCTTATTGCTAACAGTAATCTTGTTTGTGTGTGTGTGGTTGTCACATTTTTCTTTATGTCCAACGTGAGCTCGACGTTCCTTTGGAGCTCTTCTATAGGTGATTTTCTGCCTTCTGAAAACAAAGTTAGAAATTTTTCATGAGGACTGTCCAATGCTTTGCAGTTTGCCTCACTTTTCTTAACTTTGCTGTCTTTGAGGGAAGAGCAGGGCAATCTCTGGAAAAACATTTGCAGAAAACCTAATCCTTATGTCTTTTGAACTGGAAACAAAGCATACTGCCTTAATAAAAACTGATACGAACACAGAAAGGAATTAATGATGTATTTATAAACTAAGAAAAAAACTGGAAAATCCCCTACATTTCCTGAATTTTTAAAAACTTTAGGCTACATATCCTGGATTTCAGCTCCGGGATGTATAGTTTAAACTTTTGAACTTATTTGGAGCCCAGTTGCAGTAATTACATACAACAGCAAAATGAGTGAGACCTGGACTAGGTGCAATGCTTACTGGGGCAGCCTGATAAAGCTGGCCTTCTCTGCCCTCAGCTTGGTCAAGCGGAAAGCAGAAACAAATTTGTGAAGAAGCGTCTTAAAGAGATTATTCTGTAGCACTACGCTGGCTATAATCATCAACTGTTTAATATGGATTTACAGGGAAGGAAATACACTGATTAGATTCTCAAAACCTTACTTGGAAAATGCCAAGTGAGCATTATGTCAGTAACACCAAGTCAAGCTTCCAACGTATAGCCAAGTTTAAATACTACAGGCCACACTTGGTTTGAAAAGAGCTACTACTGCTATATTCTATATTGACTCACATATCTTTTGGGTCAGACAGAATTTGCAAATTTGCATTAAATCATCAGTATAAACCAATCTTGAAACACTATTCGTTTGCAAAGATTTCAGCATCAAATTTTTAGGTTAATACTGAAGTAGATATATTTCCATTATACTTATACATTTACATAACTGTTAATCCGTGCAATTGAAAGATACACATTTGAAGTTTATAATTTAGCAGGACTTTCTTGTTACATTTAGCATCAATCAGAAAGATTGTGCCAAAGTGGAATCCATGGAAAAATATCAAGGACAAAATTACTCATGAGTTATCAGCTGAATGTTTTAATTATTGACAAGTGCTCAGCCTAATGCACTGTGGCATGCTTTGGAGCCTATCAAGGAAACTTGGGGTATATGGTACAGTAAACCAGGCCATTGTAGGAATGTCACCTGTGCACACACAAATACATTCTATCAGCTGATTATGTTCAGCAGTTCACGTGAAACACATTTTTGGAGCGTGGGAGAAAACGTAATACCTGGAGGAAACCCATGAAAACTCCACACAGATGAAGCTGGATTCAAACCTGTATCTGAATTCACACTCCAAGTCTTGTGAAGCATAACCACTGCCTCTGTGTTACCTGGGTTTTAACAAAACACAACATTACATGAAGATTGTTTTACGGAGAGAACAAAGTGGATTTTTTTCTGGATAACAAAGGTACAAGTATGCCAGGTGAACACCAAAATGTGCATTCTATAAGAAGTTCATAGTTGTGATCAAAAGTGATGGTTTCCATCGTGGCCTGCTGGTGCGTTCTTTGCATCCGAGCATGAATGAGATGCCAGAAAATTAAGCATTCTGAATTCTACTCTGTATCGGAGAATTTTAGAAGAGATTATCAGGCTGAATGTGTGTTGAGTTGATGAAACATGTCCGAATGATGCAGTGAGACAATAACCCAAAACACTTTGAAAACTACATCAGAATGGTTGAAGAACAAAACATTGCTACTACATTCTAATTAAATTCCGTGTCTAAACCCCACTGAAGTCTTGTGGCAGGACATGAACAGAGCAGTTTATATCTGAAAACCTGCAAATCTCACTGAGTTCAAGTAGTTTCGCAGAGATCTATGGGACAAAATCCTTCCACAGCACTGACACTACATGAAATATCCAAGAGCAGTTACTGCTGCAAATGTTGTGTAACAGATATTGAGTCCAAGGAGGCAATTCCTTCTACACTGGTAGTTAGATAACTTTCAATTTTACATAATAAATTATGATTTTTGTGTTGTTTGCTTAGATTGTAATTTATTGAATATTAGGCTTTGGCTGAAGATCTGATAAAATTCATAATTTCACAATAATGCAAAAAATCAAATGAGTGGAAATGCTTTTTCATTGCTGAATGTGAGTGTGAACATTGCTAAGCAAGATACTGGGATCTGCCCTGATAAAGTACTCTTGGAACTTATGTTGAAAACCAAATACACTGTCAGTAGACATTTTGGGAAATTGTCATAGTAACTGCTTGCACACTCACTATCAATAACATTTTCTCCTAAGGCACAGTTGCAGTAGTCTTGACCATATCATAGAGGAATAGGGTACAGAGAATACCCCGGGGATGCCAGTCTATCACAAAATGATGGTAACCTTTGTATGTAAAATAGAATAACTGAAACCTGAAACTAGTCAAAAAATTGTAACGCTTGTTATTCATTGTTTAGACAAACCTTTATGGCAGCAAAACTAGTTTACAGCAGGCCAACCTTTTGATTTACTACTTGGAGTTATTTTAGTAATGTCGGTTCTCCAACTTTGACATGCTCAATATCTTTTGCTTCTGCTGCCATTAAATGTCTAGTTTTACTGATCACGAACTATAGCCCAAGGGGAATACTTCCTATATGCACTGCAGCTGTATATTAGTTTGTTGGTCATGGTGTATCAGTCAAAACCAAGCAGACATCATCTTGTGTGCCTTCTTTCTTCCATATCAAATGCCTCACTGAAGACTAATGAATGGATGAGGACTGTAATCCACAGGGAAGGAAGAGGTCATGGGGTCAGATGTACGGTAAGCACCAGAGCAGCAGTAGGTCTCAAATCAGTTCACTTTTATGACAAAATATATTGATTTGTGAAATAAACCATAGGCCCAAAACCACAAAACAATTTTAAAATACATTTTCCATTGTGGACAATGGTCCCCGTGCCCTTCACAGAATCTAGTTCTTAAAAATACACTTTTCATTAATATTACTGCTTTTTTCTTCTTAAATGTATATTGTTTCCATTTGAATAAATCAATTTAAACATACAATACCTTTAAGAGAAGAATGAGCAATTGTGGTGCTGAAGTCATAATTCGAGACAATATTTATTTTCAGCACCAGGGCGCCAGTAATTACATAGCTAATTACCTGCTTTTTACACCAAGGACCCATCATCTTGTGTTGACTTAATCGCAAGGGAAAAGTAAAACTGCTCTGGTACTACAAAACTCAAGAGGAAAATCAGATGTGCAGCCACACAGAACTGCTGCAGTCAGAGCAAGAAGTTGGCTGCAATTCAGTAGACTGGGGTGTCTGTTTGCTCGTGCTCTGTATTCCTTTCACTTGAGAGCTACAAACCGTGGTCCTTGAAAATTTATCATCCTCATTCCTCAGAGTCTTTGAAAAGTGCTGGATGCTCATTTATACAACTTGAACCTCACTGGTGTGGGACAGTAACAGAAGATTCTACACTCTGTGCTTCCTTCCTCTATATTTCACTTTAGTCCAGGGGCAGGATAAAATAACCATATCTACTAAATTTAAAGTTTTCTATTTTTTTCTCTTTTTTTTTTTTTTAAAAAAAACTTATTTTCTACTCCTGCATGTCATACAGCTGTGATAGACAACAAGTAAAGGAATAACACGGTTTTTCCCTCAGAACGAAAACACCAGGAAATATCATCAACAGGCGTGATATTGACTTTCTGTTCATATCAAACCATGCTGATGGTGAACTTTGCCATCTGTGTTAAATCACCTCTCTTGAACCACAGCAATCAAACAGATGCCTTCTCATATCGAGATTCACTTCCCAGGCTCTGTCTCTACATGATCATGGTTTTACAGCAAAGCAATTTGCTGTGTGCTTGTTTTATTACTTCCTTAAAACTGTCCTTTATCCATATTTGTATGCAAATTTTCAACTTTTCAAAAATATTTCATTCTAATTCAGACATAATGTACAGCTTTTCAGAAGCACAATATTTGGTTTGTGTGTATGTAGGCAGTATACTGCATTTATAAAACATCTTAAATTTTCTTACTGAATTGTCAATGAAATTGACTGAACAAATAACCTACTGTTTTGAAATCCATATGCACAAAGGCGATGTCAGACAATATGACCTCTGCTTCAATAATAGACTCAAACCAGTTAGTATTTTGCATCCTTACCATATTTGTGAGTATGCCTCCGAAGAAGTACAAATGACTATGCAGAACCTCGCTTGTTCTTTCATTTTATCTCTTCATTTACCATACATTACGCCTCTGCTTAGCACACACTTTTACCACTGTGACATGATAAACTAAATAAATATTTGATACTGGAGTATACTTGGCTCGGGACAACTGAATTGGTTGTGTATAAGATATTTGTCACACTGATTAAATCTAGAGATGCTAAAGCTATCTGTCAGAGAGACCCCCTCAATGTCATAGAGGTGTAATCACAATGACAGCACTGCCTGACATGAATTCAATCTTACAATCAGATTTTGTGAGGATTGATTGCCATGGGTTTTCTCTTCTTTATTTAGACATGCATTCCCTGCACTATTCCAGCCTCATGGATAGGCTACACATTATACATTTGTGAATAGTTTCTGATTAAGATCTAAATTGCATTTCAGATTGTCCTGAAAGTCGAATGATGCCAGGTTGAGCAAGAATAATTTCTGAAATGAGCAGCACAGAAAAGTCTAGATTTGTAGGTTTTTCCTTCGATACATTGAACAACAGACTATTTCAAGGTCATTGATGGCAAATGAAGGTTAAATAAGGACTGAACGACATTGGCTGTTCTTCCTTTAGCTCATGCCTTAAAGGGGGAAAAAAAAAAAAAAACACAATTTCTCGTGGTTTGCTTTTGCTGTCTTCTTGAATTACATATTATGCAGTAGGTTAACTTTTTAATTAAACGTTAAACCTTTTAATTTTGTAATGGGGAAATTAAAAATACATTTGTAAGGCTGACACATAGAAATTATGAACAAGATTAAAAGAGTAAATATGTCAAGTTTAAAACCAGCCTTCATCAATCCCTAACTAAAAAAAAAACAGGAAGGAAACAAAAAGCCTAAATAAAATGCGGGGGTGGGGCATATTAATTGCACTCTGAGTTGCAGACTTAAAGCATTGACGTGACTGGAAGCTACATATCCATGCATTTACCAGGATTTTCATATGTGATAGGACTGCTGTACTAAACTTAGCTCTCTCTGTTGAGGCAAAGCAGTGAGATTATCTAATCCCTGAGAGGCATGTGGCACTGCTGATCCCGATGAATTTAACTTCTCAGATATGGTTATCTGTTTGGCTGTGGAGGTTACTGAACTTTAATCTATTTAAAGAAAGTCTGCTTTCCGCTACTACTGGAATTTAACTCAGTCACTGAAATAACTTTTAAGATCATATAATACTGTACAACCCACCCACCCACCCCCCCAACACACACACACACACACACACACACACACACACACTGAAATGATTAAAGACATCCAAAATCTTCTCCAAATTCTGTAACATTAGAGTAGAAATGTTGTGGAATGTAATGCTACCGAGTCTGCAATATCTTTGGTATGGGTAAAGGACAAATGTCATTTTTTTCACTCTAGAAGTTAATGTAAAATACGCACACTTACACTCTTACGGTTGAGAGTGGTTTTGTTAGGTCTGTCTTAGTTTGTTAGTGTGCTCTGTTTAGACAAAACTTTTACTAAACTGCAGAATGTTTCATTTTCATTATCACAAAATGTCTAAACTTAATGAAGAAAACCATGGTACAATCAGTAATACAATTACCATATTTACCAAACAAACAAAAATAAACCAACCAAGAGACAAATCAATAATTTAGGCTAAAAACAACCAGTCTGAACAGTACTATATGAAGATGATATGAATAAATTAATGTTACCATGGAACCTCAATAGATGCAGTGGATGATATTGACAATAATTACATTTAAATTTAGATCTAAAGGAAGTGTTGGTCTAAGTATCAAACTGTAATATTTCATAATTGTCTTTTGCAGACACATTTTACATTTTAGGGTGACATTCACACTATCCTTATTTAGTATGTAATTTCTGAAAATTTGGTTTGTTTCGAAGCCCATTGTTTCATTATCACAGGAGCAACTGATGCACAGTTAAGTTAAAATTAACATTTTTGAAATCCTCACATGAAGAAACATTGGAAAGGGTCTGGGGATGCAATTAATTGGCTCAATGGTTATATGGCTCAGGGACCTTGGAGTAGTATGACAACCCTTTTCTTTTCATTGAGGTAGAAGGTAAGTTTGAGAGATGGAAGAAACAATGTCAAACATTTGGAATCTGTTTATTGCAATATGTATTATAGCATATGGAAACTGCAAGTAAAACTACTACAAAAATTTGTTATATCAAACAGTATTGTTCTTATATTAAGTTCCTTCATGGACCCATGTTTTTCCATTTTTTAAAATTTTTTGTTCAGCTGCTTACTTACATTAAACATATACAGATTTTTAAATAGCTTGAGTTTCTATTTGCTCACTTCTGACAAGACAAATTATGAATTAAAGTCAGACTTTGGATTATTATATTCAAAAGTGTAACAACAATTATGTATCGAAAAAGATGCTTTCTTCCAAAGCGACTTCCAATGTCACTTTGGAAAAAAGCGTCTGCCAAATAAATAAATGTAAATGTTAAAGAAAATGAAATTTGAGATAATTTTACTGACAGCTTTTAAAACCTTTCATACATAAACTGCATTGGTTTGCAAAGAAGAACAAAGGCACAAAAACACAAAAAGATGTTTTAGGAAATAGTTACAACCACTGAGACTCAAAACAGTGAAGTGTCTGATATGTCGGTTTATAATTCTACGATAATGAGCCAGGGAAAACATTTTCTTCCCTGTGGAAACATCAATTAATTGAACACATTGTTTAATTTTAAAGAGAGTATCATGGGGGTGGTGTCATGTGCTGTGTAATGTTCACAAAACTAATAATAAAAAATACCCTGTGTGCCAATCTCAATACACTGTTGAACAAAGGGTTCTCAGGTGATTTAAGTTCTCAGACATCATGTCACAGAAGTAAGATATTGTTACAATCCAGAAAGATTTCGATGTGTAAACATATTGCCAAAGAACAAAATGAGAAAACAGGAAAAATAACACAAACGAATCAAATCCATTGGACAATACAAGGCTGTCTTTCATTCATCAGCATGGACATTTATGAGGTTTTTTTAGGTAATACAAGCATGCTCAAGGCAACTAAATATGGCATAAAGGAAAAAAAAGTATTCTTTCTTTACTTGATCATGCATTATGATTATGAGTATTTTGATTACTCCATAGTGAGATCAGAAGATTGCAAAGCAGTCTTGTAGTCTGAAAGTTAATGCTTCGAATTCCAATCTGGTGATGTACCCATTACCAAGTTGCTAAACTTCACCCTGGCTATTTCTTTATCTCATTATTTTGCTATGCTGCAAATTCAAATGAAAATTATACACCAATGGGATCTTTTGTACTTATATATAATCAATTTTCTATAATTTAACAATTAAGAAGAAATAAAGTATTGTTATGTTTTTAGAAATATACCCAACATTAAATCCTTTTTTTTAATTATTTTTAATTGATACGTATAAAAAATCTGAACTGGATCAGAGGTTTTGTATTTCTTGAGAGATCATACTAAATCATAAATGAGATCCACCTGTGCTGATTGTAACCCATCTGTGCACAATTTCTGGAGCCAAGAATCTATATTACTGGCTTTTTTAGGTCTCACAACTGCATAACAGATTACAATAATTATACTGTCATAAAGACCAAGGAATATGTATGAGATTTGAAGCTGTTATGCATAAAATGCTGGAGAATGTTACAAAAATTCTGAAGAAGCTTTAAATCTTCCTAGAAACACAATATGCAGCCTAATGTCCATTCTCCCAGTCAGACAAACTGATTGACAGGGATGTGATCAGACGTTGCAAAAATGACACAGTAGCTGCTCTTATTGGCTGAAATGGGAAATGCTGTCCAGACATCATCCATCTCTTCAGCAATATACTAGAATCTAGAATCTGTATTCTAAAATTTAGATTCTATTCTAGTATCTAGATTCAATTCCATTCTAGAATAGAATCTATAAAGGTATTCAAATTCCTTGAGTTTGCCAGAAGTGAACATCATGCTAAAGACCTTGAGGAATACTGGATGAAGTTTGTGTGTTTTGAGCTCTTTGGCCTGGAAAAAAAAAAAAAAAAAAACGCAAAGAATTAGGCCAAAGATTAATGTTCCAACATGACAATTACCCAAAACACATGCCAAAACCACAAAGGAATATCTTGAAAACAAGAAGGTCAGTGTTCCGTAATGGTCCTGCCAAAGCCTGAACTTGAATCCAATTGAAAATCTGTGGTCTGACCTGAAAATTGCTGTCTAGTGATGGTCTATATCCAACTTGGCAGAGCTGGAACAAATTTGCATAGAGAAATGGGCAAAATTTCCAACATCTACACGTGCAAGGGGTGATAACTTTTGAAAATGAGAAATAGAAGTCTTGGCACTTCTGGCTGACTGAATTTTTCATTGAAAACATTTATGCTATATTCAGAGGGAAATAAGAGATCTTAGTTTTCCTTTTTTTTTTTTTTTTTTTTTGGTTTGAATTTTTAAGCTTTTTTTTTCCATACTAACAATTAACTCCAACAAAATGAGTAGTAATTTTCTCTTTCTTATACAAATGATCATGAAATCAGGTTCCGTTATTTAAAAGCTTGATGTTTGGTTAACTCATTATTCCTGCAACTGAATGCCTATATTGAAATCCATAAAAACTATAGATATTAAAGTCATGTTTCTGATCACCTCGGAATATCTGGCAAAGCTTGAATTAATACTGAATTTAAGTAGCGCACAGCCTGAAGTTAATGGTTTCTGGAAGGTTCTTGGCTTGAGTTCAGTTAACTTCTGCTGCAGTTTTTGGGCTTTAAAGTGAATATAATGCATTAATTTTTACTGTGATACCAAGTCCCACCAAGTACTAGCCTTTCCCTGGCAGGCCTGATCTCTTTAAATATATAGATTTGAAAAGTCAATGAAACAAGGACGGCAAGGAAGCTCAGTGGGTAACGCTGTTGACTCCCAGCTCTGTTAGTTCATGTCTGGAAATGAATCCGACTCAGTGAGTGCGGAGTTTGCATGTTCTCCCCATGTTCATATGAGTTTCTTCCCACAGTCCAAAGATGTGTTTCAGGTGATCTGGTGACTGAAATTTCTCTGTTATGTGATTGACTTGAGAGTGACTGGTCCCTTTTCAGAGCCTATACTTCTGTAATAGACCATAGACCACTGTGACCACTGTGCATTGGACAAAATATACATACATTTAAAAAAATAAAAAAAAAAAAGATTAATAATAGCACCCTTACACTCTCAGGATGAATAGCCAGTGATCAGTAAGTCCGCACAAGTTTTCATCTTGAGCGTGTAACATTTAACATCTGTTCTGCTCATCAGACATGAGTTCCTTAGAGCATGTCAGTTCAAACTGACATTTGTTGTTTTAAAGGCCTGAAAGCTGTCTAATTAAACAGCTTTGTAACAGACAGATCTTTTAAAGAACCCCATCTCCGTAGCTGGATCCTTTTGAATCAGAAATCTTTATTTAAGACAGAAAAGAAGAAAAACAAATCTTTGAAAAAAGGTCATTGTAGGAAGGAAGAGTACTGAAAGAGGATTTTGATCATTGCAGCTCTTGAAATAATTAGGTCACTATCTGCCAGATTTTTTCTCTTGTAAGTCACATGGGGACTTTGCATCTGCTTCAGATTTCACGTAGTTTTTTTTTTTTTTTTCCTTTCTTTCTTTTTTTAAAATTTCCTAAAGCTTTGATTACATTGAGTTTTAGAATTTTAAGACTGTAAGAGATAACCATTCTATGGATGCATAACATTTGAACTGCATTTCCCTGTTAAGGAAACAGCATTTTTCTTGTTAAGGAAAATTGAAGACAAGGAAAGACAGAAAGTACAGATATATCTATTTCCCATACAAGCTTCTTATGTAAGAACCCTAATAACAAAATGTTACATATTTGCCTACTTAAGGCTATTTAAATTTTACTGACTTTGAAATTCAATGAATTCTTAAAATCACCTTATATAGTTGTGTGTGTGTGTGTGGATATATATATATATATATATATATATATATTAAGAAAACAAAAGCGCTACATGTCAACCAATTTTTAATATAGTTAACCACTAATCCATAAATCAGTTGTGTAGAACAATAAATAAGGTCATACATTAGGATATCTGCAAACTTGGGCATCAATGCCTACCATGTTGCAGAATTTTAATTAGAGACCTCCTCAGGACATTATTCAGTGGGTCTAGGAAAGTCTGTAGAATACTGCATGACCTTTGCTGGCCCCAGTAATGTAAAGTGATAGGTATTCACAGTAGTAGCTCACTAATAAAGAAATATAACTCTCCAGTATAAAAGGTCATAGTGAACTTCTTCCTCTCTAGAAGATTCTCAGATCCCGTTGCAACATAGACAAAGTACAGTTAATACATTTTCAGGTTCCCCTTTACTCACAGTTCTTTCTCTTTTCACACAACTGAGTAATTTATACTGGAGTAATTCAGGGTAAGTACCTCTCTGAAGAGCACTACAACAGAAGTAGGGATTTGTACTCAGGTCCTTCGATTGCAAGGTTTCAGCTGTAACCACAATGCCACTTGCTGCCCCCCTTTTCAAAGTTATATAATTCACTATTGAACATTTCACTATCATACTGAGGCATCACCATTACAGATTGATAATTAGCACCAATCCTCCATAGCTGAAAATGTACCAGAAATTAATGTCTTTTTTTTTTTTTTTTCAGTTTGAAAAATCAATGAAATGACAAGAAAAAGAAGAGAGGCACACAAACACTGTTTGGTGTGTATTGTATCGACTGAATGAATAGAGCTGACCCAGTCAAAATAAAACAGCCATATACTTGTTTTAACAAGGAGATGTAAGCACTCATAAAATATGATGTTTGGACTCAGAAAATGTATTTATTTCTTTATTTTATTGTGAGAGAATGTTGTGTTTAATGATTCTTATCTGTACTTAAACCTCATTTTAGTACTCTTACATTAATAAGCCTAGTTGCGATAAGTACTTTTCACGTTGATGACAAGCCAAGTTTTGGATAGCTTTCTTTTATTGTTAAACCCATTGATGCTTGACTTTGCTCTCCATTTTAATCTGCTACTGACATATCCTTTTAGCTTCTGTTCGTTAGACTATTACATTACAATATATTTTCCTAAACTTTTTTTTTTTTTTCCTTTTAAATCATAGGGCATAATGTTATTTAATTGCTGTCATTATTTTTCTTAATATTGTGTACTGTAGTAGTTGAGATACTTTTTTTTTTTTTTTTAATAAATCACATTGGTTAATTCTGTATTGTTTTAAAAAAATTTAACTTGCTGTTGCTGAGTATTTGAAAGATGTGTGTGTGTGTGTGTGTGTGTGTGTGTGTGTGTGTATAAATACAATGGTTACATAATGGTATCTATATATAGTATCAACTGTAAAAAATTCTGTAGTTTAGTCTATATATAGTATGACCCCTGGCATCTAGGGGTGACTAAGGCATAAGATCAAGGTGGGTGGTGACAAGTGGTAACAAGTGTCCAACAAAATCGTACATATAACAATGAAGTGCTAAGTGCAAGTTCCTTTTACTGTGCTAATTGGTAATGATATTCAGGTGAATATTTACAATATTTACAGAAAACAGACAGTTTCCAGGGGAAAAAAGAAACTAAAACAATTCCAAAACAAAAAAACTTACGAAAAAAACCAAACTAAACTGTCTCAAGTTGGTAGACCAGCCTAGCTATAAAACAAGACAAAACAAAAGGGTGTTCAGAATCTAGGATACCCTAAATAACCAAAAATCAAAAGTACAGGGAGTGGGACCCTCCTCTTCCCTAATGTGTCTAGACAGACAGTTTAAACCTATGTGTTGTATATGTAGGTCACATGATTACCTGTTCAATGTTCACTTTTTCCACAAGACAACAACACAAAATCAATAAACAACTAAACATAATGATACAAAATAAAGAACACGAACACACACACACAAGCAACAGCATCAATAATGCAAACACAAGCCAAACACAAGTGTCATGAGACAGAAGTCTGGGTTCCTCCTCAAATGATGGGGTTTTCAAAATAGCAGAGCCTGGAGGTGATTGGTTCAAAGTGGAGGAACTCATGACAGGACTGATGATGATGGGCAGGGATGACATCTAATGGTACAGAACAGACTTGTACTAGAAACAAAAACTGCACAAACACAGAAAAAAAAAAAAAAAAAAGTTTGTACAGAGATTTAATACACACACATAATTAATATACCTGAGACAATGTTGACTTGGCATGAAATCTGAAGTCATTGTGAAAAACTTGTGAAGTACCTTTCGGGACCTGTGATTTAACAGGCAAGGTGAATGTTTGTCTCATGGTTTCAAATATAAGTGATGATAGACATGCTGCTTCATCCCTCCTGGGAGACTTCATGTACATTTCAAGAATCTCTGCATGCCCCTCAATATAATTACTTGGGCTCTGCATGTATTGGAATTGTACCTTGATAAAACGGGGGCTGTTACATGGTCCGCCCCCCCATCTGAATGCTTCCGCGTTTGCTTTTTGTATTGCAGAACCACTTTAAGCAAAAAGGTATGGTGGCACAGCAAGTATTGCTGCTGTCTTACAGCACCTGGGTGGTGTGAGAGGATGTGGGTTCAGTCCCTGCTCAGTTAGTGTGGAGTTCGCATGTTCTCCCTGTGTCTCTGTGGGTTTCCCCCAGGTGCTCTGGTTTCCTCCCACAGTCCAGAGACATGCTGTTCAGGTTTCCTCATAGTGTGTGAGTGAGACAGAGACAGTGTGTCCCATTGATGTATGGATGAGTGACCCTCTGTAAGTAGTGTGTCATGCAGTGTAAGTCACCTTGGTGAATAAGGTGTGTGAGCTGATAACACTATACAGTATTCACTGGAAGTTACTTTGGAGAAAAGCATCTGGAAATAAATAAATGTAAGAATGAAAAGAAAAAAAACTGAGAGATGCTGCAGTCATATTTGGCTTGCTCAAAGGAAAATAATATTTATTTAAATAAAAGTCACATGCATCTTTACCAGAATGCTCCCTTTAAATTTGATATTTGGGGTTGTGAAGTACACTAAGGTAAATAAGCTTAGGTATTTTTGTCCGTTATACTCCATATTTTCTACCATAAAACAGAGTGATTAAGTTTGATTCTATGAGAAAATATATTCAATAGTTTATATGAAATATGAATTTGGGAGGCAAAACTGAAATTTAACTTTTGATATGTATTTAGGATTTTGACCACCCACTTCTCATGCACAGGAGCAAAGTCATAAGTTTGGAAAGGTCTCCTCTTCTTATTACGTTTACTTACAATTTTAGTTCAATATCAAACATGACAAAACAAAACACTGACAAAGTCAAATGTTTCTGTTTGACTGGCAATTTCTAGAGGTTATACAACACTTTTTTTTTTTTTTTTCTGTTATTGATTAACACATTTAGGTCTGAAGCTAGGCTAGAAAGTAAAAATAAATATAATAAAAATAAGTGGAGCTCACATTATTTCTGCAAAAATGGTGAATTCACATCTCTGAAAGTGAACCAAACAAAGACTTTATTAACTCTTGTATTAGGTGTACGAGGTTCATTAGCGCTCTTCTAAGACCACCTCTGAAACACCCATGGCATTTGAATTACATCTACATAATTTAATGTTAACAGTTTTAAGCATTTACTGTAGAATCTATTATTTTTCAAGTGGCATACTTACTTTCACAGCAAATTACATTTTCTGTTCAAAGGCCTCATGCTTTCAGTAGTTTGTTTATATCAGCATAATGGTAATCTGAACTACTATAATTAAAAAAAGCACACAAGAGCCATAGCTGTCATAATACTATAATGCCTTGGCCACAAATAGCTTGATTAACTTTCAACATACTGGAAATTAGTTGCTTGGAGTTTTCCATGTTTCCAGTGTCAATTTAGCAGTCAGGTCACTTTTTAATTGCAAAAGCAACACTAAAAATGTACATTCCTTTCTAAACCCTTCAGTATATTATTAACTAGGCTTTCGTGCAAATATCTTCAAAATCTTTAGAGAAATAAAGAGCTGTGCAATGGCATTTCTGGTGTTTCTTAACCATTTCCATTGTGCTTTCTTCTTCTTGTAAGAGTAGCAAACCACGTAATTTGACATAATAAATCCGTACCCAATTCAACAGAGTATGACAGAAGATTAGTAGACCAACATTACCATTATGAAATCCGTTTAGAGCCTTGTTCATCAGCATAAGGATTTCACTGTCCTTCCATCCATAGACAGTTGCCCACAGCTATTGGTGCTCTGTTATGTGCTGCTTCCAGTAGTCACCATGCAATGTTGGACAGGCAGGAAAATCCAGGAGCCACAAAGAATGTGTTCGGAGGAAGGGAAAAAAAAAAAAAAAAACAGTTATTTATCTATTTATCTTCGGCACACCAGCAAGCATTGGTGTTCAGTCATTGTTGCGGAATGACAGGATTCTTAACAACACCTCTGATGCAGGAGGCGTGAAATTGATACAGTGGAGTTTGCACAGATAACCATTTATTTGTTTTATGGAAGACAAAATGTACACATGTTGTGTTTGTAAAGCAAATGAAGCCCAAGGAACCAGCGTCTGCACACAATGGGGTAAGCAATCTTGAAACTGGTTTATTCCCTTTCTCTAAACCGTACTGAAGCCTCATAATGGACCAGTAAAGTCGGGTTTGTTGGGGTTTTCTACAAATGGTTCACTATTTTAAAGACAGTTTCTAAAAGGCATTTTGTGGTTTAGTATACAGGTACTTTACCAAATGTAATAAATACATTAACAAAATGAAGTTTTCAGGATTAAGTGTTGGATGATTAAAAAAAAGAGTCAGATAAAACATCACCATTTGTATTTCTGTTTCACTTAAAATAGAACCTTAGGCTAATGCATTTCAAAACTTTGATGGTTCAAGGCAAGGATTGTAAAATCACAAAATGACAAAGCAGTTGTTCCCTCCACCTTTAAGGTGTCCTTACAAATCTCCTGTGATGGCATGAAACAAATCTGTGAACATCCATTCTTTCTCATCGTTTAATTGGATTTGTCTCCTGTGACAAAATCAAACATCTTTCGTCCCATTTCGTTCAACGCTGATGGACTAAAAAAACACATATGGGGCAGAAGGAGAAGCTTACTAAAATAGAGATCTTCATGTCATTATAACAGTAGAGAATTTTGGTTTGGAAATTTGGATATTGTTTAAATTTAAAAAAATAAAAAAAATGCTTATAATATTCCATCTAACAGCTCCCGGTCGTGAGATTTGCCACAGTAGGCCACAAGATCAACATTAGTAAGGTTTAAAGCAGTGGATTATCCATCTGTCAAGACTTCATATAAAAGCTCTCAAG
Organism: Scleropages formosus; assembly: GCF_900964775.1. Taxonomy (NCBI): domain Eukaryota; kingdom Metazoa; phylum Chordata; class Actinopteri; order Osteoglossiformes; family Osteoglossidae; genus Scleropages; species Scleropages formosus. The sequence goes on from NC_041817.1 coordinate 19,711,616, forward strand.
CGTAACACGAATCTCAGCACGTCCTTAAGAAAATTTAAGAAAGTGTTTTTTTTTCCCCTTTTCTTCACAGACCCCACCAAAACAGATTTTACCGTGATGGTAGGTTGCTAAATATAAAAACCCTGATACTATAATCACTACTACAAGTATCAAGGTCATCTTCGAAATAATCAACAGAATTGTTTCCCCGTCCCCAAAGTAGGGCATAATATTCAAAGTGTTCACAGTGCTGAGAGAGAGGATGGAAGGCTGGAATTCCATTTCACATCCTTGGCCCTCTGCTCCCCACAGCAAGTGATCACTTTGCACGCTGTCACTGGATGATCACCTGGGTGGCAGGGGAGAAAGTGAGGCTGAGGGGGGGTGGGGGTGCGGGTAGCTCTGACCCACATTTTAGCGCCACGGCAGCAGCATCCGCACACCTAGAGTTTAGGGATTTCTTTGCTGAGGCGGTCTTCTGATCCATCGGCACTGAAATTCCACTTCCTCTGCTTGCGCTGTTAAGGGATACATTTCACACAAATAGAAACGTATTATTAATTTATATACCCATTTTCTTAATACCCATATTTAATCATAATGAGGTAATTTTGCACATTTCTACATTTGTCTCATCAGTAATGCATTATATTTGAGGCAGTACTGCACATTTTAAAATGACACAATAGCAAATCCTGTCCTTAGTTTTCACCACTGCTTCAATTTGACAGGTTCTTGTGGGCTTCTAGACCTTTCATGTTCCCATGCCCTACATCGTCCTTCTTATGTGTGAGTGTGTGTGACAGTGAATGAGTGAACGTGGTTTCCCTGCAATAGACTGGTGTCCTCCCCGGGTGTACCCTGCCTCACACCTTATCCTCCAGGTATGGGCTCCATAGGCCATAGGCAGGAAAAGTAGTGACTGATAGTGGATGAGTGGAGTGACTTATAAAATATAGGCAAGATGGTGAAGGCCAGTGTTAAACCTGAACAGGACCTGAGGTGCATCACATCTAATGTGCCTCATTTCCTTAAGAACGTCCCTGAAAAAACCCCACACATTAAGCTTTTTAAACTAGTTCTAATAAAATATTTAAATAACATATACTTTTAAATAATCCTCAGTTCCTTCGGGGTTCCTAAGATCCATAACATGTCCCTGAAAAAGAGGATTACCTGCACCTGAACCTGTCTTTTCATAAAATGTAATCCAATTTGGATAATTGAATATTATTAGACAAGTTAAATTTATTAGTCTAATTATGGTAGCATAAATGAATTGAAGGTATTAGGCCTTCTTTGTTATATTATAATTTCTAAATGTAGCGTTACAATTCATTGCAGAGGTGTTACATCTAGGGTAAGAAAATATGACCAGCTGATTAAATTCAGCGAAGAGCTGCATAAAGTCACTGGACCAAATCTATGAAAGGGGACCTTGCTGAAAAAAAGATGTGCATTCCTCAGTTGTGACAAGGTCATCTATGAGTTTAGCATTAATCTTCTTAAGTGCAGGTTTTTTTTTTTTTTCTGTGTTTTTTTCTATGTTTTCAATGTTTGTGTGTATATATATATAAAATTTATATTTTTATATATAAAATACACAAATAATAATATTATGTGATATTATTACATCCTTGTGCAGTTTTGATCCCACATATAATTCTTCATTTATTTTATGTTATACATCTTAAAACAACAGAGGAACAGTAGTGTGGCAAGTGGCAATTATGCCTTGCAGCACGTGGGCTATACATTCAGATATGGGTTCAAATTTGGCTCAGTCTGTGTGGGGTTTGCATATTTTTCCCGAGGTGTGGGTGTCCCTTTCGCTTCCTTCTACAGTCCAAAGACACATGCTGCAGATGCACCAATGACTTCAATTTTCCCTATTCTGCTATTCAAATTGCATGTAAGTGGAAACACATTAACAAACCATATGTTCTGTGAAAAAGGAAAAAAAAAAAAAAAAAAGATGTTTCCATGATTTCTAATTCACAATTATTTGATTAATTTGTTTTAATACATACATTTTCTGAACCGTTTGTCCCATTCGGGGTCGCAGGGAACCGGAGCCTACCCGGCAACTCAGGGCATAGGGCCGGAGGGGGAGGGGAAACACCCAGGACGGGACGCCAGTCCGCCACAAGGCACCCCAAGCGGGACTCGAACCCAGACCCACCAGAGAGGAGGACCGGGGCCAACCCACTGCGCCACCATGCCCGCTTTTTGTTTTAATATCAATAGAAAATATTCATTCCAGTATTGTGCAGATCTGATTTTTTTTTTTTTTTAATTGTAAAAGGTGTTTTGTCATGTAAACTTTGTCAGCATCTCATTTACTTCTTTCTGTACTTCCACTGCAGTTCTTTACTTGAAAACACCTGAGGAAAAACCTTTGTTTTAGAACAGATGTTCCTGTGATTATTTATTAATTTGACAGGTTTAATAGCAATTCAAACTGCAGAAACACGACACTTAATAGCTGCACTGAAAAAGATCAATGGCCAGTAAACATGTTTTTTTTTTTTTTTCCTCTCTTTCATTTGGAAGAATAGTTATATGTGAAATGAGTACGTGTTTTTATGTGTGGGAGGTAACAGGTGCTTCTTAATTTAATTATTAATTTTTCAGAGAGTGGAATAGTAAATTTTCAAGTGTGAAATTCATATGAATGGGTCTCATCTTACCAAGTGGAGGGAAATTTTAGAATTTAAACCAGTAGCTTTTGTTTGTTGCAGAAGGCGCCGGTTCAGTTTTTTTCCCCCATATTTACATATCATAAAATGTTACCATATTTCCATCTTATCTTAAAAACATTCATTGCACAAGAAAACAATTTGATTAAAAAATAGAAAAGTGCATGATCCAGCTGGAAATAATAAATTGAAAGTACAAAATATTACAAAACATTTCTGGGCTTAAGGAATATTAATTATTTGATAAATAATAATTAATTCACTCATCAATAATACAACGTTAAAAATCAGAACGGAACTTTTTAACATTTATCACACAACTGCATTAAAGTCAGAAAAATTCAGATTTTAATTGAATTAAATGCATAATATAACAGTGAATAAATTAAATAGGATTAAAAATCAATAAATAAATAAACCACTAGCATTTTGAACAAATTAAGATTTTTGTACATTATGACTTCCTGGGGAGGTACATTTGACGCCTTGAAGGTCACCTTTTAAATGTGACCTTTCTCAGCATGGCACAAGGACTCTCTCCTGCCTGGTGGAGACCTATCTGCTCTCACACCATATCATATTTTCAGTCTTCTGGTGCTACTGCTTCTCATTTCCTTTGGTGTCCTGTGTACAATATGACGATATCTTGCCTGCCCTCTGGTGCTGGCCTATGTCAGTTCCTATATTAGTCCATTATATCATTGTATTATTTATATGATTTGACTTTTTGCAGACATACATTATATCCTTTCTTAGCTGTCTACTTTCTGCTGGGTCATAGGACAGTCACTCAAAGATTTGTTTGCTGCCTTTCTCCCCTGAAATTTGCCATCTTGATATGTACTGATAGGCTTCTACTTGTGCACTTCTCTGAAAGGATATATTTTGCAGAACTGTCTTTTAGATTAGTTGGTTAAACCACTGGAATGGTTATGGATTCCCCCCCCCCCCCCCCCGACCCCCCACGACTGCTTCTCCTAAGCAGGCTTGCAGCTAGCCAGAGCCAACCCGGCAACACTGGGCACAGAGCCAAAGGGGGAGGGTACACACTCTGGATGGGATGCCAGTCCACCACAAGGCACTCCAGACAGGGCTCAAACGCCAGACCCACCACATAGCAGGCACAGGTCAAACCTGCCACACCACCGTGCACCCCAAATATAGCATTGTGCAAAGTAAATCCAGATTATTTTGATAATAAATTCAAAATTAGTCTTTATATTTAGTCTTTATATCTGGATATATTTAGACTGAATTTGATATTTAACATAATATTTATGTTAATAGGTTCAAAAAATGGTGTCACTGTAGTAACTCAGTTGTCAATAGCTCAAATCATATAACACATCAGGACCCAAAATGTCTGTTGTTAAACCATGACTGTGGATTTAAGATTCGTATTTCTCACATTTCCATTCTGTTCAAGGACTGCATATTTGTTTTATTACCAACTGGTGCTGAAACACCCGTTTAATTTTTCTGTTGAAGAGGCAATTTATATGTCTTCTAAAATTTTATTGAGCAGGTGGGATAGCTGGTAGCATAATAGTAAGAGTTGGTCTTCGGACCCAAAGGTTGCAGGTTTGAGCACCACCTACAGCAATGCACTTATGTTAAATTGTTCCAATAAAATCACCCATCTGCTCAAATGGGTAAATAATTGTGAGTCACTTTAGAGAAAAGTGTCAGATAAGTGTACAGTTCTACATAGTTATTGTGAAGATTTCAGCATTTTGACTCACCAACTTGAGTACCCAACCCATTTCACAAACTGAAAAATTTTCAGTGTAAAAACCAATTTCTTTCCCCCTACCCCCTATTTTAAATAGATTTTTTTTTTTTTGGCTCTTTCAGTCTTACAATACAATTTTTTTTTTTTTATTTTTAACACAGCCACGTGAGGCACTGTTGTACTGAATCACTGTATATGCCAGATTATTTAGAAGGTCACAGTCATCCATTACAGTTAAGAGAGGGATGCTGGAGAGAAGAATCCTCATGAAACACTTTCACTGGGGGAGATGTACCAGCGAGAGATGTCTGAGATGTAGGTCACTGCAGATGAAGACAAATGATCATTTCTTGAACAAAAAACAGACTTGTGTGTAACCTGACAAAAGTTTCATACGATGAAACACTATTTAAAAAATAAATAAATATATGAGAACAATGCCAGCAATTAATTCAGGTATTTCCAAACTTCATGGACATCAAGGAATTGTTTGTTTCTCTAGATATTTATTAATTATTTCCTTCCATGATTCAAGTGTTTTCCCCAAGATCTCGGGGGGCTAGCATTTCTGTTTGTTTCTTTTTAAAGATCTTGTTCTGTTTCCACATGGTCCAAATTTCCAGTGCACTAATTAACAAGTAAACACTTAATCACGTCCCACTAAAAAAGACTTGCAGTTTACAACCATGTAGCCCGCAGCACTATAAGCTCCTGGGAATGCTCGTGACAGAATTGTAAATTGCGAACGGTTTGCATAGCAGGGGTACGATTACGGGCCCAGCCCTTAGAGAATCAAAATAAGCACACGAACTAGTCTGAGATGCTAATTAATACTGTGCACATATTGACATTATCTTTTATTAATGAACAAATTTGGTCAATATTTGGAATGAAGGCCACCTAACATAAGACTAGTGGATCTGAAATGCAATGGATTTAAAGGTTGGTGGACACTTGTGGATCTCCCAGTATAACGATGGGAGGCAGTTTGTTAATGTCAAATTGTCTCAGGTCTCAGGAAAAGCCAAGAAAAGTCAAAAATATGGAAAATGACCTACAATGATATCTTCAGTCTTTTTTTAAAACATGCACTACAGTACACTTAAGGTACTTGATAACAAATGTTCTCTGGGCTGCACCATTTTCCACTGGTCACAACCTAACACAACAAACAGTGCACCATAAAGAACTATCCATGAAACACCACAGAAAGTCCATAGTAACAAGCTATTTAGTAAGATTAAAATTCCATCTTTTTAATGAGGTCAAGAAGAGGTGAATTCATCACAGGAGCTCTGAAAAAATATTGTATATTTTATAACATTTCTCTATTTATATGGGGGAGGAAAGTAGCAAACAAAAACAGCACTTTATGGCTTTAGAGACAATACATCAATCCATTTCAGTACATGAATAGCATTGCAAAACTGTGCATTTCATACTTTTATACATTCAAACAAAAGAGTAACATTTATTTAATTTTCATTGACAGACAAGCAAGGCATTCCTGAATTTTTTTTTTTTTTTTTAAAAAAGGTACTGTTGTGAATTACTCTTTAGTTGAGAGTGAACTTATTCCATTTGACACCGCATCTAAAGAATGGGGTCATTATGACAAGGAGAAAAAAAAATGTCCACACAGCATCCTCAACCTAGTTGGTAACTGTCCAAAACTGTTACTCACCAGGAACCAAGTTTGTTAAGATAGATAGAGTGACACTTTAATGTCTAGATTTGATTAAAAGTTTGGTTGCTAAAGGGATCACAACAGCCAGTCTTTGACTGCACACAGCTCAGTCTGATCTGGTGAATGACCAGGAGTAGGATGGCAAACGGTCGACTTAGAACATTTGATTGTGTGTCTATATATTTTTAAATTTACTGAAACCACAACATAAACCCCTTGGTAAGAACTGATTGGCTGACAGGATATAATCTTTCAGTTCTGAATGAAAAAAAAAAAAAAAAAAAAAAAACTTCAATCAAATGCTAACAAGAAAATTGCTCAGATAGCAACTAATGTCCCAAAGCAGTTTCACACACCCACACACATAGCCTGAACTGCTTGTCCTATACTGGATCGTGGGGAACCAGAGCCTAACCCGGCAACACAGGGCGTAAGGCTAGAGAGGGAGGGAACACACCCAGGATGGGACCCCAGTCTGCCGCAAGGCACCCCAAGTGGGATTCAAACCCCAGACCCACCGGAGAGCAGAACCCGGTCCAACCCACTGCACCACCACACCCTCCTCTGAAGCTGTTTCAACAGTCTTAATATTAACACAGCACAGTTGTAAACACCTTTGGGGATTCTAGAACAGCTGGTAGAGTTGTGTTGAGCATTGTTACCTTTCAACTCAAAGATTGTAAGTTCAAATCCCACATGGCTGTGGTAACCTTGTATAAAGTATTTACTCTAAACTGCTCCAGGAAATACTTAAGTATATAAATCAGGAAATAACTGTGGGTAGCTTAATAATGTAAGTTGCTTTTTTAGAGAAGTGTTGGACAAATGTAATTTAGCTTTATTGGATACACATGGTGCTTGTTTTATTTTTCCATATCCAGCTGTCAGTCAGAGAGATAGGGTGGTGGCCAGGGCTCTAGCTAAAACGTAATAAAACATTATCATTGAAATGTGCAATGCCCATTTTATGCAGAACTGCCTTGTAACCCAAGATAGCCAGTTCTGAATGAGGGAGAAAAACTCTCTTACTGCCTCCTAAAAGCAGGAAAGGTGCTTTTCTGGGCCGACACTAAGCTGAATGGAAATGTAATTGAAATACATAGGCAAACACAGAGCTTATAGATGTAAAGCAAACACCAATCTTTGAAGGTGTTATACCTTGAGAATGAGCAGATAACAAACAAAAGAAAATATAAAACATGTTGTGTAAATGAATTCTTTTAAATTCATGCTTTTGATGATTCCGTTTTCCTGCTTTTCTGGAAGGATAAAATAAATGATGGTTGCTATAAAGACATGAGAATACCATCCATTACACTACAATCAGAACTGAATTCACAGTTGGAAAAATCATAGGAGCTACAGCTGCAGCTTATTGCCTAGAGATCAGTTTTTTTTTATTTTTTTAAAAAAAAAAAAAAAAAAAAAAACCTGTACCTGTTCCATCATTTAACTAAAAGCCCATAGCAGTATTTTTATTTCTGTGCTTGCAATGCTTGCAACCTCTGCCAGAATGCCTAATTCAAATGCATCATTACTATTATTATTATTGATAGATGCATTAGGAGTTTCATTTTATTATTAAATCATTGACATCGAGAAAAGACACAAGACTGGTAGAGTCACATATTGTAAACATCTGAAGTATTGCACAATTGCGATATATAAATGTAGAAAGTATTTTGCCAGCTCGGTTTTATTTTCCTCGGTATGAGAATTGCTTTGTCACAGCAAACTATTTGTCAAGAATTCAGCTGGGAGACAGGTTCACATTCATTGTTTAAAAGTCATCACTTGAAACAAAAATGACATAGAAAGGTATCTGGTCATATGTAATCCAAGCCCTGGCAGCTAATATATACTGTATATGTGTCTGTCTATACAGAGAAGTTTCAGAAGTGTTTTCCTCCAAACTAGGTTCTAAAATATAAATTTAGAAGTAGGCATCTTATTTGAAGAAAGTGCTTTAGGTCTGATATTTAAACTAAATATAAGGGGAAAAAAATACTGAAAGAAGTCCAAGCAAAAATTTATGTCAGTTTGAGTCTGGGGAGCAGAGAATTAAGAAATTCACTTGAAAACACAAATAGCGGATGTTTCCTGCACCATCTGGTTTATACATATCCCAATGGAGCTTTTCTAAGCAGCTGATAAAATTGGGGTATTGCTTGCTCATTCGTTGTCTTTCTGCAGTCTGTGGAACGCTCTGTGTTCTAACATAACTTGGCAACAATAGTAAACATAAAACACACAACACCAGATTTGACAGCAACTGATCTTTGTATTCTATAAGACTGGGTAATGTATCCATATGTGTTGCGTGAGCAGTTTAATAGGAATCAAATTTCTTTTTAAACACACCCCCATCCATTTTGGACTCATACTTGGAGAAGTTTATTTTTCTTTCTTTCTCTCCGTTTGTTCTGTGGAATTTTTCAATTTGTCCTTGTTCAAACTGTAGAATAAAGACATTCTTGCACAGTGCACCAAAAGGCAGTGTGTCATTGAACAAAAATTCATTTTATTATTTGATGGGCTGGTCAGTGACGACCTTCTTGAAAAGTGACATGGCTAACAATGAAATAATTAGCAAGGCAACTCTGTCAGAATGAGAAACATTCTACTAGGAAAAACATTAATCAGAATCGTACTGATGCGTTCAGTTGTTGACCTGCCTCAGCGTTGATGACAGAGATGGGTTATTATTGTTTCTTTATGATGCAGTTTCAGTTAGAATAAGGCCAAAGAAGACTGAAGCCAGCGGTTGCAGATAGGAAAGTGATGAAAGAGCTGGACTTGTAAACAGAAGTTTTCCAGTTAACGCCCCCTTGCTGCTGCTCCCCAGCAGTATAAGTAGGTCAGATGGTCTGCGTTGCCTTAGATAAAAGCCTCACTTAAGCTAAAAAGCTACCTTGTATATTTCCTTAAAAGTTCACTGACCTTCAGTGATACTCAGTGATAATGTGCAGGGTTACCATGCACAGAATCCCATGCAGGCATATTTTTTAATTCCTCAGAACCAAACTAAAGGAAAATTTGGGCCAAAAATGCCCTAACCGACATCCCATTTGATAAGGAAGGCCTTTCCAAAGAAACTGTCTAATCCGGTGACCTCTAACTGCTGGAGAAAGATCCAGCCCATTTGTTACAGTGGTGGCCTTAGAGCTGTGGTAAGCTATATATAAGCCTCTGTGAATGCAACACTGCAACAAGAAACATTGAGAACAGACTAGGAGCCACATATTCCCCGTAATTTTGCATTGAAAGAGTGTCTTATTGTAGTCGGTGCAATTTGTTTTGGCGTTAAATTGTACAGAAGCAGGTTATTGATCTTTTCTGTCATTGCTCAGATTTTGACGGTTAACATAGCGCACACGAAGAGTAATATGAACTCAGTTTTCTTGTTCATAAACAACCAATGTTCTTTTATCGATGGCATCATGGTACATAGGCTGGTTACTCTCACACACTTTGCAAGGAAATTAATTTTAATGTCATAATCATATCTCAGTTCCCTTTGCAAATATGTGGATGAATGAAGTATTTGAATTTCTTCTATTTCAAAAATTTGAAATTTGAATTTGCATGACAGTTCAAAGGAATTCTGGAATGTCTGGTCATCCTTCTGGAATGCATTTTTCAGCTCTGCATAAAACATGTGGTATTTTAACCTTTTTACCTTGAGCCCTTGCTCTAATTATATTGTTGTATTTGGAATTCCTCTGTGTACTGTCTCTGCTTGTATGTTGCAGTGACCAGTGCTTTTCATAAAACTAAAATAGTAATGGCATGCAAGTATAATAAACATTACTTCACATTGTGCCTTCATTCTGATGTAATGAGTGAAAAGAGGTTTTAAATTGTGGGATGCCTAAATTGTCCTTTGTGATTATGCTTTATTGCAGAACCTTTCCAGTTTATGCAAAACCTATACATTGATATTTGGTGTCTATGTTCTTTATGAAAGTATTTCACAAAGCACAATCAAAACTGCCACTTTTAATAGAACACTAAACATTAATAAGATGTTCTCAGCCTTTTATTTCCCTGTAGAATAAGTACAGACTTACAGCCATGATTGTGAATGAAATAACAAACACTATTTCAATCATCCAATTGTGGACTCAAAAGATTGTTCTTTCTTTTACTTTGCAAATTATCCAATCATGATGTAAGGAATTATGCCTATTTATCTATTCATTAGGTTTTCTCTAGAAGAAAGGGCTAATTGGTCTAACAATGTTAAAAATGCATAACTACAAGATTTTGGCTTTTATGAAAAATTTGCAGAACAATAAATGCAAGAAACAGATGAGATGCTAATGCAGGTATCCACTCCTACACAACGGATATAATAATTCCAAAATAATACAGATGGGTCAAGGTTTTATTTAATTTGGCCGTACAGTGAAAATGAATGTGGCTCTCAGCGGAGTTTGCTGGAGGACAAAACCCATTGTCAGGTAAATCAGTCTGTGTGCTTCCACATGGCCCAAATTTTGACAGGCTCTTTACCTTACCGGCAGAACGCTGCATGTGTTGCATTGCCAATGAAATATGCTTACTACTGGGCAGGTCATAGCGATTTGTTGGGGGATTCGAAATGTAATGTATCAATGTGCAGTTTCTCTGTGTGTAATTTAGCATCCAAAACGAAAAGAAGTGGAGCATATCCAAAGGGTAAGATAATACAGAGGACCTGTAGCAAAAACAAAAAATGTATCTTGAGTTCTGCCAAGAATCTTCAGAACTGCAGAAAAGATGTGACCAACTGGTTTCTCATTATTCTTGAAGGCCTGATTATTAATGGGGGGGACTTATCAATTAAATAAATGAAAAATAACACTTCATCCTTGTTCATTTCATTTGCACATTTCCATCTTATTCTAAATCCCAGTGAAGGTCAACCACAGATATAGGATCATTCAGATTATATTCCTTCGATTGGAAACATTTGATGAGGCAAATCCATTCAATGAATAAATTACACAAAATATGAAAGATTACCCCGGAATATACAGAGGGTTGGTGATTTTTTGGTGATAAATGAACAAGCATAATTAAACATTATAATAATTAACATAATAAAAAATTTCTATAGATACAGTAGTTATCCAACCAAGTGAATTAAATAATTGTGGATGCAGTGATGCTGGTGTGTTTTGAAAGCAACACATTGTAATGAAAACCTGTACTGTACTGCACTTTTGGCATCTGAGAGGTCACTTTCAGTGTGTGCTTCCTCCACCCAAACAATTTATGCTAGGTGTTGGAATGAGAGTATACGGGCCTGCGGCTTCTTTGTCTCTCAGCAGACTTCAACCCAGTCAACATTAGATCCATTCACTCCCACAGCGTCCAGCTGATTTGTCTCCACACACTGCTGGAAGGGCTGTGGGGAGGATGGGGGTGCACCCAGTCAGCGGCTTGAGGGGAATTTAATCTTCATGCCCATTATATCTCTGCTTGCCCCTTTCAGGATTGCCTTGTTGCAATGAGATACGTATTGGTTTTTTTAGCGATAACAATGGCCTGCCATCTTAAAAGCTTTCAAATGTTTGGTTCCACGCTGCTTTGCGAACTGGCTCTGAGTCATTAAACAGGTGCCGTTAAAGGTGGGTGGTAAATGTATTCATTTCTTTCAAGGACCATAATTTTGTGTGCAAGATTGTTGACAGGGACATGAAACAATCTGTCAAAGATTCATTTTTGTCATTTTGTTGAAGATTCAAGTGGATTTAGACCAGGTTTCTGCAACAGTTTTCTGTTATTGTTAAGCTTATGTTTTTTCAATTTTCATTATTTCCAAGTAGTTTAATTATACATTTATGTCAGCAAATCTTTCCAATAATAATAATAATAATAATAATAATAATAATAATAATAATAATAATAATGGTATACTTTAGAAAATCATGCTGCAAAGTGTTCACAATATAGGATGTTTATATTCTTCATAGGGGGAGTGCGCTGGTGCAGTGGGCTTGGCCAGATCCTGCCTTCTAGTGAGTCTGGGGTTCGAGTCCTAATTGGGGTGCCTTGTGACGGACTGGCATCCTGTCCTGGGTGTGTCCCCTCCCACCTCCAGCCTTGTGCCTTGTGTTGCTGGGTCCATTCAAGACAAGCAGTTTTGGTGTGTGTATATTCCTCGTAGTTTGGAAATGTGAGAAATCTGTTTAAAACAATCAGTACAAGGAACAAAACAAACTGCTTACATTAATCATATTCTCAAATAGCCTTCACTTTAATAAGTCTTGATACAATGTAAAGCCCTTACAGCAGAGTTACATTTAAAGGAAAAACCAGATGTAATGAATAATAATTATTTTAATGCCTAAGATACTCGAAAGTCACTTTACAAAGTACTGTATGTATGTATGTATGTATGTATCAGTGATCACAAGCCTCTGAAATTTAAGGAAATAATTTAAAAAACAATCCTGGCAGAGAACGATATCATTTAATGTCCAAATATGGAAAGAAAGAAAGAAAGAAAGAAAGAAAGAAAGAAAAAGAAAATCTCCTGTTGCCCTTCCCTACTCCCACGAGTTTCACGCTAAAACAAGCTGGCAATTTATCACATTCAGTCAAGTTCCTTTGGTAGAAGCTGTTGACAGGAGCTATTAAGCATTAATCCTTCAACCAGAGGAAGGTCTAAGCACCAGCACCCTATTGACGGGTCCAGGCATAAACGCAATCAGCTGGGTCGGCATGCAAATCCCACACACCCAAAGTGTCTGCACTGTTTACACTGTTAACATGTGGATTGTTGATGTTATTTTTATACGGCTCTCCACTATTTGAGGTTAGATGATGGCAGTATGTGATACTAATTTTGTTTTTTGAGAAGAGGCATGAAATTGAATAAGCCTACAGTGTCAGACAATCCACTGTTGTGGATGACGTCATTCATTTAGCAGCTTATTCAATGGCATTCTCACCTGGCTATTAATTTATGGCAGCAGGATAGATTGCTTCACAGAATGCTTTTAGAAACTGACTTATCCAGATTAATTTCTTTGCTCTTTTAGATATTTTTAGTTAACATTGGAGGGGGTGCATGGTGGTGTGGCGAGTTTCGCTGGTGCCCACGTGTGACGGGTCTGGGGTTCGAGCCCTGTCTTGGGGTGCCTTGTGATGGACTGCTGTCCCGTCCTGGGTGTCTCCCCTCCCCCCTCGGCCCTGCGCGCTGTGTTGCCGGGCAAGGCTCCGGCTCACCCCGGCCCCACTCAGGACAAGAGGTTGTTTACGTTAGTTGGTTAGTTAACACTGCATTCATGCGTACAAGCATCTCAGGAATCACCAAAGCGAGCTGTCTATAGCAGGGAGAAATCACAGCCCCACAGAACAACCCAAGTACAGTCTTTTATGGTCATGGTCATTGGTCATTTTCAGAACCGCTTGTCCCAGACGGGGTCGCGGGGAACCGGAGCCTACCCGGTAACACAGGGCGTAAGGCCGGAGGGGGAGGGAACACACCCAGGACGGGACGCCAGTCCGTCGCAAGGCACCCCAAGTGGGACTCGAACCCCAGACCCACTGGAGAGCAGGACCCGGTCCAACCCACTGCACCACCGCGCCCCCTGGTGTCTTTTATGGTAACAGTCGTAATTATTTGCAATTGTACCCAAATTAAAGAAATTTAAGATAATATTTTTTCTTGAAAAGTAAAACATGTTATAACCTTATCGTCAAACCTAAAATAGCACACATAAACAGAATGTTTTTTAGTTGCTATCTTCCCTGTTTTCCCTTCTTTTGACATCTCTATAGGGATACTATTCTTGGCAGTCATTTAAAACATCTCAAAGAAATACGGCCTCAAGATAAAGCATGGGATTCATCTGCAACCAGATCAAGCAGAATCAGATATTTCTGGCCAGGTGCAAACACAAAGAAACTTCTCAAAATGATCTTGTTCACTCAAAGTTAGACAAAGACACATTTTGAGAGCTAGTGTAAATCAATGACAAGAAAGAAAAAGCATTTAAATCACATTATCATATTTTGGACATTGTGATATAAAGGCCATCTAGAGAATTCCATTTCCGTTGAAGGAGTGCTTTACTTATACCGCTCAACTGTAATATGTGGGAAAATGCTTCAGACAACTTAATTTTCCAGTTTCCAAACTGGAAATGTCTACAGTATGATTTGAAAATGCCTCACTGAAGTTTGAGAAAATATGTATTTCCCTCTGCTTGCAAAAAAGACAATACATCCTGCCTTACAAACCTGCTACATTAAAAATATTAACTGTTTATCATGGTGTGTAATCATACCCAATTACAACTCGTTCACAGCAATTACCCACATGTGTAATGCAATTATTAACAACACAGAATATTTAACGTGCCTGAAGTCTGAAAATATGCTTAGATTAAAGAGGCTGCTGATAAGATAACCAGTGATCTGTATTTCACATCACAGTAATGGACACTTTGTGGTAGAAAATAAGCGTGCAGAAATCACACAATTACATTAATAGTCTATTTGAAAGAAATGCAGTGTAAAAGTCCAGTGATTATGCATGTGTATTGTACCTGCTATGCAAGTATGAATTTTATACATGATTAACATTGATATGGGAGTTAGTTTAGCGTATATAACAAGAAGAGTTGTAAAACAAGCCAAACTGTTCTTCGTTAATTATTACTTACAATGTTGGACTTAAAATTCATTACTTGCAACCTATAGTATTTTATTACTTGCTATGGATAGCATGAGGTTTCTGTTCTAGAGCTGTAAGAGAATGAAATATGTGTCAATGTACTTAATACCTGAATAGTGAACAGGAGGTGCATTAAATCAATGCAAGGACAAAACTGTACATTATTGAAGTCTTACAGCAGAAAGAGCTATGACTATGTTCAATCATGAAGGTAATCATGTCAAAATATCCAAGAAATGGGAAAAGTTGGGAGGCAGCTAAAAAAATTATTCAAGGGCTGTGGGTGCCGAAAAGGTAACTTTTATTAAGGTTTATCTGCCAGGGGTCAGCCCTTCAGCACCAGCATCCAAGTCAGATAGGGTGTCTGGTAGGAAGAGACGTCAAAACCCGGATTCAGACAGGTTTATTTTTAGCGGCTTCCAAGGATCACTGACACAGTCGTGAGTGCAAGAGAGAGCAATGTCATCTGCATGGAGAGGAGGGACGACAAAGTGTCATTCAGCTGACCTTTTGGTATGGAATAACAGTTGGATCAGAAAAGAGCACCTTTAATGCCTTGGAGGTAATTAGAGACACATTAGTCATAATCTTAGCATCATGTACCAGGTTTACTTCACAGCTGAATAAACTATAAATGTATTAATAATTGTATTGGCATTAGCATTCTGCCTGAAACGGCCATACCTGGTGTTCAGATGCCTCTTGGGCACAAGTACTTTAACGGTCTTTTTGTTTTTTTTTAAATCATGATATTAATTAAGCTGTTAATGTCTGTGAATATTATGAATTGTTCTGCATGGCAGAATGACTAATACTGCTTGTGTAGTATGTCCCATGAGGCCCAAAATAACCTGTAAGGATGGCTACTGAAAATGAGACTTCAGTATGCTCACTATATTTTTTTAAATCCTTTTTTATTTATTTGTTTGTTTGTTGGTATTGGGGGTGCGGTGGTGCAGTGGGTTGGGCCGCAGTCCTGCTCTCTGGTGGGTCTGGGGTTCGAGTCCCGCTTGGGGTGCCTTGCGGCGGACTGGCGTCCTGTCCTGGGTGTGTCCCCCTCCCCTTCCGGCCTTACGCCCTGTGTTACTGGGTAGGCTCCGTGACCCCGTATGGGACAAGCGGTTCTGAAAATGTGTGTTTGTTTGTCTGTCACTGGGAGATGTAAAGATTTTGTAAACTCAGATTTGATACTTGCTCAATACTGCACTGATTAGGCTACATGTATAGAAGTCCTTCCTTAATCTACAAACACAAAATGGGCCATCTTTTTTTCACTAGAGGGCATGTATTTAAGGTTTATTGCATGCACATGTTTAGGTGAAGTGACATACAAATGTACACTTAAACATTTCGATCTGAAAAATGGACTCTCTTCCAAGGCTGGATCAATAAAACTGTGAAGTCCTTTGCCAAGCAGTCCACAAGGAAGACAATTCCCTTTCCTTTTCCAAAAGCTGAAAACTACTGTAAGAATGAGGGAATTCAAAAATGGAACTGAGCAGGGACTAGTGGGGTATTGATCAAACCTTGGGACTGACTCCAGTCTTAGATTGCACTTTTTGAATCTATTCCTTAAAAGTACATCACTATATCACTACACCTCAACTTCTCTGTGACAGTAACCAGAGATAGGTTCCGCAGATGAAAAAGGCACACGCTAATAGATGAAGAAAGGTCTCTTTGGAGGTTCCAAACTAATACATTACATTGAACTGTAGCGATGCTATATCTGTGTGCAGGAGGTCATTCAGAAGTGTTTTTTTTTTTTTTTTTTCCCAGCAAAACGTTAAATGGCTGTCCAAATACACTGATGGTTTGAAGTGTCATTAAAATATAAACACTATCATGGATATATTTATTTAAGAAAAAAAAAAAAAACTTACTGGGTTTAAAGCACACAACAGCAGCAGCAACAACAACAGTATTCATACATCCTCCTAAACTTGCGTACAACATTTAATGCTGTCAACCATCAGATTCTACTGAATAGATTCTATTCTATTCTCAGTCTTGAACACCTCGACATCCAAGGAGCTGCACTGAAATGGTTTGAGTTCAACCAATTAGGTAGATCCTACTAAGTGATCTGACTTGGCTCCTATTCATCTCCTCAGCCTCTTTCAGTGGTGTTCCACAGGGCTCGGTACTGGGGCCTTTGCTCCACTCAATCGATACCTCTTCCTTCAGCCCTGTCATCGCTTCCTACTGATTCTCCAACTGCTGCTACACAAATGATACCTAGTCTTTCTTTTCCTTTCCTTTCCTTTCCTTTCCTAACTACAAACATTTCCTTACTCATCAACACTTGCCTTTTGAACATCTTGGCCTGGATGCCTGATCACCATCTACAACTAAACCTCTCCAAAACAGAGATCCTTGCTCATTTTACTTATCTCATCGGCTAAGAGCCTCGGCATAATGATTGACTCAAGTCTGTCCTTCTCTCAACATACAGAAGCCACAAACTTGTCTTGCAGATAAATCCTCCTATAATATCTGCAGGCTTCATCCTTATCTCACAACAAACTCTACGCAATGCCTGGTCCAGGCCATGGTGATATTACCCCTCTCCTCCTAACTCTCTCCTACTTCTCCTTCTGGCCTCTGCCATACACCTCTCCAGTTGATACAGAATGCTGCAGCACAAGTTGTGTTTGACCTGCTGAAGAGTTCCCATATAACTCTCCCTCCTTGGCTCTGGCATTGTCTTTTTATAGCTGCCTGTTTCAAATTCAAGACTCTAGACACAGCCTTCAAAACCACCAGCAAATCTGTTCTCTGATATCCACAAGACCTAATCATTAGCTGCATTTCAGCCAGGCTCCTACACTCCTCCACTTCTGTCTGCTTAGTGTTCCCACACACAAGATTTCCAAAATCAAAAAGCAAAAAGATTTTCGGTTATGGGCCACATGTGTTGGAATGTGCTCCTCCTTTCACTCAGAATTGCTGACTCCCTCTGCATTTCAGAAGTGTCTCAAAACTCACCTCTTTTGATCTCACTTCTCCCCTGATCTTGTAGGTGCTCGATAAACATGCACATGTGTTATGTTTCAGTATTTATAGTAACAATTTCTTTAATAATTGAAAGCCTAAGTGCAGCTACTTATATAATGCACACAGGTTATATTGAAATAAGTGATGAATTACCTGCACTGAAGAATCATGTGTCAGGATGCAAACCCTTTTATCTGTTGATGTAATGCATCTGTGAGATGTATGTCACTTTGGAGAAATGTGTCTGCTAAATTATATTATTATTATTATTATTATTATTATTATTATTATTATTATTATAAATAAAGGGGGGGCACAGTGGCTCAGTGGGTTGGTCCGGGTCCTGCTCTCCAGTGGGTCTGGGGTTCGAGTCCCACTGGGGGTACCTTGCGACGGACTGGCGTCCCGTCCTGGGTATGTCCCCTCCCCCTCCGGCCTTACGCCCTGTGTTGCCGGGTTAGGCTCCGGTTCCCCGTGACCCCGTATGGGACAAGCGGTTCAGAAATTGTGTGTGTGTATTATAAATAAGAACAACAGCATAGGTTGTTTGACTAAAATTCAACTTTTGCTTTTTACACTCGTTAACCTTGTGTAAACTGTAAAACAAGGAAATACTGAAAATTCATATTATGTACGGAGCCTATTTCAATCTCCATTTCTTGCGCTCACAGCTCGCTTTTGCATTGCTGATTGCTAAAGGGGACTCTGACCAGCTTGTTGAATGAAAAGAAAAGAAAAAAAAAATGAAAGCGCTATTCACAGATCTTTTGTTTTCTGCATAATCGGGCCATAACCATGATGATTGTTCCTCTCAGCATTAACAGACTCAGCCTTCTTGTTCACAAATGTAAAGCGCTGAGTATGTGACATATATTTGAGGCACATGCAGATTGTGCCAAAGTAAAAACAGAAAAAAAACTTAAAAACTTAAAAACTGAAAAAAAAAAAAACAACAAAACAGCTAAGGTAAGTACAGGCAGTGACACTTTTGCTGTGGGTGATAATCCCTTTTTATATCAGATGCTCTTAAACTATGTTTCACATGCCTCTAAAATAGCTTTACACATGTCACTTGCCAAATTAAAATAATCTACAGTATTTTGCAGCTGTGGGCACCGCAAGCTATTTAATGGTTTCCGCTGAAAGCAGGGAGAAAAGAGAGGAAAAAGCACTGCTTCCGTCAGGAATCACAAATCTCTACATTTGCATAAAAATAGGAACTTAATAGCGTTAGAGATACACTGGCTTCCCTGAGGAGTTCATTAGTAGTTTTGAACATGCAAAGAATATACCTTAACCATGACAGCAAAGCAGCCCGTCAACATGTCACTTCAGAGGCTGATGCACAAGTACAGTTGCAGGTTTAGAGACAATATAGAACACAACATACAACAACAACACATCCTCTCTTCCCATTAACAACCGGATGCCATGTCATTCCTTTGGATTTCCCGCATAAAATCAAGCTCGTATCTGCTTGGCATCTGTTCCATTATTTGTGTAGGCAGAGTCAACCATTATCTAAACAAATGCTGTATGCAAAAGATAAAAGTGACGATCACTCAAAATAACGTTAATCTAAAAGATGTAACAGCTGGACAAAGCTGAAATTTAGCTTTAAATTTTATCCTTACATTTCAGGTGATATAACTTTACAGTTTTATAATATGGCTTTGGAAAGTTATGCTAACTGAAAAAGAAACTGTTTAGTGTGTCCCTAATTACACAATGGCTGCAAAAAGGTGATAATGATTTCATTGTAAATAGCAACCACATTTCTTGGGGAAAATCACATTTTTCTTCTTCATTATGACTACACTAGTCTGTTTAAATTTCTGTACACATTTTCCATTAAATTAATGAACTTAAGCAATATATTTCTTATGTTATTGACAAATGCATATTCTGAAGCAGAGTAGATTTTTAGGACATGGGGTTATGAATGAATGAATGAATGAAGGAAGGAAGGAAGGAAGAAAGGAAGGAAGGAGAGAAGGAAGGAAAACCATAATGACCTATGTTGAATGACCACTGGAAGCAAAACAGCAAAACTTTATCAATATCTATGTAGTGTTGCTGTCCTCAGTGATAACTGCTGAAGAATTAATCACCAGGCCTATAAAGTTGTTTTGTGACAACTTCCATAAACTAAAATCGAAGAAAAAATCTTCACATTCTTGACTAAATGATTGTGATTTTTGAAATTAAGTGCTTGATTTCTTTTATACTGTTTCTTCAATTGAAGCTTTTTGCGTGAATACTGATTGTTCCATTACTCCTATTTGGTCATGCTGCCGTTCTCATTTTGAGATCAGAAAACATGGCATGAGGGCTGCATGCCTCGGGCCATATGTAGCACACTCAGTTTCTTGACATAAACTGGACAATTTCCTTTTTTTAATAGAATTGCAGAGTTGACTTAATTCCATGGACAAAAGGCAAATTGGATTTTTTACACATAATAAAGTTGTACTGTTCAGAAGGCATGAATTGTATTAATTTTTATATATTAGCCAAAGGCATTTTCCGCAGTGACTTACACAGAGATAAGAATGTTTACACTTTATTAATTTTAACAGATGTGTATTTACTGAAGCAATTTGGGTTAAATGCCTTGCTCAAGGGAAATGTTCATGCCTCAAACCTTGCCTGAGGTAAATTACTTTCTGAAAATAATTATTAGTGTTACTTTATTTTTGTTTGTAATTTTTAAAATAAACTAAAACTGTCAATTCTTAGGTTAAGTTGGTCATAAGTTTTGTTGAATCTCTGGAGTCTCTACCAGAAGTTGATTATTGCATAGAGTGTTTAACCAATATTAAAATTAGTTGGATTTTTTTTCCTAATCCAACTTGATCTTTAGGGCTATGCTTCAAAATGTATATTGAATAAATTACACGTGAAAAATTTTGGCAGTGTTTAATCCAACTGTGACCAGACAGTATAATGAAGATAATGACAGTACAATGACAGTTCACTGTTATTTAAAGCATGACAAAAGTTTTTACTAAATCTCTCTTAGGTTCAATAACAGAGATATAACCTGAATATCAAAGTCAACTATAAGTTGGTTTATGAGCCATCTACCTACTAACAGCAAGGAACTGACATTTACACAAACTGCCCTCAGTCTTGCTTCCTTGCACAGGTGTGCCAGACAAGACGATATCCCCTTTCTCTGTCCATCGTCGCAAAGACACAGGTCACATAAATTTGAATCTAGGATTTAAATGACATGGGCGGGACTGCGACACAGCGAGTAGCGCTGCCACCTCACAGTGACTGGGTGGTGCAAGACAACATGGGTTCCATCGCTGCTCAATCTATATGGAGTTTGCATGTTGTACGTGTCTTTGTGGGTTTCCTCCCACAATTCAAAGACGTGAAATTCAGCTGAACTGGTGACTCTAAACTGCCCTTACTGTATGAAAAGGTGAGAGACTGTGTGTGGCTACTCTGTGATGGACTGGTAAATTGTTTAAACAACAACATCACATACTTAAAATAAGCTTTGACAACGTGATGAAAATTGATCTCACCTCAAACTGCCTTTGTAGGGTTTGTTTCTTTACAAATGGCTTGTGTGGCTTCTCTTCATTTGTGAATTACAACAAAATAAAATATAATTAAAGTTGTATGTATATCAGCTGAATCTAATATCACTCAACAGGACAAAGCACTGTAATTTTACCAAAAAGTAAAACTATAACTAGTGTGCTTTCCTTTCTGATCCTCAGAAAGCAGTGACTACCCTTGTGTGAACTATTGATTCTTTTATTATCCTTCTTTTTGCACTTTCCTATTGTGATTCTGTGCTGCAAAGTCAGAGAAGTTGCTAGTGTTATTGCAAAACGTTGTTTTTTTTTTTTTTTTTCTAAATAAGGCAACTGCTGATAATAATAAAGAATAAAACATTTTATGAGAGCAGTGTTGCTATACAAGAAGTTCCTGCCCATGAAATGACCTTGAAGATGCACCACACATTACAGGACATTAACTCCACGAAAAACTTTGGCTTCCTATGGTATTTTTTGAATGCCAAACCTTTGCGGTACTTTGAAAGACAGTTATTCTTCCTGACGAAATGGGTCTCGCTGATAGAGCAGCCATGGCAACGGGAGAAAACAGATGTAAATTCTGTTTGGAACGGCAGTTGGATCTGAGTCATGTCGATCAGAGGAGGGTTGTAAGGGCAAGCAACTGGACCTGTGCCCAGTCTAATAAATGCCTACCCCTGAACAAACAGTGTCGTTGCCCATTTGTCTGCCCTTTCAAAAGCAGCCACGTCAACCTCACACTCGTTTACCGGATTTGCCCAGAAAGCAGCAGAAGTAGCTGCTGTGTAGTCATGCTGCATCACAATTTGGCCATGTTCATTGAATGATGTTTATGACTTGTGTGTATCTCCAGGAGACCGGGTCCATTTAATTGCATTTTATTATTACAGACTGGTAGGGAGTGTGGTGGCGCAGTGGGTTGGACCACAGTCCTGCTCTCCGGTGAGTCTGGGGTTCGAGTCCTGCTTGGGGTGCCTTGTGACGGACTGGCGTCCCGTCCGGGGTGTGTTCCCTTATGCCCTGTGTTACCGGGTTGGCTCCGGTTCCCCGTGATCCTGTATGGGACAAGCGGTTCTAAAAGTGTGTGTGTGTGTATTTCAGAATATAAAAAAGGGTGTAAAAGTGACTTTTCCATATATTTATGTTTACATTTTTTGATTGTGATATGTATTGCATGATATATTGTCACTATTACTGTAAATAAGCATGAAGTGTCATTTTATGGGTCACTTGATGCACCATAAAAATATGTGATTACATATATTTCCTTAAAAAAGAAAAAAAAAAATTCTGAAATGCCATATTAAAGATTTCTTTTTATTTATTTTTTTTTCATTTGTTTGTTTACAGCTTCTGAACAAAAAAGTGAGGATGCAGATTGCATACTAGAACTTTGCTTGCTGAACCCTGTTGCCCAACTTCTCCTGTTTCCTCCTTTGGGTTTAACGGGATATCTGGAGCAGCTGAGCAGCTACTTAACCTGTCCCAAGAGCGCAGGGGTAAGTGATGCAGGTCGGGGTGAAGGGTGCTGAGCTCTCGTTTGGCAAGCATTGTGCTGAAGAGACACCCACATGCTTTTCCATACAGTGCTCTTCTGGTGGCCAGCTCTACATGTGTACAAACCCCCTTCTTTTAATTCTAGCCATGTAATATGATTCTAAATATCTGTTTAATATTCTGTGTTTACACATTGCTAAAATTATATGCTGACATTAATTCCTATACAACAAGCTAGGATTGGGCTTTAAAATTCAGCATTACCTGTCGGACTGCCTAAATGAGCAGCTTATTTTCTAATCCAACTTCAGAAGTTTGCTTGATACACAAAACTGTGAGCTGATACTCCAGAGGCTATAAGCCATATGGAAAAGCTTCTTGCCTCTAGTAGTTTCCAGCAGATCTTGTCTGCACGGGTGTCTGAAACCTCCAGTTGCAGAACAACACGGTAAAAGATGTCTGCAGGATAGAACATTTACCTCAAACTCAGACCTACCTTGTCTGTGTGATAGGACACGGAGGAGATGCAGATGTTCAGTTTTTTTGATCTGGATCTGTCTTGCACCACCTGTCAAAGAGTATTCCACTTTTGTTTCTGCTTCATTTTATTACAGAACTTTGCATTCATGTGTAATTGTTACCTATTTATTGATGTGATAAATTAACATAGAACTTAGAAATGCTATGCTAAATAGATTATGTTTTGTTTGTGGACCATTTGCCATAAAATACACCATTGTGAAACTGAGTGCAGAAAAGTTTATGTTGTAACAGTTCAGTATTCCTTCTCTGTTTAGTAGTTTTAGTCCTGTGTAGTCATTTTATACATAGCAGAGTCACTATTTAAGCAAAGACTGGTTACTTGAGTGGCTGGAAATGCAAAAACACTATGTATCCAATATGTTTTCCTTCTGAAATATGCTACTTGCCTACCGATTTTACCCTGTTTTTTACCATGCCTTTCAACTGAATACAGCTGCATTGCATCTTGAACCTGAAGTGGAATCAACTACGAATTATGATTACATTCCCTAGGAATATCAGTCTATTTCAGGGAGGATGATGAAATACAGTATAGGTAGCTCAAGGAAGGAGAGATGATAAATTAATGGTCTGAAGAAGTTAATTGGTATTCTGCGTACCTTCCCTATCTGAGGAGTCAGCTAAGATGCCCTTTTTCCTGCCTTTTTGCCTTTTTTATTGCCCCTCTAGTGATTTGAATGCCATAATATATATCTGCACTTGCAACACACAACTGATAAAACTTCTTAATATGCAAATGTCAAACAATTAAGTTGGCGAAATGATTTGGGAACTGGAACGTTTGCGTGAATGAGAGGCAGCCACTTTACAATTCAGTGGACCTTAAACAAAACAGACGCCGGAATCTGTTCAATACACGCGGCGGGGTTTTAAAATGCATTCAATTACTTCTTCATGTCCAGCTGTCACGAGCCTCCAGCGGCATCACCGGGGACCTTGGTTATTCTACAAGGCACACAAGGACCTATTCTATCTGTCACTGTCACAGAGGGGATTTTAATAAATTGTCCTTGCAATGCTGTGTACACCTGTACAGTAGCCGTTTCTGCCTTGAGCTGGCATTTTAATATTTTCTCAAGGGCTGTTCAGCCTGCAGAAGGTGTCCAGAATGATAGAGCTGGCAAAGACAATGTTCTCAGTACAAATTGTGTGAAATGTTTGTTACCATTTGCATCCAAAGCGTATCATTTATATATGCACCACAGTTTTATTTATTTCACCTCCTTCATCTCCTTCAGTGTCACTTACTGGTATTCAAAACTCAGCCTTAAAGCAAGTGCATTTCAGCAAAATGTAAGATTTACTGAGTCTCTGTATATTTCAAGATATTATAACATGTTATCTCTGTACGACATTCTTCTGTCAATATAAATTTTGTGTGGTAGGTGCATCTAGACCGAAACATTCTCTGGTGTCACCGTATTGTCCCGGCTGAAAGTTCCATGTTTCCCAGAAAGCAATCTGCGCGACAAGGCCTGCGTTTCAAATACAGCCTCTGATTGTCCATAAACAGTTAGTTATTTCAAGTACTGTTTGAGCAGGCCTTGCCAGAAAGCACGTTATGAGTGTGGTTTCAAAAGAAAAACTGCCAAATGTTCACTGAATGCCTATCAAGTCAAACAAACACTATATTTTAATGATTTACACATTAAATTACAAATTAAAACCTGAATTTATACATAGAAATACAAAAATAGTTTAATAATAATAATCCATTCATTTTCATTAACCGGTTGTCCTTATTAGGGTTGCTGTGATCCAAAGCCTATCCCAGAAACTTTGGGCGCAAGGCCAGGGGAGTGGGACAGCAACTTGGAAGGAACCGCCAGTCCATCACATGGCAGTCACTCATCCGTTTACGTGCACTAAAGGCAATTTTTTTGTGTGTCATCGATCCACCTGAACTGCATGTCTTTGGACTGTGGAATAAAACAGAAGCAACCAAAGGAAACACACATAAACATGGAGAGAACATGCAAACTCTGCACAGAGTGAGTAGGGATCAAACCCACATCCATAATAGTACACACACACACACACACATTTTCTGAACCACTTATCCATACGGGGTCGCGGAGAACCGGATCCTAACCCACCAACTCAGGGCGTAAGGCTGGAGGGGGAGGGGGCACACCCAGGACAGGACGCCAGTCCGTCGCAAGGCACCCCAAGCAGGACTCGAACCCCAGACCCACCGGAGAGCAGGACCCGGTCCAACCCACTGCGCCACTGCGCCACCCCCTCCATAATAATAATAATAATAATAATAATAATAATAATAATCTTAAATGCAATATTTTCCAACGTACTGTATATTTAGATAATTTTACTTTTTCAAGTCACATTCTTCTTTCTTGAAACTTCTATGGTTTTGCTTTACATTATTTTAAGCTGTCACTCCAAAGTGCATTTCTCTGACCCCACTTGTTTTTATGACTTACGTCCTGGCTGTATACATGGAACTTCCTAAGGGTGTATTTGAGATAGCACTCTAAGAATAGCACTGTCAAAACATGTCTGTATGTGTGACCTGAAGATGAAATTCCTCTGAAATACTTATCTGGAAGTCCAGATTCTTTCAGTTAAAGACAAAAAAAAAACTCTCAGGAATGTTTTGAGCAATTACTGAAGTAAATTGACGCTGGAGCATCGTATGTAACTGAGTTTACATAGAGTTGATTAGAAATTTCATATTTTTGAATATTTGAATTAAGGGTCAGCGGGTATCGTAGTTATTGGAAATAGCTTGTTGTTGAAAGACACTGTGTGTGTGTGTGTGTGTGTGTGTGCGCATGTGCACAAAATGGGCCTAGGATAAATGCATAAAGCATCAAGGATACTTTTGATAGTTACAGTAATTTCAGTTTTAAAAAAGTTCCATTAATGTTTACATTTATTTACTGAGCAGACATTTGCTCAATGCATTGCAGTTTTGTACAGGTACTGTATCAGTTTCACTATTTATATCAAAAAACACTGTAACTATCAAAATTGTCATTTATATTACAGAGGTGCATAGCTAATATGTTCTGGTTTCAAATTAAGGACTTCTTTAACCTCCAGTGCCAGAGGAATTCATTATAAAATAGACACCTAGAAGGAGCTTTTATCAGAAATGTCCTATAATGTGCACCTGGTGAGCAGACCTTTCCGTACATTAGAGACAGGTATGCTCATTAGCCAGTTGGTATCAGCACTTTATAGACAGGTGTGCTACTTGTCCAAAAATGTTTCATCACTGTGCAGCCCAGGTGTATTGACTTTCTGGCTGGGCTCAGATGTGAGAGTAACTCGATTATTTGAATTTTGAACAGAAAGTGCAATTTGCCCCAAACATACCATAATTTCAAACCATATAACATAAAGCAAACAACAAACAAGCAAACAAGAAACAAATAAATTAATAATCTGCTCTTTATGACGGAATTATTTTACTATTACGTTTGCCTTTTCCGTACAGAAATTTATTGCAGATCCAAGATGTGAATCCCAGTGGTTTTTCACAAGCTTAGAAATATTACATGAATGTTTATCAGACAGTCCTCTGTAGACGTTGCACGCTGACATGGGAGTCAAAACGGCATGCACTTATTCTAATTGACAGAGAATTTAAAAACTGAGCTAGTTTTTACTTCTGTGGGCATGTTTTGGTCTCTGTGTGAGTCTGCTAACATCACTTTGACATCAAGTCATAAGGAATAATCTCTCACATGTCCCTCGAGGGATGAGATTTTACACATTTGTCCCATATCTTCAACTCAGCAGTGTCGCAGTAGAGTAACTGTATTGTCACAGCATATTGGCATCAGGGCAAACGCTGGGGAAATATGGAATGTCTCAGATTGAGTGATTAGCTAATATATAGAAGTAATATCATACATTATATAAAATTCAGTATTTTTTGTTGAAAGTTATTTTCTATAGACAATATCATAGCAGTGCTTGAGGACAAACGATGAAAACATGCATATGTCTCACAAATTTGTTTTGCAGGGAAGGTGAGTTTTATGTTTAAGCAAAGGTTCATGACCTTGTCTGGTTTAATTTAAACTAGTGTAGTCACAGTGGCATAACCAAATTTTAAAATAGCTGATGTTTGGACAATTATTATTTAAAAAAGACATCTTCAATAAATAAGTGCAAAAATACAGACAGGAATGAACCGCTATGATAATGTATCTACTGGAAATATAAGAATCTGCTCACACTATTTATTGAATAGGCACTTTATTAAATTGCTTGTCTATTAACAGTCATATCAGTACCGTCATGTGGTGAAGTGCAATGTGAAAGGCTTTCCTAGTGGGCTGAACTTTTATCAGACCAAGACATGCATGTTATGACAGACAAAGAAAGCGTGCCTTGAAGGCAAATAAATGTAATTAATTGTGGCTCTAAAAAACCATGTGCAGAAAAATATGAGCAGCTCCATGGTTAGGGAAATCTGTGCTAATTGCAAAGGATGAGTTTTCTTTTTTTTTTTCTATTTTTTTTAGAGGGGGAAAAAAAAAAAGAACTTTACTAGCAAGTGTTCTGTCCTACCATGTATCCTTTTAACCAAGAAAACGAAGAAAGTACTTACTCAGGTCTACAGCCCCTAAATTCCCACTGCACCATTCCTTCAGTGTGTGATAAAAGATGTATTGCATAAATGTATTAAAGTGAAAAATTTAACAGTATCTTGCAACAGTCAGCATTAAGTTGCGGAATGACAGACCGTGTCTTCTGAAAGCTGTTTTATCACATACACCCGAAGGCTGAAAACAGGCAACTATATTAATGATGGCTGAAGGTCCAAATGGGGATACAGAGGAGGAGTGGATATGTCTATGACAATAAAAGATTATATATAGGGTGTCTGTCAACACTGACCCCACTGGAATACATGCTCACATTTAGTATTTCCCATATGGTTAAATTTAGGATAAAAATGTATTATGCTATAAAAAAGACAGGTTGAGTTTCACAAATATGATGTGTTGAATACATTGTAATTCATTCTATTTTAATACAAATGTGCACCTGAAAGAAATGCATTTTTTTGAACAGGTGCATTATACACACATGCACATTTTCTGAACCACTTGTCCCATACGGGGTCACAGGGAACAAGAGCCTACCCGGCAACACAGGGCGTAAGGCCGGAGGGGGAGGGGACACACCCAGGACGGGACGCCAGTCCGTCGCAAGGCACCCCAAGCGGGACTCGAACCCCAGACCCACTGGAGAGCAGGACCCGGTCCAACCCGTTGCACCACCACACCCCTGCACCCCCCCAGGTGCATTATAGTACACACAAAATAGAACTGCCAATTGAAAAGAACTGTGCGTTATGCAATTCTGAATAAGGACAATTTTGTGTTTATGAAGACTGATCTTTTCTTTTTCATTACAGATTGAAAAAGATTATGGTACTACATTATTACAGTACATTTAGTAATTTATAACCCATAGTTTGTGCTTGCACATGTATGTGCGTGTGTGTATATATATGTGTGTGTGTATATATATATATATATAGACAACAAAGATCCTTGACTACATCAGGAAGATGGCTCCGACTGATGAGATACTTAGTGAATACCTCAGGCAGCAGAAACCCGAGAAGGAGGACGAGGAAGAAGAGGAACCATCATGGAAGGACAAACCCCTACACGGTATGTACCACCAGCAGATTGAAGAAGTGACTAATATCGAAAAATCATACCAGTGACTGGACAAAGCTGGACTGAAAGACAGCACAGAGGCACTAATCATAGCAGCACAGGAACAAGCTATAAGTACAAGATCAGCGCAGTTCTAGGAACAGCTAAGATACTACGCAGAACGCTCAAGCTCCCAGGCCTCTGGTAGAGGACCCGAGCTTGAAGGAGTAAGACCGCCCGCAAAAAAGGGGGCGAGTGGGGAAATTAAAATATATATATATATATATATATATATATATATATATATATATATATATATATATATATTAATTATATATAATTAGCTACTGTTATTGCTAATTTATTCTGAGAGATAATTGAGAAATAATTACAAGCAAACCCTTAACCAATCTGACATTGTATTTCAGATGACCTTTTTACAAGTCTCTTCCTCTCAAAACTGCATGTCATTTTTCATTGTGGATTACTAGCATGAAACAATATAAGAACTGAAAGGACAAGTCATTGAGAGCTCAGATAACATTAATTAGGAATGATAATGAATATGCCCTGTCACTTTCACAATACATAAATAAAAATCTAATGGGAATAATTGCAAAGTGTTTAACTAGTTTTACTTTATCACTGAAATAAACAAACACTGACCGACATAGAGGACAACGGCTGCACAATCGGAAGGCACTATTGATTTGAAAAGGATTATGTTAATGACATTGATTTGACAAAGCCGATCTATTATACATGAGTAACTTTTCATCTTCATGACAGATGTGGGATGTCCTAGACTCCATATTTCAACAGTCAGCAGACCTATACACACACACACACACACATTTTCAGAACCGCATGTCCCTGACGGGGTCACGGGGAACCGGAGCCTACCCGGTAACACAGGGCGTAAGGCCGGAGGGGGAGGGGACACACCCAGGACGGGACGCCAGTCCGCCGCAAGGCACCCCAAGCGGGATTCGAACCCCAGACCCACCGGAGAGCAGGACTGTGGTCCAACCCACTGCGCCACCGCACCCCCCAGCAGACCTATATCTGTAATAAATTTGGGGGGGGGGGGTTAAGTAAGCAAGGTTTTTAAGTCTTGATCTCCTGCTTATACAGTAAATATATGAAGACTCAGATTCACACTATAAACAAGTTCGTTCAAAGTAATACAGTCAGTAGCTGAAGGAAGGAACATTAGAGTGTGTAAGCCCATGCTGTAGGGTCTCCAAGGGCAGGGAAAGCCAGATGGCCTGCAGTTACAGATGACCAAGTGCGGTCATGGATGGAATGAAGCAGAAGAGATGAGCCTTGGTACATATGCAGGGTCAGTGTGGTAAAGGGCACTCCTTGCCAGTTCCAGACCTTTGGAAGCTAGACAGGAGCCATTGGGAAGTAGCACAGCAAGATCAGGAGAGGGCCGACCAAGAAAAGGAGGGAGGAGATGAAATCGGTTGGGTAGCAGAGCTTGGTATGATTGAGGGGGTAGTCAGATAAACCTGGCAGGGATACATGCCAGGAGGGGCCAGCGATATAACACAATGAGCTAGACCATCTTCTGGATGGGGCAGGCACAGGATAACATGCATTATTTTCCTTGACACATGTAAGTCTGAGCCAAAGAAAAGGCATGTTGAGGTGTGACTAAACAGACTGCTAGTCTTAAACAGAGTGAAATATAGCGACAGTGAAATATTGAATATAAGAAGTCTTCCATTGCAGGAACATAGCAAATACAAAATCATGAGGGTAGAGATGTCGTTTCAGAAAAAAAAAAAAAAAAATTGGTGAACTTTTTTCTTGTAATGAGTTAAATTTTTCATCATAAAGTTAAAAGTCTGTGTAAATTGACCTAGTCTAAACTGTGCTAACTGATGTCTCCAAATATATTTGTTAAATCAGTGTGTGCGAGGTGAATAATTGCTACTAGGATGGAGGTTTGTTTTTAACGATGTGGTTCTGTAGTCTGGAATGAAAAGCACCAGTTCAGATGACAGTAAATGGTGCAATACAAATTAAATAAAAGCCATCTGTACTCCACATGTCAGCCATAAGAATTTGCTCCTAGAATCAGAATTTTCTCCTTCTCCTTTCCTCAAAGTGAATTTTGCAAAGCTTTAAAAGGTTAAAAAAAAATTCTGATATCCCTGCTGTAAATCAAATTTGCATAACTTGGTGGGATTGATGGATGCCTGGCTTTCAACTGTGTTTGATCAGGATACAGAAACTAAATCGGTGACTAGGCAGAGATAAATGCTGCTGTTTATATTAACATTGCAAGGTCATAGTGTCTGGGCATTTCAATTACGATGGTTCAGAACACAAATTCACAAAGAGAGCGAGGGTAAGATAGAGAGAACTTCTAATAATGGTGTCATTCTTGATTTGGTATTTAAAAGAAGGTAACCCCGTATCAAATAGCAGAGGACCAATGTTAGCACATTCACTTTGACTGTTTATCTACATGTGTGTTGAAAAGTAAGCGAAAAGTGTTCTCTATAAACTTTTTCAGTATCACACAATGGGTTTCATATATATGACCCATTTTATGAGATACTCTGTTATATGACAAGGCACTGACAAACCACTTCTTTTCCTCCCTTGCCTTGGAAACCATGCAAGTGGTCATTATGAGTAGGACCTCACTCAATAAAATTTCTATGCATTTCTATGTAGATATGGAATATAATTAACATTGTGTGTGTATGTATATGCACAGATACACTGTACAGTATATATGAAGAAATATGACCATAGACAATTCAGAAATAGTTAACTGTTACATCCTACCATAAAACACTTTGAGAAATTTTTACTTTTATTTAATAGACAGAAATGTCATGTAGAGTTTTTTTTAACCCTTGTTGTCATTCTTTCATTATTTGATTCTGAGTACCCCTTTTTGATTCCATTCCAGTCATTCTGCTCATAATGTCTGGCAACCTCATTAAATCCGGCAAAATGTATAGATGCTTTGCAAGTGTGGCAAACAAAACCTCTATGAATAACTGCTAAGACAGCAGAACGCAAGTTCCACTGTGAGACTGGTCCCACAGTGGCTTGACTACAAGGCTGAGAGTACAGTCTGCAAGCACATTGTGACTGACATTTCTCCAGTTACCCAAAGGGCATGGTTAAAACTAACAAATGCAGTGAAGCATTCCACATCAGTATGAAAGATAAGAAAACCCCACGAGCCATGAAAATGTGATAAATCTGACACAACCAGAACATGTCAATGAAGGCTAGCAGTAAAAGCGAGCGTTAGTATACAAGATTTTCTGAACAAGTAAAGGATCTAAGATGAACATGCATTCATAAAGGCACACAGGTTTTCAGTAACCCTGCTTGTACATGGAACGTTATCATGTTTCAATTTCACGTGTAAAAGAGTTAATTCTGGAGGGGGGGGCAGGGTAGCGTGGCGGGATTGGCCTGCATCCACTGTATGGCAAGTCTGGGATTCGAGCCCAGCTAAGGGTACCTTGCAGCAGAATGGCATCCCATCCAGGGTGCGTCGCCTCCCCCCTCGACCTCGCACCCTGTGTTGCCGGGTAGGCTCCGGTTTGCCATGACCCCGCTTGGGATGAGCAGTTGTAGACAATGCAAAAAAAAAAAAAGTTAATTCTGTAAAGCATTTACATATTTGGTTTTCATAAAAAGATTATTGTGACACTGGACTATGTAGGTGGGTGGGATGGAGCACAGACACTGGGGGAATTTGAATCCAATTTAAATGTTTTATTAACAGCAGCAGTTGGGAGCTGTTGCTCAGTGAGGGGAAGGGCTGTCCAGAGGTCAGGGATCTTGTAGGCAGAGCAGGTGTTGGTCAGGCTGTAGGTCACTCTGGGATTTTCACTTCCTTCTCCCTTTGTACAGCACTGGAAAGGGGTTAAAAGAGGCAGGTTAGTGGAAACAGGAGTACAAACCCTAACTTTTTCTTCCCTCTTTTCATGAACACCAGTCACATTTATATTACAGGCCCTATATTCAGGCATATATACAGCTGGATACACATACTCAACTTCCCTTCTGTGCTCAAGGGTACAAAAGGAAAGCAATTCCAGAAACACAGTGCAAAATTATAATGCTACTTAGGACTGACATCCTTTTACCAGTTTCAGAAAGGCAAAAACATTGAAGTCATTGTTGGCGCTCTTTTTACATTTCTTAATTTAAGTGACACTTTTCACCAAAGCAACTGACAGTGATAGACTTCCAAAACCTATTTATGTTACCTGAAGCTTTTCTTTAAACCAACTTACAGTGTTAAGTTACTAGTTATTACTTACTGAGCTGAGTAGTTGTTACTGAAGTGATTTTTAGGGTTAGGTTGCTCAAGGCTATTATTGTTGGAAGGGTACATCTCGAGACTTAAACTCACAACCTTTGGGTCCAACAGCAGCAGCTCTAATCACTATACAACCAGCTCTCCTGTGTTTATCTACTTATACAGCTCAGCAAATTTTTACTAGCGCAATTAAGGGCAACATTTCTTGCTCAACACTAATACAGCCATAGATGAGATTCAAACAAGCAACCTTGAGCTCTATAAGCAGCAGCTTTAACTGCTGCACCACCAGCTGTCCTACCAATTCTCTCCTTACTGTTTCCAGCATGCCTACATTTTGCAGTGTAAACAATGGGAATAGAATCTCAACAAAAATGAGATTCGCTGAGGATTTTCTCATATTACATCTGAAGAAATAACCAAAGAATAAATTCAAGCTATGGAACTGTTTCTTTTTCATGTGAATGGATACTCTTTCTCTGAGTAATGACGGGAATGGATATGTGCTGTAAGATGTGTTCAGTGGGTTTTCTGCAGCTTTCCCTAATCAGCCCACAGTGTGATTATGTGTGAAAGCAGCTCTGCTGTGATTCCATATTCTGGAAGAGTACACTAAACGACCATGTTTGGTTTCCAGTTTTCTTTTTCCAGCTTTCCACTTGTATGACTACTGATTATGGTGCAGTGGTGAGGTATTCACTCTAATGCTG
Source organism: Scleropages formosus (assembly GCF_900964775.1). Classification (NCBI taxonomy): domain Eukaryota; kingdom Metazoa; phylum Chordata; class Actinopteri; order Osteoglossiformes; family Osteoglossidae; genus Scleropages; species Scleropages formosus. The sequence goes on from NC_041817.1 coordinate 19,745,639, forward strand.
CAAAACCTCCAGGCAATAAACAATCCAGGAGAGTATGACTTAATTTTTAGGTCATGCTGTTCTGACCACCACCAGAAGAAAGTTATTAAGGGGTCTTTTAGGATAAGATGGTTTATAAATGTCTCAGCACATTGTCCAAATTGATATGAAAGTTTTCAAGTTGAAGAGGTGTGGTGTACACTACATAAACAAATGATGGTATCATATATTGAAATCATCATAAAGGCCATTACTTTCGGTTTGTGTCCTGTACTGAAATAAAAGAAAAAAGGCAAAAATTGGTCTATATTTCTTGAAACTCTGTCTTCGACGTGTTATTTTAAAGCAGTTTGCACATTACAGTTTAGAATGTGAAACAGTGTGCTCTGTGCCAACAGTTACAAGCAATCATAAGATTTACACATTTGCTTTACAAGCTTCATTTGTCAGCCATATTTTGTTTGTTTGGGTTTTGTCTGGTATATTCCTTTATTGATCATTTTAATTTTGCTTTATTTTTCTAGCCTTTAATTCCCATTTTTCAACTTGCCACTTTATATATCAAGCAAGTATTCTGCAAATGTGAGAAATGTGATCCTTTCATGAGAACAACATGGATGGATGGTTTGCTGTGTTGTCTCCAAAAGTAAGACCACGGGAAAAAGTAAAGATACTGTGACTTAAAAATCTCTGTAGCAGTTAGCATGTGATGAATTTGCTTCTGGCTTTAAACATGACTCTGTTCATGAATGCAGTAGACCAAAGAAATCGTCTTGTGTCTTGTCCATCCAATGTGAGCCTGTATCTTTGTATAAATAAGGGCTGTTTCTATGATTTCTAAAGGGTTCATCCTACATTTCCCCTTCCAGTGCTTTACCAAATAATGTATTTTGGTTTATACATTTCCACAGTGCTTTTGGGTATGTGAAATTGGTGGTACACATTAGTGGAACTGTTAAAGCCATCATTAGATGGACAGTAATGAGGACGATAACTTCCAGTGGATTTCCCAAGGTTAAAGTAGAACATCACATTCTGGCGCGCTGTGAACTCAATGTGTTTGATCAGTTTCAGTTTTGCTAGAATGTATATCAGTCTGGGAGATTATGCAACTGGGCATTTCAAGTCACTCCAGGGTGTTGTGCCACTCTCATAAAATTTAATGAAGCTTATGAAGGTTTTTTTTTTTTTTTTTAGTGGTAAATCAAAGTGCTAAATTATCATTCAGAAACTGTCTTCAACATCCAAGCTACATTCTCAAATATGAGGTTAAGAATAAATATGTGCTCAGTCTGAATTACAGCTAAATCAATATAGTGTGATTTACAACATCTGGTTGAATTTAAAGAAAGGGCATTACAATGTCATCAGGGTGAAAGAAATGGTAAACACAAGGTCCCTTTAATTAAATCGGTTGGGGTGGGCTGTGGTTAGATCTCCAAGTTAACCCTGGCCATATATACTGTATTGAGTAAGGGTATCCAACCTTTCTTATACCTATTGCTGTCAGCTGGACCAACAGATGCATTTGAAAAATATCATTGATGTCTCCTTTGAAAAACTGTTATTTATTTTATTGCATTTAATTTAGCATGGGGGTACAGGGGTGCAGTGGTGCAGCGGGTTTGGTCTGTACCTGCTCTCTGGTGGGTCTGGGGTTTGAGTCCAGCTTGGGGTATCTTGCGACAGATTGGAGTCCCATCCTGGGTGTGTCCCTGCCCCCTTCAGCCTTACGCCTTGTGTTGCTGGGATAGGCTCCAGTTTGCCGCAACCCCGCTCAGGACAAGCAGTTTCATTCAATGTACATAAGTCATTTAATTTAGCTGTAGTGTGTGTGTCCATAAATGTATTATCATGTGATTTAAGATAATTTATGGTATATATGGTAGTTTTTGTCAAAGATTCACTCACCAACAGACCCCAGCATGTGCTAATTGACAGAAATACTTCCTCCCCACTGATCCTCAATGCTGGCACTCTACTGGGAAGCGTCCTGATCCCGGTGCTGTATTCCTTGTTCACACATGAGTGTGTGGCCAGTCAAAGCTCGAACACCTTCATAAAGTTTGCTGACGATACCACCATTGTGGGTCTGATCACCAACAACGATGAGATGGTCTACAGAGAGGAGGTCATGCTCCTGGCAGAGTGGTGCCAAGACAACAACCTGTCTCTCAATGTCAATTAAACTAAGGAGCTCGTGATTGACTTCAGGAAACAGGATACGGCTCATGCACCCATCTACGTAGGAGGGGACATGGTAGAGAGGGTCAACAGCTTCAGATTCCTAGGGGTCATCCTCACTGCCAAACTCACATGGACTGAGCAGACAGCATCAACCATCAAAAAGCCCATCAATGTCTCCACTTCCTCAGGCAACTGAAGAAAGCTAGGATGTCCACTACAGTCCTCACCACTTTCTACAGGTGTGCTGTGGAGTCTGTCCTCACAGGGTGTATTACATCGTGGGGTGGCAGCTGTTCCATACAGCACAAGAAAGCCCTACAGAGGGTGATCAAAACAGCTCAGGAAATCATCGGCACACAGCTACCAGCAGTCCAGGACACCTACACCACATGCTGCCTCAGAAAGACGATGCGCATCATGAAAGAGCATAGTCACCCCGCACAGGCACTCTTCTCTTCTCTTCCATCTGCAAAGCGACTCAGGTCTATTCAAACCTGCACTGCTAGGTAGCGGAACAGCTTTTACACCAGTGCTGTAAGAGTATACAACACTCACCAATGTGCCACCTTTAGTAACTACAGTTGGATTGCTCCACCCAAGCACATCGGTAAATTACTGTCACTTTAAGCATTCTCATTCCCACGTTCTGAGTTCTCTGGCTGTCTACTGCTATTATTGTTATTATTGTTACATTTGTTTATTATTGGTATTGCTATTGCATTACTCACTGTCATTCTCATTGTAATTGTTTTGTTTTGTGCAGTATTTCTATTGTCTTGTCCTTGTCCATAGTCTGTGGAGCAGCATTCAAAAAGAATTTCGTGATACTTGTACACAGCACTTGTACCTATGACAATAAACTTGAAACTTAACTTGAAAAAATAAGAAAGTGACAGAATCTTACCTTAACAAATTTAGGCTGCTCAAGGTTACTGATTTTTGGAAGGACTGTCTCATGCCTACATGTCAGTTTTGCTTATGATTTTAAAATCTATATTAAGCAAACTAATAGGTTCAGTGTTTGCCTTTCTTTACAGTTAGACTCATACACAATGAAGGTCTGTTAAATGTGTCTATTTTAGAAATCCTTTTAAGCCTTTCAACCGTATTTCTATACCATGCTACTATATTACTACACTGTAGAACATATATCAGGCTCAGACTTATATATTTCTACAGGAAAATGATCATGCCTTGGGCCTTTTCCTGAATGCACTGATTAGATAGTCTCCTGGATCTTTTCAGAAGTGCACAGGTAATTTAAATAAGTATAGACCTCTTCAGGGACTCTTGGTAGCAGCAATCTCTCCAAATGTGGTTGTATTTTGCCAGTCAAACCTTGCCCCCGAGAACCATAAAGACACCTATAAAACTCTCTGAAAGTGTTATTAATTGCCAGAGAATCATATGTAACTAAGCCTGAGGGTGTCCTCACAGCCTTAACAGACCTCTCAATCTGTTTTTCAGACAGACCTGAAAATAGATGTCAGGTTTAGAGCATTTTTGTTTTTAAAAAACAGTTGCTTTTTAATCCATATTAAGCCTTATCTTTAGACTGATTTGCTGCTTGCATTGTCATTGGTGACCATTTGTTTTTGCTCTAACTGATTTTTTTCTCAATCTTATTTTATCCTGTTTCATTTCATTTGTTAATTCATTAATTCCTCTGCCTATAACCTAGAGCAGTAAGATGCCACAGTCTTGAGACTTTCACTCTGTTATAAATAGTTAAACTGCTGAACTGGTTCTCTTTTAAATAGTAAAACTGATGAAAGCTGATTTTCTTGCATGACACAAATGCCCTTACATAATAAACAACTATTCAAAACAGAGGAGACAAATCTCTGTACTTTTATTCTCGGAAGTATCTTTTAAATGTTTGCTTCCAAAAAGCACTAGTCCATGATCTTGGGTGGTGTTGTCTAAGTTACCATCTGCTGTTCAAATCTCCAGCAAGACATCCAAGACCTTTACAGTAGTTATTAGATAATAAAATTATGTGGGAAAGGAACTGTGTGAAGTCCTCATTTTTTTTTCATCACCATATTAATGACAAAGCTGGACACTGAGCACACGGGGCAGGAAAATCATACTCATTTGAGCTGTGGTGTATGAGGAGACTTTTAAGGCATCAAGGACAGGAAGGGAAACAAGGATTGCACTTCAATGTGTCATGAGTTCATTCTCTTGAAAAGATGGTAATGCTGGTAAAAGTTGGAGGAGAAGGAAGAAGAGGATGGCAGAAACCAGATGGATGGGCTCCATCACAACGACAATGGATGCATCTCTTCCAGCGTCGAGGACTTCACTGAAGGACAGAACATTCTGGAACCTATCTGTCTATATAATTGCCAAGAGATGTCATCAACTTCACAATGCTTAAAAATATGAACTGTTTTTGTTCCTTGTTTTGACCAAAAAAGATAACATTTTCTTTGTAAGATTTGTCTGCACATAAATTCCTATCCTTGCATCTAAATGCATATTATGCTATATGGAATATGAGTGGACTTTGTTTTCCACCACTTTTATTCATCTCTTGTTTTTAATTTATTGAAATTCATCACTTCCTATTTTATTAGTTAAGTGTTTTGTAAGATTATTCATGTAACTCAATTGAAATAGTAATTTGAGGGGTGCTTTCATGTGCAAAATTCAAATTTAAATGAGCTACAGCTGTGTCAATACATCTTACTGAAGTCTTTGATATGTCTAATTATGTAAACAAGCTTTAATAAGTAAGCAGCATGAGTGCTATGCTATTGAATCTGATCAGGACTATGTGGTCAAAATGTCAGCATTTTGCTTGAAAGTTATAGGATCAAAGGCTTTGCCACTCTCCTCAATTTGACCATAACCTGAACTGATCAAACCCAAATGCAAGTGCTTTCACCTAACAACTATGAGCAGTTTGATTACTAGTTAGCACTGCCAGCTGTCTGAATGGCCTACAGTGTTATGGGGGACTGATTCAATCAGGTGTGATTCACAAAATGAAGGTATTTTCCTTTTACACAACACACACACACACACAATGTCTACAAATGCTTGTCCCGAGCAGGGCTGTGGCGAGCCGGGACCCAGCCCAGCAGTGCAGGGCACGGGAACACGCAGTGGATGAGACAACAGTCCACTGCAGGGCACCCCACGCAGGACTCAAACCCCAGACCCACTTCAGGGTAGGCCCCAGGAAAAGGCCCAAGGCATGATCACTTTCCTGTAGAATTATATAATAAGTTTGAGCCTAATATATGTTCTACAGTGTAGTAATATAGTTTAGAAATACAGTTGAAAGGCTTAAACCCCCCTCATTTTATACAGCATGACCCCAGAAATTTCAAGTATTGTCACTGAAAATACATTGATATTTCTGATGCTTTTTGTTGTCATTTATCAATCATAACAAGTAACTACAAAGAAATAAAATAAAATAAATTTCCATTTGCATTTGCAAAGTTTTCTGAAAGTCATTTGAGGACCAAGTAATAGATTTGGTTATCCTAACTTTTGATCAATCCAGTACTTGTCTTATACTTTCCCTATTTAATCAATTCTTAAATATCTTGCAATACATGCAAACCTACATTTTCCAGACTGATCTCCCTTTTTCCTCTTTCTCATTACTTTCTGTTTTAGTTACCTAAAGAGTTGGGAGTAATATGTGTGTGTGTGTGTGTGTGTGTGTGTTTTTTTTTTTCTTTTAATTGTCATACATGTACTAGCCCAGGTACACCTACAAAAGATTTGTTTTCTTTTTACAACATTATTTCTTTTTCTATATTTTTATGTGTGATCAAGACTATAATTTCAGACTTTTCCTATACTGTAAAGCCATGCTTACATTCTAAGAACGTAAACACATGAATGTTTGCCAATGTCAGTATTACTATTTCTACCCTAACCTGAAGTAAGAAATTATGAATAAGATGTTTTAATTTATTGATGATACCAACCTGCAAAAGTGCTTCTTGCCCTAGGCAGATCTCAAGGCTAAAGTAGTTCTGACAAAGATAAAAGTAAAAAGTGATGCTGAACTTGAAGTTACCTAGAGTAAATGAGATCAGTTTTTGCAACCAATTCATCACTGCATGTATTTTTATTCATAAAAAGGCTTTCAAAAATTTTCTTCAGCTGTTCCTGGCACACTGGTAAACTTAATGGAACAATTCCTATGTGTACATTGGTAAGATTAAAAGACATATTTTTTAAAAAAGGGCCATAATTCTGCTTTTAAAGTTTTATTGATTTAAAGGTACACTGAATGCTTTTTTCATTGGGTATTTAACAATATGCTAATTCTTTAATATCCAGATTGGCTGGGACAACCAGTGTGACCAGGACTGTTGTATCCTCTATTCATTTCCAAGATTCAGAATCAACACAATAAAAAAGGTCATTAGCACAGTTGTCATAAAATAAATGAAATCCATCCTAAAAACATCTGACTCCTGGGGAACAGCAGATAGGGACATCATTTTATAACCTCTAATTTGCTCTCTCCACCACACTAATTATGATGTAACTGGAACAACAACGTGAGGTGTGTGGTGATTAACCCCAGGCGGAGAGTGGGGTCTAATGAGAAGAGCGAGGACATCAGGTCTATTCAATCGTTTTCCTCTCCTCCATCGTGTTTAAATGCCTCTGTGACCTTGTAATGGGTATCGGCAACGCAAACTTGAACCCATTTAGCATATTGTAATTTTCCTGGCGTGATTGAGCACTTGGGGTGTAGGCATGAGGAACGGTAATACTGGAGCTGGTCACGAATCTTGGAAGTTTATAGAGCAGTCTCTACTTTCTTCTAATTTATCGAGAGATTAAAACTGCATAAAAAAGAATGAGAATAAAGAAAAACATTGTTCCAACAGATCAGTCTCATGTTAAAATAATAATAATGTAATATATTAATCAGTTTGAATTAAGCTGAAATGTTGAGCCAAAAAGTATTTCAGGCCTAGCAAAGATAGGCTATAAAGTTGTTTGATTGCAGTAATCACTTACATACTGTACATTCCTAATCACTCCTACGGGGGCTTTGTTCACTGGAATTTTATTTATTTATTTTTTGTGTGTCATTTAGTTGCATACTTATACTTATTCCAGATGCCATGTCTCATTTTGTATGTAACACTACAAAATTCTTAAAAATGATACAATATGTACCAAAGGATTCATACTGTATTAGTTCAGTTTATTAAGGGGAGGCACAGCCCATTTGAGTACAGATGATAGCATAAGTCAAATGATGGAAGATACTTCTCAATCTTGAGGTTGGCTAAGTTTGATTTAGATCTTGGTTGGGGTTAACCAGGCCCCTGGATACCCTCTGTGCCATTCAAATAATTTTTTTAAAGACAAACAAATTATGTACACTTCTGTGAAAAGACTAGGGTACTGGGTGACAAAGAGGAAAGGACTGTGGATCTTGTTGGACAAACCCTAAGAGCAACAATATATAATGGTATGGATAGACAACTGTATGGACGGGGAAGTATGTGTTACACTTGTCAGCGGATCTCCAGTGAGGTGCTCTGCCTTTCTGGTGAGCTCCATGTACAATTAAGGCCATGGATTCTGAAAATGTGTCAGGTGAAGACATAAACAAAGGCTAGTTGAAAAATGAATAAAAAAATAAAACTTTTAAAATCCAAACATTAAAAATTATCTCTTTGGCTCCTGTAAAGGTATATTCTGAATAGAGCAAAGGAAACTGATCCTACCAACGCTTTGGTAATTGTAGTTACCAATGAACCTTATTGCCATCTATTTTAATTTGATGTAAACTAACTGGAGATTTGTGGCAAGGTTACACACAGCATTTGGTTGGACAATGAACAATGTATGTATTTTTCCTGATGTTTAATATGGTTGAAGGTGTCAGGAAACTTTAATTACAGCTACAAAAGCCAACATACATTAAAAAAAAATAAATAAATAAATAAACATATCTTAGGATGGTAATACATTATTTTTACACAATATCCTGTTTCCTTACCCATCACACTACTGTTCATCACAATCTTCTCATTATTCGGCTATTAATCTCTTGAGTGCTCCTTCTCTCATCTGCAAGTCACTAGATTTTTAATCAAGTATAACAAATTTTAACTAACAACAGCATATTAAGAGATCATGATCTGTGTTGCATTATGTTAAAAACAGGAAGACAGAATACACATTACTTACGATACCATGAAGGACGGAAGATTTTAAAGAAAGTTACTGTATATCTGAACAAAATAGAATCCAAATGTATATTCTTGAAACATACTCTACTTTTGTTTTGTTTACTGCTGGGCATTGGTACACTCTTCAATAACATTAGAAGAAACTATAAAAGTAATAACATAACATAACATAACATAACATAACATAGCAAAGCGCTGGAGAGAAAGGATTTAGAATGACCACTGTCCCATTTTACACAGTGTTTCAGGTAAGTAATAGAATTTTGATTCTTTCATTAATTCAGCATCCTTCTCCTTCCTTTTTTTCTGAGGCCCTGGCTCGACCTCCGTCCTTGGACTCTGGTGCATGCAGCCCTCAGAATAATCAGTGGGTTTGAATTATAGTTTAGCTGCTTGATGGTGACACTCTGATCTAAAGAGCTGGTGTCCTGCTTCAAGCTTTTTAATTTCCACGCATAAATAATGATCAAGGAGTAATGTGCCGCACCACTTGCACTGAACAAAAAAAACCAGAGCACAAGGTTTACTGTGAAAGTCATCCCGAAGAAAAGAGGTGTCATGTTCAACATAGATGACTCAAAAAAAAAAAAAAACTGCTGGATAAAATAAGCCTGAATGGATTGATACCTCTCCACCAAAACCGCTGAAAGTGACACAGTAAATCATTGGCAAAGGATATCTAATGTATTTTTTAAATCTTAGTCGTAAAAAATGATGATGCTGATTTACATTAAAGTAATTATTTTTTCTACGTAGTTAAATTCATGGAATTATACTGGCAGTTTTATGATATCATTTAAATCAATGGTTTTATTTACTCCCCCCCGAATGTAAGTCATTTAAGCAGACTGTTTGACCTGTATTGCTAATTTCAGAACAATTCCAGGAGAGGTTCCAAACTGCTGCAATCCAACAATTTCAAATAAAAATCCAAGAACAACACATTTTTGCCAAAAGATGCCAAAATTTTCTTTATACCCTTGTTCCTCATAAAAATTTCAAATACAAGGAGTTGGGGGGGATTTTAAATTTCTGTTTTAGTGGTCTAAACACATGTCAAATATACTGTTCGAAAAAGAATTACAGTTTTCATTCAGCCATATCACAAAGAGTTTATACCTATCCTAAAAAAGGAACTTTCCCTAGCTGTGAGTTCTTTTACTATTGTTGAAACATTAACAAGCACCACTATAAAACTTGCACTGACATTTGCATGATGATTAAGACCCCAGAGGATGATTATGTGTAAATACACAATCTGTGTAGACAATTGTATGTGCAATGTTGGATTCATGTACCAGTGATTCATGAAATAACAAGTAATGTTTCTGCAAATACATAGCAGGCAACCATCCCCACATATCCCTTTCCCCAACATTCAAGAGGAAGGTTATTCTCAGGTTTTCAATTAGCCACTGGTGTGTTCAGTTCCCATTCTAATGCCTGCTTTGGTGTTACACCAGCTTATTTTGTGTCAGACTGAGCTAATGATATTAATTTTCAAGGCCTGTGTTCCACCTAGCCAGCTTTTCATAATATGGAGTGTGCTCATGTAATTTTAGTCCTTCCGCAATGCATGCACTGGACAAGATAAGTTAAAAAATATTCTATTCTTCAGCACTGTGTATAGGGGTAAGCAAGTATACCAAGTTGAACCTTCCAACTTATTTGTCATCTTTACATTTACATTTATTCATTTAGCAGAAGCTTTTCTCCAAAGTGATATACATCTCAGAGAAATGCAATTTGTACATTACATTAGGAGAAAGAGAGACATACTTGCAGACATGTGATTCTTAAGTAAACCTAGTTTGTTTCTTTCCACTTTATGCACCGATGTTCATCACACAAGTAGGTGCACAAAACTCAGGATAGACTTTAGGTCACTATATTTGATGTAGCCAGATGAATATGTCAGCTACCTTATTGAAAATTACTCTCTACATAGGAGAGGCCATTGTTATATCCCATATTTGTTATATCTAACCATCCAGCTTACACCATAGCAAATCACATCAACAAGCATCACCCACATTCCACTTTATTGGCATAGCCAGTAAGACATAGCAAGTCAGTATGGTGAAATGGTTCTGACATCCACCTTAAAGACCAGCGCTCTCTATAAGATTTAACAAACTGGTATATCAAGCCGAATATTCCATGAATCTTACTGGAGAGCACTCTGCAAAGGACAATTTCAATCAATATTCGCTGTACTTGCTACCATGAATTGAACTAACCACCATAATGGTCAGCTCTTTCTGAAAGGCATAGCCAACTGGTATGTCCTGCTGAGTTTGCTATTAAACTTTAAGAAATTGGTATGAATAGGGCATAACTAGTTGTTACAGTCACCTCAGCATGTAGTCCAGCTCTTTGTATATGACATAACCAATCTTTATATCCATCTGACCATGCCATCTGCCTTATTGATCAGCTGTCTGAATAGGGCATAGCTACTCAGTGTAACAAGTGAGATATACCATTCTCCTTAAAGCTCACCTCTTTTAACAAAGGTACAATCAAATGTCATAGCCAGATGAACAGAACTTAGTGCTCAACTAAATTTTTTTAGATGTCAGAATCACTGCATATAATTTACATGTTGCTGTTTTGCTCTCTAGGAAGCACCTATCTGGATCTAAAAATATTTAAGGGTGCATCTGCAGATATTTAACTTACATATTTTTTTATTCATTGAATGGCAGCTTGTGGAAATATTTTTACACATGTTTTATGCTAAATGTGTAACCACGTCTTTAAACCCATTTTGTAATCTGGGTTCATAATAGGCCAACATTACATTTTCAACTGGTTTAGAAAATCTTGTCAAGGGCTTTTTAGTATCTTGCAGCACAGAAACAAGCATATTTATTTGAGGTGTCTAGATTAATTAAATTTAACACTCTTCAAGGGTTGCTTGAAGAGGGGGAACTTCTTTACAGGTTCAGAAACTGAAAAGAGTGCAGTTTAGCTAGTGCTTTGTTTGTCTGTCTGTTTGTTTGTTTGGTTTTTGTTTGTTAAGGAGATACTTTAAGCAGCCTTTATTTTTGTTATGGGTAACTATAATTATAGCCATCATCACGGAGTCAGGCAAACTGCAAGTTTTAGGTACTAAATTGAGGATGTCCTTCAAAAGCTGAATAAATTGGCTATTAAAAACTTTACTAAATGTAGTCAGAAGATCATTCTCCGTTAGTGATTCACTAGATCGTAAAGAGTAAATTGGTGTAATCGAAGTGCAATTAAACACAAATGATATTTTAGGGCTGTGCTTACATGTATGTTCTATTTTGGTATATATACTGCTCTTGCTACTAATTAAAAAGTTCCAGTCTAGGATCATTTTCTCAAAGGTATGTTAAATTCCTGTCTATACCTGTATATATATATATGCATACAAATCAAAGTGCCATTCTTTGTTTATAGTGCTTAGATGAATTGCTTAAGCCCCTATATGTCACTTTGCACATGTCTTTTCTGTCAGCACTTCAGAATTTTTCTTTCTCTCACCCATGCCATTGCTCAGATATAGCCTCTGCTGAAGCATACATCTCACTGTCTCCGTGAGCTGCATGACAGTGCCATGTTCCTTCATGTCTTCCTTCTGCACATCAGCCACCTCAGGAAAATGAAACAGTAAAGAAGAGTGAGTTGCAGAAAGTGTTAACAATTGTTACACCCCAAAATCCTGACTGTGATGATGGGACTGATTCATCACTAAAACACGTTTGCTACTGTTTAGCCACTTAAGTTTTGTAAGTGTAATAACAAATCTACCTGTATTTATTCACTGGGTTGTTTGTATTAAGTTTTGGATATATCTATAACTAATAGCTATATGCCTAATTTAAAAAAAAAAAACAGTCCAAATGAAATTAATCTGGAAAATCTGATCTGGATGCTGCAAGGTACCCTTCCATCTCACAATATATTCCCACTTCTCCACTTCCTCCTCTTTTCCCCCTCTGAATCTATTTTACTGCAAACTAATGGCAGAAAATGAAAACACATGCCATTTTTGCTCTGCAACATAGAAAACTAGGGGAAGTAGATCATTACATTACCTTTCCTCATTTAGCTGACACTTTCCTCCAAAGCAAATTACAATGTTAAGGTACTCACAGTTATTTATGCATTTATACAGCTGGGTAATTTTACTGGAGCAGTTTAACATAAGTTCCTTGCTCAAGAGTACAACAGCCAGAGATGGGGATTGAACCTGCAGCCTTTGGAACCAAAGGCAGGACTTTAACCACTGACACTACCAGCTGTCCCCAATTAAGAAGTAAAACTTGGAAATTGTCTGTTTATATGTCTATGTACATTTAAATTTACTTGTATATGTAAATACACAGGTATAAAAGTATATAAATGCATATAGGTGCATAAACATAAGCAACGTACATAAAAAAAAAAAAAATACCATGTATGTAAATAATGGATGACTCAGCTTTTTGTGGTATGAAGACAGGGATATGTATACACACTCTGAGATGTATGTCTAATCCATAGTGATGCTCACAACCTGGTGAACTACATGTGACAAACGTGAACAGCTTTTTAATATGTTTATGTCTGGTCACTGCTCAGTGACTTAAAGACTAGCACATCTTTGATTTACTTTGACTGCATGCTGCATTCTCATCACTACACTAATTGCACGTTTTATGTCAGGAAAAGGTTCAAATTTGGGTCTTTAAACTTTAATCAGCCCCTGCAACTCTCAGTCGTATAAAATAAAAAGATGTTAAATTATTCCATAATTTTGTAACTTTGAAAACCTAATTATCACAAGAAAGGGAAGAGGAGAGCAGATATCCCACATGTTTGTTCAGTGCTGGGTTTCATCTAACATCAAAAGGCTGTTTTAAATAAGTAGTGTCATGAAACCTGACTGACCTATTCTGATATTGAACTAAAATCTTACAAAGATCTAATGTTTAATCTTAAATTAGGATTCAAATGAGAGGTTTTTTGCAAGCTGAAATGAAGAGTACATATTTAATGGGGGCCCAGAAAGCTAAATCAAACGTTCAGTGACATGAATTTTGAGCAGAAAGTATGCAAAAGAAGCAATCATTAATGAAGGAGCTGTATGATGTGGATCCAGTGTATGTGTTTAACGTGCCCATGCACTTCAGTAACTGAGTTCCTATGGGGGCATCCATTCCAAGTTCTTTTTTTTTTTTTTTTTTTTTGTTAATGATATAGTGAGTTTAATAAGTATTTCTCACGTGTAATCCTTAGATGATGTCACCATTTTAGAAGTTTGGTTGGTTAGATGTGAATAAGTGACTGAAGTTAGCTTAAAACTCACATAAAGAGGAGATTTGTTCAGTAAATACTCGTGCTCCTCTACTTGGGATGGTTTAACTTATGGTTTTTCAGCGTTACGTTAGTACAAAAGCTAAACGCATTTGGTAGAATCCATACTTCAAATTTTCAATTTCTTCCCGCACTTGCGATATGCAGTACGATACTCTCTTCCAAAGCTGGGCAATGGCAGTGAGCTGCAGTATCCACTCAGCCACGCTCGCAGTCTCTGTAGTAATCACACAAATGAGTATAAACAATTGATACTTTGTTAAAAGTGTTTTTTTTTTTTTTATTTTGTGTTTTCGTCGCAAAATTCTGTGGGAGGTGCTCTGGGAGTATGGGGTACCGGGGCCACTACTGCGGGCCATTCGGTCCTTGTACATACGGCGCGAAAGCTGTGTCCGCATACTCGGCATTAAGTCAGGCCTGTTCAGTGTGGGTATTGGACTCCGCCAAGGTTGGGCCTTCTCTCCACTCCTGTTTGTGGTTTTCATGATGTTGTCCTTTTGGCACCGTCACATGGCTGCCTCCAGCACGCACTGGAACGGTTTGCAGCCGAATGTGAAGCGGTGGGGATAAGGATCAGCACCTCAAAGTCTGAGTCCAAGGCTCTGTCACGGAAAAGGATGGTATGTCCCCTCCAGGTAAGGGGAGAGTTTTTGCCCCAGGTGGAGGAGTTCAAGTATCTTGGGGTCTTGTTCAGTAGTCTGCTTATTCAAGTTTTTCAGATATTTGAAAAGGTCACGTTGTATCAAATGAATAAATTTAGATTTTCACAATATATCCAAAGCTGTGAGTCCTACTGGCAAGAAACTGGTACAAAGATCTAAGCGTTATTAATGTTTTCCAAAACAAATGTCCTAGATTAAAAATCCTTGTTTTAGCAATAAATAACTGAGATCAGGTTGACTGAAGTTGTACAGTAATAAAAATATTTTATTTAATTTTTGTGTATTCTGTATTGAGATTTTGCTATCAATATTCTGCAGAGAGGGTAACAAAATTTTTCTGTTGATAACGTGAACTCATCTCTAAACTTTTGAAACTGAAATAGAATTACCAAACATACTGCATTCTGCTTTTATTTTCTTATTACGTTCAGCCCAAGTGATATGTATCCTGCAAGTGAAATGTTTGCAGTATTATTGAATATAGTGTACCCATCAAGTTATATATGCTGAATATGGCATACCATATAGTAACACTAGTCATTGTATATTCAAAACAAAACTCTCTTTCAAAGATGAAGTATTTAACTACCCACACAGGCATGAGAAAAATAAGAATGTGGAAAAGAGTTGATGGTTGCAATAAAATATTTTTTGTCTACTGCAAGTTCAGCCCATCAACTGACGCACTGAATATATTCATAGCGCAATCTAACTAATGATTGTATTATAATTAACAATTTTTGCTTTACTTGCAAGCCTCTCGCTTTTTATTTTTTTACAGACTTGTTTTTTTATTTCTTTCCTCCTCTCGCTTACCCATAATCCCCTTTCATGCATGACTTGCCGCTGCACTCAGCCTTGCTCATCTACAGAGCAGAGAACACAATTAGTTGTTTTTTTTTTTTTGTTTTTTGCTCAGTTTTGTATTTATGGTCTGTAGTTACCAGTGCAGTGAATTAAAGTGAGAAGGTTCTCTCTGTGTGTGCATTTAATTACATAGTTTTTGCAGACAAATAAAATAGTTACATGAGGATTATTTTGTTGTCATATTTTTTTTTGTCAGATGTTAAGTTTCTCCAGTTTACATTTGCAACCACAAGTATTCCTGTGTTCTTTGCTTGTTTTCCTTTACCTCTGTGAAGACCTGCAGTTGCTTCAGTTTTTAAAAAGTTGGCACTAAGAAAAACTTAGATATTTTTGATATGCTCAGGCCTTTTGTCCCATATATTACCTGTGATCAAGGTATGATGGCTGAGATTCTCCATAGAGCTACAGTCAGCAGCTCTAGGTGTGTGGTTTTCTGCCTTTAACAGTAATGACTCCTTTAAAATTGGCCTTCTGTGGAGCTCGCTACCACCATCTTCTGTAATCCAGATGATTCATAATGAGGTCATTGAAGGACATTTAAGTACAGACCATGATCAGCATGGACAAAACATGGAAAAGATCAAGGAAGGAGATGACAAAAAGGAACGAAAGAATCATGGAATCAGTCATAGACAGATGAAAGGCACTGAAATCCAAGAAAACACGAGGAACCAATATATGCTGAATGTCACTCGGTCCTGGCTTTAACAGTTTTGAAAGCTAACCACTCCAATTACAATGTGGGATTCCTGTTTCACAGCCGATCACAGAGATTGTCTGTGATGCCACATGGCTCCAGATAGTAGTTCATCATATGGTAAATGTATATATGATCAGGAGGACAAAAGTTATGTTCCTGCAAAACTTGGGAATTTACTTTCCTCAACAGTACAGTAATCTGTTTTTAATTAATTCATTCATTCAATCATTAAATTTCCTTAACTCTTCTACCCTCTACTCATTACATAGCTTGCATGAATTTATTTTACCGTGCAAATACAATTTTATACTTATTTTTTAGTGTGTTATACTGTAATATTTTTTTATTGCCCATTTCATTCTCAGAAAAAGCTCAATATTCAAATAGGTGCTATGTGTTTTGTCAATGTTTTAATATCCTTTTATACACAGCATGGCAACTGTCAAAAATCCATTTAAAGATTTCTAGTCATTAAGTGAGCAAATTTTATTTGACATTTTGACAATGGAAGCTCTGGGCAGTAAAAGCTTGTAGACAAGGATTTTGACTGCTCATCAATTGGTGTATATGCCTGCCATATATTATTGAATATTGCTGTTATTGTTATTTATTATTCTAAACACAGTCTATACATCAGAATATGGGGAGCTTTAAAAATGACACTCAGTGAGAATATTGAAATGAATTCCTCCTGTTCGATTAATCTCCTAACAGGGCACAAGTTTAAGGCATATTCAATAAATCAAAGATGATGTAGCTCCCTGCAACTGACCTTGTTAGCACAGATCCTCTCCGTTGCACTCTCCTCCCAGTCTATATCATTAGGCCAACACTTTTCACTGTATTCCAGCTCTTCTTCAAATTGTTAGACAAGGAGAACCTTGAGAAGCAGCCATCTCAGCGCACTTAAGAAATCGTTGCTGCTTTGTATGAATCCACAGAGGTATGCTGCATATTAATTCTACAATCTATGATGCTTTGAATTGAAGTAGCTAATCTGATTGCGCGTTCTTGACGATTTTGTGATACCTGACCTCCTGGTAAAAGCAAAGATACTTGTGGGAAACTTTATTATACTATACCAGTGAATTTCAAATTGCTGGAAAGAATTGTACACTTGTGAAATGTTAAAGTTGAATTAGTTCTGAGAAAGTTGTGAAACCCATTTATGTGCAAAATTCATTTGTGTGGAATTTTGTATATTTGTGTCTTGAGTCACTGCTTTTCACAAAAAGAAATTTCTTAAGAAACAAAAAACAAACAAGTAAAGCCAATAATTATTATGATTATGTTTTTTTTTTTTTTTTCCCCATCAACACTTAAATGGAAAGCTGACTCTTTTTTTTTTTTTTTCCCCAAATTTGGCTCACATACTTCATCAAGAAAATAATTGCTACATGACCTACTTTATCTCTTCTTTTTGCTCAGTTCCAGTGAGTATTGAATTCTATTTTGTGAGTTTCCTCTGGGTCAGCCTGGCATTTAGCTGATAGACATTTATCACATGCATTTGGAATAATGAACAAACAATTGACCCTTGCCTTGGGAAAGTAACTGAGATGGATCTAGTTATTGTAAAAGCTCGCCCATGGGTCTTTAGCCAATCTGTGCTCCCTCTTTCTCACTGCAGGAAGTTTTTACATTCAGACCTCCGATGGAAGTCATCTTCAGGGTGTTCTGGCAACTTTATTTATTTATTTACGTATAATACTTTCAGTACTTTTAAAATGCAGCATGAATGAGAACCTTCGGTAATCAATATAAAATAAGCCATATCCACATCCTGGACCTGCAGACACATCATGTGTAACATCCGAAGGATCCGTCCTTACCTCACAATAGGCAACTATGCAGCTACTTGTCCAGGCTATGATAACATCCTCTCTGGACTACTGGGACTCTCTCCTGTCTGGCCTTCCTGCTACTGCTTTCAAACCTCTACAGCTGATACAGAACACTGCTGCCTAAGTTGCATTTAACTTGCCAAAGCATTTGCATATATCTCCTCTACTCATTTCTCTGCACTGACTTCCTATGGCTGCCTGGATCAAATTTAAGACCATGATTATGGCCACAAATGCATCAATAGAGCTGCTCCCAGCTATCTAGAAGACTTCATCATCCACTACACTCTTCCACATGTGCCCACCTGGTGGTCCCACGCACAAAAGGTAGAGCACAGAGATTCTTGGTTCTGGCTTTGTTGTGGTAGAATCACAACCACTCAGAACTGCTGAATCTCTGTCCACATTTAAAAAGGGTCTTAAAACTCATGTCTTCCAGACTCATTTCGCCCATTATCTGTTAAGTTCATGTAAGGTGTAAATGTTCAAGCACTGTAACTTGAAGAACATCCCCGGATAACCATTACGCAGCTACTTTTGTAACATAATGTAAATGTTTATGTGTATCTTAAAAAAAAGAAAAAGGCATGCCTTCTCATGATTTTGAGTGATCATGCTTACAGTAATGTGACATTGCTTGAAAGTGAGGCCTGACTTTCGAATATCACACCTGCCTCAGAATAAATATGCATTTCAATAGGTACCTTTGACGTTCTTTATACTTTGGTTCATTTGCATGGTTAATTACACTGCAGCTAAAGACCTTTTTTTTTTTTTTCTTCCATTGTTCCCATATTGATGTGAATTTTGTTTGTCCACAACCACATAAATAACAACCACCTACACTATGCAACAGCATTGTATGAGTAAAAGCATTGTTCAGATGCAGCTTTCAAGCTTCTGGTTATGGTTCCAAAAACTGTTGTGGTGGCTTTTGATGGAATGGATGGTGGAAGACTGAAAAAAAAAAAAAAAAGAAATCACACTGAAAAGAGGCATAGATGAAGGTTAAAAATACCTAAATAAATAATAAAACTCTCATCTTTAATTATCAGTGATTGCCTGTGTAACTTGCTAAAGATAGCGTTGTGGGTTATTTTTTGAATTATTGCTATGGCTGTCACTTAAATGGTCACTAGATCACAGAGTTCACATTTCCATTTCACTGCTGTCCTGCTGTACAACCAGAAAAAACATGAAATCAGAGATAACATTGCATGGTTTCAGGCAACAAAATTTTCCAAGTATATTCAAAACGTGGCTCAAACTGAAATGTTTGGAATACATGTACAATAATATTCCATACAGATAGATCCAAACAGGAGAAATATCTGAATAGCAGAACAACCAGCTGTATTAATTTAATCTAATGACCCAAATTGGATGAGTAGTTACTCTGATGAATTGATGGATAAACTGGCACGGTTTGCATAACTAACGTATTTTCTGATCAATGCTGTTTATGTCTGTTGCAGTTGTGTCACTTCTTAGGAATCAAAGACAAGAGATTAAAAAGACTGACATAACACCAATTATGTTGCAAATTCAGTGAGTGATAATATTATTATTGCTATGTTTGACAGTATAACTTCCACTTTGTATAACAGCAGATTTGTATGACTTCCTTGCTAGGACAAACATTGCTCATTTGCTAAAACTAGATAGTCATGTGACCACAGCATCCACTGTCTATTGTTGAAAGGCAATATACCTGAATATGGTAATTGTTCTAAGATGACTTTCAAAAATGATTCTTATTGTTATTTTTTAGCACATCACCAAAGGTAATTATTCCATTCTAATTGTAAATTTTTTGGTGTAATATTTTGTATATTAAGTTTTTTGAGTAAATCACAATTCTATTTGCCACTTTTATGTGTTTCTTGGCGAAGCAACCAAATTATTTATTTTAAAGTAACTGGTAATTTCCTTTATGACATTGTTAAGACACCAAACATTTGTCATGGTTAAACAAAATTGACGAATGCACACATTTTTTGGGTAGTGCTGCAGTGACATTTATACTCAAGAGTTCATACAGTTGTCTCTGGTCAGTTGTAGTTTCTGCATTCTAGAGTGTTAATTTTAATATTGTCAGCCTTCCATGTGTTACTGATAACCAAATTAACCAAAGGAATCAGTAAAACATCACAAAAAAGGGTTCAAACTTCCAAACTTGGAACAGTTTCTTAGTCCACTGAGAGAGGCCTTCAATTACTGGAACAGTAAGTACCGAAATACCACAACACATTTGCATTTATTCAAAGGAGAAATCCACTTTAATTTGATCAGCTCATATTTTGTTATGGTAGGGATCAGAGCAATGAAGCTCATGGTTTTTCATATCTTTAATTTTTTGGCTTGTGGTTGATGCTCCATAGTTTGCCAAAGAACATTTTGCTATGAGCTACTTTTTTCCCTCATAACACCACACCAAGGACTAATTTGGCATCTTATGTATATTAATTCACAGTGTACTTTTTTTCCTTCTGTGTGTCTTTAAAGGACTGTCTGTCCCTCAAGGTTTAATCAACTCCTTTATATTTACTTTATTTTCTGCATGATGTCGTGGTTCATCTGTCCACAACTCTGATCACACAGGAAGCCAAAGACTGAAATGAATAGTGGATTATGACAAGAAATGTGCAAGGCTTAAAAAAAAAGTTGAAATCCTGCGACCTTAAAGAAAAGCATTAATCTAGCGTACCAAGAACGTGAAGGTCTTGTTCTCTATTATGCCATTTGCATGTTTCCGGTAATAAAGTATCACAAAGATAAAAACTTCAACAGCTACTTTCATTGCCCTTGTAGGATTGTAGGACTAGCCTGATACCCTTTACAACAGTGCATGACAGTGTATAGTTAATAGCTTGAATTCTCTTCTTTCAAAGCCTTGTGGAAACGTAGAGAAATAGCAGATGAATTGATAAATTCATTTTATTTTCTATGAGATGTATGTCACTTATAGGGGGTGCGGTGGGTTGGACCGTAGTCCTGCTCTCCGGTGGGTTTGGGGTTCGAGTCCTGCTTGGGGTGCCTTGTGACGGACTGGCGTCCCGTCCTGGGTGTGTCCCCTCCCCCTCCGGCCCTACGCCCTGTGTTGCTGGGTAGGCTCTGCGACCCCGTATGGGACAAGCGGTTCAGAAAGCGCGTGTGTATGTCACTTTGGAGAAAAAATGTCTGCTAAATGAATAATTGTAATGTACATGTAAATAAATGTGAGAGTGTATCTGAATTGGTTTTTTTTTTCTTTTTTAAATCAGTTTTGACCCAGGCACCATTTACAATCAGTGGTCAAACTCACAAATAGTCTATCTTTTTTTTTTTTTCATAAGCAGCACTGAAGAACATGAATGTTTACTTCGACACAGTCATGATGTGAAACACTAAAAACCAGCTCTGACTGGAATAGGAAGGAATCAGTCACAGGCAGAATGTGATGAAAACCACTTGGTGAACTTTCTCCACTACTTTTTTTTTTTTTTTGAGAGAGAGAGATCAAACAACCAAAAAAAGTCGCAAACATTGTGGATAAACCTGGAAATGGATGTGATAGAACATCTTCTTTTTTCCGGTTTCCAATTCTGTATGTAAATCATTCATGTTCTCCAGCTGTCTGGTGGTGAAAACTCCAGAGCTGATTTTAGCTCACTCTGTCCTTCCTTTTTCCGAAGGCTATGTTACACATAATGCTATAATGCTATAACTACTCATTGTTACCACCCAAAACACTAATTTTGATTAAATCTCTTTTCACCTTAATTCTTTTCAAGGGGAATAATAACCCATCCTCTTTAAAAGTGCTGTTTAATCAACAGACAAATCCTTCACAAGCACTAATGCCACCCCTGTGCAGATGTCATTATGCGGAATGACCTGCAGAAGTCGTAAAAGTCCTAAAACAGTGGCACCCTGGTGTGAATGTTTGCACAGTGCAATAATATCTTTTTCATCTTCTACATTCTCGGAGTATATAGCAATAACCACAAGAGGAGCAGCACACATCTTGCTGCACAATATTACTGACCATTGACTACTGACGATCACTGTGGAACTAGCATGGAAGTACAATAAGAAAAGTATCAGTCACTTCAATTCATTCAAGAAGCATTGAGTGCCCAATACTGGTCCTTGCAGATAGCTTTATATGCCCCTTTTCTCATCTGTTAATTGAACATTAATTTTAACAGATTTAGTAAAATTCCATACTTAGACAATTAGAGATTTGAGATGCTTTTTGATGGATCTAGACTAGGAATCAGTCCTGTGTCCTCACCTGATGAACCACTGGTAAGAAGACTGGGATACTGATACAAATGGGCAGTTTATAGCCTTGCCTCAGGTTAGGAACTCTCTGGTGCTGCTGGTATCTATGAAGCTATGTATCTCCTGGTATCTATGGTATCTATGATATTGAGGGACCCTGCTGTTAAGTACCTGTGTTACTGTTAAGTACCTCAGATTGCTTTAGTAGTACTTTCAGCTGTAGAAACTGAAAGAAATGCAAAACTTTTAAACTATGAATCTGCTAAATGTCTATTAGCTATGTTATAATGTCAGAAATGCAGAAATTGTGAAATGTGTATCCTTCACCATTGATCAAGACACGCTTCCCTCTTTCACTCTGAATCCAAAAATTTTTCCCGATGTGGGGGACACCTGGGGGTATCTTGATTAGCCCAATACGCGGCTATTGATGGAATTTGAGAGTGTACAATGCGTCAGATATTTCCCGTCTGAAACAGATATTTCAATCAGGAGCATAGTGCAGGCAATGGGCTGATAACAACAGAATAGGGCAATGTAATCATGTAGGAAAAAGGGCTCCCAGTTATCATTAATTAGCTAAATGGCTCGACAGCTTCAGGTTCCTCAGCCGGAGCTGATCAAACATTGCACTACTAAACGTGCAGTGTACTTACATGCACAATGAGTGCATTAGTGCTCTTCCCTAGGCTTTAATAATTAAAGTCTTCTATTTCTATAAGAAGACAGTAACGTTTTTAACAAGCCCCAATGTGCTCTATTATATTGTGTGTGTGAGTGTGCGCGCAGGAGTGAGAAACAATGCATTCCTATGGCTGTGAAGTGAAATCACAATGTGCTCTCATTACTGTTGTAACAGGGGTGATTGTATTTGTGATTTTTCCGCGGAGCATCACCACATTTGTGCGTGTGTCAGAGAGCGGGAGAGAGAGAGAGAGAGAGAGAGAGAGAGAGAGAAATATGAGAAGTGTCAGAAACTGAAAAAAAAGGTACAATAATGTATTTGAAATGGCACTATAATTACATTAGGAGAAAGCACTACACGGGCAATAATGTACGTCACTGAAAAGCATGAAGAAGTCTAATGCTGTCCCTTTTAAATACACACAGCAGTGTGTGACTTGTTTAATGGTCACCGTTAAGTCATTATGGTCTTTGTTTAAATGGCGCTCTTTTGAATTTTTAAGTGAATTTAGAAGTGTCCCAAATCAAAACATTAATTAATGACACTGCCAGCCGACAACCTTCAGAGGAATGACATTCCCTGTAGCCGTCTTGATCGGTCTACGCTGCAGACTGCTACTGCACATGAGCGACGGCCCGCTGAGCTAAGCATGGAATAGGAGTGCCCACTAGTGTTCAATGTTTAATGCAAAATGCTTGTTGAGGCACAAAACACGTGTGGGTGGCATACTTTTTCCAGCCAGAGACTTTCATACCCTAACATGTTTTCATGTGGACCTTTTGTTTGTTTGGGTTTGCTGATCTATGGTGAATTCTGCTGAACGGTGTTAAAGCAGAAGTTATTTTCAGCTTCTGCAAAACTTCCAGATAAAGAGATGAAGCGTGCTTTTTTAAACAGAGGAAAGACTGTCATTTTTGCGATCATACACTTTTGCAGTCGCTGGTTCCGTGTAGAGACTTTAGATAAAGATCGAGGACCTATATTTGTGTGCCACCGTGGAACGCTGGCACCCCTCCGCGGTTTAGACATTTCCATCCCCTTTTTCCTAAGTGATAGTGGACTCTATCAAAGAGCTGCCTAGTCAGCAGGACATCCCATCCTCAAATGGGACGAGTCAGCGAGTGCTTTCCCTTCCCAGGCCACCACCTGACGGCGCACCGCGGCAGTGCTGCTGGTTCACATTTCCATAACTGCGAACATTTCCTCCACAATGGATGCCAGCTGAGTGAGTGTTTCAGATGACGTATCATCAGCACAGTCTGGCAGCTTGATGGTCCTGTTCGCCAAACAGTAGATCTCCAAGCACTTACCCTAGAACAATGGTTCTTTGAATACCAAAACATCAATAGGGTTTCTCTGTAATTTTCCACTGCATCTAAGTTAATAAAGCCATCATGCTATGAAGGAATTGACTGCAAGAAAGATAAGTACTATATCACAGGCATAAATAAATAAATAAATACATATTTAACATGTGGAAACATAACAAATACATACTGCAGGAAGGTAATATCATAGCATAACACTACAGAGGAGGCAAAGCTATCAATTTGGCAAGTATTGCGTTTCTCACTAGAGAGAAGCTCATACTGAAGAGGTTTCAGTACATAAAAATGACTTGCATTGAAAACTTGTTGGAAGATTTTTTTTTTTTTTTTTTTTGCCTTATTAATACCAGCTCCATAAGTAGCATAACATGAATTATGGACCAGTTTTCAGATGCAGTGCACTATATTTATTATACTGGAGCAGAAGCAATAAATATGATAAGCTTTATGTTTCCTTTTACATGTTCACCACATTTCAAATCATTCATCACATAAAGAGCCTTTTTTTTAACAAAATAAATATTCACTGTTTTATAATGCAGACCTAAACCTAATGAATAACAGTATCTCCATTATTTTGGAATAACTGCAACTTGCCTATTATGATCTAATTCATAACACTTATCAGATGGGTAAAGAGACAATTTCAAAACAAGCTATGCCTCTTAATAGCGTTTTCCCCCAGGAGGTTGTACACAATCTTATTCAAGGGCATGAGGTAGCCTCCTTTGGTAGCTACTAGATGTTCTGCTGGATGTTTTACTAGATGTTTTGCTAGCCTCCACTCTGCATTTTATATGCTTACAGAGAAATCTTCACAAGGAGAGAAACTATCCCAATGCATCTTTCCAAAAGAGCTCCAGTTTTGTGAGCGCAAGCAGTGTGAGACCACATAACACGCCTCATTCACGTATTCACGTTTAGACTGCTCAAGGCAGCATTTCCTTCACTGCCAGCATGTATTATGCATAATTTTCGAGACTTAGCCGAGAATATTAACCGCACTCTCCCTTAATCTGAGATGTTACTTGTGCATTTATAATTTGCCGATTACGTATTTTGGGTGAGAAGAGTTCCGTTCTCTTGGAAGGAGGTTGGTTTATGTCCTGATTTATACCCTCTGTGGCATTATTAATACATCCAGCTGTTAGTGTGAACCACAGCTCTCTGGAGGACTAACAGATCTAGGGCTTAGTCTGACCTAGCTGACCACAAGGAATTGCTTCCCTGGTGAGGATCTTGATTGAGAGGAGAGACTTGGAGATGATGGGAGCCTTTGGGGTGTGTGTGTGTGTGTGTGTGTGTGTGTGTGTGTGTGTGTGTGTGGAGGGGGGGGTTCTGGATTTGTTGGTCTTTGTTCAAGACTAGGTTTTAATTTTGTATCCCTGCTGGATGTCAGTGACAGTACATGTCTGATTGTCAATACTTGTCAACAATACACCACAAATAAACTGACACTATAGCCAGTCATCCAGTATATTTAAGGAAATAATTTCAAAAAAGATTAGTTTCAACCTGGGAGGGCTTTTCAAAAAATTTTTGGTGCCTTGAGAAAAGTGGTAAAAGTTACTTCTGACAAATTGCTGGTTAAGCACCATTCTTTATTGACCTAGCAAAAATTTACCTTATGGAATTACATGGCATTCTTATAATAAAAATGTGAATGCGTGTTTCTGTATGTATAAATGTAGGTCATATATCAGATGTCAGTTGCCATGCAACAATGATATAATGATGCCATATGTGAAGACAACTTGCGTGATTTTCTTTTTTCTTTATTTTTTTCTTCAGATTTACTTTTAGAAATCACGGTGCAGCACTATGATAATGAACTGCTTCCCAAATACATTCTTAATTTGTTTCTTATGCCAGTGTCTCTATCAACAGCCTCTGCGCTATATGGCATCTGCCACTTAGAAAAGTGGTGTAGCTGACTTTAACTAATGACATGATGCACCAGAGATACTTCTTTGTTCACTTGCATTCAAAACATTGAATTTTGAAATGCTTTCTCTCTCTAGAGATCAATCAAAATAATATGTTCGAAGAAGGGCCCTAATTGTGTTTGATTGATTTCAGAAATAGGCCATTTACAAACAATTTATTCAAAGTAGAAAATCACAGATGTTTCAAAGTATACGTTTTAACTAACTTCTACTCCACTTCGTATTGCTGAGCTGCAACCTCACACAGTGTACAGTTATGGTCAGATGCAAAAGCAATGCTAAGGCATATGTATAACAGTTCAACATAAAAGAAAGTCTACTAATTATGTCTCAGTAAGCACGGAAATGTACACCTGTTGAAGGCAACATGATGGTCAATATTACAGGTAGTAAATGGTTCCCATGAACAAAGTCCTATCTTTAAGAGGCCTGTTAAAACTGTTCATTTGCTCCATGCTTTTGAAGTCTAAAAATGTCCTGTACTTATAGGGATACGATGAGCATGATACAGTATGTGGAATTATTATTTATTTCTACATTTATTGCTATACAGTATATAGACCCATGTTGTGCTGTACCAGGGGTGACTATTATTTACTTTTCCCATCCCATGTGAACAATAATTTCCACATGCTGACTTTATGCTGTAAGGTCATTAGGAATTTACAGTATTTAGGCATCAGTAAACATCACCATGCCCCCATGTGCAATGGATATGTGATATGTGTCATGTAAATTATCTGGAACTTCTCCCTAGAAAGTGACACATATCACAGTTGAGTAGTGCTGGACGTTAATAAGAAACAGTAATTAAGAGTTGTACATGGTGAATTGCTGGTCAATGAGGCTTTTTTTTTTTTTTTTTTTTTTTAATGCACGCCCCTGATATTCATTGTCCAAGGCTGATTTGCCCTTGAAACCCTTAATGGACACTGATGGTTTGGACTAAAATGGTATTACATGGTATATTAGCTGAAACATTGGTAGGGAATTAGTTGCAATGTGTGACAATGTAATTTATGTTGATCTGACTGTTGTACTATACAGGGAAGGCATTAAAGACCACACACTGACTGGCATACACCCACACACACGCATATACAGCATATGTATTTGTTCATTCATACAGTGTAACTAAATTCTTTAATTTGTCATTGTTGTTTCTGTGTACCTTTTTTGCTATTATTATGCCTTTGTTTATTTTTTCTCTTCTTTAGTAATTTAGCAAAAGCCATGAAAACACAGAGATGAAGTGTTTCAAAAATGAAAAGCCTTTTCATGCGAACTTGTGATGTCTGTGGACGCCATGGTGACAACTACAAGAAGACACCATTTTGTTCATGCACTTACCTAGAATATTCTGACAAAACCAAAAGTGGATCCTGTATAAGGCAACATTTTCTCGTGTGTTGTTCCATTAGGAAACACGGATACTAGGGAGAGGAAAGTAAATGCAGTGTTACTCTGCACACTTTGTGAGTGCTTTCAAGTTTACTGAAGCTTCTGTGTCCTTTTTTTCATGGCACTATGAGGGAGAATAGATTTTTTTTTTTTTTTTTAAATCTGCCAATGGTCGTATTACTGAAACTTGAACAAACATATATCAAACAGTAATAATGTAAAGTCCATTTCAATTAGATGTATCAGTCAAATGCTGAATCGGAATTTCTGCAACATGACTCTATAATAAGTTCTTCATTATGGTAGCCATTAGTCAACTGTCTTCTTTGTTTGTATCTGTTTTTCTTGCTCTATGCCTATGCTAAAGCATTCTGTGTCACTGCGTGAGAAGGGCGCTCTATAAAAATAAATTGCATTGAATTGAACATGATTTACAGTGCTATTATTTATTGTGGTCTGTGTGGGAAGGTGTGATCCGGATGTACCCTGCACAGCCATAAAGACTTGTAAGTCTTCAAGAAAAGGTTTTTATTAGACAAAAAGAAAACCGACTTAGTGATCTTTAAAGTAAAAGTAAACAGAAGAGAATTGATAATGTGAACCCAAGAGCACATAGAAGCTCAAAGAAACAGAGCAAACAGTAAAAGATCACTTCAGCTTAATCTGCAGACCATGAAAAATTCCCCCAACCCATCTTCCTCTCACTTTTTCTCTTGTCAAGCTGCCTCTTTCACTAACTCTGTCATCCTCTCTCAATTAGAGGTAGCAAACTATCGTTAACTAAGAGCTAATTGGAAAGGGCTTGCGGCACTCAGCAGTAATGCGGTGCCCAGTTCCACATTCTGGAGCTCTTCAGCATTTTACCATTGTTCTCCCAGCATTGTTTGCAGAGCCTTTCAGTCTTTCCAATGAACATTTGGCCAAACACAGTCAGCAGCAGTTACTGTAATTCAGAAAACACAGGAATAAAGGGATGCTTTGCAGTTTACATAATTTTCCTGTCAAATTTCTCCAAAGCAATTTACAACGTTAAGCACTTACAGTGATTTACTTATTTACACAGCTGGGCGATTTTTACAGTAGCAATTCATGGTTCATTACAGTCGATTGCAAAAGGGTACAAATGCAGGAGATGGGATTCAAACCTAATTCCTTTGAGTACAAAGCATCAGCGGGGGGTGCGGTGGCGCAGTGGGTTGGTCCAGGTCCTGCTTTTTAGTGGGTCTGGGGTTTGAGTCCCGCTTGGGGTGCCTTGCGACGGACTGGTGTCCTATCCTGGGTGTGTCCCCTCGGCCCTGCACGCTGTGTGCCGGGTTAGGCTCCGGTTCTCCATGCCCCATATGGGGCGAGCGGTTCGGACAGACAAAGCATCAGCTGTAACCACTAATGCTAGTGGTACCACATATTTGTTTTACTGTTTTATTATAGATAGATAGATAGATGTTTATATGTTTCTCACAATTACGATCTTTCGACAAGGGTCCATCTGTATTACATCTATGTATTGTTGAACGATAGATGCCATTTTGATTGGAATAAATGTAATATAACAATATAAGTCAGCAACAATGGGGAGGGTAACTGAAAACCTTTATACCTTTTCAAAGGTGCCTTTTAAAAGGTCTGAAATCTGATGTAAAAGTGTTTTTTTTTTTTAATTTTTTTAACCTCACCTTTGTTGTCTTGGGCTGAATCAAGGGAACAAGCCCTTGAACTGCAGCCAATGTTTTGATCTTGTGTGCCAAGACTGCCTTCGACTAAAGATAGAGGCTCTTATCAATTAGTCACTCAAGCACCCCCTATTCACTGGGTGGTCAGATTACTTGTCCTTGTGGTGAGGATTGACTTTTCCCTCTTTTTCCCTCTACTTTGTGTCCTTCACTACTTGATGGACAAGAAAGGCTTGGAAAGGAATATTTACATTTAAAAAAATTTTATCAGGTAAGATATATTCTTTTGTTCATGGTCTGCAGAGGGGAGCTGGATGCCAACTTAATGTGAGAAAGTGTTAAAAGGCAGAAATTTTAACTGCCACCATATAAATTCCTTGGAATCTCCATCCATTGTGAGAGACTGTTTTTCCAGGGTCACAGCGGTGTAGAGCCTAGTCTGGAAGCAAATTGGATAAATCTGTAATCACACAAATGTATTAGCTCTTACAATCATACACTATTCATAGTTTAGTGGAACCAATTGACCTGAAACAAGTGTCTTTGGATTGCAGGAGTAAACCAGAACACCTGGAGAAAACCAACATGAACCCACAGTCCATGTTGTTACTTCTTGCAGCCTAACACACTGTTTCATTCAAGGGTTATGTTGCTATCTGGTCCTAGCTGGAAAGAAGGGTATTGTTTAGAGGAGCAGGCTTGAAATCAGATCAGGGTATCTCAGAACAGTGCCAACCAATTTGCAAAAAGCTATCATTCTTGTTTTGGGCCATTTTAAATTGCTGTCATTGCTAACAACTGAGTATGAAGAAAATTTAAAAAGTGAAAAACTTTCATTTTTGCAATTTGATCTCAGAAATAATTTATGGTACCTAAATATTACCATATATAGCATAGCATACATAATACATATAATGAATGTATAAATTAAATCATATTAAATTATTATTGCAACCCTGCACAGGACAAGTAGTCACTGAAATTGGATGGGGAGAATATTAAACAATATTAGGCTTTGGAGAGCCCTACTAGACAAGGTGATTATGGATGGGCACATTTTTATAAAACAACATAACATAAAAAAGAATAATAAAAAAAAATATTCATTACATAAATATACATGTCTTCATACAGCATGTACGTTTTTACAGCATGCTGTCGGAAGTATCTTAAAATGTCACAGAGGGACGCTGGATATTATCCTTTACCTCTGAAAAATAAATTTATAGTGAGAGGTTGCAGCAAGCTTGAGTTAGCCTAACAAGACCTCAGAGGATGATGTTTTCAGTTTTCTTTAAGTGTCGAGTCATATAACATGGTAAGATGCCACAATGTTGCGCACCCAGCACCTAACCTTCACAAGCAAAGCTCAGAACCATCTCGTTGAAAGATTCATGGCTTTATGCATCTTTTACGGCACTGAGTGCGCTAATGGGCTTTGGGGCAAACCCCAAAGGAGCCAATCGAAAAGTGCTGAGCAGCACTTAAGGCAGCCACAGCAAGCGACAGGCTTCTGCGGGAGTCCCAGATACTGCAGTATCAGAATCTAAAGAACATGTTTGAGAAACACCTAGACCCCGTTAACTCAACACACCCTATTTAGCATCAACAACTCTGGAGGAATAGTTAGAATGCATCTGTAACACTTTTCTTCTTTCCTAGTGCTACATTATGTTGTATTTTCCAGGGACTTAAAGTTCATGATACCTCGTGTTAAAATATAAATTTTGTAACAAACCGCACATATCTACTGTCACTGTGGGCATAAAATCACCACAGAAGATCATCTCAGAGAGTTTTTTTTTTGGGGGGGGGGGCATTCCTCTCTGTCAATGTTGTACTCTTACATGAGAAATTGACAGGTGCATGTACTGGTATGTGGGCGAGGACAGAAGCCACTAGGAATGGGATAATGAGATAAAGCAGTAGATGCCGAAGCCTTTGGGAATGAACTAATTAAAGGAAGAATAAATTCTGGCTGAGTACTAGAAGAAAAGGGGCAAGACTGGGTTAAGAGTTTATACAGAGTATACAGCTCGGTGTTCCTCTGCAGGAAACTTCTATAAACATGGTGCTTCAGTACAGCTTACAATAAAACAGTGCTGAAAGTGCTGAAAGCACTGACAAACATGACATGCTGGTGTCAAATTGGAAGTGAAAAGGCTTAAACAATAGGGGTACAGTGAAAGGAATCATTTCTACTCAGATTCAGGATACATTTTTATTTGAACCAAAGATATGTTAACCCAGTGTTCCAATTTTGTAAGGCAAAATAATAAAATATATAAATATTTTCTGATAATTAATGAAAATACTGCTACTGGAGTAACTGCCTTTTAATACCTTCCCCTCCTTTCTTTGTTTGTGGATTTAACACAGACTTTTTTAAGATTTAATAAGAGATCTTGCAAGACAGACCCTTAGGCAGACTGCCTACCATTCGGAAGTATTTTCTTCATTACTGGTATCCAATATCAGAGCAACACTGTTAACAATGATACACGTTGAAGGCCTTAAATTTTGAGTTTACACTAATAAACATATATGACATCCTTCTTTATCTTTCATAAAAATAATTATTGTTGTATGTGTTATACATAGTAAATTTAGAAAAATATTAGACATGACATATACCCCTATGTATATATATATATATATATATATATATATATATATATAGTAACACATAATTCTATTTATTTTAGAAATTTACCCATTCCAACTCTGCCAATTTAGACCGTAGACAAAAATTTCCAGGTCATAGTACTGATGGATTGAAGTCTGGGCTATGGCTGGGTTTTTCTGGAATACTTAATTTGTTTTTGAGCAATTGCTTTGTAGTTCTCATGATTTGTATTGCCTCATTGTCCTGCAAGAACACGAATCTCTGCCCAAAATACAGATCTCATACAGAATGAAACAGGTTCTCTTGAAGAATATGTTTGTATTTGGCTCAGTCCTTATTTCCCTTGATGGCAACATGCTTATTATTCCCTCTTGATGAAAATATCCCATTGCGGCAACCACCACCATGCTTGATAGTAGGGGTGGTGTTACCTGGGAATTATTTATACTGCAACTGTTCTAAACAATGCCTTGCTTTAATCCTAAAGGGCTCATTTTTAATCAATTTAAACTTTAACATTTTCCAGAAGTTTTCTGGGTATTTCATACAGTGGTAAATTACAGGTGTCAGCCAGTATTAGTATATATTTAGGAACTCCAAACAAAGCAAATCTGAGTAATCCTGAAGAGATTGCTAATGTATGCATTATTTTTGGCTCATTAGCTCTGAAATTCTGCTAGTGTCATAGATGGCTAAAGGTAAAATTTCTTTAAAATATATATAAATATATATATATATATATATATATATATATATATATATATATAATGTATAAAATCTTTTTTTTTTTTTCAATGAATACTGTAACCAGACCATGAAGACCAGAAAAAATGAAATCACGTAGATTTCAGAATCATTAATTGGCTTTGAAAGATACCACAGAACTGAAAACACCCAGTAAAGGTATTTACAAGTTCCATTGCAGTGGAACCTGAACAACCAATAAATCAACTGGCTCTTACCACCGCCAGCACCTGCATCTGTCTTCTGATTAGGACGGAGCCTTGTGGTACAGCCTGTCAATGACTGGGACGGGAACGGGTAGGTGCTCTACTTACCTGACTGCCTGAACCCCGTGTGACAAAGTGAACATGTCAGCGAAGGAGATGCTAAAGACAAAAAAAAAAAAAAAAAGTCAATTAATAATGCAGCAAGATAGAGAAGTGAAATGTTATATTTGGTCAGAAAGGTTGCACTTGGAAAAATGGCTATGCTTATTTCTGTATTCTTATGTGCTACATTTTAGAATATTTTCCACAGGGTTAGCTCCAAGGAGACACTGCTGCATCTGCAGAGCTTCAGACGTCTGCATTACTGAAAGTTACTTGTTTATCTGACATGCCTTTCCACTTTTACAGGCATCTCGAGAACAGTGTGTAGCCACTCGGACACATTGCAGTGTTCTGGGAGTGGTGTCACAGTCCTCGAGAACATCCAGCTGGCCTCTTCTCATGATACAGGAACCTCGACATATGGCTGACAAATCAGCTCCTTGTCAGAGCCTACTTTTAATGTCGTTAGACAAACAGTACATATGTTATAGCGCATGCACATCTGTACCATTCTTGATAACTTTAAGAAGCTTTATAAATGCATTTTCAGTGGTTGGCCTATTATTCATTTACGATGCAAGCAAATAACCTCTAAATATAATAATAATAATAATAATAATAATACATTTAAGAATTTAACAAGAAAATATACTTTAAAGCATATACATTTATAAGTCTTTTTGAACTCTTCAGAAATTCTCAGAAAAATAAATACAGAAAGTCTGCATTCTGTGCAGTTTGTATTAATAAATGGATTATTATGTATTCTCTTCACGCTGGTGCAGTGCTTAAGGGAATATCTGAGTTCTAATAAGACCAGCAACCTCCAAGCAGACCAGGGACCTCCAAATCATAAATGATGGACACCACACCAAGGATAAACAGCAAAACTGGTCAAATAGCTTTTCAAGTTTAAGTAGAGAAATTCACTAAAACATGAAACGGACCTTGGACATTGTCACTGGCATTAGAAGCCCGTTTTGTCCTTCTAAGATTCAAACATGAAACTTTATCTCTTCTTTGTAATTCTCTCCTACATCATTTTCACCACTCGATATGATATATTACCTGCCATAGGCTTCCTGTCATTGAGGTGGTTTTACTAACATCACAGTGACCAGCATAATGCAAACAAAAAATCCTTCTTCTTTCAGTTCAGTTTAGGATTTCTTCAATCTGCTTTCACATCCATTAAAGGAACTGGTTCAAATCAAAGTGATTTTTGTGAAATGGTGCTTTGCTGTAATTTTTTCTATTTAAAGACATCCAGCATTTTTTTTTTTTAAATGTGCCCTATGCATAACAAGTAATAACATAATAATATACCCATCGTGAAATTGGCATTGTGATAAAAAGAACTTTAATTAATAGAGAAAAGTGTTAAACACTGGCCAGTTCATAACATTAACTCTGTCATTTGGAAAATTCTTACAATTCCTAAGTTAATTTCTGAACAGTCATTATATTTCTTTCCCTGCAGCTAAGTGTTAACAGTTTTTAGTAATATGCAGTATTTTTTGATTGTGTAATATGATTGTATTATGGGAACTTTAATTTTACCAGACTATACTATAAAACATTCCCAGTCTTCAAGGACAGAATATTCTCTTCAAATCAAGGCCATCGTTATTTTATTCCTTATTACTATGATAGGTTTTCTACTGCATGGATAATTTCACAGGGAGTGAATGCCTGAAGCTGCCATTGAAGAAGTGTTGAATAAAAAGCAATTCAGAAAACAACCTGACAAGCTGTACATTGTCACTCATTCAGCCCATCAGCAATATGCATTTAAAATATAGATTTCAGTTAGGGAAGCCAGAAAGACATTTTTTAATTTCTTTCAGCAGCTAAATGTGTTTTATTATATAATAAGATTGTTTACTGTAACTTAGATGGAAAGGTATCAAAGTAAAAGTGGTTATATTTACAGATTAACTTGTTCTACAGTACTAAATCTTACATAGACTGTATATTACCACGAAACTTCTTCTGCAGTCTTTTTTTTTTTTTTTTTTTTTTTTTTTTTTTTTTTAACGTTACACACCATTGGAATATGCTTGTCTTGATGAGCTTAAACTGCCCAAAAGTGACACAAAGCTGAGAGCACTTGTCCTTTATGTACCATGCTTAAGATCTCAGGTTATACACTTGGACATGTGAATTTTTTTTTTTTCAACACAAACTGATATGTCTGTCACAGCCAGGTATTGATTAAACCCATTGTTCCGACAAGTTATAAAAAATAAAATAAATAAATAAAGAAAGAAATACACACACACACACACACACACATCTTCAGAACCGCTTGTCCCATACAGGGTCGCGGGGGAACCGGAGCCTACCCGGCAACACAGGGCGTAAGGCCGGAGGGGGAGGGGACACACCCAGGACGGGACGCCAGTCCATCGCAAGGCACCCCAAGCGGGACTCGAACCCCAGACCCACCGGAGAGCAGGACTGTGGTCCAACCCACTGCACCACCGCACCCCCTTAAAGAAAGAAATAAATAAAAAAATAGAAATTTCCACCAACTACGTTTTAAGGATGTACACCAAATGGAAAATGCTGGGTTATGTATCACTGCAGATTCATCTTGAGATATACAATAATTTCCTCTTACTGTTGATTTCATTGTCACACTATTAAATGGAAGATTGCCACCTTCACTTCATAAAAGCAGCCTGAAGTGTATCGGGATAATTACAAATTGGAAATAGTGCTGATCCTAAATTTGAGAGATAACGCTAATCCCTGATGCCCAATTTAAAACTCCTCAGATAAGTTTTCCAAGCCTAATCCATCATGATTTCTTCTCATTGATAGATCCAAGTCATCTCCACTGCACCGTTAAGCCAGACTGACACTCCCAATTGATGGAATCACAGGACAGCAAATGAATATCGCTGGAAGTATCAGAATTAGAAAACATAAACACATTACCCTTGCTGGGAAGAAAATAAA
Organism: Scleropages formosus; assembly: GCF_900964775.1. Taxonomy (NCBI): domain Eukaryota; kingdom Metazoa; phylum Chordata; class Actinopteri; order Osteoglossiformes; family Osteoglossidae; genus Scleropages; species Scleropages formosus. The sequence goes on from NC_041817.1 coordinate 19,781,335, forward strand.
TAAATAAAAAATCTGGCTGTTCCCTGAAGCAGTGCAATACAGATGCAGATGGGCAAACTTTTCTGTAAGTTTTTGTTTTCTTCCTTTTCTTTTTGGTTGCATACCGTGAGGACTAATTGCCACCCATTTTCAAAACAGATATTTGCCGCTCACCCCTGCTTTGTTGAAGTACAGACTGTGCTTCAACAAAATGCTGGTGAGCATCTATTTATATTAGTTATCATGATGTTGCCTTAGCAAGCATTCAAGCATTTACTGTAACCATCTGCACTTCCAGTGATATGTATTTTATTATTGTGGAACAAATGTACTTCATATATCATTTTGTAGTTTGAGTTTGCTGGAATTAATGTTAGAACAAGTACTATTTATTTAGACACACACAGTCTGAAATCGCTTGTCCCATGGAGCCGGAGCCTAACCCAGCAACACAGGGATAAAGCTGGAGGGGAGGGGACACACCCAGGACAGGACGCCAGGCCGTCACAAGGCACCCCAAGCAGTACTCAAACCCCAGACCCACTGGAAAGCAGAACCCCATCAAACCCGCTGCACCACCACATCCCCCACTAGTATTTACTGATTTATTTATTTATTTTAAATAAGTGTGTTGCACATTAGACTGTGATATCTGATTGAAAGCTTTTTCTATGTGTTTCAAATAAATAAATACTAAAATAAGTTTTACTAAGTTTCTTGTGGTAAGAGTATGTGGAGCATTTGAAACATAAAATGATGGACATGAGATAGCCACCTTGAACTATGTTGGTGATGTCACTAAGATAGGGTCTGAGTGAGGTATTGTGCCAGCTCAAGTCAAGGTGCTCTGCATGCAGCTGATGATTGAACCTGGCCAAGGTGTTGCAAGGTACAGTACATGTTCTGGTCCATCTTTACTCTGTGCCCACAAAAAAGTGAAGTGAGAAGAGATCCAAGACCATGAGCAGACCATGCCCTGTATTGTATCATGACTTTTTCAAATCCAGCTTTTTCAGTATCTTGACAGGGTTAGTCAATGGCAGAGGTCTTTTCTAGTTCATTGTAGATTGGGCTTCTCACCTAAAAGCTTGACTGAAAGCATATATTTGTTCAGTTCCCAACTATAAACATTTATGATATGTAGTTGTTCTCGGTTTATGCTGTGTGCCTTTATTATATTTTGCGCTGACCACACTTTCTCTATTTCTTTTGATATTTCACATTTGCACATGTTCAAGTGAATACCCTTAAAGGTGTAAAAGTGATAATGTCAGTGGTAGAAGAAAGCAAAGTGATTTACTAAAGACCTGAAAGTAAGAACTTTTGATTAGGTTACATTAAATATAATAGATATAATACTCCTTTTATCATGATTGTCAGGTCATTTTTGTATAAGTAACTCAAAGATGAGGTTGCTTCATGGAACATAGAGATTATGGATGTGCTAGCCATGTAGACACAGAAATGGCTAGCGAAAATCACCGGTTCGAGCAAGCAGAAAAATCCATTAGTTTAGTCATGCAACTTGATTATTTTGTTGCAACTGCATCAATATCATGTATCAATGAGTCTTGAGCCGAATTTCTAAGTGACCCAAAATCAACAGAGAAACGACACAACAGAGCACATGAAACAATATAATGTCTGAAGGAATGCCCATTTCTTACTGTAAACATTATTGTTCCATTATTTTTAATCACAGTTTTCCATTCAGAGAGATTATTCCTAAATTAAGAAATTTGTTTATTTGTTAATAGAATGTTACAGTGCAAAGTATTTAAGGAAAATGCTGTATTTTTATGGAACTCAGAAGTGTTTCCAAGTTAGCTTCCACTATGCAAAAATTCATAAAGTGAGAGTCTGCATATAATGAATTGTTACTATAACTGAACAAAATATGGAACCTTGCATTTCTCTTAGGATTATCTTCTACATGCAGACATCAGGAACTTGGGTTATATGTACACAGATATTCATGTGTGTTTATATACATGGTACAATTGAATGCCAAGCTCGAAATCTGTCAATATACTCCTTTCATTCACACTGATTTAAATCTATTCTGTTAGCAGTGGAGTATAGAATAATATACTAAAATAACTTAATTTGAATTAGTTAATGAATTAATAAGGAATGCATTGATATTTACTCAAAAAATGTACAGCTTGGTATTAATTATAAATTCCAAAATAACTGCATCGTAAAGAAATTACAGTCTTGTAACATGTACCTAAATCTATGACTTTCAACATGTTAGAAGTCTGAACCGCTTGTCCCATACGGGGTTGTGGGGGCCATGGCAACACAGGGCGTAAGGCTGGAGGGGACACACCCAGGACTGGACGCCAAGCAGGATTTGAACCCCAGACCCACCAGACAGGAGGACCCCATCCAACCCACTGCGCCACTGCACCACCACTCCCCCCTAACATATTAGGAGTAAATGATTCAATTAAAAGTAAGAAAAAAAATAGTGTGGACAAATTCAGTAATATGTTTAATTAAAATTCAAAGACATTGAGTTATGGATATTATGTTTTAATGATGCCATTTGTCATGGACAACTTTATTAAGTCACTTGGGGGTGGTAAAATATTTTTTAAAAAAATTAAAATTTTATGAACCACTTACTACTATTATATGTTTGTTTAGCACCTTTTGCTGCTTCTTTAATCCAATTCTATGGTTTGACCTTCTGTCCCCTTTAAGGAAAGTTAATTTTCAAAGTAGGCCTTATAAGCAGAATTGTGGTCACACTTTCTAAAAATATGAATCATTATTCATTCCAAAAAAGAGTAAATGTTACAGCACACCTTAAGATCACCTTTGCAAGAAACCAGCAGAACCAATGAAAAAGACAGAGTTCCTTACCATCATTTTTTTTTTTTTTTTTTTTTCAGGCAATACTTACAAATTATAATTCTCCAAGATACTGCAGTACTTTGAAACTGTTTCAATACATAGTGATATTTTATGTTGCTGTAGAGAAAATACAAGTAACCCAATTTTAGTTCTTTTTTTTTTTCATTTGAATATGTCTGATAGAAATGGCAAAGGATGCAAATCTCCATTTATTTCATAGTAAATTTCATTTGAAGGAAAACCCTGTGCAAATGAAATAATTCAATTAAGACCAGATATTATCTGGTATATTGATTTATCAGCATGTCTAACCTGATAACTTGGTAAAAGGTGAACATGTTTTTTTTTTTTTTTTTTCTGTGATTCCTTGAAAAATTCATGCATGTACATGACCACAAGGATAACACCAATAATGTTAGACCTAAGAGAAACAATACATAATGCAAACAGTGCTGAAAAAAACATATTTTTTTTTGGATACAGAATGAAAAACTTGTTTTGTTAACCTTGTGAATACAGTTAGCATCATAATTCAACTGGGTCACTTTAAACCAGTCAAGGCCAGTAAAAAACCCTCTTTCAATGCATTTCCTTCACTGTATCCTCTGTCTGCCATTATCACAGCAATGATGGGGAGGATGGACAAAGAACATGGCCCTTTGCTTCACTGCTAACGGCCAGGGAAGAGGTCTGTGCCTGTAATGGGGTCCCAGATTGAGGGCACCATATGGCTCAGAGACTGATGCCATCCAGAGCTGTGTTTACTTTAGCATGCTCCGATGCGGTTTGAAGTCGAGGGGGGAGTGGAAGGTGGCGGGGTGTGGAAGCAGGGTTAGCAATCGCACCGTCAGCAGCTTCTGTGGACCTCATCAGAGTTGTGTGTCTGGGTGCGGGGGGTGTGCCCGTTAAGTGATCGGAGGACATTGGGACGTGATGTGAACCTCGATGGGGAAACTCCAGAGGATGAGCTGGGTGCAAGACAAATCGTCCATTGCTCTCTGCAATCGGGATGGACATCGAGGGAGCGTTGATGGGATAGGAATCGGACCGCATGCTAGCTGTGCATTTGCCCAGAGGGGAGGAGAAGAGGAAATGGCCCAGCATTTCAACGGTAGACATAGAGGAAGGTCTTTTGCTCGCATTGTGCAATGGGTGCCAGGTTTCGAATTGAATCAAGAAATCGATCACAAGCTGTTCTACTGGAGTTCCTGGCTGACAATGAGTTTCACAATCTCACAAAATTATGAGACTGACAAGCTCACTCTTGCATATACGTGAATAAAGGGCTTAAATCGACAGTAATCACATAGACATGAAGTTCTTGTTTCTTTTGCGCTTATAAACCGATGATTGTCATGTAGCAATAAAAACACATGCTTTTGGCTATTTTGTTTTAATTTGTGTATGAGCGTTGTTGCTCATAGTCAATGAAATATTGTGGAGATACTCTACTTTTAGCTTTATGTTCAGAAAGCAGTGCAAAAGTTACAGACAGAAAAAAAAATAAACCAAGAAGCATATTTTTTTCCCCTGCCTCTCTCTTATGATCCCTTGAATTTTATTGTGTTCATTGGATATTTTCTCTGAGATGCATCCCCAGGTAAACGTAACCTTTCCAGAGCTGACCTTATTTCCCTTCTGCTCCTTCATCCTCTTTTACTGACCTCTCATTCTCCCTAGAGACTGTCATCGACTCCCATCTTTCTCAAAAAGTAATAATTCCTTCCTCATTCGCCTTTTCGACTTCCATGTAACATCCACCTAATTTAGTAGCTGCAGACAATATGAACACCAAAGGTATACCATAGTACTTATCCAGTATATTCTCCATCAAGTAAAGACTGTTTTAAGGAAAGAAAAATGGAGGGAAGGAGGCAGAAACAATTTAGTTTCATTGTTTCACGGTTGGCTGTATAATTTCACAAAAGCACTGTTTATATCCATTTTCAAAGCTTTGGGATCCCAAGCTGATACATAATACCCTCACAGGAGAAGCTCTGACCTTGCACTGATCCCAGGCCTGTAACATATACGGCACACAGGACAGCCAAAAGGCTCTTGTTCCTTGATGGATCAGTAAGTGGAGTCTCTCCAAAATGAATTGGTCTCAACAGGCAGCACATATACAGCTGAGACCCTTCCATTTGGAGATCTGAGACTTTGTCTACCTAAACGTACGCTTTTAGCAGATTAAATATTAAGGAAGTGAATTTATTGCCTTTTTTGTTAGATGCAGAATCTGAAAGCTCTTCTTCTTTGGAGTCACTAGACCAATTTGAAAGACACATGGTTGCATAAAGGGTTACCTGAATGATAAATCTGTTGTTATTTCAATTTCTATGTATCTTATTAGAAGTATCAGGTAGAGCACAAAGGAGACTATGAATGAGTTAGCTCTAAAATTCTTCATAATATCAAAGAAAAAAAGAGCCATAGCAGGAAATAACATTGAAAAGTTCTTACAATATTTGCAAAAATCTGCATCTACCTTGTGCTATGCTTTATTTATGTATTCATAATCTTAATACTTTTTGTACATTGCTCTGAAATTTAGAGCAAAGTTAGTTGCTATTGACTTTAGGTCAATTGAAAATACAGTTTAAAGTACTCTTACTATACAGACATAGTATGTAAAATTTACTTCTCTTAAAGATGCCCATAGTTGGAAAATGTTTTGTCCAAAGCCACAGAAAAGGCAAAACTGAGATTTGCCAAACAAGAATTTGAATATTTTTCCTTACAGTTCTTCGGTGTTAAACCTCTCAGTGTGACTGTCTGAAGACATTTTTTGCTGCCAGCTAAGGATCTTGGCAGCTGTCTGTCCTTTCTCTAGCCCCAAGCAAGCATCTCCAAAGGGCAGTTTTCACACAGGGCTGAGTGCCTTTATTGACACTAACTCGAGGGGGAAGCCTTGTCTATGCTGTTTATGTTTTACAAGGGGAAAACTTTGTTTATGCTGTTTGTATTTTACATTTTTTTGCCCTTCTTTTAGACTTTCAACATTTACATGTGCTTCAACTTGACTTCATAACACAAAGATTATCAGTTTAAGTCCCAAGAAGTTCCCTGCTTGTTATACCACTAAGGAAGGCCATAAACTGCTCCAAATGGCAGATAACAGTAGAAAATGTCATGTACAAACCAGAGTAACAGAGGGCAGAGCAGGTGACATGCTACAAGCCAGGGAGACAGAAACTGCAGGTAAAGAGCAGTCGTGGCTCAATCAAAGCGCTGACCTGCAAGAAGTGACTGAGATTTTGTTAAGACTTGACTTGACTTTACCTGTTATCATGCCAGTCCACCACTTTGCTATTTAACAACTTCAAGACGCTCGTGCTTCCCTAGGTTCAGCTTTATCTTTGGTTGTTAGCTTTTCAGTACTGCTGTCAGAAATAAAAAAGAAAACAATCTTCTCTCCAGTGCAAAACTGCAATCTTTTATTTTCCCACTGCTTCTACTCTGCTATCTTAATGTCTGCATTTATGTCTACCTGAAGTTGTGCCCTCGCTTACTGATTTGGTTGGATACCTGAATCCAGCCCTGATTTTATTTCATAGAAGGTCACCTTCTTCTTCTAGCTTCATCTTGGTGATTAGTTTGAAGAGGGACTCAGCCATGATAAATTGTTGCCAAGCATAAATTCTTTCATTGTAGGTCTACTGAGCCAGTCTGCAAAACCAAGAGAACGCAAACACTTCCAGGCAGCTTGTGCTCCAACACTAATTCTGGACCATGTTACTGAATCAGCTGGCAGGTTAACTTTCATCTCTAACTGAGATCTGTATGACTGGCAAAGGGATAGTTTGATCAATCCTGATACTTCTCAGAAACAATTTATTTATTAAAGTTGTCACACTTTCAGAAGGGGGGTGCGGTGGCGCAGTGGGTTGGACCGGGTCCTGCTTTCCAGTTAGTCTGGGGTTCAAGTCCCACTTGGGGTGCCTTGCGACAGACTGGCGTCCCGTCCTGGGTGTGTCCCCTCCGGCCTTACACCCTGTGTTGCCGGGTAGGCTCGTATGGGACAAGCGGTTCGGAAAATGTGTGTGTGTCACACTTTCAGACAATTGAGAGATGGTAAAGAAGCAAAAGGTGAAGAGAGCCCTTTAAAGGAAGAAACACAAATCAGTTTTTAGAACTCAAATGGAAGCTAGACCTTCTAGCAACACACATTTAACCCTACAGCAACTCCACTATTGTAACCTATATTTTATTTACATTTATTAATTTAGCAAATACTTTTCACCACAGTGAAATAAGGTTATATTTATGCACTTAGTCATCTTTATCCATGATAAATTATAATGCTAGATATTTCACACCAAACTCCCTATTTTAATTGCAATCTAATGTAATTACTGTAGTTAGATTTCCATGCAGTGCAGTTATTGTGATTGTATAAATAAATAAAACAGTTTTCTGTTGGGGGGATTTGGCATGTGCCTGCTCTCAGTCAGTGTGTGTGTGTGTGTGTGTGTGTGTCTGTGTGTGTGTGTGTGTGTGTGTGTGTGTGTGTGTGTGTGTAGTTTTCTGTAAAATTAATGACTTTGGCCAATTCTATATTGAATTCACATCTCTGAATCTTTGACATGGTGTAGCAGGGAATTCCACAATGGATAAATGTTCATTGGTGTAGTGCATTTCTATTATTATTATTATTATTATTATTATTATTTGGTCATCCTTGCAATGCACATTTTTTAGGTTCATGTCTTTTTGCTATTAGAATCAACTTAAAAATCCAAGTCCAAAATAATCACTGATGAGGGTAATTGTAGTTGTCATTTTATCTTGTGTTGTTTTCTCCCAACAAGAGCTGGCATATGATTGATTCCAAAAATGTGATGATGGCTGATAGATGACACAAACACATTCATGCCTCATTGTTCTAGAGGGAGATTAATGATGTTTTTCATCAATTAATAATACATCAGCAAGAAAGTTTCAGTTTTGAATAGGCTTTCAACCCTGTGTGTTGAATGTTTCTTAAATTAGGAACAATAATATCAGATTATTCAGTTCATTTTGGCTAAGGTATGAACTTTCAGTTTTGTTAGAAAAGACAGGATGTTATCAAGGTCTGAGCCTTGCACCAAGACTGAAAACACTCTTTTTTGAAACAGATGATTCTGAAATAATGTTACAGTTATATACTGTGTATACACACACACACACACACTTTCTGACCTGCTTGTCCCATACGGGGTCACGGGGAACCGGAGCCGAACCCGGCAACACAAGGCATAAGGCTGGGGGGGGAGGGGACACACCCAGGATGAGACGCCAGTCTGTCACAAGGCACCCCAAGTGGGACTCAAACCCCAGACCCACTGGAGAGCAGGACCTAGTCCAACCCACTGCACCACCATGCCCCCCTACTGTAGAGTGGCTGGATAGTGTAGTGGTAAGATTGCTGCCTTTCACCTGGGAAAGCTGGGGTTTGAATCCCAGTCATGGCCTACCTCCAGTAGGGGGTCCTTAGACAAGGCCTCCTTATGCTTGGCTCTGCCTACCTTGGATACGAGAGCGAAACAAACAAAGAGAGTCATGCTGGCTCAGACATTGCCTGGATTAACAAGGTCTGTGCCAGATGTTGGTGAACCAGGACATACTGATGATAAGTTGGCTACTGGAACTAGAACAAGGCATGCATGGACAAGAGATGAGAATAGGGAATTGTTGGAATGCTACTACATAAGTAACCCCAGTGAAAGGGGTTACATGAAGAGGATGTGGGGGGAGATATCATCATCCCCACACTCTGAGATTGGGTACCAAGTCCCAAGAACAATGAGCCCTTGTAAGCTGAATGCAAGAGCAGCTGACCTAAGAGATAAGATCATGGCTAAGAAGGACACCTGGAGCCCCTGTGGCTGATTACCAAGCCCAAGTGAACAATCTCTACTGTGACCAACCAGCTGATGTACAACACAGCAACAGTGATCCTTGAGATGCTTGGATACAAGATGAATACCAAGTATAAGAAGCAGTATCCTCCATGGAAAAGAAGGCTAGAGGACAAGATCAAGGCAGCACAAAGGGAAGTTAGCCAGCTATTGGAACTGCAGAAAGGTGTGATGAAGACCCTGCCTAAGAAGTACAGCAAGCTGTCTATACCTGAGGCCTTAGAAACTGCCAAGCAAAGACTCACAGCCTTGGCTAACCGCCTGAAGAGGTACACAAGAGAGATAGAGGGCAGAAGAATAAACAAGATGTTCTCCACAGAACCATCCAAAGTGTATTCTCAGTGGCAGGGTAATAACATGAGAGCAGACCCACCAAGGTTGGAGACTGAGCAATACTGGAAAAACATATGGGAGAAGGAGGCATCACATAACAACAAAGTCCAGTGTCTAGTGGATCTAAGAGCAGACCACAGTAACCTCCCTGAACAGGATCCAGTAACCATCACAGTGGCAGACATCCAAGAAAGAGTCTCAAGTATGAAGAACTGGACAGCACCAGGCCCTGACATGATCCATGCCTTCTGGCTAGAGAAGCTAACTATACTCCATGAGCGCCTGCCAACACAAATGAACCAGCTGCTAATGAATGGGACCCACCCTGAATGGTTGACAGAAGGCAGGACAGTCCTGATCCTGAAGGACCCCCAGAAAGTAGCAGTCCCATCCAACTATTGCCCTATAACCTCCCTCTGCACAACATGGAAGCTGCTCTCGGGTATCATAGCGGCTAAGATTAACAGGCATATGGCTCAATACATGAGCGGGGCCCAGAAAGGAATTGGTAGAAACACCAGAGGAGCAAAACACCAGCTATTGGTAGACAGAACAGTCACTTGAGACTGCAAGACCAGACAGACTAACCTGTGCACTGCCTGGATTGACTACAAGAAAGCCTATGACTCGATGCTTCACTCATGGATCCTGGAATGCTTAGAACTATACAAGATCAACAGGACACTAGGAGCCTTCATCAGGAACTCAATGGGGCAATGGAAAACAACCCTAGAGGCCAACTCCAAGCAAATTGCGCAAGTCACCATCAACTGCGGCATCTACCAAGGAGATGCATTGTCTCCACTGCTGTTCTGCATAGGCCTGAACCCCCTCAGCCAGATCATCACCAAGACTGGCTACAGATACCGACTACGGAATGGAGTAAACATCAGTCACCTCCTCTACATGGATGACATCAAGCTGTATGCCAAGAGTGAACGAGACATCGATTCCCTAATCCACACCACCAGGATCTACAGCAATGACATCGGAATGTCATTCGGATTGGATAAGTGTAGTCGGATGGTAACAAAGAGAGGGAAGGTAGTCAGAACTGAGGGGATTGTACTACCAGAAGGCAACATAGCAGATGCTGAGGACAACTACAAGTACCTTGGAATCCCGCAGGCGCATGGGAATCATGAAGAGGCCGCAAGGAAAGCAGCAACCGCCAAATACCTGCAGAGAGTAAGGCAAGTCCTGAGAAGTCAGCAGAATGGGAAGAACAAGGTCCGGGCTATCAACACCTATGCCCTGCCGGTCATCAGATACCCTGCTGGCATAATATGCTGGCCAAAAGAGGAGATAGAAGCCACTGACATCAAGACAAGGAAGCTCCTGACAATGCATGGCGGGTTTCACCCCAAATCCGGCACCCTGAGGCTGTACACTAAGCAGAAAGAAGGAGGCCGAGGACTACTGAGCGTCAGAGCCACTATCCAGGATGAAACAACAAAGATCCTTGACTACATCAGGAAGATGGCCCCGACTGATGAGATGCTTAGTGAATACCTCAGGCAGCAGAAACCCAAGAAGGAGGGCGAGGAAGAACAGGAACCATCATGGTAGGACAAACCCCTACACGGTATGTACCACTGGCAGATTGAAGAAGTGGCTGATATCGAAAAATCATACCAGTGGCTGGACAAAGCTGGACTGAAAGACAGCACAGAGGCACTAATCATAGCGGCACAGGAACAAGCTATAAGTACAAGATCAATAGAGGCCGGGGTCTACCACACCAGGCAGGACCCCAGGTGCAGGCTGTGCAAAGATGCCCTTGAGACAATCCAGCACATAACAGTAGGGTGTAAGATGCTAGCAGGCAAGGCATACATGGAACGCTATAACCAAGTGGCTGGCATAGTGTACAGGAACATTTGTGCTGAGTATGGGCTGGAAGTCCCAGGATCAAAGTGGGATACACCCCCAAGGGTGGTCGAGAATGACCAAGCTAAGATCCTGTGGGACTTCCAGATCCAGACTGACAAACTGGTAATGGCTAACCAACAGGACATAGTAGTGGTGGACAAACAAAGGAAGAAAGCCGTAGTGATAGATGTCGCCATCCCAAGCGATGGCAACATCAGAAAGAAAGAACATGAGAAGCTTGAGAAATACCAAGGACTGAGAGAGGAGCTAGAAAAGATGTGGAAGGTGAAGGCAACAGTGGTCCCCGTGGTAATCAAAACACTTGGGGCTGTGAGAGAATTGCGCAGTCCTAGGAACAGCTAAGATACTGCGCAGCACCCTCAAGCTCCCAGGCCTCTGGTAGAGGATCCGAGCTTGAAGGAGTAAGACTGCCCGCAAAAAGGGAGCGAGTGGGGAATTTATTTATTTTTTTATGTATATATATATATATATATATATATATATATATACTGTATTTTCTTATTCGTAAGACAGCTGCACATCATACTCCATGTTAAAAGAGAATTGTTGGCTTAATAAAATAAACATCTCTAAAAAAACTTTGCTACAACTCCAAATTTGTGTTGCCCTTTAAACCCAGAGGCTGAGTGATTAGCAGATGTCTCCTGCAAAGTGGCTTTAGGAGTGGTGAGAGCAGTGAGAGACATCACTGTCCATGCTATTGAGAGCTCTGTGATGTCTTTCAGATTTCACTTTATGTGGTACCTCTCCACTTCTCCCTCTGCTGCATCTCATACGTGTTTTATGAACGATGCTGCATTGTTGTTTTTTTATGACAGATATGTGACTGTGAACCACATTGACAGTATGACCTCTTGCACAGCTGATTTCACAAGGTTAGTTTTAGTCATACTTAACAGTATGATAAAACATCATCTACATGTGTGGCAGTATGTGACATGCAGAAATTAATTCTTATTTTGTGAGCTCTCAGAGAATGTAATTTCATTCGTTCGTTCGTTCGTTCGTTCATTCATTTTTATCTCACCTTCTTGATATCATACTGTTATGGTTTCATAACGGACTGAATGTCATGACAAAGTGGTCTGTAAAGTGAATCAGTGTCAAGGTCCACATTGCCAAATAACATGGATAAATGTGTTTGTGCCATAAATTGTGCTTTCAGATGCTTCTGAGATGGCTTGTATGCTTCAAGTTATTGAACAGTTACATGGAAAATCAATTGAAGGGCTACTGTAAGGTTCAGCATGAGTTGTTATTCTGCCTAGAGTTCGTATTTCAGTATTACAAAATAATGTTCATGTAACATATTGTTTTAGTGTTTTTTGTTCTTGTATAAACCATATGTAGAAAAATGAAAAAGGTAAAAAAACCCTTTTTTTTCTTGGTCAACCAGATGAATGAATGAATGAATGAATGAACGAACAAATGGATGGGCAAACAAATGAATGGATGGATGAAAACTAACCAAACCCAACCCACCCCAACCAATTTTAACATCCATTTGTCTCAAGCGGGGTCGTGGTGAGCTGGAACCTGTCCTGGAGAAGCTGGGTGCAAAGATAAAGGGGTGGGGGGGCACACTCTGGATGAGATGCCAGTCCAATAATACAATATTGTAGGGAATAAAAATGACAAAAAAAGCATTCCACATTCATTACACAGGTAAGCCAATGCATTTTGTACTAAACCATATAGGTTTTTCTTCTGTGCCCTTATACACATTCATACTGAGTCAGTTTCATTCAGATCACCATCAACTGGAGCAGATCTAATTATTTCTTAACGTCAGAAAGAATTGATATAAGAGTGTAAGAGAAAGCCAGTTACCTCAGGCTGGGTTCTCCTAAGGAAATATAAATTAAACTCCTCAGCGTATGTTACAGTGTGGTGGAAATTTGTGACTTTACTTGCAGCTCATATATATATATAAGGGTCTGATCTAAGAGGATCCACTGTTTCAGTGAATGTTAGCATGTCAGTTAACCACTCAAGCATACCCACTGCGCTGTCGTTAATTGGAAAAAGTGTTTCTCCGAAGGAGACGTGAAGAAAGTGCAACACTGGTCTTGAAGTCTCATTGAAGAATCAGTAATTAGTTTCTACATTATTTTCCCCATCAGGTGTTTTAAGGACTTTGCGCTCATAGATGCTCGTCAGTCAGTATCAAGTCTTCTGTGATTCTTTTTGCCCCTTTATTCTTTGTTCAGCTGTCCTGTTCGTAATTGGTACATCTTTCTGTCATTCTTCATTTGCAATGCCGTCACCACTTTTCCCTCAGTCAGTCGAAACAGCAGAAGTTTGGATCCCACTCAGAGCTGCTTCCTTGTTTCATTTTGTTTATTTAGTTGGTTTCTTCCTGGTTATCACATTGATCTTCTTAGTCTTTTTCAGGTATGTAAATATGCTACCAGAGGGGTGCGGTGGCGCAGTGGGTTGGACTGGGTCCTGCTCTTCGGTGGGTCGGGGGTTCGAGTCCTGCTTGGGGTGCCTTACGACGGACTGGCATCCTGTCCTGGGTGTGTCCCCTCCCCCTCTGGCCTTACGCCCTGTGTTGCCGGGTAGGCTCCGGTTCCCTGCGACCCTGTATGGGACAAGCGGTTCTGAACGTGTGTGTGTGTGTGTAAATGTGCTACCTGGTTTTTTCTACATGTTAGAAATATTACTTAGCTGTTGTTCCTCTGCTGATACACATTTGCTGTTGCTGGTGATTTTGTACATTTGGGGGAGGAGTGAACAGGTGACACATTTCATATACCTTGCACACAACACTTCTTGTTCACTTTCCCTGGTGTACCCAAGTCATCTTGCGGTTAGTATGCTACAAATACGCAAATATATAATAAACAAATATGCATGTAATTCTCTCTCACACACACACACACACACACACACACACACACACACACACACACACACACACACACACACACACACAGGCTGAAACCGCTCATCCAAAATGGGGCCGTGGCAAGACGGAACCTAACCCGGCAACACAGGGCGTAAGTCTGGAGGGGGAGGAGACACACACACAGGACAGGACGCCAGTCTGTTGCAAGGCACCTGAAGTGGGGCTCGAACCCCAGACCAACCAGAGAGCAGACCCTGGCCAAGCCCACTGCACCACCACAACCCCCACCCCATATGATTCAGACAGTGATTAAAACACACATATACACAATGTTCAATATTTACACATCTGATGTTTTCCACTCACTCCTCCACCTGCTTTGGTAGTGATTAAATGGGAAGGATGTTTACAGGGTGGCTTGCGGTGTAATGGCTAGAGCTGCTGCCTTTGTCCCCAAAGACCATAGGTTCAAATGTCAGCTACTGTGGTAATACCCTTGAGCGAGGTAATAGCCCTAAAAGTTTTCCAGTAAAAATTACCCTGCTGTATAAATAGGTAAATAATTGTAAGTCACTTTAGAGAAAGCACCAGCTGGATGACGTATTGTCATGTTGAAGTTGAGCATTTTGAATGCCTATTATAGCGTTTGTCGCAAATATTTTATTGAGACACTTTTGGGTTTTACAGACTGCAGCCCAGTGGTCTGAATCACCTGTATGTTTAGTCAAACTTGCTGGCAAATTTGTGAAGTTCCACCAAACTGCATTACATTTATGTTTAAATGAATTTATTTAGGAGGGGTGCAGTGGCGCAATGGGTTGGACCACAGTCCTGCTCTCTGGTGGGTCTGGGGTTTGAGTCCCGCTTGGGGTGCCTTGCGACGGACTGGCGTCCCGTTCTGGGTGTGTCCCCTCCCCCTCTGGCCGTTTGCCCTGTGTTGCCGGGTTGGCTCCGGTTCCCCATGACCCCGTATGGGACAAGCGGTTCTGAAAGTGTGTGTGTGTGTGTGTGTGTGTGTGTGTGTGTGTGTGTGTGTGAATTTATTTAGCAGACACTTTTCTCCAAAGCGACTTCCAATGAACTCTATGTAGTGTTATCAGCTCACACACCTTATTCACTTACACTGCTAGATACACCACTTACAATGAGTCACTCATCCATAAGTAGGTTACATTTCAATGAACCATATTTTATTAGATGGCCACTGTACAAATGACTGAAATTATAGTAAATTGCATTTAAATTTATTCATTTGACTGACACTTCTCCAAAGTGACTTTCAATGTGAAGCTACTTTACAATTATTTACCTGTCTGTGCAGCTGGGTAATTTTACTGGAGCAATTTAGGATAGGTACCTTCCTCAAGGGTGTAACAGCCAGAGGCGACGTTTTTACCTGCGACCTTTGGGGCCAATCTGTACAAAACTTTCTTGCCAATTGTATGACTGGAGTTTCACTGTAGATATGTCCAGTTAGCAGACCTGTCACTGCAGTCAGCTGATGTTATATATATTAATGCTGCCATATCTTTTAGCTGTTATTCGTGTCCTAGCTTTCCCTCATGATTGTGGAAACCAACCATTGTCAACAACCGCTTGTCCCAAGTGGTGCTCGTGCCAAGCCAGAGCCTCACCCGGCAACACAGGGCGCAAAGCTGAGGGGGGATGGTACCAACCCAGGACAGGACAGGACAGGACAGGACGCCAGTCTGTCACAAGGCACCCCAAGCAGGATTCCAACCCCAGACCCACCACACAGCGGGCATTGGACAAACCCGCCGTACCACAACGCTCCCCATTTTGATTGTGTAAACCCATTTCCTCAAATTTATTAGTTAATTTATTATTATTTGTTCATCATTGTGTTGCCAAACCTTGCTGCACCAAGTTCATATTCCATAGCACTACTGATTGTTCATCTGTCTTTAATTCTTTAGTTCCCCAAAAATGTAACCTTTGAATAACCTAACTATTCTCTTTGGTCACTTTTTCCTGCTGGTCCTAATCTCACAGACTGCTGACGGCACCCTGACATATGGCTTGCTGGAGTACTGAGAGAAGATGCAGCACCTTAGCCTGATGCAGTCTTCTTCATGTAGTCCCTGTGGTCACCAGCCCCCAGTAACTATGCCCTGTGATCATCAGACTTCCAAATGTACTGTAGGAACATCATCAGTGATTTATACATTTCCAGCGATGATGTTAAGCAATAGTGAAGAAATACTTTTTTTCAGTCTTTCCAAACATAGAAATATTTCTTTTCCCTGTTTTCAGATTATCATCATCAGCAGCACTTATCAGAATATTCCATTCGAAAAATATTAGACTCATTTATTGAGCAAATGGTCCATTTAATCCCTCAGTTTTGTTAGCTCCTTTTCCAAGTTTGGACTATGGCAGTCCGAAGCTTACCTCAGAAACACAGGGCACAAGGTTAGCTGTGGTACCCTGGATGGGAGTATATATTTTCACCCGGTTCAAAACATGCATGTGAACACACAAGTATATTGTCTGAAACCATTTGTCCTGAGCGGGATTACGGTGAAATGAAGCCCAATCCGGCAATAGAGGGACAAGGCTGGAGGGAGACGGGACAGCAGTCAGGCATTCCCAGCAGGACTTGAACCCCAGACCTGAAAGAATGGGTACAGCTCTCACTCTCACACACACACACACACACACACACAAAAAGGTAAATTATGAGGTAATCATTCTCCATGTTTGAATCTGATTAAAAAATATGATAAAAAGAAGGAGAAAACAGTGTGTATTCCCGAGTTCTTATGCTACTGACCATTGCCTGGTCAGTCATGCATCTGGTGATATCTGACTTTGTGGAGAGAGCAGAGGCCAGATTCAGTTCTGCAGACCGCAGTTACTAGAATTGCTGTCTTGTATTTTTCATTGATCTTGGTCACTACCAAATATGAGAACTGCCCTGTTGTGCAGCACTGTGATGTATCATTTGACAGCCCATCTTCTATTGCACACTGTTTAATAAATAGAATCTTTATTGTGGTGGTTGTTATACTACCCTGGGTGGTATCTGATGGATTGATTACACTCACTTCTCTCTGCAGGTGCCAGCAATTACCTTGGTTCTTTGCTACGTTCTATTGCTTCATGTTGTTTCAGTTCATTCTGCAGCTTTGAATATACTGGTCATGAACGAAAACATGGAATTAACTCAGAAATCAGTTTTTGGTCCTTGTTTGCATGAATGTGCGTTATCTTTCTTTTTAATATTTTCATATTTCCGATGTAAAAAATTTATTCCATCATTCCACATAGCTTTAAAATGAACTTCCTTTATGTAAATATGATTGTTTCTGCACATATTCAATCCAAATTACGGTTCTTAATTCTATTGTATGTCTTGTACCAGCTGCAGGCATTAAATTTACCTTTTTAATTACCTTTTAATTTGCAGATAAACATTTCCCATTTCAGCTGCAGTGCTCCCACAGAAAATCACAATTAATATCATCACAACTCAGAATCCTTTATGCTCATCTGAGAATATGTAGGCCCAGTTGTTACATAGCATGTGAGCCAAATATCATTATAAATATAGCGACCATTTGCATCATTCCCGACAGGGCTTTCCTTGTCTTGGTTCATCGTTGGAAAGCCCCAGAAGAAATCATGACCCTGAATGCAATACCAAATTAGCTCTCAGTCTATCAAAATTCACCCTGGGAGTGGTGCGAACAAGAAGACAGTAGCTGACGTGACAACATGTAGAGCATAATCTTATGCTCAGCATTAACTATTAAATAACAAGTTGTCAGTCGGGATTGCCGTGAATCATCACATGACGCCCAGGAGCACTGCGGCAAAAAAAAAAAAAAAGGTCAAAGCTACAGTTTACATCAAATCGTAATTCAAACCGTATGCCTACATTTTCCATTTAGTCATTGATCGATTTACAATGTTCAAATAGGGTAATTTTTTACTGGATCATTTTAAGGTAAGTACCTTGCTCAAAGATATTACAACTGAGGGTGGGGCTCAAACCTGCAACCTTTGGGTGAAAAGGTAGCAGCTCTAACCATCACCAGCTGCCCTAGTTTTACTGTGTACAATTTTAAATTTACCATGCTTTAATAGCTAATCAGATGTGACAGGAAATAAGTAATTTAGCATTTTGAGCTACCTAAACAGAGTTTCTGAGTTTTGAAATTTCTTTTCTTTATACCCCATTAGAAGTAATTACTCAGTGACTGCACCAATTAAAGATTAAATACAATTAGATATTATAAATAATACTGACTAGGAAACTGACATTTTCTTTAGCTTTAGATTTCACTTGGAAAGAATGAAGTTGTGTTTATTTGTATTATATCCTTTTTTTGAATGTAGTGAATCTTTGCAGATTCATAAAGCAGGGTAGATATTGATACACTGATCAACAATTAAACCTTAGTTACACCTTAATTGCTGAAGCAGAGTCTTTAAAAATGCATACAGAATAAAGATACTTTCAGATTTATTCCTGGTTATTGCACCTAAATGTATTATTATGTGGTTGTATTTCTGTAGAGTTGCCAATATGCTAGTATTCATTATTTTCATACATTGTGGTATCAAGGAGCTATAATCAATAGATTATCTTTTTGCCTTTTAATAAATATCGCAAATAAATATTTGCATAAGAAAGGTCTGCGATGTTTATCTGTAAAACCCCAAAAATAGGCAGAGGCATAGTGCTGTGCTTAATGTCACTGTGCTTGGTTATATACCTGATTTTCCATCATGCATCCATGCAGTGAAAACACGCAGGCCTATGGTGCCTCCAATGGGACAGGGTGAATAGAGTTTGCAAAGTAAAGGCAATTTGTTCCTTCAACCTGTCTCCCTCCGAAGGCCCCTGTCGCCAGTCCCCTCCCTAATGAAGTCCCTCTGCTGGGTCTCTCCTCAGGCGGACATGTCTAATTATTCCCTCACGCATCACCCCTGCGAGACGTCTGTCCATTTCGGCCTGAGGAAAGCCTGGGAAAAAAAGGGAAAGATGTCCTTGGGGTCGTTATTTGTCAATTAACCCTGCAGGCAGCATGATGCGAATACACCATGTGTCCGGTTAATGGGATGCTGGGATCTGTCAGAGAATGGGCTTTTTTATCCTTTTTTTTTTTCTTTTCCAGAATAGTACAATTTATTTATTTTTATCTTGATTTTTTTTTTTTTTTTCTGTGTTTACCCAGGATGGTATCCATAAAAGTGCTGATATTTACCTCATAACCCTCACAAGTGGTGTTGCAAAACAAAACAACAAAAACATAAATAACAACAATATTTGCGTGCACACACACACACACATCGTCTGAAATCGCATGTCCCAAGTGGGGTTGCGGCGAGCCAGAGCCTAACCCGAAACACAGGGTGTAAGGCTGGAGGGGGAGGGGACACACCCAGGACGGGACACCAGTCTGTCGCAAGGCAACTCAAGCAGGACTCAAAAACCAGTCCCACCAGACAACAGGACCCGGCCAAACCCACTGTGCCACCGCACCCCCCTGTAAAATATTTACATTTATTTTTTGTTTTTCTTGAATTAAATGTAATCCTAGATTTGGCTATCTACAACAAATTATAGGGACATTATTAGAACAATTTGCACTTTTTCTCTGAATAAAGAGAAAAACACTGTTCACAGAGGAACCCTGGCCAACTGTCACAACACTTGCAAGCAGCTACCAGTACATAACATGACATTTATTCAACTTTAAATGCATTTACATATTTTAAAATTCTGTGAGACCTTAATCAAGCATGCGTATACAAATGTGTAGTTGTATATGCATAAGGATAATGAACACTTTACTAGACTTGAAAACTTAATAACACCACCTGGAGCTGGTGATTCCAGCAACTGGACCTGCTTGTAGAAACATCAGCAGTCAGGAGACCAAATGAACCAGCAACATATGCCTACTTCAGAACATATTCAGAAAAGTGTCCAAACATGGATATTGCCTAGAGCTCACATAATCTCTGTCAGAATTAGGTCATTTCAATCCATGTTAAACATAGTGATATCTTGAAAAGAAAACCAGTCAATATTTCAGTGAAAATGCAAACAAATAAATATGTATTTTCTCAGTGGAAAATTAATGCTTATATCACATAATTAGAAGTTAAGGGCCTGAGATGTTAGATGTTGCAATGTTACCTTATATCCTTACTAGGTATGATCTCCCATTTAAAGAGGAACTCATTAGATTTGCTACCCTGGCAGATTATTTTGTCATAACAATTAGTGACATCGCTTTCCAAGTCTCCAAAGGAAAGTGTTTGCAGAGATAAATACAGCTAAGATATGGTGGGAAGAACAAGCTTTGTATTCATTGACACGGACCTTCAGCTTGGCTGAAACTCATGAGGAGGTTCCATATTTGTGACACCGGCATCCATAAACATGAAACTTAACCGAGTCCTTTGATCACATCAGTGGGTGGGTAGCGAATAGCTACAGTGTTACCACACTTTCATTGACTTCATTGACTCATGCTGTAAAGCAGCATGAGATTGCTGGGTAATGGGATGAAGCAAAAATTACACAAGTCAGACTGATTGTAGCTGAGTAGTTGAGCTGACCCTAAACTTTTTATAAGCATAAAAAACGTGGAGAAATCCAACTTCTTTACGTGACAGTTCGGGGGGTATCACCTTACATATTCATGGGGATGGTGATCCAAGGTTGACCACAGTGGCGAGAAGGAGCCGCTGTACCATTGTAAGGTGAGCTCCAGTGACCCCAGGGCAAACACAGCATATCTCCATAGCTCCCTTGTCACAGTGTTTCCTGTCAGGCCCTTGACTAATTGCACACCATTGAGCCTTCCAGGTTTCTTATGACACGTCCCGTCAGGAATATTAAATGCTTGCCTTGGTAAGTTTTAACAGAACGTGAGAATAATAGCAAGTGACTGCTAGTGTTTTAATTCTGAAGTTAAACACTGAATAGAATACAGAAACGGTGTAAAAAAAGCTGAGGCGGTGAATATTGCTAATCTTTTCTGCGTTTGCTGCATTGCATAAAGACAATGTTTGACAGAAAATATACAAAAAAGGTGAGCTGATAATTTATGTAACTACTTTTTGCAAAAACGAATTGCAGTACAATTGTAGCTTTTGAATTATCTGCTGCCTTTGAAAGGTTATGGCAATAACCTTTGAAATTGCATGTCTTTCCACCGCTCATGTTTTCCGATGTTTATATGTTCTTTTTTCCCCTGCGCTCTCTCTAAATAGAATGTGGGTAACATCCTACTTAAGGCAGTCCACAGCACTATCTACCTATCTATCATTTATTTATTTATTTTTTTATTTCATTCAAATCACATAAAATGCATAAAGGAACACTTTTGGCCAGTTTTGTTACTTAAAATCTTTGTGAATTCGAGACTGATATGTCGGTGTGAAACACCGGAAGTGGGGTTAGAGTCATGAGTCCATGAAGATCAACTGACATTTGTTCAGTGTTCATTTTTAGCGACAGAACATAAAATACAAAGTGCTACTGATAATTACCAGCTATACTTGTGCTGAGTCATTTCGCAGTCTGTAAAATACATGTGGTATGCTGGGGTGGCCAGGTGGGGATTGTAATAAAAGAGTACACAACTACAAACAATAAATAAACAAATATGCAACCAAAACAATAATTACAAGAGAACCACCAACCCAGAAAAAATCAGAGCTAAACAAATGCAGTACTTGAGTAAAAGTACTCATCCAAAAGGAGGTATTCTTTTTTTTTTTTTTGAGAAAAATTAACGAAAGAAGTACCAGGTCAGAAAAAAAAAAAACTTCTCACAGACGGAAGTTAGTCTGACTAAAATGAAGCATTAAAATGTTCTGAATCACTAGTGATCCTTTGTCCATAGCAAGTAACAGTTTTTAGGTTTTTTTATATTAAATTATTTTCTCATCCATCTGCTGGTTAGCAGAGAACTTCACTCAAGGTGATTTGCAAGTCACTCATTCACTTCTGGTAACTGCTTGTCCTTGTCAGGGTCACAGTGGACTGAGGCCTATCTCAGAATAACTTATAAAACCTTGAAACCTTAGAGTTAATCACAGTTTCGATTTTTCCTCAATGTATTTGTTCTGGCAGTTATTTAGCTAGACAATAATTGATTTTTGGACATCATAACTACACACACACATTTTCAGAACCGCTCGTCCCATACGGGGTCGCGGAGAACCGGAGCCTAACCCGGCAACACAGGGCGTAAGGGGAAGGGGACACACCCAGGACGGGACGCCAGTCCACCGCAAGGCACCCCAAGCGGGACTTGAACCCCAGACCCACTGGAGAGCAGGACTGCGGTCCAACCCACTGCGCCACCGCACCCCACATCATAACTAGGACACCACAATTAGACAGCAGCAATAATCTGCTTGAATTGCCTGAGAAATTACTCCAAAAAAAAAAAAAAAATTCCATAAATTTACTTAAGTACAAGTAATGAGATACATTTATTTAGTTACTCCCACCTCTGACAAGAATGAATACAATTTCCCCAACCACAAAATCACACTTCACTTCTTCCTTCTTATCCAGTTCTGAGTAAAGTTTTAAGAGGTCCTTCATCAGTTGACTGGCTGCAAGTAGTTTTAACAGTCCCTTTAACAAACTGTTCCCAGTTTCAGCTGTCATTCTTGGGGAATGGTCATGGCCAGGCTGAAGCCAGCTACAATGGGATTTATAATTTGAATAAGTGTAAATCTGATTTACATAAACTAGCATAGTTTATACTCCAGTGCTGTGTGGCAAGACATAAACTTTTAGTCAGCTCATGAGAAATTAATTATTGCATTCCAATCCACCTGTTTCTCCAGACAAAAGAACTCTGCAACAGAACTATAAAGTCTTTGAAAAAAAAAAAAAAAGAGACACACACACAATACCTCTTGTGTCATGCTGATCGACTACTTTCTCAAAGTTCAAATTTGCTTTGAATGGAGTGCATATTTGGTTTCGTTGACGCCAAATACTTACCACTTTCTTAAAGTTGTCTCAAAACCCTTCCAGCCATTAATCACAGCTAGTTTCATCTTTGCATGTCGCTCTGTTCACTAATCAGGCCTCACAATTCACCATCTCGGTATAATCCTTGCCACCTACACTTGAGCAGTGGGGAATGAGTCTCAGTGGGGGGATTCCTATCTCCAGGCCTCACTCTCCTCATGGCAGATGAAATTAATCCATGATTGCACAGTAGGAACTGTTCCGTCGTCTTGCAGGAACCTTGGGGAGTGGAGAAACCAGGAATCCAGCTGGGCAGCTTCCCTCCAAGCTGTCAAAACACTAATGCTCTTTTTTTTAAGAGCATCTCCCTGCAGGAAGTGCTCTTTTTTTTTTTTTTTTTTTTATGATTATCAATAGAACAGGTAAAACCAGTGAGAGTGATGCAACCAAATCTGGTACAGAATCTGTAGCAGGTTAAATTTTGGAGCAATCAAAACTTGATTAAAATGTGAAATAAATAATCTTTTTTCATACTGCATTTCTTCTTTCCTTTTTCCCATTTTCAAAAATAAATAAATCTCATACTGTTATCCCAATAATACTTAAGTTTTTGGCCAGAGGCAAAAAGAAATAATCCATAAATGAAAACAGCAAGCATATTCTATTGTCAGTGAAAGTGGCAATTTTATTTTCCCTGTACAGGGCTCAAATGAGTTGATGAATGCAGCAATAAAACATAAAGAAATATTCTTACCTTGTAGGTAAAATACAGCACAAAGTATTTAGGTGACTGGCTCTGTTACATTTTCCAGTGCTTTCTTTTCACTGAAAATCATTTGCAAGGGTTCAAAGGGAAAATTTCATCTCAATTTCTTATCACTGATAGAGCATTCATTTGTTTTCACAATATTGTCCTTAAGATATTCAACAGACATCCAAGCCCATTTAAATTCTGGCAAGATGGCAGCTATAATAAGTCTGGAGCTGCCCTTAGAAGATATGCGAAGCGATCTTAAATAATTAGAACTAGCAAGGCTTCTCCTTGCTCTCTGAAAGGTCACCCACGACAATATCATCCATTATGTTTGCTAAGAATTCACTCTTCCAGCAGCCGGGCATTTTTTGTATTTTTACTATTTGCTTTTGTTTCAATCAATAGAGCAATTTCTCAAGGTTGTCAGATGATTCTGAGAAGGGCAACATACGGTGCAAAGAGCACTGACCCAAGATATCCAGCACTCCCCTACTGCTTTTACATTTACCCTTGTCGCTTTAGCAGGTCACTTCCCTGGGTAAACATTAGTTCTCATTATTTGCCTCGGTGTTAACCGGAAATCAAATTGGGCCAGGTCGATGGGTCAAAGAGAAGAAATAATAATTTGGCAAGGGGTCCTCAAAATTTTACATCTGAAGGTTAGAAAAATATCATAATCAAATGATTTTATATTCTTTTGCTGAGAGGAATGTTGAATGAGGTGCACTAAAACCCACTCCTTAATTTGGATTCTCCTTCTCTGTGAGTGCACAGAAGTGCAGACAATATTTTGAAAAGCTAAAAGTACTATTCACTTTCAGTTCAGGTAAGAATTGATTGATGCAAGTCTTAAAAAGAATTGTTATTGCTGTTGTGTTCTGTTGCATTCTTCCCACTGATAACCACTGAAGAAAGTAGGATTGAATAGTAATAACAATGTGGTCATCATAATAAAATAAAATAAAATAAAATAAAATTTGGTTCTAGACATTATAAAGAAAACATTTCGGCAAAGAATTTTTATGTCTGAAAGTTACTGCAAAATTAGGTCATGATCATTATTTATACATATTAACCAGGTCCCCAGTATCAAGTCAAGTCGGGTGGGTTTTTATTTTTCTCTGAATAGCTCATATACAGTAGACCAAAATGTCGTTTCTCTGGGACCATGGTGTAACGCAGAACAGTACGCAAGACTACATGAAGTGCAAATACACAACAGTGTGAGACGAATACAGGACAATAAAGTATCTCTGTATCATTAGAAACTTTTTTAAATGGTAGCTTTCATAACAATTGTCACTATCCATAGAGTTTTTGTGGCAAGATATGTAAGTAGATTGTCAGGCCTTTATTCCACGCAGTTAATCTTGGGGTTTATGTCATTGTCACTGAAATGTGATCCTCTGCCAGCAACACCGTTCCATACTGCTGTTGCCCAGTATGAGGTTTGCCGCTTTTTAACTGATTGCTAACCACTGGTCTTTTTGACAAGATTGGTGGAAAACCAGACTCTTTCAGGGCAACTATCCATAGAGTCGCCATAAGTCGACATTGATTTGATGACACCTAACAAACAACAACAGCCTTGATAACATAAAAATATACCATAAAACTTTCTATAATACAAAACAACTGTAACACAAACCAACATATTTAAACCGTATACATACGCTTTTTATATAATGTATTACATATGAAGTTGAATAGCTGCTAAAATTAATCCTCTGTTCTTTTTGTGTCTGCGTTAATGAGGCTTTAAAAAGAGGACGTGTTATGTGTTAAATCATGGTGTAAATGTGTGATTTTTCATCTGGCCTCTAGAAGGCCATATGGCTGTCACTGTAATGGTCTTCCTAAAGACATGAACCATTTGGGAGATTTTGGAGGTGAGACTGCAAAATGAATCAAATTGGAGATTTAAATAAATAAAGAAATAAAATCTCATTGTCATCATTTATCTCATATGTTGCCACTGACTTAATCTATTTAATAGAACTTTTGAACACAAGTGTGTGTGTGAATATGTGATATATATATATATATATATATATATATATATATATATATATATATATATATATATATATATATATATATATATATATATATATATATATAAAAGGGGGCGCGGTGGCGCAGTGGGTTGGGCCGCAGTCCTGCTCTCTGGTGAGTCTGGGGTTCGAGTCCCGCTTGGGGTGCCTTGCGGCGGGCTGGCGTCCCGTCCTGGGTGTGTCCCCCTCCCCTTCCGGCCTTACGCCCTGTGTTACCGGGTAGGCTCCGGTTCCCCGTGACCCCGTATGGGACAAGCGGTTCTGAAAATGTGTGTGTGTGTGTGTGTATATATATATATATATATATATATATATATATATATATATATATATATATATATAGACACACACCATGCACACTAGTGATTAAAACTATATGCATATATGTGTGTATACAATGTCTTCAGTGCATTTCCCAAGGAACCTGAAAGATACATTTCTATTCTGCATTTGCAGCAAAAAGGCATTCTGGTTATGCAAAGGTTGCATTTTCACCACTGTGTCTGTCACAGATTATTTCCCAGAAAACATCATCACCCTAAATGCTCTTTGGTATTGATCATCAAACTTTATTGCACAGCTGATCCCCTTTCAGCTGTTTCATTGTTGACATATGTGTCATTTGTCTTAACTGAATGCACTTGTATTTGATCTTGTGTAATATCACAGCACAAAATAACAATATTGACCAGTTGTCAATTAATACAGATTTACTACTCTAGATGTTGATTCAGATATCAGGGTCCATAGACTTCATTTTAGAATTGGAATAAAGAATCCTTGCTTTGGACTGTGAAATAAGCATGAATGGAAAGACCAATCCATCAATCAAGATGTTGTGCTATTCTTTCTCATACATTTCTCTTTCTTATGGCAGTAGTCAGAGTGCACTGTAGATTGTATTTCAACAAGAATTAACCAAAGGTTTTTATGAAAAGTAAGCATCCACAGCACAAAAGAGTTGTACGTTTGAAGAAGTTAAAGACTTTTCTCTTTTGTCATTCCGAGTTTTACTGTCAGAGAGCTTCACCGTACTTATAAATATTCACTTATTTATAAGTACTTTATTTATTTACTTTTTTATTTATTTTTTACTAAACTAAACCAAAAGCTTTAAGTAAGCTTAACAATATTTTGTTACAGTGGTTTGCCTGTCTAAGATGTTTCATTCATGGGTTGTGTTTAAAGCTTTAACACTGAGTCAAAAGTGGTGTATGAACTGTGCTTCTACAATATCTTTTTTTTTTTTTTTTTTTTTTAGTCTTATAAGCAAAGCGTCCTTGTTACAGTGACAGAACCCCATTGACGACATACATTCACTGTGACTGTGATCTATTCCTCTGTGGTTTCTGATGAATTTTGCATAGCCTACCCTTTGAGAAAAGCTATTAGGAATGTAAGCTTGGAAAGGCTACATCTCTAAAAGTGCTTTCCGGAGGCTTTTAATAAAAGTAATACGTCAGAGGTTACTTCATCTTGCTGTGGACTTTTTTTTTTCTGGAAAAGTTTGCCCTATATACATGTGCGAGAAGTGTTTTTGAAAAAAAAAATCTTGTTGGATATTGGAAAGATGTAGGAGAAAGAGTACAAATGTAGTATTTAATTTCTATGTGTTATTTATGTGTACACTAATACATTTTTAATGTGTTGCAACATTTACTGGGAGTTCCCAGTGGTTAACCCCATTGTGGACCAAGTCCATTGATCACTTCAGCCCTACATTGTGATAAGTACATAAATTAATAAACACAATAGTTATTTTTATTTGTTGACTTGTTTGTTTTTGTTAATAAATTATTTTTGCTGATAAAACTATTCATATAAATAACAAAATATTACAATGTGCAGGAAAACACTATAAATTTAATTCAATTTATTTTTAAAGAGTGATCTTCTCACACAGTGACACAGAGCCCTTGAACAAAGACAAAAAGAAAAGAAACCAATACATCAGACAAAGAAACAAAGAATACATTTGACTACTGACTAGTGTAATACATTATCAATGCTTTCATAGAGCTATAATTATGCTTTCTGGCCAAGGAGGAAAGGAACAAAAAACTCCCAGCTAAAAGTCAAGGGAGGAAAAAACCTCTAGAGCTCCAAGTGCCAGTGGCTGCCCACCCCTATACTGGACATTTTACATTAAACAAGATTTCAAAGTCAATTTACAAGTAATAATTCATTGATGCTGTATGGTAGCTCGATTTCCCAATTCGGCAAGGTACCTTTCGTCCATCATGGCGGTTGCTCATCATCTTCAGATCATCTAATTGCGTTTGAATATAAAAGGAAATTGCCATGTAGGTCTACAGAGTGACCACTATGTCTACGAAGAGTATAGATGGCTAAGGATCTAGATCTGTGTCCTGAAGTGACATGAGTTTATTGACAAAAAAGCGAAAATCAAACAATTTGCAACAAATGTCTTGGTACTGAAGGCAATATTTTCTTGCAAGTAACTGTGCTGAATGTGTGTTGCATATAATTTTCTTTTTTTTTTTTTTTTTGGGATCTAATGAAGTCACTCTGTGTACATGTATTTACATGTATTCATTTAGCTGACACTTTCCTCCAAAGCAAGTTATGATATTAAGTTCAATACAACTATTTACCCATTTATGCAGCTGGACAACTTTACTGGAGCAATTCAATTCAAGTACGTTTCTTATAGGTACTACAGCTGAAGGTGGGACTGAAATTTGTAATTGTTAGATCCACAGGCTGCAGCATTAACCGCAACACTACCAGCTGATTCTAGCTTGCAGGGGACGTTTCGTGCACTTGCTTTTAAACCTACGTCCATGGTGTCAGGTTCTTCCTACCTATCTCCATGTACGTGAGTCAAGCGACGGAATTGTTGACAGCTTCTGTTCCCTTGGATGCCCTGGCTGTGCTCCATTTCTTGGCATAACCACGGTTGTAATCTCATCCTGGTGAACTCTTCAGACCGTGGCACCTTGTTAACTCCCGGAGACTGAACAAGTCCATTCATTATGTGGCTCTTGTGATGAATGACTTTGGCAGACAATAAGGGAAAGCCAAGGTGTAAATGGTAAACCTCCCATAAATCACCTAGACATGAAAGTGTAGCCCTCAACCTAAACACACTCAAGAATAAGGATATGCTGTATATTGCTGTATCAGGTCATGGAGGATGAGCTGAGCACTGGAATCTGCAGAAGAGTCTGGGCAAAATCATCCCACTTAAAGGTTTAGAGGTGTGGTGTAGAGGAAAAATGCATTGTATTTGTAACTGTATTGCTACTGTACCACAGTGACAGATGAAAGTGTAGTTCATGGAGGATTCCTGTATGAAGAACAACATCCAGTCTATTTTAAATATTACATTTAAAATTAAAATGTATTATTTAAAATATTCAGCAGTGTTTTTAGTATGATTTTGGCCTTAAGTTTAAATTATCCTTGGCTGCCTAAGTAGGTGTGTAAACCATCTGATTTGTTAGTAGAACATAAAATGTACATTTTATGAATTATAATTATTACATGCAGGTGTGTGTATAGATAGATAGATAGATTGATTTATATTTTTTTTTAAGTGTACAACTGCAATGTTTTGTTCTGAAGGGGAAAACACCAGCTTTTTTACATGACTTTCATGTCTGTTCTACTTGTGTGGAATTGACATGTTCTCCCCAGGTCTGCATGTATTTTCTCTGTACACACACACACACACACACACACACACACACACACACACACACACATATATATATCAAGTATTTATGGAGTGGCTTGCTAAAACCATTTAAACTTACTACTACCTGTATTAATCATCTGTGCTCTAAATGCCAGCAAACTAGGCTTAATATAATTATACGTCATGCATATGATCACAAGCACAGGGTAATGCCAGCGTTATTTGACTGCTACAAGCAATGTCTTTTTTCAGGAGTATTACAGAGGTGTTAAGCAGATATACTGCTGTGCACCTAAGCTAGTTTTAAACAGATTCTAAATATTACTAAGAAAATAAGCAGTTCTCGAGTTAACGGAAGAGTTAGCCAAAGTTCTTTGAAAATTTTGCATCACTTTAAATGTGATTTAGAAAAAAAAGAAAGTCGGGTTTGTACTAGCAACCAGGTAAACAGCATGGCCAGATATTTACATTGGCTTCTGACCTAGCTATCCTCTGTGTGCCTTCCAGATCAATAGGACATGGAACACAGGAGGATGGTCATGGTGATGTAAAGAGCAGATGTTAAAATAATTTTTGTGAGCTCTTTCACCCATGGGTTCTTTGATAATAAAAGACTAACCTAAAGCAAGAATGGCAAAATAACACACAGAATGGAAGTATTGCCAATAGGTTGAAAGAGCTCTGCTATTTCAACGCATCTTGCCGTGTTCTCTCTATTTCTGTGCTCCCACGCTCACTCTCACTGCTATGCCCTTGATCCCAGTGTCCATTCCTTGCTGGAAGAAATTACTTCTAACAGATGCACAGCTGGGTGTGGTCTGTGTTTCAGAGTATCCTTCAGCTTTGCCCCCCTCACTGACTCCGCAAACCCTGCATAGATGCATATGCCTCGCACACCTGCCCTCCAACAATAACCTTGCCTTCAGTGCACAGGTTTGATGCACCCACCTGAACTGCTCCCTTCATCGCTGTTGTCTCATCATTCTTCTCACACACCTGATCACCGAGAGCTGAAACTCATAAATCAGGCAACAGCTTTTAATTCCTGGTATTATGTGCCACCCTAAAGCAATGTAGGAGTTTCATTTTGCGCTTAACCCATTTCTTCTACTCAATTTTTTTTTCTTCTTTTTGTATTTGGACACCAAAATAAATTTCAAAATAAACATTAAGCTTGTACTGTAACTTTGGGATCATAATTTCTACTTCTATGGATTCAAGAGGGACGCAGTGACACAGCAGCTAAAGCCGGTGCCTCACAGCTCATGGGCCACTACTCAGGGTGTGCAGAGTTTGTATGTTTCTGCTGTGTTTGCACCACCCCATGTGCATGGAAGAAAGCAATGGCAAAACACTTCTTTTCCTCCTTTGCAACGAAAACTATGTGAGAGGCTGCTATGAATCAGGATTGACTCGATGGCACACATACATATAAATCAAAACTTTGATCTGCATTCCTTAATTTACATGTGTCTATCTTTTATTTGTTTATTTATTAATCCAGTAATCTAGGACAGCCTAAATACAGTAGTGTCTCAGGCTAAGGGCAGACCTAGAGTAGACCACTGAGCAAGGGAGGTGCAAGGCCATTAATTCCTTTGCAATTCAGCCCACAGAAGTTTTTAAGGTGTGTGATCCCCAAGCCAATGCGGTGTTATTCAAAGGTTTGAATAACCTGGGTAATGTGTTGCCAAAATCTCACAAGAGCAGGCACCCAGATGAGTGCTGAATACACTTTAATTTATCCCACTCACTGACACTCCACAGAAAGATGCATTGTGATCATCAAGCTGAGGAGTTACAAAGACGAGGACATCACAAGGTACTCAAGGTCTTCTCATGACAGCAAAAAAAAAAAAAAAAAAAGCGTGGGATGAACTCCCTAAATTGAAGGAGTAGTAGTTGCATTATTTAAAATGGAGCTTGGAGAACTGCTGTTCATCAATCACTTAATAGGCCATGCTAATAAAACTCATTTGCGTTTCCTCTTGATCTGGGTGTCATTTGTAAGGCCTTAAAATGCCAATCTGAATGAAGAAATTGAATTCAGAGGGTGTATGTGCCTGGGAAAAACTAGACACTGTTTTGTTTGTTATTTGATTGGTTACCTTCTTTGAGAGGAAATCTGTTTGAGTTACAGGAGGTCTGAAACTATATATTTTATGGTTACATAGATGCTTTCAGTCTATAGCACTTCAAAAATTGATAAGCAATTACGCAGCAAAGAAATACATTTACATTTCCATTTTCATCAACTTGATCATCAGGACTTAAAGCAGTATTTCAGCCTTCATGTTTTGTAATGAATTCATTTTCATTTCAAATACGTCTTTGAGCCTGAATGAAATTTGAACACATTTCAAGCTATTTTAACATGCTATTGTGTCTTTCAACAACTATATGATAAGGTCATAACCTCAATCTCCTTTTCTCTTCTTGTGGCTGTCTTACTGTTACCAACTGGAAATGCTGGTCCCACAGTAACTTAGAAAGGCATTGTTTTCTTATTCTTGTTTTATTCCATCTGGTTCATAGTCTCTCTGTGTTCATTTTGTTTTCTCTGAAGTGTCACTTTGTCTTTCAGATGTTTCATTTAATTTGATATGATAAGACGGTTTGCATATTTATTATTATTATTATTATTATTATTATTATTATTATTATTGTGATTGTTGTTGTTGTTGTTGTTACTATGCAGATAATGTTTTACTCAGCCACAAACAAAGTTAAGTTAAAGTTCTAAAACAGGTATAATGATATTCGCATTCTGATCAAAATGTGTGTCCTTGGGGATGCCTCCTTGCATGGACAAATATAACTTGACCGCAAAGAGAAATATTGATTCTGCAGCAATTTGTAAATAACCTTTACGCTGGCCAATAGCCAGGTTAGCAAAAAGAAGATGACAGCCTAACAAAACAATCCAACTGACACCTGAGGAAAAGTGTGTCCCATCTAGTGAGGCTTAAAGGGGAATTAGCCACGGTGAGGAAGAAGACAGGAGGCTTGAACTTTCTGGCCAAATGACAGTTCTTCAGAACTGTCTAGATGCTCTGAATTTCCAAGTAATCATAATCAATATGATATATACCCTGCTGTTGAGCTGATGTTAGAATGAGGCTGTTACAACGCTGCTTCTTTGACATCTATACTGGCAGCCTTTGGTGTTTCAAGGCCTTTCATATTAGCATCCATTTGATTTTTTTCTCCCCAGTAACTGCCACTGGGGATATTCCTTGACTGCTGATGATTTCATACAATGTGAATATTAGAATATAATAAAATAACCCTAAAAATCTCAAAATCATTTTGATTTCAAGGAAGGATAATGACATGCAGTGCTATGCATTTTGTACATTTTGACTTATAGAGTAATTATAATATGGTGAAGGACTAGAACCTGTCACGTACTCTGAACCTGGGATACAGACCCTCACTCCACGGATGTATGGTTCACGTCTGTCATTGCTGATTGCTCTGGAGACACCACTCAAATTCACGTCTGTCATCATGCAAGTTTCCCTGGAGATTCATCCGTCTTCACATCTGACATTGTTAGTTGCTTACTACTGTTTGCATCTGATATCACTAGTTTCTTAGTATTGTAGACTGTTTGCCCTGCTTCCTCTTTAGATTCTGCTTAGAATGCACTGGTTATTTGGTTCATTGGCCTTTCCTTGTCCAGTTATTTCAAGAAGTGCAGTACCTTCTTCTTACCTTGCTTGGCTTTGACATTCACAGAGAGTGTTTGAGTGATTTTAAGAAACTCTGCGCCACCTGTAACTAACACACACACACACACACACACACACACACACTTTCTGAACCACTTGTCCCATTCAGTGTCGTGGGGAGCTGGAGCCTAACCTGGCAATGCAGGGTGTAAGGCTGGAGGGGGAGGGGACACACCCAGGACAGGACAACAGTCTGTTGCAAGACACCCCAAATGGGATTTAAACCCCAGACCTGCTGGAGAGCAGGACCCGGTCCAACCCACTGAGCCACTGAGCCACTGCGCCACCGCACCCCTCCCACCTGTAACACAGCAAGCCATATCTTTGCATTTTTTTCTTGCATGACATACCACCCACAGTCTAATGGTTAGGTAGAAAGCCAAAATGAAGAACAAAGTAGATACCGTCAATGCTACTGCATTGAAAATCATTCCAGTTGAAGCCACTTCTTTCCCAGGGCTATATATGCGTAGAATTTACTACCACTTTTCAACCATCCTCAAATAGCTGTAGTGTGTCAGGTCACTTCTATTTGGCCAACATTCGCCAACACAAGGCAGTTTGATGAAAAAAGCTTGGGAAATAGTTCAGCAAGAGTGTCAGTAGTTCATGGTCCACGACAGAACTGTGTTTTCATCCTCAAGAAAGGTGTGACCTGATAAACTGAATATTGCTTTGGTTTAGAGTTTAAGATGGCCATGGAGAAAAACAAAACCATTTTAAGATGACTTTGGAGGAGAAGAAAACAATTCACATAATAAGAATTGCTGTGGTTCATATTAATTTTTGATTAATTTTGGAAAAAAAAAAGATAAAAGTAATGTTGCAACTTACTACTCTGACAGCTTTGCTACTTTACTACTTTAAAAAGTACTGATTTGTTAAGGAAATTGAGAGAAATCACATTTTGTGAGTGAAATTACACGTGTTTAACTAATCATAAATGAGCACACATATTTTGGTCTCTGATCAGTCTGAGAGCTGCAGAGCCAGATGTCCAGTGGAACATCGCCCTTTCTTTCTTGCTCGGCCCCTTTGGGGATTCTGGTGCCAAGAACTGGCACAATCCAGCTCAATATCAGCAGGACCATAGTGAGCGACATGAGAGTTCTTCCTCAGTTACATGTAATTGAAAGGACTGCTGTCTCTTCTACTTAACAGACAAGGTTTTAGGATCTGGTATTTGAATTTTTGTTTTGTTTTGTATAGTTTGTTTCTTATTCCCACTATTTTTTTTCTTTTTATTTATTCATTCATGTATTCATTAAAATAACTAGTTTGTGAGACAACCTTTTAGAATGACTGCCTCAAGATTAATTATTGTACTCCATGGTTTTTAATCAACAAGCTGAATACCCTAAGAAAAACTCTTTGGAAAGCTCTGGTAGTATGGTTACATTATGGCTGAATGCCCTTTACTTAAATTGGTCCAGATGTTGTACACCGAGAGACTATAATCTCACAGACTCAATGCAACCAACAAAAGATGCAGTTTTTTTTTTTTTTTTTTCCCTGTATTGTGTTGTAATAAGGTACGCAGCTTGTATTCAACTCCCAGTTGTGTGCAGACGGAGGCTCAGCGTCGAAGGCACGTTGTAATCCTGTGTCGAAGAAAATGAAAAATGTGGTATTCTGCATGAAAACCAGGCCGCTCCCTCAAGTGAGATATCTTTTGAAAACCTTTTCAATCTTGAAAACAAGGCGCTCTGAAGATGACAAAACCCACAAATAATAAAGCAAAGAAACTCAAGGGGGCTGCAGAGAGATCTGCACTGGTTATTCCCTACAAATACGCAGCTTCTTTTGGTGTTTTGTGAAGGGTGGGGGGGTGTAGCGCTGAACAATTTATCTGCCCTGCCTCAGGACATGCATAAATCAATATCTGCTCTGCATGCATTTATTTAATTATTTATTGCAATATAAGGGGGAAAGTGATTACATTTTGGCTTACTGTCCTTCAGATGAACTAGTCACACCTGGTGGTGACACGAACTAGAACAGTGAGTACCATGAGCCCTCAGGGAGTACATGATGTCTCATCAAGAGGGATGTAAGGTACATGAGACGTACTTTTCAGTACAGAAGGGTATATTTGATATTTGGGATATAGAACGGAACATATAAATTATTGAATTACTGATTCGTCATACTGAGAGCGAACCACTGAACCAGACAATTTAGATGTCTGCAGGGCGTGATATAAACTTGGATGTACAATTTACGTAAAATATGTAATGGGTTGAATGTACATATTTATTTGGAAACCAAATGGAAGATGAGAGTTAAGATATCTTTCATTTCAGTTTTCCTCGATTGTACTCATGCTAGCAATAACAATAACTTTCAAATTATGAGAAGTGGGGAAGATGTTCTAAGTATGTGTTTTCTTAGAAAACCTAATTGACTAATTGTATATAGTAACTTGCCATTAATATGGAACTTGAAGGAAAGACAATTAGTGAGAAGGACCAGTTTGACCTTCATGTTGTTGCCCTGTTGTTGTGTCTGTTAATCAGAATAAGGTACCTTCAAGAAGAACCAAAGACAGTATTGATGCTTTAATGTGTGATGTATCGACTCAGGGGACTGATATATTATACATCATATAGACGCGAGAGGCAGTCAGAACTCCATTGCAGAGTAAATGAGCAGTGGTCAGGAAAATTTAATGTGAGATAGATTTGTTTCTTTCAACAAGCTTGCCGTATCTGCAAAGAAACTTATCAATCAGGCAGAACTGGAGTTTTGAAGAGCTGAATAAGGAGTTCATTATCCTGCTGTTCCAATATCCAGTTGGCTGTGATGCTTTATGCTCTATCCTGTGTTTGTCTGTAGCACATTTCAGCAAACCTGCACTCTCCAAAATTTGTCACAGATAACAAACTGAAGCAGTGGCAAGTGAGGATACCTGCTGCAACTAAACTCATGGGAGTAGTATTATTTTATTTTTGTTTATGTCATTTGCCAATTGTATAGAATATATTTCAGGGAGCATTCAGTTAAAAATAGTGATGCTTTAACCAAATACACGATTTCTTCTTCTTCTTCTTCTTCTTCTTCTTCTTCTTATTATTATTATTATTATTATTATTATTATTATTATTTGACATAATTCTAGCAGCATGTATGCATGTTTGTATGTGTTTTCATTTATTTTCACCAAACCCAAAATCTATAACAGAAACTGAGATTTTATGTCTTTTCTTGTTGGCTTATTTATGAAAAACAATTTAATTTTATAAGACAGATTTGTGTATGGTACTTCAACTAGAAGTCTGAAGTCTTGTGCCGTTCACAAAGCTAGATACAATGGAATCCTCACTCGTGTCAAAGATGTGTTTCCTTAATCCTCATGTGTAAATCTAATGTATGTTGGTAATCAACTAATGAAGGTTCTTCGGCTGGAGGGTGAGTCTCAAATAGACATGTTACACCTGGACCAAAGCAATAATGTATATTGTACATGCTTTTTACTCATTCATGCCATTGTAGCACAAAATGCTAAGATCAGATGAAATGGAGAAGGATGTACAGGCAGCATTTTCTACAAACATTTATTGGAACTCCAGCACACACAGCAAGAGGTATACAGTAACTGTAAACACCAGGAAATAATTCTCCTGGTTTAGGACCTCTTATCATAGGGCCTGTTTTCCTCAAGGACCAGCACCTGAAACCAGCCTGCTTTGCACCCCTCAGGCTTTCCTCCCCCTTTTACTGGCCAACACACTCACCCTCTTATATTCGACGTAAGTCCCTATATCGGTTTAACACAATTCCATTTTACCCACAATACCACTATTTGCAATAAAACTATTTTCCCGCTCAAACTCCCGATAATGCAGGTAGTTACACTATTATCAGGAGTGTAAAAATCACAGAACTCTCACCTCACGACTTTTTTCACAAGAGTTGTTCTTGGAGTAACGGTTCTTCTAGCTGGTTATACAGCCTTCATACCATCCTCCCAGGATACAACCAGAGACGACAACAAAGCATCACTCTATGTTGCTGTGGAGGTCAGAACTGTCACGTGTCCCTGACTGTGTCTAAATAAGATACAACAGCACTGAGAAGAAATTTTTTATTGTACCTAAAGCAGTGGTTTATGATATGAAAAAGATTATCATTGTGATGGTTTCAGCAGTATCTGACTGAATTCAATTTTATTTACACTTGTATCCTTGACTATCAGCTGTCTAGGATGAGAGAAGTTTTTTGTCTTTTGTATTGCTTCATAACATAATTTTAAAACTCATTTATTCTTATGATAAGATTGCTTGGTCTTCAGGTCATTAGGTCTGGCCTTCTCGCATCTTCCCCTGGGATGTGCGCTTCCACAGTTTTAGAAAATGAACTGCACTTCTTAAAAAAATGATTTATATTGTGTCTTGTAAAAGGTTTGGAGTAGCGTTCATCAGCATTCATTCAGCTGACTTTTCTCCAAAGCAACTTGCAGTGTTAATCTGCCTACAATCACTCACCTGTTTGTACAGCTGGGTAATTTTCAGTGGAGCAATTTAGGACAAGTACCTTGCTCAAGGGTACAACAGCCAGAGAGAGATTTGAACCTCTGGGTCCAAAGAAAGCAGCGCTAACCACTACACTACCAGCTGCCCCTTTACATGATTAACGTGTTCATAGATGCCCTGGATTGGTTCTAACAAACAGTGGCAGGTAATCCAATTTTCAAAAGTTATACAGACCTGACCAAAACTTTGAATGGTGCCAGAAAAGATGAAGATAAACTCATAAAACTAACTTAATCGAGTTTTGCATGTGGCCCATTAACATCTGCGATTATGCCTGCTTTTAGTTTCACTTAAACACCAACACTTATTACTCAAGTTGAGCACGTGAACGTTATTAGTATTATTTCAAAGAATTAACTTCCACAGTAGGAAACCTTAAGCCGTATTTCAGAAAAGTATTACATATGTTATACAATCTGAAGTTGTAAAGATAATTGCTGTATATAGAGGGGATGTGCTATGTCAGATGATCTTCAAATAAGGCAGCAGATGAAATTCAAAAATAATCTAAGATTGGAATGAGCAAATTTCAGCAATTCTCCAACATTTTCCCAAATGCTGGTTTTTAGTAAACCTCATAAGATGATGATGCAAAGAAAGCAAGCGCATTGTTAACCACATTAAACCACACCAGTTAAGCAGCTAAGATGGTATTAATGTTAAGAAAATATTATTTTTTAATTATGCCATTAAAATGTCAGATGGTCTATTATTTTTATTTTTATTCTTCTCTTTTATTATATCACCAGCAAATCCCTGTGATTTTTCATGAAACCTTCATTACACCATTTTAATTATAGACTGATTGATGTCTGCTTTTATAAATGGGCTCATTTTGTGGCACTAATGCAGTACTGCAAATGTCAAGCAATGCAAAATTCCACAACAAATCAATAAGCATTACATCATAACATCCACTTTGAAATGAAAACTACAGGATGTGAATACAGCTCTTAATAGCAAATTCAGTTTCCTAATGTATTTTGTGTGAAAATTTACTCTAATGTGAATCAAAATTGTAAAGAACAATACAAACACTGTGTTTAGTGTTAAAGCCAGATCACCTTGGGATGCCATTTTATTGTCTTGGGGACTTTCTTTGACACAAATTTGTCTGTACAGCCACTTTAGTTTCCACTAACATCTTCATTTTGACAAATAAACATGGCACGTCTTGGTCCCTGAGGATAGTAAATGGAAGATTATAGAAGTGCTTGATGGAAATAGCATGATACAACCTGCACTGCTTTCCTTTCTTCTTGGATGCTATCAAATCTGCTCAAGGTTCTATTCACCATAACAACAACATTCTATTTTTTCCTTATCCCCCCCCGCACACACACACAAACACACACCAAACTCCCCTTTTGCTACCTTGCGTTGTGGTTTCTATGCACCATCTCTTCACTTGTCTGTTCCATCAAGTACTTTTACTTTTTCAAATGTTCAACTTGCAGTCTTGCAGTCCTCTTTTCCCTTATTGAACAGGCTGCTGGTTCTTCCCAGAGTAGCACCAAACTGAAAGAAAACGAAACCCCAGGCTCATCTCCAACAGCCCCTACATTCGCTGCTCAGTGAACACACTATTACAGTGCAATGGAGTCTGCTAAGTAATAAAAATGTCCTTCTAATTCCAAATTGCATTATTAAAATTGCTCCCCAGCTTTCTGATACCTGGACAGACTTCTGAATAAGAGCAGAAGGCTACCTACCCCCATCCCTGGCCATGACTATTCCCTCATGCACTCAATCACTTAACCCACTGCAGGATTACTGAATCCCATTTGACTTCTGCATAATCTTTTCCATCCTCAAACTCTTTGACACCCCATAAAGCTTAAATTCTGTGTTCCCCTTGACTTTGAAACAAACAATGTGTGTAAAATGACTGTAAAGACTTCCTGGAATCTTATTAACCCAATCACGCTTTAGAGGATCTCCATCCTGCCATACATGACAGCTATGCTTCCTCTCAGCATTGATTGATACTCTGTCTATATTTGCTACCTGGTGTGTGACTGATACCTGGCTGCTTCTCTCAATATGACTCTAAAATAAGAAAGCCTGAAGTTGTTCCATTCACGATCATCCTCCCATCAGTCATCTTGGGTTGAAGATCTCATTCTTGCAGTTGAGCATTTTATTCCTCATGTGAAAGATCTCAGTTTACAAAACACAGTTTCAAGTCTTTTGATTTTATTTTTCTTCCCTAAGACCTCCTATTGCTGATTTCATGTTGTCACCTCGCAGACCTTCAGGTGACCAATAAGATGACTTTGAGCACCTCTGGCAGCTGTATTGCTTGGCTGGGCAGGCATTTCTTCAGTTGCCTGTCACCTTCTTTTACAGTGCAAAGTCTGAGATTAGATTGAGGGTATGAGGAGGAAATAAAACCGTGTAATGATGAGTTGGCAGATGGCAGTTTCTAGAAGGCAACAGAACGGGAGCTCATTGTGTGAATGCGTGCACATGCAGGTATGTGTGCTCGTGCCTGAAGTCGTGCGTGAGCGTGAATGCTAGTGTCTGTGTTTGTATTCTCTGTTTGTGTGTTGGCTGACCTTGGGAGCAATCCATTCTGCGAAAGTCTTTTGATTTTGTCAATAAATACAGTTGCCCCCCCCCCTTTCTCTTTAAAGGTTATACAAAGACGTCTTGGTGTGATAGGTTTCCTTCTGAAAATGTATTTTAAGGGAAACACAGCTGTGAGAGAAAACAAGAGCATTATTGAGTGGGTGCAGACCTTCCCTATTCTCCCATTTTGTTTCCAGCCTATCCCTGGGCCTTCAAGGTCTCGAGTTTAGTTATCCAGGCCAGTCAGACTGGGAGACATTTACGGCAAGACGAGGTGCACAGGTTACTTCTGCAGTAAACTGTACTGCTGTTGATGCTGGGAAACAGTTTTAATTAAAAAGGGGTTTAAACACACATACACTCTCTCAACATCATAAGCTTTGAGGTTGTAATTCTATAACTATAGTTACTGGGGTTCGAAGACTAATGGAAATTGTTTTAAAGAAAATGATAAAAGATCATTGTTTAGCAGTTTTTTTTTCTTTTGCTTTCCCTTTCCCCCATATTTATTTAGCATGAAAATTGTGTTGAACCAAAGGAGTAAAACACAATATTTATAACAGAATTGGTGTCACTTAACCTTAATTTTCAGCAGTTGTTTGAAGTAGCTCATATTTATGCAGTAGTTGCTCATTACATACTTGAGTGTATCATTCAATTAGCTGTGGGACAGCAGGGGTCCTTCTTGGTTTATCACTCCCCTGCGAATGAGCAAGGTAGAAATAATCCTGCCCATTGCAAATGGCTTTCATTTCAAACGCTTGGTCGGTTTGGAATCACTCCAGAATATGTTATGGCATTAATCTGTCTCAGTTCTCTTGCTGATACAATATTATATCTCATGGAAATTGAACTAGGTTTGTACGTATTATTGTTGTTCAATGCATCTATGTTTATTCCAAGAGTTTCATATAATTCAGTTCCAGTTTCTTTTTTTTTTTTTTGCATCTAATGACCTTTTTTTTTAAATTCATTTCAACACATTATTCATGACATTAAATGTTGTTGTTGTTGTTGTTGTTCTTCTTCTTCTTCTTCTTCTTCTTCTTCTTCTTCTTCTTATTATTATTATTATTATTATTATTATTATTATTATTGTGTCATTTCTTGGAAAACTTAGAAAGCAGGTTTCCATACTTTCAGGAACTTTGCACAAGTAGTTACATTAGGGGTACCTGAATATTTCTTGCAGACTACTGTGTAGTGTATCTTTGCTTTTCTGTTAGGCCCCATAAACAAAGCTGTCCGATTTTCTAAAGCAGAGAATTATACAAATGGTATCACTGTAAAGTACTGTCGGTGAGTATAACAGGTTATTTTATATATAAAGTATTCTGTAGTGGGGGTGCGGTGGCGCAGTGGGTTGGACCGCAGTCCTGCTTTCCAGTGGGTCTGGGGTTTGAGTCCCGCTTGGGGTGCCTTGCGACGGACTGGCGTCCCGTTCTGGGTGTGTCCCCTCCCCCTCTGGCCTTACACCCTGTGTTGCCGGGTAGGCTCCGGTTCCCCGCGACCCCGTATGGGACAAGCGGTTCTGAAAATGTGTGTGTGTGTGTGTATTCTGTAGTATAATGTAATATCATACTGTAATATACTTTATTTATAGAATATGTATATATGTTTATATATTTATGTGTAGGGGATGCGGTGGCGCAGTGGGTTGGACCGCAGTCCTGCTCTCCGGTGGGTCTGGGGTTCAAGTCCCGCTTGGGGTGCCTTGCGGCGGACTGGCGTCCCGTCCTGGGTGTGTCCCCTTCCCCCTCTGGCCTTACGCCCTGTGTTGCCGGGTAGGCTCCGGTTCCCCGTGACCCCGTAAGGGACAAGCGGTTCTGAAAATGTGTGTGTGTGTGTGTATTTATGTGTATGTGTGTGTATGGATTAATTAAAAATTGAAAAAACACAATAATTATGTTCTGTATTACATTGTTATTTTAGACAATGAATTTATGTATTTTAATGGATGCAGTATTTGGCACCTCCTGAGACTTGATATCAAATCCTATTGGTTTCCTTTGCCAGTTCACCCCCCCACCCAACTGTAATAAGGACAAACATACTTACAGTTTCAAACTGACATTTTTTTTCTTCTTCTTCCCACTTTAACTGTGTTGCACTGAGTTCATGGAATAAGACTCAAATAAAATATCGAGCTTTAGACTGTGCATGGTGGTGTTGAACGACAGTAATTGCAGTTGTACTTCTGAACCGGTCCGTCCCGGCTGCTAATTGACAGATCCACTGGACTGCAGAGTCGCCTTGAGGAAAAGCCTCAAAACACCTAATTATCACGCAAAGCGAATACCCACTGCAGAAGCGGCTTGAATATATAATAATAACTGAATTCCTTCAGAAGCAGAAGGGAGAAAATAATGCAATGGGTGTGCCAATATTTATTTTCTCTAAGACAAGCCACCTGTTTTGCTGATAGCAGATTTAATATGAACAAGGTAAGAACTTGCAGAGCAACAAGAAACTATCTTTTGGTGAAATGATTTTAATACTTCCGGAGAGAAAACCAGGCTACAACAGAACGGGGTTGAGTGAAGGCAGGGACAGTATGAACATTTCAAACCTCGAGTATGATTTGTGATAATTTAGTAGAAACTTTACTTTACATCACTACCTGACATAAGTAGTAGTGAAGTTCACTATTAGAAATCTTCTGTTGTACCATTTTATTTTATTTTAATGTGAAAAGAAAAATCCATAGTAGCACAAAGTTTTTTCTTTTTTTTTTTTTTTTTTAATTTGGATTTTTTTATTTATTTTGACTAAGTAAAAAAATAGATTCCTTTGGTCTTTAGTAAAGTGCTAATTGTAATGCCTGAGATGAGGCACTTGCAGCTGATTTCATTTAGAAGAGCAGGAGCTGCCAAATTTCAAAATCCCTCGCCTGAGACAACAAAAAAAAATCTTACTAACTTCTTCTAACGTTTCAATATTTAATCAATGTCTTGTATGCGGCATTTCCTTTTAAACAGTTGTACCATTATTGTGGCGTGTCATTCCTTTAAGCATGGTTTTCCCTGCCAAAACAAATTTGGTTTTATGAAAATATTTTTTTTACCCTTGAGCTACAAGCACCCTGCTTAGGAAACTAAATTATCACTTGGCACCGCTTCTAGATGTTGCAAGAGTGAACTACAGACTGTGAACAGATACACCCACACAGTCAACTCATTTGAGCCAATTTTTTTGTATTATGTCCTTATCCT
Organism: Scleropages formosus; assembly: GCF_900964775.1. Classification (NCBI taxonomy): domain Eukaryota; kingdom Metazoa; phylum Chordata; class Actinopteri; order Osteoglossiformes; family Osteoglossidae; genus Scleropages; species Scleropages formosus. The sequence continues at coordinate 19,824,651 of NC_041817.1, forward strand.
TGTTTATCTCGGAAGAAACTTAACCTTTTGTTTGACACATGATATTAAACTATATTTCTGACATCCATTTCCTCATACAAAAACTGCAGTGTATTCCTTTCATTATTCCAATACAAAATGTGCCCTTTACATTTGTTTTTGACAGGGTAACAAATTACGTATTGGGAATTGGTTTCATGCCACATTGTGACACAAGAGGCTTACAGACAAGTCACTCTTATTGGCAAATAAGGACACCAGCCTTGTAAATATGTTCAGCGATTTTCACAAACACATTTCAGCCTTCGTTGAGCTTAAATGTCACATTGCGTTAAACATCCAATTTCAATAATGAACCTGGATAAATTAAGTGTGTAAATGCCAAAGCAGAGTCACATCATGATAACCGTTCAGAAGACATAAGACCAAGTGCAATGTAACTATTTACTGCAGCAAGTAGTGGACATTGTGTGGGTTACCCCGTCCCCTTTTCTAAATGCAATTTTACCACTGTCTTTGGTAATTCATATTAACAAAACACATAGGGCAGTTTAAAGCCCATCTGAACTTATTGCAAATAAAATGTTATAATCTTTAAAAAGAAACTTGAAAAAGGAGCACATAAAAGAAATAATGTGAGTTCTATGTACAAATGTCAAAATATCTGAATCATCTGTACTTTTCTGCACCAACCTCACTGTTAAATTCATTGCATTTAAGCATGTTTACTTGCATACTTTATCCAGAACAGATGCACAAGGGTTTGCTTTTCCCTTTTTTTTGTAGACTACACTGATTAGACAGAGAAAGCCTCTCTTTTCATATAATGTGTCATTGGTATATGGGATAAAACGATTTCTCTTTCATTAGGTTTCCAGAGAGGTACAGCTGTACCAAAGTCATAATGCCATGACTTTCCTTTCACCTCTAAATTCTTGTTGTCTTTGTAAGATGTACTTAGTCATTGCTTAGGGTAAGGGTAAGTGTCATTGCATCAGAGAAAGTACTTGGCAAACAGTTGTATGGGTTTCCTGGTATGGAAGCGGTTTACTTGTTCAGCATCTCTCCTGGAAATCTGCACGATCATGGGGAGAACACAGAAGCACACAGAGAGAGACTGAAATTTTACTACAGATCTAAGATCACTATAGAGCTATGAGCAACCAGCATTGTCTGCCACACCACTATTCCACTCATTACTAACCTCAACAAGACCACTAAATCAATGAATGAAGTTTTTTGATGGCTGAAAATCTATTTATTCATGTTTCCAAGCATTAGTGCTTGGGTACAAATGTTATTGTATAAGTGTTTTAATAATCCTTATCAGTGGTAGGCATACTAAATTGCATAAGCACGATTTCTAAAAAAAATTATCTTGTACTACTTATTTTAGTATTTTTTCATTCTATATCTTGAATGTTTGGTAATGTTTGCTTTTGACTGCTTTGGTGTGAACTCTGAAGATGAAAATATAGACAAATGAGCAAATAGACATAAAACTTAAAGGCATTCTCTGCTGTTTTTGTTGGTACTTGCAGTCGGGCTGAAGGTTTAATTATTGATAACATCCTGCCCTGATTCGTGATTCATAAGAGGCATTTAGGGATGCATACACACATTTTTGATTGCCTCTGCTGATGCGCTCTGAATAGTCACTAACAAGAAATTAGATTTTCTGTCTGAGCTTCAGCTACAGTATCGTTCACCAGTGTCCTCAGGTTGCTTGGTTTTCAACAGACAAAAACGGTGACAATATCTCACTAACTCACTCACTTTCCATACGTGACTGTCCTTGTCCGGGTCATGGCAGTCCGGCACTTATCCCAGACTCTCTAGGTGCAAGTCTTGGAGGGGTACATCCTGGCCAGTACATTGCTGGGTAGACACATATGCACACATTCCTGTTGGCTGTTACAGTATACTCACTGATTTACAGACATTTAAATTCTATCTTCGTTGCGAGGATATGAGGAGCAACGAAATTGCATGCAAAAATACACACACGCACACGCACACGCACACGCACACGCACACGCACACGCACACTTTCCGAACCGCTTGTCCTATACAGGGTCACAGGGAACCGGAGCCCACCCAGCAACACAGGGCGCAAGGTCGGAGGGGGAGGGGACACACCCAGGACAGGACGCCAGTCCGCCGCAAGACACCCCAAGTGGGACTCGAACCCCAGACCCACCAGAGAGCAGGACCGTGGTTCAACCCACTGCCCCACCGCACCCCCTGCATGCAAAAATATTTAAAGAAAAAACATTTAGATTTTTTTCCCATTTTCATCCACCACTTATACAATGCAGTTCTATCCCAGAACCATAGAGGGTGAGACAGGTTTCACCCAGGAGAACACAAGGTGACCGTATAAAATCCAGAGAGACTGAGCACAATTCAGATCTGTACCCAAATGCACAACCAAGGCATTTTGGGACACTACCATGCCACCCACTTTTAAATGCATTTTAATATATTTAAATATGCTTTGTATGCTTTATAAAATGGTCAGATACCTGTGTAAAAGGGTATGACATTATAAGTATTACAAAAGAAGTGAGTAATGGTTATATAAAGTGTTTTGAAGGATGCAGTTATAATAACTAAGAATGAAGTGTATAATATGTGACAAAAACTATATATAATAAAAAGAAAAAAAGACCTAAATTCATAATGGTAGTTACATTTAATAATAAAATTTAGCTTGAAACAGTTAATCAAGCATAAATTGATAAGCTTAAAGTGAAATCAACCCTACAAATTACTCATCTTATTTTTCAGTATATACATACATTTTTATTTTTTCCACTTATTAATTAACAAGAATAGTAATCTCCTTGTATGCAGCCTTGACCTTGTGTCATGGAGATATTGCAGTATACTTTCAGCCATGGCAAGACTTTGTCTACTTGAATCCTAATTGTATTCAGAAGAGCCCAAGCTTGAGCAAAAAGTTACTCGGTCCTGCCCTAAATAGTGTCAGTGTATCATTATACTTCCTACTCTCCTCAGAAGGCAAGACTAAAGCAATTCCGCTCGTCTGGTATCCATGTTCTATGCTAGAGGATATTTCTGGACACAGTGAGATTTTAACCCTGCTCTAAATGACCAAGAGCAACCATTCAACCTGCTTCACAAAAATACCCAAGGCCTTCAAACAAGAGATGCTCGGATAACTTTTTGTGTGTGTATCCAGAGCCTAAATATATATATATATATATATATATCTAGTGAAATAATTAACTATAAATATATCAATAAATATTGTGAAAATGTCATCAGCATTAGTTTAACACTCGGCCATGATTATATTTAAGCTGGTTTGTTACATTTGGGAGACTTAATTATAGATACAGAAGTAAATGTCACAATATTAACATCCACAGAAATATCATCTAGGCAGAGGTAATTCATGGACTTTCCGTTGCCCTAAGGGCAAAGAATAAGTTTAAAAACTGCCTTCAGGTTAGAACACATAATTTAAAATCAATTGGTGTATACAACCATGCATCACTCTGGGCTAAATATACAATTTACCACAATAACTGCAAATCCAGTTTAGAGCTTAGAGCCTGCCCTGATACAAAATTCTCTAGTGGACAGCTAAATAGTATGTGTGGACCTCTTCTGGCCTAAAATGCAACAAAAAAGGATTTTTGTCTTGCAAAATAATAGTGAATACTACTTCAGTAAGAATTAACAAATACCAAGCGTGTTGGGTGCCACTTCCGAAGACCTTTGAAAATTACAGTTGTCCAGAAATTTCACAGTGGAGGTTAAATATGGACCAGCTAGTAGCATACTGGATAGAGCCAGGGTCTTGTAAAAGAACAAAATAAAATAAAATAAAATAAAATAAAATAAAATTGTGTTAAACCCTAACCCTCACTGTAGTAGGCTTACCGCTAATGATCATCAGAAACATTAGACAGCTGTGTGTAAATTCCATGTGGCTTATTATACAAGCCTAACATTGTAAGGCACTTTCGAGAAAAGTATCAGATAAATAAATTAATTAAAAGATATCACTTTCAGCATGGAAGAAAAAGAGGAGATGGAGCTTGCAAGGTAGTGAACCTTTTTCTAGTGTCTTGTACCTCTCCATAACCTTAGCAAATGTCCAAATTAGTAAGTGACCTGTTTAACAGGTCCTAATACCCAAATGGTTTTCTGTTCTGATCCCATTTTGGGTTTTTCAAGCATTCAGTTATGTAACTCTTGGACTCCATTCATATCATGCAGGGTAAAGGAGCAGCTTAGCTTTAGTGACAGACACAAAAACTTGAGGCCTACAGATTGAGTGGGGAAAAAAGGTCATAAGTTGAACCACAGACAACATATTGAATATATATCACACTTGAGCTGCCCCATCAATGTTGAAGCATCATTGATGGAAATGCACTCAGAGGAGTAAGCGACAGTATCAATGCCATTAATGTTTCCATCCGTATTGACATTTACTCAGATAAAGAGCAGAAGGAACCTGGGTTTAAATCTCAGCTTCGCTGTTATTGGCCATTGCTCACTGTTATTGATTAAGGCTCATGCATGACTGTAGAGATACACTTCAGGCACAAGTTATAATGTGTGGACACAACTGCTCTTCACTTTATCAAGGCAATACTGTACAACTAAATCATTTAAAGCATTTCAGCATCTGAAAAATCTTATCCTTAAGTTTTTGTTTAGGTAAACAAGCAAATCAAAGATGTAGTTTAACTTGGGTTTTAAGACCAATAATTGTCGTGATTTTACTTTTAAGTGTGGAATTCTTCTCATTATAATAGAGTTGCATGTGCTGGCAGTTCACTCCATGGTTGTGGGTTCATATCTAACCTTGACTCTGCTTGTATGGAGATGTTCAGTATATGTTCATGTGGGTTTCCTGTGACCACAGAAGTTTCCTTTCATAAACACAAAGACATGTGGTGAAGGTGAATGGATTACTCTCCATTGATTAATCTATACTGATGACTCTGAATTGTTCATGGGGAGTGTGAGAGTGCCCTCAATGAACCTCCTGTTCATGATGGCATCTACCTTGTGCTTTATGCTTAATCACACTGTAACTGCATCAACATGATCCTTCAATTTGTGGAAACTGATGCAATGGAAAATATGGAATTTATTTTTGACTCTTAATGCGCAAAATTATATTATATTAAGTACACAATGTCATGTAATCAAAGATTATTAAAAAGTATGTGAAGACAGAAGTGATGACTTACCAAGATCTAGTACCTACTACTTAATATTTCATTCAAATGAAGCATTGACACTTCAGAACTTTGGTTAACAGATAAAACTTGGGTTAACCTTCTCCAGCATCTTCAAATATTTCTTGTACTCACGGCACTGGGCTGGCAGAGGCGTGATGACCTAGTTATGGAGACAGCAGATTTCTTGCTCCACTGCATCTGTGGCAGTTTGACTGGTTCTAGCTTCATTATCCCTAAGGCAGTAGAAATAGTTGTTAGAGAGACAGAGGTGAGTCATGAATAGCGGTAGCTTTCAGATAACTGCTGATGATAGCTCCTGAGTTTACAGCCATCCCTCTAATCTACCCTGGTGGTGTCTGTGGTAGCCAGCATGTTACCAGCTCCACTTCAGTGATTCTTCAGCAATGTTTCTGAATCCCTCCCCAGGTAACAACTGCTCCAGTGTGTGTGTGTGTGTGTGTGTGTGTGTGTGTATCTTTTACATCATATAGCTTTCATTTTACAGAAATTTTGCCAATGAACCATAACTTTGTCACTAGTGTGAAGAGCTTGTGCATCTAACCCTATAATATATTGTTTGTTTTGCAGAAAGATTTTGCGTTAATAAAATGCATTTTGGTAACTTTATATAATTATCCATCCATTGTCAAAAACCACTCATCCTGAGCTGTGTCGCAGTGAGCCAGAGCCTTATCCGGCAACACAAGGTGCAAGGCCAAAGGACGAGGGGACACACCCAAGACGGGACTCCAGTCTGTCGCTAGGCACCCAAAGCAGGGCTCAAAGCCCAGACCCACCACACAGCTGGGCACCAGCTGAACACACCACATCATGCCACCAATCCATTATTATTATTATTATTACTATTATTATTATTATTATTATTATTATTATTATTGCTGCTGTTGTTGCTGTTGCTGTTGTTGTTGTTGTTGTTGTTGAACTTGCATTTTATCTTAAGAAATTGCTCAACCTTTATGGTTCCTATTTTTTTTCATTCAGCGTGCTAAGTCTTCCAACATGGCAAAGGATCACAGAGAGATATTAGGATCACTCTTTCCTGGACTTCATTTCTGCCTCTACTGAACTCTACTGGATATCAAAAGTGAATGTAAGACACTGATTAGAAAGGATGCCATCTGCATTTTTCCTGCTTTTTGGAAATACTGTTTAATTCCTATTTGACTGTTTAACAGAGTAGATGTCAGAGAGGAAGAGCTTAAAGTCAGCTACTAATGGGCCTCTGACATGTAAAGTTGTGTTTCTTTCTGTTCTCACAACTTTATGTCAAGGTTTTCTCATTTTAAGCCAAAATACACAGATGGTATATATCCGATCAAGAATGTTGACACTAATGCTTCTTCTTTGGCAAACTACTATTGACCAGCAGTAGAAATTGCTGTTTAAAGGTTTGCTAAAGAATAATTACTAGAGTGAATGTAGTAAATTCAGCTTAACGATCAGTGAGACTTGGCAGACTTGTGTAAATTAACTTTGGTACAGTTTTGACACGTGTGTTGGCATGTTTAGTTCTGTGCCATTTTTTCTTCTCTTATGTCTTTAACATAGATGCCCAGGGTAGTCAGAAACAGGCATGTAATAACTTTATAAAATTATAACTTTCTGCAGCTGAAGTACTGCTGGTAAAAACCTGACTTTCCCAGAGAGAGTGATTTTTCTTTTTTCCTTTTTGAACAATTAAAAAGTAGATGAAATGTGAGTAGATTCCAAAGAATTAATTCTGTAACTTATTATGATTGTTACTTAATTTCTTTAAAACTCTTTCCAATGTATTTAAATTACTGAAACAGCTTAAAATCTGTGTGAGTAGTCAGTTTGATGCAACATTCAGTTTTAAATATACATTTTAGTCTTGCAACAAGCATGAAACTTTAAAAAAGTAATACAATTTTGACAAATAAATTAAATAATACCAATTATTTAACAAAATACTTTCTTCTGCTGTAGCTCTGGAGAGGGCTATGGAGACTATGATTAAAAACATATCCTTCTGGCTCCATTGCTGACAAATAAGGACTGTGCATATGCATTATAGAACAAATGGCATATGGCGAGGTAACATTGGACATGTGCCTTTCATCTTCTTACTGTAAGTGTTCAGTGAGCCGCAGTGCTCAGGTTACTTTAATATCCTCAGTGCTGCCCTTCGTTAAAATTTGTTTTCGTAACCTGGTGAGAATATACACCAATTCTGAAGTACTGTGAGTAGTGCATGTGTTGTTGTTATAGGAAATTATTTTCAATTCAATGTGCGTTTGAATGGAAATTGCAGCATACAAACAGACTTATCATTTTACTTAGGTCTGCAGTAATTTGAAATGCATGGACGGTTTTATTAACTGCTGGAAAAGGACAAAATGTGGCTGTACATTTACAGGAATATGTTGGTGCAAAATTTAAAAAAAAAAAAAAAAAACCGTCATCAATCATAAGTACACAGGGTCTCCAGAGGTACAAATGATTCAGATGACTTTGCCAGATAAGGTGGAAATGATCCTGGGCCTGACACATCCCCAAGTAATAATTAATAACAATAATTAATTCACTATTCAAGGTTGTATTTTAAAAAATGAAGTCAGGAAAAACAGTGTTTTGATGTGGTTTTAAAACTGAATTAATAAAGTTGAATAATGTGCCAAGTGGTCTGTAAGGACACACACATCTTCATCTGATGCACAGGGGCACGTTTGGGCAAACAGTTCAAAGCAAATAAATAAAGTGTAAAGGGGCAGAGGAGCGGAGAGCTGAGGAAATGAAATGGACAAAGTAGCTTTGTTTGTTATTGTTTGCTCTGCCATTGAGAGATTCTTTTTATTACAAAAAAAAAAAATAAAAACAAAAAAAAAACTCCCTTTTACTGCCTTTGCAGTTGCCTCTGCAACAAGACAGATTTCAACCCAACACACTCCCTCTTGTCGCACTCCAACATCTTAAAGTAATCTGAAGATGAATCTAATACACAACTTTGGAAATGTCCCTTGATCTACCACAAAAATCAGGTGTCTGCTGCAGTTTTTGGCTTTGTGGTGACCAGGTGTATTACTGCACAAAGAAGATGACTTTGTTGTGAAGTTTTTGTGGTCTGTGTGGGAATTGCTGTTTTACAAAGTGGGATTAAATGGAATCCTTAACCCTGAATCCATCATTTGTACTGGAGGAAAAGTCATAGAAAGTAACCACAGAAAACAGTACACTGTTTGGTGGTGGACGCCCAAACTGGTGCTCCTACTACTTTCTGGTGGGAAGCTCAGGTGCACCTGCCACCAAATCCAGAAATGGTTTCTTGCAGAAAAGAATTACACATCAACAGGTCAACAAAGTGTGTTTGGTTGTCCAAGCTTCTTAGGCTAAAGGAACCTTTTATGATCAGGGTGTCTGCAAAGGCTCAGGTTCATGCTAATACATCCAGGCGGTTGCTACATTCCTATCTTTGAGACAGAGAAGAGATGATACCACACACTGAGGCTTGAGTCCCCAAGGGATGATTTTTTTTTTTTCCCTTGAGCTAAGTGGGAAGACTGGTGGCAGAAAGCCAGTGAGATCACCCCCCTCCCATATGCCAGCACCCAGTCGACGTGCCTGAGTGTGGGCTCTCTCAGCTCATGCAAAGGACAGTTCTTCTTTCTTTGAGCCTTTTAAAAAGAAAGTATATTCATTAATGTCTTTAGAAAGTATACAGTAAAAGCATTTTATTACATTATATTTACTTATTTATTTAACCTGCTGCTTTCACAAATGTTGTTGACTAGACTCTGTAGGTCTGCATTTGGTTCTGAACTTCTACATACATTAAAATAGATATTTGAATGCCTCTAAGGAGATCCTCAGATCCTCATCTGGGTCAGGGTGCGCTCAACAGACTGGTGACCTCATTAACTGCCCCCTTCATGATAGATAGCATGCTAAATGCAGGAGATGTTCCACAGCTACTCCCATGTGCATGTGATGGTGTCCCTTCCTGCACCTGTGTCACAGATGACACCAGTGCCGATAAGTCCTCTATTTTTACAGCACCTACATGGGGAGAAAAAAAAAAAAAGAAACCTCTTACTAGAAAAAATAATATTTTGTATTAAACTGATACATTGGAGTAAAATGTCAATATAATGCAATGCATACTTTTTTTAAACAATGGCAGCAAAAAAAATGCGCAACTTTTCTTGAAAAATTCATTTCATTAACAAATTAAATGAACAAGAAATAAGACACAATGTCTTTCCAGCTATTCTGCAGCAGTTGCAAGAGATGTAGAATACTTGTGGATAGTTTCGCTTTGACTCATCTGTCCAGTTGGAGTCATTCAGGTATTACTCCAGGAATACTCACACTGTTCACCATGTATGTATATATATATATATATATATATATATATATATATATATATATTATATACACACACACACCTTCTGAACCACTTGTCCCATACAGGGTTGCGGGGAACCGGAGCCTACCCGGCAACTCAGGACGTAGGGGGAGGGGACACACACCGGACAGGACGCCAGTCTGCCGCAAGGCACCCCACGTGGGACTCGAACCCCAGACCCACCCGAGAGGAGGACCCGGTCCAACCCACGGCGCCACCAGGCCCCTTCACCATGTATAAATTAATGTATAAATTCATGAAATTGCTTTTATTGGTTTCTCTCCTGAATTTGTGCATCATGTAAATAAATCAGTTATTTGTCTTTAACTGTGTTTCATCTAAATAAACATTTTACACTTAAATCCAGAGCCCACTAATTAGCTTTTGGCAGAAGTATACATACAAAGTTGTTAAATATTTGTTCAATTTTCTACCCAATAAAAGAATATTATTAAGAGAAAATTCCTCAGTAATGAGGACTTGTTACAGTTATTTCCATTGCTCAAAAGTTATATTAAATCAAACATTTCTTTACATTATTATTATTATTATTATTATTATTATTATTATTATTATTATTATTATTGCTGTTTTTGTAAACTACCACACTTCTACAGACTAATTACACTATGTTCCCAGAGTATTCATTACCATTAATTAAATCATGTGTCCTAATTAACAACATAATTAATTGTGTTGGTTATTTTAATCTGCATATCATTAACATTTAAAGACAAGCTTGTTGCATGCTCTTTTGTTCAGCCAATAAAAGCCCACATCTTGAGCCAGACTAGGTCAGAGACCCAAAATGAACTGTTGATAAAAATTTGCTTTTCATTTTGTGAAATTTTATGAAATGTATTTGGAAGCAAAATGCAGAGTTTGTAAGTGGAGGGACAAATGAGAAAACAGCACGGTGGCACAGTGAGTGGTGCTGCTGTCTCACAGCATCTGGGTAGTGCGAGAGAACGTGGGTTTGATCCCTGCTCAGTTTGCATGGAGTTTGTATGTTCTCCCTGTGTCTGTGTGGGTTTCATCTGGATGCTCTGGTTTCCTCCCACCGTCCAAAGACTTGCTGTTCAGGTTCACCCATAGTGTGTGAGTGACAGAGAGAGTGTGTTCCACTGATGTATGGATGAGTGACCCATTGTAAGTAGTGTATCTAGCAGTGTAGTCACCTTGGTGAATAAGGTGTGTGGGCTGATAACACTACATAGAGTTCATTGTAAGTCAATTTGGAGAAAAGCAGTGCTAAGTGAATAAATGAGAAAATGTTTATTTTCTTTAATTTTTTTTTTGTATGTTAGTGTATGTTTGGTTTAGTTAACATAGTATATGTTTAGTTTAAAAGACATAATAATAATTTGTGTATCTCTGCAGTGAAATTCGCATGCACCAGACACAACCTTTTGAGTTGAAGTTTGAGTTATTTTACTGATGCTTTTCTCCTAATTAACTTTCAGTGTTAAGGTACCTACAATTATTTGCCCATTAATACAGTTGGGCATTTTTTTTCAGAAGCACTTTGGAGTATTACAGCAAAGACTCAAACCTATTAATTTTGGATCCAAATGCAGCAGCTCTGATCACTATGCCACTTACAAAGTGCAACTTTATGAGCAAAAATAATACACACACACATTATGTGAAACTACTTGTCCCAAGTGGGGTCGCGGTGCACTGGAGTCTAACCTGGCAACACAGGGCATAGGGCTGGAGGAGTAGGGGATACACCCAGGACGGGATGCCAGTCCATCACAAGGCACCCCAAGTGGGATACAAATCCCAGAACAAACAAAGAGCAGGCCCTGGCCAAACCTGCTGACCGGTACACCACCGCACCCTCCTCGTGCAAAAATAAGAAAGTAAATTAAAAGATTAAAGAAAAAGTTACATTTGTACTAGAACAAAAGCAAAAAAGTACCAAATTTAATCAGTGCAATGACTTAAGGAACTCAGTGCACCTCCCTGCATCATCATGTTGAGAACCTATGAGACACTTAACTGATGTTATGGAGATGGACGGCTTTGTCCACAAAGGACACTCCCAAAATTTCCTCTTTGTGCACTTGCCAAAAAAGCAATGTGTGCCATTGTCCGAAACAGTTACTAACTCTGGGATGCAAAATAAATAAATAAATAGTCAAAAGCAGAAAACCAAAATGTAGTCGTGTATACTGTTTTCTGCATTGGGATTTATTGTCTATTTTGTTTTGACAGTTCCGGATATTTCTAATCTACAAAACCACAAGAGAATGGAATTATTTTCCTTTAAAGTTTGCATCTTAAGTCAAAACCATGGTTTAATCCCTCCATGAGCAGAAATGGTCTCATTAAGGTGAATTTTTACAGATGCAAAGATAATTGCATGAGAGTTTTTTTTTTTTTTTTTAACGTTGCCAAAGCTAAGTATTTTTCTGCAGATAATTTGTCTTCTGCACATCACCACAGAAACAATTCAGGAAGTTGGCTTTGCTCTTTGTGTTTGACATTTAATGTCACAGAGTAGTTAAGGCTGTGAAATGACCTGAGTGACCTCATTCAGCAGTGACAACAGTACTTCATTATAACTATAAAAAATTATCAACAAGAATTATCAAAAGAACACTGCTGTATTTTAGTCAGAACTGCCTTTATAAAAAGTTCAACATTAAGATTTGATAAACTGAAAGAACGAGACAAAAGCTGTAAGTCACTTAATAACAATAATAATAATAATAATAATATACCTTCCTGCTTAAGGTGGTGGATTGTTGAGCTGACGGTTGCTGAACATACTGTACAATAAATATATGATTCCATGGTTCATATCGGTACATCTCTGTACTTTTAAGTACAGTTGATTAAAACTGTGTTTATGAGATAAAAGAACAGCTTTTTTCTTTCCATGCCTTTTCCCCCTTGATACTTCTCTAATGTATTTTTCAAATAATTACCTCTGTTCCTCTACCTCTTTTTCTTTTCTTTTTAAGTCACTATCAGTCATATTCCCTTTCTTTTTAACTGTATACTTTTGCTCATTATTTTTGCCTTGTGTGAACTACAATTGTTATTACTGCATTGTGACATTAATCGAGGGAATGATATGTTATTAGAAACAGTGTAATACATTAGGAAATGAAGAAGTAAATACAGCACAGTGTAGTGTTAGATAATATAATATCTTTGTTAAAAAAATATAAATAAATATGGTAATTTTTGTTGTAAATACATATTATTATTATTATTATTATTATTATTATTATTATTATTAAGTGACTGTTGTCCATTTAATTAATGATCTGTTATAAGTGAATGTTATTTCAGCATTTCTTGCAACAGATCATTAATTAAATGGTTCTGCTTATGAGCTTATGAGCAATTTTTTTTTTTTTTTATGATGTAACATTGTGTATTGCTCCTTTATTGGTCTGGCCAAAACCTTACTTAAGAGAGCCTTACAGGTCAGCAGAGAGGATCTCTGTAAGACTGAGTAGGTAGCCATTAGTAGACTCTGGAACAGTTTTGTTTCTTCAGCAGCAAAGTCTCCATAGGACAGCAGAGTAGCTCAGCTAGGGCAATACTAGAGTTTCTTATTGAGTGCAGACCAAGCATCGCAGGTCTTCCTGCAATCAGAGATACAGCTGTATAACCATCTAATGGTGATGGACAGATGAAGAGCCTAGGGGGTCAAGAATGTGATTGGCATTTCTTTGCCTCAGCCTTTTTTGGTGCTTGCAAGGTGCCAGTTACCAACAGACAAAAAAGAACACACCTCACCAGGCAGGGATTTCACAGATAGCTCTATTTACATTTACATTTATTCATTTAACTAACGCTTTTCTCCAAAGGGACGTAGATCTCGCAGATTTATTTAATGTACAATATGGAAAGAATACCATTTGTATTTTATTGATTTCAGTAATGAATACGGACTCCAAGATTTTCATATTAAGATCTTGCTCCCACTGGTAAATATGATTTTAGGGAACTCAATATTTGAATGCACAGTTTGAGAACAATATCACACAATGCCATTGCCGTATTCTGCATTATCCTCAAGACACAGAAACCAGCATGGCTAAAGGCATCCAGCCAGCCTTCCTCTGAACAACTGAAACCAGTTTGAAAAAACAAGTCTGAATAACAACTATGATGCTGTCCAAGATCAGTGCAAAGCTTTGATGGATAAATATGACATCAATGGTATTTATTTCTGCATGCCTTTCTGTTCTTGCTAAAATAAGTCACTGAATATGAACCACTTTTTTTTTTTTTTTTTATAAATGTTTCTGTAGCAATGTATGAAAATGTTGAGTTGTTCACTCCACACATTCGCATTCTTGATAGACAAAGGTCAGCCAACAACAAGCCAAAGCGGTCAAAAGCTGCCAGGGGAATTTGCTGGTATGTGGTGTGCGTATGCATGTGCATAATTACATGCAGAAATTTTAATCTGATGAATGCATTGAGTTACTTTAACTGAGACCTCAGAGAAAAGGTGCTGCTTAACAACCCAGTTTAGGAAAAGCAACCTGTATGTCTAAAGGGCTTCTTCATTATATCTGCCCCTCTAGGGTATATGTGCTGTAGGAATCTACCAAGGTTTGCAGTAATTACCAGGCTGATGTTTTTCTATGCAAATATAGTTGCAGAAATGTGAGTTAAGTCAAAATAAATAAACAGAACTGCATATTGATAAAGTCTGATTTTACAGCATGGGCTAATTATGAATGACTATTAAAGTTTACTGTTAGAATTGATTACTGACTCTTGCTTAAATTGCTTTAGAGTAGTTTGCATTATGTTGGAGGGCAGGTGTGCATGAGGATCTTTGTTCTACCTCAACGATTAAGGGTCTGACAGAATCGTTCAGTTTCTGAAACTAATTGTCTTTACTTTTCCTACTAATGCTGGTAGCTGTTCATGGAGAGCTAAAAATCCCCATACACCAGGCTGTCAGAATATCATTTAGAAACAACTGCATTGCATAATTATTTATCTCTTTAGTGTACATCCTTACCCATTAACAACTTAAATAGCTTTCACCATTTGCTTGGCATTCATTGAAGCAATTAGATGTCTTTGGATCTGTACCTTTTATCACTGTACCATTGTAAAAACTTTAAACCCCCTTTTCAGTCTTCATTATCCATTCTTGTAGACCAGATAAAAAGGAGGCTCAGGGAGTATATGTCAAGCATAACTTATATGCATGGTCACTCACTTGGAAATGTGCTCTTATCACGCAGATCACATTGCAGAGTTAATGAAGGGGTCTTGGCATGGGCTGGATGACTGCAAGCAGTGCTGTCATGTGTAAATATTAAACATGTCGCTATCACACTTAGATTTATTTAGAGAAGCCACCCTCCACCCTCTTCAAAACAGATTAATTATCTCCAATTGACAATATGGCATTTCTAATTTGTTGTGGCTTGTCCATTTTAGATAGATAGATAGATAGATAGATAGATAGATAGATAATTTATGACAGTTCTATAGTTTGTACTCTTCTCTCAATCCTAGATTTTACTGGGAACAAGAACCTTTGCATTCTATAGTTACATCACTGGAAAAACTAATTAACTAATAAACTAAAACAGTATTCAATCGTTTTCCTTGAGCAAGACATAATTTTTCATTTAGAATATACTTTGATGAATTTTATGGCATTCTTGAGTGTGTGTATATATATATATATATATATAGTGTTTGAATAACTAAAAGGTAATCAGAAACAAAATGCATACATTGCTTATTTAAGGTAAATAAAAGAAGGATGTGAAATAATATGAGACAATATACAAGAAACATATCATTGCATTAAAAAAAAAAACCATTGAAGTGAATGTACAGTAATATTATGCATTCACTTAAAGGAAAAGGGTGAGGATAATGAATAATGTTCATATCCATTTCACTTAAATGTGAGGAGAAAACCCTGTCCTTTTCCAGCATCTTTTGCTTTCATTGTGCCTTTCAGGAAAATTCAGAGTTCTCCATGTGTCACTGTTTAAACAGCTCAGATAGCCTGGCTTTGTAGAATCTGGCGTGCAAAGTGCATGTTAAGGACACTTGTTCAAAAGAACAAGGAAATGTGAAGTTCTTCAGAACAAAGATAAGTCTAATTTCTTATTTCCTCCAAGCCAGCAAGGTCAGATTTGAGATGTGTAATGCTGTCAAGCCTTTTACCAGGCTAAGACAAGGTGAATCGAAGTTGTGATGGCACCATTGCTCATCATTAGGAATGTACGGCATGCTATAAATCATTTCAGACGCCTAAGATCATTTCATGTAAAACTTTACTTACAATCAGGTGCTAAACATAAAACACAGTCGATTTTTATTGGAAAAAGTAACACCGATGCCTTCTGAGGGCAACATTCATCATGCTGACCTACCTTTATGTGCTTTGAAAATGTGTTACACCTCTTTGCAGTTGTTGGTCGATTGCTGGATGACTTAATGATAATGGGAAGAAGAACACTTCTCAAGCAACTGTTTTAATTAACATATAAATTACGTGAAAAACTAAACTTCATTGGTATGTGATCCAAATCATGACAGTTACTTTTTGCCAGTTTAACCATTTGAGCTGAAAAGATACAAACAAGCCTGAAGTGATGAAGATGACAAAGATGATGATGAATGTCAGGAAGATTATTATTATTGTTGCTGGTGGTGGTGGTTGTGTTGCTGCTGTGTGTTTGTTTGTTTACCTTGCTTTCTTTACTCTGGGGAAAATATCATAGATGTGTACATATCTATATACAATATCAGTAAACAATTATAACCAGCTCCCTATCAGTTAAATTTTCAAATACTTTATTACCTTGAGAATGCCAAGTAGCTCTAGATCTCATGAAATCCTTGTCTAAAACTACTCACCCATCATGAATAGAAGGTTAAAACCACTTAAGAGGATTAACTTCAAGTGGCTCCTCAATCATCTCAAGCTGATAAATGAGGGGTCACTGTATAGAGCAGGACATCTTAAAACTTCGCCTTTCAGGTGAATTGTGATGTTCCATGGACATTTCAGCTTTCAAGGCTTCTAATGCTACTTTCAGCTTCAAAAGCCAGCCTTCATTTCATGCAGTATGTGGGCTGCCCTTGACAATCCTTCCATCTGTTTTGTCAATGCTTACAATTACCCAAATCTAAAGCAGGAAGCTTTGTGAACTATGAGAACTGATAAGTTATGAACTGGAACATAGCATACTACTGCCTTGTCATCATACAGAAGTGTTACTAACTTACTGCAATCTTTAACTCTGCGGTGGCAGCAGGGACTGGTTAAAAATTATGGGTTACTTTGGCATGTAAACAGCTCTATAAACTCTGAAAGTTGATCGAAATTGAATTTTGGGAAGCAATCTGTTGTTTACTGCCCATTGTGAGTAGTGCAGATGTTATACCATAGACTGTCGCAGGAAATTGGTTCTTGGCAGGTGTCACATTACTGTATTCTAGTTTATTTCTGCAGGTAATAGAATGAGTAAACATTTCAGGAGAATTTTGTCTCTCTATGGTACTAATGAGTCAAATGTAAGTATCTGCTGTTGCTTGACCATGCATATATAAGGAGATATTGATACAAGGCAGATTCTTGTTTTGAGATCGAAACATCTCTGTGTATCCCCAGTGGGCACTTTCATATGCAATGAAAACTGATGGCTCAGTCAGCAAAATCCATTCAAATTCATTCTTGTTGAAAATGCAGCAGAAAATTATTTCTGTCCAGTAACCTGGAGTGAGTTGTGTATGTACTGGCACATGAAAGGTAAAGGTTGTGTTCAAGAGCTTCCCACCAATGGTGTTCCCTTCCAAATCTGGCCCATTATAATTGCTCATAAATCAGTTATATAACATAGATTACCAGCAGGTGCTGTGTTACCAATATTAAATAACTTCACTCCAAGGCATTATCACAATTTTTACATTTCTTTGAGGAATTTATGGTCTATTGGTCTCGTTTACCTGAAATTATACTATTAATTTTTCTGTAAAATAAGTAAATTTTATCAATTATTTTGACTACAGTAGTAATCAGAGGAAAACATAGTGAGTTATTATCACAGAAAGCACCTGCTGGGTAGGTGGAGTTTGCTTCCTGTACATTTCTAACCAAACTGGCAGAAGCTGCCGTGTGGGTAAGGTGTTTGGAAGGTGCTTTGAATAAGGGGAGTGGGTAGAGCTGTCCCCTAGGTCTTCCAAAAAGACTCTCCTCTTGTAGGACTTCCCCTGATTACATTTTTCATTGATCTCCATCTACACCACAAAATCATTGTTTTGTACAGATGTCTGAGATGTTACAGAGTATTACCACAGGTTCTCGTTCACTTAAAAATATATGCATCCATAACCTTACCCAGGTTGTCTGCTCTGACGTTGTTGTGGTTGTTCAGGTGCTTACAGTCATCCCTTTACTGTGCACTCATCTTTTTTTTTTTTTTTTTGGACAAGGTCACACAAAAGTATGTATCTCTGTGAGGGTAAACTTCTAGGAAAGTCAATCTCTATCTTTTATAGTCAACAGTGCGGGGGGGGAGCTCAGGCTTGTTTCTTTGGACTGTTGCCACCATGATCAGTTTTCTCTGGACCAGCTGTCATCTCAAGCAAGAGAGGCATGTCTTGATTCTCTTCTGGCCATCCACCAACATGTTTACCAGTGTGCACCTGAATGTTCCAGGCATAGCTGGTCCTGGCATTTCATTTTGCTTAGGTTTTTATGTTGTAATTCTTGGTTTACTTGCATATATTATTTGAGAGGATAGCAGCCTTTGAAAGGATCAGGTACAATGTCCCGAAAAAATGTCCAACCAAACTTGACATTTCAGAAGATGGTGGTGCTTGCTTTGTTTGATCCACATACACCTGATAGAATCAACAGAACCCTGTATGGTTGCAGTATTTCTCTGTACTTTTCTCCATCCATTTGTTGTTCATTTCAAACAATATTCCCAGTCCCAGCTCTTAAGAAGCAGCCTTACCGCATGATACTGCTGCCACCAAAGGGTTGTTGGAGATTTACATTTACATTTATTCGTTTAGCAGATGCTTTTCTTCAAACCAATGTACATCTCAGAAAAAAATACAATGAGTTCATTACATCAACAGAAGAGACTTGGATACAGACATGTGATTGTAAAGCAAGCTTAATTTGTTAATTTCTCACTTTCCACTATATAAACCAATGTACATCACATGAGTATCTGCATAAAGGTTCATCCAGTATTTTACAATTCTAAAGAAAGAATTATTAAACATAAACATTTACACCACACAAGTTGCTAAATAAAGGTTTTTCATTATTCAACAATTTCTAATCACAAAATTATTAATAAAGATATTGACATGTTCATCATTGTCTTCAGAGATCAGCGAAGAAGTGAGTCCAAAAGAGATGAGTTTTGAGACCTTTCTCAAATGTAGAGAGAGATTCAGCAGTTCCGAGAGAGAGGGGGAGATCATTTCACCACACTGGTGCCAGAATCAAAAACCTTTGTGCTTTTGATTATGGACTTTTCCTGAGTGGGACCACCAAGCGACTAGAGGTGGTGGAGCATAGCAGCCTGGTAGGATTATACTGAGGGTTCAGGTCTTGTAGATATCAGGGAGCAGATACATTGATGGTTTGTAGGCTGGAACAAGAGTCTTGAATGTGATCCTGCTAGCTATAGGAAGCCAATGCAGAGCAGTGAGGAGGGGTGATACATGGGACCATTTTGGCAGGTCAAAAACAACTCGTGCAGCAGCCTTCTGAATCAGCTGGAGAGGTTTGATGGCAGAGGGTGGAAGAGCAGACAGGAGAGAGTCGCAGTAGTCAGGCAGGATATCACCATGGCCTGGACAAGGAGTTGCGTAGAGTCCGTGGTGAGATTTTTCAGGCATTAGCTATATCAGTTTGCTGCCTCGCATGACACTTTGACTTTTGGCTCTTTCGTTACTTCACCTAGCCAAAAAAGTGCTTTTCACAAAGTTTGGGTCACTTTTGTTCTGTCTGGAAAACTTCCTTTCCAATCTCCTGTACCAGTCCCTATTATGCAGAACTCTTGATGTAACAGTCAAATGGATTTTTTAAGCTCTCAATATTGTTTTTCACAAAGGCTTGTCTTTGGTCAGATTTTGAGTCTTAAAGGACAGCCTTTTCAAGGTGGTGTGATGTAACTTCCACTTCTTGATTTTTAAGATAGAGTGCTTGCTAAAACTTCCAAAAAGTTGGAAATCTTTGGTTCTACGCATAAATGCATTCTACACATTTTTGCCACTTTATCACTTTCATTCTAAATCCCCTGGAATTGTCTTCAGTCTTAATTTTTGCATCTTTTTGTGTCCATTTCATAGTTCTTTCTTTAAAATATACAGTATATATATTTTTTTTAATTTCAGTAGTGCAGTAAAGGGTTATTTTGCAGCTTATAGGATGCATACACCCTGAACAGAGTGCCAGTCCATCGCAGGGTATCCACACACACACACACACACACACATACAATCATGCACTGCAGGTCACCAATCCATTCAAATAAGGAATGAAAGCACACCAGGAGGAAATTCATGTGATAAATATACACCGCTGCCTGCCAGTCGGACATCTCTGCATGGATGTCTGATCACCCCCAACAACTCAATTTCTCCAAAACAGAGATCCTACACCTCCCAGTCGGCCTGTCTTCCTGTCATGATCTCTCGATCAAACTGGACAACTCACTCATTTTGCCTACCTCCTCAGCTAAGAGTTTGGGAGCGATGAGTGACTCAATTCTATCTTTCTCTCAGCACACTGAAACTACAACTCGGACCTGCAGAAACACCCTGCATAAAATTCACAGGATCCCTCCTTACCTCACAACTGACTCTGCCCAGCTACTTGTCTAGGCCATGGTGACATTCCATCTGAACTACTGTAACTCTGTCCTGCCTGGCCTTCCTGCTACTGCCATCAAACCTCCACAGCTGATATAGAACGCTGCTGCCCAAGTTGTGTTTGACTTACTGAAGCATTCGCATGTATCTCCTTTACTCGCTTCTCTGTACTGGCTTCCTGTAGCTGCCCGGATCAAATTTATGACCCTGGTTAGAGTCTACAAATGCATCAATAGAACTGCTCCCAGCTATCTACAAGACTTGATCAACCACTACACACCAACCAGACCGCTATGCTCTTCCACATCTGCCCTTTTGGTGGTTCCACGCACAAAACTAAAGCACGGAGGTTCTTAGTTCTGGCTCCTTTGTGGCGGAACAACTTCCCCCTCTCTCTCAAAACTGTTGAAACTCTGTCCACATTTAAAAAGTGTCTTACAACTCATCTCTTCCAGACGTACTTTGCCCATGATTTTTTAAGTTCATGTAAGGTGTAAATGTTCATGCACCATAACTTAAGATCATGCCTGTATAAACCTTTACACAGCTACTCCTGTAATGCACGTAAATGTTTGTATGTATCTCAAAAATAAGAGAGAAACAAATTAGTAGGAAGATGATCAGGAATAGTCGATATTCTGGTAAAGTTTTATGCAGTGACTAGTGTGATGAACATTGGCGCATATGGTGAAAAGAAGGGGGTGCGGTGGCGCAGTGGGTTGGACCGCAGTCCTGCTCTCCGGTGGGTCTGGGGTTCAAGTCCCGCTTGGGGTGCCTTGCGGCGGACTGGCGTCCCGTCCATGGGTGTGTCCCCTCCCTCTCCGGCCTTACGCCCTGTGTTGCCGGGTAGGCTCTGGTTCCCCGTGACCCCGTAAGGGACAAGCGGTTCTGAAAATGTGTGTGTGTGGTGAAAAGAAACTGACTGTACTGAAGAATCACGTCTGCAACTATGTTTCTCTTTCTCCTAATGTAATGTACAAATTCTACTTTCTATGAGCTGTATGTTGCTTTGGAAAAAAGCATCTCCAAAAACTAATAAATGTAAATACGTTTGAATGTGAAGTTATCAATCAATATAATCACAGTTTTAATTTTATTGACTAAAGAAGGCTGAATTTTAGCATGTCTAAAACTATTCTGTTGTACAGACTATTTCTCAATTGCTGTTTCGATGCTTTCAAGTACTCGTAGAGATTTCTAGGCCCTCGGGGACTCCAGAAACTACTGTTATATTTCCCTTTGATTTTCCTGAGGAGTATTTATCTTACCCTCATATTACACTGTCATTCATCATGCATAAAGTAGCAGAAAGTAAGAGGAAAGCAAAAAGGAGGGAAGAAATTGATGGGGGTAATGAAAATATATAAATGAAAAAGATAAGGCTCTGCTGGAGATGGATCTGAGGATCAGCTATAAAAGACACTCTGCTTCAGTTTCAGGATGCTGGTCTCTGTGCTATCGTTCCGAAGGCTGAGTTAACTTGGATGAGAATGGGACCGAAGAAGAGCTGACAATCAAAATGCCGAGTTCACCCCCAACAGAACCTCGTCAACCTCCAGGAGATGACAGTCCTTTGGTTCTGTCTGCTTCTGAACGCCTTTGTGAAGCGACGACGTTAGCTTGCTGGAGGACCGCTAAAGACCGCAGTTAGTTTATTTGGCGAAGACAGTTATTCTTTTAAGTGGTGCCAGACTCTAAATGTATTCAGTTTTTGATGTGCTTTGAAGAAAGATTGCATAAAGGTTTTTTCTTGTCTTTTTGTTTTAATCTTGAAATTGAATTTCATTCCTTGATGACAGTTGGAGGGAAAGCAAACTTTTTTTAAAGCAATTATTTTTGATCTTGTTTTTTTTTATTATTATTATTATTTTATTTCTGCCATATGGTACAAAAAGCAGAAGATAGTAGCTTAATTTGTTTCAGTTTTTAAACCTGTTTTATTCAAAGAAAATTCAATTAAATTTGTTTTTTTTTTTTTTTTCATTTTAACAACTCTTCTTATGTTTTATTGGGGCACATTATTTTAATAATAATAGCAGTTTTTTTGTGTGCATTTCTTTTAAAGGTACATTGGTTGTGGCTTGGGTTGAATTTATATGTTTTATCCTGAAAACAATGGATAAAATGTCCCTGAAGTTAACTGGTGTATAGATATACACAGTTGCACATGATTATTATAAGCCAAAATAATGATCTTTTATTAACTACAGATAAGTACTTTCTTCTAATGGTGTCTCCTACTGTGATTAGCATGCTGGCTCTACTTTGACTTTAAGCAAGAAAATATCATTTATAAAATTTTCCTCCTTTTGAATTCCTTTGGAATTAGTGATTACACATCTTCTTAGAATATTGTGTAAGTCATGCGGTGCTCAACATCAGACAAAGTATATAACAATTTTCTTTCATTTACATAATCACAAGGGTCAGTGGATTATGTCAGAAGTTCTTTTTGATTAAATGGTTACAGAGGCATTTGATAATATGGTAATTTCTTTTTTTCTTTTTTTACTAAATTATATTTAAAGCAATTGTCTCCAGATCTTTGGTTAAAACACTATGTTTAACATTCAATAGTAATTTTTACCAGTGGTGTTACCAGTAGAATTGAATATACCTTGGACTATAATCAACTAAATCGTGAAGGCTTCTTATTGGTTTCAGTGTAGTAGTCCCTGAATTGTTTTAGAATGTCAGAATTTATAGAGCTATTATTTCATGGGACAAAAGGGTGGGCACTCTTATGTAGACCACGTGTGAGTTTTACGTTTCAAACTCATTGGGAACCGTGTTTGGGAGCAACACCATGGTGGTGGTGATGATAAGCAAAAAGTGAAACATACTGCTGGAACTTTACTTGGAGACGATGAAGAATTTATCCAGGGTGTTAGCCATTGATTACATTTTTATCTTAAAAATGATACATTAAAGAGCAGGTCTTAATAGTCCAAGGTCTACTGTGACTCTTCCCTGAAATGCACACACCCTGTCTGAAACTACTTGTCCCAAGCAGGGTCGCAGCGAACCGGAGCCTAACCTGGCAACACAGGGCACAAGGGACACACCCAGGACGGGATGCCAGTCCGTCGCAAGGTACCCCAAGCAGGACTCGAACCCCAGACCCACCGGACAGCAAGACCCAGCCAAACTCGCAGCACCCTCGCACTCCCCTTCTCCTGAAATGGAAAACGTTATAAATATATAGCTGGTTGGTTTTAGCCACTTGTAGATTTATTGAAATCTTTGTTACATAGGTTAGATGTTCTACTGTTTTGTGTTTATGATTTTATAATACAAAAAGTACATCACAGAGCACCTATATATAAAACCATATAGCATACATAAGTTTGACGAGGAACTGTCACCACTCACTCCACATTCGACCCAAAGGAACCTCAACTTGCTGTTTCTTAGTGTCTTTTTTGACCGCAGATTCACAACAATGGACAAGTAGCACAGAAAGTCTTTGGTGTATCTATATTCAGAAAATGAAACACAGTAAATTAATTAACACTGTTTTGTTTGTTTCTTATGTTAAAGGAAATGTATGTCAAAAAGCAGCACACCTTCTGTAAAGATGTATAATGAAATCTGGACTCAGAGAAGAGACGCATAAATATGGGATTAAAAAGAGCAATGAGGAATGAAATCTTTAAGAGGAAAAGCAATCTTCTTTATATTATTTTTGCATGTGTCTGCATGTTACATGTACAAATGGTGAGTGTTTTTGAAAACAAACATCGATGAATTACAGTCTCTAATCTGCACTCCTGGGTTTTGTTGAAAGTATTCCAGGATTCTGATGAAACATGAAATCAACACATTTTGATATTTCTGTGAGGATGTGGGTTATTTTCCCTCATTGTGTTCAGCCTATTCTAATTTCCTGAAAAAAAAAAAAAAAAAAACAGAAAAAAAGCAGAACTGCATGACCCACAGAATGTTATGAGACACATTTAATAAAATAATAAATGTAAATACAGGCATTAATATTTAGTTACAGGATCCAGCCATCTATTTGCCCCAGAGTAGAAACCCCATGTTCTCAAGTCCTCAAGTTCTCTATGTCCTCAAACATCAAGAATGTTCTGTGCTGGAGCATGATGACAATGTAAGATATGCATCTCCCAGTTTCACTGAAGGAAACAAGTTGTCTCAGATGACAGACTGCAGGATCTGAACCTCAGAGAACAATTCAAAGAATATTTACTTCTCGAAATTTCCCAACTGCCTTGGAAGAGTGGAGGGTGTGATCTTACCAGCAGCAATTCTTTTAAAATCTACCCAGCAACATTATCCATAGTGCAAGAAATGAAGAGTTAAGATGATTGATATGGATTCTACAGCTGTTCTGAGTGTGGCCAAACAAGTGTGTAATGTGGATAGAAGGAGGGGAGTGTTAAGTCATTGGGTGTATATTGACTGACTGGATGGTATCAAATGCAGTTGTGGAAAAATTGTGGTAGGCTGCATAAAGTAATGAAAGTACCACAGCTGTATACAGGATAGATTAATTAGTAGCATTTTTGTAAGCAGCTGCAATTTAAATTTATTTCTATGGAAATTAGCTACCGATCACATTACAGCCAGGATTAGCTAAGAATTTTCACTGTACTTATAAACTATTTATTTATTTATTTCCTTATTTTTGTTTTCTGTCAGACATGATTGAAACACAGACTGTTCTATCGGTGAAAAAAATAAATAAATAAATAAATAAATAAATAAATAAATAAATAAATGCACTAGATGTTTTATGAGGAGTGCAATATTTTTCTTTTAAATCTGTAGCCCATTGCTTCAAGTGAACCGCCAAACATATGATGGGAGTGAAACTTGTACAATTCCTTTCAAGACCTCTCTGTTTTTGTGATGCTCTGGATCACAAGGCTTCCTCAGAAGTGATGGGGACATGGGCTCTGGGAATTAGCTGGACAGATTTAATATTTTTTCCCCCCTACAGACTGTTGCTTTCGGGTGTTCAAGGTGAAAGGAGTTAGTTTATGTCATTCTATGACCAGTGGGTCTATCCTCTTGTTGCAGGTCTGGAACTGCTCTTAGTGGGGTAGTAAGACCTCAGTTCACCTTCATAGCCATCCTATACTTCCTCTTCACCATTTTCCATGCTGCTTTACTTTCTTTCTGCTGAGGCAAGGAAATGTCGGGCTGCACATTACTGTTTTGACCTGATTTTCCCTGGCCTCCTTTGCTGACCCCCTATTACACACACACACACACACACTTCTTTCTTCCTCTTTTTCTCCATCTTCCTCCAATATGTCATCTGGGTGATGAGTGTGCAGCATTTGAGCCCCAAGTGGCCTCTGTAGCCTCATAAAAACCACATTGAAAATGCTGTACAACAATGTCTTGTCCAGCATGCAGCAAGTAGGTTCGATCCACATATGTGGTTGCAAGAGTTAAGAAGACTCTTGTTGATGTGGTGGTCCCACTCACAAGGGGTCCCTTATGCAATTTCCGTAGGTTCTCAGTTTTACCTCTAATATGGCAGAATGAGCTCAGAAAAAACTGCTGAATCCCTTGTAAGGAAGGAAATAAGAAGTAGAGAATTAATTAAGACAGGTGGAGGAAAAAAAAAAAAAAAAAAAAAAAACTTAGAAGCAAGAAGCATTCCTCAGGGGTTGCAGAAGGATCCAGCATATTGCAAAAACATGCATAAATGTCGAGTGTATGTTGTCTATTTACTCCACACAAATGGCTGAACACCTGTACTTTCAATCAAGGGTCTGATTGAGTGAGCTGGGTTCTGCCTGTCATGCTGTGCACCCATATGTGTGGCCACCCTGAACGTGCAACACTGATTTTCCTGTACCTTTCTACTGGTTTAACAGTCTTGTGATTCATACTGAAACTCTGCTTATTCTATGTGCTAAAGATGAACGAACAATGGGATGAAATATGGCATCTGTAAAAAGTATCATCACTTATGTATTTATATACTGCACTGTTGTGTATAAGGCATGGATTTTCATATTTGATGAATTGAAAAATTTTATTATTATACCTGATATAAACTGAAAAAAGAAAAGAAAGACTGGTGACTTGCTAGAATTGCTTAGATTTAGACTTCATTGGAAAGAATAACAATTATAACAAACCTGCTTATCTTAATAAACATGAATTGGTTACTGAAAAATGTTTATGGAAGTTAATTAAAAGAAACTCACTCACACAGTGTCTGAAACTGTTTGCCCCAGCCGGAGCCTAACCCAGCAACACAGGGCGTAAGGCTGGAGTGGGAGGGGACACACCCAGGACGGGACTCCAGTCCATCACAAGGCACCCTGACCGAACCCACTGTTTCACCACACCCCCTTAAAAGAAACCGAAAGGTTTATTCTCAATAAAAATAATATTAAATTAAATTAAAGGCAATACAATAAATGCATATTGTACATGTGATAAAAACTACTCCAGTGTTAACCATTTTAACTCGGGGGGGATAAAAAAAAAGCAAGAAAACATATTTTAAGCTTCAAGCAAAAAAAGCTTTCAATAAATTGAGTTTAACGATATACCGCTTCCATTTAAAGAACAGTATGTATATTCTGTGCCAAAATAAATGAGTATAATGTGTTCTGTGCATGAGACTATTTACTGATAGTATGTGTTCAGTGCCATTCAATACTGGAAGCATGACAACAGTTGCCTACAGCAACTTGCTGCTTTGTTACATTCCTTCTTTTCAGCTGACAGAACCTACATTATAGATTCCTGAATACCCTTAACTGCAATGCATTCAATAGTATTGCAGGCTCTGTGGAATAAGAGAAACATTTAATGGCCTTGTCCTGTTGATGTCCAGCTGATGTTTTAAAAAAAAAAAAAAAAAAAAAGCAACAGAAATGACTTTATATGAAATTGTTCTTCCCACCTGTGTTTGTTTACATGTTAAAATATCACATTAAATAACTCCGACTCTTACATAGTGATCTTGTCTTTATGGTACTTTTATGCTTGATAATTTGAGCCCAACACCTTTGTCTGTGTTTGCACTGGGAACTACCATCACAATGAAACCATATTCAGTCTGGCATGCACCATGGCCTAAGTGGATCAGAAGCCTGCTGGATGTGTTAGCATTTGAAAATGTGCTCTGGAAGAGATACATGTGTCTCCGACACAAGTGCTTTATGAAATAAAGGAGTAAGTGGGGGTTGGACAGGGATAGCTTCAGAGGGACGGGAATGAAATGCCTGGAGCCAGCCCCTGGCAATGAGAAAGGCAGACGGAATTATAAAACGGTAACAACCCCACTATCACAAAAGCCCCATAATGGAACAATCACGGTTTTTTTCTTCCTTGAGGGACATAGTTTCAGCTTGCATGCACACATGCACCACACACATACATACAAATATACAAATATAGATAAAACTACTTTACATTTAAAACAGTTTTTTTTTTTTTTTTTTCCAAAATGCAAGATACTTCTTACATGCTATCATGAGCTTACATATGAAGATCTGGAGATTGTTTATTCTTTGTTTATATTATATCCACTCGTTTAGTTAACACATCTCCAAATGTTAAACTACTTCCAATTACATTCCTTTTTAAATAGCTGGGTAATTTTACTGGAGTAATTTATGGTGAGTACCTTGCAAAAGGGTCCTACAGTTGGAGGTGGGATTCAACCTGAAACCTACAGGTGCAGAGGCAGAAATTCTAACCACTACACTACTAGATATCCTCAAGGTTACCATGTCTGCTTCTTTAGAGACGGACTCTGGAGAAGATTACAAATAGAACCAGAAAAGAGGTATTCGCCAACATTATAGTGCCATTTGCGGCAATCCCTTTATATCACAGTGGCTGACCAAGACTCTATTGCTTCAAAGTGTACATATCTCATGTTAGTCATGCAAATACATATATAAGTACCTTTTTCTTCATAAAAAAACAATAATGCCAAGTCTTCTACTATGTATTGCATTTTCACTCATTGAAAGTCAACTTATAGTTTTTAAAGTGAAGTGGGAAAACCTGGTTCACAAGTAGCTCAATGTGTGCCAACTTATGCATTTATTATTTATTGTTCTAGTGGTTAGTTGTTTAATTGCAATGGTGTTTCATGCTAAGAAGCTCTCTGTTTTACAAAATGCTCTTAAATTTATCTTAAATATATACATATATATTTGTCACATTATATTTCTCTCTGTCAGTGAGAACGGTGCAGAAAATTTGGTAAATAGCTAGTAGGATTTATACTGTTGCAAAAAAGAACATACTGTATAAAACTTTATTTTTGAATGTATTTATTGGTTTGCTTGTCAAAACCGAACAAAAAACTGAACTGCATCCCTGGAGTGCATGTGCTTCTTTGTGTAAAACAGAATCAGCAATGGTCATTGTGTTCTTCTGTTTCTCATGTTGCTGTCAAATTATCCCAGTTACATGAATCATCATGACTGAATCCACCAAGCATTATTTTTCAGTTCTATTAATTGTTTTTGTTCATTTTGGAAGGAGTGCCAATGTACACTGCCAGTCAGAGGTGCTAGTTTTTACTACAGAAGCAAACAATAGAGCAGCGTGGCTCTGTCACTTTTTCATGTCTGGAGCAGCCCTTCATGTGCTTAAATGGCAACATGAAAAAAAAGGAGAAGTAGGGCAAAAATATAACACAATTTCCTACCTTCTATCGAGAAGATTTGATCATCCACTACACCCCAGCTGGACCACTATGCTCTTCCACATCTGCCCGTTTGGTGGTCCCACACACGAAAGATAAAGCAGAGAAGTCCTTGGTTCTGGCTCCGTTGTGGTGGAACGACCCCATCCCACCCCACTCAGAACTGCTGAATCCCTGTCCATATTTATAAAGGTTCTTAAAATTCACCTCTTCCAGATTCACTTTGCCTATTATCTGTTAAGTTCATGTAAGGTGTAAACGTCCATACACCATAACTTTAAGATAATCCACGGATAAACCTGTACGCAGCTACTCCTGTAATATAACGTACATGTTTATATGTATCTCAAAAAAACAAAAAGTGATCAGGAATCATTGATATTCTGACAGTTTTATGTAACTACTCATGTGATGAACATTGGTGCACATGGTGAAAGAAACAAACGGACTGTACTTAAGAATCACACAACTGCAACTTTATCTCTCTCCCAATGTTATGCACACATCATATTTTGTAAGAGATGTACTTCACTTTAGACAAAAGCATCTGCTAAATGAAAAAAATGTAAATTACAGTTGAACACAATGCTCATGCAACATATTGTGGTGTGCAGCACTCTGGGTTCAGATGGGACAAAGAAGGATGCACAGTCAACTCTTATTGCAAATGTTTCGCTAAAACACCAACACACAAGGAAATAACTTTCCCGCTCCCGCTCCCGCAAGGACCTACCACTCCAGCCAGCCTTTCCAGCCTACTTAGTACTTCTAGACATTCATGCTTACTGGCAAACACGGTCACCCCTTTATTTTGCACGTTAGTCCCTCCAGTGGTGTCACACTTTATTCACATTTTCCCATAATGCAACTATTTACATTAAACAAGTTTCCCGCTCAAACTTGCAGTTACGTGGGTCGTTATAATATTACAACCCCATTCTTATGTATCTTTATAGTAACACACACATACTGTCTGAAGCCACTCATCCCAAGTGGGGTAGCGGTGTATAGTAACTATTCTAACAATTTTCAATGCAGTTTCATACTTTGCTATAGAGTATCTACCCCATGTACTGTAACCTATGGAGACGATACTAAGTGAACACATTAGAGAAAGAGACTGAACAGAACTCCTTTCAATGCCTTGTTTTAATTGTGTTCCTTCAGCATGACTCATCTGGTGCTCATATGTGGTTATACTTGAAGTTTTAAACTTAACTCCTTCCAGCGTCCTTGGACAAGGTCTCTGTATTGCACTATGTGGAATAGGGCTTGGTGAGCTGGCGCTGCTGCAATCTCGTTTTGTTTAATTAACAATCTTTGGCTCGAAGCCCAAGCAGACGATTTGGTTCCATTTCAAATGACCAATCCGCTGTTTTGTCTGCGCGATAATGTGTGCGGCGTGGCCTTGGGGGGAGGTGCGTGACTGAAGCTGTATCGCCGAGACAGCTGTACAACTCGCAACCTGTCTCCTTTATTGTCCTGCCAATTCCCACCAGAAGCATCCTAATTAATCACAGGGCCTCATCAAAGTTCACGTAGCGCGTTGGATAGCCTCGCATGTCATTTCGGCAAGATGTCTCTGATGTTCTCGATAGGAGTCAGTGTTGGACAGGATGTGAGACACTGTTTAAAGGCATAAACAGCATCAAAAAGGGAAACTATCACATCGAATCTGCTGGCTGGGGTTAAAGTTGCTTTATATAAGAAGATAGCGGATCTCGAGAGTTTCTCATTCAATGCTAATTGAGCTTCTCGTATTAAATGGACTCGGCGGGAAAAAGTAAATGTTTGCAACACGTTTATAACATTTTTCTTGTTTATATCATCAAAAAGACATTTTTCTTGTTTACAAATGAACACATTTATTCATTCAGTTGACACTTTTCTCCAAACTGACATAGTGTTAAGGTTAAAATTATTTACCCATTTACAGAGGTGGGTAATATTTTATGGGAGCAATTTAGGGGAGGTTCTTGCTCAGGGGTGCTATAGCCAGGGTGGGGATTAAACCTGCAAATTTTGGATCTAAAGATAATAACATTAACCACAACGCTACCACCTGGTCCCATTACAATACTCACCAAATCAAATATGCATTTCTTCAGTGTATAGTAACCTTCAAAAATGTGCTAAAAAGTGTTTTTTTCACTTGTTAAATCAACATGTCATGTTTGTGAAGCTGTTATTAAGGGAAATGATGGCGATTTTGTCAAAGCAAAGCTTTAGAGAAAATGTTATTTTTCCCCTTTTCGTTTTCCAGTATTTTCATGAACTTACAGAACATAAAATGTTGGGAAACTAATTTCCAGCAATTGTACTCAAATTGTTGACTAGTGCTGCACATCAGATTCAGGGTTTCCTGGTTTGTGTAGTCATTACCATCACAGCAGGAAGAAATATTTCAAAGGTAAGTGCATAAACCTCTGGCATAAAAAACCACACATTGTGCTCCTCTATATAAACTTATGAACTGGATAAAATTTTATTTATCTTGAAGTAATCAAATGTCCAACTTCCTCGACTACTTTTGATTTGACGTGCACACATATATATAATCTGTTGTTTCAATGTTTTAATTGGCTGAGATGTGAGTAAAATAGAACATTTCCCCCCCAGGTTGCTTAAAAAATGCAGTTTTCTTAAATGTTCCCCTAGTGTTTATTTCGTGTTTGCTTTGTTGTTGTACTGAATTACTGGTTTAAACCAGTAATTGGGAATGGTAGTTCACTTGTCAGGGATTATCTATCTGGGGTTGAGTGAATACCTGTGTGAACCTGTTGTGTCTGATTAGATTGTGTGGAGCATATGTATGTATGTGGAATAAGTGCATAAATGCACTAAAATTCTATTGTTCTGAACCTATAAGCCTGCATATGATAGAAGGGTATATATTGTTACAAACTTCTACAGCATTTTTTTTTTTAAATCATATGGGACCCTGTCACACAAGAGATGAGTTTGCTTTCCTTTGCTTTTTTGTTTTTTTTTCCCCTTTTCACTACCGCTTACAGTGCTGAAAAGATTTCATATTTGCTTGGGGATTCGCTTTAGCTCTGTCATCAGTTTTTGCCTATGATCCAATTATTACACAAGCAATTGTTAAGTTCATCACTGATGTGGAATGCCGATTGTTGAATGTTGTGGTATATTCAGAAAACTGCTAATGAAATTGACTCCTTGTTTGCCCTCTTCTGCTTGCTCTGATTGATTGTCCCTCAATGAAACAGAGCCTTAGGGTAGTCTAATAGCAAAACACCTGAGCTCCAACAGTTTCCACCCGTTACTTCAGCCCTTTTTTTTTGCAGGCAATTACTGCAGCTGCCTTGGGACAGTTTTACAGTCTCTTTACCTTAGAAGACTAATCCCCTCACACCTACTGTAGGTGTTATGCAGTGTAAAGGAAGGATTACTCATAAGCTGTTCCTTAAAACCACCTTCATTGTGTATTACCTCAATATTGCCATTATTTTGTTCTTTTCTTTTTTTTTGTTTTTTTTTGCAATTGTGTATTCTGTTTTAAAGCTTTTAAAATTAGTGCTTCATAAATAATGTACACACAGTTATTAAACCATTTATTTAAGCAGAGCACAAATGGAAATCTAAGCAACATTACAGTGCCTATGTTTCAAGAACATGCAATGCAAGTGGGTAGTAGGAAGCACTGCTGCTTCACAGCGCCTGAGCAGGTTCTGATTTTTGGGCATAGGTTCGGAATCATCTCAGTCTGTGTGGAGTTTGATTGCTTCCGCCTTGTCTGAGTATGTTTCTTCCAGATGCTCTGGTTTCCTCCCACACTCTAAAGATATGTGGTTCAGGTGGATTGGTGACACTACATTGTCTGTAGTGTGTAAACAGGTGAGTGCGTGCATGTGTGGCGTCCCTGGAATTGACTAGTGTCTGGTCCAAGGTATGCCCCCCCCAAAAAAAAAAAAAAGCTTTGTGCCCACTGAACCCAGTATAAGCTCCACACTGCTGTGATTCTGACCAGGGCAAGTGGTTAGTAAATTTGAGTGAGTGAAATCCAGGTTTTCTGTTTATTTCTTATTGCATGATACTCTTCTTTTAAAAAAAAAAAAAACACTTTCATAGAATCTCTTACATTCATTGTCAAGTGTTTTTTTGTGTAGTAAACCCAATATAGTATAGCATGTCAAAGTAGCTTATAGTTCATTTTTTGGTTGAACCTCCATCCATACATCTATCATCAACAGCTGCCTGTCCTGAGTAGGGTCTCAGTGAGCTGAAGTCTAACACCGCAGCACAGGTGCAAAGAACACACCCAGGAGAGGATGCCAGTCCATCGCAAGGCACCCCAAGCAGAGCTCAAACCCCAGACCCCCAGACCTGCCACACAGCAGGCACCAGCTAAGCCTGCCGCACCAAGATGCCCTCCTTTGTTGAGCCTTTCATTTACAAAATTCTCCACTAAAATAAGCCTGTAATACCTGGTCAATATAGGATCCATAAACTACTGAACTGTAATAGTAACACACCTGGAAAGAATGAAAAAGCAAAAGAAAAAAATTGTCCATATATTTGTCCTCTTCCAACTAGAGCATTCCTGATTCAGTTACAGTAATCAATGGACTGATTATTACTTTATTAACTGAACCAAACAATGCGGAAGTGGTAAAGAATCCTTCCACAAAAAAAAAAAAAAAAAGAAAATTACCTTGGAAAACACACACACACACACACACATTTTCAGAACCGCTCGTCCCATTCGGGGTTGCGGGGAACCGGAGCCTACCCGGCAACACAGGGCGTAAGGCCGGAGGGGGAAGGGGACACACCCAGGACGGGACGCCAGTCCGTCGCAAGGCACCCCAAGCAGGACTTGAACCCCAGACCCACCGGAAAGCAGGACTGTGGTCCAACCCACTGCGCCACCGCACCCCCCCCCCTTGGAAAACAAATCACATTAATACAAATTAATTTTGTTGATGTCACTTGCATAACATTCCATCTGAGAGAAGTTACTTTTGCTGTGTCTAGGTTGATGATAACTGTACCTTCTCATCTACATAAACAGCTGATAATTGTCACAATTTCTTGAACAAAATGATAGACAATTGACTGGTGTAGGAAGGAGAGCATGCATTGCCCTCTAGGAATATCTGACAGTAAATTAAACCAATATCCTGCCGATTTGATTGTAACCAACAAAAAGCCTGCCGATTAATTCAGAAACAGGTCCTCCAGCAGAAGGCAGAGAGCAAACAAAGCCAGGCAGGGGGATGCTCTTATCATATCTCCAAATTGTGGAAAGGTTATTAAGATATTACAAAAAGCTTTGAAAAATTGATTTGTTTTGGCAGCAGTGTGATATCATGCTGCAGATCTCATCAAATATGAGTAGATGGACTTAGTTCAAAGGCTGAGTCAGGGTTCAGGAAAAGTACAGAAAAAAAGACGCAAAATCGGTAATTTAGAAAAGAAGCAGATAACCACCAGCATGCTTTCTTGGCTAAGCAGCTTTCGAAGAGAGCTGCGTAACACTTGTTAAGAGTTGTCACATTACTGCTATAATTGGTGTTGTAATTATTGCGTATGAAGTACATAGAAATATGGCAACAATAATGTATGGAATTCAGCTCCTTAGCATCTGATTTTTAGAGTGTCCAACAATATTGTCCATAACTGATCATAAGATCAGTGGACTACAAGACCATGCTGCACCCGTTAAGGCTGCTCTAAAATTAGATGCACATATAATGATGCCTCATCCACTTCAAGTTGCTCCCAATGTGTTGATGTTCCCTGTTAAAAAAATTGCAGTTTTAATTGGCCGAACAGTGCAAAGGTGGTTATTTTACACATCAAATGAGGTTTTGAAGCAATATCAGACTGTTTAATTGCTTACATTGTGATGGGAACAATGATGCAGGCAAAATGAACAGCAGGGATATGTAGAATGACATGCACACAAACAAGTATGGTAATGAAGTTTGGCTCTATTATTGTCAAGTGGCTTATTAGGAGATGCCCACATTAAGTGTTTGGTCGTATTTTGCATGTTCGTTTCTGTAAAAATGAACATGATGTCCTGGAGTACAATGGTTTCCAACTCTCTCCTTAGAGACCCCAAGTTGTTTTGTATATTTGTCCTCATTCACCAGCAGCACTACTAATTAAGCTAATGTGTGCCTTTAATAAAAGTTTATTAATCAAATCAAACAATTTGGAAATGCTGAAGTATAATAAAAAATAGAAGGTAAAGGTCTCTAAGAACAAGTTTTGCAACCCTTGCTGTAGTGGAAAGAACACAATATGGTGAACTATTGCAGTTTTCAAAGCAACTTGTAATGAATTTAAGAACTGGTATGGAACTAATAAGGTTTCAGTTTAAATGCTGAGAGTGTTAAATCAACCTTTCTCTAACACACCACTGCTGGCGGTGTGATCAGATTTGTCGAAGAATACTTTAGCATATGTGTTTACCTGATGAATGCTTAATTGAATGTCTGTGAGAACAAACCACACAACAGGTACATTTACGTTTATTCACTTAGCCGACACTTTTGCCCAAAGCGACTTACAACGGATACTATGTAGTATTACTAGCCCACACCTTATTCACCAAGGTGACTTACTCTGCTAGATACACTACTTACAAGGGGTTACTCATCCATGCATCAGTGAAACACACTCACTCTGTGACACTCACACACTATGGGGGGAACCTGAACAGCATGTCCTTGGACTGTGGGAGGAAACTGGAACACCTGGAGGAAACCCACACAGACACAGGGAGAAAATGCAAACTCCACACAGACTGTGCAGGGATCAAACCCACATTCTTTTGCACCACCCAGGCACTGTGAGACAGCAACGCTACTCGCTGTGCCACCATGCCGCCAAGGTAACCCTTATTATAATACAGAATTAAATCATTGATCATTAATATCCAGCAAATGATTGTCTGAATCTAGGGTCATTGTGGTCCAGAACCTAGCTAGGGATGCACAGCATGTAAGGTGGAGTACATAATGGACAGGATGCCAGTCTGGTAGCAGTTAAACACTCATTCTCTTGTACAAGGGTGATTTAGAGTCATGCATTAATATGAAACATGCATTTTCAGAGTGGGAGGATATAAATACAAACACACAACATCCACGCTGCACATAGACAGAGCAGGATTCATTCAGACTCATGTCAGAACTCACAACCCAGGATCCACGAGGCACCAGGACTACCCTTTCTTATAAAACAATGTAAAAGAACAATCATCAGAAGCAAACTTATTAATTTAGCAAGCTGTAAATGTTTTTTTTTTTTTTTTAAATACATTATAAATGTATTAGATACAAGAGCAGCTGGTGGTGTCGTGGTTGGAGCGGCTGCCTTTAGCTCCAAGACTTGCCGATTCAATCGCCACCTTTGGCTGAGGTGTCCTTGACGAAGGTGTTGGCCCTGCAATTGCTCCAGTACCTCTGCCTGGCTGAATGCCAGAGTAACTAGGTGTGGTCCTGCGATGGACTGGTGTCCCATCCAGGGTGCACCCCCCCGCTTCCCCCTCCAGCCTTGTGCCCAAGTTAGGCTTTGGCTTGCCGCAATCCTGCAGGAGACAAGCAGTTGTTGAAATTGGGTGGTTGGTATTAGATGTATGCAATTTACTGGCAAAAAAATCTGTTGGTTCATGAAACTGACTAAATAATAATGAAGAAGAAGTAGCTTGTAGAAGCTTTACTGTTTTTCAAAATATTATGTAATTATGCAATTATGACATCCCATCTGCAGAAACAATGTTTAGACATTACAGCAGCAAAATTCTGGATAAAAATGGATTTGGCCTGTTCTTTGTTTGAATCAAACAAATGAATGTCTCTGCAACATAAATTCAAATGATAGTTAAAATACATTATTCAGAGTCATGAATAAATAAATGAATTTCTCTTGCCAATATTTTTCTTTCTTTTTTTTAAATATTTTGTTTATTTATTTATTTAGTGATTTTAAATAAGCTAAGATAGTTGAAGTCCATAGCTAAATAAGTAACTTTAACAACTGCCTCCTGTGGGTGAACTTCATCCATTTCAAGTGCTTCCTGAATTAAGGGCCACATAATTAATGACTTTTTTTTTCCTGTCTAACAAGAAATCAGGTAAAGAAGGGGGAATTCACCCTTTGTATAACCCTCTAACATGTTGATCAATACCTTGATTTTTATCTGAACACCACAGACAATGAGGTGATGGACCCGACACTCGAATGGAATCCCTATATTTACATCTCAGTGAAGAAGCAACCATTTGTTAGACAGGTCGTCAATAATCCAAAGCGCTAACTGAGGTAAATTTGAGAATCCTTTTAGAAAAAATTCTGCCGTAGTTTGACCATACACGAGTCCTCAGCTCTATGGGATGCAATATAGGTCATAAAGTCCAAAGAAAATGCTTTAGTCCAAATTGTACGACACAGATATTTTTACATTTACATTTATTCATTTAGCAGATGTTTTTTTTTTTTTTTTCAACACGATGTACATCTCATAGAAAATACAACGTGTGCATTACATTAACAGAGAGACTTGGATATACTGTGAAAGCAGTGTTCATTTGTTAATTTGTCACTTTCCACCATATAAACCAATTTACATCACATGAGTAGCTGCATAAAGTGCATTTCAGTACATTGTTTTGCATTGAAACTTGATCAGTCTCCAAATTCCATTATTTTAGGACATTTGTTTGTTTGGTTCTCTGAACACAAAATGGGATAGTTACAGTAAAAAGTTACTCATGCATATGCAATTGTATTATTTGCTAGAGGAACTCCAGCCCATGAGCTATCAGGACTGGAAATTCATACAGAAGACCATTCATTTTTATTGACTCTTTCAGCTTAGGAGGAACATCAAATACTGAAAAAGTTCTTCATTTACACAAACATGAGGCCAAAAGGTATATCCTGGCCTCCCATTCTTCTTGGCACATTTACAGAGGTGTTCCTCTGCTTTTTTGTCCATACTTGAAGGTGGGCTCCTTTCCAAACCACACTCCAGCACCGCCACTTGGAGAGACCTCAGTGAGGTCAAGTCTGGCTGGCTGCTCCTACAGATGATTTTCTGTCATTTCATTATAATTTTAAATGCAAGCCATTACCTGTACTCTTCGGTGGATGACGTACAAGGCCGTCTGTTGTTTCTCCTGTTCTTACAAGGCTCTTCAATCTGTTTTTGCTTCTTCCCTTAAAATACACTTACAGATTCGGAAGCATCTGTGGGCTTATCAAAGTAGTTTAACCTTTATTTACTGCTGTCAAGACGAGTGCTGTGCGCATACAGAAATAGAACTCGTCTGAGAACCTTATCAAAGCGAACCATAAACAAGCACCCACACTGTGCGCTCTGTAAAAGCGCATCGCGGATGAGGTATTGTGGAAACAGAAAAGGGCTTGCAGACTGATTGCAAAACTGGAGAAAACAGCTCAGAAACCTTTGAAAATATATTTTGCAATTTGCTCGTATTTCCATCGCTTTTACATATACTGCATTCTTAGATCAGCTATACAAGGATTCACTTAAAGTCTCCCTTTTTATTTTAAAAGCTCTATATTTCCCACAAATATGTTCTTCCAGCTTTTAGATTGCATTTTTTTCATTCATTTTTTTTTTCTCTGTACAATAACATGGTCATTCACTTAGCTACCAATTCTACTGACTCCAGTTTAGCCTGTACCATGAAATGCATGCAGTCAGTTTAGACCCTCCAGATAATGTCTCCCTGAAGTCATGGGCTACTAATCAGTGTAGATTTTTCATACTGGAGCCCTCTGTCTAATCCGATTGACTTGAATGTGGTATGAAACATGCCCGATTTCATCCTCTGATCCTGGCTCCAAATCAAAAACTAGGCCCAGAACTGACAGTAGCTCATTTGTTCTAACTACAGGGCTGTGAGTATTAGAAGGAGATTTTATTTAAAAAAAAAAAAATAAAAATTATTTCAGTTAAATGTGTGTGTGTGTTATTTATTAACAAGTAGACCAACAATCTGAAATAAACTAAATCAATAGCTGGCCAATGAAATACACCTCTGAAACTGGAGTGTTTATAAGGGGAATGATTAAGGAATGACCTGACTGTTAATGAAGATAGATAGATAGATAGATAGATAGATAGATAGATAGATAGATAGATAGATAGATAGATAGATAGAGTGGCATAGCAAGTAACGCTGCTGTCTCATAGCACCTGGGTCTTGTGAGAGGATGTGGGTTCGATCCCTACTCACAGCTTGCATGTTCTCTCCGTGTCTGTGTGGGTTTCCTCCCACATTCCAAAGACATGCTGTTCAGGTCCCCCCATAGTGTGTGAGTGATGGAGAGTGTGTGTGTGTTCCACTGACATATGGATGAGTGACCCAGTGTAAGTAGTGTATCAAGCAGTGTAAGTCACCACGGTGAATAAGGTGTATGGGCTGATAACACTACATAGAGTTCATTAGAAGTTGCTTTGAAGAAAAACATCTGTTAAATAAATAAATGTAGATAGATAGAGGTCTAGACCTAAATATTCTGTAAAGTGTGTTTGCTGAGCATATTTAGGCATGTATTATGTATGTTGTCACTGTCACTGTTAAACATGGTGTATGTAATGTAAACATTGTATTTTTACTACAAGGGGGTGTAAATGAATCATGGATTAGTCATGATATCAAGTTTAAGCCCACAGCACTGAGTCACTTCCAGGGCAGCAGTGACTTGGGGAGCAATTGAACTACATTCCTATCCCAAAATCATCTTGCCAAGGAGAGGTGAGATTTTTACATCTGTCAGCTACTGTTGCAAGATTTTCTCTCTTTCCCTCTCTCTCCTGTACACAAACACACACACACACACACACACACACACACAGAGGCATAATAACAAAAACAACCAGGTTTAAAGTATGTATATTGTCTGTATTATTGTTTACCAAATCCAGAATCACAATCTGCCAGTAAGATGACTGGTCTCAATCCTTATCAAATGCTGACCTGTTCTGTAAGGGTACGAAAGAAATGTGATTAATTTGTTTGTTTAAAATATGGCACGAAAATACGGTGTCAGCATTTGCAAAAAAGAAATGTACAAAATAACACTTTCCTGCGAAGACAAGAAAAAAGCTGCTGCCTAACTGGAAGTGCAGTTCATGGCCTGGTTCTCGTGGGATGTCAGTGGTGCAGACCCTGTCTGGTCCACATGCTGAATGGTTTCTTAGTCTTTCCTGACTGCACAGTACAAGTGTGTCGTTAACCTGTTTGCTGAGCTTGCAGGGATGACTGGATGAAACAGCGAAAACAGAAATAGAACTGTGAAATACAGACTTTCATATGGTTAATGTTATTAAATGTATTGCTGATCCCCTGTACTTATTCAACCAAAAATTAACTTTTATAAACCTTATAAACTCTATCGGTTAAAGTTTAAATTAATCTTTTAGGCACAATTGGTATTTTACTTACAAAGTGAATATACCATCAGTTACATAAAATTAATGACTGCAAAAAGTTTACAGTCAAAGGTGGTGTACGAAAAGTTAATAAATTTCCCAAAACTGATAATTGCATGATAGGACCTTGACTGGAACTCACTGTGACAGAAATGGGGGACTAATTAAATTTTACAAGATACCAGGACAGTACTATTAGGAAATTCGCACAGAAACTTGAATAATTGGTTGTGATAATTTATTTTCCATTTATTTTGAATCACTGATCCATTTCAAAGTG
This sequence comes from Scleropages formosus, assembly GCF_900964775.1. NCBI lineage: Eukaryota > Metazoa > Chordata > Actinopteri > Osteoglossiformes > Osteoglossidae > Scleropages > Scleropages formosus. Next base: position 19,865,469 of record NC_041817.1, read on the forward strand.
ATCTTTGATTCAAAACAATTTGGCAGAGTTATATATTATTACTCCAAGATAGTTCAGCCAGCAAGCATAGGGTGAGTCCTATAATTCAGACCCTGTTTCGGGTTTGTACTCCGTCTTGTTTCCATTGTGACATGGAGTTCAGTGCTGCTGGAGCATAATTGCCATTCCTTCGCTGGCATGTGTAGACCAGGATAACGTGGCATACTAGTGCATAAGTACTTGGATGCTGAACGTTGTTGAACTTTGAGAAGTCCACCTGAGCAGTCTTACAGGTTGCACTCTGAGAAACAGCAATGCTAAAAATTGGAAAAGTAAACATACTCTGCCAATGTTCCTTGAGAAATGGTGGGAGGTGGGGGGGCAGCAGTAAAGTAAAAATTGGAGACATGTTAATTGGGACAAATATAGATGGTGGGTGGATGGGCAGCAAGTGAAAAATAAGTGAAAATAAATGTTTTGGTAGCAGTGTTTTAAGAAAGCATAGAAACTACTACTGCTGTGCAAGCAGAGCCATATCTTTTGGCTCATTGCGTTGACCAATGTTGTATATAGCAAATGGCCTATTTCATTGCTTTTTATTAGATACGTTCAGCTGATCAGTGATTCGGTTAGTGCCATTATTGCAGGCACTCTTACTTCTGAGAGCCTGAGAAAGCAAAGGATATGAAATAAAGTTGATGGACACATTGCTATTAGATTAACTACTAATGCGTTGTATGCCTCTTTACCATTTATCACCAATGGCACTTTAGTGGATACATTATAGTGAAAAACGATTGTGTTGCATCATTTTTTTTTTTTCTGTTTATTGATTCCTGGTACACTGGATGTATTTCATTTAAGTCCGTAATATTTTACTATGGAAATTTTATGAATTTTTAGTTTTACTATGACAGGGAGGCATGTGGTCATTGTGACACCTGAAATGGCATAAGAAGCAAATGGTCTGTATCATCTTGAGAGACATCATTTATTCTAAACTGGCAGAACCAGTGTCAGCCAAATATGTTTAAAAACCATCCCATACCATCTGTGGGCAATGGCATCAAATAAGGATATGGATAATTCTTGTGTTTTTTATATAACAGCAAGCTTTGACCTCCACGTGACAAGAAAGGTGTCTGCTGGAAAACTTTAGCAGTTACTTCTGAGTCATGAGCTAAGGTGGCTGTCCCATGGCACAATGACGTGGGATCAGGTAAGGCTGGCAGAGCTGTAACCCTGACAGAGAGGAAGGGGCCTGCCATCGATGATTAATGTTCTGAGTCTAACTCCAGAAGTACCTGAGGAAGTGATTGCGATGGCCATATATGCTGGCTGAGCTGAGGATAGAGGGGTTTCTAGGTATTAAGCAGTTGACTGATCATGGAAAAGAATGGTTTTTGGGCCATTTATTCCACAGCACTGAAGCAGAGTAAAACCCGGTCTGAATTAACACAAAGTTTATTCGTTTTGCTCCCTAGAGAGACATAACACTCCAATGATCTGCCTTCAGTTCCATCATCACTGGTCTGTGCCAGGTGGTCTTTAGCCTGCCAAGTTTCCCCTTGCCAGGTGGTGTCTATCACATGAGTACTTTGGGGATATTACAGTGGTTCATTCAAAGCAAACGACCCAGCCATCAGATCTGTATGCATTTGATGTCATGTACAACTGTATGACAGGTAGTCCTCGTGAAGAACTCTGCTGGATGTCCTGTCAGGACAAAAGACAATTAGAAAGGTGACAAGCAAAAGATAGAAAGATGAAACAATTCAGTCTGTCTCCAGACCATACTGGAAACTACTCAGGACGAAAGGTAGTAATCCTCTTCAGAATTTGAGAAAAATACAGTTTTTCCTGGGGTATCAGAATGTTTGCGTCCAAGTGCCTTTCTGAGTCAGTTATGTTATATGTGGTTGTCCCAAGCAATATAAGAGATCCCACAATGGTGTTATAAAAAAATCACTTTACTGATGGATATTGATGAACATCAGTATCAGTCCCCAGACACTACCAATGACCAGTCTCCAGAGCGATATTTTTCTTGAAGAAATATTTTTCTCCTTGCAATTTCAGATTCTGGAGGTCACTTATACTGACCCACTCACTACTGATATCTGCTTGTTCCAGTGCAGGTTTAGCATGGTTTGGAACCTATCCTGGCAGCAGACTGTGTGAAGACGAATGCACCCTTAATGGGATTCCAGCCCATCATAAAACAGTAACTCACACACAAAAAATTTTACAGTCACCAATAAATGTGAAACATATTTCTATGTACTGTTGGATGAAATACACAGGAAAACGGGGAGGACCTGCAAACTCCACCTGGACTGAGCCCAATTCTGAATGCAGAGTCCAGGTGCTGAGGTACTTATGCTACCTGCACACCATCATGTCACCCCAATTCTGGAGTTTCTCCATAATTTTTAAAAATTAACAAACAAACAAAACATTTTGAAAGGCAACAATTGTATACATTAAAATTATATAAATAAGTCATATATAGTTATACATTATGTAATTGAAAAATGAAACGGTTTGAACATTTTAAATAGTTTTTCTGAACATCAGTGCTGTACAGTGCATGCAGTAGAAAATACAGCAATTTTCTTTTGAAAAATTTCTGCTGAATCCCTTTTAATACCAGCCTGTCTGCGTCATAAAAACCTTGTTACTGTTGAGCCATATTTAAAGAAAACTAATAATAGAATTTGAGATTTGCACAGAGAAATACAAATTTTTCCCCCGATTTCAAAATAAGATGTACAAACACCTCTAGAATAGTCCAGTTTTACTTAATTACTGCAATGGATGGCTGGTTAAAGACCAAGATTTTCTGTTCCAGTTTTCCAAACGAGAGAGACAGAAAAAGAAAAGAAAAAAATACCATGAGTTTCTGTAATTGGGTACCTTCGACCTTTCAGCATTGTTGTCTTTTATTCCTGATATACAGTACAGCATGAACAGAAAACCTTCAGCTCTTAATTACCTGTCAAAATACTGCTCCCTCTATCAATTCTGCTCGACATTTCTGGTGTTTGTTGATCGATCTGAACACACATCTAGGGAGTGGTTAACAAAGGCTACAAACCATAAAAAGACTGTCATTTTTGCAAAGGTGTAAATATACACTTGCGATAAAGCTGAATCCCATTATATCATTTCCTGCCTTTGAGAAATATGACAGAATAAAGACAAGGTTGGATGCTGGCATGGAATTGTATTTATGTATGTTAAATCTGATCAAACAACCATGAATAAAATTAAGGTGACATGAGATCATTAGACAGATTTAAATCACCATTATCCCTGGTCACCAAGACTACAGTAAAAAAGTGTGTGTTTTTGAATTATTTATTTATTTATTTATTTTATTTTCTTGAAAGTCTGAAGAATTCTGCTCAGTCCCTATCAGAATGTAAGTAGTCAGCCTTGACAGAGTATAAATCAGTCCTGTCCTAGTCTCACTTTCTCACTTTCTTCTGTGACAAAAAGAGAAATATTCTTCAATATTGCTCAATATTAAACGTTGCACATTATTATTATTATTATTATTATTATTATTATTATTATTATACTTTGAATAATTACTGTGATAGCCTTCCTTGCTGAATTAAATTTTTGGCAATAGTTCACATATGACAGTACATGTATTTGTTATTTTTGTGTAGACTGAGTTCTGCGATATTTGTCATTAATGCCACTGAAATGTAGTCTGGAATACCTCTAATACTTTGCAGGGATGAAAGGTGACTTCGAAATAACACTGAAGACTTAATAAGTAAGTTCTCCCAGTCAAAAATTGTCTAATCAATCAAACTGTATTTGTTATGACAGTTTGCATGTAAGTGGAAAAAATAGATTTAACACTGAAATTGCTTATACTCAATCATGAGTCCGCTACAGTTGTTTAATTGCTTGTTTGGTATTTTCCATTCATTCATTCATTCATTCATTACAATATTATAAAGTTTAAATGTAACTGTGAAAATAAATGGCATAGTGTTATCTTTAATGAAAAAAAAATAGACTTAAGGACCCAGTAGACTGAAACAATTTTCCAGAAACTATTGAAACAGATATCCTGTAGGCCACTCTCTGCTCCGAGCCCAGTCTTTTAATCTCTTTGAGCCAATTAATAAGTAACGATTCCATTTATTGTATTGAAATTGAAACAAGTTGCCCACAGGGTGTGATGTGACAAACCGCCATCTGCGGTGACCCGGCTGTGCTTTGTGAGATGCCCCGTGGCAAAGAATGAGAAATTCATTGCCAATACGGGAGAGGATGCTGCTGCTTGCAAAGGGCCAGTGTGCCCGCTGTCATGGCGGACTGCCCCTCTGTCTACAAAAACAGCATTACCTACCTGAAAGGCCAAATAATGAACATTGCATCCCGTTCAAGACCTATAACAGTACTGCCAGCCCCCTCAAACAAAAAAGAGCTGTTGCTTTTCTTTTTTTTATTTTCTGGCAAATTGACTAACATTATGGACCAACAACCATAGTGCAGCTTTTGTCTTTGCATATAAACTCTACAGCAAAACAGATCTCTGGCGCCGAGCTGATCTGCACATAAATAAGTGAGAAGATTATGTGCTCTGTTATTTAATAGGTACCATTAGAAATAATGGCATTTCCCAGTCAACTGCTGCTCGGTCATTTCCTTTATAATTATCCAATTTTGTAAATCAGCAGGTGGGCCCTACAAAATGTTCTGAAGGCACCAAGCTGCATGTGATTTATGGCAGGCGTAAGAATCGATGAGCAGTGTACATCTCAGTTCTGCATCTGGGCCATCAGTGTGCACACACACATGTTTCTGTCCATATGTATCCCATATATATCCCTTTTATTTCATTGTTGATGGAACTAGGTGACATTGATAGTCTGGAAGCATTGTGAGCCAACACCATGAGGCAAGCGAGGCCCACGGTGTGACGCCATGGTGACGGGAGTAAATTTAGCAAAAATCACATAGTGGTGCACTCGCCTGTGTGCAATCGCTGAGCACCGCTTCGCAAATCACTATGTGAGAAATGGCAATTTGAAGAAAGGTAGTTTATTTTTGTGCCAAAGCTATTTCTAGATGCAAGAAACTAACCATTTTCAACTGCAAAACAGTAGATGGAGAGTAGCGGTTTTCATGTGTGGTTTATTTGTTTAGCTTCACATTGTGGTTTAGATTGCTCACTCATAATCAACTACACAAAAAAAAAAAAAAAAAAAAAAAAAATGCCCAGAACCTGTAGGTTTGCAAGAGTCTTAATTACGATGTTTGGCCTGATATCAGTTTGGCTCTTAAACACTACTACTACTTCTACTACTACTTCTACTTCTACTACTACTACTACTACTACTACTAATAATAATAATAATAATAATAATAATAATAATAATAATAATAATAATAAATCCAGCAGTTCACTTTTGAAAACCAATACATTCAGATTCACACACATTCTCCAATGAAATTTAATTTCTAATTTAATTAGGCCTTGGTCCTGTACAGTGTTTATTACTTTTTTTATCATTACCTCATCTCCTACTCACTTTCTAGTCATTGGTGTCTGAGACATGCATAAAAATGAATAATTGTTAGTCTTTAGCTTCAAAAATGATTAATTTCCATATCAATATGAGGCAGATCCAGATCAATAAAGTAATTCTTTGGCAAAATGTAAAAACGGTCAATTGATTAAAGCTGTATATTTTTATGTTGCATAATTATTCATTTCCAAAATCATCATCTGCAATTGTTGTGTATTCATTTCTAAGAGGGAGGCTAAAATAAGTTTACTGCTTTTTTGGGTTTTTTTTTTTTTTTGTGTATATAGGCCTTGGGTTTGGACTTGAATTTTATCCTGGCTCCGTCTGTATAGAATTTTGCATGTCAATGTCATGTTCATTGTAGGGCACCTCTGGGTGATCTGGTTTCCTCCTGCTGTCCAAAGATGCAGGTTTCAGGTGGGTTGGTGACTGTACATAGCCCTCAGATCTCAGAGCATTTTAACAGATATATGGGTTTTTCCTGTTATGGACTGGGGTCCTTCTACTGCAACATATTTTTCTTTCTCTGGATGGATGGATGGATGGATGGATTGTTATCACCAAAACAAATACGTTAAATGCATCACTTACACTAGAAGGAATGATAATTAGCTAATAAGGGAAGATAAGGTTTAGGAATGGTCAGTTATACCTGCCTTTAGAAATGCAGGTATAAGTGTATCATGGATTAACATTATTCTGAAAAGATCCCTGGTAAAAATCCAGAGATATTCTTATAAAACAAGTCATCTGTGCATATGGTATGAGCTCAAAACTTAGGTTCCACACCCATAAGCAATAGTGGCTATGTAAAATAAAAAAGTTACAAATGAGAAGTCTTCAACATTCAGTGAAAAACTGGGGCATGATGATGAGATGATGACGTGAAAAAATCATTGTGGTTTGTATTATAGTATATTGTACATTCCAGAAATAGCAGCAGCAGACAGCAAATGGATGGCAAGAATGTCGACAAGTTTTTTTTTTCTTCTTCTCCTGTCAGAGTATGACCAAAGAGCATAACAATCACTGATATTGCTGTGCTTAGTAGACTACAATGCAAACTGCCATTTCTTTAGACCAACTGAGGTTAAGGGATTTATGTGTATTTTTCAAGGATGACAAACAAAATCGTGTTGCCCAGTTACGCAGTCTTCGTTTCGTGTTTCCATCCGCTGTAAATTATGACCTCATCTCGTTTTGATCAAAGGGTACGGATTGAATTAAGGCCAGTCATAAATCTCGCTACATTTCCATAAAAATGCGCTCAGTTTCAGTGACCTGACTTCGTACAGCTTAAGCTCATTTGCCGCGTAAAACCCATCTGCTTTGCTTCTGCGTCTGGAGCTTTCATGCTTCCCAAATGTTTGTGCTCAGGGATCCGTCGAGGAGGCCCGTAGATCAAAATTGAGAGCAGTTCATTAAACTGCCGTGCAGAACTCCCTTTCAAAGGGGACACTAAATTGAGCGGAGGCAAATGGGCCGGGCCGGGGGGGTCCTAAAGGCCCTGGAAGCTCGTGCTGAAGTTGTGAAGTGAATGTGTGGCAAATCGTTCCTAAAGGTGATTATTGACACTTTTATGCATAATTAAAAGATCTTAGTTCTCTCTATAGCAGTTTCCAACAGCAGCCTCGCCAGCTCGTGCTGTGAGGGAAGATAACAGACTTCTGAACACGGAGTCTAGGAAAGCAGCCGGCTTTCTCAGTCATAGGAGGATCTTGTTAAAATTTCAAATGTAAATGAACCAGCCTTATCTCAATGACAAAATTATTAACTATATGCTGTACATTTTGTTGCACTGATTTGCGCTGTTGACACTCAGCATTAACAGACTTTCCCCAGATTTATGTTTATCTATCTTTTCTTCATTTATATAAAATTTCACAACAGGAGGCTTAAAATCAGCACTTCCTTTGGAAATCTGAGCTGGAATTAACATTCTTCCTTAGATAAAAGGAACATCTTTTAAAGCGCTTTCCTAAAGGATGGCAACTTGATTTTTTTTGTGTTATTGAGTGTTCTGTATCGCCATTTGGGTTGCTCATAAAGTCTGATGTGTTCTTGGAAGGAAGGTACAGATACGAATTCTTTCCCTTGGGATCTGCGTTCAAGAATTGGCTTGTATCTGTGGGTAAATACCATGTCAAGATCTTTAGAGAGGCTTCAGCGCAAAACACGCTGCCAGCAAAGGCAGATGAAATAATATTTGGTGAAATACCCTGAAGTGTATCTGAAGTTTGAGAAGAGAAATAAATGAAAGGCAGAAAGATAATAAGCAATAGTTAGTTTTATTTCTTTATTTATTTTTTTTTAATTTTTTTTGCTTGCTATAAAGTTTAGAAGCAAGAAGCAGTTTTTTTTTTTTTTTTTGTGAAATTCAATCCACACTTTGTCCTTCAGCTAATGCCTTTGTCCAAAGCAACTTACTATGTTATTATTTATTATTTTTATTTTTTATAGAGCGCTCTTCTCACGGAGTGACAAGTGGTAAAACTACAGTTATTACAAGCTTACCCATTTAAACAGGTGGGTAACTCTACTGGAGGAATTTTTTTTTTTCTTTGTTTAAAGGGTAAGTAGGTTGCTCAAGGATACTACAGCCAGAGGGGGGATCAAACCTATGACCCTTGGATCCAGCAGTAGTAACTCTAACCACTACACTACCAGTTGACCTTTCACCCCTCTTTCACAGATGCATTTGACAAGTGGGAAGTCTGTAATATGTAAGTTTTAACTCTCCTGTTGCCTGTACTTGGGATTGAAAATTTGATAATTGTGATAATAAACCTGGCTTTTTCCCATCTTTTCCCAAGACCACAGTGCAGCAAACTTCTATTGAGTCAGTGGGATGCGAACAGGTCTGTTTATGGAGCTGTGGCTGTTGAACACAAATTATGGTCAGGAGAAGAATCCATTATTCATGTGAATTCTCTGCCAGCATTTCTGGCCTGTCATTGTGGCTCCACACATGAAACTGTGGCCCAAGGAATGACAAAACGTTGATTTAGATATTTGTACAAAGTGACATATATTCTTCTAAAGATAATCACAATAAATTAGTCTGACAGGGTATTTTTGTAACATTAAGTTATCCAGCACCTTAGAGTCTTTTCTTATCTTGACTTAGATTCAGTTAAAATAAATATGAATCATAAGAAACAGACGTGGTTCTAGAGTTAAAAAAAGAAATTTAATCTTGAGGAAACTTTACAGAGCAGTTTTCCTTCTTTCCTGGTGTAGAATTGAAAGTAGTACAAACTGTTCAAAATTAAAGTTATTATTCATAGTCCAGTTTATATTCAAGTTACAGATCACTCATCTGTAGATCATTGTTTTATTGCCATTTGACAAATGAAAAAGTTATCTTTTTACCCACTGTTTTATTTTTGAGGCTAGCTAAAGTTTGCCTTATTAGGTGACCCATACATGTTCTGTATGAAATGCTCTATGTCATTCCATGGTGCTCGAGGAGATGAAATTGTTGAGCACACATGGTTTCAAGGTTTAGGGAAAAAAAAAAAAAAGCAAAAATAGGTATGATGGGCATGATAACACAACATGGTTTTGGTGTTAAAATTACAGAGATGGATGTGGAAGAAAAACAACATGTCATCTATATATACAGTATGATAATGTGATGAATTGTCAGAGTGGACACCTTGATCATGGCCAGTGTCTGACAAAGCCACACTCGATCACTGTCACAGCGGAGGGAGATGGCAAAGGATGAGCCGAGAGTACAGGCAAGCATCAGATTTCAGGAAGAATAAACATACTGTACCTGGGCCTCTTCACTAAAGTTTTTCTGTGAGTGTATGTAATGTTAGTGGAGGGCATTAAAAAAAAAAAAAAGACTTACTTCTGCTTTCTTCAAATCATGTGCAGATGTTTGCCAGTTTTTTTTTTTTAAGATTTTGAGTTAAACTGTATGGTAGTAGGATTATTATTTTGTGTATTATGCCAAAGCTTATTCTCAGTTGAATCCCAGATCTCATTCATCTGTTGAGAGGAAGTAGAACATATATGGGAATAAGGACAACTTAAGGGAACAAAAATTAGGTCTGAGCAGTAAACCTATTATAGTGAAATATGCCATATATTCATATATAAGAATAATAATTGTGATGAAAAAAATGGTCTGCATCTCAGAATATGAATGTAAAAAAAGCTAAATGAAAAATTGAATTGACTTAAGAAACAATAAACTTATTCAAGCTGAACCTGAAATTTTAAGTGACAGTCATGCTGTTTTTCTCAGATATGGACTCAAACCTGCTCCCATCCTTTTGGTTTTATGGTGCCAAATTCCGAAGTTTTCAGCAAAAACTGTTTCTTGTATGTGAATTGCACAGTATATAAACAGGTCGCCCCAATGACTTTGCCCCAATACTGTTACAGGGGACTCTGCAATTGGTGAAAACAAACAAATTGAATTGAAATTTGGGGGTTTGCAATAAAACATCAGAAGGATGCTGCTGGAAATACCAGTCATTTTTATGCATAGCTTCATCACACATCTCTGAGCTCTTACTACTTGTGTGCAAGCAATATTTTTGAATGCAACATCTGAACAACGGCCTCCCACTGCGAGCCTGCTGGTCTCGGGTTGGGAAAAAGCAGAATGGTGATCCTTCTGGGATCTTCTGCAGAACAAGCCCAGAGCAGCAAATTTACAGTGATCTTTAAGCTGGTTGCACTATTGAAACCCATGAGTGAAAATTACAGAGCAGCTACCACAGCGGAGGAACTCTGCACAATTAAAGGACCCTGAACTAGTACCATTCCCCTCAGTGCAGTTTCGTGTGTTACCTGGTTTATGTCTCAAAACCAATTTGGCTGAGACCCAAAAGTGGTTCACGCTCTCCACAGTAAGAAAGACAGCACAACTCACACTGTATGTGATACACACAATTTACAAGTTTGGGTTATGGGTAGTTTAGCGGTTGTGGTCCAAGACTTTTTGTATCCGGATAATGAGAAATCATGCATTTTTAATTTGTACATTCATTAATCGATAAATGAATCAATCAAACAAGCAAACAAAAATATATATTTTCTGTTATTTTATTGGCACAAAAGAGTTTTGCTCTGTCTCAGATTACTGTTATGTCCTTTTTTTTTACTTATGAGCAAGCCCATTATTCGTGAACTGGTCTAGCTGCCATCCATCACTTCTGCTGCACTGAGGCATACAAATGATCCTGGATAATGAATGACTCTTTGACATTTCTCCTGCGATGTTGCAGAGTTGTGGAACTGACACACATCGAGGTCCCCTGTCAGGAGAAGACTCAATTGCACGTGTTTTTGCAGTGCTCTGCAAAGGTCATGCCGTTCTCCTGGTTGAAGTCCTTGTGGAGGCTCCACTGCTGATGCATCTCAATATACTGCATCTTTTATTAATGAAAGTCAAATACAACATAAAGACCTGATGTGAAAGACCCAGGAAGACAAAGGGGTATTAACTGGAGGAGCAGCTCCATACGAGGTTGCAAAAACCATGAGAGCAGAAAGGAATAATTCTTATTGCAAGTAAAAAAAATCTAGAAGAAAACTCAATTATTACAAAATGATAAAAGAGACTATCACCACATTGTTCAGTTGTGCAAAAGCTGAGAATTAATTAATTGTTAAAAAAAAAAAAAAGAGGAATCAACACAGCAAAGCAAGCAAATCCTGCCCCCCCATAAATATTGATGAAATTTAGCTCAGCCTACATTTGACTAAAAAGTCATGCAATTGAAGAAGACAGGCAACTTTTTCACTGACTTTTCTGTAAATTATTTAAAAAGGCCCATGCATCTCTGTCAGCCTCCTTAAGAGGGGGGACTTCATGCACATTTCATTTTTGCAACATCAGAATTATAAAGCAGATTTTGCAGGATGGCTCACTTGAAGGTCAACTGTAGTTAATGCACTTGAGCACTTGCCGGAAAAACAAATATCAGTAAGGTTTACTAATATATGAAAATAATTCAACAATGGACTTTTCTAAAACCCATTTAAACAATGGTATTTATATAATATATAGCAATAGTAGGCCAATGAAACATTCCTCCAAAATTGAATAGGAAATGACCTTGACTTTTAATGAAGATAGATAGATAGATAGATAGATAGATAGATAGATAGATAGATAGATACCGCATATGATTTTTATGGAGAAGAGACATGATTCATGCATTTCAAAATTTATGAAACTTTAAACTTCACTTTATCAGGAAATAGAGTCCTCTCAGAAGTTTTACTGAAATGGTATGGGTGATGAAGTTCTTGAACAATGCGATGAGAGTGGTATCCTTTCTGCGGCCTTTTGGCTACTGTGTCAGAGAACCACAAAACATCATTGCCTCCTCAGGGGCTGGGAATGGAGCTCCAGGTACTTCACACAGAGCTGGAGAATTGGAACTGATACCTTATGAAGGTTATATCTCTCAGAACTCCACATGTATTATTTCCAACTCTATGTGAATGTGTGTCTGTGAAGAAAGAAACAATCTCAAAGAATTGTGAACATATTTTCTCAATAGAAATATCATTATGAAGACAACTGTAATATGATAAAAAGCCAGGTTGCATGTTGATGCAGCAGGTAGCGGTGGTGCCTCACTTCCTGGGTCAAAGGTTTGGACATGGGTTTGAAAGTGGCTTAGTTTGTGTGGATTTTGCATGTTTTCCCCCTTGGGTGATCAAATTTAACCCATCATCCTATCCATGACCTTAAGTGGTGAACACCCTTAACCCCATTAAGTTGCAATATTTAAAATGTATTATTATTATTATTATTATTATTATTATTATTATTACTGTTGCTGTTGTTGTTGTTGTCGTGTGTGAGAAAGAAAGAGCGGGAGAGAGAGTGTGGGGGCTGGGAGAGGGGGTTATGCTCCGGAATCAGGCTGTCTTGCCGTGTGCTACCCTATGCTAACCCGCTTTTTATCTTCGGCTCACAGAAGTGAGCAGCTCAATAAGCAACTTGACTTTTTTTTTTTTTTTTGACAAGAAATCTGGTATCCCACAAGGCTAACTCCCTACGCTAACCTTGCCCCAAACATGGGTTTCCTTCTGCTCTCATTAATAAAACATGGACTTACTCTCTATCTGCAACCGTTTCTCTGTCAGGCTCCATGTCCTTTTTGCTTCTGTGACCATTTCCTGCAGCTGACCTCACGTTGTGTTTAGAACTTAATATACACTTCAGACAAACAAACAAACACATAATTGTGTGCAAATAATTTATCAGTTATAGATAGATAGATAGATAGATAGATAGATAGATAGGGATAACAGCATACAAAATCTACTTATCTCAGTGTGTCTTAGCTGAGAGTACAGAAGGACTACTAGAGAGTGCCAATAACTTCACTAAGCTGAGATATACGTTCAGGAAAGGACTCTGCACTCGTACATCAATAATGTTTCAGTCCGCAAAAGCTGAGCTACATGAGCGAGTAGAAGGAAGGAAAATGTTATTGAACCATAAATCTCATACAGAGTTTGCAGCATGGCATCTTGATACTGTAGATGAGATAAAACATTTTGTAGTCTGGAACTACTCCAACAGGGCATGAAGAGAAAGGAACAGGTTCATAACAGTAGACATGGAAAAACGGTTCACAAGTGAGTAGACTATTGACAGAGTAAGGTTCAGATTTAATTGGAAGTCCTTCTTCATTCTGTAAATGATCATAAAGAGTGTATGAAATGCACTTTCAGCAACATATGAACACCCCAAGCAGTGGGCCAGAAACAGATTGGTAACTCTCAAAGGTGAAACCGTCTTACTTTTCGCCAACAGAAATTCTACTGCAAGACTTTCCACAGTCAAAAGTGCATCCTCTAACAAACCTGTCTACAGTGGAGCAATTTTGCCAGGACAAATGGGCAAAAATTGTACCCCTCTGATGTGGAAAGCTGGCAGAGACAAATACAAAGACATACAGCACTAAAATCTGCCAAGGGATCTTCCGCAAAGCGTTGAAAGTTGTTCGATTTCGTTGTCAATTTTCTTCTTGTGTAAGTGTTCAGTGTGAGTGTTATAGTTCTGGGGGGAAGAGTGTTATTTAAACTTTAGAATTAGAGTAGGTATTCTGCTGTTGATCAAGTGTAGCAGTAGCAGAAATGACATGTGACAGCTTAATGAAAAAAAATGTCCAAGTCAAAACCACACATATGCTGCAACAGTCATGTAATCCCAAATGCTCTTCCCTGCTGCTTTCCTACTAGGCTACATTTTTTACTTTTACTGACATCATATGTAAAAATCAAGATATGTGTTTTAGTAAACACTTGCATGCTAAGCATTCTTTATAATTAATTCAAGTTATAACATGTCCTTCAAAAGAGTACGGTGTCTTTTTACAATTAACATATATGTGTTCAGCCTGGGGGGTGCGGTGGCGCAGTGGGTTGGACCGCAGTCCTACTCTCCGGTGGGTCTGGGGTTCGAGTCCCGCTTGGGGTGCCTTGCGACGGACTGGCGTCCCATCCTGGGTGTGTCCCCTCCCCCTCCGGCTTTACGCCCTGTGTTACCGGGTAGGCTCCGGTTCCCCGTGACCCCGTATGGGACAAGCGGTTCTGAAAGTGTGTGTGTGTGTTCAGCCTGCAATAAAACCTCTGTAATGAAAGAAAATTAGACATGAGGCTGAATAGATTACAAAAAAAAGCCTTGATTTCTTAAAGGTTTTTTGGCTACATTTTACAGGGACTGTAGGACTATTGTGACATATGGTTTGAGTTCAGCAACTGTCACTGGAGATTATGTACGAATCCTGAAATTATCTTTCCTGAACACGAACGTAGCAGCTGTCAGTTAATCCTGATAAACATTTTGCTGTGGAAGCATTTATGAAGTAAACCTTTGTCTGTAGTTTGCTTTGCTTCACTGAAAGTCAAATTGCAATCCTTAAATCACTGTATATATTCACTGCACAGGGCCATGTTTCTCACCTTTTGTATTATGCTTATGTAAGTGTCTATCCATGAACAGTCTTTGTTTGTGAAGTATCCCTGCTGATTTCTCCTTGCCTGAATAAGTCCCCGACAATGATCCATAAAACCAATCAGCTCTGTGTAAACTGCTGATGAATCCGAACCATGTGGGATGACTCTAATAAATGTGTGTTTTCAAATACGATTGCATACAAGGGATCACTTTGAACTGAGCTTAATTGCCGGTGCCGTTTGCACAAATTGCTAAATTAATTGGCAAAAACTGTACAACAAACAATGCATGTGGATAAATAAATAAATAAATGCATACAAGAATGAAGCCAATCACCCAAGCAGCAAGTAACTTGTGAATTTTCCTGCGCGTTCTACCATAAAATGTACAACACATAAATCACAAAGAATTGCACAAGCTGCTGCTTTGCAACTCCTGTACAATCCTTGCTTCTGAAGAAAACATTTTAACAAGCTTTGATATATAGTTCAAGATGTTACTTTCCCAGCACTGAGAACAAATCCCATTCATCTTAAATACTTTTGTCTGACACCTTTTTTTTAATACCTAAGTGTAAAACTGCATTTCAGCTTTCATTAGCTAATTTTGATACATCTTAAAGCAAACATTTATACTCTTAAATATTATTTGGCACTATGTAATATATAATGATGTTTAGAGTTCATGATAAAAAATGTTTATGAGTGTTCTGAAACCTCTAATAGAGCCAAATAGTCATTTTTCTGAGGGGTTGTATAAAATCCCAATAAAAAGACACAACAGGAGAAATGTGTAATACATTTTATTCTATGCAGGTTCAATTACCTGCTATATACCTTAAGCGGACAAGTTTTACATATGGCATACTGGCAAATGGTGCCAGTATCTCATAGTAACTGGGTTGCGCAATTGAGCACAGTTTCCATCCTTGCTTAGCTTGTGTGGTATTTGTAAATTCTTACCATATTTGCATGGTTTTTCTCCAGGTGCAGCTTTTTCCTCCCATTGTTCAAAGATGTGTTTCAAGTGGATTGGTAACTCCATATTACCCTTAGTGTGTCTGTCTGTGTGTGATCGCCTTGCTGTTGGCTGACCTTTTCTTCCAGGTGTCCATTGCCTAGCCTGGCACACTGTGTTTCCAGAATGCGCTGTGGACCCGATCTGGAGAAGCAGTTTTGAGTAGTGAGAGTTAAATGTTAAAAAAGTAATCTAAATGTTCTCGTATTCAATGTGATTCTGCTGAATGATTTTCACTGTGAATGAAATTTAATGTATATTCTTAACATATGTGGATCAACGTAATTTGCTGTTATTGTAATCCATCGTCAATAATCTGGGTCCCGTGTTTGAAACATGCTGTACTCAAAACTTTATTTACTTCTAAATGTACAAGGCAAGTGAGATCCAAGGGTAACAATAGCATTCAATTAAATTATGCTATTATTAAAAAGATTATACATTTGACGTTGGAACACTTTAAGTGATGTAATGTACGTGCAACAACACTTAAGCCTTTTAGGCCAATTTGCCATTTTAAAATGCCTTTATTTTAATGAAATAAACATAGAACAGCTGTTCAGTGTCTGGAAGTAGTCTCCAGGGAGTCCTACTTGCTATACCACCATCAAAGCTATTTATTAGCTTTACAGAAAACCTGGCAGCCATGTCTTTCTACATGATGCAATTGTGCTGTTTGTTAAGATTAATAATGCATTTGCCTAATACAGTTGTAATTAGTTAATTTGCACAGAATACTGGCACAGTGTTCTCATTTCACCGCAGCAGCAGCCAGCCTTCCAGTGTCGTCATCATCCAGCGTTAGATGGAATCGCAAGCACCAGGCAAGCAATAAACAAACATAAAATGACAATATGAAAAATAAGAATAAAAAAGTATTTCCCAGAAGTCTGTTTATTTTTTCAGTATGTTTTTTCATGTTGTTGTTTCAGACCAGCAGTTTCTTTTAATACAAATTCAAACACATTATATCATGCACTTCTTCTAGTCCAGGAAAGATACAGATAAAAAAAAAAAATAATAAAAAATAAAAAGGCCATGTTGGGATTTATTCCTGATATACTAGTCTGTTTGAATCAGTGAGATGTGATGGTCATCAGTGACTCCCATTGCCAGAAGCTGTTGGGAGAACTGGGACGGTCGGACCTCCGTGCTGCTGAAATGCCTCCTGTGTTTCCCACTAATCCCAGATGTGCGTCAGTGAAGGATAAAACACATCTGCAGTGCTCACCTGCAGTACCTGCCTTCGTTTTGCCGGCACTCCTGCCTTTTATGGCAGATATGTTGTCGCCTTCAGTCAAAACATTGCATTCTGTCATCCACTGTTTGTCAGAAGCCCTGCGCTCTCTAACTTTCACATATTTACATAAAGATAATATATATCATCTCTGGATGAGTTGAATACAGTTCTGGGGCAGACAGGAAAGCTGCTTTGTTTATTATATTCCAAGGTGTAGTCTGGGAAAAGTTTAATGCATTAGCCAATATCTTTCACAATTTTATCATATACTTTCCAAGAAAACGTTTGGGATCACGGCGCCTTCATTGTACTGACTACTGAAACAGTAAAACCGAAGTAAATTCCTAAAAAATTCAAATCCAGGTCGAACAGATATTTAGACCCATACATAACACAAAAAGATCACCATGCTGTCATCTGTAAAGAAAAAAAAAAAAAGGAATGACAAAAATTATGCATAAATATATCCAAATATGTCAAGAACTGCAGTAACAAAAGTTTTTTTTTTTTTTTTTTAATTAATTTATTTTTCCCCAAACAATTTGGGACGTGTCATAAAGTGCGACTTTAACTTTTAACAACACCCACACGAAAGCTGAGTTATTGTTTAAAAGGCCACCTGTGACTTCTAAAGAGGAAGTGAACTGAGAATTGACTATTGTTGTCACTGCCCATTTCCTAACTCCAAACATTACATTCATGCTATGTTAATTAATTAATTTACATTTAAATAAGAGGAAAAGTAGAAAAACAAATAAAATTGTCGCTCTTTTTTATTATCACTAAAGAATATCTGAAGAATACAGTTGTCCTTTGAAGGTGAGGTTGCTGTGTCTCCTGTTATTTGAAAACGACATTAGTTTCCATTCCACATCAAACTGTCCCCCTGCAAGGATATTGTTTAATGTTATTAATTTATTTAACAGACACATTCACAGGCACTTTTCTATTACTCAGCTGTAGCAATTGTCTGTTTATGTACAGCAATTGTGAGGTTTCTATAGTACAATTCTTTAAGTTATTTAATCGATGGCACAGTTGGATGATTTTAACTGTAGCAAATTGGGATAAATTGCACTCGTATTTTTCTGTGAAACATTTGTAGCTTTGAAGAAAAGCGCCTGCTGAATGTAAATGTAAATACCTTTCTGAAGACTACTGCAATAAGAGGTGAGATTGAAACCCAGGTCTTCCAGCTGCAATGCAAAAACTATTATTACCTACATCCCCACAAGGTTTTATTGAGGCACAGGTTTTATTAACATTAACTTCATTCACATCCACATGTCTAATCCAGGGTGGCAGTGGCCTAGAGTCTATCCCAGAAATACGGGGTCTGAAGTGGAGTATACCCTGGACAGAGCAATCAAACATTCACTCACATATCCACTCCAGTCAATTCACTTAAAACGCATCTATTTGGACTGTAGGAGGAAACCAGAGCACACCAATGCAACTGCCAGTAATCAAAGTAGTAATCAAAGAAGGCAGTTTACAACGTTGAGCTACCTACACCAGTTCTGCCCATCTATGCAACTGAGTGACTTTACTAGAGAAATTTAGGGTAACTACCTTGCTCAACAATACCACAGCTAAAGCAAGGGTTCAAACCTGCAACCTTTGGGTCCAAAGACATCGGCTCTAAGGTTATTCTACCAGTTGCCCCGTGGGGTGCACATGAAAACCCCACAGAGACTGAAGTCGAACCGAAATCTACATAGAGAGTCTGAGCTTTCATAGAAAAAAATTAAATTATTAAATATTAATAATCAAATAATAATAAAGGTGCTAACACGATCAGGTGTAATATGAACAATTTTAGTACTGTAAACATTTGTAAATGTTACCATTTTGGGCTCACATGGTGTGATTGTGATTTAGACTCCACATTACATGAGAAAGAGAAGGGAAATAGAATGTCAAAAGAGGATGCAGGCACAGCTAACAGAGCGCTTGTGAGACACGAGTAAAGTGGAAATAAATTGTGCATCTCCTGCATAGATTACAGAGACAGCAGGGGCAATGTCACTGCGAAATGCAGTGCCGCTCAATGTGACAGTCTTCTTTTTCTTCCCTCTTAAGCACCGAGGCTTCCTTCAACGACATCATTACCCTCCTCCTCCTTTTTAAGTGCAGGCATCCCATTAACATCGCTTTCTGTTTAGACACCAAATTGTCAGAGATTCCAGCGGTTTTGTGTCCGAGATGTTGTTTTGTTTGCGGGGGCATTCGGCCTCTCTGTCTCTACCAGGGTGGCACCAAGAGACAAAATAAGCCAAAATAGTGTCAAACCATACAGATGAGTTTCACAGACATATGAGAAGATAAAGTCAAATGCAATGACAAAAAAAAAAAAAAAAAACCTAATTAAAACGGCACAAAATAAAGTGTTCCTTTCTTTCTCTTCTTGTTGCTTGATGAATAATATCTTCAACTTCTGAATAGAAGCCTTTACTCAAGGTAAATTCAGATATTTATTCAGTTATTTATTTAGTTATTTTGTCATTTAGTTATAAGATATACACTGTACTTACAATTTCTTACACATTTAAACAGCTGCGTTCTTCAACTGCAAGGTCACAGATCCAGATTCAATTACTACACTACCTGTTGCCCATTTATATTGCTTGTTAAGCCATTTTTAAACAATTTGCTAAGTACTGTAGCATTTTGGAAAGTGTTCCTATCATAATTTTATATTTCAAGCATAGGTGTGCACAGAGTGGTGTGCTTCATGTAAAAGTGTGTAAAGAAATATGGTTCATATTGCATGTGTCTTTCTTTTTAAGCCTGCCTCATTTCACTGAGTCATGAGAGTGAGTTCATCATTTTCCAAATATATTTGTCTGAATTACTCATTGGTTTGAGTGTCACCCCTGAGTTAACAGCTTGTTGAAACCCTCAGAACTAAAATCTGTGTTAGACTGGAAGGTAGGTGGGGGGGGGAGACGACAAATATATAAAATGGAGATGTGGACTCCGAGAAAATAAATTTTTATTGTTATGTTATTCCCCCGGCGCGGTTGCGTCGGACCCAAGCGCGGGGCACAGGAAGCTTGGTCAAGGGGCAGTTCAGTAGACATTGTCAGGGAACAGGCAAAGGGTCACCGATGTACAAATAGAATCCAAAGGGGCAAATTCAAGAACAGTAATCCAAGAAAGAGGTGAGTGATCAGGCAAACCAGTGAGTCGGAGATGAGGAGCAGGACGAGAAGCGAGGAGCAGGGTGAGGAACAAGGAACAAGACTAGGAGCGCAAGTGATCAATAAGGCTGAACAAGGTTCTGCATCGGACTGTGTTCCGCAGCCCCTTTTTAAGCTTGTGCTTGCTAATTCGAAGCAGGTGTTTCCTGTTGCGCAGCCGTGGGGAGCGTGACATTTATGTTCCGGTCTTCTACTCGCAAACCAAAATGTGCATATAGTGCCCACTGAGTGAACATGTTTGGGTTCATTTAATAAAAGTTTGTGAGCAGCCAGGTTCACTTTTTAAAAAGACTTATGCACGATGGTGCCAGTATAGTCAAGCAAGAGCAGTAACTTGGTATTGTAAAAGCAAATGTCTACACATTGTCTGAACTGCTTGTCCCATTTGGGGTTGCAGGCAGCCGGAGCTTAACCCGGCAGCACAAGGTATAGGCCTGGAGGGGACACACCCAGGACAGGATGCCAGTCTGTTGCAAGGCACCCCAAGCAGGACTTGAACCCCAGACCCCCTGGAGAGTAGAACCCGGTCCAACCCACTGCGCCACCGCACCCCCCAAATGTCTATATCACGTTATATATCAAATAAAAATTTAATTGTGTGAGAAATTGTGTACGCATATAAGTAAATATGTGTCTATGAGCATATATTTGTAGACTTGTATTTATTAATTTATTATAACCGATTAATTTTGATTTTTTTAAGAACTGATGTAATAGCTGCATGTGCCATATTTTACTGCAGCTAGATACTCACTTTTTATTTATTTCAGATAGATGCCTCATTTTTTTTCTTCAAAACTTTCTGCCGTTTACAGTGGAATGTAAGGGCACAAGTTGAGACATATCAATTTCTCAATAGTGGAGCAGAAAAAATTTATATAGCTAACCTTAGAGCCCACCCTTAGGTCAAGGTGCCAGTCATATTTCATTGCTGAAAGACCTTAACATTATTTTCGAAAACTGGAAATTTCTTAACAGGCTCAGGGTATACCGTTTTTTTTTATCCATCATGAACAACCCACTTTCATAGTTTGGAAATCACATTTTGATTATTTATTTTCGTGTTTATTTTTGTCTTGTTTTCATATGTCATTATTTTCGTGTTTCCACTTGATTTCAGATTTGCAAAAGTATTTGAAATGATGGTTTAAAATGTATATGATGATCGAATTACCACTTTCCATTATGACTTCTGTGACGCATTATAACAGGTAAAAGTTTTATATATAGTTGCTGTGGTAGCACCGTCTACATCTTTGCCGTGTTGCTTTTTAGGACACACATGTTGTTTAGTTTCACATCGTGATGTAGGCCATCTGCTTTTAATTATTCATGACTGAGTGGTGTTGCAGGATGCAGGCTGTGGGTAGTTAGTAGCCAGAGAGCCCCAGTGCATTTGCCCTTACTGTGTATGTGGAGTGGTACATTTGTTTCTGTACTGTCTCCTGACACATAGACAGTTATTGACATGCTTATTATTCCTTTAAAGTCTGTTGTGTTTCTTTTAGTCCTGTTGAACTTAACATAATCATAGACTACTTTCACCATAAGACCTCAGCACAGTAAAGAATGATAATGCAAGTGAAGTCAATTTTCCCAAAAAAAAAAGAGAAAAATTCCTTCCAAAGGCCTTGTTGTGACCTAACACTAAGTGATTTTACTAGCTGTGGCTGAGCTCTTTTATTCAAAATCTTCAATGTCATGGAACACAGGCTGTGACTGATGAGCAAAATTAGCCAATAAATGAATGATTCATGAGTTATCGTTTGAAAATGAATCGAATCTTATGAATCCATTCAGGGAAATGAAATTGTCTCCCATGCAGAGTTTGGAAGTTCACCAAAAAGGCAGGGGGTTGAAAAACATTATCTTTTTTTGGAAAGCGCCTTGTTCATGATTTGAATGCTTTGTAGATGAGGAATTCTGACCGGATGACAGTAACTTTTCAGAACATTTTCTGAAATTTATTCTGCACCTACAATTTGAATTCTGTGCACTAAAATTACACTCTTTCCTTGACATTTGTTAGTACATTTTCATAACCACGATTCATTTATTTGTGGGAAGTTTTAAAATTGCATTTTTTCCTGAATTTTGATCTTAAATAACATAAGAAAACTTTTCAAAAATATTTTCTTAAACCTGAAAACACCCAGTCACACAAATACACCTTTATAATTGAATCTTTTAATTTCCTCAGATTTTTTATTGTTTTTAAATATCTTTAACAGAGCTACTTTTGCATGCAAATGATACAAGTACATATGCAAGTTTAACTAATTCCAGTCCTTAATTATCTTAAGGAATAGCTGTTCATCAAATAAGATTACTTCCATTTAACATCGTTGTTAGATTAATCACTTATATGATTACAGCTTGCTTTTTTAAGAAATCGATGGTATTGATCACAATTAGACGTGATCTTGTTTCACCTTGAATTTTACATTTCCTTATGTCCTTATCCAGCATCCATGGCTGCCGAGCTGCTGTTTTTATTAAGTTCTTCACACAATCCATACATATTTCGCCAGGTAATTTCCATTTATAACAATGAGCCTTTTACCTTCAAACCAAGGCTACAATAGGTTAATATTTTGTTTCAGACGTATTATTATTCTTTATTAACATTTGTATTTACTGAAATGTTATACAATTAAAATAAGAAACCCTGAATGACTAGTAAAAAAAATGGGTGCAGATAAAAGTCAGAGGTTCATCTCTACTTGTCATGAAGCATTAATCTTAATCACAGTACGAAAATGAAAATTTTGACAGCATAATTTAATCCATATCAACATTTTCATCAAACTTGGGACCATTGATTCCCAACTCCAGTCCTCATGGCCCAGAGTCCTGCAGGTTTGAAAGCTCCTTCCCAATTAGTGACTAATTTATACCTGAAACACCAGTTGAGATTACTTATCGTCCAAATAATCACTTAAATCACATCACTGATTACTGAGGTGAAATGAAACCCAGCACACCATGCTGCCCATGAGGATCAGAACTTTGCTTTAGTACCTAAAGTTTCTTTCTACTGTTTTATGACTGTGATAACATGGAGCCAAATCTTGGGAAGAAGATGTATAAGATGTGTCTGCACATTGCTCAGAATACCAAAACATGCTGGGGCCCTCACATTGTCACCTCAGCATTTTGGTAAACTGTGTGTGTTTGAAATGTGAGTCAAAATAAAGAGAACTGTAAATTAAAAACAACTATGAACTGCTAAGTATAGTGACAGTTCCAGTATAATTGTAGCTTGAACTAATGATTATGGCTTGTTGATTCTTCAAATTCCTTTGGAGTTTATAAGCGACTAAACTGTTTAGTTTCAGCAAGGCAACACTACACATTACCACAGTTATTGTAATAGGGAAATCATATACAACAAATTATCAGCAAATTAGCTCATGCTTTTATGCAAACAAAATATGAAACTTACAAGTTAGCATCATTTATAAAATCTAGACTTTTTACGTGATACATCTATTGTATATAAAATTAAATTCTACCACAGGTGAGTCCAGGATGTGTATTATGAAGTAAATGTAAATATACTAGGCAGATAACATATTTTTCTGGGAGCTGGAGGACAATGCCTTGGGTATGTCCATTGTCCACTGGAACACTGACTTCTTTAAATCACCAGAATTAATTTATTGAGATAGATAGATAGATAGATAGATAGATAGATAGATAGATAGATAGATAGATAGATAGATGATCCACAACTCATTTCAGCCTTCAAAGAACATAATTTCAAAAGGAATACGTACCTTTGGTGTTGACAGTCTAATTATTAATATAGATGGACCAGGATTGCTGTGGCAGTTTCACTTTAGCAACAGGTTGGTGGTTTAAGTTTGAAATATGAATGCTTAACTTTGGGTTAAGAAACAAAATACACAAATAATATAATTGAAATACAAGTGTTCTTGTGAATGGGGAGGGGGTTGCAAATACTGATGTTCTCATTCTGGAGTGTGATAGTGCTTAAACAAAAGCCTCCCTGAAGGCTTTGCCAATGACACATAACAGTTAAAGCTAAAAGCCCCACTGATGTGAGCTGCCACCTGTGTACATCGACCAGGCACAGACGAACGGACTGAGAATCAGCACCGACACGAGCGCTAACAGGATTGAATGATGCAACGTTTCCAACTCTCCCAGAACACACTGCCACCCTGTGCATCTCGTGGGAGGATTGAAATCACCCGCTGGCAAGCATGCACGCGCTGCCTCCACACTGCCCTGGTCTGCACTCACCTTGGAGGAGAAATATGAACACTAACGTGTTATGCTAAGAACTGTGCAATATTACTTTCCTTCCATGCAACTTACTTTGGACAATATCAGTCTATCAGCTGTATAAGTTAGTGCCTTTTCTATTTTCATTTACTGGCATTTTTTTCTGTCTGTAAAAATGTGTTTTTGCATTTTTTTTTCTCTTAGTCGTGATTAATGTATGAAGTTTATTAGATAAGGTGACCCATTTTCACAGAACAAAGGGCTTCAGTAAGGCTTGGGTATTATCAAAAGCTTTCAATGAGTTTTCTTTTATATACTTTTTCTTAGTTTTTAAACTGATAAAATATTTTGAACCTTTGTCATCGTTTCCCAGTGTTTATGATCATTCCCCAAAATGCAAGAAACGACTTTACTCATCCATATTCTGATTTATATTTTGTTGCTTTGAGAGGTAAAAGAAAACAAAGTCTCAACATTTTCTTGCCCACAGGGTGTCCACTTTGAGGACTGAAGGCAAAATTCAACCCACCTGTAGATCTGTTTTTAGAATTTACAATTTCATTACACTGCTTGAATGGACAACTGCTGTTATATGTATCAAATTTGAACATTAAAATCTAGCAGGAATTGATAGCAACATTGTTGCCCATGAGCATAACTGCTCATTTATTAGGTGGACCCTACTGCTTAAAAAAAAACAATTTTACAGCAGTTTACGGTAGCTGATCATTTATACAGCCGGGTAACACCTTGTAGGCAGAAGTTTTAATCAACGGCCTTCAAGTTTTAAATCAGTATTTTTGCATATTGTGTAACATTACAATTTCTGGTAGTACATTTCTGCTGATAGTTTCTGTTTATATGTTCTGTGTTCATTACTTTTGGCAGATTACATGCAAGAATCAGCATGTGTCAAGGAAAGTTTTACCAGGGTGTAATGGCAGAAAGTGAAAGAGCACTGTTATTCCCCACCCCCCACTAATGACGTTTGCAAAATACCTGTGAAATGTAAATTCACTTCCGGAGATGCAATTGTCTTTCAATGAATAAATATACAGGTGCTTAATTATTTCCCTAGAGAAATCAACAGTAAAAAATGCCAATTAAAATGCATCAACAGAATGCAGCTGAATGGTAATCAAATTCTCCCGATCATGAACTGATGCAATTCAGCAGCTTGTGCATCTTCCACAGATGATGTCCTTTTTAACTTGATATTTTCCAAGAATCATGAGACATATGGTGAAATTAGTTTTACTTTAACTTGCCAGTTTAAACCATTTATGTAACATCCGCCAGCCTCACCCACCGCACACACTGAACTAAAAGTAACTGTGCAGCAAATCTTAGAGATTCCAAATGAAGTGAAAATAAAGCAAGGACATAGATATAGACAGAGGCAGCATGTCAAAAGGTTTGCAGCCTGTAATAAAAAGTAAGTCTAGTAAAGATGTGCAGAAGACTGCGTGGATTTATTTGCGTCAGGACACAAAGGTCGATTTGTTGCAGATGTCCACATGCGACTGTTGTGTGCCATGTAGCCCATCCTTCCTATAACATCATCCTTATGAGATATTTTTACACAATGACAATGCATGGTGTAAATTGCAAAATATGGCCATAACATCATCTTTATCAGAGCCAAAGCCTTCCGGTAAGTCATGGTATTTGTAGTTGTATACAATAAAAGGTTAATGCTACCTGCTACAGTCTCTTTTATGTTGCAAATGGTACTTTCTGAAATTTCCTCCGAATTCTTTAAATACTTGGTCATTTGAGCTGTCATTCCACTTGCTTTACTTTAATTTTTGGCAACATTCAGCACTGTCATGGACCCACTATCATCCATGATGTGAAAATATTGAGTCGAAGTCAGGAATGTAATTTTAAATGTCAGCTCCATTCCTACAAATGACATTATACCCAGTGAAATTAGTTACTGGGATTTGCCATTTATTTGTATATTTTCATTGTTATTTAGGAAAGACTGTGGTGGAAACAATCGTTTTGATATTCCTTTTATTCTACAGCTCAGTTTAGAAACTTTGATATGCTGATTTAAGAATTTTTATTTCTTTGCACAGGTTGCAAATGGAACATACTGCTGGTGTTGTTATAATCCTCCTACACAATCCATCAAGGGAGAGAGCAACATATCTCTGGTGTATATATATATCTATATATATATCTATATATATATATATATATTTTAAAAAAAAAAGAAAAAAAAACTACACACAAAGGGCTGGCTTTTGGCTTGATCAAAAGTGTTCTCATGCTGGCAGCAAGGGAAATTAAAGACTCTATAGGCAAACAGGAATTGATATCTTCTACTAACAAAAGGAATTCCCATGATGTTTAATTATCCTATACATATCAATGCACTGTGGTAAAGACGATGTCAGGCCGGGGAAAAGGCCAGTAAACTTGATTAGCGATGTTTGTTTTTCCTCAGCTTTTGTCTCAGTGCAGCGTAAGCATAGAAGAGAACTCATGAATTTAATCGTGTTACTGACGGATTTATGTCAAATTTTATAGTAGACTGTAAGCGTAAGCCTTTAACCCATCTTGTATGGCAAGTGTAATTTTAAACTGGCTTTGATGGTTTTCTTGAGTACGTTTACCGAACACAGTCCTGCCAGTTGTATTAGTGAAGCAGCTCACTAAATGAATGTAGCCGAGGCTGGAGGATTGACACTTTGAAGTTTGTATTTACTTTAATTCTGGAAGTTTACTATGGTCGCCGTCCGGCATTTGTTGAAGGTCAGCTCATGACTCAACACCAACACAACACTCTGGCATCACATCAAGCTATTTAATCAGACCCCATGCCTTATACCTGCCGCGAGACGCGGTTCCCTACAGCTGCAAAAATTGCTGACCGCGGTACCAATTAGTTCTAAATGCAAAGAAGGTTAAATGGCGCTGGGTTAAGTGATGGAGTCCAAAATGACAACGGCAATGGCATTTTCTGAACGGGTTCCAAAATGCCATCGTCAGTATTGAAGGTTCACCTTAACAGGGAGAACTATTCCCATCGGCCACTGGAGTAGGAGGACAGTTTTCACAATTTCAAGTCATTTAACCTCCCTGTCTCCCCTGATGCTCAGCACAACACAGAATATGCATCCCATCAGGTGAAAAAGATTTTTTTTTTTCTTTGAGTATTCCTCCTTTCAACTTCAGTAATGGTTCCGATGTCCCTGTGTGTACGACTTTACTTTGAAATTCTTGACACCCCGCCATTTGCATGTTTGCTGAATCTTTGTTTTGCCAAATATGTATATGAAAGTGATGTCAACCACTCCAGGTCCTCTTTTATTGAGCAACATATCAATACTTTGTCACCTTCTTGATGCTTGGTGAAAGAACACAAAAAAATGAAATTGGAGCGGTCACCCTGATAGTGACAGTGCTGATATGTGCCCTTGCTAGTGACACTTCCAGTTTTTGCTCTGTTCACGTTTGTGATATTTTTAAGGTCCTATATGTATATATATGTATATATATATATATATATATATATATATATATATATATATATAGGGCCTTTAAAAAATGGTTATAATAACAGCATTTAAATCCTCAGGTGCTTTTTTAAAAATATGCATTCTTTCCCAATTTCGAGGCAATGAAAATATGCTACCTCTATTGTTTACTTTCAGTGGTGGGTAATGTTGAAACTTCCAAACATAACATGCAATCAATGTGATATGGGGTGATTCATGATGCATGGTGTGTTTTCTCAGTTGGGGGAACATGTTTGCACTTTCAAGATTTTTGAAATAAAGATTCCGCTGTAGATATAAGTATGAGGTAAATGCACACCTCATTGTCAGAGTGGAGGGTGCAATTTAACAATGTTTCTTTTTAAAATAGCATTGCCTGAAAAGCATTACACAAACAACATAGTGCAGGATTTATTCAGATGATAAGATCAGATTTTTTTGCTAGAAAATGCATCTACTCCTATAATGTGTATTTAAAAAGGATCTAGGCATTCACTTTTGACCTTTCTTTGTTCAAGCCTCAGACCTATTGAGACCTCCTGCACATCCGTGCCCCAGCTCTTGGCTGCAGTTAAGTCCCTTATCACTGTCTTTTCCTTTCTCTGGGCAAAGCCACAGAGCATTTAACCCTATATTGAGTGGGAAAAAGCTTCTTGTGTTTCATATAAAGCTCCACTGAAGAGTCACCCTTTTTAGTGAGGGAAGACGGGGCAGTAGGTTGCCTGAGCTAGATCTGCCCCCTTCAGCATGTAGGTTTAGGGTTAGAATTTTACCTCCTACTACAGTGGTCTTAAAAAAGATACGAATCATATATTTGTCTAGGGAAAATCTGCAAAGCTGCATAAATGAGTACATCGCTGTAAGTAAATCATGGTAAGTGGTAAATTGTTTCGGGGAAAAGCATAATCTAAATAAATGTAAGTATAATGGAGATGATGGATCAGCCTGTGTGGATTTTTCATCTTCCCCCTGTATTCATGGGTGCTTCTTCAGGGTGGTCCAGTTTTCTCCCACACTCCCTGGACATGTGTTTGATATGAATTGGCGACTCCAAAATTGCCCACAGTGTATGCGTGTGCAAGCGAGAGAGAATGCATGTGTGAGTGTGTGTGCAGCTGCACAATAATAGAGTGACGTCCCATCCACAGTGTAGTCTGCCTCATGCCCCATGTTTCTGTGATAGGCTGTGGACTACTGAAAACCCTGTATTATTCGATTTGGTGGTCTTTTTAACCTTTGTCCCTTATCTACCTTCAACATGAAAAAATTGCATCATTACAGATTGTATGCCACAGTATGTGTGATGTAGCCAGAATATGGTTATTAAGCACATAAACTTGAAATGGTTCAAGTCCTAAGAGGGGCTAAGGCATTTGGCTGTGTGAAATAACAAATACTGCCACTTCATTTTAAAGACATTCCATTTGGTGATTGTAAATTGCTGTTTGTACGAAGACTAGGTAAACCATCACATATATGTGAATACAATGTGAATGACTGAGGTCTTGTAAACAGGCTGACATCTTATAGTTCGTAATTCCAAGAATGAGAACACCATGAGAGTAATTGCATCAGTAGTTGCTGATGATGGATGGATGGATGGACGGACAGACGGACGGATGGATTTTTTTCAAACTTTCTTACTCGCTACTGAATTATGCTACAAAGGGGGAAGGATCTTGTGACACTTAAATGGATTTTAATATCTTAACATGAAAACTATGCAGCTGTGCCTAGAGTGATTATTTTCATATCTTGCCAGATTAAAATTAGAAATGATAATAAACATTCTCTTATTAAGAATTTTTGATTTTGTATGTATAATTTGATTTTAGAACATCCCTTGAATCAAAGAAAACATTTCTGAATAATTAATATAAATTAAACAATTTGTACAAAACTATTCATTCACTTGAGCATGAGAAAGCAATGTGTTCCAAAGGAGAATATGCAAAAGGGTGCCTGTGTGCCAAGATGCTCCATGCCAAAATGGATGGGGGAAGTTCTTGAATTGTTCTTCATTAAAAACCCACTGAGAACAGCGTGTGTTTGTTACAGCCTCTCTATTTGGCCATCTTCCCTTAGGTTGCAATGGTTTTGTGTGATATCTGCTCAACATGTTTGGAGGTATACAACTTACCTGATTTGATTACAAATGTAAAGGAGAGCTATGGAAGGATGGTAATTAAGGGAGGTAACAATTTCTTATACTCCCTACAAAGGCAGAGGAAACCACGGCAACGGTCAAAATGTTTCACCTTTTCTTCATGAAGTGAAAAACGTAATTATGTTTAATTAAAGTTTACAGAGTTCCTGCACCATCCTGAGGCTGCCTTTTTGAACTCATAACCACCCACATACGTGCAAATAAGGCAACTGTGATTCAGCACAATGCTAAATAATTACCTTTACGTTTTTGATTGGCTGTGGTGGGTAAGGTTGCAGGCTTTCTAACTAGCAGGTTGTAGGGAAGGTTTGCATTCTATCAAGGACATTAGAAAAACATTAAACATACCTTTTAGGCATGTTTTCCCTTATTTCCTTTTTGTTACTCCAGACCAAGAAATGTTCTGCAAGTTTATTATTCATATTTACATGCTTTTCTACCTTTTTTAATGAACCTGTTTGCAACAATGGTTTTGGGTCATGGAAACACTTCCATGTACCATTGCTCTGTGAAAAGAAAAAGCCTGGCAGAATGGGAATAAACAATAATAGAAGTTGAGGGGAGGGGAATGGAAGGAGGGAGGGATGGACAGCTTGGATTTTGTGATCATTCTGTGCTTCTCTATTCCATTTCCGTGCCTCTGTTGCTTAGCCCTGCCACAAGGTGCTCTCAATCCAGGACTGGAGGCCTCCAACTGGGTTGCATTCCGTCCCTTTCAACCACTTCCCAGTAGCAGATGGAACCATGTCAACCTCCCCCACTCAAAGACAGGCCTTTGATTTAACTCCAGTGTTGCTCAAAACACTTGGGGTTCGGCATCAATTTTCCCTGTTATGGCAGAAGATTGGTTCCAGCCAAACGATGCAAACCAAGCATGGGTTACATGGGCTTCTAGACTATCGAGTATAGACAGGGTGAATAGGTGGTATGTGTGTTCTGTTTCTCTTTACTATTTTTTAAGTATATCCGCAGTAAAGGGACTGTTAAGTGGAAGACCTGAACAACGAAGACATGGTGGCAAAGGAGCAGGTGCCAGCGATCTAATTACCCCCAGGCCTGTCCGTTAGGGACTGCCTGTCTCTGTGGGTCTGCAGACAAATCCGTCTGGGGCCCACTCTGAGGAATCGCAAATGACAGAGGTGAATGAAGCCTTTTTTCCATCTTAATTCCTTTTAATTTGCTGTAACGGCTATTCTCATCTTGCTTTATTAAAGGGGGTGGGTGGGTGGGGGGGGTTGAAAAAAGATTTATGTTTATCAGTCTGCTAGTGCCATCATGTGGAGCAATACCCAAAGCCTGTGCAGATGACTCATACCAGGTAAGGGCAGTTTTTATGAAGCCAGGTTGTATGCTTGCAAAGTGCTAACAAACACCTAATGAATATGATTGTGCATCTGCAGCACCAAACAGACTGGAGATGTAATATATGGGCAGTCCTAACTAGAGATTTCTCTTCTCATTATCAAAAGTGGGATAAATTTGAGATGTTTGTCTCTAGGAAATAGACCTTTAAAGAAAGTGCACAGACATGTCGTATCAGGTTCTATCACATTTTTTCAGGTATCGCGGTGTTCTATGAAAATAACAGGTTCATGTCATGTCAGAAACTTGCCGTTTCCCCACATTGCTAAAATTATTGCAAATGTAACCTGAAGAAGTGCCGTCACTACTTTATGTATCCTGTCAAAACTGTATGGCTTGTAAAAGTCATTATTTTATATTCGGGAAGTTTATAAACCCTCTATGACGGGAATCTCACAGGCCTTTAATTCATCATTCAAAACTTGAGAACAGGTACGTACATGAGCACATCATAGAGGTACACCAAGAGAGAACACTTGCCATTTTTTTTTCTTTCGTTTTCTAGCGTTTGATTATTAACTTCTCTATTTGAACCTCTGCGCATTCCTGCAAATTTTAGTCAATTATAACTTAGGTAAATGTTATTGAACACTTTTTTTGAAGTGTGACCTTCTATCAAATATCAGCCCGTTTTAATTTACTTGCTAAAGCAAAGCAATTTAAGCCTATTCGACCTCATACCTTTGATTTTGAAAATGAGTTGTGAAGGAAAACATATAAACTTTTCATATGTTCAGGATTTTGAAAAAAAATGCAGACTAAACCCAAACAGTAACAGTGGCAAAACATACAAGCAGCAAAAAAAAATAAATAAATAAATAAATAAACTTAACAGGTAACAGTGATATATTTTCTTCCGATGTTCAAAGCATCTTCTATGTTGTCCATGAGCATATCTCCTTGTCATTCCATGGTCATATTTTGTATTATTCCTATAGATGAGCAACTGGCTGATCATGTTAATATCATGCAATAACTTTATGGTAATATTTAAAATTGTGCACAGTCTCACACGTAAGAACAATAAAGAATGCATAGTATGTAATATCGCTGAATGAAAATTCAGCAAATATTTGCCAAAGGTTTGTAAAGTAAAAAAAGTTTTTTTTTTCATTGACATTTGATTTTCTGGCTGACTCTTACACGAGTGTCACTGGGGCATAAATGGATTGTGTGAACCACCTGGAGGTTCTTGGCCTGAAATGGCATGAAATAATTAACTTATTCCACTTTATTTTAACAGGAAAATTATTCAGGTCTACATTGTGCTGTCTGAAAGAATCCTAACTTCATTAACTATAGTCTAGTGTAATATGTTCACCTTTACAAATACATTGACAGCAAAAAATTATTCTAGAAAATGTTCTGATTTTTTATATATATATTAAATTAGGGATTCCAGAATTTTAACTGTCAAAGCAAATTGTTCAAGTCACCAAACAAGTAACATCACACATAGTCCAAAACTGCTTGTCCCATGCAGTGGTTTTGGGGAGCCAGAGCCTATCCCAGAAGCACAGGGCATAAGGCTGGAGGGGGAGGGGACACACCCAGAATGGGATACCAGTCCATCGCACGGCACCCCAAGCAGGCCTTGAACCCCAGACCCAGCGTAGAGCAGAACCCAGTCAAACCTACTGCACCACTACTCCACCACACCCCCAAAACAAATAAATGAAAATTTATTTGCTTGTTTAGTTCAGCTGATCATCAGTACTAGGAGATTGGTGATGGGGTGCACTCAAGTGCAGAGTTTACTTACAGCTAAAAACTGCTATCACTGCTGTACATTGAAGACATGACGCCCTTGAGGTGTGGAAAGGTGTATACGCAGGACATGGAGCCTTCGGGATGTTGAGACGCTAGATTTGGACACGCTTAGGGCTTAGAACAAGAAGGACTCAGGAAGTTAGATGAGGTGAGCATGGCATGACTTAACAGGTAAGTGCAGGACCGGGGCTTGGAGAGTACTAGGAGTAGGAATGACTGAGACAGGTCGCAGGTTAAGCAGAGTCCATCCAAAAGGCAGACATTTTTGCTGCACTGTGCAAGGTTCCACAACCTATTATTGATCTTCTCTCTCTTTTGCAGACCTTGGTAATTGAATGATTGATAGAGTGACACTTGTGCTGTAAAGTTAGTTCATTCTGTGTGAGGGATCCTTAGTGGTCAGCTGACAGAATTGCTCCCAAGGGTTGTGACAACTGTAAAATTTTGTTTTCTATACATTCACTGGGTGTAGAATATTACCCAGCTCCTCAACTGAGAAGTTGTATTCATTACTGCTCCTTTGCCTCCAAATAGGCAGTAAAATTTTCTGCAGTTAATTATTAATGTATTAGCTTTAATCAACAACAGAAGTATTGTGTGACAATATATGTAATTCCGAGACGCATAATTTGAGATGGTCTACTATACTTTACATATCACCATTTTTTGGTAACGTAGAAAACCAAACTGCGGCCCCTACCACTCGTCTTTAAAATGTTGTTAGGCTTATTACATAGGTTGTGTAGCATTCACCCAAATGTTTGGAAAATGAGAAAAATTCTGCTGACTGATCTGCTCATGACCACATATACTGTAATACATAATTTTGAAATATGTTAATTACAATAAAGCACTGAAATCACATAATTAAAATCATTTATGGTAAAACTGTAAGTTCAAGAATTAATTTAATATGTAAATGAGAACTGAAATAACAGGCACTGATTATTGATTGTGTGTATAATTTTTTAAGATTATGGAAAATTTAAATCATATTTCTATATTTCACAAAAGACCTAATGAATACTATAGGAGCATTTTCCAAGTTTATTATTATTATTATTATTATTATTATTATTATTATTATTATTATACATGCAATATCCCACTGAGATTAAAGCCTAATTTCCTATGGTGTCCTAGAAACATAAATCTCATTATCATTCAGAACATCAAGATGATCTAAAACTGAATAACACAAAATATGATCAAAAGATGTGAAAAGATACAAAAATAAACAAATCTTGCATCTTCACTCTATAAATATGCATGGGAGGCATTCAGTAATATGCAATTACACCCCCACGAAAAAAGAAAAATAGTTCTAGATCTTTAAAACTTCACAGAAATAAATTAACAATGTTGTTTTGCCGTCTCAGTTTGGTCTTAATACTGCTTAAGTTTATGCAGCCTAATTAATGTTAGCCATACTTTCAATTACCCAGGATTGTGCCAGTGTGCACAAGTAGCTTATGCAACAAAACTCCCTAAAATTAGGTCATAAATTATCTTTTTTTTTTTTTACTGAAAGTATTAAAAGTCTAAGGAATAAAACAGATGTTTCTCACATCTGTTTTCTTATTTGCTCCCCCCTTTGAATTGTTTTAAAAATAACAATAGGAAGAAGAAGAAGAAAACTATGTAAATGAGTTAATACATTTAAAGACGGAAAATTTGGAGACTATTTATTTATTTTGCAAATCGTCAGAAAGAGTATCTAATGTTGTCATAGTACATTAACAACCTACGTTTAATTATTATGTCTTGCTTGCTTGGATGCCAGCATTATTAAAAGCAACTGACAACTCTGTATTACCCAGGGAATCAACATTTAAGTGTACACAACTCAAATACTTTTTATTCTTTAGTAAAAGAATGACTCCTCATCTGATCCCCACTGCCAAGTGCCACTCGAGGAGCATCTCCTACATTGTCATTCAGTTGGAAAATCTTGTGCTATTTTTCTAACCCTTTCATGAAATATTTGGTAGTTTTATTCAGAAAATCATATTCATATGATATCCATTTACTTAACCGTATCTCTTCTGACATTTTAATGAAGAGGAAAGTTAAAGTAAAAAAACAGCAACTGAATGTTCGTGTCATAATGGTTGACATTCTTTGAATTTCCTGGAAATTTTAAATCTTTTTTTTTTTTTTAACCTTCATAAGCTTTTTTTTTGGTCTGTCAATCTGGGGAACGGTCTCATGGGAATAAATTAGTGTATGTTTGGTTTCATATTCTCTTTCCACTCTCGCTCTCTCTTTTTTACACTGAAGTTTGAGGAGGACAGTTTGCAGTTTGAAGGCGCATAACCAAAGGACAATGTTTGACTGGTTCAGCCATGGTCTTCAAAACACCACATTTTGGAACTGATCAGTATGAGCATCTGATCGTAATAAAATGTGACCACTTCCCCAGTTTTAGCATCAACTAACTACATTGATTTTAGGCTTCAGAAACACAACATTGACAGGCTGTTTAGATGATTATTTTACTGTTATGTGATCTATATCTTGTATAGTCTGTTTACTGCCAACCTCACTGAATGCAAAATGTTGCCATAACAACAGTAACACAGTGTTAGTAACTGGTGATGTTACAAATGCAAGGAACCAAAGGAGGAGATGTTCATGGGCTCTCCAGCAATATGTAGAGGTTGAAACAGAAAAAGCAACTACATGTTGTAGAGTTAAGAAACTAAACATGATTGCGGAAAGTGATTTTCCATTACCTTTTTTTTTTAATTTGGAACGACTAAAATACATTACAGTATTAAATCATAATCATTTAACAAAGCATACAATATATTTCTTAAATAAAACAAACATAGTATATGCAAGGAGTGGAACTTCACTTGTCCTGCTTTGTATACTGTCACAGATACAAAGAAAACCACTGGAGCCTTTACTGTATCTGAATAAATGAAGAGAAGCATTTAATCATGATAACACATTTTCTTTTGAATAATGTGATTTTGCCAATGTTACTTCTCCTGGGGGCACACAGATGTTTTTGGACCATATGGTGTCTAAGTCCTTCCTCTGCATTGTTAACAGAGTATGAGCCAGGCTATTCACGTTCCACTGAGACCAGAGGCAAAACATCACTCTGGCCGTGTATTTATTTAACTTTTGGCATAATTTGGTTGCTCATGAGTCAACAAGAGAGACAAGACATAGGAATGTGGTTGATTATTTTAGATTCTGCTACAGAATGTTAACCATTTGGTTTGCATGAAGCTCCAGGTCAGACATGGCCTTAAGGCTATTAGACACTATGTCGTCATAAGGATACCAATCGGAGGAACAACATAAATGAAACAGTGCATGGACTGCAGCTAGGATATTAACCAATTTACTTATATTTTGCCAGAAGCAAGTGATCGGAGTTTTGAACCTTTAAAATACTTCTGCAGGCATTCCAGTTTCAGAAACCAAAGTTTTTTTCCATAAATTATCATTTACTGGAATTCCATGTTTATTCTTTTTTCACTTGCTTTGCTGAGAACATATGTAACATCCATATCAAGCCCTTATATGGATGCTATTAACCCTTTACACTTATGTGCATGTTGTTTTATTCAGCTGCCTTTCTAAGAAGAGCTGTAGGGGCAGCTTGTGGTGTAGTGGTTAGAGCTGCTACTTTTAGACCTACACAGCTGTATAAATGGGTAAATCATTTTAAGTTGCTTTGGAGAAAACCAATCAACCAACTTCAACAACCACTTGTCCCAAGCGGGGTTGCGGCGAGCCGGAGCCTATCCCGGAAACACAGAGCACAAGGGGAAACACCCTAGATGGGATGCCGGTACATCGCAAGGCACCCCAAGCAGGACTTGAACCCCAGACCCACCACACAACACACACACCCGCTTGTTTTGGAGAAAACGATCAGCTAAATGAATCAATGAAGAGCGACTGAAGTGAACAGAGCTTAATTTCTGAATTTATTGGATAAACAGAAAAGATTAAACATACAGTGGCACCCCCAGGCTGGGATGGTGAGGAGTGATTTTAT
Source organism: Scleropages formosus (assembly GCF_900964775.1). Lineage (NCBI taxonomy): Eukaryota > Metazoa > Chordata > Actinopteri > Osteoglossiformes > Osteoglossidae > Scleropages > Scleropages formosus. The sequence continues at coordinate 19,902,487 of NC_041817.1, forward strand.
CCCACCTGTGGGTAATAATCGGTCCTATTTTATCCCGTCTTCCCAAAGAGTAGGAGAGACCTACTCGGAATTTCCAGATGGACACCAGACCGAAGAGATTGAAGAAATGCGAACCTCAGACACTGAAGTCTCGACGCCCTGTACCAAGAGCACAACACGGCACAAACACGAGAAAAGAGCCCTCCAACCTGTTCACAGTTTCCCTTCACTGATGCGCTGCATGTATAAATAAGGTCTTCACCTACTAAACGCGTCCTGCGTGTTTGTGCCACACATATATTGAACATTTTTATTAGTGACAACTCAGTCAATGTGTTCGCTTTGTGCTAACTTTTCTGATGATTACAATCAGGCAACCTGAAAACGAATGGTTTTGGAATTCACCACATATCAATACTAAATTCTGTCCAGACTGAATAAATTAAAAGTAACCTTGATGAGGTTGGGGTGCGGTGGCGCAGTGGGTTAGACCGCAGTTCTGCTCTCCGGTGGGTCTGGGGTTCAAGTCCCCCTTGGGGTGCCTTGCGGCGGACTGGCGTCCTGTCCTGGGTGTGTCCCCTTCCCCCTCTGGCCTTACGCCCTGTGTTGCCGGGTAGGCTCCGGTTCCCCGTGACCCCGTAAGGGACAAGCGGTTCTGAAAATGTGTGTGTGTAACCTTGATGAGATATGCCCCCAAACAGTTTAAGTATTTCCAATTAAAATGCAAATACAAGCATAGTTAAATACAACAAGCTGACAGATGTGAAAATCACCATTTTGATAATGGTACTGATGTAATGTTCTTTACATTATTAGAATAAATGAAAAAATAAATATCCTGATGGACAGGGCTGGAAAAAAAATGTTAAAACAAGGTGGGAGCAACCAAAAAAAGCTCCAAGTTTAGTAAAGAATAGAAAGCATGGAAGACATGCAACAATGAAGAATGATGACATGTTTGAGATCTATTGTTCAGAACCATCTGCCTGCATATTGCATACTAAGCATGCATAACTTACCCTATTTCATTTTGGCTCTAAAACAGCTCTCTCCACCCAATTTAAAGGAAAACATTCTATTTCTAGCTTTTGACAGACTCATTGGCATACTAGAAACCAAAATAATTTAACAAGCTATAACCAATGTATTCCTTCAAGGACTGAATGTGACACCACCTCATAAATTATCACCAAACAAAAGCATTAAAGGCATATATTGTGCAAACAAAGGGCTCAGTTTTCAAAGGGAAATGGTGGACTTTAGAACTATTCTAGTTTCTAATGACTTGCCTTTAAAAAGATTGCTTCGCATTCTCCTTTAACTGGTTTTTTCTTATTTGAACTTCAGCTGTAATGTTGACATAACACCAAGTCACACAGTGAGCCAGATATTCAGAGACCAAAACAGAAACTGTACATTCCTCCTTCTGCCCCAGCTGGACCTGGAGGACAAGGATTTATAACTGCGGTCAGTTGTTCATTTCAAGTCTGGTACAGAAATTAATTTTCTACGTGTGGCCGAAGAATAGTATTGTAAGTAGTCCAGGGGTGTTGAAACCCGGCTTGTTTACCATTCGTATCTCACTTAAAGTCAACAAATGCATGTCTGTGTAACTGCGAAGAATTTATTTTTAGAGCGTGAACATTCTGGCCACTGTTAAAATAATTAAACTTTGAACTGTGTCCAAATGGCCCCTTTAGTTTATACTGTATATTTTTATATATAACTCATTGACATCATGTGTATTAGTGCCCAAATTATCCAGGACACAAAGGCAATGGTAGTGTTGATAGGAAAATGTGGTGGAAACACAGAAATTGTTGAAAGACTGCATGTTTTCTAGAAAACTGAAGGAGTATAATGAAAGATATACTGCAGGGAAATATGTATTAATTTCTTTTCTGTTTTTAAGATCATGCCCCATTTACTTTCTTCCACATTTAAGTCTTTACCGATACCATTTTCTTTTTGCCTTGGGTAAAATATGTTTTGGGGGTGCGGTGGCGCAGTGGGTTGGACCACAGTCCTGCTGTCCGGTGGGTCTGGGGTTCGAGTCCCGCTTGGGGTACCTTGCGACAGACTGGTGTCCCGTCCTGGGTGTGTCCCCTCCCCCTCCGGCCTTACGCCCTGTGTTGCCGGGTAGGCTCCGGTTCCCCGTGACCCCATGGGACAAGCGGCTCTGAAGATGTGTGTGTGTAAAATATGTTTTTTTTTTTTGTTTCCTTTCCCTTTCAGTATTGCCACTGTTATCTGGTGGTTCATCCATCTGGAGTACTTATTGCATTGGAAAATTTTTTAAAAGTTGCCACAATGGAAATAAATTGGATAGATAGATAGATAGATAGATAGATAGATAGATAGATAGATAGATAGATAGATAGATAGACATTAAATATTGCACCAAGCAACAAAAATCAATCCATCCATCCGTTCATCCATTACGAATAACTGCATAGTTGACACAGGGTCAGTCAGGGTGAAGGTTCAGACATTTAATGTTAAGATTATGTTATGTTTACCAATTCTGAGTGCAATGATTTCCACATTTCATGTAATGATGGTGAGATAGAGGTTAGGCCCTTCATGTTGCAGCTAGCCTGGTGCCCGCTAGACCCCTCTGCCTTCCCTGTCCCACAAGAACACCCCACAGGCTTTCAAAAAACAAGAACCTATTAATTCCAGTTCTGATGTAGCTCGCTTTCTGAGTTGACAGCTAAAGGTTGTTAATATTTTCCTGTTTCTAGTCAATTCCCCAACCCCCTGACTTACTTTGCAAGCAATGTCTGTAATAAGATCCCCTGCACCTGGCCTCCACTGAAGAGATTGGGAGCGCCTGGCACTCAGCTGTGGAAATGGCACCATGGTGGAGTCTTGCACTCAAGGACAAACCTGTGGCATATAAAGTAAGAAAAATATATTTTCATGCAATTCTGAAAAAGTATACATACACTATATTATGTAGAAGGTTAAATAAGAATGAAAGTTGAATGTGAGGATGACGGAACCTTTATTCTAAAAGAAAGAAGTCTGTAAAAGAGTTGGCTTAATCAATGCATATGTTTTATTTGTCCAAAATGCAACTTTTGGAGGAAAAAACATTCAAACCTGCAAACTTTAACAATCTGGTCTCTAAACAACATTCAGCCACTTAACATATCTTGTAAGCATGCTAGTTTGGAATGATTCTTCTTTACCATGTAGCTTTTCTGTTGCCCAAAATCGCGAAACAAGAGAAACTTTGACAACATTTTGTGTTAAACGCATTATTGAAACAATCAATACATGTGTGACTTTGATTATAATGGTAGCAGCAGGTTGCTCATAGAAACATGCTTCATTTTCTGCCTCCTGTTCATGGAACTGAGTGTGTGTGTGTGTGTTGGGGGGGTGTTTGGTTGAAGCAAACACCACTGACATGCAACCAATTAAAGCTGAAGAAAGAATACCTGCATTGCAGAGGAGAGATAGTATAATTGTTTTCTGCACTGTCATGGAACCTGGAAAAGTGTTTCAGGATGTAGCCAAAAGTGAGTGTATTTCTTCCTTGTTTTCTGTTTTTTACTTTATGCCCAAGAATGACAAAAAATGCACATGTTAATTAATTAAATGAATAAAATATCTATTGTCGGTTCTCCACTTTCTGGAGCCAGCCACATTTCAATGTGTCACAGTTGTATACAAATAAAATTAATTACATTCCCAGGGACAATTGCAATGCATTGAAGCAGAGATTCATTTTCCCTTCTCAAAAGAAATTAAAATAGTACTTTCACGATAATGTACACATTTAAAATAAAATACAAAAAAAAAAATCTGACTACTTGGTGGAAAGGTTTAGTCCTGCTGAGTTTCGGTCAACATCAACATCCTCAACTAAACTAGGTATATTCTTTGCTGTGATATTCACATTTATTAATATGGGCATGTCAGTTCATGTCTGTTTATGGTGCTTTGGAATGATGCAAAACCCATACTTTTTCAAAATAAGTTAAGCAAACACTGAAATCAGCCCTGCCGTTTATGGATCGGTCTGTTCGGTATCTTGAGCTATCCAGCCCCCCCCCCCCCCCCCCACCTTGTGGAAGCTGCATGTTGCACAAGCGGAGCCTGGAATAAAATTAACGAAGCCCAGAGCGCTTCCCTCAGTGGAGGCCTGCTCGTTCACAGGCCTCTGGGCCGGAACACAACGTATGAATCTTTCATCAGCTACTGCTGTCGATTCCGCATGCTAGTGAATGGAACAGATCAAAATCAGCGTCTCAGAAGGATACACAGAGCTAATTTCGGAGACAGCCCCCTTGCTTCCAATTGCAGGCCTGATGAGCCATAGTGAAAAATGTGGAAGCTGTAGACGTGTGAACGCATCCATAACGTGCATATGTCAACAGTATTAAAGAACTAAAAAAGGAAACTTGAGTATTGAAAATCCCACTTTGCAAAAAGATGTATCAAACACATATCAATGTTTTATTAGATATATATTCGTGTTTTAGTTGTTTACATCAATCATATAATGTTATAATGTGCAATCATTACTGGATTGGCAGAGTTGTTTTGGCTGCGTGTCAAAATGTCTATGCATCTATTAGAGGCAGAGTGTATATGAATATGACATACTAATTATATATCCTTATTTATGAATGTGAATGTTTGTATTTTGAAATTTAGACTGCAATATCAATGGTAAGGTCAAAGAAAAATCTTGTGTGAGCAATAAAGTTTGTGTCTCTGTGCGTATGAAACTTTAAACAGAAATGAATTTTTTAACCTTTTTCAAGATTTTGTGACCTTTTTTCCCGACATCATAAGCTTATGATGTGCTTCAAATAATTTTAAAAATTTAACAGATGTATCTTCATGTATCTTTATTCTTTACTTCTGATTATCCAAGGACCAAGCTGTGAAAAATTTTTTTAAAAAATGCTAAACATGATAAAAGTGTGTCCAAGAGTAAAGATTCACATTTGAATTCAACACCAAGTTTAGCAAGTGTTTTCTTTTCTTTCAAATATTCTTGGTCTAGACAAATGCCCAGGTTTAATAATTGTGATTCAATGCATTAGCGACTTTAAATGCTTTTATTAAGTCAGGATGTCAGTGTGCAGACCCCTGTAAAGGCAAGACAGAGTAATGGTTTTTACTGTGCAGCTCAACTGAGCAGTTCTGTTTCTACAGAACCACTTTACCGGAGAGGACCATTAAAATAAGAAGCTATGTGCTTTCCCATTTCTAAAATAAAAAGCAATCTTTCTTCTACCAGCAAGCTTAGAAATATTACAAGTAATGTGTGAGCTGTAATGACAAAAACTGTAATTCTTACTATGTAATAATTCCATTTCTTATAGGTTCAGTTCAAAGTGGGGTGTTTTATGTCACACATCTATTTCTCCCATCTTTCCCTCCAGGATGATAACCTATTTGCTTTCACGCACACAAACATTTTAATGTTAACCATGACGTGAGTATAGAATGGGGCAACAAACAAACAAACAAACAAACAAACAAACAGAGGTGCCACAGGTTTTCGCTTTGTCCCCAGGTTCTTCACTGACGGCAGTAAATTTTCTCCCTGCTCAAAGACTGTAATGTTCCCTCTCCAGATCGTCGCTTTGCTTATCTTAATCTCTCCTTACAGTCATTCATGTCGCTCTCTGCATTCATTCAGCTCCTCGACGAGTCAATTACTGTACGTTTCGAGAGTCTCGGTTATGAGCCCCAGCTGGCTCACGTCTTTCGGCTTGTTCTTCTGTGTCGCTTGCTCTCCGAACCCCCCAGCTGCACTGGCTACCGTACTCCATGTCCTCCCCTTTCTTCTTGCCGGGAAAGCACTTCCAGCCTGGCTTCGATTTAGCTCACTCGAATGAAACTCTAACTCCTGCTCCTCTTCTGTACGACGCATCTTAATCCAGTCTGATCTCTCAGCCACTTTCCACGGTGAAAATCGCCACTCTTTTTTTTTTTTTCTGCCTCTCTCAGGCCTTATATCTCTCCACTTATGTGAGGATCATCCAGCTCCTGGGCCAGGCTTGGTCCGAGTCATCTTCCCATTAGCATGGTCTGTCCAAGGGAGGAGATCTCTTGTCAGATGACCTGCTCTCTGTCCTCTTGGGCCCCATACCTACGGCCTCTATTCACCCACCACCTGCTAATCTCCCTAACCGTGCTACTCTGTCACTCACCCGCTCTTCAAGCCATCCACGCTGGCTCATCGAAGGTAATTTTGGGCACACATTTCCACTCTAATGTGCTTCTCCAAAAGACGTGACGAAATGAATCTGTAACGTTTCATTGTGTCTTAATCAGCTTGGCATGCGCTGGATTTTAATTACTCTCGATTAGTTCAGGATAAATTGTTAGTCTGTGTTTGATTCATTATTTTTTTTAAAAACTGCATCTGTCTTTTAATATTTGCTGATGAGTTTGTTATAAAAGAAGCATGACTATGACTTAGGAAATGCCTACTTGTGGATATACAGCTTTCCTATCTGCACATATCTCACAGTTTTGTAATTTTCCAAGTTCTGCTATAATATATAAGCAATTGTGTGCATTTGCATTCTTTTCAGTTTCTGTATGTGGAGGAATGTTATGTTTACTTGTAACAAAAAAAAAAAAATTGATTTTAAGGACTGTGAAGAAGTTTAACAAAGGTACTATGCCGGTCATTATACAAGTATCACGAATGGCTTTTGATTCTACAATATAGTCATGTTAAAATTTCAAGTCACTCAGCCTCTCCTGTTCAAAAGTTACTCACTTTTTTTATGAGCACACCTTGATTTTGCATTCTACAAATCTCCTCAGTAGCCAGTAGCCTTGTTCCCCCAAGCATTTCTGTTCACCTGTAGGAATTTAATTACCATGTAATGATTTATCATTATCAATATTCATTAAACTGCCACTCACTGTAATGCAAATCATGCCTGATGGACAAATTCAATCATGATTTGAACCCCGCTTTTCAGTTCAACACAAACATTTTTTTTTTTTTTTTTGGCTGACACCAAGAAATATTACGTATATAACAATAAACATAATACCTATTCACAAATTTCATATATTAATACATAGGTTAAAACGGGGTGCTCCTAAATATAGAACACATTTTTATCCAAGCGGATCTTCAGGACTGCTTGGATATTGATCAAAAATGGGATGGAACAATTTCTCAAGATTATCATTAGCAAACAAAGTTCTTCAACTGTCATTATTGAAAAAAATGGCAGCTGAGATAATACGAGAACGTAAAACGTACGCTTAAAAAGTATGGGTCACTAATTTTTATGAATAAACTGTATTGTCAGATTCATGTTGAAAGCAAATTATTCCCATGCTGCACGACTTCTGTGGAGACTCCAAGCACTGAAAGGAACAGCAGGAGGAAGTATGTCAAAAGACGGAAACATGGTGCAGGCAGTGGATGTCCTCAGACCTTTGGTTCACGTTCAGGTCATGTGCTACACCAGTGTACCCAGGCATCTGCTACAGCAGGCCTGGAGCCCTCAGCAGGTGGTTGGTGAGCTCTGGCAGGTGGGCAATGAACAACAACGCAGCATCTCTGGGGCTTCCACAGCGGACAGTGAGCAAACAAAGTTATGGCAGTCTAAGACTGTGCAAACACAGGATGAACAGGGGTCTGGGTTTTGGAGGGATTTGGGACTTGGAGGGCACACCTGACATCCCAAGATGCATAGGCTCCATATCCAGTGACAGGTTCCCAACACTGGAGCCCAAAATACCAGCAGCGCTTGTTTTCTGTCAGTGGCTGCAATGACCAGCTCCTACATAACGTCAACGTGTAATAAATTCCAGGTTTTTTTCAACAGCTCCATCGGTTTATTATGTGCCTTTTTTCATTCTCATCGACTCTGATGGTGGCCAACCTTTCAGCAAGCAGTCGGCTCTAGGAAATAACCCAGCTGGGGGGTAAGAATCATCATGCCTGTGGTGGGAAGACAATGTGTTCTGAAAGAAATGTTGTTAAATCTTGAGAGGACATGAAAGTGCACCGTTGGAAGGAAAGAGAAACCAGCAAATGGCTAGTGATACTCAGCAGGCCAATATTGCGACCTCTGAATCATCTCAGAGAGGAGCAGAGAGGGGGCTGTGTTTAAGGCCACTCAGTCATTTATCCCACGTTCAAATGGATCCGTGCTGCCAGAGCTTCCTACTTTTAAAGACGTGGAAAGGGGAAAAAACAAAAGCATTGTAGCGTGGCAGGTGAAGGCTGTAGCTCTCCCATAATGCATTGCTGCGGTACGTGTTGCAAACAGTTGCCTGCAACCATTGAGGGGAGTTATGGTTGGATTTTTGAGTCCTGGATTGTTCAGAATGTTCCATAATTTTGACAGGTTGAATGTGTTCTTTGTGAGAGCTGTTCTTTAACAATACTTTACCATAGCAATATGAAATAAAGCTTGCTATCTAAGACTTTTGTCTCTTAACCTGTCATTCTGTAAACTTGCAGACAGTAAGGTCCAGGTGGGCTGTTACACTGTCCTCCCTAAATCCTTGCTTAACTTTTGACCAAATTATTTCCACTAAATGTTGTGCAGAAATGTGAAAACGGAATAAAGAATGGGAAACAAAATCTGAGCTTTCCTGCATTTGTTTTATTTCATTTGATGTCATGATGACCTAACTACGAAAGGCAGTCTAGACTGGTCATTTTCTAGTCGACAGTGAAATATCAGTTAAAAGAACAAGCATATATCTGTACCCTGCTCTCGCAGTAAAATCATAACATTAAGCAATGAATAATTTAAGGCATTAAAACTTACCCAGACTTTAAGTTCCCCTTGATAGCTATTTAGGTAATAGCTGTTCCAGGGCTGTTTTTATTAATTTCTCTCAGATTTACAGTCTTATAAATTACTGTCCTAATTTCAGCCTTAAATCTGATATTAAATCTGTGCACGCTGGGTGTTCAGCATGCGGTATAATAATAATAATAATTACAACAACAATAATAATAATAATAATAATAAGAAGAAGAAGAAGAAGAAGAAGAAGAAGAAGAAGAAGAAGACACTGTCTGAAACCGCTTGTCCTAAGCAGGGTCACAGCAAGCCAGAGCCTAAACTGGCAACACAGGGCGCAGGGCTAGAGGAGGAAGGGACACACCCAGGACGGGACGCCTGCCCGCCATAAGGCACTCCAAGCAGGACCCGAACCTCACACCCACCAGAGAGCAGGCCCTGGCCAAACTCACTGCGTCACCGCACCCCCGTAATAATAATAATAATAATAATAATAATAATAATAACGATAATAAAAATGAGAGAAAAAAACTGCATTTATAAATTTCAGTCTACAATATGTGCAAGAAGTGTACCTACAAATGTATTTACTCCAACTAAAACCTCTATGGATTCACAGCTGCAGCAACAGTAGAGTCTCAGTTCCCATAATAGCATGTGGTTGTAAACAAAGGGATTGTAAACAATGGTTTTAAGGAGGTTCTGTTTCAGTAACAGACAAAGATAATTCAATGGGTAAAACTCTCAGTAATTCAGCTCTAACATAATATAAAACACTAAATTGGGAGAGGATTATAAGAGCATTAATAAAGTTTCAGTTACGCAGGTCAAAGTGATAAAGTAAGAATAAATTAATGTCTCAGAAGCAAGTAGGTGTAGTAGACAAATTAGGACAGAGCCACACTTGCATATGTACCAGAGTGGACTATATTTAATGTATAAAAGAGCTGTAAAGATATTCTCTAATTGCTGCATTCTTCAGACATTTGCCTATTCAATTAAAAGGCTAAAAATGCACATCACAGTAATACGTTCAGTTTAGGTTTCTGACAGTGCCCTTTTCAAAGAAGGGTTTTGTATTCAAATGTGTGTATAGCCTCTGCCACTGTTGAGGATTATACTTTTTTTTTTTTGTAAATATGCAATACACATTGATTTATTTATAGTCATGAAATGGCAGCCCTGCATCCCTGCATGTTGAAGATAAAAAGCTCACCCTCTGTGTTTCCAGTGTTAATAGGACACATCTCTGTGGAGCTGAGACTCATTGCAGAAATAGCAATATGGTAAGGTCCCAGTACTAACCTAGAGCCTATGATCCATAGCAGTGACTGAATAATTAAATTGGACATTTATAGCTAATGTACACCGAGGATAAGACAGTACAGTACAGAAATAATCTTCAGGCAAGAACTAACGGACTTGATCTTTGATCAAGTTTTAAATTGTGTGTATGAGCAATCCAGTCTCAGTTTTTGGAATATTACTGCAGTTATTGCAGTGATCCCCCCCAACCCTAACCAACCCTAATCCTGGCTTTTCTGAATGCATTTTAGAGTAAAGAGCTCACCTTTAAAACACAAGACAGAGGTGGTTAACGAAACGGTGCACGGTAATTTCCCTTGCAGTGTGTATTCCCATAAATTGCTATTTAATTATGGAATTAGATGATCTAGTCTGGTGTTTAATAGCTCTAGCACGCCAGAGCCGACTCTCCAAAGGCAAAATTTTTGCTGCGCTATCCTGTGTGAATTTCCTAATTACCCAGTTTACTCTCTTTTAATGGTATGTTTAAATTAGGGAGTGCGCGGTGCTGTTCGTGTTTAATGGGAACAGGGGACTTTGGAAATTGCCTGGTACAGTCGGAGCGGCACGCCGCCCGCACCGTCGAGGCTTTCAGCCTGGCAAGGAAATTCTGAATTGTCATTATTCAATTCTAATGCTGGGACTGTCAGTTTCTATTACGCACACAGGCCTCAGAGTCTGAAGGATATCGATTCGGTCTCGCAAACTACAAACAAATGTTTTACTTGCACTTTCCGAGAGAGAGCAATGTTAAACTAAGGACGGAAGTCCAAGGAATTGGTCTTCGCCATGGCTGCATGGGATCCCAAGGCAAAACACTGCTACCTGAAGGTGAAAACAGGAAATAATGCAATCACCCTTCCCCATCTTTAATTAACTGATGCAAATAAAGACCTTTTTGAAACCTCCGTGACATAGAGGAATGAAAAGAATGAAAGCATGCAAAGGCGGCACACAAAGGAAACTCTTCTGAAGTCTATCTAGATTCCAATATTAAAACAGCAAAGCCTTGCAAAAATAGTTTGAGGATAGAAGAGAGGGCTTCTGCAAATAATTTCATAATCAAATAAGATAAAATTTTAAATAGTAGCCTGAGAAAAAGGAAAGAGCAAGAGACCAGTTTTTAGTGAATGTTTTATTATATATATATTACATATCCCTAACAGACATGTGTAAGTGTACTTTCCTATGTGTTATACTGGCAGCATCAATGAACTGATACAGTTAAAAAAAAAATATTGTTAGAAAATGACTATCCAATAATTACTTTACTCATCAGCAAGCAAGCAAGTTGTGGCTCAAGGAAATCCCTGCTGCTGCATTGTCAAAAAGGCCCCTAAAAATGCTGTATGGGATTCCTTAAATAACTCCTTCCCTGGTCATCTCTACCACAGCGTTACCATTTTTATCGGTGTGATGTACAGTTTGTGGGAAGCAGAGAAGTCTATCCAGTGGTCCAGCTGGGAGCACCATGGCACATCACCACCCCCACCACTTCAAAATCATGCAGTGCAATAGTGCCACCTAGTGTTAGAGCCTGCAAAATGCCACACCACAGCACTAGCCTTGCTCTTCTCAGCCTCTGAATGGATGGAGGGATCAGTACAATATGCAATGTTAAAAGAATACACTGAATATCATCAAGAATTTCTTTCTTTCTTTCTGTCCTTCTGTCATTCATTGTTTCTGACAGATGGGAACACATACAAACGTTACCGGGAAAAAAACGAGATGCGGTCAGTGATGTACAGGCAGTGATGGCTGCCTTGTATGTTAATAGATGTGGTGGCACGGGCCGGCGCAGGCTAATTCAGTGGGTAAACCCACGCTTTCCGCTCGACTTCCCACTAAGTGAGACGGATTGCGCCCATTAATATGGCCTATTACTTTCAAGGGATAGCACTTGGTGGGGGCCCATTCAGTCCAGGAAGAGAGGAGGTAAAAATAAATAAATAACTAATGTAGTCGGTCCCGGGGATAATGGAACAGGTGGTCCCAGCATCTGGACGCGCGAAGGCTGCCGGCGTCGCTGCCGCTCCTCTTTCGCCCCGCGAGTAAATTGGCAAAGGGAAAAAATATGGCGGGTGTAAATGATGGTGACAATCATCCCCACAGCGCCCACCGGGGACGCGAACGTCGGAAGGCTGCCGTCGAAGGGCGGAGCACCCTCTCTGAGCCGCTAAATTCATTAAAGGCTGCATTCGACCCAAACAAATGCGCTGTCCCTTCCCAGGATGATGCACCTAAGGATCATGAGGAATATTGTCACCAAGTCTGAGTAGTGCTAAAAAGAGGCTTAATTTATATATACGTATATTCTTTCTTTTTTTAAGAAGTACCAAGAATGTGGTGTCCCGTACATTTATGCAAGCTATCAAATGGGTGGCGGCCTTTAGCAAGGTCACCTCGTGAGTCCTTCGAGAGAGAGGGTAAGGCCAGTCATTCCATCAATCTGAGGTCAGCCTCAAATGGGCCTTTACACACAACCCTCAATCAGGCTCACCCTGCAAATAGGTAATAAAAGCACTTGGGAAAGGACAGGCGAGGACCAGACCCGTGTGCTGCCTTTCTGGGACCATAACTCTCTCAAGGGCGAGTGAGACACACCATTACGCAGACCACTGCAGGACAAGACCAAGGCATGTCGAGCGATGAGTTAGGGCCCTCACAAAGGCCCACAGAAACTCCAAAGGTTGGTCATCATTATGTTCATACATACAGTAGATACACACATATATATATACATACATGGCCAGCAGCACAGTGTGGTGATCAGACCCACTGCCAAAGCAGCCAGGTTAAAATCCAACATTGTACTGTAGTACTCTTGATCATAGCATTTACACTAAATTGTAAGCAAAAACTAACCAGATACAGCTGGTTGCATAATGGTTAGTGCTGCTGCCTTTGGCTCCAAAGGTTATAGGTTCAACTTTCACCTTTAGCTGTAATGTCCTTTACCAAGATACATACCATAAAATTGCCCAGCTGTACAAATGGGTAAATAACTATAAATACCTTACATTGTAAGTTGCTAAAGGGAAAAAGCATCAGCTAAATGAATAAATATATGTAAAGGAAGCTGGATATTCACCATAACTTTTTTTTTACATAGGTACAGCTGGTAGTTTCATGGTTAGAGCTTCTGCCTTGAGATCCAAATGTTGCAGGTTTGATCCCCACCCCTGGCTGTACTACTCTTGAGTAAGGTACTTACTCTAAATTGCTCCAGTAAAATTACCCAGCTGTATAAATCTGGGTAAGCACTTGTAATAAATGAAACCTTGCCATTAGAAGTTGCTTTGGAAAAGAGTGTCAGCTAAATGAATAAATATAAACGGGTAAATCATGGTAAGTAGGTTAACAGCGTAAGCTGCTTTGGAGAAAAGTGCAAGCTAAATGAATCAATCTAACGTAAACATCGTAACGACCCGTGTTACTGGTATTCGAGCTGGGAATGCGCTTATCGTAAATAGTTGCATTATGGGAAAAATCTGAAATGTAAGTGTGCAACCACCGGAGGCATTTCTGGGGGAAATGATGGGGTGACGGTGTTTGGGAATTTGTTGAGAGAATCTATAGGGTTGTTAAAATGGTTGAGGTGCAGATCCGTGAGAGGGTTTTCAGTCCGGGAATATTACCTCTGTGGGTTTCGGTGTTCAAATAAAACATTTAGTATGAACACTGTCACTGTCTGCGCGTCTTTTTTCGCCCTGTGATCTAGACCCAGGGCGCTCCGCACTCCAACATACACACGACGGGGTGCGTTTTGAATAATCCGGGCTATTCTACGCGCAAGGAGTGTGTCGACCTCAGTAAAAGTGCGTTTCCAGTCGGTTCGCTTGTCTGCTGAGACCAGCGTGTCCCTGAAAAACTCATTCCCCTGTGCCCATTTGCGCTGCTCCACAATCAGGTGCCACTGCGCTCAACTCACATGTAACTTTGCATTGATCGGTTTATTAGAATGCAAAAGTGTGTTCTGCGTCGTTTTCGAGGCGCATTAAACTGAATTTTGATGGGGGGAATCTTATACTTTCCTTATACAAGATTAAGCACAAAATCGAAAAAGGTTAATATAAATGAATAACTCGGATAAGTAGGTGACCCTGGGATAATTAAGACAAAACATCCTTATCGCAGATTTCCAGGTGACTGGGGGCGGGTGATCAAGGTTTTACCCGGAGATAAACAAGCGCTCTTCTCGGCGCACTTTTCAAAGAGGAACACACCTGCGCAATGCGGCTCATACGCCTGACCTTCAACCCCTCCTCCCCGTCCCACCCCCGCCCTTATCTTCTAACCGCCACGCGCGCGCTTGTCTGACGGATTAGCGCGTGGTGGGCTGGCTCCCGCTCTGTGCCACGGACCGTGTGCGCGCGCGCGCGCTCACGTCCCGGCTCATTCGGCAGCGCGCGCGGCGCCTCTTCAAAAAGAGCAGTCGCGACGCATTTGTCCCGTCCGCGCTCAGCGCTCCTTCAGCCGCTCGCCGGAAAATGTCGCCGGACGTGAACCCTCCCCTTGTCCTTACACCTATATTTACACCTCCTCCCACTGATGCTGACAGTGGCATCACGTTTCCCTGGAAACAAACAGCGTTGTGCTGGAAATTAGCGAAATGTCACATTCGGGAGAAAAATAAATGAAGGTGTTTATGCAAATTCCTTTGGATGACTTCCATCCGCAGCTATTTATGTAGCTTTAAGTTAACGGTGGAAACGACAAGCTGTCAAAGCAGCAGGTAGCAAAGTGGTTACAGCTGTTGATCTGCGAAGGCCCTGGGTTCCATCCCGAGTCCTGCTGCCGTACCCTTGACAGATCAAGGCGGTCCCAGGGACTGGTGGTAGTGTTGTGGTTATGGCTGCTGCCTATAGCTCCAAACATTATAGGTTTAAATCCCATGTCCTGCTGTCATACCCTGTGTTACGTACTTACTCTAAAATGACCCAGCTGTTTAAGTGAGTAAATACTTAAGGTTTTCAGTCACCTTATAAAAAAGTAATAGGTAAATGAATAAATGCAAATGTAGTTTGAATTCATACAGGAAAAATTTCCCCGGCTTTATCAAGTGGTAAATCAGTGTAAGTACCTTAGCACACAAAGTGAACACAGCACAACACTCTGGAATAGGCTGACAGCTAAACAACTGTAAAGTATCATTATTCATTTACTTTACTCCAAAATGACTTGCAATGTTAGGCTTACATTAAAAAAAGTTTTACCCATTTACACAGTTGGGCAGCAATTCAGGGTAAACACCTTGATCGAGGCTACAAGAGCTGGGATTTGAGCGCAGGTCCAAGGCGCTGACTCTAATCACTGCCCCTCCCCTTCCAGTCCCAGCAACAACCGCAAAGACCCATATGACCGAGGTGAGGGTCTGTGGAGCACTTTCCTCCTCGATATAAAGGGCAAACTTTCCACACGGTCCTCTCCTCTTCAGCCAGTGCTGTTGCGGTCAAAGGACCACAGCTCCAGATGGAGAAGGGACACAAATGAGGCGGCTGCTTGTCATGGCCATCCAGGCCGATATTAGTAACATCACCCCAGAGGTGATTCTCTAATTATTCCCAGCAAAGTGACACGTCCGACAAGGCTCTCCTGGATTGAAGAACCAACCTTTGATCCCATGTTAATTTCCCAAGGAAGGACAAACCTTTACTATTTATACTGAATAGAGAAATCACTGGATTCCGTGGTGATTGCCTATTAAAAGGATGAAAACAGGCACACATATGAAGGTATTTTGGAAAAAAGTACGGAGTTAAGTGAGGTGACTGGCAGAGCTGCTGCAACATTTTAATTATAAATATGAAACTGAAGTGAACTGTAATACAGTCATGTCACTGAACTGTACCCCTCCATTATTTATTTGTTTACTTAATACATTACTGTACATAATTATTTCTCTTCTGTCATTGCTTGTACCGTATGCATCTATGTATGTGATTTCTGTGCATGTGTATTGAGCATTGTGTGCCTCTGCAAATTACTGGAAATCCCTCTGGAATTCATAACGTTTCATTCATTCATTTATTCATAGTAATATATACAGTATTTCCATACTTTTAGAAATCTAAACTTTGCTATCTCTTTGTCTCATCTTTAATAATAATTTAATCATATTTTCATCAAATACTGACATTAAATATTTAATAAATCTTTCTTAGGAATAAAAAGAGAAAGTGGGAAAAGGAGAGGGCAGCAGGTGGTGTAGAGGTTAGAGCCCCTGCCTTGTGCCCAGAGGACCAACTTCCTACTGTAGCACCCTTGATCAAGGTGGTTACCATGAATTACTTCAGTAAAATTATTCACCTGTAAAAATGGGTAAACCACTGTAAATAGCTAAACATTGCACATTGCTTTGGAGAGAAGTTTCAGCTAGATGATTAAATTGCCAGATAATATCAGCTCTGTGCTGTACGTTAAAACCAGACGATACCAGTTTGGTTTATACTCACACACACATTTTCAGAACCGCTTGTCCCATACAGGGTCATGGGGAACCGGAGCCTAACCCAGCAACACAGGGCATAAGGCCGGAGGGGGAGGGGACACACCCAGGACAGGATGCCAGTCCATCGCAAGGCACCCCAAGCGGGACTCGAACCCCAGACCCACCAGAGAACAGGACCCGGTCCAACCCACTGCACCACCACACCCCCCAAAGTTTGTACTCATCCAGCTGTATTAACACCTTCATCTGAGGAGGGTTAGAGCATGATGGTGTGTATAGGAAAGAACTTACACTTAGTTTTCTACAGCAGAGTGGTTCATGATAGATATCTTGCTGAAAGATACTACAGCAGGAGCAGAAATGGAACTGATGACCTTTGAGTGCCTGGTGACCAGATCTAAGCAGTAGCCTCCCTTTACCCTCAAGTGCTTGGGGTTCATTGGTCTGTGGCTGGTGAGTATGAAAGGAATCATTAACACACACACATACATACATACACACACTGTCAGAAACCACTTGTCCCAAGTGGGGTCATAGCAAATTGGAGGCTAGCCTGGCAACGACGCCAGTCTGCCGCAAGGTACCCCAAGTGGGAGTCGAACCCCAGACCCGCCGGAAAGCAGGACCCAGCCAAACCCCCTGCGCCACCATGCCTCCCCGGAATCATTAACAGTGAATATATATTCTCAGCTGTCCAGGACAGAGCCTGATGGGTTCTCGCTCTACTCTCAGGTACGACTCAAACTGCAGCCTATTTGCCATCTGTACAAATACGGTAATAAGTCAAACTCCCATCCTCCCACAGAAGCAGTGGGTTCCAACCACGTTTGTAAAATTAAAGTTTGGATGAAGCCAAGAAGAGCACTTCTGTGATACACAGCACCTCCCAGTGCACCTGCACTGAGTGAAAACCTTGTACATTACTTAATTTGTACCATGTCCTTGCCCGCCTGTCAGCATCTAATGGCAGAGGTGGCACCCTTAGGAGGGTCAGCTTCTGCACACTTCTAAGCCACTGTTCAATTATTTACTCCTGTAACACCGCAGGTGACTCTTCAAACCGAATAGCTTAAACCTGCAGTACCGGGCATCCTCCGGCGGGTCCCAAAGTGGCCATTTCTCCCTTTAATTAGGGTGTGGCAGATGTTTAACCTGTGCCATGATGGGAGTGTTGCACAAATAAAGTATCGGCATGGGTTGTTAAGGTGACAGGCATTAAAAGGGAACTAAATTCTGGTGCTGCGGACTCCACTTTCCGAAACGTTGGCTCGGGTTATGAAACAGAATTAAAGAATTATAACATAATAAATTATGTACCTCTTGGCAAACTTGAACTCACTGGCGTAACAACCTGGCAGGTACTGGGAGACCAGAAATATATCAGAATTTACAGAAATGCCTCAAAAATGCGGAGCACGGAGGGAGCAAAGCACCGCGCCCTTGTAAAAATCGGCACTCGACACCTAGATTGTTTGCTGTCGTCACTGACAAGTTAACTGATTTCAGCGTGGACCTCCCAGAAGCTCTGCAACCCTCATTTGGACATAATGCATTAAATTAGGACAAACCTGGCGATAAATCATTCTGATTATCCAGTGTCGCTGGACTAATAGATGCAGTTTGCCAGGATTTATCATCAGGCTCATCTTGTTAAACTGATTACATCTAAACATGATTATTTTAAAACTATGTGTTTTGACCTCCCCATCCCTGCCACGGTCCACACTGCTGCTGGTAGCATCCCTTGCTTAATAATCAGGCCTTGCTGAGGTGAAGCGAGGCCAAGAGCAGCTCGATCAATAACGTACGTTATCAACTGACGCGCTCCTTGGAAGTGATTCTGCCTGCCCAGCATGAGTCTCGGACTCAGACTCCAACGGCTGCTCCTAATGATCTCGGCACTTCAACGCTGAACTGCATTCATCTTCACACCCGTACATCTGCCCGAAAGCTATAGGAGACCCAAGCATCATGGAGTCTGCATCGCCTTAATTGGTTGTTTCAGGTTCCCCCGAAAGTCACTTTGCTTCCAAAACATTTTGCTGGAAACTTGCCAAAGGTCTGAAGGAGTCTCAGAGGAGCATGAACTGCAGCTATTATTTGTCCTTTTATTAATATCACAAACAAATTGAGTTGAAGATTTTTTCAGTTTTATGGACTTCAAACCATAGACAGTGGACATTTAAATCACATGATGGGACTATAGTGGTCAAAATGCTACACATTGAAGAGGCGGTGTAAGGGAATGTGTTAATTTTCTTAGCAGCCAGCAGGTGGCGCTGTGGAGTCCCAGAGCAGCAGCCAGACCATTGAGGGAGTTCACCTTCCAAGATGCATTGCTGTCAATCCTGCTTGACAGCAAAGAATGACAACAGTTATTTATGCTATGGACATAACCACATAAAAACAATGCTGGAGCTTTTGCATTTAGGAAGCAGAGCGTACTGAGTCTGTATATTTCAAAAAAAAAAAAAAAAACCTGCTATGCTCTATAAAAAATTATGCTCTGTTAAGGAATTTTTCACATCGTAGTGCTGTAGTACTCCTGACCCATAGATAGATAGATAGATAAAATATTATTTGTTCTAATCTTGGGGTGAGAGGTCTGGTATTCCCCTAGCAAAGGCGCTCAACCGAAATGTGAAAAGTTCCCCAAATGAACTGTAAGCAAATCGAAAATCTCAGTAAGATTTATGTGAATATCAAGACAAGCTCACTTTTCAGAGTCTCTGCCTTGATGTCAAAAGACCTGGGTTAGAATCACCACTGTGACTGTAGTACTCATGGTCAAGGTAATTATCCTGAATGGATACAACCAAAATTTACCAGCTTTATAAAGGGGTAAAACGAGTAGCCTGATGTATAAACCCAAAATTGTCAGCTGTTGTGAAGAAAGGCATCACATAAATTATTAAATGTCTCAGCTGTCTAAAATATGTTGTGCAGAGGTGCTTCTTTAGCTCAGCAAAAATTCCGTACCATAAATGTGTCCTTGCATACCACGCTGAGCAGTAATTGCCGCAGGAAGGTATATTCGCGTAGGATTTCAGAGACGCGGGGCCACAAAGCTGTCCATCTGCTCCGGAACGCCGACGCCCCCTGGTCCACAGACAGACAAGCAGTCCACTCCTTGGCAGCACCTCGGCCTGTCGGAATGATGCACGAGCGGGACGAGGGCCCGCCCATCTGCTGCCTGATTTATGGGATGCTGCGAACTTTGTTCCTGTCCACTGTGTGACAGGCAATCTGTGCCTTGGTCCACGTTCCCTCATCTCCACAGCTGTGTTCGAAACATCTTGGACAACATAAAAGAAGGATGTCAGATATTAAAGGGAACTGCTGCCACGTCAGTCTGAACTGAAATTAAATTAAAACCGCAATATTGATTTGATTTGATTTGAAAAGCATTATTGTCCACCGTAGTGGATGTTTTCTTTGGTTTACCTTATATTGCAATAGTGTCAAACATATAGAAATGGTAAAAGATTACAATGCTATATTTATTTTATTGAACAAAAATATCTACCATTATTATTACTATGCATTCTAGAAAACACTACCGCAGAATCAAATTAAATAAAAAAAATTGCCCCTGAAAGTCAGAGGTTCAACCCCCACCTCATTGCAATACCCTTGAGCAAGTACTTACCCTAAAATTGCTCCAGTAAAAATTAACCAGCTGTATACATGGGTAAATAATTGTAGCTAGCATTAAATCGAAAGGTGCTTTGGAAAAATGATCAGCTAAATAAATAAATCAATGTAATGTGTGCGAATATAAACTTAACATGCATTTTAATGAACCACTGTCTTGTGCAGGGCGATGGTGGTCTGGAGCCTATTCCAGAAGCATATGGTATTGGATAGGTAGGGACAGCTGGTAGTGTAATGCTTAGAGCTTCTGCCTTTGGATCCAAAGGCTGCAGATTTGATCCCCACCTCTGACTGTACTACCCTTGAGCAAGGTACTTACCCTGAATTGCTCCAGTAAAATTACTCAGTGGCATAAATGGGTTGATAATTGTAACCTTAACATTATAAGTTGCTTTGGAGAAAAGCATGAATGAATGTAAATATATTGTATTAGGAAATATAGACCTTGGACAGGACAATTCCACAGATGCATAGTCATTTTTTCACACACTAAGGGCAATTCAGGGCCACCAGTTCACCTGAAGCACATGTCTTTGGAATGTGGGAGGAAACAAGAGCACCTAGAAGAAACATACAGGAAAATGAGAAGACAATGTGAAAATGCTACACACAGACTGAGCATGAATCAAATATGTGACCAAATGCACAGGTGCTACACCCTGCACTAATGTACCAGAATATACATTACAGTATTGTTGGTCCACGAGAGAGAGAAAATCCTGCTGCTGACTGTTATTCTGATTTTCGAACCTCCGTGGCATGTTGAATCAAGAACCTTTAGTAAGATGTACTGCTTGTCCTTTGAAACTGAAAGTTTTGACTTGACTCTGACGATGCTTCTTGCCTTTTGGTGCTCCACTGTATTGTAAATGACACTGAGCTGTTTTTGTGTCTTCACAATTACCTTCTCTGCCATATCAGCTATTCATGAAAGTCTGCATTTACTCTTCCCTGTCAAAACTCTATACCATGCTGTCATATTAGAGGATAAAAATACTGTCCATAAAACTATAATAAGCCACCTCGAAAACATGCTGGCTGAAGAGCTCGACTTCTCACTCGAAAACATACACTGATATACTCTTAATTCACATTAAAACTTGCGATCTAATCAGTCTGTTCCACAATATTAAAACCGTACTGCTTTCTCCACCATTTTATTGTTTAAATCATATTTAACTTATTTGACTTATCATTTAACTCATTATTTAACTCACTGATGTATGGATGAGTGACCCATAGTAAGTAGTGTATCTAGCAGTGTATGTCACCTTGGTGAATAAGGTGCATGGGCTCATAACACTACATAGAGTTCACTGGAAGCTTCATTGGATAAAAGCGCCTGCTAAATAAATAAATGCAAATGTAAATATGAATTTGCTTTGGCTTCACTATTTTACAGTACTCCTCTCACAGCATTTTTGTAGGAAATTGACCTCATTAAAATTAATATCATAAACATTTGGTTTTCAGGTTACGTAACATGCGAGTTATGTAAAGTCAGATGTAGGAAAAAAGAAAAAAACAAACCTAAAAAAAAAAAAAAAAAAAACCCAAAGGGTCAATGGGAAAAATTTCCTCTTGCAGAAAAGTAATGCTAAAACTGCCACTTGTGGTGGCACAAGCAATATACAAAATGATTACACACATAGGTGCACGCGCTTACACGTTGTAGGCAGAAGCAGCCACATGGGCAGCGCTTAAAGACAGCCAGATCCTGACCCCTCCCCTCAAAAAAAAAAAAAAAAAAGTGTTTACACTGCACCAAACAACTTTCAAAACCAAGAGAACTCTCCAAACCTTCCTCCCCTGTCCCCTGACCAGCTGCCTTTAAAGTCCTTGTTGATTAATTCTTAAATGGTAGCAGCTGGTCTACATTAAGCCTCTAAGGCATGGCGGAGGTGGGCAGTGGGGTGCTGCCCCTCGCAGAGTCTGGACGGTGTTAGAAAATGCCAACTTCATCTGCTCAGTTTGTGTGCAGTTTGTATGTGTTTCCTTTGTTTGCATGGATTTCTGCCAGATGTTCTGGTTTCCTCCCAAAGTCATGCAGTTGTTTGGCACCATCACATTGCAGCCTGTATGAATCTTCCTGGTTAGTAACATGTTAATAGTGTTTTTTATGTATACAGTTCTATGTCAGTCAGTACTTATTTTTTACATACATCTATTTAGGATTTTTTACCAGCATTTCACACTGAAATTGTTTTAAAGGGTGCTATTCAAAGCAATATTTATTTATTAATTTATTTATGCAATCTGCATTACAATTATGTTCAATGAGAAATCTTTTCACAGTTGCCTGTGCTGAACATTAGAGGGCAGTTTTTCCTAATAATTTCTTTGAAATTTTTAAAGGTTGTATTAAACTTGAGTTTCACAAGTGTTTTTATTTTTTTTTTTTTTTTTATTTTTTTTTTTTTGTGTGGCTTTGTTTTATTTTTTATTTTATTTATTTTTTTTTTAAATTGCACACAAGTGTTGTTCAGAAACTTAACCACACTAAGCAGACCTCGATGAAAGGAGACTGATGTAATCGAAGTAACATACTCATGCTGTGAACTCAGCCATGCAAAAACACCACAATAAGAACAGTTTTTCGCCAACAAACCACACTGGCATGTCTGCATTGTTATTATTTTGTTCTATTCATTGTGGATTATAATTTTGAACCACATTCACAGCTGGGTATTTTCTAAAAGTATTGCAGGGAAAAACTTCTTTTTTTTTTTTCTTTCCATTTCATGAAGTGAAACTCAAGTGAAGCTTAGTGAGAAGCTTTTTTTTAACTCAGAGTTTCCTCCATTTATTTCTCACAATTTTTCATCAATTGTTCTGAGGAAGAAGTGATTGGGCCGCAATATAACTGAGACATTCCTTTTGCTAAATCAGGCCATAGGATTCCTTCACTCATTTTGCCTGTCAAAGCATTAAAGAAAAACAACAGGTGTAATGACAAATCAGTTTTTTTTTTTTTTTTTTTTTCACATGATTATATGTCTTCCAAAGAACATAATCCTGTAGTGGCACAGAAAGTGATAGAGATAATCAGCTTGGGAATGTGGTGAAGCAATGTATGTTTAACATGTGTGCCAAACCACAGGGTTAGTAGAAATTCTTCATTTGTAGTATGTGGTCAGATAAGCCTCCCTGAAACTCCCCTATGTGCAGAAAAGTGATGCTTTGCTGCACAGGGCCAGCTGTCCCACTTCAACACGTACAATGTAGATTATGAGAAAACAAGTGCTTATCATGTGCTTTACCACTATGCCAGGCATTGGGTTAAGAAGGCCTGAAGAACTGATGCAATGACATTGGAGACTTCTTCATAACACAGTAGAGGAGCACAAAAAAACTGGTAAACTGGTTTTTTGTTTTTTTTTTTTTATTATTATTATTTTTATGAAATTTAAGTTATGTGAATTGCTGTGGATGAAATTGTCCAAAGTACTAAATAATGAAATACAGCATCATCCACCTTTAATTTAATTCCCAGGCTAGAGAGGAATGAACCAAACACCCTGGGCTTGGGCTGCCATGCTGTGGCAAGGGCTGAACAAGAAGTGTCCACTCCCAGAGGCCCCCCGAGAGACATATGTTCAGATCAGACAAGTGGCTCATTCAGAAGCGAAACTTAATATGCTACACGCTTCTTGGAAATAAGGAAAAAATGGAAACCTTTGTTTTGTTTTTCCAGGTTTTTTGACACCGTTCTTCAATATTCGCATGTCATTTATTATTATCTATCCATACATATTCAATAACTGCTTCTCCTGATCACGACTCCATTCCTGAAGCAGTGGGCACAAGACTGAGAAGGGAACACCAGTGTATCGCAGGGTAGTGACACACTCAAACTCTCACGGCAGGTGAGAGCCACCAATTCACCTAAATTGCAAGTCTTTGGACTGTGGGAGGAAACCAGAGCACCGAGATGAAACCTGCACAGACAAAGAGAAAACACACAAACACAACAGAAACTGAGCAAGAATTCAACCCCCATTCCCTCATGCCATCCAGCTGCTGTGGGACAGCAGCACAAATCACTGTGCTTCACCTATTGTTTTTATTATTTTACATTTATGCATGCAGGTGACTGTTTCTGCAAATCAACTTCCAATGTTAAGTTACAATTATTTACCCATTTATACAGCTGGGTAACTTTTATTGGAACAATTTAGGATAAGTACCTTGATCAAGGATGCTACAGCCAGAAATTTGAATTTTTAACTTTTGGGTCCACAGCAAGCAGCTCTAACCACTACATTACCAGCTATCCCCCACGTATTATTATTATTATTATTATTATTATTATTATTATTATTATTATTATTATTATTATTATTGCTAGAGAAAATCTCTGTAATTCATTGAAGACTGTTTCACCACACCGTCTATGCAAAATTTTTGACTAGTACATTACTTTTTTTCAATGGAAACAGCTGCACAGTATGTAGATAAATTCAATTACACTGTATTATAATAAAGCAGGAAATCCATGGTACGTTAACTGCATTTGTGCTACGTATGTCAGATACAACACTTGGTTTAAAGGCTGCTCATCGATGACAGTGTCCTCCGCTGGCAGAAGATTATTCAAACAAGATTGGATGGAAAAAGCACAAACTGGCCCTAATCCTCTGGAAGGCTTTCATCTGTTTCTTATTTAACTGCAATAAGGAAAGAGACGAGGGGTGAAAATAAGAAGGAAGAGCTTAAGCTAGCTAAATATAGAACAAAGTAAAAGCTACACTGCCATCTGTTGCACAAGCCATCGTTTCTGAATGCAGAAAGCTCACACTGGGAGAACTTCAAAATTCAAAAAAGAGACAAAAATAATGATGATAATAATAATAATAATAATAATAATAATAATAATAATAATAGGGGGCGCAGTGGCGTAGTGGGTTTGACCGGATCCTGCTCTCCGGTGGGTCTGGGATTGAGTCCCCTTGGGGTGCGATGGCTCCCCGTAACCCCGTATGGGACAAGCAGTTTTTAGATGGTGTGTGTGTGATGTGATAATAATAATAATATAAAAGTAACAACAATGATGATAATAATAATGTCTCTAAAAAAAGTTTACCATAGCTTTTCCCCATCCTTACAGACCTTTCTGATCTGATTTGTTTGTCCTGGAAACAGTTGTGGGTTGTTTTTCTACTCATTTGATTACTCACATGTTCATATGCAAACGTACTGTATGTTAAAATTGTGCAACAACACAGCACTGCTTGTTATTGTCCAAATGCAGTGAATCACTGATGGCACAAACGATAGAGAGAGATGCCTGACTTTCTTTCCAGCTATTCCTGATGTTACTCGAA
The DNA here is from genome assembly GCF_900964775.1 of Scleropages formosus. Classification (NCBI taxonomy): domain Eukaryota; kingdom Metazoa; phylum Chordata; class Actinopteri; order Osteoglossiformes; family Osteoglossidae; genus Scleropages; species Scleropages formosus. The sequence continues at coordinate 19,927,962 of NC_041817.1, forward strand.
CGCCGCTGGCCGTCTGCATCCACAACAGTAGCTGTTTAAACCTACATGACTGCGGACAAATCAGCACCTAGCTTAGCGGGGCTTTAATTAAAACCGCGCAATAAAGTAAACATGACATCTGGAGTGAAATCTGGACAGGGGATTATTCCCATCATGGCAGAGAAGGCAACTTGTGCAGTCAGTATCTGATTTATGCACGATGAGAGGCAGTAATAAGGGTGTGATTTTTTTGTAATGATTGTGCTTTAAGTGACTTTCACATTATTTTTATCATAAAGATAATTCTGAAACACATCAATGCAGCTTTCAATTTGTAGAAGTCTCAAAGCCCATACATGTAATTGGATCATTTTCATATGTGAATTGTTGTGAAATGTTCACATATACTTGGACTTCTTAGATTCAAAAGGATTTATACCCTGATAGTTCCCTTTATTTAGATTATGTTTTTTGAGGACAAGCCTTAGTAGTATTAATGCAAATTATCATTTATTCATTTATCTGATAATTTTCTTCAAAGCAGTACATAATTCTTCAGGTTTGATCTTTTACCCGCTTACAACTATTCATAGATTTATGCAGCTGGATAATTTTCACTAGAACAAGTACCTTACTTATGGTACTTACAGAGTAATGCAGGGTAATACAGCGGGAAATGGGATTCAAAATTGCAACAAATCTAACCCCTACAGCACCTGCTGCCCCACATATGAAGATATAGTTACATGAAAATAAATGGCACATTTCCTTCACGTTTTACAACATGGATGGCAAAGGCTGACATTCACAAAATCTCAATGTCTGCAGTACGTAAGTGAAACTAAAGAGCGAATGAAACTCACAATAATGAAATTCCAGCAGTCAAGTAAAATGCCAACAGGTGTCTTATGCAACATGACTACTATTCACAGTATTCTTTAGGAATGTATGCGATGGTGTTATTACATTTCCTGACCATCCTCCATTTTAAAATGCACAAATTAAAAAAATGTATGATTGAAACATCATGAAGTGTTACCATGTAGTTTATTATACAGTTTTTCGGTCTTCTGTCCTCTCGTATTTATAACTGTGTGCCTTTTAGATACAAATACATGACGATAAAACTATTGGATATATCTACAAAGCTGTAGATACAAAAACACAGATGGATTCCACTCGAATGTATCAAACCATCAACATTTTTGTCAATAACTGATTGCCAGTTTTAGTAAAATCATATTGCCCTACTGCAGTTTACTGTGAAATCTCCTGGTGGCTTTACACTGTTGTCTAGGAACCCGAATTCTCGTAATCTTTCCACATTTGCTGTTTGTTTTATTGAACGGGGGCATGCCTGTGTGAGCAAGGAGTCCGAGAGTTATTGCCATTCCAGGACGACTGATAATGACAAATAAATTATTAAAAAGTAGCTTGGCTTAAGTGCATATTAAAAATCCTGTAATGCAGTCTGAGCAGGCGGAGGAGGCGGAGGAGGCGGAGGAGCCTGGCTCCCCCCAGCAGCTTCGCACTTGAAGGTTCCTCTGATGCTGTGCAGGGCCGTCCACTTGATCATGTGCTGTATGTCATTCCCTTTATGTGGCTCTGGACTGACAGTAACTGTAGGCTAAAGAGTGACAGAAAGTAATTTCATTCTTCATGTCTTGCTGTGCCAAGCTGAAGGTCATTAGCACTTGTTTAGCAGACTTTCCAGTAGGAAATGTACTCTTCACGACAGCCAGATGTTAGAAAAATACTTGTAACTATTAAGAAAGATGGAACTATGGGAGTTTCCTGTATCAGTCTCACTTAGTCTCAACTAACTTATGCTGCATAAAAGACAGTGAAAGCAATGACATTGTGTTAAAAAACCTTATGGCCTATCCTGGATTTCATATAATAATAATAATAGAAGAAGAAGAAGAAGAAGAAGAAGAAGAAGAAGAAGAAACTATTCAACCTTACTGTGAGAATAGAATTCTAGTTAATTAGTACTTATGCATATTAATTAAAACAACGAGGGCATTATTCGTGTAAAATTTGAGTCCATTATGTAGAAAAAGATACCATTGACAAAGTTATTCAGTAACACACACAAAATCGTTTGTGTTGCTATTTTCCATCACATAATTTGAAAACACAAATGGATGAATCACTTCTTTTGATCAATTATGCCAACACAGCAAAAACTGCATAAAGAAATATAATAAATGCAATGTATAAAAATAATAACTAACAAAAACAGCAAAGCACAGGAGGTACCAGTGGAGTTGAAGGCACAGCGGTGGATGCACTGTACAGGAACTGGGTAAAGGCTTAAAGAAAATACGACAGCTCTCCCCAGGAGTCTGTTCTTCTGCGCTCAGATAACACAGTCTGATGGATTTCAATCAAGATTTCATTTATGGGGTAACAGTTGGAGCACTCAATGCCACTGACCCACAACGAAACTCAGTACATAATTGAGCAATCTGCTTCCTTATCCCCCAAAAGCAGCTGTCTGTGTGAGATTTCATGATGACAGATGTTGTGTTTTATTGATTTACTTATTTTTGTGGTCAAGGACAGAAGTTTTTGTGTACTTTAATGCTCCAGAATACCAAACACCAGAAAAGTTTTCATAAGTTTTTTTTTTTTTTTTTTTTGCATTTTGTGCTGTCTTTGTCTACATAATACAATTAAATAAATACTAACCATGTGCAGTAATTTCATATTCCTTATACTGGTACTTTAATTGACTTACTTCAGCTAAGTTTGGGGCTTAAAATCACAAGATTCTTGTCTTCAGTTCTCATCTTGCTGTAGGAGCCTTGAGCAGGGTACTCAGCCTGAATAGATATGGTAAGAATATTCTGCCACAGGGGGGTGCGGTGGTGCAGTGGGTTGGACTGCAGTCCTGCTCTCCGGTGGGTCTGGGGTTCAAGTCCCGCTTGGGGTGCCTTGCGGCGGACTGGCGTCCCATCCTGGGTGTGTCCTCTTCCCCCTCCGGCCTTATGCCCTGTGTTGCCGGGTAGGCTCTGGTTCCCCGTGACCCCGTAAGGGACAAGCGGTTCTGAAAATGTCTGTGTGTGTGTGTGTGTGTGTGTGTGTGTGTGTGTGTGTGTGTGTGTGTGTGTGTGTGTGTGTGTGTGTGTGTGTGTATATTCTGCCACATAAGCTGATAAATCATTGTAGAGTTGATCTTCTAACACCATAACTTGCCATGGACAAAAGTGTCAGATCAACTAAAAACTGGAAAAAGTTCACTTTGGTCAAGAACATATACTGTATGAGCAGTAAAGCAGAGTCTGAAACTGCTGGTCCCACACAAGGGTGCGGCAAGCCAGAGCCTAACCTGGCAACACAGGGCACAAAGCTGTAAGGGGAAGGGACACATCCCGGATGGGATGCGAGTCAGCTGCAAGGTAGCTTAAGCAGGACTCGAACCCCAGACCCACCAGAAAGCAGGACCTAGCCAAAACCCACCCTGCCACTGTGGTCCCTAAGCAATAACAGCATAACATAATATCCTTTGTCCTTATTTATATTGCAGCTGCAGTTATTTGATTATTACAGTGATATCAATGCTTTAATTTATTAGTTTTTCCATCCTGCATTAGGTTTCTTTTAATGACAACGTTCAAGATTCTCTGATTTTTTTCTATTATTAACATACAGACAAAATGACAATGAATGTGCAATCTACACACATGAACAGAATCTTCAGCACACAGAGGGTAAAATGCAGAGCAGTACAACTTTCCCGTATGATTGGTTGGAGCCCTGGGCTAATCTGCATATTGGAGGCGTGTCTTAGGTCGCTGACAAGATGAATGAGTGACTTTTCCAGTTTGCAGTCCCACGGTTCTGCAGGCAGGGCGGTCGGCAGCAATCTGCTTTCATCAATGGAAAAATGCATTAACGGTGGAGAGCATTGTTTTGTTTGTGTCAGCGCAAATGTGTGGAATTATGTGTAATAACAGACGCTTCAACCTCAGGGCAAAATTATGGGTGAGTACTGAGAAACTAGAGGCGACATTCAAAAAATTTAAAAATGAGGTTTTGATTAAAACAACGAAATCAAACATGAAAATAATTGTTTCATGATTTATCTCTTTCACTTTTTCGTGTAAGTCTGAGAAGGATAAAAGAATGTACTACTGTTACACAAACTTAATGTTATTAGTATCGTTATAATATTAGTTTTATCATGCTTTGGTTCTTTCTAGAATTAAACTGCAATGCATGCACCAGCAGCTAGGTTTTATTGTGTGCCACGATTTTTATATATTTTGCACAATGTTCAAAAATTTCTGATGTCCACTTTTGCAAAATTGTATTTGTAGTCTACTGCAGATTTAATTACCTATATTATTATTATAAATATTTTGCCCTGAAAATTACTTGCAGTTTCACACAGTTTGCACTGCAGTTTAAACAGTCAGAAGAACAAATTATTTGCAGCTAAATCTTGCTTTTCAAACATTACTGTTTCACATATTTTAAAATGAACCATTATTGTTATTCATTTCAGGGATTGTGCATTCTCCTGCTTTTCATCAGCCCTTTTCCCTGCTTTTCAAATTTCAGCCAAGCAAAAGAAATCGTCTATAAAATAAAAGAAGGATTACCCAAGGGGAAAATAATAGGGGCCATCGGTGCTGACCTGGAACTGGATTTCTCTGTTGATCCCCCGCTTTTATTCAATCTGGCCCTAAAGAAATTCAGTGAACGCTATGTGAGTCTAAACAGCACGACTGGGGAACTGTATACTTCAGAAAATGAAATGGACAGGGAGGCTCTTTGCCCAGGCCTCCCGGATAGCCAAGATTGCTTCTTGGCCCTGGATGTGTTCATTCTGCCCCAGCAATATTTCCAGTTGGTGAAGATCAGAATTATTGTGGAGGACATCAATGACAACAAGCCCAGCTTCCCCGTGCAGGAGATCCACGTGTCTGTCCCAGAAAATGCGCAGGTGAACTCCAGATTTGCCGTGGAGCAGTCAGCAGTTGATCCCGATGCAGGGATTTACGGAGTTCAGACCTACTGGCTAGTGAACGACTATGGGGTCTTCACCCTGGACGTGGAGGAGAATGACAGCGGTGAGCTGACCCCGTTTTTGATTGTAACTGGTCCCCTGGACCGAGAGACCAAGAGTGAGTACACGACAAGCATCATTGCCGAGGATGGGGGATCTCCGCCCCTATTAGGCACCGCCACCCTGAAAATAATGATTATAGATGTGAATGACAACTGCCCTCAGTTTACAGAATCGGAGATCAATGCCACCGTGAATGGAAACTCTACAGTAGGCACACACATAGCTCGTGTTCATGCATATGATCCTGACCAGGGTGAAAATGCCCAGATAACATATGTTTATAGTGAGAGAGTGCCAATAGGTGTAAAGGAAATGTTTAGTCTTGACAAAGTCACTGGTGTCATCAAGTTGGCCAGTAAAATAGACACAAACACCAGCAAATTCTACAAGCTTTCAGTTCTTGCAAAGGGACCAGGTTGCATACCTGCCCTGGCTACACTGACACTGCATGTCATCAAAGTGGTCTTTGGTCCACCAGCTTTGATGCCGCGGTACATTGCCCATGAAGATGATGGAATTGTGTTTCTGAAGGAGTCTGAGCCAGCTAACTCTCCAGTTGCGTTTTTCACTGTGAAAAATACTGATAGGCAGCAACAGATTGACTGTCATTTGGAGGGTGATGGTCCTTTCAAGTTGTCCCCCTACAAGCAATTTAAAGATGAGTATCTACTAGAAACAACCAATGCTTTGGACTATGAGAAAAATAAGGAGTATGAACTTTCTGTGGTGGTGAAGAACTACCAAGGTGTGCTGATAAAAATGTTTGTCAAAATACAGGTGATTGATGAGAATGACAATGCACCCATTTTCGAGCAGTCTTTGGTCAACCTGTTTATTGAGGAAAACAATCCTCCAAATATGTTCCTTACCAAACTGCATGCCACTGATAAAGACAGCAAGGAGAGGGGAGAGGTTGTGTACCTGCTGGGATCTGATGCTCCGTCTATTTTCGCACTGGATCGAGTGACAGGGGTTCTTGTAGCATCAACATCATTAGACAGGGAGGAGAAGGAAAAATACAGCTTTACAGTGAGGGCTGTGGACCGTGGAACCCCCCGCCAGGAGACCTTTGCCACTGTCACCATAATGGTGTTGGACCAAAATGACAACAGTCCACGATTCATCAACAAAGACTTCACATTCTTCATCCCTGAGAACTTCCCGGGATTTGGAGAGATTGGAGTGCTTTCTGTGACCGATGCTGATTCAGGAAAGAATGGCTGGGTGGCCCTGTCGATTGTGAATGGAAGTGACATTTTTGTTATTGACACCGGGAGAGGGGTCTTGAGAGCCAAAAACCCTCTGGACAGAGAGCAGCAGGGCACCTACTACCTGTGGATTGAGGCAGTGGATGGTGGGGAGCCCTCGCGCTCCTGTGTCACCATGGTCACTGTTTTGCTTCTGGACGTCAACGACAACCCTCCTACAGTTCTATTCCCGCAGTCCAATCAATCCTACATGCTAGTGCTGCCCAATACTCTCCCCGGGACATCTATAACTGAGGTGTACGCCATTGACAAAGACACTGGTATGAATGCTGTGATAGTTTACAGCATCATCAAAAGGAAGGGAGGGGAACCAGGGTCATTCGATATCGATCCCAACACGGGTAACATTACTTTGCGGAAAACGTTAAACTACAGGGGCCTTTACAGCCTGCTGGTCAAAGTCAGCGATCACGGTCAGCCTGAACCACTCTACACCATGGTCATGGTCAATTTCTTTGTCAATGAAACGGTGAGCAACGAGAGCTACATACAAAGTCTTTTGACCAAAGAAGCCGACATGGAAATGGAGAGTATTATGAGGAGACTTATCGATCAGCCTTCAAGAAATAAGGATTTTCCTTGTCAGACTGTCCTGATTGGACTTTCTACTGCATGCCTGGGGCTGCTACTGACAGTGATCACACAAGCTGCCTACATGTGCAGTAAAAGAGTGAAGAAACACCGAAAGAGAGGGAAGAGATCAGAGGCCGAAATTCCCTTAAAGATTAACAGAGACTTTCAGACAGCGGACAGAGGGTTTTCGGAAATGTCTAATATATAGCCACCATTATAGTATTGTTCACCGTTAACAGAACAGTGTCAGGTCAAGGTTGACTTAATCTGTAAGAAAAAAATTAGAAGAGTATATGACACGCTGCCAGCCTAACCAGGACAAGCAGTTAGCAAAAATGAGTGAGTGGGTGGATATATAACACTTCTTTACAATATTTAAATAGGCCTACTCATAAACTGTAATTCATTAATGCAACTTGAAAGGTCAAGTGATTGCAAACTGCATTTGGGATTACCAAAATGAGATATTTTTACTGCGTAAAACATAAATATCAATATGTGTCTCAAAAGGAATTACAACCATCATTCCATAATTACAGTGAAATCCATGTGCAAGGTATTTATCTGTGTAAATGTCCAGGCAGTAAGTGAGTTTGTGAAAACTGTATAATACTGGCCATTAACTATTTAGTGACTTGGGTTACTGGAGTATTACTATGAGGACGCCCTTTCATAACTTCTCTCTTTGCATTTCCTGACATGTTAAAACCATTCCTCTGTGCATAGCTAGGATTAGTTTAGCACTGAAACATGTTATTGAGTGCTTTTATTTTACACATCAGGATTCTTTTTTGTCTTTCTGTTATAGATACATTGTTGATATTATTATTAAAAGTGCTATATTTTCATAAAAATTTAGTCATATTTAGTTTTTCTTTATATCACAGTATATACACTTAAAATTTAAAACAACTTCATTGTTACTCAGCAATTCCAGAAAGAAAAATACAACAGACAAGATTTTTTTTTTTTTTTGCATTAAATAGGCATCTCCAGCTATCATGGGTAACTCTCAGATCAATAATGTGCAATTTTGTTGGATAATTTTTGATCAAGATTACTTGCATGAATTCCTGAGCCCTCAATGAAGGCAGTGTTTCTTGAACCAGTTCCTCGGAAGATAGGTTAAGGTGCATTAATGGATGCTTTAGAATACGTGTAATAGCTGGTAAGCTAGTTCTAACAACACATGCGTACATAAAAACTTAAAATCTGAGAACTTTTTATATAAAAATAGTTAAATGTTGGAATCCAAATATGATATAGTGGTTTGAGAAGATCCATTGCACGGACAGAACATTCTAGAAAAAAGTTTTTTTTTTTCTTTCCCCCTTTTGAAACAAACAATGTAAAAGTAATCTGCTGACAGCACTTTAGACAGTTCAGAAGTGAAAACATTCAGCAGGTGAAAATACTTTTCGCTAATTACTCACGCAGCTTCAAGTGGAGCTCTTGACAGACAGACACTATAGATATGCATTGGCATAATAACCTTATTAAGATATCTTTGTTTCGTGACTAGGATAGTTTAATATAACCCCTGAAATTAAGATAATCATTTCTGCTTGCATAAATCTGATTAATTTAGCATGATGTGTTTTCAAACGTAATTGGTACTTTATCCGAGTCACGCGCTACCAGCATAACCAGTTATTCATAGTCCTTCACTTTGAAACAATATACATCTATTTCAGATGTATTTCTAAGGTAAACAGAGGAAACACACAGTGAGATGGCACTAATCCATTGTTGTCCATTGTCATTTTGTGTCCATTGAAACTAGCAGGTAAACATTTTCATTCCAGGGCATCTATTGGGTCTTTCGTTAGAAATGGAGTGCAGGTGTTTTTGACTGACGTAGCAAAGTATTTCTGTTTCAGAATGAAGATTGGAAAGCTGTTTCATTATTATTAACCAGTATCATCAGCAGAAAGAAATCTTGCAAACAATCCTTTAGGTTAATTCGTGTGAAAAGCTCATCTTCTCCACATGTTCAGCCCCTTCCCTCTGAAAGAGGCAGTAAAGAAGTAAGAGGTTCATTTTGTAGGCAGATCTTTAGCGCTCACCTGTTGTGTGCAGGGTAATCGTTGAAAAAAAATGTCAGGTGCTCTGTTAAATGAGCATATAGTAAAATTATAACAGAAAAGAACAGGAAAGAGAGCTCTTTTTTTGATTTATTTCTTTATTTTTAAATAGAATATTCAAATAGAAGTCTGTCACCTTTAAATTCATTGGTCTAGGCAGGTTTTTCTTTAAGGTGGAGAAATGCTACCATGAAAACTTTAATTAGGATAATGCATTTAGTAAGAGAGGGAACATAAATTGTTCACCTTTACCCTCTTCACACTTTTTTACCCTTGGATTGTGAACAGAGAGAGGTCACACAGACTGCACACTCTTAGCCTGATTCAAATCTAAACGGAAATGCAGCACTAAGTCTTTTCCTGCTGTGCCACCATGTCGTGATTTGGGTTTTTTTTTTTTTTTCTTTCTTTCTAATTCATCTACAGTAAAATTTTTTCTGGATTATCTTTTTTTTTTTTTTCCTAGCAGAAGGTGAAAAGTTCATTTCATTTCAGATCATTTGTACTCCTGCAGCAGTCTGTGTAATGACTTCTTAACATTTGGCTGATAATGTATACCTGTGTTGGTTCAGGTATGCTTTTGTACCATAACATAAAGCACCATCTTATCTTTTCTCTAAAAGGGATCGATTATGATCGAGAATGTTAGGTCCATCAGAGGCATGTTTCCCAAAACTCAAAGCCAAAGTCATGCTTTCAAAAACCGCTTCAGGGTGCTTATTCTTTTATGGAAATGTTTTTTTTTTTTTTTTTCAATCTTCATTCATACATCCACAAACTACATCTTCATTTTTTGTCTTGTGTACTTTGAAATGGTTTTCACTCCAAATGTTGAAGGAAGTCTTTCAATAAGGCAGCTGTTCTGATGTTACTCCTGAGATGGAAGACTGCTGCGCATGTCAGGCATTTTAGAGGAAATGTGTTTTCAAGCCATGCCATCCTCGTGAAACTTGTTTACTGAGATATACAGGGCAGGAACATCAGATGCTTTCATATTTAATTCATTATCCGTGATCTTTTCTGGCCATGGCAAACAGATAAATAGATTAATCTTTTTTTTTTTTTGTTAAACTCTGTTTTGACATTTTGTAGCACAACTTCTCTTCACATTGAATAAACTTTATGAGTGGATGGATGGATGGATGGATGGATGGATGGATGGGAAACACCATGACCTGCTGTAATTAGAAATGCTAGCAGAACCTACCCTTTACAATGGTGACAGCCCCAAAATACTTTATACTGCTTATATAACAGGCACAGGAAATACACTTTGGAACTGGGTAAACTGATAACATATTCATCTTTGTAACCATTTCATTTTTCATTTCACTCTCATTTACCATTCAAAAATACCCTAAGCAGATGAACAGGTGAGCTGAGGTATAACTCACTCCAGCCACGACATCCACAGCTTCTGAGACTTTAATTTAGCAAGAGAAGTTTAAGAGGGAGTTGAGGCCAATTGTGCTCTTTCTGGAAAGTGGTGTATCTGAAATTACATTAAATTATTAATTGCGTAGACAGCAAGTAATTACTATCAGTCATGGACTGATCAAATTTCAAGATTGGCTTTATTGTTCTGTCCATGCCTTGAATTCAAACAAATGCAGGCACAATAAAAGAGGGGATCTTGGGTTACCTGGGTCTGAAAATGTGATTAGCTTGGTCCGTAGGTTATGATGGAAATCCACCTTGTTCCCTCCTTGTCTCCCACATCAATAACGCATTTTGATATTATTTCTCTCACCCCTCCTCTACACTCCTAAAATCTGTCTTTGATCTAATAGGTCTTTCCAGGCTGGGATGTAACACACATAATTCAGTCCATAGCTTTCATCTCTTGTGGATTATATTACTGCTTTTATCTGCTTTTTTATTTATTTATTTATTTATTTATTTATTTACCTACCCCCCCCATTGTTTCCCTTAAAATAGACTTCCTTTTCTTAATTAATTAATTAATTTTTTTTAAAGGCTGCTACTTTTACTTAATTCAACACATTCCTTCATTTCAAGATTCAGCTTATGTCAGAAGTCTTTTTACAGCTTCTATTTTTGGAATTTGAAAAGTGGAAGTGCTGGGAAATTCGGCAACCATTTCATTAAAGCTTGTTATACTTTCATAAAGGGACTGTCTTCACATCACAGCAAGTAAAATACAAACTTAGAAATATTCTAATATTTAAAAGAAAAACATTTAAAGCAGATTTTGCAGTATGATGAAACATTTTGGGGAGCTCAACTAACAAGGAAATCAGCTAAAGCACAGTTAAAGCCTTACAAGTCATGCAGGTAATAGGTGGATCCTGCACATAAATTCCAGAAAGGCCTCATTAATCTCCCCATTATGGTCTCTGCATTGCTGTTTTCTCTTAGAGCTTTCATATGCATTGTGATATTATTAGTCACTTACCCTGTGCAAAAAATGGTGTCAAAAGCAATGACTTACCCTTCAGGTTTGTCTAAGTTTTAGTATGAATCCAAAACTAGAGTTATCTTTCTGAGAAAAAAAAAAAATAGTGATGCATAATGCCCTTTGGGAAGAAACAGGGTGAACTGAATTATCACTTACTTTTCTTAACTGCTTATCCAAGTCTGAGTTGTGGTGGGCCGGTGTCTATGTCAGAAGAACACGGGGCATGACCAAGGGCAGTACGTGCTGGACAGGTAGCTACACATATACATAATCACACTATGGGCAATTTAGAGTGACCAGTTCACCTCACACTCAAGTATTTGGACTGTGTGAGTAAACCAGAGCACTTAGGAAACCCACATGAACATGGAGAGAAAATGCAAACTTCCCTATAGACTGAGTTGGCTTCACACCTCTGCCCAAACAACCTAGGTGCTATGAGGTACTGGTCTTGCCGGCTGAACCACCATGCCGCTATGATCTGGATCATCATTAAGCACATAACAGAGGATGCAAATGTAAGATTATGTGTGAGTTGTGGATTTGACAATGAGGAAGTTTTGTATGAGTCACGGAGGGTAAAGCTGTTTTGTGGTTAAAATACCTCAGTGTGGGCAAAGAACGAAACGGTAACTGCCATATCCAAAGAGAAGAGACGCTCTTACTGCTAGCACCAGGTTTTTGAGTAGCATTAGCTTTCCTATAATGGGACTGATGCACAAAGCCACAGGGGCTGAATCCTCATTTAACCTTGCAGTCTTATTCTATTCTATTCTATTCGATTCGATTCTATTCTATTCTACCATATTTATTTCTGGGTTAGGGTTGAGATACATGTTCTGCCTTTGCGATTCTCTAAAACACTGCACTAAAACATCTAATTGAATTATACGATGTGATATCCATCCAATTTAGTGTGCATATCGTGTACATTCAAGCTTTGCGGAGCTGTTTCATGCTTTGCAGACAGCCTTTCTTCACTCTTGAGATTTTACATCATTGACGTCTCCGATAGCTTTCATATTTGCTTTGGATAACTCCCTACCGTGCCTTTTCCAGCTGTGCTACTTCATCTATCTTCTGGTTTAAGATGCTCGGGAATAAGTAAAAATGTATCCATCATTCTTCGGTGGGCTCACCACCTGCCGGAGAAACCGTAAGGGGCCGGTGCATTGTGAGTTGGGCGGTGGTCGGGGCCGAGTGCCCGGCCGACCCAAACCTCGGGCGCCAACTCTGGTTTTTGGGACTTGGAATGTCACCTCACTGGCGGGGAAGGAGCCTGAGCTGGTGCGGGAAGTTGAGAGATACCGTCTAGATATAGTCGGGCTCACTTCCACTCACAGCTTGGGTTCTGGAACCACTCTACTCGATCGAGGGTGGACTCTCCACTATTCTGGCGTTGCCCAAGGTGAGAGGCGGCGGGCTGGTGTGGGCTTATTAATAGCCCCCCAGTTCAGCCGCCATGTGTTGGAGTCTACCCCGGTGAATGAGAGGGTCATCTCCCTACGCCTTCGGGTCAGGGAACGGTCTCTCACTGTCGTTTGTGCTTATGCGCCTAGCGGCAGTGTAGAGTACCCGGCCTTTTTAGAGTCCTTGGGGGGCGTGCTGGAAAGCGCTCCCACTGGGGACTCTGTCGTTCTACTGGGGGACTTTAACGCCCACGTGGGCAGCGACAGTGATACCTGGAGGGGCGTGATTGGGAGGAACGGCCTCCCTGATCTGAACCCGAGTGGTGAGTTGTTATTGGATTTCTGTGCTAGTCGCGGTTTATCCATAAAGAACACCATGTTCATGCATAAGGGTGTCCACCAGTGCACTTGGCACCAGGACACCCTAGGTCGGAGGTCGATGATCGACTTTGTAGTCGTTTCTTCTGACCTTCGGCCATATGTTTTGGACACTCGGGTGAAGAGAGGGGCTGAGCTGTCAACTGATCACCACCTGGTGGTGAGTTGGATTCGATGGCGGGGGAAAAAGCTGGATAGACCTGGCAGGCCCAAACGCATAGTGAGGGTCTGTTGGGAACGTTTGGCGGAGGCCCCTGTCAGAGAGGTCTTCAACTCCCACCTCCGACAGAGCTTCAACCAGGTCCCGAGGGAGGTGGGGGACATTGAGTCCGAATGGACTATGTTCCGCTCCTCCATTGTCGGTGCGGCGGTTCGGAGCTGCGGCCATAAGGTCTCCGGTGCCTGTCGCGGCGGCAATCCCCGAACACGGTGGTGGACACCGGAAGTAAGGGATGCCGTCAAGCTGAAGAAGGAGTTCTATCGGGCCTGGCTGGCTCATGGGACTCCTGAAGCAGCTAACAGGTACCGACGGGCCAAACGGAGCGCGGCTCTGGCAGTCGCCGCGGCAAAAACTCGGGCTTGGGAGGAGTTCGGTGAGGCCATGGAGGAAGACTTTCGGTCGGCCTCAAAGAGATTCTGGCAAACCGTCCGGCGACTCAGAGGGGGGAAGCGGTGTTCCACGAACACTGTTTACAGTGGAAGTGGTGCGCTGCTGACCTCAGCTGAGGATGTTCTCGGGCGGTGGAAGGAGTACTTTGAGGATCTCCTCAATCCCTCCGACACGCCTTCCGTAGAGGAAGCTGAGGCTGGGGACTCGGAGGGGGACTCGTCCATTACCCTGGCTGAAGTTGCTGAGGTAGTCAAAAAACTCCTCGGTGGCAAGGCTCCGGGGGTGGATGAGATCCGCCCCGAGTTTCTCAAGTCTCTGGATGTTGTGGGGCTGTCTTGGCTGACACGCCTCTGCAGCATCGCGTGGAGTTCGGGAACGGTGCCTCTGGACTGGCAGACCGGGGTGGTGGTCCCTCTTTTTAAGAAGGGGGACCGGAGATTGTGTTCCAACTACAGGGGGATCACTCCTTAGCCTCCCTGGGAAAGTCTATGCCAGGGTACTGGAAAGGAGAATCCGACCGATAGTCGAACCTCGGATTCAGGAGGAGCAATGCGGTTTTCGCCCTGGCCGTGGAACACTGGACCAGCTCTATACCCTCACTAGGGTGCTGGAGGGTTCGTGGGAGTTTGCCCAACCAGTCCATATGTGTTTTGTGGACCTGGAGAAGGCATTCGACCGTGTCCCTCGTGGCATCCTGTGGGGGGTGCTTCGGGATTATGGGGTTCGGGGCTCGTTGCTACGGGCTGTTCGTTCCCTGTATGACCGGAGCAGGAGCTTGGTTCGCATTGCCGGCAGTAAGTCAGACCTTTTCCCGGTGCATGTTGGACTCCGCCAGGGCTGCCCTTTGTCACCGATTCTGTTCATTATCTTTATGGACAGAATTTCTAGGCGCAGTCAGGGAACGGAGGGTGTCTGCTTTGGTGGCCGCGAGATCTCGTCTCTGCTTTTTGCGGACGATGTGGTCCTGTTGGCTTCATCAAGTCAAGACTTGCAGCGTGCACTGGGGAGGTTTGCAGCCGAGTGCGAAGCGGCGGGGATGAGAATCAGCACCTCCAAATCCGAGGCCATGGTTCTCAGTCGGAAAAAGGTGGATTGCCCCCTCCGGGTTAGGGGGGAGTTGCTCCCTCAAGTGGAGGAGTTTAAGTATCTCGGGGTCTTGTTCACGAGTGAGGGAAAAATGGAGCGGCAGGTTGACAGGCGGATCGGTGCGGCGTCCGCAGTAATGCGGTCATTGTACCGGTCTGTTGTGGTGAAGAGGGAGCTGAGTCGTAAGGCGAAGCTCTCAATTTACCGGTCGATCTACGTTCCTACCCTCACCTATGGTCATGAACTCTGGATCATGACCGAAAGAATGAGATCGCGGATACAAGCGGCAGAAATGAGTTTCCTCCGCAGAGTGGCTGGGCGCACCCTTAGGGATAGGGTGAGGAGCTCAGTCACCCGGGAGGAGCTCGGAGTAGAGCCGCTGCTCCTCCGCATCGAGAGGAGCCAGTTGAGGTGGCTCGGGCATCTGTTCCGGATGCCTCCTGGACGCCTCCCTGGAGAGGTGTTCCGGGCTTGTCCCACTGGGAGGAAGCCTCGGGGCAGACCCAGGACACGTTGGAGAGACTATGTCTCCCGGCTGGCCTGGGAACGCCTTGGGGTTCCCCCAGAGGAACTGGAGGAGGTGTGCGGGGAGAGGGAAGTCTGGAGTACTCTGCTCGGACTGCTGCCCCCGCGACCCGGCCCCGGATAAAGCGGAGGAAGATGGATGGATGGATGGAAGTATCCATCATCACTGTCTTCAGCGTTCGTCCAAACATAAACACATATTCAAGAAGCATTCAATAGATGGCAACCAGTTCTGCAGATAATGTCATGTTTGTCATTAATAAGCCTCAGCGACTAACCTTTTGAGGTGCAGCTACAGCAGATACAAAACAAACACCACATACCTATATTGAAAAAGTAACTCTTCCATAATAACATGTGGCTTGCTTGAGGTAAGACCTGG
Source organism: Scleropages formosus (assembly GCF_900964775.1). Classification (NCBI taxonomy): domain Eukaryota; kingdom Metazoa; phylum Chordata; class Actinopteri; order Osteoglossiformes; family Osteoglossidae; genus Scleropages; species Scleropages formosus. The sequence continues at coordinate 19,943,755 of NC_041817.1, forward strand.
GGTATGTGCAAACATTTGTTACATATCGGTTATACTTGCTCTCAAATGTATATACTTACTTTATACAACTTTTATATAGTTGTTTTGTACAGCAAATTAAGTTTGGTAAGTTTACATCGTATTTAAGTGTCTACACTAAACAAAGAAATGTTGCCCTTATGCTTTTTAAACTGTTCAAACTTATTTACGGATCTCGGATGACACTGACACTCCCTTTTCTTTAAATGGAAGAGCAATTTTTTAGTTGTTTGCCTTATTGTGTGCGCAGCACCACATGAACCTAATATGGTGACAGTTATTTTTTTTTAATTTATGCTGTCAGATCTCCTTGCGGAATAGAACGCAAACCACCCTTAGCCCTGTTACAATTATCTTCTCAGTAATTGTACAAGTGAAAGGTTAACAATAGTAACTTCAGATTTTAACCTAACTAATCACATGTAAATGAAGTGACTCTGTAAATGAACACAGGGAACACTATTTAGAATTATTATTCCTCCATTAAATCATGAGTGACGGCACCAGGTCTCGCAATGTCCTCCTCACGGTCTGAGCAAGATTAGCACTTATGCCGTTTCCTGCTTTGTAAAATGACCCTAGACTCATGACATCAAGACTCTTAACAGAGAGGAACATTAATATTGAAATCTGTATGCTTGGCAGTGAATGAGGCTTGGATGGGAGTACAGAGAATGAGTATGAAATCCTTTTTACAATTGAGGAGCAAAAGTTATATTTTACACTCTCGACCAGTGAATAAATACACATACAAGAGATGGAAATATGAGAAAATATCTGTACGGTAACATTTGATAAGTTCATTTATAGATGCCTTCCTTAAGACTGGATGTTATTTTGTGCTGAAATGTACATCAAACTGGTTGTTGTCTGTGTTTCGATGTAAGGTACTACTGATAAAGGAGCACAAAACTCAACAAGCATCATACAGTCGAGATAAACCCAGCGATCACTCGAGGTTTACGTTCCTAAATATACTTCTAATCTCCTAGTGATTTCATCAAAAAAGGTTTTGTGACGCTATATTACTTTTGTCTGTGGCTAAAGATGCGTGTTAGTCTGCCTTCAGAAAATACCCTAGTGCTAAGCAGGTTTCGGATCATATGTTTTCTGTACAGCTACATGCTGGAACACGCAGCAGCAACATGCTTTTTCCATTCCCAGAAAAGTGATAAAGTTTACTAATCCAGGGAAATTCAAACATCAACCACTAACCATATACAAAGAAATTTATTACATTACCCATAATACATTTCAGTTCCTCATTATACATCGGCATATGTTCATAGCATCCTCCCCCAATTTAACAAAAGAAAAAAAGGGTCTTATTTTCTTGCATTCTTTGTTTAACCATACAAAGAAACTTAAATTTCTGTTTGTTTGTTCATTCCATCAGTTTTGTACAAATGAGTTCAACTTTGTATTATTATCAGTTAATGAAGTTGCTGCATTATTCAATTATCCAGCCCTCAAGTGAAAACTAGGAAGTTGCACTTTAAAAAGAACTCAGGAACAAAGCATCATATCTTACTGCTATGGTTTAATGCAATTTCATATAGTAATGGAAGCACTTTTATTTATTTCCTGAAAAAGCACTCTAAATAGGTTTAACAAAGATATGATTCTACTTTTTATCGCAAATTAAAGTTTGCTTTGGGGAGAAAAGGAGGTGTTATAGACAGCTAATAAAAAAAAAAAAAATATGTGTGAGCTATTTGTCTTCATTCTGAATGCCATATTGAAAGGCTGATCATTTGCATTTTTCCCTCTGGTTTCTTTAAAGTTCTAACTAGGCATAACTTTTGTTACTCGGGCAATTTGCTCTGCCATGTCCCTCCCCATGGAAAAGCCGACAGGCTCGTATTAGAGATCATACAGCTCAGATGTCACCAAGGCCACGCTGCACTGGACCACAAGACCCTCTTGCTCAAATAATTCTCTATAGATGGGAGTTTTTCTTTTTTATGCAACCACAAAACATTCCTTCTTGTGTTACTGAAGCTTATCGGGTTCCAAAGGGCTCTGGGAGGCAAGCGCACGGGAAACTTGGCTGAAATTACAGGTTCCTATTAAAGTGGGAACGCTCCTCATGTGAAAGGGGGGAAAGACACACGGAGAGCGGGAGAAAAGTGCAGTCACAGAAGACGGAAGGAGCCAACAGCAGTCCACGTGAGGTGGGAGGAGAGCATGAAAACCGATTTCATATTTTCACTTGGTTTACAGGGCAATGTGTATGTGTAGGGGATTCTCGCCAAACGGCATTGTTAGTGCAGGTGAAAGATATACAACCCATGCACAATCCAACCTGATAATTTAAGAGCTATTATTATTCAAGTATACACTTGATTTTTCTTTGTGTGTGGCACCTTCCCACCTTGGTGCTGTAAAGAACTTTGAAAAAAACAGGCACAACCTGAATTTTAGAGAGCAATCCTAATACCAATATGTAGATATAGTCCAACTGACTAGTGGCTGGAGATGACTCGTTTGAACATGTCATCAAACATGTTCAAACATCACCATCTGAACTTTGACTAAACACATTCCTGCATTACTACCGTGCTAAAATAAGTGTGGGAGGGGAAAAAAAAATTAGTTGTGTAAAACAGATCACTGGGAACTGACTGTAGCGGGAATTTTTTCCAATGTCTACAACCGCTTGACCCAAGCGGGGTCATGGCAAGCCAGAGCCTTGCCTGGCAACACTGGGTGCAAGGCCGAAGGGATGCACCCTGGACCGGATGCCAGTCTGCCACAAACCCCAGACGCACCAGGAATTACATTATAAAATTTCACATGGGGGGAAAACATTAAGCAAAAAGTGAGTTAAACCAGTAATTTACTTGTGACAAATATACTGGTTTGAGGGACAAGAGGACACTCACTCACAATCTTTGGATTCAATAGTTTTTATTCTGTACTTTTTTGGGTGAGAAAGAAAAAAAGCTTCATCTCTAGTCCTTTTCTGTTGCTCATTCCAGGCTAAATTCCTTCTCACTGTTAAGCAGGGAGTTAAATAGGGGTGTCACGGCAACTAGGTGTCCATTAACCAAGTGTACAGTTAAAGGCATGGTTACTGACATGGGCAGGACATGTTGATGTGTGCACGTGATGCTGTGTTGTGCTGTGTACAGATGTGTGTTATATATCCTGGTACATGTGTGCAAGCCATCTTGCCACATGCCACACTTGTTTTCTTTCTAAAATTTACTTATAAATGCACGACTCTAAAAATTATGCAAATTTTTTCTGTTTTGAGAGACACAGAAAAAATTTTTTCTTCCCAACTTCTGCCACTAAGCATTAATGGATTCGCTGGAGTTAACCAAATTAAACATCTTCCTTTTATTCTCTCTAAAGAGATTTTTCTATAGTTCTGACCGCTAGAATGTATCTGCAGGCCTTCAGATCTATGTATGTAGATAAACAATATTCTGAGGATTTGGAGCAGAAGAAAGGTTACAAAAATGAGAGTGAGCGAGACAATCAAACCATGAGGAAGAAACAACTGTGCATGTGAAGGAAATGGATAAAGCCCAGAGGTTACTGAGTGTTTGGAAAAACAAAATTCAGAAATTTAAAAAAAAAAAAAAAAAAAAAAAAAAAAAAAAAAAAAAAAAAACAGAAAATGGCAGCAGTGAATTAGCTCACCAACCCAGTGTGGAATTACAAACAATTTGCTTTCACTGCTGATCAGGAACTTTGCTGTCAGTCAGGATTTAACTGAGTGGCAGAGAACAAGTGGGAAAAAACTAAAACACTGAGCCCTTGTTAAGATCATTTGGACTGTATGTGATTCATTTTCCATAGCATGTCTACATTGCTGAGGAATGGCAGCTTACATAAAAGTAGGATAATCTTGAGACTGATAAAAGTTGATTACACTCATGCAGGATTTAAAACTGCCTCTGGCAGCTTGTCATCATCTAAAACCTTGATGACCATGTTCTGATGATGAGGCTGTCCAGACTATTCCTATTCTAGTGTATGAGAAATGACAGTGAGCTTAAGGTTTGGCTCTTGATGAACTGATCAAGAGAATACTTGAGAGAAGCACTGACCCAAAATGTATCCACACTTGCTTACTAGGGACTAGCATTCATGTGCTTCATGTTGCAATTATAAAGCTTTCCATTTCTTACAACCAGGAGTTCACATGTTCTCTCCATGTTTACATGGGTTTCCTTCCACAGTCCAAACATGTTTCAGGAGAATTTGTGACTCCTAGAAAGCATTTTCCCTTACTGTGGCATTGCCCTGCGATGGACTGGCATCCAGAGTCCAGGCTGAACCTGTCTCACATCTTATTTTTATGGGACAGGCTGTGAACCTGTGACCCTGCACAGGTTACTGATAAAGTAACGGCCGGATATACAAGTTACATGGTTTCCCCGAAATGACCAACAGTGTGTTCCTGCCAGAAATTGAACTTGCACTTGCAACTCAAACTCATATTCACATGAAAAGCTCTGACATGGTACATACTTTGTAGGGTGAAAAATTAAATATGAAGAAAAATGTCTTTCATCACTCTTGAGATGTTATTAAAACTAGCACAACCCACTAGATGAGTAATGGAAACAATGTTATCTATGCACTTTCTAAAACTATGCAGCAGACATGAGACTCAATTATACCTGGGGAATTAGTCAATGAAATTGTTTCACCATCAAGTCATAATGACTTCTATATTTATTTAGTGAATTCTCATAGAAACAGCATATAGCAAGCATGGCTATTGGATTTCTGTATCTAACAAGATAAACTGGATTATTAATAAGTTAGAAGGTTATTGCGAATACTTTACCTTCATAAATGTAATACTCCATCTAAGCATGCAATATTCCCATTTTACTAATCCATTTAATGATTTTAGTTGTCTGCTTTTACATGTACACAATTTCCTTAAATACAGACTGAGTTACAGAAGAATACTGTGTACTGACAACCTCTATGATCCTACTGCACCTTTCATAGGCCACTGTAATACAGAAATACCAAGCAATCTGGAAAAATAAGTGTACAACTTTTATTATTGTTATTATGAATTTTAAAGATAGTGCATTTGTCAGTTTATACAAATTTGACAGCCCTTTTAAAATTGAGGTTTTTTTTACGCAATGAACACAGACACACACACGCAAAAAAAAAAAAAAAAAAAAAACCTTTACAATGAAAACCATCTCAGATGATATTAAAGTTCAGTTGACCTCTGTTTCCTTCAAGAGTAAGCCTTTAAAAGAAAGGGGGGGGGGGGGGGGGGGGGGGAGAAGTTAACCGATCTGCAAAAAGATTCAGTTTGCAGATGTGTTGAACAGTTTTCTGAGAAATCAAATGAAAAACTACAACAAAGAAACTAAGTGATGAGATGCAAAGATGCAATTTTGAGTCCTCTTACCTTCCCTCACACCTTTCGCTTACCTTGCCCATTTGTCAATCTTTAGCTCTCGGTGGCTGGTAGTATGGCTGTGTTGGGCGTGTGCGCTTGGCCTGGCCACCTCCGCCTCGACGGTACTCCAGTGATGTCTCATGTAAACAGTCTTTATCCTGTAAGTGGACAAACAAATCAAATCTTGAGAACACAGAACATGCTACTTAGCATGTGACATAAGCACGGCATGCAGTCTGCGCAGACTATTATAGACGAAATAAAATCTCAGGGTTCCTGGATGACAGTACATATTTGGGATTAACAAGCTAACACTTATGTAACACTGCTTCCCAATGTTCCCCGCAGAAAATAAACCACTTATATTATATGTAATTTTAATAAACAAGCAAATAAATCAGATGACAGGCCTTGGGTAAGCCTTTTATTTGATAATAAAAAGAAAGGGCAGAACAGGAAAACAGCCTCCATGCAGACAGACTTGGGCCTGAGCCACCACAGTTCTCCAAGATCTAATCAGGTACACAAAGACTGCCCTCACATGATCCAGGTTACCTGAGACAGAGCTTGTGGGAAATATTGGCAGCTGGTGGGGGGGGGGGGGGGGGGGTCAGTAACACACCTACAGCAGCTCCAGGTGAAGGTGCAAAACAGCAAGTGCATCTACCACATTACAACCATCGTCTGAAAGTCTAACAATGTACTTCACGTAGATAACTCCTGAGAACACTACGTGTCCAAATGAAATATTTGCCTGAATACCGAGATGAAGGAATTAAAGCATTCTTGGAGAGCAGACTGCAGTTATTCCATAGAAATGATCAGTTATATGGCCCATTATTATTTATGTTAAATTTGCTGCTGTTATTTTACATAGCAACTTACGCTTTCAATCAATACACAAATATTTCCGAGAAGCAAATGATATAAATCACGACAAGCAGTGTCCAACCGCATTAGGACCTCTTCTCGTGAAGCTCAAACTTATGGATGAACAGCTCCGTAACCATCTTATGTAGGATTTCTTACCCATGAGTCTTTCTGTAAAGGTTTGATGTTTTCAAGAAGAACTTCTTCACAGTTCCCATAATCACTGAAGACAACTACAGCAGTTGACCCCGAATGGTGCACACCATTAATTACAGCACGATAAAACTACAAGAGGAGGAAGAGGAAACAATTTTAAAATAAGTTTACTGTAAAAATTGAGCTAAACTACAACATCCTTCCACATTTTGGGAATGAATTAAAACATACAGTATGTCAAAAAAAAAGTTTGTATTTGGCCTTAAAAAGGTCTTCCAAAGTTCTACACAGAATGAAATAATCAGTTAAAACTTTTTTGATGAGATTCCTTAGTCTACCCCTCACCTTATTGTCCTCCCAATAGAGGGCAAGGCACTGGTCTCCTGGCTTCCAGTGATTCAGTCCACGAGCACCAGAGTGGGAGTTAGATTTTGGTTTTATAGGTCCGGTCCGCTTATGCTCAGAGCTCCCATTCTGTGCCTGTGTATTTCCAATCTGGACCCTGGACAAATCCTGTGACACAAAAGTGTCCTTATTACTCCTAGGCTTGGAGTAATCACAAGCTTCTTCAGCACCAGATTTCCTGTCCAATAGATCAGAGTTTGACCTATCGCATTTGCCCCGCCTTTTTCTCGCCTCGGGTTTACTCGAATCGGTCCGAGAGTTTCCTTTAAAATCCCCTGTGCCATTGGTGTCTGGCGGCCTGGACTGAGGCCCATTTTCTCTTGGGCCCTTCTTCGATGGTGGGTAGGACCCTTGCTGGCATCTTCCAGACCCTGGATGACCTCTAGATCCTTGAGGAAGCTCTACAGGGGAAGCCTGGCCCCCGGGTCGTGAAGTACAGATTGATGGCCTGCCGCCCTTCTGGATCTCATCTTTCTGCTTGTCCAGGTGTCCTGCATTTATCCTCTCAGGTTTGAAATTCTGGGTTGGGATTGCAGCGTCTCCCCCTGGCTTGGGGAAGTCACTGTCTCTCTGGAAGCGGGGGGGCTTGTCATTCCTCTGTTGCTTTCTATCGTTCCGGGAAGAATTCCCCTGTGCCAGGTCTTTGACATGGTCCTTGTTTGGCAAAGTCCTGGTCGGTGGCTCCTCGACCCTCTGACTAGGCTGACTCTTTGGCTCTGACAAAGACAATATCTTTATTTATGATAAATAATTTACTTGTATTCTTTCAATAATTTACTATTTATTTAGTATGCCAGTGGGAAAGAGAACAGTATGGCTCTCATAATGATAAGGATTATAAACAAAATCCCCCAGTAACCAGTTCAACAACCATCACCTGGCCAACATTTTTTTGAATTGGCTATATAACGGTTCTTCTGGCCTCTTAATCGGCCATTAAATTAATATGGTTAAATGAATGAAATGGCTTACCATCAATGGAAAAAGCACTCATTTTTGATTCCAGGAAATCAAATAGGGTGCTGGGGCCAGAGGGCCTTCCTCCTGCATCTTCGTCTTCATCTTGTCTGGTTCTTCCTCGACCCCTCCCCCTAGCTGCTCAAAACAAAGGCAGCAATGAAAAGCACGTTATCATGCATCTTCCATCAAATATATATATAGGATAAAACAGAAGTGAATACAGCCCTGTGCAATATCACTTAAATGTCAAATGATTCAAAATTGTATTGCCTCTCAATAATTGCATTATTTCTAAATTGAACAGTAGAGTATTTGTTTTTATGTAAAATTAAAAACTAACAGTTTAGATTTACTATATTAAAAACACAAGCCTCACAGCAGGAACTCAATGCAACACTTACACTTATTTAACAAATGCTTTTTTTTTTTTTTTTATTTATCCAAAGAGACATCCAATGAATTCTATGTAGTGTTATCAGCCCACACCTTATTCACCAAGGTGACTTACGCTGCTAGATACACTACTTACAATGGGTCACTCATCCATACATCAGCGGAACACACTCTGTCACACACACACACACACACACACACACACACACACACACACACTATGGGGGAACCTGAACAGCATGTCTTCGGACTGTGGGAGGAAACCAGAGCACCCAGAGGAAACCCATAAAGACTCCACACAGACTGAGCGGGAATCGAACCCACGTCTTCTTGCATCACCCAGGCGCTGAGAGACAGCAGCGCTACTCGCTGTGTCACTGTGCCTCGAAAAAAGTCAGCACACCTTTCATTATTTTGAAAATAAAAGATTTGAATCTATGTCCACATTTATTTTTCATGACAGACTTAATCCTCCTCAGCATGGAAGATACCAGTGTTACACAAATTTCTAGAGAGATGTTCTGCCATTCTTCAGAGACAGCTAGCTACTCTTTGCTGGAGGGGCTGTGTTGCTCTACCTTTCTCTTTAAAATACCCCAAAGGTGTTCTATTGGATTCAAGTCAGACAACATACTTTGCCAGGTCATAGTTTTAACTTTTTTCTTCTTCAGAAATTCTTGCATGATTTTGGCAGTGTGCTCTGAATCGTAATCATGCTGGAATATTCCTCTTCTGCCAAGCTTCTGAAGACTAGGAGTCATCTTGTCAGCCAGTATTTTGGCATACCTTCAGAGGCATTCATGGTGCCATCGATAAATGCCCTCTCACCAACACCTTTTGCACTCATGCAGGTCCATATGATCACACTCCCACCTCCGTGCTTCACTGTCGGGACTATGCGCTCGCTGTAGTAGTCCTGGCCAGGTTTACGCCAAACATCCTGAACCCCATCTGAGCTGAACAAATTTATCTTGGTCTCATTTGACTAAAGAATGTGCTCCCAATATTCATCAGGCTTCTTCTCATGTTCTATAGCAAAGTTTAATGGACACCATCCATAGAGGTTGACGTTATGCAATGTCCTTTGCACTGTCTGCGCTGTCACAGAAACTCTGATTTCCATTGATAACCCCTACGCCAAGTCTGAAGTACTTGCCCATCTGTTTTTTAGAGCTGGATTGTGCAAGTAGAGCACTGTCCACGGAGTCATTTTAGGACGGCGACCACTGCGGCTCTGATAAGTGGTACTATCGCTTGTTCTATACCTCCTGATCACTGCTGCAGCGGTGTTCAAACTGATTTTTAGTTGGTCACCGATCTTCCTGCATCCTTTTCCATCTTTGTGAAGTCTCACAATCAGATTTTTGAACTTCTCTGGCAATTCTTTTCCATGTGGAGCCATGATGCAGACATGCATATAGACACAGCCCATAGGTCCAAAACTGAGCAAGTTCTGGTGTTCAGAGGAGAGGATGATTGAGTCTGTCATCAAAAATAAAGACGGACATACAAAGTATTGAAAAAAATAAGACTTGAATCTCAGTAATGAAAGGTCTACTGACTTTTCTTGCATTGAGTTTCTACTGCAAGACCTATACTTTTAATATAGTAAATCTAAACTGCTAGTTTTTAATTTTACGTAAGAGCAAATACCCTACTTGTCAACTCAGAAATAATGCAATCATTGAGTGGTGATACAATTTTGAATCATTTGACATTTAAGTGACATTAAACAGGGGTGTGGTCACTTCTGTTGTATACTTTAAAAGACAAATGGCAGTGGGGAAGACAGTGACTATGAACCTGGGTTTTTGATACTAAAAAGGCTGTCTGTGCAGTAGGACGAGACATTAATATACCTTCACTTCACCCCCACCCAAAGTTCTCATCTCATCAGGGGTTTCAGTAGGGTGGCAATTTTAATGGGCCTGTGCTAGCTGCCTCCACTGTACCTTTGGGTGGTGGTCGACTGTACTCTGATGAGCCAGAGTTGGGTTGGTTGCACAACAGGAAGTTGAGGGCTGCCTCCACTTTGTTATTGTGGTCCAAGAGGGCCTGCCTTGCTGCATCTATGTTGAAGCCCATTTCCATGATGTTCCGTAAAGCCCTCTCATCAACCTGGAAGGTGAGCAGGATAACTTAAGATCCAACAACCACACACTGTTCCTCCCAATTTATTTTAATTCTGATTTATCTCATGAGTTATACTGAAGACAAAGGCTCACCAGCTCTCGGTACAGTCCGTCTGATTGGCCCTCAGTCCACTTTTCCTCCCCCTTCCTCAGGCCGCTGTCACGGCTCTTATATGTGGAGCCAGGATTGGCAAGGTTGTTGCCTGCGTTGCCTCCGCCGCCAAATGTCCGGGTCTTCAAGCACAAGTCAAATACAAAATATAGAAAATACACCCTTGTCGCACTTCATTAGATGCTCACAATAAAATTCATATATTTCAAAAACGAGAATTACTTATATGGGAATCACTGGGATGCACATGAACTGATAGCAAATACTGTACAACAACTTTAGAAGTCCACACACTTACATAGTTTGTGATAATTACTGCTTTTAGGAGAAGGGGTATTTGTTGTTCAAGTTTATGACTATGAACTTGACTAATGCTTATTTAAAATGCGAAGGTTAATTACTATCATACCGTTGCATGTATTTTTTTTTTGTCCTGATTTTTTTTTGTTTTTCTACAAAGATGTGTCACCCCTTTCCCACCTCTTTGCTCTTCGAAATCTCAGCAATGGCAGCTTTCCGCTGCTTCTCAAACTCATCATCTTCATCTGCAGTCTTCACCGTGCCAGTGACTTGCAGAGTCCTTCTTTGATCCAGCTCTTTGCTGTCCACTTGCTCTTTGGTAGCACATTTCTGCGAGGAGAAGTGCCGTAAGACAGGATGAGTGCAGCCAACCTCCAAAAGAAAACCTGCTATGTTTTTCATTGCCATGGATGATCAGCATAAACTATTAATTAATGGAAAGCATGGGACTGTTTACTCAAGTCAAAACTAACACTGCAATAATTAAATACAAACAAAAATGAAACAGAACACAATGTGAGAATGCAGATACACACGCACACACAAAAGAGACAGAGCAAAGATGAAAAAACATGATACTTCCCAGGAATTTTCTATAAAAATGAGTCACTGGACTAATACAGTAGCGTTACAATAATAAAAAAAAAATCTTCTTACAGACCAAGCAAAAGAATTTAAGACCACACAAAACATTACGCAGATGACAATTCTTAGTAGTTATTCAACAATTCCTTATTCTTTACCAGTTCTTAGTACTTATGCAAGTACCTTGCAGAAAATTTAGCTAATTTTTTTACATAACCATATAGAATAAAGGGCTGTATTTTACTTAGATGAAGAGAATGTCACTTCAATATATTTTTTTTCCTGTAATTAAGGGACTGTGTGCACATTTACATAAAAAAAGATATTTCAGTGTCATGAAAAACTGAAAATACAGAAAAACAAAAACTAGATCATGACAACTCAATTACCACCACTCCAGTTTAAAAATGAAAATGGAAAAACACAAACGTCATTAGTGCAATAAAATCTGACAGAATAAAGAAATTGTGCAAAAACAGGGAGTCAGGTGAAATTGATCTGTAAATGATTCTACAAATGACGAGGCAACATACCTGACCAAAAGGGACAAAAGGAGGGGGGCCACCTTCTGCACCAATGTTACTTCTGCAGTGTTTTGCCAAACTCTTAAGCAAAGAGAAAAAGGCAGAAGTGTTAGGAAACAGGAGTTTCATATTTTTTCAGTAGCTGGAGAGTACAGAGCACATTATTAATTCAGGAGTTACATACACAGTTTGACTTGAGGAAAAAAAAAATTCAATACATTAAACACTTAAAACTCTACAAGTGTAAAATAAGATGTTTTATATTACAATTAACACAGTGCTCATAGAATTAAGTCACATTTGCATTTAGTGTAGGATGTATCAATTTAACAATAACTAACTTGGCATTGGCCAACAATAACGCTTATGATTCAAAAGCCTCAAACAGACATTTGTTTCAAATAATTAAAACCAAACATTTCTAATGCCAAATGAGAATATGAATAACTAGTGTGGTATTTAATATTTGACCATGGCAATACCACAATTAAAACAAACAAAAACAAAGTTCAAAAGTCTACTGGATAATAACTGGCCCTGTGGATGGCAACCAATCAGCCATTACCTCCACTTGTTTTCATACTCTCCATCATTACATTAACACAACATACTTTCACCTCTAACACAAGGCATGTTTTCATTACCGATTGTACATTTCATTCCTGTGTATTTCAATTCTGTACTACTTGATTATTTACAAGATTAGGAAAAAGAGAGAAAAAATGGACACTTTCAACTGTGATGTTCTTACCCTTTGCAATTCCCATTTTTCAATCATGTGCTCAACTTCTCCACCAAGAACAACAATTTTGGAGTCATCCAGTAGCAAGAGGCCATTCTTCACCATCACAGTTCCAAGGAGCTTCAGTTTTGTTCCAGGTGGGGTGTTCAGACTGAACACAAAAAGAGTTATCTAGACGTTGCAAGCTGCAGCTTCAATAGGGGGCAGGGAAATGTAAGAATTGCAAAGGAACAAAATCAAATATCCCCATATCATGCATTACTGCACAATTACCTATCTGCTTTACTAAGCACACATGGTGAATTACAATTTACAAACGTTCCACATGTCACTTTAAACCTGTGTAATCCCCATTTAAACCATGAAACTGACCACTTTAGAGTTTGTACACATTGGTATATGTAGTACTGGAAAATTAAGTCAGTCTCTCAGTATTTAAAAAATCATTTATAAACATAAGGTCTTTCAGTGACTCCAGTGGGTGAGGCATAAACACAAACAAAACAATTTCCCTTTAACCCTTCAACCTACACTGGCTCTCTGAGGATGTGGCCTGAAACTAAACTAGAGCTAAATACAGCTACTAAGAGCAGTAATTTTCTGCCCTTTTCACACATGTTAATAGCCTCATGTGACAACATCCTTGAGAATTTGTAATAAAGCACATCCTTAGTACACACCAGAGCTACTGTATGATCTTTATTTAGTTAATACTGAGCAGATCTTGCACTGGGAAAGCTTGAGTGGCTGATGAATACCTATTGTAAACTTTAAATCATGGACATTGATACCTTCTAATAGAATGGAATACATAGTATATATTTTCCCCTATAACTCTCAAGTGGAAAAACTAAAGCAGTTTTACTAACTCAGAAAGACCCAACACTTAGTAATATTCAAAATAACAGGCTTGACTCGTTAGACCACAGAACTTGGGATCGAGAATGCGGCGAACCATATTCAAAGTACTCAGGGCTCAGCCGATTCAATTTTACTGCTGACCAACACAGTGCCTGTCTAGCCCTTTCTTATCTTTGAAGCTAAACATCATGACTGGTTTAAAAACGAGTACATTTTGAATAAACTAAATTTGACATTTTATGTCATTACACAGAGGAAATAACAGAAGCAAAGTTATCCTGAATGCGAATTTAGTTTATGCTGCTTTAATCACATAATAAAATTTAATCAATCAATAAGTACATATAGAAAAGGATGCAGACTTTCTGACTTCAAGCAAAGCACTGAGCGAATTCATGGGAAAGACTGTAAAGCCAACTCAGTAATTAACTACGCGTTATTCGTAAACTCTCGGAGTAATATACCTAGAGCTTTTGCTGCATGAATAATCAATCTACAATGCATAATTAAGCTTTTTAAATCCTACATGGATACTCTCTAATTTGTGTGGCTAATCAAATACTAACTATATACATAATTCATCAATCAGTTTGGCTTAGTTCCTGTGTATCTACATAACTGCAATAAACTGTATCAACAAAACAAAGGTATGCAGATTATTATATATCTGTAGTCCACTCTATAAGTGACCGAAACAGTAGATTGTTACAAATTTACTGTCTAGATCTGAATTGCCTTACGGGAAGGTGGTTTAAAATGACATGCACAATATGTAAAAGCACAATTTAATACGGAGGAACACAGTGGCTAATGCAAACATCTCATCCCACCTGATTTTTGACATGTGCTTCAACTCTATGCCCACACAGGTGGTGTGCCCATCCGTCATCTGGAGGCGCAACATCCGGGGGGCTGCCTGGGACTCCTCGTGGTCCTTTGGTGCCGCCACGTTCCTGAGCTTCTGCAGCTGGACGACACACGGGCCCTCCAACTGTACACAAGCACACACATGCGCACCATGTTGTACGCACCACTTAGAGCAGAGAAGCGTGTCATACAGTTAATTTAATTTCAGATTTCAACCTTCACATAACACTTTCAATCCTTAACACTTGAGCCAATTCATGCCAATATGAAACAATCTTGTAACCTCTTTGGACCACTTAAATACAAAACACCGGCTCAGCTGAGAAAACTTATAATTGCAGTTTTGGGGAGACAATCTGGGCAACACATACAGCCTAAAGTCAGAATTAGAATGAAAGAGCAAGCATACAATAAATTTTGAATATTTAAAACCATAACATGAAATCATTCCTAGGCAGCAGAGACACAAAATTAGCTTTTTTTCTATAAATATTTCTGTAACATGCCATTATCAGTTTCACACAATCCGATAATAAAATAAATTGTTTCAGCGAAACATTTTTCCTTAAACACCTTTATTCCTTAACTATTACTATGCCCTGAGTCAAGGTCTTTTGTACACGTTAGGAGACATCTGCTGGTCAATTTTGAGAATACCAGATAAAAATCACAAACGCTCAAAAGCCTTAAAATGTACAGGTCGCAGCAAGATTTTTGATTGTCTTTAATCATAAAATAGGCAAAAAAATTTGACTATATCCACAAATTAAATATTATTTGGTGGTACTGAAATGATAATAATGACATGCTTTTCAGTTTCATATAAGACTGAAAATATGGTGCCATCTATTGTTTAACAAAATTTCTGCAGCAGGTCCAACTGAATCTTCCATATCAGACCAATCTTCAAATATACCCCTTTCAAAACACCTTTAGAAATAAAGTTACACATAATCATAGATAGTGATTTTTCCAATGCTTAAGACATACGAGGATATCTGTCAACTACGTCAAGTAATCTTAAACAGGCAGCTATTCATTATCTAACAGTATAGAAATCAAGTTGACATTCAGGTCTTGCATTACCCCACCTTTCAAAGGTAACACGTTCCAGTAAATCCTTCACAACACAAACTGTTAAACTGAAAGACGTAATTACCACCAGTTTTAATTGTTAAACTTTTAGGCATCTCCAAGTCCCAACAACACCACCCACATATTGTAAACTCTTACCAATTACCATTAAAATGGACACAATTACTCCAATAGTTAAAATTATTCATATGACACAACATATCAATGCAGTTTCACTGATACACTGACTACTCTATGGTACCGCAAGGCTTTCCACTAGTGCTTGCTAAGCTCTTTGGAAAACTATTACGTACATCTAACAAAGAATGCATTTTCTCACAATCCAAAGAGATGTATTTCAGGTGGACTGATGACTCTACATTGCCCACAGTGTGTCTGTGTTAAATTGTTTGCAACATACATGCGAGAATGGCTACAGGAAGTTTTGGGTTGTGTATCTAGCATTGTAGAGGATGCGCTGGAACAGCGGGTTAAACTAGTTCAACACTTCCTGAGCTGCTCAGTGGGCATGAAATTCAAGTCTGACTCAGGGTGTGTGCAGTTTGCATGTTTCCCTCCCATGTTTGCAACCCCTGACATGCGTGGAAGAGGCACTGGCAAACCACTTCTATTCCTCCCTTGCCTTAGAAGCCACACAAGTGGTCACTATGGGTTGACTGCAACAAAATGGCACCTCCTTCCACCCATTTATCTAGCATTGGAAGTCACCTTGGATAAAGGGGTCAGCTAAATACTACATTATAACCACTGTACGTGACTCTGGAGAAATGTGTGCTAAACAAATGTAAATGTCTCATGTCACTCAGCTGTCAAAAAGCTCAAAAAATCCAAATCCTGTCCTTGCAAATACAAAGAAATTTCCTGTAAGTCAAAGTAGGGGTATTAAATGAAACTCCTTCTAAAGCCCTGTAACTCAAATGGGCCTGTCTTGGGGGGAGTAACGTGTCAACAGAATTACTTTTGACAGCATAAACAATTAAAGAATAAACCATTTACTGCTGTGAAAGAGTTTGATGATTGACGAGGGCAAGCAACTAACATTTTAACAATGTGGCGTACCTTTTCCACTCTCCCGCTGTTGATTTCATTAGGTAGAAATTTCTTGCCAATGGATCTCAGGTCACTCTGTGAAGAAAGATGAGCAGAAAGAGACAGATGCCTACAGATTGTCATTTCATCACATCTATAATTTCCAGGCATCTGAACCTACTTTGAAGTAACGCATTAAAAAAAAAAAATCTGTCCTGCTGTAATGGAATCTAACTCCAAAATTTTTATATACTCAATCCATTACATCATGGGTGGTTCATGTTCTCACATACATAAGCATATGTTTGTGACAACATACCTCGAATAAACCAAGTACTTACACAAGAAAACTGAATTAAATGGAATGAACAAAAGAAAACCTGGGAGAGTAGAGTGTCAGCAATGCACTTTGTATGTAAAAGATCCATGAATGTGTGTACAACTACACAGATACACACACACACACACACACACACACACACACACACACACACCAACCTACATTAAGTGCAATACAGATGATGTCCTGGAGAGACAGCTTCTCTAAGGAACCTGTACAAGCCACTACTCCCTCATCTGAAAGGTACCTGAGAAGAGAAAAAAAAAACAAACTTTGATTAAAAAGTAAACTAGTTGTGATGCAAACTTCGGCTAACACAGTTCAAGGTTGCCCACAAAATAATACATCATTAGATTAGTACAAATAAATAACTTGAAGACACTCAGACCACGGTTAAAAAAAAAAAAAAAAAAAAAAAACACAAGGACTGGTGTCAGGGTAGAATGAAAGCCACTGAGAAAAATGTGAATCAAGTTCACTAATGTTTAACATTTTTCAGAAGCTTCTTGATATGTATACCAAAAAGAGTACTTGTACAAAATATCTTTACATAAAGGTGTTTCAAAGTTCAAGGTAATACTCGCATTAATTTCAGTTCAGGCCACAATCAGGACACGTAGCCTATAGCGCCATCGTGCGGATGAAACAGTGAAATCATTTATTTGTTACATGTGACTGCATTTTTACAACAAATGACGACGTAACATTGTGTTTATAATGTCTGCAGTGTCCTGATCTATTCTCTTTCCGTATCACTCGATTATGATTATCATGTTTCACTGATCACAACTATGGACTTCGGAGGTCATTCACTTCAGCAATCGTTGCTTCTGGGTAACGAGTGTGACAAATGAATGGGACTTCTGAATTTCAGTCAGTCCTCGATCGGATAGACATAGTAAACCTTATTTCTGTATTAAAACAGATACGTAAGCGCCGAAAAAAACATCCCGTGACTTCATCAGAGACAGTTCACGTCTATGATACCGCCGAGGCCCGGAAAGAAACGCAAACCCCCCATGATCATGACAGCTTACTCAGTAGCTTAGCTAACGCTAAGCATCGTGTCAACCAACCTCCGCCGGGCCCCAGGAAGCAGCTCTGCCCAACCATTCAACTTTGCAGAGCGTTAAACACTGATA
The DNA here is from genome assembly GCF_900964775.1 of Scleropages formosus. Taxonomy (NCBI): domain Eukaryota; kingdom Metazoa; phylum Chordata; class Actinopteri; order Osteoglossiformes; family Osteoglossidae; genus Scleropages; species Scleropages formosus. Next base: position 19,961,675 of record NC_041817.1, read on the forward strand.
CAAAGCTAACAAATCCAATAATCATTTCCGTTTCACAATTTACCAACTCAACTGACCATACTAGGGCAGCGGTCGGCGCCAGGCGCCGTACTCACCAGCCTTCTTTGACCAGGGATGAGACGACGTCCTCCATTTTTCCTTTACTGATACAGTTCAAACTGTCGACGGAGGGCTCCTGACTTCTCTCCGAAACCCCATCCGTCATTATCATTAAATACGTACTTTTAGAAAGGAAAGTTGCTTATTATTACTTTATAATTCAATTAAAAAAGGTTCAACACCGTGGCAACTGTTTACACACGCCAAGATTTAAAAAAAAAAAAAAAAAAAAAAATGACCTCCGAGGAACGATTTACGTACGTATCGGGTCAAAGGTGAAAGGGCTTTACGTCTATTGCGTGTTGTGCGTGCTGTGCGTACTCCGCGTACTCCTCAGTGACGTCAAGCGGGTCAGGCGGAAAGAGACGGTGACGAAAACAACTGCGCGGGCGCAGTCCGGTCGTTTGTGCTCTGGAAAAATGGCGTTTTGGGTGACGCGATGTTCGATTTGTGTACGTTCGGTTTTAAGTTCTAGATTGAGACAAAAGAACACGTTATTTTTAAACTATTTACAGTAACATGTTCTGGTCAGAAATGTAAACTTTGCCATGTAGAAGTATGTGATTGTGAATTTCACGCCATACGCCGCGTGTTTTCAGCGAACCTGCCTGGCTGACCTGACCGCTGACGTGACGTGTGCTTTAAATTTATGCATAATTTTCGGAGAATAATCATATTCACAGACTTTACAACATCTAAAGAATAAGGAATAGAGGCACTGAGTGAGTTCGGGTGGTGTAACTATGGCTTACAGGTTTCCTGAGAAGAAATCTGTAGTCGTAGAGTTGTATGCAGTACGCAAGTTTTATTCTGGATATGCATGCATGCATGGTCATGGTTTTAATTAATTTAATGTCATACCCTGACCTGATAGCAAATCGTAGCACCCACCAAAATTATTCAAACAGTAAGAAAAAAAATAAATAAAACACAATGAATGAAGGATAATGCAACTACAGCCATTTGATTTTATGTGTTGTAAGGTGGCACTTGTGTTGTGCTACAGGAGTATAATTCAAGTCCTGAATCACTGACACTGACATTTATTAATTTAGCTGATGCTTTTCTCTGAAGAACTTATGGAACAATACTGGAAGTGCATTACAGAAGGAAACATTTGGATGCAGACATGTGGTTCTAAAGTACAGTTAATTTGTCACATTCCACTATATGAACTAGTGTACATCACATAAGCAGCTACATAAAAAGAGGTTCATCTGCTATTTAAGGAATTGTTACAAAACATTATTAAAGATTATCACACATTTACATGGTGTGTGAGTGATACAGAGAGATTGTGTTCCACTGATGTATGGATGAGTGACCCAGTGTAAGTAGTGTACCTAGCACTGTAAGTCACCTTGGTGAATAAGGTGTGTGGGCTGATAACACTACATGGAGTTCATTGGAAGTTGCTTTGGAGAAAAGTGTCTGCTAAACAAGTAAATGTAATGTTTATCGTGCACTTATGACATGAAGGGAGGAGTCTGAAAGAGATATGTTTCTTTACAGGCCATTTAATGCTTATGTTGTAATTTTATGTGGGTAATGAAGTAAATTTTTTTATAAAGTCAAAAAAAAACTTAGATCATGTGCTGTTGTGCTACTACTTTTAAAACAAAACATGTTGTTTCCAAGCTACGATGTTTTCAAACGACCAGGATTGCATGTCTGTGCCTATGCCACATGTGTGACCAGTGGTACAGTCTCCCCACAAAGTGTTCTAGATGATGGTCATACACATTCTGAAACTATGAGAACTCATTATATTTTACATTAACTGTGGAGATTAAACAGTATATACCATATAAACACATTGCCAGAATGTTAGCAGGATGACTGAGGCTGTGAGAAGGATAAACAACAGGGTGACTCAGGTTATGAGCAAGGTGAAGAACAGGATGACTGAGGTTGTGAGCAGGATGAACAACAGGATGACCAAGGCTGACAGTAGAATGAATATAACAGGAAAAACAGCTGCAATGACCGCACACACCTTGTATTATTTTTCACTCAACTGTCTTTTTGTTCAACCCTGTTTGCTGTGACTAAGGACATTGGATGATGAGGGGTTTTCTTTGTAAAATTATATTAAGATTTATTGTAATGCTGTTAACTTATTTAAAAAAGAAATATTATTTATTGGGAAAGGAAAAGGGTGTAAAGGGAAAACACAAAATATATGTTAATGAAAGAGGTAGTTGCCCTCAACCATGTTCATTATGTCCAATAGGTGGTGCTTTAAAACCATGAAGTAAAGGTGATTCCTGAAAAGTGGTGCGTGTGCGCGCGCATGCGTGTCAATGTGTGTTCTTTCTCTTTCTCTAACGATTGCAATCTTTCCATGAAGATTGTTAGAATGGATTCCAGTGATGATGGCAAAAGAAATAAACTGATTATTGCTATAAGAAGGGCATTTCTTAATTGTCCATACAAGCATTAATGGTATCTTACAGAATAGTGTTAGAAAAAGAAGGTAAAAATCTGCATCAAAATCCTGAGCTCCCTTGACTTTGCTTATGTGCAACTTTTTAATTCAAGTGGAAATAAATAAGTACAATTTCTCAAAGTAAAAAAAAAAAAAACATGTTCTTGAAATGAATCTTTGTTCCCAGCCTCAATTATGCCTGGGTAATAGTCTCTGCCCTGTGAAAGGAAATAAGCATCTTGATGGTGATTTAATACTTCAGCCTGATGGGGCCTACAAGGATTGTCACCAAGCTAAATACCATTTGTCACAGTCGGTTTCCCGAAAGCAGCGTTTCTGCTCATGCCAGGCAGTGGGCTATGGCGGCAAACACCTGAAAGAAAGCACAGTGAGGAAAAAAGTCTCCCTGCATCTGCAAACATCCGTCTCTCCATGCGTTATATAGTCCTTAAACAGCGCATTCATTCTTCTGTCCATCCGTTTATCCATTTTCCTTTATTCTGCTGCACATTAGTGTTTCCTATGAGAACCAGAATCACCATGTATAATTTACATGAGCTAGGTGAATTATACATGGTAATTTCTGAGGTGGGAATTAGATTTCCTTGTCCTGTCTTTTCATGTTCTCTAAATGTGCATTTTCACTGATTTATATTTCCTGTCTGTATGTGTTTAGGACTATGCTTATTCCCTATACAGTACATACATACACACACACACACACACACATATGATTAGTATTATTATTTACAAACGGTACATATGCAAACTGCATCATAATGGGAAATTTGGGGCCAGTTGGTAGCGTAGCAGTTAGAAATGCTGCCCAAAGGATGCAGGTTTGAATCCCACCTCCAGCTGTAGTACCCTTGAGCAAGGTACTTACCTGAAATTACTCCAGTAAAACTACCCAGGTGCATGCAGGAGTACATAACTGCAAGCAGTTTGTAAGTTTTACTGGAGAAAAGCATCAGTTAAACTAACAAATGTAAATATTGTTATAGCCAATATGTAGTTCTTTTTTTTTTTTTGTGTGTGTGTGTGTGTGTGTGTGTGCCTGTGTGTATATTTCTAATTTAGAGGAAGAATGATTTTCTTTGGAGACATTTATTATGAAGTGCGGTTCCAGTTATGAATATCAGACATCCAGGCTAAATGGTCAGCCACACACCTAAGCATAAAAGTAGATCTAATTACGCTGCTGTAGGTTAAAAACCCTAAGAGACTTTATAAAAGGGGATAAACACCTCTAATTAACTGTTCAGTCAGGATGAGACAGGCTGTTCAAGGGAAGGAGAGAATATAAAATCCAGTGAATGTAGTGTGACTAATCTTCTCTGTATTTCACTCAGAAACCCAGCACCGCTGCTTTACAAACCTAATAACGTGACTTCAAACTGCCAATTAATACAGGCATAATAATTTTACTTGTGTGTATCAAATACATATTCTGGGACTTTTTTTTCATTTTTAATTTCAACTGTTTTGTTTGATAAAACAAAAATCAAATGCCTGCTTTGTGTATTCATGTTTATTTATTTATTAAAAATAGTGTTTGATAAATTAACTGTACGAATGCTTACAGTTTTACTAGTTACAGTCTGAAAAATGACCGCAAAGCTATTGCCCATGAAGAAAATATGATATTTGAATAGTAAAATTTTACACCTGAAAATTACCTCATCCCCAAGAGTTTGTATCACTAACAGCCAGTATATCCTCCAGAGACCCAACCATTCATTGCTGTCCATTGCTGTACACATGTTTTTAAGTGTGTCTCCCAAACTGCTGGGTCCTAAATGCATTTTATAGAGGAGATTCTGTCTTTTTAAATGATACAACCTGTATGGGGCAGGGCTTAGACGAGAAATCGCCAAAATATATCCAACACTTTTTTTTTTCCTGGGTCTCTGGTGAATTTTTGTAGTCGTAAACGAAAAAAAGCCTCAACATCTTGGCCCTGCATTTTGTCTCTTTTGCGAATTTCAGCAACATATCAACGGAATGACTTTGGTGATCCGACGCGGTCCAGCGTGAGCTTCAAGGCACTTCATTTGCCAGATCATTTCAAATGACAAGAGCAGGTGTTTGGATTATTGCTGACATACCGTTGCGTGGTTCAGGGTGCTTTGTCTTATGTAAACCACCTTTCTCATCTGGTTACAATAAAGGATGCATCACAGCTACTTTTTACAGAATGATGGATTCGAAGAGCTTCGGTCTCCTGGTTCTGGACGTCAGGAGAACATCTTCTAATTACGTTTGCGGTATCATCTCGCTTTATATAAGTGCAGCTCAGGTGGGTGAGATATTACAACATCACCCCGAGGCCCTAACTTCTATGCAAACAAATCTCTTTCAGTGAAGAGATTAAGGTTTTGTAGCCTGAAGTAAAACAAAAGAGAAAATAAGCTGCACTTTACGTGGTTTTCTGTTCGGGTTCTTGATGAAAGGAAATGGAACGGAATTTGTTTTTGTCTTCCAGATGTTATGTGCACTTGAAAAACACTTTGAGTGTTATTCTAAAGAAGTTAAATATGAAAGTCAGCACAAACACACAGTGTATACACAATACTACTTTGAAACATCTTTTTATTGTATAAATAGATTTTAGCCTTTCATTTTGAATTTAGAGCAGATTAACGCGCCACCCCACTCCCAACTCATAAATACCATCTACATAAATGCAGAAATGAAAATATGGCATTAATTACAGCTGCAGTCATGGCTTCACTGGTGGTGTTTCCAAGTATGCGAAGCTCGGGTTTTCATTCAACCAGAAGACTAAGAGACTGAATAAGCTGCAAAGCAATGAGCCCGCCTGTTCAGGAAAGAAGAGGTGGAATGGAAATGGCACTAACCTCATTGGTAGGCAGCGCGTCACCGAGTGCTTATTGAACAGAACCAGGTATGTGAAGCAATTACAGATTCTGCCAACAATGCTTTTGGTCCATCTCAACTTGTTTGACTGCCGTAGCGGTGCCCTTAGAATTTGCACATTTAGCAAACGAATGACCTTCGACTTCTAAAACCTTTACATTTTTCTCATTCTTTCTTCGTTTTTTTTTTCTTATTTAAAATGTATTTTTTCCTTTATATATGTTTAAAATATTTGATCGTATTTTACATAGTTCAAAAATTTTTGCCGTATACACACGTTGATACAAACTGCTTTGAAGATGGTTGTATCTGTATTTAGTCCATTGTTTTCTACATTATTCATGAAAGGCTGGTACTTTCCTAAGACTGTCATTCAGTAGCAAATTAAAGGTGCGTATGCTTTAATGGTGTAAAGTCATTGCACCATAATCATCTTAATGAGAGAGCAAGAGGTATCACCTGCACCCGAAGTGACCCCTACTGACCTTTGCTCACCTCTGCCTTGTTTGGACCGGCCTGCGCTCTTTAGTAACATCTGGCAAAAGTGCTGCAGCTACTTTAGCATAATAAAGAGCCATTATAATGGATCTTAGTATTCCCCTCCATACAGCGCTGCACAGAACACAATCATTAATACACATCACAGCACTGCGCTGCTGCTCTCCTCAGCGGGTTCTTAAGAGTGGTTCTGGATACCACGCATAGTGTGGACTGAAAATAGCACATACCTTTCTTACATCAAGAAGAAGTATGCTGCGATTCCTATTCTTCAGATAAATAACACTTTCGTCTGGGTTGTTTACCGTAGTAACACCAGTCTAGGCGGGTACCCCTCTGGTTAATTATGGTCATATAAACTCTGCCGTCAGGGTAAAATGAAAACAGTTCATGTCTGTGAATTTTGCATTTGATTTCCCACAGATCAAGTGATCTAGAATAATTTTCTTCTAATTAAATTTCTTTCTTTAATTATGTAACACTGCTGGTGTGGGAGCACTGGAGGAAGAAAGTTACCCCCAGTATGTTTTAGTACTCTTTTTGCCTTGAAAAGAAAGCCTTAAAAAAAAAAAAAAAAAAAAAAAAAAACGGTGCCTGGCTGGTTGCAACCAACTGCTCCTTCCATCAAATTAGAATGGGAAAGGAGCAAAGGAAAATAATAGGCAATTTGCAAGGCTAATTTTGAGGCTATATACCAGCATAATAGTCAAAGTATCATTTACATAAATTAAATGTGTAGAGTTATGTGGAGGCAGTGCATGCCAGCCGCTCTGTACTTTATCTGTGGTATTGAGTCCGTCAGGATAAAACACACCAAGAGAAGATTGTGTCCTGTATCCATGGTGACGGTTGCGCTACTCTGTCAAATTTACTTGGTTCTCGACTGCAGTGAGAGGAAACCTTCCATTGTGGATTAGCATTACAGCCCGATGGAAACCTCAGAAATGTCCCTGAAACAATCTTTATAAACATTACTGTGTGACAGGCTGTTAAGCTCTCCAGAGCAAACACAAATCATTTCTTGTTTATTAGAACGACTTTATTTATCTCTGCGCAGTTTAGTATAAAGGTTAGCAATAAATGCAATGCTGTGTTGATCAGAAGTGTATTATGCTGTTTCCTTTCTGGGTGTATCGATTATTGTCCTGACCAGATTCTGCCCGACCAGAGAGCCAGCCCATGCGTGGAAACCAACTGTAATGTGAGTGAATTATTCTGTTCCTGAAACAGACAAAGGACAGAGGCTGTGAGGTGGCTGCTGAATGCTGGAGGAAAGCCAGAAGGTGGAAAGACAACTGGAGCTACTGGGCCAATTAGTGATTATTTGTGATATAAGCCAGAATCCGTGTTGCTCTCAAATCTCTCTGTGAATTTCGGAGAATGTGCTCAGGTGTGATCTCCAGTCTTGCAGTTTATGTTCAGGGTTGTCCAAGCTCTTGGACAAGAGTGTACAGTAGACAGAATCAGTGATTCATTCCAGTAAAAGAAAAATAAAGCATTCATTCATTCATTCATTCATTCAGTCAGTCACAGTTCTATGCAGGGTCACAGGGGTTTGGCGTTTATCTTGGAAGCACGGGGACATGACAGGGTAAACCCTACACACACATCTATCTATCTATCTATCTATCTATCTATCTATCTATCTATCTATCTATCTATGATCATAATCATCATCGTGTTTATTATATTAGAGTAACAACCCTACAGTTGTACAGCCAGAGTGACAGAGTGACGGGCTGGTCACAGTGCTGATACAGAATAAGGAGAACACTGAGTAAAGAGAATCAGGTGGTGAACGAACCACCACTGGGTTCATTCTACAGTACTGACACTCCTATATATTATATATATATATATATATGTATGTGTGTATATATACTCCACATATACAGTATATATTTAGGTGGCTACAATTGTAGGTCTGTGGGGTTGACTTTTCTGAAATGAAAGTATTGATTTTTTTTCTCAGCTAAAATTAATTGGAAATTTGAATTGTGAAGAAACAATTGATTTAGGAACAATTTCATTTTCAGTGGATAACGCTGCTACGACACCAAAGGCTCCAACCGGAATAATCTTTTGAAATTAAACCTATGTTCTTACGGAATGTCCTTGTTGTACAGTCATTACTATATTGATTAAAGGATTAGGAAATTACTCTAATTTTCAATTAAATCTTAACAGAATACATGGGTATTTGAATGTTGTATTTCATGCTTTGTTATTCATTAGACACACCTCTGTATTTCTGAAATGCAGAAAATAATGAAGAACACAATCTTGCAGCTGCTTTATTGGCTCAATTGTTTTATATTTTTAAGGATTTGAAGTAATATGGTAAGGTTCTAATTATGTTGCTGCATCTTTAGTAAATATAGATTTCTTTGCTGTATTTTGGACAAAAATACATCAATAAAAATACAAACTGATAACAACAGTACCTACAGAGATTCACTGGTAACTGTGCCAAGTTGGCAAAAAAAAAAAAAGGTTGGAGAGTGTCCCCAAACACACATAGTCCACCAAGATCATGTTTCACACTCATGTGTTTTATGCTGCTAGGGGGCGCGGTGGCGCAGTGGGTTGGACCGGGTCCTGCTCTTCTGTGGGTCTGCGGTTTGAGTCCTGCTTGGGGTGCCTTGTGATGGACTGGCGTCCTGTCCTGGGTGTGTCCCCTCCCCCTCCGGCCTTATGCCCTGTGTTGCTGGGTAGGCTCCGGTTCCCCGTGACCCCATATGGGACAAGCGATTCTGAAAGTGTGTGTGTGTGTGTGTGTGTTTTATGCTTTGGAGAAACTTGGCTCCATGGACCAGACCTGACAGTGCTGAAAACTCTACTCAACATAGACAGGTGTTCCCCACCCCAGGCTGCACACCCATTAAAAAACATGCTGAAAGTCTCACTGGAGACAACTATAGTAAGAATCATAGAACTTCTGCAGAAGTGGGCAAACTGACAATCAACCTTCTTCTTCTATTGTGTTGTGCATTTCAAAATGTGCTTTTGAAATTTAAATGTAATTTCAGGCCTTTTAGTGGCAGTTACGAACATAACATTTTAATTTCTCTTTTCCTTATGACCGTTTATGTCTCTTTATTCGTGAATTTTTTCCTCTTAATTTTTACATTTTTTTTTATTTATTTTTTTTATTATGGTCCAGCTCGTTTCAAGGGCTTTTATTTCATTTTAACTTTGACAGATTATGGCTACAATAAGCTTGCAAGCATGTTCAAGTTTTAGAAGACATGCGTCAGTGTTGTAAACTGTGAGCGGTAAATATAATGTAATGTGAAGTGTAAGCAGCTTTGCCAAAGATCGATTTTTTTTCTTCTTTTCAGTGGCAGAGTAATTAACAATTGTCTTTTAATAAATGAAGGACATTTTTGATTTGGGAACTCATATCGATCCCTCCCACCATGTGTTTACTCTGAACAGTATAGATTTGTTTTGACTTAATTAAGGACAGAGAACTGGTTGCAGAGCAGCTCCAGAAAATCTTCAGCACCTCACCAGCATTTCAGGGACAGCTGTGATCCACAGATATTAATGAGGCAGTCGGTCTGATTCCCAAGCCCGTCATGATCCAGGACACGTCAGACCGTGGGAAAAAATGCGGTGCGCTGTAGGTTGTGCTGGTACACCCCATCACGTTGAATAACTAAGGACCTAGAAGAGAAGAGTCTTTAATAAAGTCCATAATACTTGATGCGTCTTGAATTTCATTACAGCCAAATGCATTTTCTGCAATAAATTTTGTTTTGTACTTCAAGGGGTGTATCTTTGACTTTGAACCAAGCACTGAATCACACAGACAGGGTATGCAGAGGACGCAGATCAAACCCAACCTAGTCAACAGGTGGTAAAGTACACGACCACAGCACTGATTGAAGGCCTGTGTCTCTGGCCACTCAGGCTTGAGTTCCTCATTTGTTCCACCTGCCTTGAGCGGGCCACTGTGCTCCCACAACTCAGGAAAGTTCACGACAGCCCTGTCAGCCAGTGCTTCATCACTCTGATAATGAAACGTTTATTAAGCCAAACAGGGCTGGAACTCATTTGGCCCAAAGGTCATGCAACAGATGACCGATTTTCCCGTTTAAACAACTTGAAGCCAACGAATCAATGAAGGTTTTTAGTATCCGCCATTCTTAAAGAAGCCGAAATCCGCTGTACTCCACATATTTTCCTTATTTATGTCTCCGGCCAGTTCTGTCTATCCGGCATTTTCAGCTTGTTTTTCAACTTCTCTGAAATACTTAGGATATTTTTTATTGTTTGTGTCAGCTGTTGGAAAATTACTTTTGTTATGCTAGTTGCTTTATTGATTCACTGCTGATGGAAGTGGTGAAAACACAAGCTAATTACATTGGTCTTGTTGAAGCTATACAGTAAACATGTATGGATTTAGCACCGGTGGCAACCGGACAATATGTTTCAATCCATTTTAAATGCTAATATGAAAATGATTATCTTATTTGTAAGTGTGTTCTCTTTCTTGTGCACTTGTTACCCTCTGAAAGCTGAGTCACAGCGGTTACAGTGTTTAACATATAATGTCCCTGTGGGATTTGAGTCATTGAAGCTGCTGTATCTCATTGTCTTTGTCGCAGATTTTTTTTTCAAATATTTTTTTTTTTTTTACATTATTCAAGTTAATTGCAAAACAAAGTTCTAATTCATTGTTAATGACTGTAACGGTGATTCAATTCAAATGCTCCTGGATTCCAAAGTGCACAGTCTCATAAATTTTCTCTGTCTATCCAAAAAACAAACACACTGACAAAACTCTCAACAAAAATTAGTTTTTTTTTTTTTTCCTCCCCCACCAAGGTGTCGTTTATGACATCTTTGCCAATAATGTCTGCTATGAAATGCCATGGTTCTGCAGATTATGATGGATCAAGCAGGGTAGCTGTAGTTCCCACAGGGAAAATGTCATCTAAGATTATCTCATGTCTAAAGTTGTGTAGTTGTAGGAAGGGGGAGTCATGGCACTACAAACAGCTCTGCCAACATTAAACTGTACAGCTTATGACAAATCTGCCTTAATATGGCTAGTCAAAACTTTAAAACTCCAAATGGATGGTTTTAATGCCCAATTTCTTTGTAGCAGAAAAGGGTTTCATATTGAAATAAAAATTGCTAGAAAGATGGATGCTACTGCTTGCAATAGTAATGTGAAAACAACTTGTCTGAAAGAACGAAAATAAAGAGTGATTGCATTTTGCAATGGATGAACACAAATAAATACATTTTATAGTTTTAACTGCTATATTTCATTTTCTTAAAATCAAAGAAATAATTTTCAAGGAATGATGGAGGGGAAAAAGGATCACCTTACTTATTAATGTTAAGCAGTGCAGTACCATTAGAGATAATACATCCAGTACAATTCATTCATGAGACATTAGATACTGTCTTATTTATGCAGTTTATGCTGTTATGGGGATATCTTTTTTACTGCACAGTGCAGTGACTTTATTCTCGAATAGCAAATGAGCTTACTGCGCCTGTAAAATGTTTAAATGTTCACACTGAGGCATGAGTCTCCTTCATGTAGGAACTCATCTTAAATGTTCTGTATTAAACTTTCTGTTTGACATTCTCACTCATTTACAGAACACTCTGAGTCTGTAATTTACTTAAGATTTAAAAAAAAAGAAAAAAAAAATACAAGCTATAACCAGCTGGCTTCTGCAGAAGTGGATTCACTTATATATATCAGTTTAGAGGTCTGTTGAACAAGCTCTACTGTAGAGGAAAAGAAATTAAAAAGCTTTAAATGGCCATTACAGAAGACTTTATGTTACCTATGTCAGTAGGTACACGGCTACTCGATTAACACAGAGGCACTTGTGGACATAATTATTTACATACCTACTGTGTCCATTTAAATCACCATAACTGACTTGTCTATGAAAGCAATGGTAAGGAAGTAAAATTGGAGCCCCAGTCATTAGCTGTTATATTTAAATCTAAATTAGAGTACAGTATTTCCAAAATATTTGTCAATCATTAAAATTCCCCATCCCATCCCCATTTTCAGAACCGCTTGTCCCATACGGGGTCACGGGGAACCGGAGCCTACCCGGCAACACAGGGCGTAAGGCCGGAGGGGGAGGGGACACACCCAGGACGGGACGCCAGTCCGTCGCAAGGCACCCCAAGCGGGACTCGAACCCCAGACCCACTGGAGAGCAGGACTGTGGTCCAACCCACTGCGTCACTGCGCCACCATCATTAAAATTGTTTTAAATATTTCATTTATTTTTTTTAAGTGTTTTAATCCCTCTTGTCATTCTAGGGGTTATATGGAAAAAAAAAAATATATACGATTTGTTGTAACTTGGATAAATAACTAACTGAAGATAGAGTACCTATTAATATTAAGGTTGGTGATGGTTAATTTTGGAAAGTATAAAAAGGTGGAGCATACTTGAGATTTGAAGAATAAGAGAAAACAGTTGTATGAGGTTTAGTATTGAACAGGTGGCCAGGAACAGAGCCCTGAGGCATCCCTGAGGACAACCAATGCGTTGCTGAGACAGGTCTTTTAAATCTTTCTTTTTTATTTTTTGGAACTCAACTCATTTTGTGGAATTGCATGTGTCAAGAAGAAAGTAACAGAAAACAAACAAGTTTTTGCTTTCAGTTTTCATTTTATGAAGTAAATTGATTTATTTCCAAAGATGCTCTGTTTTATGTCCAGTCCAATGGATTGTGTGTTTGCCTATTTCCATCAGTAATTGCCTTGCAAGGATTAGATGCTTATAAATATGGCCTCAACTGAAAATTCTAAATGTACATGTTGACATATTGAACCTTTATCAGGTTTATTCGGTTTTAAATAATGCAATAAATAATACAATCCTCATACAGAATAACAAAGAGACAATATATTTCTTCCTTTCTTTATTTATTTACTTTGGATGGAAAGTAATTTAATTTTGGCTTTAATATGTATGAAGTTTTTTTTCTGCTTCAGTGATACATTTTTCTACACATTTCATTAAAAAAATGCCTAAAGTAAAACAAATTATTTTTGCCAATTTGTTCCAATTGTTTTTCAATTCCCTCAGCAGAAACTTGTTGCTTCTGCATCACTTATGATGCTGGAAATGTGCGTAATTTGTGTTTTGATGTCTTTTTCATATTTGTCAACCCAAATAACAAATCACAGCCTGTTCCTCCAGATACATCCTGAATAACATCCACAGGATCCACCCTTATCTTACAACAAACTCCATGCAACTGATGTTCCAGGCATATGGTGATATCCCGCCTGGACTACTGCAACTCTCTCCTGTCTGGCCTTCCAGCCTCTGCCATGAAACCACTCCATTTGATACAGAATGCTGATGCATGAGTCGGGTTTGACCTACCAAAGTGTTAATATGCATCCACCCTCCTTGTCTCTCTGCACTGGCTTCCTATAGCTGCTCATATCAAATTCAAGACTCTGGTTATGGCCTGCAAAACCCTCAATGGATCTACTCCCTGATATTGACAAGACCTGATCACTTGCTACACCCCAGCCAGACTGCTGCGCTCCTCCACTTGGTGGTCGCATGGACAAAAGGTGAAAACTTAAAAAGCATGAAGGCTTTCTCCCTCTCACTCAGAACTAAAGAATCTCCCTCAACATTTAATAAGGATGTTAAAATTCACCTCTTTTCAATTCACTTATCCCCTGACTTGCACGTGTGTGGACATTTTGTTAAGTATAATGTTTAAAAACAATTTCTTTAGTAATGAGAAGCCTATACGCACCTACTCATGTAATGCATACTGGTTCATACAGTGCTATATCACAAATGTACTGTAGACACTGCACTCAAGCATCACATGTCTGCATTTGAACCCCTCCTTCTGTTGGCTTAATGCACTTTTTGCATTCTTGTGTGAGATGCCTAGAAAAAGCATCTGCTAAATTAATAAACGTTAATGCAAAAATACATTTCCTTCTTTATGCTCGGTGTAAGTTTTTCCCACTTCCACATCCACACAAGTGGTGCACATACACCTCCTTAGATGAGGATGAAGGTGGTGTGAGATGCAAGGCAGGGGACAGCAGATGGCAGTGGTATCCTCCAGTTACGGCGGAAGAGATCTGAGATGAGACACAGCTGGACCGATGAAAGCGTTCTGCCGCCACATAAAGCCAACCCACATCAACCCATCATTTCACACATCATTTCTCCTAGGGTCCATGATAACGTACTTGCTCTCCGTGGCAGTGTGCCCAGCTCACGAAGCACTATGTGGCCCGAGGTTGTGAGGTCCGATTCGGCAATCCAAATCAGCAGTCCTTGGTTGGGATTTAAATATAATGAAATGAAGTGGCAGGCTGAACTAAAATGGGAATAAATAAAGAAAAAATAAAGCTATTTATATTCCTGTGTGAGCAAATGGAAATTAGTAAGGGCAAAACATTAAAAAGATATATTTCTTTTTTCCTTTTTTTACCTGCATATTGTGCATGAATTCTCCAGGAAGCAATGGCCCAAATTTTCATACAGAGATTAAGAAAGTGGGCTGTTTCCATAGCAGTTGTACATTTAAAACTTACCAAAAAAAGTTGCTGGACAAAATATACTTTAACAAATCTACTTTATTGTACTTTGTACTTCCCATAAGAAACGTTTCACAGCTTTTATCTCAGCAGCTCTGCTGCAGGTTATTATGTAAAATAAAGCAATCGTGTCATACCCTTGGCTGCACACAAAGTTTGTAATGAAAGGTTTCCACTGAAAGAGGATTTAGTGTTCTGGCCTGCTTCACATGTACGATATCCATATTAAATGTTTCATTTCTTCGTTGCGCTATTAGCATGGATGGAGGACTGTTAATGTAGTCACTAACAGGTTTGCACTGTTAGAACTGCTGTATTTTCAGTGAGAATTATAATTGATGGAAGTTTCTTAAAAAAAGATTGCCTCTGTGATTTGCTTTATTCTCAAACCCTGTCACATAATACAGGCTACATCTCTGAATTTAAAGGACATTTTTATTCATCTTTACCTGAAAATGTCTCCAGGATTGTATGGTTTTGATCAGTGTCGAATGAATAGAAAGATGGAGAACTTAAAAAAATAAAAGAAAAATGAACTTAATTTGTCTTGTCATTTACAGTACAGGATTTTTCTGCTATTACAAGCTTACTGCTCGGCATGAGAGAATTTACATTTACATTTCATTTATTCATTTAGCAGACGTCTTTCTCCAAAACAATGCATAATTACAACTCTACAGCATTTAGCTGACACTTTTGTCCAAGGTGAGTTACAATGCCAGATACACCAAAGAAAATTGTACAGTCATTTACCCATTTATGCACCAGTGGAACCGGAGCAATGCAGCACACATACTGACACACAAAACAATCAATTTAGAATCACCAATCCACCTGAAACTTGCCTTTGGATTGTTTGAGTAAACCAGAGCACACAGAAAAGACCTATGTGAACACAGGGAGAACATACAGACTCCATGCAGACTGAGCAAGGATTGAAAACATTTCCCTTCTGCACCACTGTGCCCCCAAAAATTATCATAAAAAGAACTCTTCATTACAGTTAAATGGGAAAAATAGATAAAACTTCTGTGTGCAACAAACAGTAAATCTTTTTTTCCCCAAGATACCAAATTTACTGCATTACCTTTAAAACAAAAATATTGATTTCAAAATCAAGTCTGGAATATGAAAGCCACTCTGTACACCTTTAAATCCAAGCTTAAGATCCACACGTCTAGCTATCAATGACACACTTGCATGCACCTCTTCTTCTACCCTCTTTTCAGCATCATTTTTCTTAATATTATTTTCTTCTTTATTTTGTTATTATTCTTTTATTCTTGGACAGCATGATGATACAATAGAGGTCGTCATTGTGAACATGTCTGTAACCGATTTATTCTGCATGCAGTTTGTATCCCCTCCCCGTGTTTATGTGGGTTTCTTCCCGCAATACGAAGACATGTCTTTCAGGTGAATAGATAACTCTAACCTGCCTTAACAGTGTGAATTTGTCAGTGACTGAGTGTGTGAGATACTTCCCTTCATTGGACTGGAGTCCTCTTCTGGGTGTACCCTGTTTCATGCCTTGTTCTTTTGGGATGGGCTGTGGACCCCAGAGACCCTGCAAATAATTATTACTGAGTGGCTGATTGGATTTATTATAGGTAGATGGATGGGTAAATATTCAGTTTTGAGAAACAGAGGAACTAAATTTAACAGTAAAAAGCGATATGTAATACCTCAAGTGTTCTGTTCATTCCCTTTAAATATGTATGCTGTTTTTGCTTTGGATTTTGCATAGCTACTCTAAAAGCCTGCTAAGATTTCTTCAGTTTTATTTTTTGATGTATGAACAATTTATCTTTAAACAACTTGCCTTCAGGACAAGGAAATTCAGATGGTGAATGGTCATTGTCCTTTGGCAAACTATATATGCAGTTGAGTGAAAGTTTAATTTCATTGCTTTTGCAGAGTATAGACACTTGTCCTGTTTGAGTGAAACAGCTGCGGCATTGTGTTTCTCCACCACCACAGAAGCTTCCTCTCGCATGAAAAAGTGTTACTGTTAGGGTGATGCCATCACAAAATGTCACGGATAGACTGAACAGGAGGAGGACGGGGGTGGATTTGTCAAGTGCCTGAATCAGTCTAAAAAGCAAGTCTTTATTTTTTCTTATTATTTTTTTTATTTGTAATCACGACAAGCTTGCTGGGTAATCTAGTTTACAGGAAAAATGTGCCAAGAACATTCCAGCAGGCTAAAATGTCTTCATGCAGGCTGGGTGTTTGATTAGCAGAACATTGAGAATTTGCTGCTGTTTGCATTCTGTGTCACAACTCAAGAACTTGTGATTCTGTTTCTTGAAAAAAATAAATAAATTAAAAAAATAAATAAAAAGACGTGCACTTGGTGGATGATAAAAGTGTGTGTATATGAATTCAGGAAGTGTATCAGGAAATATTAACAATAGAGATCCAACAAAACTCCGAACAGGAGCCCTCAGTTTAAGGGCAAAGACAGAACAGCCTGAAAAATGGCTTTAGGGACACTTTCTGAATACACTCTGGTTAGAGTATATTCCATCTGTATTGATAGTTTTCATCCCTCCTACCCACCACCCTACATGTTCCTCTTTCTGTGCCTGTCCAGCTGAAGATGAAAACAGTACAAAACTGCTGGAGGAAAAGTATACCAATTATGCTTATTTAAATATATATATAATTTCTTTTGAGTAGGTAAAGGACATTTTTCCAATTCTCTTGTCATTGACCTTGAGTGCTTTTCAATAAATGTTCATCACAGAGTAGAGTTTTATTCTATTTTTTGGCAGTTAGTGGGTATTTTGGGATGGTTTCAAAGGTCTACTATTTAACCTACACAGAGGTACTTAAATTTGCATGTATTTATCTCAAACTCTTATTCAGATTAATGTGCCTGACTGTTAAGACAGAGGTGCAGCTGCTGCATAATCATATGAATTTACAATATTATTTATTCTCAGTCTTCCTCCAGAAATATATATCTTTGTCATTTTCAACCTAATAGAATATACGTTTTTGTTCAGCTTGATTTTCAGTTGGTTCACAATCTATAGTAGTTAAATTATCCTAAAATTGCTTATCATTTGCGACTGTATGAATGAAAAGATGTAATTGTTCTTTAATGGCTTTATGATGTATTTTGCCTTTGAGGAAAATCATGAAGTGTTAGAGACATTTCCATCATCAAAGGACCCAGGTTCGAATCCCCACTTTTGTTCTAGTTCTCTTCACTGAGGTTTTATACTTATTTTTTATGGAGAAAAAATATATATATGCTGCACAAATGGCTAAATAATTGTAAAGAGCTTATAGTACAAACAAAATTCACTTTAGAGAAAGTAATCATAATAATAAATTGAATTAATCATTACAAACAAATCAATCTGCTTCTTTATCTGTGGTATGTATTTTATACAATGTATAGACTTTTCTCTTAGAAAGAGAATAATCACTGAGCAATGTTTTGTTGTGTGTTGAGTTACTCTGTTTTAGTGAAACATTTCTACCACTGAGTCTTATTTTCAACAAGGAAAGTGAAAACTTTTAATATGAGCTTCTTATTAGTTAGAGTAAAGCCTTCATTTACTGAGCTCCTTGGAAGCCAGATCACTCTTCAGGGTAATTCTGCAAAAGCAGCATGATATGGAGAGGTCACAGTTGGATTGCGTCAAGTGATCAAAACTACATTTACTTGTCCAAACTCAATCACGCCAACCGTGAGAAGAAGTCTCCAAAACTAATTTAATCCTAGCAAAGCCACAAAAGCTGTGAGTCCAAGAAAGGACACTTGCGAGGTTCAGACAAGTGCTTTAAATTAACCCAGTTAAGCATGACATTATAAACAACAATCATGTTAAGATGGGTTTTGTCTAATTAGTGACCACCTGTAAAAGGCCCTCTGAAGAAATCGGAAAACATGGTAACAGTTCCGCACATTTTTTGGTTGCTCTTTTTCCCCAAAGAAAGAAAAAAGAAAACATTCCTTTTTTCCAAAAATCAAATGTGTGTGGGTGAATCAAGGAGGAGCCCTCTGTGTTTTAATGAGCTCCATCTGTAGTAGTTGCCGAGGAGGACAATCACAGGGTACCGCTTTATTCATCAGCAAGCACACAGCACCGAGCGGCCTGGAGTGTAAGCAGGAGGAGGACTCAAGTGATGGAGGTACTGAAGGCTACATGCATGGCTGAAGGAGAGAGAGGAAAAAAAAAAAAAAAATCATATATTTGATGACCTTGTTTATTTTATTTCCACTTTGCTCACTTTTAAATGGCAGTTACCTTTTGGGAATACTTTGATCACTGTGCGTATGACATCCTCCTTGTTCCCTGTCCTTCACATGCGCGTTCAGTCCTGGGTAAAGTTCCAGGACAGAAAAGGACACTCTCCACACAAGTTAAACTTGTTTGAGACTTTCATATGGAAATTTTGATATTTTCTTTTACATACAAAGAATGTTTCTCAAATCTTCTCTTTTTTTAATTCCTTGATTTTTTTTTTTTTTCCTCCCCCTAAGGTATTGACAGTTGCTCTTTCTCCCCAGAGGTTTCTACAGCAGAGGGGGCCAGTAATTATTTGAACGGACGACAGACATGATTATATTGCCATTGTCCCTCTTTTAATCCGTTCGCCTACAGCACTTTAACACTACCATAATGAACTCCCTGAAAAAGCAAAGTGAACAAGCAACCCAAGGCAACAAAAAATATTTCAAATTAATTTTTTAATTCTAAATTAACTTAATACTGTTTTGATTACTTAGACACTTATCAGAGAATAAGATTATGTCTCACTTTCGGGTTTATAATGACTTAAGTTTATATAATGAATAAATGTTGTCCAGCATCTGATTTGTATGCTGAGTCACGAGTCTCTCTAACTGTGCCTACTTTAAGAAAGTAGAAAGGGAAAGGTGAGAGAGAAATGGACATCCATGTGGGCTTACCAAGGATTTTTACAGAATAAGCAAGGTCAGCTTGTGTTAAAAGCTTTGACTGTCTCCTTCCCGGGATTTAAAACCCACTGCATGCAGGTTTCTCAGTGCAAAACAAACGGCCTAAACGAATGGCATACAGCACCCTTTATTGCGGGCCAGCTTTTATTTGCCGTGGTGCTTCGGGAAGAAGGCAATATCCAAGAATGTGTTCTCGTCTCGAACACGTAACCACACCTGTCTGCTTTCTATTCATGCTTATTTTATAAACACTCAGGAGAGGCTCCGTTATGCTCTTACCAGCAGAAAACCTTCTTAGATGAACTTGCTGTTAAGGTTCAACTGGACTTGCTTTGCTGGGTCTGTCAAAGCACCAGATGGCAGTGCAAGATCATCTAGATTTCCTCCTGAAAGCTGACATAGATCATGGACAATTACCCTTGGCAATGCGACACTGGCAGACAGAGCTAATTTGCCATTTTGGGAGAGGGACCTAATTTACATTAACAACAATGTAGTTCTGCCCCCCCGCCACCCAACAGGCAAGTATCTGAAGGGAGAGCAGTGGAAGCCTGTTGGTCTTCACTTTTTTTTTTTTTGCTATACCCATGCTCGTGTCATGGTTCGGTACATCCACAGCACTCCCGGCCTCTACCTCCACTGAGCCGTACCCTTTGTTCTCAACCCCAGGCTGGCCACGACGCAAGGCCATGAGCACTCACAGTCTGACTCACCTTCCTACCTCCTTGTTTCCTGGCCCTGCAGTTCCTCCCCATGCTGCAGCGTAACCACCTGCTCCCAGGCTGCTCCAGCAGCACGAGCAACACTCCTGTACTAAGTGCCCCTGTACTACCAGAATCCCAAAAGCTTTTAGTACTGCAGCAGTTGCCTTCTAATGAAATACAACAGCATGCTGTTTGTAATGTCCTCATAAGATCCAAACATATGGGACATCTCTTACGTGTATGAGAACATATTACAGTTCTCACCTTTTTTTTTTTTAAAAACCTTTTTTCAAAAAAAAAAGAAAAAAAAAATACATCAATAAAGGTCTGGCTGAAATGCCAGGGCCATTAGAAATTCCATGTCAATATGAAAAAAAGATTCAACCTTTTGACTGCCTCTTTTAAAGCAGGATGGATTTGAAGAGGTATTAAATTCAGTCTATTACAGGCTATGGAACCAAAGTTTGGATCTCAACATAATCTCTTAATACTGTCAGATATAGCTATCTGTGCCACAGTTTAATGCTACTTAAGTAGTTGCTTTTTTATTTATTTATTTATTTATTTATTTATTTATTTATAACAATGAGGTTACATGGCCCCACAGTGGGTTCCTCTGTCTGGATTTCATCTTCAGCCACATTTTTCCTTCAATGTTGTATTTGCACCTGGCGTTGTTTCTTGTATCAATTTACTAAACCTGACAAAATATAATAGAATAAATTTAAGTTCACTCACTCTCAGTAACCACTTGCCCTGGGTAGGCCAGAGCTCATCTTAGAATCACTAGGCAGAAGGCTAAGGGGGTACACCCTGGACAGATACCAGATCATTGGAGTAAAGCCACAAACACTGAGAAACTGCAGGTAATTTGGAAAGGCCAATTCACCTGAACTGCATTTTTTTCAACTGTGGGAGGGAACCAGAGCACACCCACACAAACACAGGAAGGGTATGCAAACTCTGCCTGGACTGAGGAAGATTTGAACCAATGTCCAAACAGCCCAGCTGCTGTGATGTAGTAGGCTTCCTGCTGTGCTATCTTGCTGTGGTAAACCTGAATTCAAGTAAATTTAAAAAAAAAAAAAAAAAATTGAAATGCGTTCAAAATATGTCACATGCATTCATGTGAGTTAGAAATATAGTATGTATCCCAGAGTACAGTTTGTGTATAGTAAAATACAGTATTATATAATTTATTAGAAGTTAATGCTTGTACCAGGAGGTGTGGTGGCACAGTGGGTTGGACCACAGTCCTGCTCTCTAGTGGGTCTGGGGTTCAAGTCCTGCTTGGGGTGCCTTGCAGCAGACTGGTGTCCCATCCTGGGTGTGTTCCCTTCCCCTTATGCCCTGCGTTACCGGGTAGGCTCTGGTTCCCTGTGACCCTGTATAGGACAAGTGGTTCTGAAAATGTGTGTGTGTGCTTGTACCATGTATGACTAACACACCAAATGGTCTACAGGTAATATTGTAATGGTACAAATGAAGCTGTATGCCTAAGAGACTTACGGAATAAAAACCTGCAATGCCTTTAATGGGTATTTTGGAGTCTGTACGCCATAGCAACATATGCTGAAATTCAGCGCTTTTGAATTTATTTCCTGCTTCTTCTACACTCATACCTTTTGACCCAACAGGAGGTGCAGAGAGGCAATACATTTGCCTATACATTTCAAAGGATTTAGTTCTAAATAACAGGTAGATATTTGTCATGTCAAAGAAGACCTTTATTTATAACTAAGATATTACATATATGCGGAGGCAGCATGGTGGCATCTAAAGACATCCAGTTCAGGTGGATTTGTGACATCCATGCCTGCTGTGTGGTGGGTCTGGGGTTCGAACCCTGCTTGGGGTGCCTTGCAGCAGACTGGTGTCCTGTCCTGGGTGTGTCCCTCCCCCTTTGCCTTGTGCCCTGCGTTGCTGGGTAGGTCTGGCTTGACCCCACTCGGGACAAGCAGTTGTAGACGTTGGTTGGTGATGTTCGCTTACCCTTCTTGTGTGAATGAGAGAGTAAGTGTGTGGGGCTACCCAGTGATGGACTGAGATCCTGTTCTGGTGGTACCCCTCTGAGCCTTGAGCCCAGTGCTTCCATGATAAGCTGTGGTATACCACAACCATGCTCTGGACAAGTGGTAATTCAAATTGGATAGATTTACAATATGAATACATAAGAATACATATGAATATGGATATATCTATATAGTGTACAGTCCTAGCATATGTTTCATGTGGCTTTAAATTGACCATAGTATGTGTGTGTGTCTATCTTACAGTGCTCTGATACATAGATGAGTGAAGGATTGATATGGAGTTGTGATGTGGTCTGTCTGGAACTGCAAATCACCTCGAATAAAGGTGTTAACTAAATACCATGTAAAAATCATTATGTGTTGCTTTTGAGAATACTGCCTGTTACATGAATAAATGTAAATATGAATGAAGTTTATACATCAGATAAAATTAGTATGGTAAAACACCTGCCAAGCTAAATGTTAAAAAATCATTAGAATGCAATTGTGATAGATAGATAGATAGATAGATAGATAGATAGATAGAATATGATATTGCTTAATATGACTCTACAGGAATGATGTGCTAGCATTATACAGTCTTTCAGAAGGAAGGACCTCTTCTAATTGCAAACAAGCTATAAGAGGAGCACCAGAGGGAGGCCTTGGATTTACCTTAAATGGGGAAGAAAGAAAAGAAAGAAACTGCGAAAACAGACTTTTCAGTCGCTTAATTTAACCTCTGTTTGCACAGCACACCTGCCTTAAATGAAGCCGAGGTAATTTAAATCTCCATTTATGGAGCTGGTTTCTGTTTGCAAGGTTGACTCTCATTTTGGTCTGTGGGTGCTACTGAGCAAGCGGTAAACAAGAGCGCCATCTCATTGAATTGCAAATTTGTGCTATTCGTCTTTCTTGAATAATTTAAGTCTCTTAAATGAATTAATACAACTAAGTGCACCGCTACTTCGTCACGGATGTAGGCACAGGTGTTGCTTTTGCAAGGAGTCAAGCATTAGCTGAGGAAAGGAAGCATCTCAGATGAGATTAATTTGACAGTAAGGACCAAGTATTGTACAATATGCATCTACACCATGTCACTGCAGAGTATTCGCTCATAAAGAAGTGTATATTCATACATTCAAGCCTGTTCATGTGGAAGCCTTGAATTTAGAGAAAAAATATCTGTCAATAACTGGAAAAAAAGTGAAATCATACCTCCGTGTTCATTCCTTGAGTTTGAAAATCATGCTGCTGGATATAAATCAATGTGTTTGGACCTCAGTGCAAAGGTTGATTGTGTAGACTGAACCAGTTTGAAATAAGATCATGAGACTTTACATGCTCAGTTTGCTGGTTCAGCTCTTAGAAGTTACAGCTTTGGCCTTTATTTATTTATTTATTTATTACCCCCCAACCTTCAGTAGCGCTACGGTGAGTCAGTACATCCAGAGGCACAAGTCCGCAATAGAGCTGTGCAATCCAAATCCCATTGTATAGAAGCAATTGGCGAGTTTGGTGTTTGTAAACCAATTACTGTAAGGTAGATGGAGTAAAAAAAAAACAGGCCACCTTTTTATTGTGCATTTCTGCTTTTCTGTGATAAATTTCTAATCTTATAATTACGCGGCAGGTGTTATTATGGAGGGGTGCGGTGGCGCAGTGGGTTGGACCACAGTCCTGCTGTCTGGTAGGTCTGGGGTTCAAGTCCCACTTCGGGTGCCTTGCGATGGACTGGCGTCCCGTCCTGGGTGTGTCCCCTCCCCCTCTGGCCTTACGCCCTGTGTTACCGGGTAGGCTCCGGTTCCCCGTGACCCCGTATGGGATAAGCGGTTCTGAAAATGTGTGTGTGTGTGTGTGTGTGTTATTATGGAGTGTATGTTAATAAATCAGGGCTTGCATGGCAATGAGGCAATGAGGTTGTTGAGTGACAATGGGAGTGCCAAGGCACATTAGAAATTTCCTTTTGTAAAAACCTCAGCTGTGCATAAAAGCTTTAACTGTTGCCTTTTTTTGAAATCTAAATGATCTGCCAGACCATGAGTGATGCAATTTAAACGTGAGCTTTTTTTGGAGCAGGGGGGTCAACCTTTAATCCATTTAATAGTTCAATTATTACTTCCAGTTGCTGCAGGTGACCCTTCCCACCAGGTATTTGTCATTTTGCTATTTCAAGAGGTAAATAGAACCCTCAAGGCTTTGCAACATCAGGAATAATATTAAGTGCAGCTACTAGTATAATGGTTACAGCTACTGCTGTTGGACCCAAAGGAAGCAGGTTTGATTTCCACCTCCAGCTGCAGTGCCCATGCTCAAGGTAGTTACCACGGATTTCTCCAGTACAATTAACCAGCTGTATAAATGGGTAAATAATTGTAAGTACCTTAATATTGTACGTTGTTTTGGAAGAAAGTGTTACCCGAATGAATAAATGTAAGTAATCTGTCTCTGATGTGAAATAATTTTGCCTAATAATTATCAATATTGAACCTGTATTTAGTCAAAGCTATACTGTAACTGCTAAGCCTCCTGGAATAATGAAAAAAAAATGTTTTGAATTCAAGTGTGGTAAGTTTGTAACTACTGTATTTTTGTGAGATGCAATTGATACTGAGCACATTAAGATAAACTGGTTTCATTGCACAGGCAACCTGCATACATCTTTTTTTTTCTTTCTTTTTTTAAATCAAATATGAAATCATAATGTTGGCCCAGTGCAAAAAAGAAAAAAAAAAAAAAAAAAAAAATCAGCAAACATCCATTACAACATCACTTTGAAAAATGGTTTAGAAAGTTGGTTAGAAAAAAGGACTTGGAGAGCAACAGTATCATAGCATACTGTCAAAGCAGAAAGTTAGTGTTTGACAAATACAATGTCTTTTCTGTGGACACTGCAAAAATACATGGTTAAAAATAAAAAGGCACAAAGTGCTATATAATGTTGTGGTGTGCATGGGTGGTTGCCAAATTAGCTGAAGTAATGCAATATCATGTGAGGCATGCATTTTACAGGTGGCATTTACAGTAAAAGTGTCAAATTTGCAGATCACACTAAAGGTCTGTCTGAGACACAGCACAAACGACTGAAGTCATATTTATAGGGAAGGTGTTATTACCCAGAGTCCTGGCTGAAATTCAGAAGCAGGCACAGAATTTCCAGATAAAATTTAATATAAGCAAATGTAAAAAAGTCTTATGCATTGACAGGAAATCTATTTACCAAGACAACTTTACAGGCCCTATAAACAAATTCTACAGCACAGAAATGGATGTAGGACTTATTTCATGACAAGTGCAAAGCAATATGCTGCTGCAATTACCCCGCAAACAGAATATCAAAGATATAAAATAGCGGAGTTAAAATGTAGAATATAGAGATGTCATTCTTCGGCTGTACAATTGCTGTAGTCTATGAAAGTGGTCACTGCACTTGAAAAAGGTTTATTCAGACACATGAAAGGGATTAGCAAATGGCACCACCATTTCACCATAATCTCTGACTCTAAACAGATTGCTTTCGAGGACAGACTAAAAAGCTGGCTCTCTTTATCCTCTGCAAGTGGGGGCTGAGAAAAGATTTTATTTAGACATCGAAAATCATAAGGGGCATCGCTAAAACAAAGCATGATGGGTACTTCAGGCAGAGTTTGGTCTGCAGAAGAAGAGGTCAGGGGAGTAAATGAGCTAAAAATAGACTTTTACGGCAACCCTTGGAAATTCATCTTTATGCAGAGGGTAATAAACATTCAGTATAAGCTGCCAGGATTTTGAGATGAGGGCAAAGCCTGAACATCGTTAATATTAGTTTTAATATAAGTCTGATACAGTTGGAGATTTACGTTAGATTTTGTCCAGGGACAAGCTAATATGTCTTCCAAGTGCACTCATGAATCACGAGAATCCGTGTTCTAAAGGTCATACTTTGGAAGTAGAGTCCCAGTCCTATGTTTAGATTTTTAAGAATAGACACACAATCATGAATATGTGTTGTACCCCTAATAAACCGTGGTGTGTGAGATGAAATGCCAGTGTACCCTAAGGATTCAGTTTAGAATCTGGACCCGTGACTCAAATTGTTGCCCATTGGAGACACAAAGAACAGGGTACTTCGCTCTGATTGCTTCAGTGATAACTACACAACACACAGCGGAGCTGCAGAACTTACACAGCAGGTGGAAACATGCAGGTGGGCTTACAAAGAACACTGATAGAGAGCAGAGAAAAGGTACATGCTGTGTCTCCTGAATGGAAAATATCAACCAGAAATGGACTGAAAACTGGAACGTGAACCTCAGAACAACTTCTATGAATGTTAGAACAAGTACAAATGCCCTGGTGCCCCCAACCACCAGCCCCAAGATTGCAGGTCACATAGTAAGAGTTGTACAATATCAAAATAAAAGATTTATCATCTAAATTCCAGCATCCAGTTGTGGAGGCCTTGCTTTTTTGAATGCTTCAGACAAATCACTTCTCTCGTAATGTTCATTAAAATCTCCTTATACTGAAGAGGTTAAGATGGCTTGACAAGATCAACACTTTTATTTTATTTTATTTTATGTTTTAATCGCTTGCCAATCCACTCGTAAAAGAACAACACAGGTCTCTGCCCTTAACCTACCTGTCAGATATTGTACTTAGTGTTCCAGTCCTATTGAAAGTGAGTGCGGAGAGTTCTTTCGAGTTTTTACCTGAGAGTGTAGCTTTCAAACTGGGCAGAAGCCAAGGGTTCTGTCATTTTGCTAGATATATCAAAGAAAGAAACACTTCTTTAGCACAAAGTGACAAGGGGTAGGGGGGGTTGGCTTCTTGCTCTCTGTGGTTCACCCATATCTAACCTGTCATGGGATGGAGTGGATTGCAGATTGACACACTGTCAAGTTTTCACCAGGCATGCTTGCGCCTTACACCGTTTGAGATGTAACAGTGGAATTCTGACTCGACTTCCAGCATATATTTGCCCGACCTTGAATCCATACCTTGGAGCATTTATGGGTGGCTAGGTGATGTGATGAGCTGGCAAGGGCTTCAGGTTTCCATCATTCTGTTTGTAATCTTAAAATTCAAAGACACCAAACTGTCCCTTTATTAGTTTTTTATATATATATTTTTTTTTTTCCTTTAGAATTCATGTTTGATAGCAGCAAGCAGAAGATGGAAAATGGGTAAACATCATTAAAAGTAAAGCTTTGTGCATGCTCTCTGTAGTAGCTTGAGGGTGGGGGGTGGGGTAGTAAGGAGGTGGTATTTGGTGCTAAGAGACAAAACAAAGCCGTACCTTTACAACACTGAAAACAACAACAGGTCAGCCCCAGTAGTTAAGCTCTCAGGTAAGACAAACATCCTTTCCTATCGCAGCTGAGAATTCCACCGTCAAATAATGATGGAGTTGTTTGTTTGGTTGGAGGCAGTGCCCCTAAAACTATGTAGTTTCTACCATTTTCAGATAAAGTTTCAATACAATTCAGAAATCCTCTCCCTCCGAATACCTGTCAGTAAAAATACATATGCTTACGTATTTCACGGATGCTCAGACATTGAAATAAATTTCAGATTTATAAAATTCATTACATTTTATACTTATTTTAATTATTGCATTCCAGGATTGGCAGCGCAATAGTATATGCATGTATGTAGATATTTCTGCATGTGCATATGTGTGTATGTAATTTGCTTTATCTTACACTTTCAGCTTCCCCGCATACCCTTGGATTTGCTTGCATTTCATGATGTTTTCAAAACCTTGCTATGGATATCCAAAACACAAATTCAGGTAGTCCCCGATTAACGATGGCTCGATTTATGATTTTTTTTCAACTTTATGATGGTGAGCTGGTGATAGACATTCATCAGAAACCGTACTTCGAATTTTGAATTTTTCCAGGGAAAGCGATATACGGAACGATACTCTCCTCCCGCGATGCTGGGCAGTGGCAGCAATCCACATCTCTCAGTCTTTCAAGCAGAGGTGTGTATTAGGTGTATTAAATGCATTTTCGACTTACGATGGGTTTCGCGGAACATAACCCCATTGTAAATGGGGGCCACCTGTAATTAGAAAAAAGGAGAGTTACACTGTAAATTGACCATTTTCCTCTCTAACTGAGATATCAGTGCTAATTAAATATAGATGAAAAAGATATATTCATATTTGACATCATTACTACTCTGGGTTCAAAGGGTAAAGATGGGAAGATCATTAGGATTCAAGTAGTTTGCTACACAGTTGAGAAATAGGAGGGAAGATATCATCATCTGCAGCCATCACAACCCTTTTTCTTAATTAGGACATCAGAGAAAGTTGCTTCAATGAAATGCTTTGTGACTTTTATATTAGTGTTGTGCTCACAGATTGTGCTCACAGATACCTTATGCCATCTCTGAAGCTACAAAAAACATGTAGTCTTTTTAGACCATTTAATGGATTAGAGGAGTTTGGGTGACAAATGAGTTTAAAACTGAGACATAGTGCATTCTACATATGGGTTAACTGACTAAGAGAAGTAGCTTAGTAACTAGTAGTTATAGATTTGAAAGAGTGCAGAGTGCTAGATTTGTGGGGGTAGCAAATGTATTCACAAAACTGAATAATGCTTTTAAAGTCATTAGGCATGCAGACATTTTGCCACAGAACACACTTGTCCTGAATTTCCCATTGTTAATGTTTTAGTGGTTTGTTGCATGTTGGCTCATCGTAAAAATACAAGAGTATGACTAATATCTATGACTCTCAGTTATAACTGTACTGCTTTCCAAACACTCTTGAAATTCATGTTTTTCCTCCAGCCATCTGGATTGAGGCTTCGCACTTTTAAAATGTTTTAATCTTTTGGAACTGGGTGTTAGGACTAAGGAGTTAAATTAAATGCAGTTGGAAATTTACAAATTAAGCACATTTAGGATAGTAAATGAGTCAAAATGTTGAATCAAAGTCAAAAATGAAGGCAATAGATAAAGAAACCGTTGAAGAAAATATATGTACATTGTGTTTTTTTATAGTTTAATCATTAAAATTTACTGATGGACTGATCACTGCAATTTGTAAGTTTGTAATAATATACATAAAAGCTTTGCATTGTTTATTGAAATGCTCTGTTATGGAAAGTTCTCACTACACTGTTATTCTAAACTGACTGTTCTCCATATGGTCAGTAATTTACTACTGCAATTATTCAATTGATTGGAAGGGTAAAGAGAGGTGTCAGACTTTTTTTTTAGTTGGATGAATGACCTGTCCTTTAAATGGTCCATCAATTCTGTAAGCTGTTCTGACATGCCCCATTACTACTTCCCTTTTTGCATGTAATTATAGGCAGTACAGCAGAACTGACAGAGGTAGATGTGGGTTTGATTGTACTGAAGCATTGGTGATTGGAGCTTATTAAAAAAAAAAAAAAGCCAAAATTGCTAGCACAGTACCACTAGAGCAGAACGATGGATTGAAAAAAAACAACCAACAAAAAAGGATTTTCTAAGTAAGGATGATCTGAAATTATGATCTAATGTTCGTTTCTGGCCTTCAGAATTTTACGTGGTATGTATGTGTTCAACCATAGGTTTAATGCTCCCAAATATTCAAAAAACCATAATGAAGAAGAGGATATTTATTTTTCTATATGTGTATGTCCTTTGGTTTCTTTCCACAGTCTGATAAGGTGAATTATTATTCTAAATTACCCTTGATTTGTTTGTGAATGACTCTGTTACACTACCTTCTACATTAATATGTAAGTGTTAAAACATAGTGCAGAAATGAGTAAAATAGCAAATATAATGAATAATTTGTAAAGTGGTTGCTACTGTCACTGTAAATCTGTGTGGATTTACAAGTGTTCAGAGTAACCGTAGAGAAAATCAAATCTAAATTGGTTGCCCAAATCAAGACACCTTCTCTGATGTAGTTGAGATCTTTTCAAATAATCTATTTCTTCTCTTCCGTTTCTACCTACCTCTGCACTTCACTGCCAGTGACAAAGTGCTCTTACTTATTTATTTGTTCCTCCCCTTTGATTTTACTACACACAATCTCTATTAGTTTTTCCTTTTAGTTAATGAAAATAAACAGTTGAAGTGCACTAATTAGGTTTACTTCAAAATTTTTCTTCTTCAGTGTACCGTTGAATGTTCTTACAATCAAAAGATGTAGTGTACCCTGTCGCTTCTTTTGCAATGTGACTTCTGTCCATAACAAAACTACAAACACGGCCTAAAGCTATCCACAACATGATCCGTTCTCTCTTTTTCTGAGTGGAAATTTTATTTTCCTTTCAGGTTCAGGTCAAATTGACACCAAACAGGAACAGCATTACTATCCTGGATAAAATACATTTATTTTTCTGTTAATTTTTTTGGCAAAAAAAAAAAAAATATATATATATATATGTATATGTATATATAGCATAGACATCAAGACATATTTCATTTTTGGTTTAACAATATTTTTTTATTGTCATTTATAGATTTAATGCTCTTCCTGATATGCACATGCCTATGTTGGAGGAAAAGAGAGGGTTCAGGCATCAGTCATTTTCTGTTTTTACTGCATTTCAGTTAAGTCAGAAAAAATGAAAAGAAGCAGTTGAAGTGCACCGAATAGGTTCATTTCAAAATTCTTCCTTTTATTATTCTGCACATATAGTGTTGTGGTCACTGGGACCGCAAACAATAAGGAAGTAAAGGGTCTCTTAATAAAACATAATGGTTAAATGTGATCCCAAAAACCATGTCTGTACAACAATACTGTAACATTACTTTTTAAAGGATGTCTATTTTCTGTGGACCCGTCCGGGGTGTGTCCTCTCTCCCTCTGACCTTACACCCTGTGCTGCCAGACTAGGCTCCGGCTTGCCGCGATGGGAGAAGTGGTTTCGGACACTGTGTGTGTGTATTTATTTTCTGTGGATTTTCAGTGAAGTTTCTGTAAGAATCCTCTCCATCATGCATCATATTCCATCATTAAGCATCTGTAATAAAGCATGAGAGGTCAGCACATTGTTGGCACACAATGGTGCTCAGCTGCTTCTTTTTGATACACAACTTTGTTTTGTCAGGCAGAAAATGAAAGCAATTTGTTTTCAGCTTTTGCCTCCCCACAAAAACCCATTCCTCAAAATATCTCTGGATAGAAATCATGCTTAATCAATTCCCTCATTAGTAAGCAACTTCTGCACTATGGGATGTGTGTTTCTGCATGTGTGTGAAAGAAAGTGGGGGGAAAAAGCAGGATGAACGGCTTGTATTACCCAAAACAGGATTACATCTTCAAAACAGCTCATGATATTTCAACACACTTGACTCCTTGACAAATATAGCACCCAAACCTAGTACCACAATGAGCACCAGAAGTTGTAGCAGTGTGTTGAGAAGCAGGTATCAGAAAGGGTTCAGCCAGCACCACCACACCCAGGGTGGGCAATGGCACATACTGTAAAAACTCCCAGAATGCAACGGCTTAATGGGATTTGCCTTCACATTAAACACTGTGCTTTTTGAGAAAGTGACTCAGTAATGTGCTTCAGTGGATGGTCACATGGTAGAAGTTCCATTTCTGCTGAAGCATGTTATTATATGATGCTAAGCACATCGCTCACTTAGATGAACAAAGTGGAAATGTGTGTTTTCTTAACCAAATAGAATACACAGCTAAATAATGCAGCATGAATAAAAGCTCAAAGCACAAAGATGTTTTTGGAATACATGTAGAGGGGGAGGAAATACAGCACATTTGTGTCCTTATATACATGTCAACAAAAATAATGTTAGCACACTGCCTCAAAGTGTACAGTTTTCTCAACACTCTGCTACAGTATCCACATTGCTTACCATCTTACTCAGTGGAGGAGACCCTGAGGGGGATAAGGAAAATAAAGGGTTTGACATTATATGCAGAGGTCTGAGTGGATTCTGTGTAATTATTATACTGACAGCAGAAGCAGTGATTCAGAATAATAATAATAATAATAATAATAATAATAATAATAATAATAATAATAATAATAATAATGATGATGATGGCGGCATGGTGGCACAACGAGTAGTGCTGTTGTCTCACAGCGCCTGGGTAGTGCAAGAGGACATGGTTTCGATCCCAGCTCAGTCTGTGTGGAGTCTGCGTGTTCTCCCTGTGTCTGTGTGGGTTTTGTCTGGGTGCTCTGGTTTCCTCCCACAGTCCAAAGACATGCTGGTCCAGTTCCCCCATAGTGTGTGAATGAGAGAGAGTGTGTTCCACTGATGTATGGATGAGTCACTCATTCTAAGTAGTGTATCTAGCAGCGTAAGTCACCTTGGTGAATTAGATCTGTGAGCTGATAACATTACATGGTGTTTATTGGAAGTTGCTTTAGAGAAAAGCATCAGCTAAATGTAGTTGTTCTTATTATTCATCCCTCCATTCAGTGTTATTAATTGCTCATCCCTGTTTGCCAAGATCCGGAACCTATCCCAGAAATCACTGGGCACAAAGTTGAGGGGGATAAACCCTGAAAGGGATGCTAGTTCATTGCAGGGTATATTTCATTAAAATGATTATTACAATTTTTTTTACCTGTCCTGATGATTGTACCTACAGTGAACACCAGAGGGCTCCCATCCCTGAGTTCTTGTCCTGCACACCTGTCTGCAATTGTGCAATCAGGACAACCTCTACCTTTAAAAGGAAGCTGATTCCAAACCCTCAATGTAGGATGTTGTTTATTTGCTCCTGCGCACAGTGGCTGTCTCTGTTTTGACCAGCATCACTATGCCCTCAGTTTTGTTCCTTAGGGTTTTTTTTTTTTTTTTTTTGGGAAGTTTGCACATTTTTGGCACTGTAAAAAAAATTCTGTGCTCGGTTTGATTCACCTTTACCTCTCCTGTCTGTGTTATGTTCCCTTACACTCCTGTCCACATTGATTTACTATGTTTGATAATCAATTTGCAGTGATTTGTCTATTTAAAATACTGTATAGTGTATTACTACTATAGTGTTCCAGGGTTAGAACCTTCATTGAGCGTACAACAACAGAAAAGAGTTAAAACCAGGAACCCAAAGACAGAAAGAGCCGTAATGATCACATTACCTGCTGCCACAGACAAAATACACATAATGCCTTCATGTCTAAGCTTCATCCCGAAAGAGAACCATTTGGAAACAATAAAAATTTTTGAGTAAGTCCTTTTCTAACACAAAATGTTATATTCGAGATCAAACTTACACAAATTAACCTGCATACCTAAAAATATGTTGGTTAATATACTGACTGTTAAAAAAAACACACACACTCACAACACATCACAATCTGTTATAGAAAAGTTTTTTCCTGAAGTCTTAAGTTCGAACAATTATGAGGTTTACTTCACATCATCCGATCATTGTCCTTCAGAGAGAAAATCTGGAACATTTTGTAATGATTGGTTCTCACAGATGACGATGAAATGGTCATGAAGCATGGTACTGTCCGTGGTAAAGCATATGCTTAGTAATTTAATTGGACTCATTGCTCCTTTGGATTTTTGATCAATGGAGTGACACATTTATAAAATAAAATAAGCTGTAAGCAATTACACCACTGAGCCATGATGGACATGAAAGTAAATCGTATTTAATTTCATACAGTGGCATTTCTGAAGGGAGGGGAAACACTTGAAACACACACACAAACAATCATACAAATTTAAATCAATTAATTATGCTCAAATCTTTAATAGATACACCAAATGTATTTGATGTTATTGGACTGATTAAACTTGTCTGAAGGCTCTATCAGCCATTCTGGAAAGATTATGAAAGCATTTCCATAATTTAGGCAAATATGAAGTTACACTGACTTGTATGGCTCCACCTTCAGGTTTTGCTTGACTTACTGTATCAATATTTGCCTAATTGATTCCTCCCTTACAGGCGACTCCAGAGTGGGTGCACGCTTACTGACTGACTGAGTGTGTTTGAGTGCTAAAGTGCTTCATGGGGATAGTCACACTAAGGCACATATGCCATGCAGAAACTCCAGTACATTGAAAATGTTTTTTTCATTTTTTATTTTCCCCTCACAATGATGCTCTTTTTGATTTATGAGTTGCAGTATGACAAAATATTTCCTGTCTTATACATGCCTATAAAAACTTAAGCAAACTTTATGTATATGGCTATTACTAAGCTGGTAACTGACTGCATCAATTAGAATAAGTGAAATATAATGACAATTATTATTGAAAGCATTAAAATTAAAAAGGAAAAAAAAATGCTCCCAACAGCAGCAGAGTATTCTCCAGGTATGGTAAACTTCTGCTGCATGGAAGAATATCGAACACGCTGTGAAATGCAATTGCATAGTGCAGTCAGTAAGTTCTAAGACTGGCTACCATGTCAAGCTGCCGTACTTGGAGGCTACCTGTGCATGCGTGTTACATGTGAAACCTTCATCATAACAACAGCATTAGTAGTACACAGCACCCACTCTTACTGTCTGAACCATGTATACAAATATATGTACATTTTTATACATGGTTCAGACAATAAGTCATGGCAAGTCATGGCTATATATATATACACACACACACACACACACACACATTTTCAGAACCGCTTGTCCCTTACGAGGTCACGGGGAACCGGAGCCTACCCGGCAACACAGGGCGTAAGGCCGGAGAGGGAGGGGACACACCCAGGACGGGACGCCAGTCCGTCGCAAGGCACCCCAAGCGGGACTTGAACCCCAGACCCACCGGAGAGCAGGACTGCGGTCCAACCCACTGCGCCACTGCACCCCCTAGTATATATATATATATATATATATATATATATATATATATATATATATATAATATATATATATATATATATATATATATATATATATATATATATATATATATATATATATATATATATATATATACACACACACACACACACACACACACACACACACACACACACACACACACACACACACACACACACACACATATGGCCATGACGTTGAGGTGGAGCACTTGTTTCACTGATGTATAAAAGATAACGACATGTTGTTTACAAAAAACATGCAACAGTAAAATGTGGTTTTATATTGAAAAACAAACAGATGCTTACCTTGGGGAAAATGGAACCTATGGCAAAAGGGACTTATGGTAGTTGGAGTTCTTTAAATACTATCTGGCAGAGTCCATGTGAGAATGAAAAAAAGACGATAGAAGTAGAAACATTATTTTATGTTACCTGGACTAAATTGCACAGCTGTGAAATACAGCGTTTGTAAAATTAGGTTATTTAAGTATTATTTGTTGCATTTTTTTAAATGTAAGATGGATAATTTTCAAATTAACTGTATGAATGGAAAGGCTGAAGGCGGAGTCTATTGTAGGTAGTTTATTCATCTTAGAGGAAGAAAGAAGAAAGGAAAAAAATACATATACATATGGTACACTGTATTGGTGTTAAAACTGCAGTGTTATTCAGTAGTGTAAGTTTTAACTTTGAATATAATCCATGTTATGGGTTACTTGCCCCTGTTAACAGAGCATTGGGACATTTACTGAAGAAAACAAACCTTTGCGGATCCACACCACCTTCATGCTCACCTCACTTATTTGACCTAACTGGGTAAAGGGTATGCTTTATTTGCATTTGTTCCTTCAGTTCATGCTTTTCTCAAAAGCAATTGGCTTACAGGATAATTACAATATTTTGCCCATTTATACACCTAGTCAACTTTTACTGGATCTATTCAACATAAGTATCATACTGAAGGCTACTACAGCAGCAGGCCTGTTTATTGGTTAGAGGTCCAAGGTTTGAATCTGCTATACTTCATGATTCATTTGAAAAGCAGCTCCTCTGCGTTTCAGAATGATACAATATGTTATTTTATTATGTTTTTTCTAATTGTTTTAAAATATAATTATTGTGAAAATAAAAATCTTTACCTCATTATTAAACTCATTTCACTACAGTTAAACTACTAAATGCCACTGATGTCTGTAATTACTGGATTAAATTTAAATTTAAAAACAAAATCCAAATTTGTTTATTGTTGCTAAAATAATTTAATTAAACATGGTAGTAGTTTTGAAATCTGTATACTGGCAGAAATACTATTTGCGGTGAAGGAGTATATGGTATGAATCAACTGTTTTGGCTGGCCTTGTTTGTCCTAGGCTTGGATGAGAGAATGTTTTTCTGGTATCACGTCATCACTGGGGACCCTGTGGCCACCTTCAGCCCTCCTTCTTCCGCTCCAAACGCAGCTCAGCGGAGACAATGACCAAACATCTTGTGTTTTCTATATATTAAGGAAAACAGATGGTAGAGCATTGAAGCCAAGGGACCTGTGACTCAAAAGTAGCATGATCATCTCCCAGGAGGCCCACCTGCTGCACCCTTGAGAACAGTGCATACCGTGAATTGCTTCAGCAACAGTCCCAGAAGAATTATTAGGTTTAATTACACAGGTTTTCAAAATCGAACAAGTGTTTTAGATCTTAAAAAGGGCAAAGATTATATGTAATTTGCTGATGTAACATTTTACATAAATTATTCACATTCAGTTTCAATCTCTATTTTGTGTAATCGACTAGCACTCTCCGAAACCACATGTCCCAAGTGGGGTTGCAGCAAACCGGAGCCTAACCCGGCAACACAGGGCAGAAGGCTGGAGGAGGAGGGGACACACCCAGGACAGGACGCAAGTCCGTCACAAGGCACCCCAAACAGGACTCGAACCCGAGACCCAGGGAGCAGGACCCAGACAAACCTGCTGCACCACCACACCCCCGCCCCACTAGTGTTTATGTTGAGAGAATTATGTAGTCAGAATGATCACACAAATAATTCCATATTTTAACATTAAAGATAACAGCAAAAGGACAGTAGTGCAGTGCGTAGCGCTGGTGGCACACTCTCCTGGCCTGTGGGTTCATACTTAGGCTTGAATCTGGCTCATGAGTTTGCATGTTCTACCCATGTTCATGTATGTTTTGTCTCCGTGCTGTTTTCCTCCTACAGCGCAAAGACGTGTTTCATGTGAATTAATGACTCTAAATGTGAATGCGTGACTTAATGAGTGTGGATGTCAGTCCTTGGTAATGTACTCACGTCCTGTTGAGGGTGTACCCTACTTTTCACCCTCTACTTTCAGGACTGGTTCTCTGACCATGACTCTGCATTGGATGGAGGGTTATTGATGAAGGATGAATGGAAATGAACGAACGAATGGGCCTATGTATCTTTTCCAGCACCGCTGATTTCCCAAAACAGTGATGCTGAGATGTAATACAAATGGAGAAGCGATGTAGACATGTCAAACACAGAGTGCGTCAAAAAGCTGCATTTCTTTCCATCCGTACTTTCACTTTTGTCTTGTCAAAACTTGCAGTCGATGAGCTCTTGCTGCACAGAGATGGCATGTAATGCAAAGCTGATGATTTCCCAGGGGACTATTCAAGCAGGAATACAGTCTGAGAGACACCCTTGGTGTGCTGCATGGAATTGAAAATCTATAGAAGGGAAATTTAACACCCCCCCCAATAATAGCCTCCTTGTCTGCTACCCTACCTCCCAAAGCACACACTCATAATGACCTTTAGTGTTTCATTTGTGAGAGGGAAAACGGTTGGTTGTGGCTGACGTCACAAAAGGCAATTTATTGAAGCAAATATTTATATGGGACCGTGCCTGCGTCTGTCTATGGTATAAAGTCTGTGCTGACGGAGAGAATTTGCAGCCCTTGTGTTTTATGTCTAATTTGCTTGGTTACTTAGCTGACAGCTAGCCCTGTTAATACAATTTGTAGGCACCTTTTTGGACATCCAGGATAAATTCCAAATATAACACCAGAAAGCAAAACTTTAATTTCTTTATTTATTTATTTATTTGAAAGAAATTATTGCAGCAGTGAAATACAGAATATGATCACACAGAGTAAAATTGGGACTGCAGCTGCAACCATAAAACAAAGAAAGCGGTATACAATATTTTTCAGAAAGGATCAACTGGTATTTTCAAGTCAGTTGTCCAAAAAAGTATGAAGTCATTAGTGATCATTCAGATTAAATTTTGTTAGACAGAAGAAAATGAATCATCAACATCCACAATATATAAGTATGTACTATTGTGAGGTATGATATACACACACACACATTTTCAGAACCGCTTGTCCCATACAGGGTCACGGGGAACCGGAGCCTACCCGGTAACACAGGGCGTAAGGCCGGAGGGGGAGGGGACACACCCAGGACAGGACACCAGTCCATCGCAAGGCACCCCAAGCGGGACTCGAACCCCAGACCCACTGGAGAGCAGGACTGCGGTCCAACCCACTGCGCCACCGCACCCCAGGTATGATATATTAAGATGAAAATTCCATAGCTAGACTTTCGCAAAGCAGAAGAAATCAGAAATTTGAGTCTGTATGAAAGGTTTAGTTTTCATGTAATTTTTAAATCATTTAAATTTTTTAGGCTTATTAACCCATTTGTGCAGGTCCCACCTTTTGTGTCCAGACATCTCAGAGATGTCCTCTCTTTGTAGTTTAGCAATTTTTACTTACAATATGTTACGATAACTCACACAATAACCGCTGGTCCAGTGTTGGGCCATGGAAGTGCACAACCTATCCCATATCCATAGGGTGTGAGATCATGATAATTAAAAGTGACTTGAGATTTGTGCCATCATGTAGGCTCCAGATATTTGTTATTGTCACTGTTGCTTTAATTCATACTCAACCAAATCTGTTTTGTATGCAGATCCTTCACTTCCGGTCTTCTACAGTTCAGTCTCATTCCCTTCCCAGAAGATTACAGGTCTTCCTCCACTCTGCTCCCTCAGCACTTGCCAGGGTGAAAATGATTCTGGGTCCTGGGCTTAAAAGGTCCTTCACAGGCTGCCATCGGTCCTGCCCTCTATTGTGCCTGGGCTAATCTCTGCTTGTCCTGGTAGCGCAGGAGACACGGAGCCCCACCAAGCCAACGGCTCAGCGTATGTTGTAATTTTATTTAATGGGAGTGATGAATGGATCTGACAAACAAGTGGAAATTGGTTTTTAATACTATATTAAAACTGACCTTGAGGTTTAAGGTCTCGGAATGGCTATGTTGTCATATGTATAATAGGAACTCTTACAAGCGCCTTAATAAATAGAATGAAAACAGAATTCAGCATATTTCTGATGCATTTTATAATTGTATTTATCAGAAATAATCCTGTCTAACATGAAATCTTTGCAGATATATAAAGACCATTGGTCTCTTAATTTTAGTTGTATAATTAATAACCTGTTTATACCCAGTACATGCTTCCATCTTAAATTAATACAGGTGTCTAAGAAATATAGTGCATGAACTTCGACCTATTCATATTTTGCAACCTGACATTTTCAGGCATTTAATGGATGTCT
Organism: Scleropages formosus; assembly: GCF_900964775.1. Classification (NCBI taxonomy): domain Eukaryota; kingdom Metazoa; phylum Chordata; class Actinopteri; order Osteoglossiformes; family Osteoglossidae; genus Scleropages; species Scleropages formosus. Next base: position 20,001,182 of record NC_041817.1, read on the forward strand.
TTCTTTTACAGGTCTACACAATTTAGACCATATTTTAGCTGTGGGAAATTAACAGGTGGGGGGATTACACCTTGAAAAATCTTTGTTTGATAAATACCCACAACTGCTCATCTCAAAAAAAAAAAAAAAAAAATAAATAAATAAATAAATCAGCAACATCCATTTGTGTGGAAAACAATTTCTTTCTGAAGAAACACAGTGCCATGGACTGCTTTCAGAAAAGTTTGGGATAAAGTTATGCAATGACGCAGAGATCAGGGCAAAGAGAGAAATATTTAAAAAAAAAAAAAAATCAAAGGCACTGGATATTCTTTGAAGAACATCCAAGTTGATCATTAACTTATGAAAATATTATCAAGCACACCACACTTAAAGTAGACCCCCTCACAAACTTACCAGCATTACATCATTCAGAGATGTTAACACAGAGCCAGTGACAATCTGGAAGACTTACTGTTTTATGGTGGGAGATTTTAGAAGCAGTCCATCTGTTTACAGTAATTCAGCCTATGAATAGAACAAATGAGGTCCATATCGAAGAGTAACACGAATGAAGCATTAACTGAAAATGCTTCTTTGAAAGCCTGATTGGATTTTCCAAAATGTACTCGGAAGTGACAACTAAATTGAACTCTCTGCCCTAAACTTAAGTGTTATTTCATGCACAAACCCATCCCAAAAAAAATACTTGATACCAGTAAAATGTCTTCACCATGAGGCGTGATGGGAAAAGTAGGACAAGGGGCACATTTTCAGTATTTTACACTTCCTACAATCTTTGAAGGAGAACCTGCTTCACTCTGAAGGACCAAAGCAGAGGTCTAGCTTTCATCGGGATTATGACCTAAAGCATAAGGCCAAGGTGTCCTATAGCGAGCAAGGCAAAGCCTGGACTTGAATCTGATTGAAAGCCTGTGGCAATACTTAAAGACTGATCCACCAGCTTGTCAGGGCTTCAAATATTTTGCCAAGAAAAAGGGAAAATATTGCATTGTCCGTAAGTTCAAAGCTGGAAGAGACTTTCCAAAAAAGATTGAAACTTGTATTGACAGGTCGTTCTAGTGACTATAGACTCATAGACTATTATTCTGTTTTCATTCCAATCATCCTCTATTATTATTATTATTATTATTATTATCTGGTCACAAAGTAGTTAGAGCTGTTACCTTTGCTTCCATAAGATGCAGGTTTGAGTCCCATCTCCAGCAGTAGTACCCTTAGGGAATGTATTTACCACAAAAAAAATTGCTCCAGTAAAATTATCCAGCTGTATACAATATATGCATTCATAATTGTACCTTAATACTTTTTGTCACTTTGGAAAAAAGCCCCATTTCAGAGAGTGTTTTTCTTTGTACTCTTAACTGTCAAATAAGTTTGAAGACTGGACCCCAGTCTGAAAACTGACTGACTTTACTTATATATACAGTATATTGTTTAAATGTGACTATTATGGACACACACACACACACACACACACACACAAACAAACAAATAAAACAAATCACAAAAAAGGTGCCATGAAATACTGTGCAAGGCTTATTTAATATTTGAAGTTTTTGTTTTATTTAGTTATTTCGCAGTTGTGGTGAAGTATCCTTGATGAGTCCCTAGAGAAAAAAAAAACAGGAGGAGAGGGGGACTGCAGTACCTTAGCCATGAAGTTCGCTAAATGAGGCATCTCATTTTTCTTCTTGATTTATGGCCATTTTGTTACAAGGGAATGGAATGTGACACGTGTTTTTCCAATATTTTTATTGCTCATTTGCAAGTACTTTTCCCTCCTTCTAGCTTTAACAAGTGGAGATTTGACAGATATTGGTCAAAGTAATCTTAATGTTTGACTCTTGCAAACTGCTGTTCTGTTAAATTAATTGTTGAAATCTTTACATTTAAAAATATCCCCTATGACATTCAATGAGAGTAATTTGTATTTTGTGATTGATAGTGTAAGTCTAACAATAGAGTTGATGCAGCACTGTGCACAATTTCATAAAGCATATGCTGCAGAAATAACTTCAGAATTATTTTGACATTGATGTGTCTGGTGACTTTAGATCTTGCTTATATTGGGTATTTACTGAAGCTATTCAAGTGAAGAACTTTTTCTTGCGCATATAATGCAAAAATTTTGCTGTGATTTGAACCTAATGTGTTTACATCAGTAAGTCCACATTCCTCAGCACTGCTCCACCTGCTGATACTACTAAGCATGAACAGGGCAGCAAAGGGCCATCTGTGAGTTCCCAAAGAAAATGCACCTCATGGATCAGCTGGTTTGTGCATTGCACTTTGGATCACCTACACATGATAAAAAATATATTGCTTGTTGGCTATGCAGTCAGCTATGCATCCTAATGAAGTGCTACTGGGACCTTGGAACTGCCTGCTCAATATCACTCCTGGCTTGGGGTATATTCTTCCGTAGAGAAGGAACTAAATTGAATTTTTTTCTGTCTGGTCTGGAAGCTTCAGCCCTCAAGTGCAGCCTTTACTGAAATCATAGTGATGTTCCTTGCATTCCCTTGATTCTTAAGTTTCCTTTTTTCTTTCTTTTCTATTTACCTAATTGACTATATGAATAATAGACAGAAAGGGCATGGGGTAACTGATCTTAATTAGACCATTAATTGTGGGTTTAAATTTGTTGAGTTTTGGAAACGGGAGGATATTTTCTGTTAATTTTCTGTTGTTTTAATATAAATGCATTATGTTAAAGAATGACATTACTGGGATATCGTGGATGAGATTCCAGACTATTATTGTTTAAAGTGTGACTAGTACTTGCCTTTTTTATCTTTGACGTCTCATCACACTTTAAAAAGACATGTAACCTACACTTTTTTTTCTCCATATGAATATTGATCCCATCTGCACTCCGCTGTGTTAAGCGCCTTGCAGACATTTATATATATATGTATATATATATATATATATATATATATGTGTGTGTGTGTGTGTGTTACAGTATGTGCATGTTGCTACAGAATTTTCAATTACTGCAATGTAAATTTGCTAGAAGCTAGGCAAGATGTTTATTTTCAGTGTTTGTCTTCTGGTCTAATTAGTGACATTTATGAATACATCATTATTTGAAATTAACTTGTTTTCCCTCCCATACTTAAACCCACCTTTTATTATTTTATTCGTTTTACAGAAAAAATAAAGAGTGATTTGAAGTCAATGGAAAACATACCAAGGTAAAGAGCTTATGTTTCACCTTGAGAGTTGCTGCTACATCAGGATTTTACCATGAGATGCTGGAAGGCACGTGGCCTGTTGATTAGAACTGGATGAGCATCGCATGCTAATCACATCCCACAAGCACCACTTCTCTTTTTCTGTAAAAATTTTGTGCCATTGTGCTGTTGCTCGACATTAAAGGGGAACAGTATCAGTACTGTTGTACTGAACCACAGGTGAAAATTTTTCCAACATGAACACACTAGTCCATATCAATGGACTCTGATTATCAAATAGAAGTACAGAAAATTGTTTGCTTTATTATTCTTTATAAGCACCATATTTTGAGCTACAGCGAGTTGCATAACTATCCTTTATACTACTGCACAGCACTTCAAAGGCAGCAATCTGGTGATTTATTAATTGTAAAATAATACTTGAACATTGCTAGACTCAATATTTTGAGATATCTTGAAAATATGTGTTATGTTGACTTTTTACATTAGAGAGCTGCAGACTACTGAACATATCAATTTGGTGTTGCCATTCCTTTTTATGGTCCTTTATGGTCTGATGCTGTAGACCATATACGTATGTTTGCCAAAAAGTGTACAAGTCCAAGCATATTTGTAATATATTTGGAATCCCAAAATATAATATCATTCTTGTCTGATGAAAATAATTTTTATGCAGCAGGTAGCATAGTTGTTCAGACCACAGCCTAGTAATACTAGTTCCTGTGATGGGAAAGGTCTGGCGTTAGTATACTTGAGTGTAGTTATTAACTCAAATTGGTCTAGTAAAATATTCATAGATCAAAAGATGGAATAGATGCTCCTGAAAAAAGCAAACAAAGTCAGAACAGTAACTGCAAAATTCAGTCAAGCTTGAGGACCTTTTCCTATGGCCATACCTTACTGAGTTGGCCACTTCCACCATAACATATGCACACACACACACACACACACACACACACACACACATTTTCAGAACCGCTTGTCCCTTACAGGGTCACGGGGAACCGGAGCCTACCCGGCAACACAGGGCGTAAGGCCGGAGGGGGAAGGGGACACACCCAGGACGGGACGCCAGTCCGCCGCAAGGCACCCCAAGCGGGACTCGAACCCCAGACCCACCGGAGAGCAGGACTGCAGTCCAATAACATATGCAGTCTTCGTATATTAATATATACAATTTTTTTATTTTTTTTTTTGTGACCCCAAGCAGGGTCACAGTGAGCCAGAGCCTACCTGCAACGCAGGGTCAAGATGAGAGGGTACACCCTCTGGATGGGACACCATGTGGCTGCAAGGCACCCCAAGCAGGACTCAAACCCCAGATCCACTGCATGGTGGGCACATGCTAACCCACCACGCTCCCCATCAGGGCATAATATTTTATTATAATTATTATAATTTCTGAAGCATAATAATCATTTTGCAATATTTGGAAGCTTACAAATTGAATTGGGAAACATTTAGCACTTCGATTTGTTTAATTATGGTTTGTTTATTTTATTTTACACCTAACAAAATTGCGCTCAGTTTCATTTAAAATACATTGTCCTCTGATTACTAAGCTTGTATCTTCGTTTCTGTTGCATGTGTCCCAGGGAAAACCCATTTGGAAAAAAAGGAACATTTTTAATCATTATATTTTGCGAAAAACACATTTTCATCTAAGCTAATCTGTTTCGCACATTGTTTCAAATCAGCACCATGTAAGGAGGTGAATGCCTGTAGCGGCCAGGTCCATGTGAGTCACAGGGAAATATGTCACCATTAGCTGTAATCCCCTTCGTGCTTCACAGGGATTTTTGTTTGAGGAAGCATGTGGTAACGTGCCCTCCCACTATGAAATATCAGTTATATCATGTACCTTCTCATTAGGCTAAAAGCCACAACTGAATACATTCCAGGCAGCCACCTTTTGCACATATACTGAAATGGACATCTACAGCTCATTATGTATATAGGTTCTGTGTGAATAAAACACACACTTTTGTGATATGTACCAGAACCATGCTGCTAATGGTGCTGAATGATTTATCTATTTATTTATTTTAAATCATAAGACAGGACTTCATTTGGCAGTACAGAAGATGACTAACTAATAATTGTGTTACGCAGTAAAGGATGACCATAATGATAAGCAATCTATTCCTTGGATTACATTAGGTTTCCATTATTCTTATAATGACCTTGATTCTTAGTGAACATCTTACCTCTTGTGTTACCAATGCAGGAGGTGGGGGAAAAAAAAAAAAAAAAAAATCAAAAGTTTAATATTGCAACCCGTGTGATGTAATGAGAAACCTTAATAATTTATAATCTGTGTTTCAATGTTTTTCCAGTGATTGCAGGTCACTAAGGAAAGATCAGAGACTGTAAGGTTCAAAAAAGTCTGCGCACTGATATTGATGGATCACTTTTTTTGAAACAATGAAATAACTTCCAGCCGTAGAATTCATATGATCAAGGTGTATCATATTTTTATGTTACAGTCACCCAGTGGGCTTTCTGTGAAGTTCAGTACTGCCTGACAACGGCTCTTTTGTGTCTTGTTTACCGAGTCTATTCTTTTAACATCATCATCCCTCTCTTGTATATTTAGGAGCAACTGTTCTGAAGCATCTGCCAGCACCCTGGAAAAGAACACAGCAAAATTAGTGATAAAAGTGTTTACTTGAAATGCTTGTGTTTATAGTGCTTGTCTGTCTTCTTTACTGAGGTATTCAGCGCTTTCACAGAACTGCTTTCCTTTTCTCCGAAAATCAGAGAAAATCCGTAACCATTTCTTAACCCACAGAAATGGTTTTCTTTTCAGGACCGAATTGTGAATTATCATTGTATTTCATCAGTTTAATTACTTGTCAGAGAAGCAGTTTGAACCACTAGCTGGTATAACTGGTCGGAAAAGACAACAGCGAGTAAAAGGCACTAGGAGTTATAGGATGTGTGGCACTGAAGGGTGTTTTTGATCTTGCACTTTGAGCAGAGTTGCTCAGGATTCATGGCTGTCATTGAGATAACTCCCATGCAGAAGCGCTCTTGCCAGGCGGGGACCATGGCTCCCTGGTTCTTCAATTGATTTCTGCCTCTCCTGGAGATGCGGGCCCTGCGCTTTTTTCTGTTTCTGCCAGCGCACCTTCAGCTGCCTGCTCATTTACATCGTCCAAATGATCTGCGTTCATTATTCCAAGGGTACGGCAACAAGCATCAATCACACGGTTAGCATTTGTCCTTGAATTTATTAGCCACGTAAATGTCATCCTCGCCTACGAATGTAAAAAAAGTAGGTGTTACTTTTACAGGATGGATTTTCCGCTCAGAGATTTTCCATTTTTGTTACCCGTGCTTAATGAAATGCTTACATAAATCTCTGGTATTTGCAAGAGGGTTACATATTTCTACTATAAAAATAGAAATATAAATAGATAAATAAGAGATGCTTTCTAGTTTGCAAGCCAATAAATACTTTTCTGTATAAGGCCTAATTCTCATTCTTACTGTAGACTAATAGTAAACTTCAAAAATTGATTTCTGTATTAATATGTGGTTATGATGTTATGTCATTATCACACTGTGACTCAGAGGAGAGAGGGAGGAGAAATGTCTGTCACCGTGAGTTGAAGAAACTAATCATTGCCTGCTCACCATCATGACAGATGTGGTCACACTTCTGCCAGATGTGCATTATGGAGCAGAAGAACACCAGTTACCTGTCATTCCATGAATATTTAACGTGGTAAACATGAAATGAGCAAAAAAGAGTTTGGAAACAACAATTTGTGCAGTGAAACAAATATGATCCTCTGCAATAGATTAAAAGGTTGAGAATCTTTCCTGATGTTTCACTGTGTCTTAAAATTCATGTTACTAAGACACTGGAAAACGACCAAGGTTTTGTACATTTCTACTGCAGTAATTTGATGAGGATTATCATTCCAGGCAGCTGACATATAGCTACCTTGAGAACAAAAGCATGGCGTGATGCTGGAGAGATGGGGGACACCTACACTTTAATTTGACAGAACTGTGATGACACAAGAACACCTGTGACGTCACTTGTTTGGGACGTGGGATATTTTATGTCAGTTGCTGGAAATAAAATGACTAACATCTGACCTTCACAGATTTGTAGGCTGTCATCTCAGTGCAGGGAGGGATAAAGAGCGACGTTATACATCAAAGGTTGGTGGGGTTTTTTTTTTTTTTTTAAATTCTTTTTCCCCTTTACCCATTAAAGAAAAACAACCGCATTCAGACACTGTGAGGGATACAATTAATTCTCAGACAGGGAACCAATCCAGGAATTGCTGGCTGTAAACTACAAAGCTCATCATCACTTATGTCTTCTGTTTTACTTATTGATTTAATCATTTCTGTGTGAGTCGTACCCTTAGAACTTGACATGTGGAGTCAAAAGGGGTTACATTTTCTAATAAAAAGACATAACTCAGAGTTTATTGAAATAACACCAAACAGCCCGCATAGGGCTGAGGTGTAGAATTATGAGTATAACACCGTTCCTCCCCTTGGCATAATCAAAATGATTTTGTGTTATGAAACTCAGTTTCCCAAGCGAGAGGTGGGTGGGAAAGAACCACACAGGAGGGGTTTAAAGGAAGAACAGTCAGAACTGTAAATGCCAGTCCATGTGGAAATTCAGTTTTATGAGCAAACGGCTGTCTGCTGCTGATCATTAGGAAAGCATTAGCTATACCTAACCTCATCGTGTTTAACCACATAGTCACATAAATTATAGTCGGACAATAGTAGAATTAAATCATGCAGAGATTTGCTTTTATCCACTTAAAACCTCATTATCTCCTCCCACTAGCAGTATGGGCAGTTCATTCTTTCCCAAAGGCAGCAGGTGGTATAGTGGTTTGAGGTGTTGCCTTACAATCAGAAAGTCCAGGGTCTGAATTTCTCTCCTGCTGTAGTACCCTTCATCAAGTTGCTTGTCTTGAATTGATACAGTAAAAACCACCCTGCTGTAAAAATGGGTAAATCATTGAAATTACATTAGGGTTGAGGGGGGTGCGGTGGCGCAGTGGGTTGGACCACAGTCCTGCTCTCCGGTGGGTCTGGGGTTCGAGTCCCGCTTGGGGTGCCTTGCGACGGACTGGCGTCCCGTCCTGGGTGTGTCCCCTTCCCCTCCGGCCTTACGCCCTGTGTTACCGGGTAGGCTCCGGTTCCCCGTGACCCCGTATGGGACAAGCGGTTCTGAAAATGTGTGTGTGTGTGTACATTAGGGTTAAAAACATATGATTTTAAGTCTGTTAAATGAGATAAATAATTAATGTTGAGTATACTGTGCAAACTGTATTGCTCTGTTTTGTCTCGAGCATCTCCTCAAGCTAAATAATTTTGAGACAGGAGGTAACATAGTGTTTGAAGCCCTCACTTTGAGTGTGGAAGACTGAAGTCAAATCCCACCACCTTTTCAGGGCACTGCTGAGCAGGGTACTTACCCTGAATTACTCCAGAAAAAAGCCCAGATGTATAAATAGGTGAATAATTGCAAATAGCTTAATACAGAGCAAAGTCTGGAGAGCACACTGGAGCTTACCAAAAGACCTCTTTATTTTTCGGGATGGGCTTGTCAAAATGCATCTATCCCTAAAAATAAAAAGTTTTTTTTTTTTTTTCCAGATTCAGTTTGCTCTCCTGTATTTGCTATAAATCATACATACACCATGGGAATTTGAGTATTCAAGCCCTTTATTCTTAATTTTATTATAAGATGAATACATTGTCTGATTTTCTGAAAGAGCATAAAATACAAATATGACATTTGTAAGTTGCTTCGGAGGAACTGTTGGCTAAATGAGCCAACAAGGAAACCCTCGATATTTTATTTTAATCAAAAGACTGAACTGAGTTAAATTGCTGAGCGATCTGTGCTGTTACATTTGGAAGACTGAGTTTTGACTGAGAATCTTGTTTGGAACTCTCTTGTTGGGTTTCCTGAAGAAAGAATCCTTTGTGATTTCAATGTTTTTCTGTACATGGGAATCCATTAACTTTCCTTTAAAAGTAGTAAAAAATGGCAGAATTTGTGACTGAGAGTGGAAGATGTGTGTTGTGGAGTCCATGTGTCTGCTCACGACACTGGACTGCTGCTTGTTTCCTACCAAGGGAGAATGCCTGTCCAGCAGGCACAATTAGTCAATTTTTGTCAGACCGTTCATGCAGAGCCCCGAGGAGGAATGGAGGTCTCCTCGGCCAATGTCAGGCTCAGGTGAGCCGGAGATGAATCAGGATGGCGTGCGGTTAAAGCATCTGGAAAACGAGGTTGTGATGATGAAAAGTAAGCCATGGATCGAGGCACTTCATAACGCTCCTGAGAAGTGTGTGACAAGTGTTTGCTGCACACAAAGCAGAACAAGTTTTGAGGAACTCTTGACCTTCTCCTTGCAGCAAAAGAGGATATTTCTGTTATTCTTTTTCAATGTTGCTTTCCTATAAATACTTCTCCAACCTTGTGTCCTCTTTGTCCACAAGCCACACCATCTAAGGAAAATACATTTGGGTGAGGACACCGAAATGCCACAATGTCACAGGGAGGTTATAACATTCATACAGAAAATCTCTGTTTGGCTATACATATAATTTACATTTACATTTTCATTTATCCGTTTAGCAGATTTTTTTTCTCCAAAGCGGCATACAGCTCAGAGTAAATTACGAAGAGGTTGGAGAGATATTTCCTTATTTCTTACACTGTGGTACCCTTCTTTCTCTGTTAATGGCATAAAGTTGTGTATTCATAAAATCATATTACACAATTATATGAACAAGAGTTGAAGATTGTGAGAAATTACTTCGTAATTTGTATTCTGCAGTGTGCCACAGCCCTGCATTTTGATTGAAACACAAGGAAGTGGAAGGGAGTCTGTCAGAAAGTATTTAGTGCTCTGAGACGGCAGTGCATCCTCTGAAGGTACTTTTTTTCATTCAGCCGACTCCTCTATAGAGCTTTTTTGACCTTGTAAACAGACAAAACACTTGTGCCTTGAAAGCGAATGAAGCGCGACAGAGCTGCAATATTAAAGCATCCCCCGGATCTGGAGAGCGGCTGTACGTGCCCGACGGATTCTCCCTGCCACAGCTTCGCTTCCGCTGCGAATGCATCCGGTTGATTGAGTGCCGAAACTGTGCGCCGTAGCTCAGCGGGGAAAGGTTTGACCCTTTGTCAAAAGCAGATGTTTTCGTTCAGATTTTCCTGTGAACAGACCACACATGGGAGACAGATCCGCAGCTCACTTTGAGACATTCCTAGGGAAAGAGTGTGTTGCATCTCCATTTACTGACAACTGATAAAACAGATGCTTTCAATAACATGCTGAAATGAGGCTCAATTAGAAGAGTGCCGAAGAATGTGTTCAAATACATTCTAAGCAACTGGTAATATAAATTTCAGACATCATGGAAGATTTAACAATGAGTTGGCTAGAATCATCTGAATAATTGCAGGCTTTAATTATGGAGTTTGCTTTGACTTAAATGTTGGGATTGGACCTGTAGTCCAGTCTAAATTAACTATAGCTTCGTCTAGTTGCCCGGATCCGATCATGGCCTACAAATGCATCAATAGAACTGCTCCCAGCTATCCACAATACTTGAGCAATTGCTACACCCCAACAAGACCGCTATGCTCTTCCACATCTGCCCGCTTGGTGGTGCAATGCATGAAAGGTAGAGCAGGGAGGTTCTTGGTTCTGACTCCATTGTGGTGGAACGACCTCCCCTTCTCACTCAGAACTGCTGAATCTCTGTCCACATTTAAAAAGGGTCTTAAAACTCACCTCTTCCAGACTCACTTTGCCCATAATCTGTTAAATTCAAATAAGGTGTAAATGTTCATGAACTATAACTTTAAGATCATGCCTGGATAAACTTTCATGCAGCTACTCCTGTAATGAAATGTAAATGTTTATTTGTATCACAAAAGAAAAAAAAAAGAAAAAACTAGGAAAGTGATCAGGAATCGTGGATTTTCTGATAAAGTTTTATGCACCTACTCGTGTGATGAACATTGGTTCATATGGTGGAAAGAAACAAACTAACTGCACTTAAGAATCACATGTCTGCACCCATGTCTCTCTTTCTACTAATGTACATTTATTCATTTAGCAGACACTTTTGTCCAAAGAGACATACATCTCAGCAAAAGTACAATTTATGCATTACATTAAGGAAAAGAGACATGGCTGCAGACATGTGACTCTCAAGTAAACCTGTTTGTTACCTAAATACAATGTGATGCACACACTGTATTTTCTATGGGATGTATGTTGCTTTGGAGAAAAGTGTCTGCTAAATGAATAAATGTAAATATAAATATAACTGTAACCTTAAGAAATCTGAAGCACTAGGCCACATTTGATTTTCTTTTGTCTTGGGTGTGTCAGGTGGTTCTTTTGCAGGACTACTGTAAGCCATGTTGGTTATTCTGGAACATTTCGTCAAACATCCCTTCTTTCCTGTGCATGACTGCAATGAGAGCTCTTCCGTTCATGCAAATATGTGCTTCTTTGCATCGCTTATCAGTTTCCCTGTTTATGTTCATATGTACTTATTCATATATTTATAATACAATTCACAACTCCAAAGAAGCCCGAGGAAATATAGATAGATACTACAGACAAGTTGCAGAGCAGCATTTTTGGCTGGTGTCTTGGTTCCCTGCTGTAAGGAAAGATAATGGAAGACTGACTGTAAATCTGACTCTGTGTGTTCAGCAGGTCCGTTTCCAAAACATGACGGGACACTTATCCAATTGGATCTTTTATTTATAACAATTCAGGTGGGACTTTTGCCAGTTGCGAGAGATTGCCTCAGCAGCAGGCTGCTACTGTCACAAACTGCCAAGGAAGATTCCTTGACACAGAACCCCATTAAAACACAGCTGTGGTCCATTACAGTATAGTTTATTGATATAGGCATGTATTTTCTTTCAGAGATACAGTGACTTCCTCTTTACAAATATTAATAGCACATAATCCTAGATAATCATTACATAAGTATTTATCCCACTATGACCCTCTGCTCCCTCCCCACACACCCAAAAATGCATGCACACAAACACAATCTTTTCTTGTGGTTTAGACCTTAAGTGTGCATATTAGCATTTGTGTCTGATTCAAGACTATAAATATAAATACTGCATGTCAAATATTGCCGCAAACAGTTTTTAGACTTGGCAAAGAATATGCAGAAAATTGTCCAAAGGCTAGAAATTAAAAAGGAAAGGAAAAAGGAATATATTCAGTACTGCCAGGCATGTTTACTAGGAGCATATGAAGCATTTACAAATTTTATTTAATGCAATTAATTCATCAGACAAGGCCCTCTTGTCTAAAATGACCTACAGGGACAATTGCAAATGTACATAAACAGGAAAACAGAGCAATACATAATTGCCGGCAATAAGATACACCCAAAAAAGCTACTGAAAAAGCATTCTAAGACTCAAAAATAACGTGCAGCTGTACAATCTGCAAATTACAGAAAGCTGTACCTAAGCAAATGTATTAAGCTAAGCCAGGAGCACTTTCAGAAGAACAGTAGACAGAATGGTTTCAAAGAAGGAAACAAAAAAAACTTGAACTCAACAAAAATGGAGGGAAAAAAGTAGCAACGAAGGGTAAAATCCATGATTGCCTTTAACACTTACAAACTTTGACATTTCCTGCAGACCCTGTGGTAATACTGAATGATCAATATTACAATTTTTTCGTTAAGCCTAAGACATTTCTATTGAATTTTTACTTGGGCTGATATTACCACTTCTTTAAAAACTGAAACACTTTCCTGTAGGCATATTAGGTTGTTTGCCTCTCAGTCCCAGTCTTTGTTGTTCACTGGGTTGTTTTATTAGTGTCTTGCTAGTACCATTTTCATTTTTGTCACTGTAATATAAATGAATTAAAATCACGGAGTTCACTTTTTCAGGTCAAGAAAGCCTTTTCTGCAGCCATGTGCTTAGCACTTCGTGTCACAAAATACGACGTGTCAAACGATACTGGGCGGCAAGATAAAGCTTATAGGTTTTACATGAGTAAAGCATTGAACCTTAACTGGCTTAAAACAAACTGTATTACAATTGTGTCTTTTGGATTTGTACAGAATTTTGAAAACACAAAACATTTCATTTAAAGTTGTGGTCAAATAAAGGCTTTAAATTCTAAAGCAAGCATGAAAATTTAAAAAATAAAACATTAGCTGCTGCCTTTTAACAGAACAGAGTTCTTTGGAGGCAACAGATCAGTTATTGACAAAAACAGCTCACCTGAGCCCATATAATCAAAAGAAAGGTTCACACAGGGAAACCATGACTTTGTCTCACGTTATCATACAGTTTTAATCTTTCCTTTCGTTACTGTATTTGAGTTGTTTTTTTAAATGGAACATCAATCCCGGCTCACTTAAACACAGGTAACCATGGTTCTACCAGCTGTACCCCCAAATGCAGGCCCTTCCCCATCTCCAGAAGTCAGACTAGTACCTTACATACTAAGGGACAATTCTATCCCTGTTATTTAACATAGATGATGGGCATCGTATTTTACAGTCCAGAAATAAGAATAGGAAAAATTAGAAATTCTGTATGACTTCTTTTTCTTAACAAAATCTCATCAGCTTCATAGCACTTATTCATCTGTTTTTATTAAACTTTTTTCCAGTGTCTGAATGTTATTAGAAATAATGTCCTGCTCATCTAGCTGAATGTAAAGTGGCAAACATCCTAATGTTCCTCTAACTGCAAGGTATTTAGAGGTAAACTGCGGGGGGGGGGCTTTTTAAAATGTTTGTTTGTTTATTAATTTATTGATGAACAGATATAAAATTTAGGCATAATGGTACTATTACTAGTACTATTAAACTGCACCAGAAAATATTTGCAAAATTATACAGTACAACTGTTAACAAGTTCATATCAACATTTAATTGCTTTAATTTTTGATTTAACATTTAATCTTCTCTTAACGTAACGCATAAATTGTGCTTTTGCTGAGATGTACGTCGCTTTGGACAAAAGTCTCTGCTAAATGAATAAATGTAAATGTAATGTAAATGTAATTGTCTTTTTTCATAGTTTGGTTGTGCGGATGAGTAAAATATTTTGTTAAGTAGATCCTAAAGTTGTAGAAAAGTTACAAATAATTTATTGCAGCCATTCTGTCAACCTGCCTAGTTCCACATCCAGTTTTGTGTATGATTTTTGTTTGTTTGAACAGCATGGAAAACACAGGGTGGGCCTTATTTCATTTTATTCCCGTTCAAGCTTCAGACTTTCAGCATAACATGGTGTCTGATGTACTCTGTATGCCCTTCTAACTTAACAAAAATAGCATTAGGCGGTTCAATGACTTGTAATTTGATGGGGTTTAGAGCCCAAGAGCTGCAGAGCTGTTGTACAAATACCCATCCTAGACTGCTTCGATGAACATAACTCCATAAATAGATATAACCTATAAGTCACTCCTGGATCATGGCATCTGCAAAACACATAAATAATAGAGCTATAACAGCATAAACAAATAACTTGAGAGACAAGTCAATTGTTTTGCTCAGTACTCGGGCACATCATCTCTCAGAAGCACAAAGCAATGGGAGGTAAGCCAGCTTGAGTCCCCCTCCTCTTTTCCACCCCTCCACGGTGGGTCGGAAGATGCAGGGAAGGAGAGATGTGCCAGGATGCTGGATTGCCATGCTTCAGAGATTAAGTGGCCGCTGTTCCTTATTGATTTTGTTTGAGCGCCGTAAATTGTGTTGTACTATCATAAGCTGTGGTTTGTCTTGTTAAATTCTTATCTGGAATCAAGGTCTTTTCAACCTTTCGCCCGTGTCCTCCAGATTGCAATTGCACGTGTTTTAACAAGAGGTTGTTTTCCTGGGCAGAGACTATTATTAAAATGAAAATAGTGACCGTTAATGACTTAGATCAGAGAGAGCAGCAACATTCAGAGAATGACTTGGAGTTTGGTGAACGTGCAGTAAG
Organism: Scleropages formosus; assembly: GCF_900964775.1. Taxonomy (NCBI): domain Eukaryota; kingdom Metazoa; phylum Chordata; class Actinopteri; order Osteoglossiformes; family Osteoglossidae; genus Scleropages; species Scleropages formosus. Next base: position 20,016,380 of record NC_041817.1, read on the forward strand.
GAGAATGACTGTGTCTTCGCTGTGGTTTTTCCATCTGCTTCAGTGGCCTTGGTATTATTTCAATACATCTGGAAGTTCAATGAATGTTATTTTTATGATATTTTTACTTGTTCCTTATGCATTTCTGATTTCATCTGACTGACAGCGTACCAATACTCTGAACTTGCTGACTCATCCTCAGTCTAGTAACTTCAGAGTTCTACACAGACAATGTATTTAGTTAGAAATGTATTTAGTATTGCCATAAAATGTCTGATGGATACAGTTTTAAAGTCAATTTATGCTACAGAATACAACTTAACAGTACAATTGAGTAAAGTGATGATAGACAATGTGCTCAGTAGAAATAGACTAGAGAAATACTTGAACTTGATTTAATCTAGACTAGAACTATAATTTGATTAGCAAATTGAACTAAAGTTCTTAAATTCAATTACAGTTCATCGCAATATACAGAATTTAGATTTAAACCTCTTTTTGGAAAGGAATTCAGCCACAAATGGGCCATATTTCCAAAGAATGGACCACTGAGTGCAGCATGCATGTGGTTCAGAGGAGCCAAAGAATATAACTCCCATGTGGTTGTTCTGCTTCTCACTCATTTCAAAAGTGCAGGTGAAAACATGAACTGACCAAAACAAAAATATAATCTTTGATCGAGTGCAGGATGCACGTAGATCCTGGCTTTGAGTCAGCCCCACTCTTCCTGCTTTCTTTTTTTAATAAGAAGTGCTTCCTCTCAAGACAGTCTGGAAATTGATAATTAAAGGCTACCTACTAGAAATCATTAAAAGAGCAATTAAAGTACTGCTGAGAGTGAAAAATCCTTATCTTTTTAATTGTGCCTTTGTAGTTGTATACTAGGGGGTGCGGTGGCGCAGTGGGTTGGACCGCAGTCCTGCTCTCCCGTGGGTCTGGGGTTCGAGTCCCGCTTGGGGTGCCTTGCGACGGACTGGCGTCCCGTCCTGGGTGTGTCCCCTCCCCCTCTGGCCTTACGCCCTGTGTTACCGGGTGGGCTCCGGTTCCCCGTGACCCCGTATGGGACAAGCGGTTCTGAAAATGTGTGTGTGTGTGTGTTTTAAGATATTAGTTTTCTGCTAATAATCTGATACAATTTTTGCTCATTGCAGAATATAGGAAATGTATACTATGAGGTAACCAATATTATATCTTATTCTTGCCACTAATATTACATATATTAATTATATTAAAGTAAATAATTTGATTATTCCTTAATAACTGTACCCTTTCACAGATTTTTCTGTCTGTCATGGTCGGGTCTTGAAGGAAGCGGCGGACCCAAGTGCAGAGCGGTAATCGTGGTGTCTTCGGGGAAATCCAAGAGAGGAGGTCAGAGAACAGGCAAAGGGTCTTCGAGGTGCGAACGTCGTAACAGGGAGGATCCAAAAGGCGAGGTCAGTACACAGGCAAGAGGTCGATGATCAGAAAGAGGCATGAGATCGCGGGAACAAGGAACGGGTTCGGGGAAGGTGTTCGGGAACAGGAAATGGCTGGAGAAGGTCGCTAACGAGGAGGCAGATCAAGGTTCCGCATCAGCTGGTGGTCTGACGCAGCCTTTTATGCTGTAGCCTGCGTTGCGTCCTAGGTGTTCCGTGTCGGCCCGGAGGTGTGGGCGTGGTAGTACCCCCCCGAGGAGCAGTCCCGAACACTCAAGGGCGACCAGGGGGACGGCCTCGAGGCCGAGGTGCGGGCCGATCCGGATGACTCCTGTGGAAGTCGGCGATGAGGCTCGGATCCAGGATGTCTCGTGCCGCTACCCAGCACCGTTCCTCAGGTCCGTATCCTTCCCAATCTACCAGATACTGAAGTACCCCTCCACGATGGCGGGAATCCAGGAGCACCCTTACCGCATACGCTGGTGCACCACCATCACGCAGGAGAATCGGGTCTGGAGGCGTGGTTGCGGGCTGGTGTAGGGAGGTGGCCAAGGGTTTGAGGAAGGATACGTGGAACGTCGGGTGTGTGCGTAGATGTTGGGGCAGGTGCAGGCGATACGAGACCGGGGTAACTCTGCGGATAATCTTAAAGGGTTCTATGTACCTTGGGCTGAGTTTCTTTGACATATATGGTCCTTGGAGCCCCCGGGTTGATAGCCATACCCTCTGTCCGGGTGTAAGGGAGAGGTGCCGCCGATGTCGATCGGCTTGATGTTTGATACGGGTTTGTGATTCTTGGAGGTGTCGTCTGACAGCTGCCCATACCTCGCTGCTGGTTCAGTACCAAGAGTCCACAGCAGGCACATCGCTGGATCCCGGTTGCCATGGGAACAATGGTGGCTGGTACCCCAAGATGCACTGGAATGGAGAGACACCTGTAAAGGTATGGGTGAGCGTATTGTGGGCATACTCTGCCCACGGAAGATATCGAACCCAGTGAGTTGGGTGTTCAAGACAATAGCTTCTGAGGTACCGACCGATATCTTGCTGTAGCCGTTCTACCTGCCCATTGGCTTGAGGGTGGTATCCCGATGTCATACTCACCATGACCCCGAATTTTTTCCAAAAAGCCCTCCAGACACGCGATGTGAACTGAGGGCCTCTGTCGGACGCTATGTTTTCGGGTATACCGTAGAGCCGGAATACATGCTGAAATAGCAACTCTGCTGTCTCCAAGGCAGAGGGGAGCTTGGGCAAAGGAATCAAGCGACAGCCCTTGGAAAAGCGATCTATCACGGTCAAAATGGTGGTCTTACCATCTGACAGTGGGAGGTCCACTAAGAAATCTAACGCTAGGTGCGTCCAGGGACGGTTGGGTACCGGCAGGGGTTCCAGGAGCCCTGCTGGACTCTGATTTGAAGCCTTGGACTGAGCACAGACTGGACACGCCCGGATGTAGTCCTGTACGTCCTCCCGGAGGGACGGCCACCAGTAGAGCTGCTGGATCCTAGCCTGAGTCTTCCTAAACCCCGGGTGCCCCGCCGCTGGATGGTCATGGGCCCATTGTAGGAGAGTGGTCCTCAGACCTGGTGGAACGTATTGTTTTCCAGAAGGTTTACCTGGTGGTTCGGGGTCCACTTGTTGGGCTTAGGCCAGGTCCTGGGTGAAGTCCCACTGAACGGGTGCCACAAAGCAGGATCTGGGCAGGATGTAGTCTGGTTCCGGTACCTCCTGCGTTTCGTCATGCAGCCGGGAAAGGGCGTCCGCTTTGATGTTCTTTGGACCTGGTCTGTAAGTGAGAGTGAAGTTGAACCGAGAAAAGAACAGCTCCCACCTGGCCTGACGCATGTTGAGGCGCCGGGCTGTCTGCAGATATTGTAAATTCTTATGATCAGTGAGCACCAAAAAAGGGTGTTGTGCCCCTTCCAGCCAATGTCTCCACTCTTCTAGGGCTAACTTGATTGCTAGCAGCTCTCTATTCCCTATGTCGTAGTTTCGTTTGGCCTCAGACAGTTTCCTGGAAAAAAAAATGCACAAGGATATAATTTCACGGGCTTACCTTGCCTCTGTGAAAGAACAGCACCTACTCCTGACTCTGAGGCGTCCACCTCCACCATGAATGGCAACTCTGGGTCGGGTTGATGCAGGATGGGGGCTGTAGAAAACTTGAGTTTGAGGTTCTCGAAGGCTCGTTGGGCTTCTGGGTTCCACGGGAGACGAGGGGTTTTACTCGCTGTAAGCGCTGTCAGTGGTGCGACGATCATGCTGAAGTTCCTGATGAACCGGCGGTAAAAATTGAAGAACCCCAAAAATCGCTGGAGAGCCTTAGTGGTGGTCGGGCGAGGCCATTGCTGGATGGTCTGGACCTTACCTGGATCCACAGCAATGCCGTCTCGGGTAAGTATGAACCTCAAGAAGGAGACTTTCTGCTTGTGGAATTCACATTTCTCCAACGTCACATATAATCTGTTTTGCAACAGTCTCTGGAGCACCTGTCAGTCAGTCAGTAAATGCCTGGCCAACATATCAGAATAAATCAGGATATCGTCAAGATATACCAGGATGCCTTTGTGGATCATGTCCCCGAGCACATGATTCACAAACGTTGGAATACGTTGGGTGCGTTAGCAAGGCCAAAAGGCATTACCAGGTATTCGTAATGACCCAGGGTGGTACTGAAAGCAACCTTCCATTCGTCACCCTGCCGGATACGGACTAGATTGTACGCGCTTCTCAGGTCTAGCTTCATGAACCATTGCACCTGCTGAATGTTCTCCAGGGAGGCTGTGATCAAAGGCAGAGGATGTGGGTACTTCACACAAATACTATTCAGCCCCCGATAGTCAATACAGGGGCGTGACCCCCCCATCTTTTTTTTCGATGAGAAAAACCCGGCAGACATGGGGGACGTGGATGGTCGTATGATTCCTGTTTCTAAGGCTTCGGTGATATATGTCTGGAGGGCTGATTGCTCGGGTCTGGACAAGGGGTAAATGCGACTACGCGGAGGCGTGGTACCCAGCAAGAGATCAATTGCACAGTCCCACAGGCGATGCGGTGGTAGCTCGGATGCCTGTCTTTTGCTAAAAACCGCCGCAAGATCCTGATACTCGGGAGGAACTGGCACCTGCAGTGCAGATTCTGAGCCTTCTATAGACGTAGCTCAACAGGGTAGGTTTAAGCAGGTTCTCTCACATTGGGGTCCCCAAGCCACCAACTCCCCAGTACTCCACTGAAAAACCGGGTCATGCTTGGAGAGCCAAGGGAACCCTAGAATCAGGGGCAACTCCGGAGAAGTAATCAAATAGAAACTCAACATCTCTTGGTGACATACATCTACTTTCACAGTTACAGGGGCTGTCTGGTGGTCCACAAAACCCTTCCCGAGGGGCTGGCCATCTAGAGCAGTCACTTTGAGACGCCCCCCAATGGGTTTGGAAGGGATACTATGAGACCGAGCAAACCCAATGTCCATGAAGCACCCTGCTGCTCCTGAATCCACCATTGCTTGCGTCTGTACCTGCCCTGCTCCCCAGGATAACACAACGGGTACAGCGAGGCGGTTACAACAGAGGGTGCCACTCACCTTGGCCTCAGGGCGGACAGGGCACTGGAGACGGAAGTGACTAGGGTCACCACAGTAAAGACAGAGGCGTTTTCATAGTCTTCGCTGCCGTTCGGTGAGGGGCAGGCGCCCCAGCCCCAGCTGCATTGGCTTTGCTTCCTCCTGTGCGGGACGGCATCTTTCTGGAGCCTGGTCCCTGGGTTCTGATCTGGTTATCTAAGGTAACAGCGGTTTCTATGAACCGATCAAGGGTCCATTTTTCTCTTCGGAACACCATTTCACTGCGGATGTGTGGGTTTAGACCACGGCAAAAACTAGCCAACAAAGCTCTCTCTCCCCAATCACTGCGTTCTGCGAGGACACGAAATTCTATGGCGTAATCTGCCACGGGTCGGTCACCTTCCTGTAGATTCATGAGTCTTTCACTCAGCTGTTCTTCTGGGTGAGTCAGACCGAAAATGGCGAGGAACCGGCTCTTGAACTGCGCATAACTGCTGGGGAAGCCATTTGTCCAGATTGCTGTCGCCCACTCAAGTGCTCTGCCCATGAGCAGAGAGAGGGTGTAGGTGATCCGGCTCTTTCTGTGCTGTAAACAAGGGGCATGCTGGAAAAAACGAGCTCACATTGAAACAAGAAACCTTCACATTGCGCTGGGGTCCCGTCAAAGCGGGTCGGGGGAGACAAGTGGAAACCACATGATAGAGAAGGAGTTGCGTTTGACGAGTCAGGCGCTGCAGGACCGGCTGCTCATTTCTCAATGGGCTGTGTGGGCGCATGCGACGTATTCAGCATGCTTACCACCTGGTTGTAAGAGGCGATAAGGTTGTGGTCTGTTCCATACCGGCCAAGCGCGCTTCACGTGAGTCCAACTCCGCCTGGAGATGGTTCAGCTCCACTGGATCCGTATATGAGGCGGAACCTTCTGTCATGGTTGGGTCTTGAAGGAAGCGGCGGACCCAAGTGCAGAGCGGTAATCGTGGTGTCTTCGGGGAAATTCAAGAGAGAAGGTCAGAGAACAGGCAAAGGGTCTTTGAGGTGCGAACGTCGTAACAGGGAGGATCCAAAAGGCGAGGTCAGTACACAGGCAAGAGGTTGATGATCAGAAAGAGGCAGGAGATCGGGGGAACAAGGGACGGATTCAGGGAAGGCGTTCGGGAACAGGAAATGGCTGGAGAAGGTCGCTAACGAGGAGGCAGATTAAGGTTCCGCATCAGCTGGTGGTCTGACGCAGCCTTTTATGCTGTAGCCTGCGTTGCGTCCCAGGTGTTCCGTGTTGGCCCGGAGGTGTGGGCGTGGCAGCGTCCCTCTGACAAGGTATGATCCTCATATTCGGGACTGGTGTGGTTTAATCAAATTCACCATTTCATCAGCTATGATTTGGTGGAATTCCAGGAGTGCTGCTTCCACAAGGAATGGTGGTGTCATCTAGAAAGAGGTAAAGGTGAGGCGTTGTTGAGGATGAACCCAAATGCAGGTGTGTTTATTAAAGACAGAGCCAAAAGGGCAGGATAAAACTGTGGTCGGGGACAGACGTGGGTCAGGTGATTTGCAGATGTGGTTCAGAAGGACAGGACAAGAGACATTGTTGAAGAAGTATAGTAAAGGTCAATAGCAAGGAGGCAGGACCAAGGGAGAGTGACAAAGGAGAACACTAGTCACGTAGACTCACTGGAGATGCAGTTGCTCTGGATAAGGTTCTGCAAGCAGGTGCGCCGGCACGATCCCTTTATACCTGTCCTCTCTGATTGGTGGCAGGTGTGGGCATCATGCTCGAAGCCGTGGGAGTGACAAAGGAAGGTTATCTGAGGCCTTCACAGGTTTTTGTGTGAATAAATGCTTTCCATCCTATCACTCAGTGTTGCTCTGCGTAGACCACTGCAATGAGAATTGTTCTGGAAAAGACCAAAGCAGCGATCCGCTCACTGTTTGATCCTCTCAAGCTACTTCTGTCCGATTTCTTGTATATAGAAGTACTTTGACCAGCATCTAAAATATATATATATACATACACACACACTTTCCAAACCGCTTGTCGCATACAGGGTCACGGGGAACCAGAGCCTACCCGGTAACACAGGGCGTAAGGCCAGACGGTGAGGGGACACACCCAGGACGGGACGCCAGTCCGCCGCAAGGCACCCCAAGCGGGACTCAAACCCCAGACCCACCGCAGAGCAGGACCCGGTCCAACCCCCTGCGCCACCACGCCCCCCTCGCATCCAAAATATTCTGCTGTAAAGAAACTACATGTACAAAAAAACAGAAACAACAGAGTTGGATGGAAAATAACTTCCATGTAAAATGGATTGTGAGACAGAAGTTAGAAGCTCCTCTTGTACATACAGTACAATGACTATTGTATATTTCCTAATGCCACATCCTGATCATCCTGATTATGACCTCCCTATTAAAGAATCTTTTGATTCATAATTAATAAAACAACTTTTTCCCAAATGTATTATCTGTTGAAAATTGACATTGTAATTAAAAGTAATATTTTTTAATAAACTTTTTCTTTCATGTTTTAGGCAGTCAAATTACATGAGACAAAAATCAGATGAGACAAAAAAGAAATCTGATGTATGTTTCAATATTCATGGACCCTGGAAATGCCTTTGACAAGTGAAGAACTGATATGGTCCTAATGTATGTGCTGTAATGCATTTGAATGTCATGATAAGGCATATTTTGGTTTTACAATATTCTTTATCAGGCTCACATGCCCGTAGTTACTGTTTCTGCAAGATAAGCCTTAAAATATATTACTCCAGCCATTGCATTATTACGGTACGATAATCTGTCAATAAAATTCCATATAACGAAAAGTTAAAGTTTGTTTTGTATATAGCTTCACTTGCTTCTAAATGTAACGAAATTCCACAAACTTGTAGTATATGATATGTGTTGAGGTATTTCCCTGTTGAGTAAAGCCATTAAAACGGTGAAGAGCGCAATTTCATTCCACCTCAAACTGTTTATTTTGACAGTAATTGTGCGCCAAGCAATCCAAGCCCCTTTCCTACATCTGTCTTTAATCACTGATCTTTATCCCACGGTGGAAATTGTTCTCAAAGCGATTTATTCACCCTCACCTCCGGTGGAAGCCACACTGCTTCAGTAGATAAGTGCTGGGAGAATGGGAAATTTTATTGATCATTTTTCAATTTCATAAGGTAAACACTGTCAAAGGAAGTTCAGATAGGGTTGTGTTGATGCATTCATGGTATATCCTTCAGTATCTATTTCGTTCAAGAAAATGTCTTGCCAATTGATTCTCCATGCAAAACAAACTTTATATTAAAGTAGAAAAATTAGAGTTGAAATTTGATTGACTCAAGAATGGCAACTTTTTATTTTGTTATTATATTTTTTAGCACATTATATGTGTTGTGTCATTTACACTATGTATGACTGTTCTACATTTGGAAAGTGAACGAGGATTGCAACATAAGGAAATATTTCGTTGACCGTGTAAAAAGTGCCAAACAGTCAGGGATCCATCTGGCTAGAGATACTCTTGTAAATTCAATATAGGTTTTATACCACAAGAGGCAAGGGCTACAAAAACCCCACGACTGACCCTTTGTGAGTCTTTAATCTAAAACTGTTTCAAAGATCAATAAACCATTTGCTTTGCTCTACACAATTTGTGGAGCTTTGTGTCCTTTGTTATAGCATTTGATTTTACCTTTGAAGAAATAAAATCTAGTCAAAATGGGTCTCATCACCAAAGACACTGCCATTAGCGGCTTTTATGAGCCCTGCAACAGAATTGGAAACTGGCCTTCTCACCTACCGTCATAAATGTGATACCGCAGTATATACCATGCTATCTGAAATAAGTCATCTGAAATTAGAGGGATTTGCTGTTGTGGGTGTGTCCCGTTCTCACTGTTAAGCAGAAAATCTATCAACAGCAGCCTTTTGTGAATATATTTTATTAATAAGGCATGTGCTATTTAAATAGCAACATTAATCAAATGGTGCTGATCTCGTGTACAAAAGAGTGCCAATGCTCTTTCAGAATTCATAAATCTCACTTTGGGATTAAGGAAAGCTTCCCACCATTGTTGCTACATAAAGGTACCTTTTTTATTTATTTATTTTTAAATTTTAAATCAGCAAGTCTTTCCCACTTCAAAGCCAAAAATTTAAAGTCAATGCCAGGAGCTGGCTTTTATTACTCGGCACATTTTAGCATCAGCAGGAGAGAGCTGTGTCTTTCAGGATCCTCTAAAAGTTCATATTTAAAGCTTCCTAAGTTGTGCCTGCAGAACCATACCCACCAGATCCCAAGTATTCAGGTTCTCAAGGTGCCAGGTCTGCTGATGGCAACATCACAAGTGTTGCAAGGTGGTGGATGATTGCTGATTCCCTTTCAGTGGCTGTGGATGAACTGGTCTGCCTCTTGTACCTGCACTCCCAGAATGCATTGATGCTGAGTGATTTAGATCATAAACCCCAAACGGACATCCATTACATACTAAGCAAGTGAAAGAGTAAAGCACTAATTCCCCAAATATGCAGTGGATCACTTCAATACGCCTTGGGTGCATTCGGCATGCATGTATTTATGACCTTTTTCCTGACACAAAAATAGGGGAAAGTCAATAACTTCTGAAATGAATTTTTTTGGTAACAATCTCTGGTTTTCCATTATTCCAGCAATTAATGCATCTCAGACATAATTTAACAACTGGACTATTAGAGTGGCAATCAGTTACCATCTCAGATATAGTAAAAAGAACAGACAGGATCAGAGGTCTTGTTCTTTCCCGATGACAAATGGCCCAATGCTACGCGCCTGCCACAATTGTACAGACAAAGTGGACTGGGACGTGACTTACTGAGAAACCCCATGCTGAATTAATATTTCTAAAATTGGGCATGCATACATTTTTTTTTTTTTTTCCAATTCATTTCTCATACCCTTTGACAATACCATGTGATAAGTCTTGCTACTGACAGATTTGAAGTGTTCTCGGTTCTTTCAAACATGCATGCACTTTGAACTTTTCCTGATTGTATTTCGCTGTCTGCATCATGGCCAGGAGGAGATAATAGTGATTTGCAGAAAGAAGTGTTTCGGCACCAAAGTCTCCCCAAGAGGACACTGTGACTCTTTCGCCCATCTCCTGTGCTCTGTGGCCTTACCTCGGTGTCTGCGTAACGTGTGCTTCCCTCTCGACATCTTGTGCCTTTTAAAGGACAGCGGTCATTCTGCATCTGTGAAATATTTACTTTTGAGTTCGGGTCTAATAAGGGTTTGAATCCTAAGAATAGAAATAAATGCTGAATATTAGTTATTATGGTATTTGGAGGTATGGTCATTATCCATGAGGGAAGTAAACCTTTGGGTTCGACAAACAACCAAAAGAAAAAATCGAAATTAATAAACAAGCTGAATTAATGCACCTAAACTATTATTCATAAAATAAAGCATATGTAGAATGATATGACAGTTGTACATGCAGTGTCAGTGTAAATGTACCTACATGTCTTCCCAACTGTACTGCTCTGTACTGCTGTAATTCCCACAGATGTAGGACACTTAAGGGTTCTTTGCTTTCACACTTCCAATGTATGTATGTAAACTTGAAAAAGTGAGAGTGAAGTCCTACACTTTGTTTTCAAGTTTAAAAAAAAAAAAAAAAAAAAAAACAGCTTGCTGATTCTTAAATTCAAATCATTACTGTTTGTGCCAAATGTTTTTTCTTGTTTTTCACCAGCTGTTGTTGTACGTTTTCTTTTTACAGTTGTGCTTCATTACTGAATTATAATTAATATTTAATTTCCTTTTCCATTTGCTTCTGTGATACAGCTGTTTCACGTCTTGACCACATGGTTTGTCCTTCTGTAATCCTCTTAATTACCTTTTTAAAGGATATAATGAAATGTCTTGCGGCCACATGTTTTGAAACTTCAGTTTTTTTAAATATGAGCAGCTGTAAAGGATACTGTAGCTATAGAATATTTATGAAGTGATATGGCACGTCCAGAAAGTGATATATCAAGTCAAAATGGGAAATTAAAATCTGACCTCACACTTAATTTCATAAGATTTTTACAATTAATTACACATTTAAAATGACCATATATCAAATGTGCATATAATCTCTAGCATCAAAGTTAAATGTGTTCTTTACAGAAGAAAACATAACATCTTCTGAACTATGCAGCTTCGGTAGACATTTCATGTTTTTAAGATGTTTGTCTTCATCAGAGTTTATCTTTGAATCAATCTGAACATGTGTCTGCAATTTTTTAATAATTTCTAGTTGTAAAACATATTACACTGTTATAAAGGTAAAAGCAAGTACCCTGACTGAGATCATTTAAGTTCCTAGAAAAGCAACCATTGTTCCTTAAACAGGTATTTAATAAAGCATGGGCTTCTTTGTATTGAAATTCAGTATAGAGAAAAGCATGAATGTTCTGTTGTTTATGTAACATCAACATGTATTTGTGTTAATATTGCATTTAAAGCACTACACATGGTGAATTCTCCACCCTGACTAGTGTCACTTGAAAAAAATGTGTTTATTTCAATTTGAAAAGGTATCGCAATGTTGAACTTTATGTTTGATTCATTTCCAGTTATTTTTGTTAAGTTCCTTGAATTTCTTGCTTCGTAGTTTCCCCCCAGAGGACTGGAACCGGTTCAGTCCAGTTTTCCAAAAGAAAGACAGCACTGTGTTTTCAAGGTCTCTTGATTATTTGGATTCTTCCCGCGGTGCCTTTGTTTCATTCACATTCATGTCTACCTTCTTTATCAGAGATCACAATTTTCTTCTTTTTGTCCTATCTCAGCCTGTGTTTTCTCTATCTGAAGATCCCACTGCAGGAGATGTCAGAATACTAATTTTTTTGGGCAATTTCAAATAAAGAGAAATATGAGAATTCAATACCATCAGCCAAGGTAGCCCACATTTTTGGTTCTTATTAGAAATTAAGAGACAAGGTTCTTTACTTTATTGCGATGGAGTGACTTCCATGTTTAATGGCAGAGTTCTGATTGTCAGATCTGTTCTGGTTGTGATGAAGTTTTGAAAGTGGTACAAACTTAAGTTTTATTAATGATCTAGTTATGCAAGCTTGAAAAAACTCTCTTTCATGAGTTAGGAATATATGCCCATTAACAGTGGTTATTCTTCTACGACTGAAAAGCAAACTGACAGGAACTGAGTCTGATTAACCTTGAATAATTAAGGAACAAAGACAGATTAATAGTGAGTTTATTTATGGCAATGGTGCATTAACATTATCTTCACCAGCTGAATGGACCTTACTCAATGTGTCTCAGGCCTCAGGGTGATTTATTCCTTTTATAATGTTCATTACGTGGATATTGGACTCATAAACGTTGGGGAACATCCGTTTGTCAGGGGGAAATTCGGTATGATGTTTAATGCGGTTGTGTGCTTAGGCTAATCTTTTGCACTTGTACTTGCCTTCTTTTTTCTAATAATAATTTTGATAAATAAAATTTTTGAGGCTTTTCTGAACATGCCCTTCATTATTAATTATTTATAAAACCATCATTATTTCAATTTGTGTTTTGATACATTTAACTCTGTAATTAATTTATACTGTCAATAACTCCTTAGACATATCATAATTAATTTTCTCTGTGCAAATGTTTACTGGAGAAATTGATGGGTTTCTGTTTGCTTTCCAGCTAAAATCTGAATGTAATACAAAACAACACATACAAGTGTGAGACAGTTAAAGTTAATTTTCACCAGTTCAGCTAATTGAAAGTCCTCCATTAAGAAGGGAAATGTCACTTTTTGACTTCCCCGAGGTGGAACTTTTTTAATATGCAATGTTTTTCTTGGAACCCCCTTACATCCATTATACAAGAAGTTGCTTCCCTTGTTTATTTTAATTGACTTATTCAGTAGCTGGTGATATAATGAGCACTTTTGATTAAATCACATATTTAGCTTTTGGCAAAAATAAGGATACATGGGTTTTCTGTCAAGGGAAAAATTGACTATCTGTTTGTCCCCTTTTTTTGCTAATCTGTCTCAGAACTCTTATTGTGTATGCATGATTATAAAATATATTTTATATGCCACTTCGGTAAAGTGTTTTTCTGTTTGTCCTACTTAGTCCAACTTTCAACCTATAAAGAACAGACACTGGTTCTGCAAAGACTACAGTGCCATTCAGCATGATAACACATTTCTTGTATTTCAAATGGCAGTGTGTCTTATTCCTGTCTTAGTTTGTACTAATACATTTACATTTATTAATTTAGCAGATGCTTTTCTGCAAAGTGACATACATCTCAGCGAAAATACAATTTTTGTAATACTGTGGTGATGGTACAGACTGCTCTTTTTTGTCAATAAGAAATTTACAGCATAGGGATGACATGTAGCACTTTAACTAAGTGACAGGAGTGGAATTTTAATTGAGCCTTGTACCAAATCATATACCTCCTTTAAGGATACTTTTGAAATATTACAGGTTAAAGGGAAGAGCCATTATTAAATGAAATAAAACAAGCAGATAGGGTAGATTGTTAATATTCTATTAGGAACACTAGTTCACCTGAGGTTGACTTCATTTGAAGTTCAAATTGACTGAAAATGGCAACAGCTGGACACCCCCCAAACCCACAGGATAACTGCCTGTTCTTTTGTTTTCTTCTGATTTTGTCTTATTATTAAATATTCCTTTTAACAAAATATGTGCCCCATGATGTTTATTACGCTTTCTACATTTAAGCGCCATATTTACTTCTAATGCTGGCCAAAGAATCACAATTACTTGCAATAAATAATGGAGAAATATCATGTTCATGACAATAAGGACAAGCACTCTGGGACAGTATTAGACACCAAATAATGATTTATTCAAACTACTCATGTTTTTACTTTTGTAGTTATGTATCTCACTTGTTTTAAAATATTCATCCTGGCATTACTTACCTGTCACTGCTCTATGTGGTACATGAACATTTAATGCTCTGTTGACTTTAAATGACTTTGTTGAATTATTTATATATTTTAAATGTCATGTACTCATTCAAGATAGTCTATTATACAACTTTTGACATTAAACAATACCAAGCTAATAGAACTGTAAAGAAAAAAATAAGGTAGGTTTTTGGTTTTGTTTCAATTTCGATTTTTTAAACACAAGATTTTCAAAGATCTGGATGAATAAATAATTAAAGTAGCAGGCATGAAGGGTGGCACAGTGGTACAGCAGATAGCATTGCTACCTCACAGTGATTGAGCTTTTTGGAGAACAGGTTCAAATGCAGCTTTGTCCATGTGGAGTTTGCATGCCCTTCCCTGTGCTCAGGTTTCCTCCCATGCAATTTAAGTGAACTGATAAATTTAAGCTGTTCTTAACTCAAGTATGTGTGGATGCCCTGTGATGAACTGGTGCATTGTCCAGGGTGTACTCAGCATTATGCTCATTGATTCTTGGCTCCAGACCTCTGCAACCCAGACCAGTGGTTATGGAAAATGAGTGGATGAATAGCAATCATGAAGAAAGCAGATAACATTTTAACATGGGTCATCTTAAATTTATATTACAGAATACAGAGAATACAAACAATAAAACAAATAAATATGCAAAAAATACAATACTAAGTTTGAAAAGTTTGATTCTTAAATTTTCATTTAAACAACACAAAGTAATATCATCTGCATTTTTTGCAATAAAACTTTGAAGTCTTGCAAATCAAAAATAAATTAAAAAAAAAAATAATCCTGTTGAAAGGACGCTTCACTGTTTATGCAAATCTAAAGCAGCATTAAATATTTCATTGAGAAAGAAAAATTTGTTTAACATTTAATGACAATCCAGATGTCATGGCATTGCAGCACACCCTAGTAAAGACAACAGCAGTGCTCAACACAGAAAAGAAAGAAGATGATTTTTTGAAAATGGCGTATTTGAAGGCAGTGTAAGTAGGATGCTGAAGAACACTTATGCAAAACGTAAGCTCTTCACATGCTGTAGCGTTCAGTTTTTTTGTATTACACTGCTGAGAAGATACCTCAGAAACGAGAAGACACCTTACTTTTTTCCTTTCAAACACATTTTTTAATTCTCTGTGGGGTACACCATCACCCACATGGAATGCCATTTCAAAGGGCATTTTCACTTTCTTGGGACTTTCATACCCAGCAAAATGTCAGGGAGATACTTTTTTTTCTGCATTACTGAAATTTGTGCATTAATGGACAAACTGAACCCTCAGAAAATGTCTGAAGGATAATGACTGGAGCAAAGCTAATTTATTTTCATGTATTCTTTTTAAGACTGTGGGTGAACTTTTGCATGTAAGAGACAAACAAACAAACAAGCAAACACGGTCCTTAGGTGAAATTGCACCCAAAGTCATATAACTAACTTTTTAAACTTTTGCATTTACTACTGTCTTTTGCCAAGGTAGCATAGTATTATGTTATCTTATATTATATACAAGATTATATTCCATCTAGTAGACACTGATTTAGAGCTGCTAAAGTGCAAAGAAAGTATTATTTTGCCATTTATTACTGAATCAGCTACATGGTAACTAATGTTGCCAGTTACCTTTATTGTTGAAAAACCACAGTGCCCTTTGTATTAGAAAGCAAACTGAAGGAACGCATACTTTTTACTTAGATCTATGTCTCTTCTGTATGTATCCTTGTGAAAGAACACAATTTTGCTCTCTTCACGAAATCACCATGACAGGTGAATTATTAAGGAAAGGTACGCATGTAGACATCTGGTAACTTCTAGCAAGAAAAGACGTCTGGTAGATCTACTAATAAGAGATATCATATCTTACAAGAACAAAAAGGTGTTTAGCTGTCTGAGTGTTTACTGCTGACCTTAATATAAGAAAATTTAAGTAAATAAATACACAAAACTAAAATAATATAACAAACAAATAGGTAGAAGTGATGAACAGACAGTGGTTCATCCATCTGACAGTGGTATTGCTTCAGGCATTTGTGCTTGATGTCAAACTGAAGAAAGACTAGTCCAGTGGGAGGCTGTGAGCATCCAGGCACTCTTCCCGTTGTCAGACTTCCATTACATATAGTATCACTTGTCTTTGCTGTCAAAACTGAACTATTCAGCTTCTGGACATAGTTATGGCCTAAACCAGAGAGTGATGTAATTGGTAGTACAAAAAAAAAAAAAAAAAAAATCAATATTAGTCCATCTTTTTTTTAGTTAAATACACTGGGATTAAGACTGATTAAAAAGGGGTCTATTTTTTGTGAGGAAATGTGTTATTGAAAAATAATAATTATATTCTTGTATAGTTTTTTTAATCATAATTACAGAACTGTATAAGTGTTTTCTTTTTTTTTTGTGGAATTCTTCTCTCCTACTCTCTAACAAGCACAATGGAAAGAAAATAAAAATTGGAAGTGATTCAGAATTTCATAGTCTCTCCACCAAGGCTAGTTACACAACACTCCTGCTGAGTGCGTTTTTCGTCATTTTTTGCTCATTTGCTCTGCCTGTTCAGGCTGTTCTGGTCCTTCTTCAAGCCTGTGTCTTTCCTTCAGACTCAGATTCGTCGTATTGCCAATTGCAAGTCCTTCTTACGGTGGAACTGGCCAAGGCATTATCACCAGATAGGAGTCCTTCCTTAACACTTCCAGGAGTGTCCTTGTGCTGCCAGGAATCTTTTTTTTTTCCTTCTTCTTTGGCCAAAGGAGTGGCAGGTCTCTGTTATTCTGCTACCTTTTCTTATTCCCTTTGCTCTTTTTCAGCTAACAAGGCACACCCCCCCCAGTACAACCTTTCTCACCAAATCATTACCTTACATCACAAGTCATCTCTGCTTTGACTCTCACGCAATGAAACCCCCCCCCCACCCCACTCCACTTTTGTACTACCACAATACTGTTAATGAAGGTGTTCATATTATCAAAAGGTAGAAACAGGCACTAACTTACAAGGTTGCATTGACAACTAGATACGAATTTTACTGAAATATATGGAAGCAAATTGGGGTTTCCTTAATTTAGAGTCTCCCTGTTGACATTGACAAGGCCGGGTGATTAGTTCCCATTCTGCCTTAATTATGCTGTTTAATGATACCTAAAAATGCTATTTAAAACCATACCTCATGACAGGCTGCTTACACTTTGCCTGTCATAAAAGTAAAACCTTAAGTGGATATATGTTTATTCTTAAGAGGACATTTTGTTTAATCACTCAAATAATGGCTGTTTTTTTTTTTTTTTTTATTCATAGCAGATTTATTCATTTTTAATGGTGCATTTGATCACTATTCCATGGATCCACATTAATTTCTGTTTTGAAAGTATATTTAATTGCTATTGTATTACCATTATTTAAGATACTCTCTTAACGTTAATGCGTTCACATTGAAGGGAAACTATTCTGCCCCCTCCTACTGAGAGCTGCCTATTAAATGAGCGCTCATTTGAATAATTTTAAACAATGTCCCATCTATCCGTTTCCTCTGCAACAATCTGCATAATATGTAATTTAATCATAGCCATCCATTTAACCTTCCTGGCGACCCCCCAATAAACAAAAACAAAACAAAACAATCAAATAAAGGAAAAGAGAGACTGCCTAAACGGGACTCAGACGTAGCTTGGTAGAGATTAATCATGGGGTAATTAATTTTTAGACAATCCTGATGCATGAACAGGATAATATAAACAACAAATACAAAAAAGGATACCCACAGTCTGCCTATCTATCTATCTTTCTGTCTATCTGAAATATCCACATATGAACCATTTAGTTCTTTATTTGCTAAAGAATAAAACATTATGTTGTCCAACATATCCAATATCTAACTATTTAGCCATTGCAATGAAAATTGAAAAACTAACAGTTTGGGGAAAAAAGTTTTGTTAAGACCATGTTTAATGTTATCTTGCACAATGAGAAATATCAACTTTTCTTAAAGTATAACACTGTGCTTGTTCTAGACAAGTCCCAAAGCAAGAACTGTTACCAGTATCCTCCACTCTTGTCAATGTCTATGAACCTGATGCATACAAAAGACACATGGTAAAACAGAATATTTTACCTCTCACTGACAATTTGACACTGCAGCTGGCTTTACAAGCCAACATATTGTGGAGAAAATACTGAAAATCATACATGAAGGGAAACTTTTATCGATCCATACCTAAATAACATAGTCGGGTTTGGAGAGATTTTGCTCTGCAGCGCAGGTGCATTTAATCGAGTTTTAATGAAGTTTTAACAAGTTTAATTAACTCGTGCACCTTGTCAAAGGGACTTTGAGTTATCCAGCTCATCTTGTGAGCCTGGAGTGATGACTCTGCACCAAAGGACAAATTGTAAAAGGATGGGGAGTTTAGAAGATTACAAGAGAACAGTGGTCTGTTAACTGCTGGCCTTAGACAATAATGAAAAGGGAGACACCTTGGGGGTACTGCAAAAAATCTCTGTCTTAATGCATATGTCCAGCCTCTTGTTGCCTGATTAAGTGCTTCAGCCAGATTGGAGCAGTTAGATCCAGCATTAGTTTAGAAATTGTTTAAAGCTCAGGAACCGGTGGCTTTTTAGGTGCTTTGTTTCTGTGTTACTTTCACAGTAAATACTTCTGACCCTGAAGCTATGTGTTTCAGAGAAACCATTTCTTAATACACTGTACAACCGTATCCACAAGCTCACAATGAATAAATCCTGGGACAAATGTTTACATTCCACATATATAACTGTTATTATAATGTAATTATGAAAAATGTATGTTTTTTTGTCTTTCTTTTTAAAAATGGGTGAAAAAACAAATGCTGTTTGCTGTTTATAGTTGTCTGATAGATGCTGTCTAATAGATGTAGCTCATCAAAAGTCTCCTGTGTGTCCAAGGAGGAAATTTCATGAGCTTTTATTTTTTTAGATGGAAAAGCTCATATTAAGGGTGTGTGGTCTGGTGAAGGAATTACTCCCCAGCTGCTAAAACAGGCATCCTGCAGCTGTACTCTTACTTACATGTCAGTGTTAATTATTATTTTTTTTAAATTTCTAGTTATACATACATCCCAGTTACTTATGACTGGGTAAAACTACAGACTTGAGGTCATTACAACATCATTGTACATTACACTTACATATACAGTATTTGTTTAGCAGACTCCTTTCTCCAAAACAAAATACATCTCAGAGAACAATACAAATAGTTTATTACATCAACAAAAGGAGAGATTTAGATGCAGATACATGATTCTAGGGTACAGTCCATTTGTCACATATCAGCATTTGATCCAGTATACAGTACATTACACAAATAGATGCACATAGGCTTTCCATTTTTAAACAAATTGTTAAACTTAAGAAAAACACATACATCTTTTGTGAGAATTTATGAGTTGGGAGAGAAATCAATCAGAAAAAAAGGAGGTCCTTCTTAAATGTAGCGGTAGATTGTGCAGTTCTGAGAGTGAGGGGGAGGTTATTCCACCACATGCAGGACGAGACAGTGGCTTCCAAATGTTGAGAAAAAGACTGACCTGAGTTGATGATTACACCCTGGATCTTTGCTCATAATGTAGGTGAAATGAATGAGTTGTCCGGTTTGATAAAGAGCTCCCTACATGAAATGGGACTAGCTAGGAGGTGGAGGATCTGTTTTGGAGAAGCTGAGTTGTTAGTGGTGATCAGGCATCCAGGCAGAGATGAGCAGAGTAGGGAGTGCAGTACCGAGCCCTGTGGAGCAGCAGTTGAGAGAGGGTGAGTGAATGATTGGGAGCCCTGCCAGACCACTTGGTATCTACCTGATAGGTAGGACTCAAGCCATTTCAGTGCAGTTCCTTTGATGCTAAGATGTGCAAGAGAGGATAGTAGAATCTGTTGAATTGCAGTGTCGAATGCTGCAGACAAGTTGAGGAGGATGATGACCAAGGAGAGGGAGGCTGCTCCAGCCGACTGGAGAGCATCTGATGCTGGAGGAGAGCTGTCTTGTCGGAATGTCCAACTTTGAATCAAGACTGATACCTATCGAGGAGATCATTCTGGGTGAGGATTACAGACAGCTGATCACAGGATGCCCAATGCAGAGTTTCTGACAGAAAAGAAGGAGGGAGACTGGCCTGTAGTTCTGAACTGAGTCTGGAGACAGGGAGGATTTCTTTAACAGTTGTGAAATGAGGGCAGATGTACGCTTTTCGTATTTTATAAAATAAGCTTTTGCTTCACCCTCCCTACTGTCTGTGGTATTTATAAGACTTTTTGTGGTAATAACCAGCGATAGAACCAGCAATTTTAAAAAATTAAATTCAAAGTTTAAATTTTTTTGTCCTGTTCGGTTTAGTGAAGTAGACATTTGCCATAAATTTAGGTGACCACTCAATTTATGTAAAACACATCTAGAAAGACCAAGAAAGTTAAATGTTAAATGTTAAATCAATGAGATGTTATGGGTGGGAATGGGGAGAGGAGGGGGAGAAGAGGGGGTCAAATTTTTCTTCATTTGGACCATTAGTCAGGTTGAAATGGCTTTAAGTTAAACGGGCAATGCTCCCACTAGGAGTTCTTCAACAATGATGAATACACTAGATTTTAGACACACACACACACACACACACACACACACACACACACACACACACACACACACACACACGAAATGATGGAATAATCAAAAGAAATTTGACATTAAAAATGATTGTACAACTGTCATAGTTCTCTTTATTCTGTAATCTTGCAACATTGCAAAGCAAATATTTTATTATCATGTTTTCAGCAACTGCCAGTTTAGAAAACAAAAGAAAAATAATGCTTTGGCAAACATACATAGGATTTTACTGTGAACACGATTCAGTTAAGGAGCTTTACAGTTTCATATCCTATGGCATGACAGTCAGCTCTATACATTAGAAGAGGGAGTTTTTGCAGACAGTAGACTTTTTAGAACTCCATACTAAGGCATATTTCCTGAAGGCTATACCAGGTATTTTTTGGCATAAATTATTAACAGTCTATAAAAGTCAGAGGTCTCTCATGGGTCATGGTGGAGCACTGTGGTCAAACTGCACAGTTTGAGTTTGAACTAAGATTCATGTTTCTCAGACATTAAGTGGCTCGTTCCAGAATAATTAATAATGGGTTTATACTGTCACCTTCTAGCACCTATCATTCAATATTGAGGATCTGACACATTATTCAGAAGTTCACAACAGGTCATGGTGATCTGCAGAAGTCAAACATTTTACAGTTTGAATATTTGGAGCTACAGAACTGATGGAGTACGCCTGGCTTTTCCATCTGTGCTCAAGTTTGCTCTTCTCATCAGTCAATATACAAATGTATTTAACAATTTAGAGATGATTGAGCTGCAAATTTGCTGAATTTAGATTATCCTCAGAACAACAGAATAGACTGTGAAAGCCTGGTGCTGGTTCAGTTAGACAAACTGTTATCAGAATTACAATTATTCTCATATGTCATGATTAAATAACTTGGAATTAACCAGTCAGGGTGGATAGGCCTAGATAAATAAAAATTAGAGATAAGTGTGGCACAGATGGTCCCGGTGGCATGGAGGAGAGGAGGGAGGTGGTGTGAAACACCACACCTGTACCCCATATACCTTGATGCACTTTCTTGTAACCGTCCCTTGCAGTAGATACGCTCCAAGAAATGAGAAAGTGAGAGACCAAGAGTCATATACAAGAAACTACCTGCAACAACTCCTGCAATCATTGAAGGCAAAAAGCCCCAAAAACCTACCATTCCATCTACTGTTCCACACTTGTTGGATCTTTGAGTGTGTAACTTATAAACAGAGCACATTTTTGACATTGAGTTGGAGTTTCTTGTCTTTCCTATACTGCCCAAGGACTTCAGTTGCCATACAAATATTGATGGAAAAGCAGCTAGATATAAATATATGAGGAGGAAAAAAAAATGTATGCATTGTATTAGTTTTTGTTCTGCCCTTATTTGTATAAAGAAGAATGAGTCATTTAAAAAAGTCGAGAGTTATTTTTATATTTCAAAGTTCTTAGTCGTGCTCCTTAAGTTTTTGTCAACTACTACAAAAATACATGACTTGAAGAAGAAACTTTCAAAACCCTGGGATTACTTTCTATCCATCCATCCATCCATCCATCCATCCATCTGCCTGCCTATACATCAGTTCATCCTTACATCCATACATCTATGTCTTTTCAAAATCATAAATCTCAATAAGGGTCATGGCTGGTAACAAACTGAGAAGGACAGACAAGATGTTTATTTCTACAACAAAAGGCTCCTGCATGATAACCAGGTCTTCCCAAACCAATCAATTACTTAAATTCTCTTATGTATCCAGAGCCTCCAAGTACACCTCTTACAGCAGGTGTCCAGGATCATCCTATCTCTATGCCCAAACTACCTCAACCTCACCATAACACCAACTCCTAACAAATATTCCCTTCTCTTATAAAGATCATCCTGTCACACTGAGTGACATTTGCATTGCAACAGAGGATTTGACATTAATTACACATGTCAAGTAATATTGTGGTGAAGAGACACAGGCATGTGGTTGAAATCAGGGGTAATTGCAGCCTGTAGTGTAAATCTGTCCTCAGGCTCCAGCAGACAGCGCTGTGCTGGACCCTGTGAAAGGTCGTCCATTTTCCTTGTGGAAATTAAACAAACGGATTGGTTTAATTACAAAGTTCTGCCAAGCAAAGTCTGAACATCGAGTTTGCTTTCAAACAGAAAAAAGAGAGCGGGGGTATGCTATTCTTTCGATTTTGAGAGTGTGATGCATCGCCCAGCTTGAGTGACCGTCGCTGCGGGTTATTGTTCTTATCTCTCAAAGCAAAGGTGCCAAACCTGCTATTGAATAAAGGCTGATATGTTTGTAAAGAGGTCAAGCCCTGATGTGAGCCTCTCTGGATTAACAAGTGCACTACATGAAAATGGAATAGAGTAGCAGAGAGGGAAGAAGAGGACAGTGCTACTACATTGCACAAGAAGTAATCTCAGAGATGTGCTTTCATTTGATGATCCAGACTCCATGTATTATGCCCTATCTCTGTGATCTGGGATTCCGTTTGATGGCAAAGGCATGTCATCTTATTTAGGAGCATTCTGCGGGAAGAGACCCATCTGGTCTTAAAGCTGGAGGAATTTATGGAGCTGAAGAGTGCAAACCCTTTCATTAAATGCTGAGAGAAGAAGTGGGAGAGTAAGAGAGGGAGATTTTATCCAAGACTGATGGGTTCTGAGGACCTCCACTCCCTTGGTATCCTTCTAGGAACCAGAGTGTGACTGCTGAGAAACAATGTTCCAAATAGCTAACTATGTTTCCTCAAGCCCTTCTTGAAATGTTGCTCATGTGGAAGATCAGCACTTAACAATAGGTGAGCATTGCAAAAAACAAGCCTGATGTCTTGGGAAAACGTTAACTTCCACTTCGGTGGGGCACTAGGGGTGCATTCTTTGGTTATTGCTTGACAGATGCCATGGCGGTGTCAGAGAAAAGGTCAGTTCCCAAGAGGATGGAGAAATCTTCATATGTGGAAGTAGCTTTGCAGTGTGCCGGTGTTTACTTAGTATTCAACACGGCACTGAATTCACCTTTCCATCATTTTAGAGAAAATTCAAAGGAAAAGCAATGTTTTTTTTTTTTTTTTTAAAGTCTACAGCATCTTGAGTTGCTCCCCTCTGTGAGGAGAAGAGCAAGAACCAAGTGGACAGAATACTCTCAATCTAGACTCCAGATGGACAAATTTTTATTGTCACCTTTTGCCTTGTGGTCCCTTGGAGTCCTTGTGTCTCCATATGTGGACTGCCCTTGGCTGTCTCTTCTTACTCTAATAGTGGGCTCTCCCTCTGTAAAAAGCCCTGGCTGCCATACTACCAGTTTCAATGTCTTGCCTAGGGGACTCTGTCCATATCTGAGCCAACTCCATTTTATCTCAGCTGTCCTTCGAGAGCCAACCTAATGGCACTCCCCCTTCATACATATAAGCTTTTTGTCTTTCATGTGAATAGCCTCATATCTCCAAAGAGCTTACAGAGAATGGTTGGACCTTACAGGCTAACACTGTAGCACAGTGTTTTATGCTTCTTTTTTTTTGTATTCCGTGCATCTAGCTGAATCATTACGTAATGCTCTTCTGAGCTTATGTCTCTCGAGTGTGTGCTGTGAACTGTTTAACCCTGAATATTCTATAGTGATGTATAATCCTTTCATAAAGATCATTTTACTTATTCTGCAGTTCAAAGTGACGAATTGTCATTCAAGAATTAATCTTATACTGTTATTGCAGGTATGGTTTCTTCAGAAATCATTTCAGTGCAGCAGTCTTCTATTGTTGATGTCATTCTTACTTAATGAGTCTGTTTTTGTCTGTCTGTTTGTTTTAGAATTAATAGGTTTAATGGTGGTGCAATTTTGGGAAGACAGGTGAAAAGAGTAAATGTTAAGACTTAAGCAAGCCAATCAAAGCAAAAGGTAATGATGTTTTGGACCTACACAGAAAAGGGTAAAGTCACTTGTAACGATTTCCCTGCCTTTCTGTGTTGGAGCCCCTCAAAGTTCAAGGTTAAGAAAAAAGTTGAGGCCATGATTTTTTTTTCCATCTTTCCTCCATTTTACTGCCGAGAAAATCAATACATGGGAAACAGCTTGAAAGAGGAGGGTTAATCAGATCAGAAATGTAGGATCTGATTTTTTTTCTGTTACTGTGGCTCTCTTTCCCTCTCTCAAGACCTTAAATTCAGGGAGAAGATGACTGTGCATAAGAAGGTACCAGAGGGGGGTTTTTAAGAAGAAGAAGAAGAAGAAGAAGAAAAATGTTGTGGTGTGCCAGGCTTAAATCAGAAGCAGCTGGAGAAGAAGCACATTCCACACTAGGAATTTTAATCTTCCAATATTTGCAAAGCCCTGTAGGTGAAGGAGCAATGTGGCCCAGCTGCCCCAGACCACTTTGTTGGAGGGTGTGACTTTCACTCTGCTGTCTGCCTTACCGCTGTTTGTTTATAATTGCTGTCATCCTTGTGCACTTTGATACAGGTAAATTCGGTGATATTCCTCCCCTTTATGTCTGAATGCCAGATGGTACTCCGTGCACCTCTGTTGCCTGCGATGTAATCAGAAGCCATTTCTTGTACCTTTTTTCCAACTGCTCCTCGCTCACCCTTCACTGCCTAATTCTGTGCAGAGACTTAGCCACGCCTGACTGAGACAATGGTGTTGAATTGCAATGAAGTAATGGCAAAATAGGGAAGAAACGTATCCTGAACCCCGAGGGAAACAGGACAAGAACAGATCACAGTATTTTTCTTGCAGAGGTCATCCAAGCATACAAAGTAATTCTAAATGCTTAGTCCATGGCCATTCGAATATGTGCAGATTGATTTTCTGGACATGCTACACAGGGTGTATTAGTGATAGTTAACATCTCATTTCACTCCTTTGGAATTGTGGTTGCCGTTGTTCATTTAGTAAGCATTAATTTATAGTACAATGAGAGAAAATGGAAGAGCAATGACTACTTTTTTTTTTTTTTACTTGTATATTTTTCTAATCTTTGTGCATGGAATATTTTACACTCAAAGCACGCTTTCTATTTCTTACCAGTGCATTATTATGATGGTATCAGAAAGAGTAACATGCAGTGGAAAAAGGTTATATTAGCTTATTCTCTTTAGATTAAGTCTTATACTATTCACAGCACAATTTTCACATAAACACCGATAATGTAAGGGAGACATTTCTAAGTATATACATGGTGTACTGTTTTTTAAACATATTTATTAAAATACATTTCATACAGTTGTAATGGAATGTGTGTTGCCACCGGAATCTGTTTAGTCAGTCAACAGTTGGTCAACCTTTGGCACAGAATGCAAGAAAAAGGATTTGGACAGATTGGAAAGCCTTTTTAGTTTATTTTTATTATGCACCAATCATCATGGGCGCCCAAGGCTCATTGATGCACATGGGGAGCGAAGGCTAGCCCGTCTGGTCCGATCCCACAGACTGGTCAGAGTGCCCATGCTGACCCCTGTCCACAGCTGAAAGCAGCTACAATGGGCATGTGCGCATCAGAACTAGACCATGGAGCAATGGAGAAAGGTAGCCTGGTCTGATGAATTGCAATTTCTTTTAGATCATGTGGACAGTTGGGTGCCTGTGGGTCATTTACCTGGGGAAGAGATGGCAACAGGATGCACTATGGAAAGAAGTCAAGTCAGCAGAGACAGTGTGATGCTCTGGGCAGTGTTCTGCTGGGAGACCTTGGGTCCTGGCATTCATTTGTATGTTACTTTGACTCATACTACCTACCTAAACATTGTTGCAGACAATGTACACCCCTTCATGGCAACGGTATTCCCTGATGGCAGTGGCCCTGCCACACTGCAAAAATTGTTCAGACATGGTTTGAGGAACATGACAAAGAGTTCAAGGTGTTGACTCGGCCTCAAAATTCCCCAAATTTCAATCCGATCGAGCATCTATAGGACGTGCTGATGAAACAAGTCCGATCCATGGAGGCCCCACCTCGTAACTTACAGTGCTTAAAGGATTCACTGCTAATCTCTTGGTGCCAGATACCACAGCACACCTTGAGAGGTCTTCTGGAGTCCATACCTCGACGGGTCAGAGCTGTTTTGGCAACACAAGGGGGACCTACTCAATATTAGGCAGGTGGTTTTAATGTTTTGGCTGATTGGTGTATGTATTCTGAGCTTGTAAACATTACTAAAATATCATTTTACTTCAGATGACCAGCAATTCTTACTATTCTTTGAAAAGTGAAAATATGCACATATTTCGGAAACAAATTTATTTCAGGTTATTTCAGTACTGATAAAATGAGCACAAAGTAATATCTATAAATACATTACTGAGCAGAAGTTATTAACTATGCTTATGAATGATTTTCCTATGTCGTGAAAGGGGTGCATGTTAATATCAATATACAATACCATAATTCTTTTTTATTACACAATGAATGTTGAAAGTACAGACTCTTTTTCTGTCTTGTTTAATGAGATACTGTGTTAATTTTTTTTTTTTTTTCTGAAGAAAAGAATCAACTAAACATATGGTGAGTGTGGCTGTATTTTTTTATGGTTCTCTTTTGCTGTTACTGTATGGTTATGATGTTCTCAACACAAAGGACATAAGCACAGTGGCCTTTTCTACTCTGTAACCCATGAACAACAGGGACATAAAATTGTGAAGAGGTGAATATAAAATTGTTATTTCTTCAGCAGAACCTGTCGAGGAAGCCTATTTTGTGATCCTCTCACAGGAAGAATAGTGAACTTTTAAAACGTCATTATTTTAATGACTTTCAGCTGCTAATATTGAGTGCAGGTAAAAAAAAAAAAAAAAAAAAGAAGAAAGAAAGAAAAGTTAATCATTTTAATTTTGCCCTGGGTTATCATTATGATCTTGATTTAAATACAAGGTAATGATGCTGGAACAGCACAGTCTGAAGCCTTCTTTAATCCAGACCCTGGAGATTACTGACTTAATTGCCATCTTTTATACCATCATACTGCAGGTGTGAAGATGTCTTCTACTCGGAGTGAGTCTAATGAGTTTATTGTATTTTGTCTTGTTGTCCACCAGTAGAATTATCCCTCATAAGCCTCTCACTGGATCATTCTTCTGCTCTGCAGACAACCAGAGTAGTATTTCAAAGTTAATTTCATTGCGTCTGCATGGTCAATTATACCTTTCAATGGCTTTTACAAGTAGCAAACCTGCTTACAGTGCAACACAGAGTGTTATTATTGTCTGTCGTCTTGTTTTGAATGGAGCACCTCATGGTGCTAGACGTCTGGCTGCTTCTGCACTATCCTGCCTGCCTGCTGCTACCTGTCCCCTGCTGGGGTCAAAAGGAATCCAGACCATGCTTTCAATATATGTAGTGGCAACCCTGTCCTGTGCTAATCTTTTCAGGCAAGATCCATTGCAAATTCACCCTGTTCCACAGAATGCTTTTTCTTTGGTAAGTCATAAGTATGCACATGACATACACCAGTGTAACATCTCATGATTTAATGGATGAGGCCTCTAGGTGGCTTTTGCCACAGTGGTGGAATACATATGATTTAAATTGGAGATGTTTCCATATAGAGTGTTGATGGAGGTTTTTCCCGGTTGTCACTCCACAGAGATACATTGTTTTGTCAAGAGAGGAGGGAAAAAAATGGACAGAAATGGCACTGGAAATCTGAAAACTTTTTTCACAGACAGCACCATCTATATGCCTAAGAACCAAATAAATCAATATATGATATGATATTCAATGCATACACACACACACACACACACACACACACACACACACGCATAAATTTTCATATTATTGGACTTACCTTATATAATTACTGTAAATTCCATTAAATCACAGTGGTCTGGAGTCTGTCTCATAACTTCCGGATCACGAGGGCATCATACAACAAGCAGGAGACACCTGCCTACTGTGCTCATTCACATGCAGAGGGATATTTAGAGTCACGGATTCACTTTAAACGTGTCTTTTGACTCGCGGGAAATTTCAGTTTAAAAGTAAAAGAAACATTTTGAGATCAAAAAAGGAAAAGAAAGAAATAATAAATAAAGCACAGAAATTTATCTTACAAGGAAATCGATCATTGCTGAAAACAGAAAACATCATGGTAATGCTGACGTATGACAACAACAAAAGGAAAGTAAACAGTATTCTATTATGTCAAAGTGAACAGTGCAATCACAATATAAGGGCAATTGCCATCAAATTCTATTTAAGTTGAGTTAAGTAGATAGATCCAGCTAATGACTGGGTGATTCAGCGTAGCAACAGATGCAAGGAGTTTGTCATTTGTCGTCAACATGGTAACAAAGTATAAAATTAGATAAAGTCATGGCTTTTTTATGACTAGGCATTGACAAAAT
Organism: Scleropages formosus; assembly: GCF_900964775.1. Taxonomy (NCBI): domain Eukaryota; kingdom Metazoa; phylum Chordata; class Actinopteri; order Osteoglossiformes; family Osteoglossidae; genus Scleropages; species Scleropages formosus. The sequence continues at coordinate 20,045,226 of NC_041817.1, forward strand.
GGGATTTATTTTGTATGTTAGTGGAGGTCATTCAGGAAAGTTCATGTCATTTTTTTCTGCCATGATGGAGCTTTGGAAAAAAAACACATATTTGGTAAAGACGAAAAGTTTTCACTTGATAAAAACAGAAGAAATTCCCACTGAGAAACCAATGTGGTGAATTGGGCAGTGCCACAACACTGGAACCCTGGGCATGTGGCTTTACATTGACATTCACGTTTACATTTAAATTTACATTCGTTCATTTAGCAGAAGCTTTTCTCTAAAGCGACATACATCTCATAGAAAATACAATGTGTGCATTACATTAGCAGAAACAGAGACAGTTGTAGACGCGTGATTCTTAAGTGAAGTTAATTTGTTTCTTTCCACCATATGCACCAATATTCATAAATCTCACGGCTTTAGAAAGCCAATGTTCATAAGTTTGTGACTTGAAAAAGTGCCCGAGCTGGCCTTTAACTGTTCATTTCTACAACTGGGGATGTGGGCTTTGGAAGACAAGTAAGCACAATAACCCACCTTGATAAATCCCAGACCCGAATGACAAACGGGGTTAAAGCAACTAAATGCAAACTCATGAGGATACCTGGTACAATATCGATCAACCCTTCACACTGACACACTGCTTCAGTAGCGTGATGATACATTTAAGAGACGACACAGAAGCCAGCTGCTGACCTCTATGTTTGTAGCGTTCTCTGTAGTTTTGTTTTGTATTTGCTCTTCTAATTTACTTTGGTTCCGTTATAACAGGCATTTAGGTGAACAATTACTGAAATAGTTTTAAATACTAAAGAGATTTTATTTATTAATTTTATTTTACTTTATTATTTATTGTTTGGGGGGAGGGGGGGTGCGGTGGCGCAGTGGGTTGGACCACAGTCCTGCTCTCCAGTGGGTCTGGGGTTCGAATCCCGCTTGGGGTGCCTTGCGGCGGACTGGCGTCCCGTCCTGGGTGTGTCCCCTTCCCCCTCTGGCCTTACGCCCTGTGTTACCGGGTAGGCTCCGGTTCCCCGTGACCCTGTATGGGTCAAGCGGTTCTGAAAATGTGTGTGTGTGTGTGTGTGTGTTTGGGGGGATTTTTTCAAAAAACTGAAATTTTACACTTTTCAGGATTTCAAAAATATTACGAAGTCTGCAAACGAAGCAAAGAGGAGCAAAGCATTATGAAAATAATTCTATAGTCTATGTACAGTAGATCAAAGTCAGAAAAAGTTTACCATGGGACTTCTGTGGAATGTCACCTGAATGTCAAAATACAGTATATATAATATATAAAATGTGCTGTAGCATGAAGACGGATAGTAAGAACGCTAAGGACTGGACTTCAAGGATTTCTTTTCTACAGTTCAAAAATAAAAAAAATTGTTATAAGAACATTGAATTTAGATCAAACAGTTAGTGGGTTACACAGTTGTAGAACTGGATACATAAGTCTTGAAGCTAATATTTTGAAATCTGACACAGATGATGCCTATTTGTGGTCTGTTTTATGCTTTTATTTTCTCTGTTTCATGTATTATCAAGCAAAGAATTTTGTTTTTGTGATGTACTTCTCTTTATTGCTAGTCCAGTATCAGACAGAATTTATTTTTCCTTGAATAGATGTCTATTCATTCATTCATTCATTCATTCATCCATTCATTCATTCATTCATTGAATAGAAGCATTTACACTCTCTCTTTTAAATCTTTTCCCTCATCTCTATTCTATCGCACTTTCAAAGGCAGGGATAATGGGACCATGCATTTTTAGCATGTGCCCAAATATACTGGATTCCCACATTAGATGTCCCACTTAACCATGACATTTAATTTCACCAAGGGAAGCAGGGTAATGGAATTGTTTATTACATGGCAAGTGCGGAGATGAAATTCTAACAGTGCAAGTTTAGGCGCTGCCTTTATTCTTCAAGTAACCTTTAAATTATATGCCGTTGAATAGTGCTCTGCTTTTTATTTCCCTTTGGCCTCCCAGATGTGGTTCTGCATCACTAATGGCACATCAATGACTTGGGCAGAAACCTGATCATTCTGGTGGCTGCTTCTGTTCCCTTTCTGCATCATCCAAAACCAGCTGAATTTCTATTCACTTTAGGTTGGGAGATGGGTGAAGCTAGGGATAGGAAAAAGGGTTTTTGGCAATTAAAAGTTGTGTGCCAAGGTAACTGGAGCATGCCACAAAATTAAATGTTGCTGGATTGAAGGCTACATCCATTTCAGGGAAATAGATGAGGCTGCAATACAGAGGGAGGGGGGACATTTGGATGTGATGGGTGCAACCCTTGGCTGTAGCAAGAGCCCACCTCTGCATGGAGTCTAGTCAGCTGTGCTCTGAATCAATCGCAAAGCCTTGCCAGACAGACTCGTATCTTTCCAAACTGCATGGAAGCCCTTTGTTTAACGGAAAAGCAGATACAGCGCTCAGGGCGGAATTGTGTAGAACTCCTTCATGAAAGCCTTTGATGTAACAACTTAATTTTTAAATAGGCATGTGTGGGAGATGGACACTGGAGATATACACATGCTGTTGAGGGCACAACATTGCTGATGGCACTGAACAAAGGAAATAAATTGGGATTAACAAATCTTGTTATTTTGGATTATTTTTTCTTCAGATTTTATAGCCACATTTTTCTTCTTCTTCCTTGCTTTGCATTTTTCTTTAACGTTACATGAAATTCAAACATCTTAACATATCCTTTGAATATCAGTGCCAGTGCTATGGCGAACTGTTCAAATTTAGTTTCATCCTCTGGTTCAGAGAGAAAGAATGCGATGTATTTTGTTCAACAGAAACCTCAATGACCACTAATCCAGGAAGCAGAATGAAGTAAATAAAGTCAACAAAATACCTGCAACCTGAACCCGTACCTCCTTATCTCAACTTTAATGCTTCACTAACAGGAGAAGAAAACATATTAAAAGCATAAGAAATGCACTTAAACTACTTAGACCGTACATTAGTCTTCATAAAACCAGTGGATAATGGATTTTATCATGCTAATTAAATGTAAAAAGACAAATGAATACTTCATTAAATACATGAAAATAGAGGAAACAGTAAGGGATTATGTTCCAGTAATGACTGCAAACTATGTTTTCTCCATTCCCATTAATGAGCTATTTTGGTTTGCAGATTTTCTGGGTGGGACAGTTAATACAAGCTTCTTTTTTTATCTGTACATTCATAAATTATCAATAACCACAACAGTCCAGAGCCTATCCAAGATGCACAGGGCATGAGGAATGTTCGACCTGAGGAATCTACTGAGGGAAATTCACAGTCTGTGAGATTCACAGTCAGAAGCACAACCATGGAGGGAACATGTAGATTCCATACAGCCTGAGCCAAATTCGAACCCATGTCCAGATCTAACAATCAAAAAAAAAGAAAAAGAGCTGCTGTTTATATTTTTATCGAAATAGCAAATTTATAAATATACATATATATATATATATATATATATATGTATTTGCTATTTCTATAAAAATATAAACAAACACCCAATTCAGAATACAGTCACACGGAACACAGGGAGATGGAACGGCTGAACCCAAGTGCAGCGTTGAGGGAAGCTGAGGGAAGAGGCAAGTTCTCAAAACCAGGGACAGGCAAAGGGTCGGTCGATCGGCGAACAGGACAGGAACGAGGATCCATGGACGTGGTCGGAAAACGGAGCAAGGAGTCAAAAAGCCGGAGATCGTGAACAGAGAATAGAGTAAGTGTGTGCACAAAGTAACGGGAGGAAGGGCGGTTGTCCCAAATGAGATTCCGCAATGGTACGGGAGCTGAAGAGGGTCTTTATAGGGTGAGCGATTACTCGGGAGATAGTGCAGAGTCAGGTGTTGTCACTTGTGTTGTGGGCATGGACGTGACATATATATAGTATATATACTCTATAGAATATAAAACTATGTGTATATTATTATGATTTGAGCTGCTGTCTTTGGACCCAGAGGTTGCCGGTTTGATTCTAGTCTCCAGCTGTAATACCCTTGAGAAATGTACTTACTCTAAATTCCTTAGCTATATAAATAATTCTAAGTTACTTTGGAGAAATGCATCAGCTGAATGAATATATATTTATGTCTTCATATAAGTTTGAGCATTAAAAGGGAATTATGTACAGATATTTATTACATAACTGACTTTCATATTGCTATAGATACTGGTACTTTCTTGGAGCAGAGTTACAGTGTAGAGTCAACAGCAGCAGGGAATCAGGTGCTTTTGCTTTCAAAGAAATGGTCAGAAGGAGAGACTCTGTGTGTATAGCCCTGCTTTGATTCCCTGCAGACACGGCATTACAGTCTTTTTGGTGTTGTAGGTATCCTGGGAATCATGGCATACGAAGCAGCGTGAGCAGTCGACTATGGAAGGGGCCCTACGCTGTAGAGGGGAGCCAACGGCAGCCCTTGCATGCAGCCTCTCTTTATTAATCTGCTTGTCAAATTTAAATCCCAAATCAATACTGAGCCATCTCTCCCAGGTGGCTGGATTAAAGCACTTCCACGTAGTCTCTTTGAAGTCAGTCAAACGTTGTGTGAAAGTGCTCGGACCTCCAGTGTGGGCAGCCCATGCTCAGTTACAGCAAGTTCCTACGGTCCCGAGGGCTTATGTCGCTTTCTGTGGGAAGGCGAGCCCTTCACCAAGCCAGAAGCTCTCAAGGGTGTTGAACGATGACAATTGCACCAAGAAGGGCAGTGCTCAGGTTTATTATTTAGTATATTAGTATGGTCTTATGTATCTGTAATCATCCAATTTAATATACACGCATTTATGCCCTAAATTTATACATGTAATCCCTTATACAGTGCTGCTTGAAGGTTTCTGAACTCTATAGGGATGGTAATGGCTCTTGTAAAAAGTATTGAAATGAAATAATAAAATATAAATCTTAAATGTGATATCTATAAAATGATTATGATTTATAAATGTAATATTACCTCGTTTTAACCAATGCAACTTGGGTTTCAGTTATTTTTGCATCTGCACTGCTTCTCTGTTTCTACTACGTGCATAATTTCCTCTGAAGCAACAAATGGAATTCATCACTGCACACCTATTATGTCAGAAGACAAGATGGATTCTCATTTCATGACGATTGTGTGATAAAAGTAAGGGACACAAGTAGTTCACATGCAATAAAGCAGCAATTTCTGTTTTTATATATATACACACACACACACACACACACACACACACACACACACACACACACACAATGTCTACACCCACTTCTCCTAAGCAGGATTGCGGCAAGCGACCCTAGCAGGACTCAAACCTCTGACCCACTAGAGAGCAGGGCTCGGCAAAGCCCGTCACGCCATTGCGCTACTGCTACTGCACCACCCCATATATATATACACACATACACACACGTGGATGGTTTCCAGCAACAGAGAGTAAGGGATTAAGGTTCATCCAGAGTTCTCATCAGAGGGCTTACCAGCAGTTTGATAGCTTAAATTGCCATTGTTTCAGGAAATATCCCAAATAAAGAAAGCTGACCTTTGAAAAAAGAAAAAAAAGAACAATTCACCAATCATAATAAACACTGTCCGATCAGATGGAAATGTGAAATGATAATTATTATATTCCTGTATTATTTTACAAACCATAGACAAGGACAAGTGTCACCCAATAAGAAAATTTCTTTCCAGAAGAAAAATTAAATGTAAGAAGGAGGAAATGTACAGCAAAGGGAGAGAAGGAACATTATACACAAATAAATAAATAAAAAAATAAATCCTCCTTCCTGAGGGTGTTTTACTCAGGTAGTCGTTGTCTCTGAAGTGCAGGATATGTTCACGTAAAGGGCCGCCTGGCAGGCAGAAATAAACTTGCATCCCCTGGACACGTCTGCAGCTTCAGATCAATGCAGGCTATTAAAGCCAACCTCGGAGAGACAGCTTTTTATTTTAATGACATATTGGAAAAGATAATTAGCCTTATTTACATAAAATAATGCCAGCCTGCCACGGTGGGAAGGATAGAGGGAGAGAAAAATAATAATAATAAAAATGAAAAAGAGGAACAAAGCGGCAGAGAAAGGAACAAAACTGCTCTTGCGTTGAGGTAAACAGTTCTGTGCGAAAGCCTTCAGAGCTGCCAAAATGTCAGAGAGGGAACAATAAAGCAGGGGCCTGCATACACACATGCAACTCGCACATAGTTCTGTCGTTCTCACAAAAAGGCCTTTGTTTAATTGCAAGGATCAGTGGGGTCCCAGCAGAAGGACAAGACCGTTTTGATCGCATTTAATTAGGGGAGCGCTAATGAGGGGCTTCCAAACTGCGGAGGCCGTGCGGAATACCTGCCTTGGCTCCCGTCCCTGTTAGTGATACACCGGTGGTTGAGGTTGTCATTCTCCGGACTTCGAAACCCTCCGGAGTCAACGGGCCGACGGCGAATCCGTCGCCAGCACAGCTGCGCGGATGAAACATATTGTCTCTCGTCTTCTGGGACAATAATTGTTTTCTGGTTAGGCTGCGGACGACATTTCAACTGGCCCCTGCAGCACAGGTCCAGCACGGATCCAGTAGTGAGGAGACCCCGGAATTATTAAATGCTGCGGCGTCTGTTCTGCTCCTTCTCCTTTTCCAAGTAGGGTGCACAGGTACCTGTTACTTCCCAAGACACGACCCCCCGAAGCGTGTACGCGTACCCCCCCCCCCCCCCCCGTGGGCGCATGGATCCGAGGCTCAGAACCACTGTTCTACAGGAATTAATTTGCGAGCGGGAGAATATCTGAATGAATGAATTCGACTGCCGTTTAATTTACTGTGTGTAAGAGACCCCCCGGGGAATAAGTGCTGACATGCGGGGAGGTGAGAGTGAAATTGATATAGCACTGTACACGCGTCTTAAACAACAGCTCCTGCTGTGACGGCAGCCGCCCCTTTCCGCACCAGCTCTGCTAATTTACAGTTTGTTACCCGCAGTACCTTAAATTCACAAAGTGCCGCGCTATTTGCAGCAGAACCTTCATTCTCCCCAGATAATAGCGACACATCATGTCTTGCTTTACCCCTTCTTTTTTTCCTTTCTTCTTTCTTTTTCTCTCACTGAAATGCTGCAAATTTATGCTGGTCTTCCTCGCACCTGCTTTCAGGAGAGTGTAAAGAAAGGATTTCGAGCTTCCGGTTTCAATATTGATTACAGGACTTTATATAGGAGACTCAAAGGTTTCTCTAGTTTGAAAGAGCGGGTTTATGAATTACAGATGTATGCATTATTCATTGAAGTTACTGCTGGGAGTGTATAATGTCACGTAATCGTGGTGCAACAGGTAGAACAGTGCTAAGAGCTGCTGCCTCTGGACTCAGGCGCAGGTTTGAATCCCAGCTCGTGCTGTATTGGCAAGGTCACTGCCCTAAATTACTCCAGTTAAAACTGCCCTGCTGTATAAATAGGTGAAACAGTGTAAGTTACTTAACATTGAAATGCTTTGGAGAAAAGTGTGAGCTAAATGAAAAATACGGAGAATTTGTTGGGAAAAAAAAAAAAAATCCAACTTTAAAAAGTGCTGTAGAGATGTGGGAGCAGCCAGTAGGGAAGAGGTTAGAGCATCACCTTCAAAAAAGTCTTTTTTTTTTTCTTTTTTTGTTTCAGGTAAATGGACAGATAATAATAATAATAATGAGATACAGTATATACATAGGTGACTGTCAGCTGAGCTCTGTAGAGTGTTTTTCAATGGCCTAAAGAGGGTGGTGTTTCACTCCATTCCAGCGCGCATGCTCAAATCAAAGGAAAGTAACTATTTGCAGAGTTAGACAAAATGTTGCACGGTTAAAAGACACCTTGGCCATTTTATATGACACAGTGCTCATGGGGGCACTAATGCATGGCGTTTCAGAGTTGACCATCGGGGTGCATTGCATCAGGTGGGCAAATCACAGTGACACACAGCGTTCCTGGAGGAGAGGCAGCATCGCTCCCTGTCTGACTGATTAGACACCGCTGCAACCTTTGGAATCAGTTGGAAATTTTCCATTTTTGCTACATCGTTCAATTAATTTCGCTAACTTCCTTATTCCCTCGATATATATATACATATTAACATAGTGCAGCTCAATATCCATGGATTTTACTCGACACGACCAGAACTTGCAAGCAGCCGCTGGTCGATTGATTTATTTTTTCGGCCCTTCTAATTACTAGCGGATGCCTTCCTGTTTAATGGACTTGTCGGATCCATCTCTGCAGTCTCATAGACACTGATCAGCTCCCTTCTGCTCCTCTGCTTTCTGCTGGGGCCTGTCGCCAAGGTCCTCTTGTTTGCCTCCACCCACCTGAAATGTCAAAGTCCCAATCAATCGCTGTCTTCCAGAACGTTTCCCAAGAAACCATGAACGCGTGCACGTGTGCACAACTCGCCGTCCTGGGCTGATAAAACTTTGTGTGCTAATGAAAGCAGAGGGAAGGAAATGCCACGGCCATTCAAAACTGTTTTCTTCCACTGGAGTTTGCATACCAACCCCATTTAATGTAGAGTAATTAGCTGCACTGGTGTGCTGGGAGAACCACAATACCACACTTCTGCCAAGGTGCCCGATGTTTTTACCATTGTGTACTGTGATTTATATTTACTTCATGCTGCTACAAACAAACAAACTGGTTAATTCATTTGGTCCTTATTTGCACCTGACTGATCATCTAATCATGGCTGCAGTTTTCATTCATTGAGAGGCACACAGTTTGCTGTGCTGTCATGAGTAAATCATTACATTTTCACAAATCACCTCTTGCGTCCTGCAATGGGATGAAAAACGCAGAAAGATCTGTTTATGTAACCGTTGCACATCTATTCAGTTATCCTCTCATCCCAGGTTTCATTTATTTGCTATGACAAGTTTAACTTTGGTGCTGGGATTTGAAGTCATCCCGATACCTCTTTTGAGACTCTGCCACCCTATTGCTACAGGGTTCAAATCAGGCGATCCTGGTTGTGTTTTCACCCACTTTATTCCCTCTGCTTCAATTCTGGTTCTAGCCTCCGGGTGCTTACAGTCATTATCCTGAAGGAAGCAATGTCTTGATACATATTTTATTTGTCTAAACCCAAATACATTGATATTTCTGATATAAGGTGCAATACGAAATGGCATGGATAGAAGGCGCTACCACAATGCATCAACTAAGCTGTTGACTTTTGGTGGGAGAACTGATAGAGCAATTCATTAAAATTGACAGTCACAAATCTATACCCAAGAATGATACTGTAAATATAAGTAACTGATTTTGCCAGTTTCCTGTTTGTCATCATTAATTCTTGTATTTATTATTATTATTATTATTATTATTATTTTTCTTCTTCTTCTTATTATTATTATTATTATACTTGATTTATTTGTTCGTGGCGAGCACGATGGCGCAAGAGGTTTGCCCAGGTCTTGCTCTCTTGGGGTGCTCTGTGACGGACTTGCGTCGCGTCCTGGGTGTGTCCCCTCCCCTTCCAGGCTTGCGCCCTGTGCTGCTGGGTTAGGCTCTGGTTCCCTGCAACCCTGCTTGGAACAAGCTGTTTCAGACAATGTGAGTGTGTATTTGTTTGTTATTTGTTTCTGCAGCCTGTTAACAAGGAGCAAGAGCAGAATATATATATATATATATATATATATATATATATATATATATATATATATATATATATATATATATATATTATATAGGCCCGCATTAGGTGTTGGGGAACCAGGACAACCTGATGACAAGTGGACTACTGGAACAAGACATTCATGGACATGGACTGAGAACATGGAATTGATGGAGTGCTACTATAACAGGAGACCCAAAGAGAGGGGTTAAATGCACCATATGTGGGATGAGCAGAAGACCAGCATCCACACTAAGGATGTGGAAGGTGAAGTCCAGAGTGGTCCCACTTGTAATAGGAGCACTTGGGGCTGTTACCCCCAAACTGGGAGAGTGGCTCCAGCACATTCCGGGAACAATATCTGAAGTCTCTGTCCAGAAGAGTGCAGCCCTAGGAAAAGCTAAGATAATGTGCAGAACCCTCAGGCACAAAGGCGTCTGGTAAAGGACCTGAGCTTGAGAAGGCAACAGACACCACCCTATGTATATAGTTACAGACTGAGCTGTGTGGAATCCTTTAACTAATAAACAGATGGAAAAGTTTGCACATAATCTCAAAATGAATCATTCATCAGAAGCCAAACTCATTGTCATAGTTTTTATGCTACATCCCTGTTTTGCTTGAGAATTAAAACCCACGGCTTCATATTTCTTGTCTCCATTCAGCCAGCTCGGTACTTGCTGGTACAGACAGGTAACCTCTGCCTCTCTGTATACCATCTTCCAGTAAATACCATTACAAATAACAAGGATTTCATCATAGTTAACCACATTAGTATATTTTTTTCCAGGTGTGGATAAGAAAGATAAATGCTGAGAAAAATTTATAACAAAAATGACTAAAACATAATTTTAACCCTTGAATGATTATTTTCTTAATATTGTAACAGTAATTTATACCTATTCTTGACCTTTTTTTGAAGTTGTGCCATCTTTATGTTTTCATTTCATTTTTTTCTTTTCTTTAACCTAGTAGACCCTATCTTAAGAAACAAATAATAATCTGCATCTTTTAGAAGTGAACAGTTTGATCGCAGCACAGCAGGCTGCAGACAAATTTTTTGCAGTTCTTGTAACCTGTGATCTTGGGTTTAATGCTATATTGTCACAGCACACTTCTTGATGAATAGTGAATGTGCTGTCTTTGGGGTTTTTCTTTAAGCGATAATGAGTCACAACAACTCTGCAGTACCAAAGGTGTTTATAGAGGTGCCAGAAACAAGTGGAAATAAGGAATAGGTACTTTACCCTGTGCAATACTTACAAATATACTCCATACTTCATGTGTGCTACCTACAAACATAAAATTTGTGTACATACACACAACACTCACACAAAAGCCCACACGAGCCCTTTAAGTGCTTTCATTAATGTCTTTATAAAAGATGGGACCATTTTAGTCCAAAGAGGTATCTCAGTAATACAGATATCAAAGCAGAAAACATTAATCTCAATAAAACAAGTTATGCAACTAGATATTTTGTCAATTTTATTAATGAGTGGTATTTATGTTATTATCCACCATTGTTATAACATACAATGATTAATCCAACTAATTTAACAGAAACCCCAGCAATGGGTTTTCCCATACTGCTCCAAATGAACATGTGCACCACAAAAGCAATATGTAAGGCCACCACAGTGCTGACATGGATCTTCTGCTTGAAATGAAAGGAGGCTATGCTCATCAGTACCATACAAGTAATATGCTAGTGTTATGTACAATGGGGGGAGATGAGTGTTTGCATGTGTTGTATGATGTGAAAAACTGCAACCGCTCATATGTGTGAACCTGCTGAGTTATTTTAACTCTTTGGGGAAGAATTTGTAGACTTTCCTTTAGATGCCTAACTAACACTTTTATTTATTGCACGGAATTTACACAAAACAGTATTTATGAAGTGATGCCAGCAGTGAAAATTGTGTGAAACTGTTGCTTCTAAGTCTCGTCCCACTGGGAAAGGCTGACACAACTAAATCAACAATTTTTTTATTTATTATTTTCTTATTTTTAGGCACACTCATTTCTTTTCAGAGCGAGTTCATATTTCTGTTTTATAATTCCTCATTTAGATGATGCTTCAGCTTTACCTATACTGATGGATAATGTATTATTCTTATTCTTCTTCTTCTTCTTCTTCTTCTCCTTCTTCTTCTTATTATTATTATTATTATTATTATTATTAGACAAAAATTCAGGGTGAGTACCACAGCATCAGAAGGAATTTAAACTTAGGTTTGTAAAATCCAAGGAAGTAGCTAAACCAACAGCACTACCTGCTGACCTTATCGATATACTATACTAATACAGTATACATTATATATTTCCATGTTTAATATATAAAGAAAATGTGTCCAATGGTTCTGTGACACTACGTGCACGAAATGTGACAAATGTGAACATCCGACAAGCACAGTATTTAAATCATTGCACAGCTGTACTTTATGTGATTAAACAGCTGGATAATGCCTCCATGAAATATGGGATTCACTGTGCCTCCGGGATTGACTGACTGGAACAATGTAGCAGCAGATAAATGGGGAATAACGGGAGAGCTGCCATTGCACGCTGCAGCATCACACATCCTGCCTGCACTATAATGAGGAACTTTGCACATTTTTATGATTGCATCTGTGTACATTTCCCAACAGGCAATCAAAACGTGTCTCTTTTCTGACTGCAATCTTGTTCTCTTTGATACCAATAGGCACCGACTGATTCCGTACAGATAAGGAACATTAAAGCTTTGTTTCATGCTTGTGAATATCAAAGAAGCAATTCCCGTCAGCATTTATTATTTTAACTGTCCGGTGGAGAAGAAATGCATTATTAGGAAAGTGTTCCTGACAGGAATGAGGTCATGGGAGCCTTACTTCCTGGAAGTGACCCGGAGAGCCAGTTTGTCACGTCTGGTGAGGAGCTGTGACAGGACCTGCCCTTGCATCCGCTGGCCCAGTAAAGTATTGACACACGACGGCGGGAGTCAATTGAGTTTCTCCACTGTGTCAACGGTAGCCATGTCTATCAAAATGCCGATGGCAGTGACAGCGACCAACAGGACTCAGACACAGCGCACTTTAATTTAGAGAAGAAAAGAATAAATCTCAAGAAATCAGTCATTGAAATGTCGTGATTTTTTCTTTTTTTTCCCAATACTTTTATATCAATGGTATAATATAAAAGGTTTGCGCTTCATCACTGCTGTCACTCGGAAATTTGATATGAGACACTAATCTTAGCATTCAGTATCCTGTATGGTTCACACATCGTATCCATTTCTAATTCATTTCTCTCTTTGTAAAGATTGAAAACCAGCAAAGAATGTATCTGGCATAATCAAGCATTACTGCCTCATTCACTTATTTGCTTGTTCACTTGTTTATTCCATTCTTCATTTATTGATCAATCAATAAATCAATCAATCAGTGGGATTACTTTCCATCCATCCATCCATCCATCCATCCATCCATCCTTTTAAGGTACACTTGATGTAATCACACACACACACACACACACACACACACACACACACACACACACACACACACTTTCAGAACCGCTTGTCCCATACGGGGTCGCAGGGCATATTTATTTATATTTTATATTTATATTTGTATTTATATTTATTTACATTTATTTCTACAAGAAAAATAATTGTGAGTTGAAAACCATGTGTCACATTCTGTTTTGCTTTCCTACTGAAGAAACTTCTGTAACTGGCAGGAAAAACTGAAAGACACTTTTAAGTGACCCTGAAAGGACACAGTTGTTGGCTCCCGAGCAGGCGATCCATGTTCACCCCACGTGAGAACGAAGATGCATGAAAAAGGGACACAGGACACATTCACAGCTTCCAGAAGCCTGATCATATCTGAATAAAAGGGCCACTGATCACGTCTGCCACGGATGCATTACCATAAATAATACGAGCCCATCAAAATGAAAGTCAACTTGAGAATATGTTGTCCTCCGCTGTGGCAATGAACCAAAGGAGGGCCATAAATACAGCCCAGGCTGGATTGGGGATGGGGGATGGGGGATGGGAATGATGGAAGGCGAAGAGCAAACAGCTCACAGTGCCAGAGAACCTCAGACCTCCTACGTTCCAATTTCTTGTAGAATTTCACATAATGTTGCACGTTCTGAAATGCCGCCAAATTAATTTTTAAAACAGGTTTCAAATAGAGCATAAGCTACTGGGTGCAACTCCTGTGTAGTCGCCGCTCGAGTTCTTTCAGTCCATGTTTATTTAATTGCACTTTCCTTCACCATTGGCGTTCTGTGAATTAATTATACAGTTTAAAAATAACATCCCATAACGGCTTAGAAGTGCAGCTTTGACAAATTAATATCACTGTCTCTCAGCAATGGCACTGAAGTAAATCCGTTCAACTTTCCAACTCATCCTCACATTTAACATTAGAAAGATTTAAATATAGTAAGCAGGTTGTTACCTACAAAGATTTGTCAAGAAACACTCTAATCTTTAATTAAATTTAAAAAAAAAAGATGGAAAGTGACTGAAATAGAATCTTATGCTGCATTCCACCTGAAATATGCATTACTGAATGTTCAACAAGGATAGCCGGTGTCCAAAGTATAATGTAACTGTATTACATGTATGGCACTCTGCACCTTTTATGTGCTCAGGTTTTGTATATTCCTTTTCTTTGCAAACTATAAAAATGCACATTTTTTTTACAGCTGTTCAATTTCCTGAATTTTATTATACAAGTATCAAACTAAGAAAAATCAGCTAAAGTTATTAAAATTGTTGCTGACTGAGAACCACAAAGACATTTAAAGTGAATAACTTTCCTTCATACATTCTGCTATTCTGTGAAAAGATGTGAAAATATTTCCTTGAAAAGATAACATGTCCTTGTGGCTGTAACTCAAGGTCTTTCAAATTATTATTAATATTTATAAATAATCTATATAAGAGACTGTCTTTGGTGTGTCTCTTCTCTTTAACTTTTGGGTAGCCACGTGTTCATGCAAACACCTTTATTCTTTTTTTTTTATTTTTGTGTCATTACTTTATCTTCATTCAGCTAAGCTTTGATCTGAAGTATTGATTGGATTACTTTGTGGATATTAAAATGAGAAATACAAAGTTTAAAAAAAAAAAAAAGTTCCTCCCCCCCCCCGCCCCCCAGGTACAAAAGGTAAAACATAACTTTAAAGCAGATTTTGTCAAGGATGTACAAACAAATAGACAAAAAAAATTCACATACATTAGCTGATGCTTTTCTCTAAAGCAACTTACAGTGAAAAGCTACTCACAGTTATTTACCCATTCATACAGCTGGGTAACATTTACTGGAGGAATTTTAGGGTAAGTACCTTTCTTGAAGGTATTACAGCTGGAGGCAGGAATTAATCCTGCAACTTCTGGATCCAAAGGCAGCAGCTCTAACCACGACAAATTATCCCCAGTACCACCAGGTAGATAGATAGATAGATAGATAGATAGATAGATAGATAGATAGAGACCACTTTCCTGTATATATAACAACATTCAAAAAACAAACAAAAAAAAAAAAAATTAAGAGCACATTTTATATCCCTCTTGTGGCCACATTTGAATGTGATGCTGTAAATTTTAATCGTTGCAGGTAACTCAGTGCCGACAGCTGCTTGGAAGTGACCCGCCCTTGACATTAGAGCCCATCTCACTAATGAAGACAACTGGATGGGTTCAGTGTAACGCTTAATCTTTCACAAGCAGCAAACATACCCAACCGGTGAGAAATCAACAATTTTGCTGGAGCGTGAACACGCATGGCTGACCCAAGATCTGGTCAGATGTTCAACGTGAGGGTTTTGCTGACTGAATCCACCGCCCATTCCCCACATCTGCAGAGCGTCTGCGCTGCATGTCTAATAAGGACCTTGTGAGTTTAATTTCCTGGTTCACAGATATCCAAGGAGATATTTCCCCAGTGATGTTAGACATCAGCTTCTTCCAGCACAGCCTGTTATCACTTGCTCTTCTGGTGATGGTCCTGGGTGATAAAAGCACTGAGCACATTTTGTGATTAACTAATGAACCCTACCCCATGACAATTAATTGGTCGCCTTTCAATGAACATTTCTAATAAAAAAGGCACTCTCCTAGGAATAAGCTTTGATTCAATTACCTGATAATCACCAATCAAACTCAAGCACCATGTTTATGTCACTTGAAGGTTAACTTTATAATTACTGTAGCATCTTTGTTTGACTCTCCTGTATTATTTTTCTGCCAGATATATTAATAGGTATACATAGACTGGCTCATGAATTTATCACAATGAAGAATCGGCAGGTCCTCTTGGTTAGTTGTTAAGTGCATTGAACTTTTGACCCAAACAATGCTGGGTGAAGCCCACAAACAAGAAAAGTTAAAAAAAAAAAAAAAAAAAACAGCTCTGTTCATATATTTATTGACTCCCTCAAAAGTACAGTAAACGTAATGTTAATAGTGTACAATATATTTACATATTCTTGTATATAAATTTAGCTTACAGACAGTTTAAAAAATCAAATATTTGAGTTACCAACAAATCGGTAGAGTGTATTTGCATTCTGGAGCTTTTTCAGTGAAAGTCTTAAATCAATTTTAATGGCACTTTGGATTCAAATGCCCTTTATGAAATAGCCCTTTTCTTTTCCACAACTTGCAATGATAACAAAAATGCTATGCTGCTGTTGCCACACGAAGTAAGGGAAGATTACTTGCAATGTTGTTGTAATTCATTTTCTTTATTTTGAACCAGTATGCAATGAACTTTTTATGATCATTATACATGACACAGCTAAGAGCAAAGGACCTCTCTTTGTATGCTCTCTAGGAATATCTCAGATATTCAGCTCACATACTCTATGCCATCAGTCTTCTTATTAAAAATAATAGGTGTGTGTTGGTGGCACATCTTTAATATTCTGTTCTTTATAGATGCAACAGCTACCAGCTTTTCATTGTGCTTGCATGGAACAGAGGCAGTGAAGTCAAAGCAACCATCGGAGCTGACTGCAAATTAGTTTTTTTTCAGTACAACTTATCAGCAGGGGCCATTGAACAGAGCTACGTTGCTGCACGTGCGCATGAATAATTTTAAAACTTAAAATGACAGGCAGAGAGCAAAAGAGGCCTGAACAGATCAACTTTCAAGGGAAAACAAAATTTTTCTATGCTATTTTCAGTACTTATACGAAGATCAGTGGAACGAAAGTAAATTGACTCTGCATTACAGGGAGCATTCCAACATCTAGCTGTATGTGTAGCTATCCTTGGCCTTGACAAATTGAAGGCCCTTCAACCCAGAGTACCACTACACACAGCACCAGATAATAAAACTTTCCAAAAAGAGGAGTATGAGATTACTTTTTAAGATTTTGCCATAAATACGTTGTGCTTGAGAGTTACCAAGATGTCATGTTCAGGGGCTCCCATGCGGCTCATCTGCCCTGCAGTTTAGGCACAAATCAATGAGGACTGAAAGTTTTTCGGTGGAAGGACACAGATCAGTGTGTCGTTGTTGTGTAAGATCATCCTGCAGGTCTACAGGGTACTTCATCTTGTCTGCCTGCAATGAGTGAAATGACGTTGCTCAAATTACCTCTCACTGAAAGGGTTTATAAGAGACAGCAGGTTGCAACCTCAGGGGTGCAGATTCAAATCCCACCTTCCGCTATGGTGCCCTTAATCCAGGTACCTACTTTGAATTGCCTCATTAAAAATAACCCAACTATGTAAATGGAAGTTACTTTGGGGAAAGTGCCAGTTAATGTTAATGCAAAGCTAGCATCTGAGCTGGTTGAGATGCTGCTATTGCATCACAATTGTACCATGTTGACAGTGAGGTTGGACAGTGAGCAGAAGATGTTAGGGTGGGCATTCCAGAAATCCAAGGCAAAGAGTTCCTTGGTAACAGTTAAATTTGTATTAAGACTGAGAGAAAAAAAAAAAAAAAAAAAAACACCTTTTTCCATGCTCAGCTCTGTTTTTAATATAATTTCACTTAATTACTCCCACAAAAATTTGAAGGCTGACAAAATGAGCATGTGATGAGACTTTAAGAACAGACTCCTGGCAAAAGAAGCTAATTTAGTCTCTGTTCTCTCAAAAGCTGCTCTGTGTCTGATCATCAAGTTTTCAGAACTGAGACAGAGCTGGCCAATTTGGGGCAATTATCTTGAGTACAAGATTTTTTTTCCCATTTTTTAATGACAGCTAATTGTAATTATTTCATTAGGTTGCTTTTTTTCATCTGGTCCAATGCAATTCCAAATTGTCAAAATTTCCTTCACATGTAATGCTGACCTAACCTCACCCTTGTATGAAGACCTATTCAAGGAATACGTATTTCAGAAGACCAATGTGGTGTCTCCCATATGTCTCCAATGTCTTCCCTATTTCAGTTCAATCTCATATTATTATTGTCACACCAATATCCCTGGGTGAGGGTAGTGCTACTGAGGAGGATCGGGCCCCACAGATTTCTTAGATGGCAAAGTCACTGACATAAAAAAGCAGTGCAACTGAAAGAGTTTAATAATGTCCAAACAACAGGCAACACAATATAAAATGGAACTAAAAAATGCACAAGGGCTATACTACTGTTTGCATTCAGCAAGACCTCATACACCTCACCACTCCTTCTACTCTGGGCCTCTTTCTACTGTATACCCCTTTTAGACCATACTATAATCAAACGTTCCAAGGTTATATATTACGGCCAAATCAAAACTCATTACCCATGTTGGTATTGATGGGCATATATATCATAATCAAGTGCCCGCTGTGTGGCAGGCCTGGGGTTTGAGTCCTGTTTGGTGTGCTTTGCAGTGGACTGGCATCCCGTCATGGGTGTGTCCCCTTCCCCCTCGGCTCTGTGCCCTGTGTTGCCGGGTAAGGCTCCGGCTCGCCGCGACCCCACTTGGGATGAGCGGTTGCTGACAATACATGGATGGATGGATCACATTTATGGATTTCACAGCACAACTGCACATATTGAACTCCCCTGCAATAATGGTACATTCTCAAAGCAAGGATAGGCAGTTCCCATAAGGCATTATAAAGCCAGATGAAAGGTGGTGCATCTGTTTGGTAGAACAAGTTAATTTTTAATCAAGGATTGAATCATGGTAACTGTTAGCTGTAGTAAAATGGCCTAGTTCTGTGTTTGAATTTGTGTACACACCCCCAAAGACAGTGTTGTGATGTTGTATTATTTTAAGCTTGCTTTATGCCAGGGTTGTGACAGTGGATGTGTGTTGCTATGGATGTATACAGGTTGCCATACTGGAGCAGCCTAGTCTGTCACAGCTGTGTCTGGGACATTGCTGTTTACACACTTGATTCTGCTTTGTTCAGAGTGTGACTTTGCAGATGCCTCCAGATGCAGATGTATGTCTTTGCCTTCACATTGATAGCTCTCTGCTTTGTGCATTATTATAGAAAATTTTTATTAACTGATTAACTCTTCTTTGATTCCTTTCCCCAGAAACCTGGGATGGTAATCTTTATACAGCAAAAATGATTCATTTCTATTTGATTTGTCCTTCTGCCTTGTGCCAGTCTCATTCAGTCATTATATAGAATGTCTTTCAAAAGATGTTGAGAGAAAAGCTGAGCAGGGTGCAAAAAGATGTGAGAAAATGAATTCCTTTTTTGGCAACGACAAATTTGTCTTTGTAAATAACCATGTTAATCGAAGCTTCACCGGCCTGTGCTGTGAGTCGAGTCAAGGGGAAACACTGAGGTTTGAAATCCTTGAATCTGGACTAACAAACAGACCAGAAGACTGATCATATTTTAACATGTTCGAGGAGAGAGGGTAGTAATATGCTGATGGTGTGGGGGAATCCAGGGGTACGAGGCACTAGGTGATGCTTTATTTATTTATTATGCATGTCAGTGCTGACTGGAGATACATACCTGAACACTGTTTTACGTTAAGTGCCCGAATGAGTCTGTTCTGCTTGGACCGTATCTTCCAAGCCCCACGTAAAAATATAAGAGAGGGTTCAACTGGCAAGATGGTAAAAATTTAAAACCAGTTAACTGAATGATAAATTCAATATTACTAAAATGCAAACTACTTGAAAGATGTCTACTTTATTAAAATGTTTTATTGTTGTAAAATTACTGTTAAATTAGGGCTGCATAGTGATGTCGTGTAACATGGAGTTGTTCTATCTGCATAAAAAAAAAAAAAAACAATCCTGTTAAAAATGGATACCCTGACAACCAAATACACTGGATTTTAAATGATATTTTACATAATAGATGTTTTTTTATTTACTTGCAGTTCTCTGATTTTAATTTTAATTTGTTAACCTTTCATCTATTTTTCCTTTCGTAATTTAACTTGTCTGTGGGTCAGTTAATTCTTATTTTCTTTTAAAATAGTTTAAAGTTTTAATGGCTTTGCATTAAAATATCTCAAACCAGGAGTCTGTCTACTCTAGATTTTACATTGCTAATGAGAAAGAGCACATGGGCTCAGGTTGTTTTAGGAGTTAATATCTATAAATGTGTGATTAATTTGAAGCCAGCTAGAGAGAGGAAGAAATTTAAGAGGAGAAATTTATCAAAAGGAGAATTAAAGAATCTGAAGTATCAAGTCCTAAGATAGCTCAAAATCTGTAGAAGATGCTTTGATACATTTTTCAACCCCAGCGAGAGGATCGATTTCCAGTTGCAGAGCAGTAGTTATCACATAAATGACTGATTGGTGTGTCACTGAAGACACATCAGTGAACATTATAATTGTGCTGATTGTATGTGGCCTCTTTTTCTTAATCAAATACACCATTACCACACAATTCAGTTTAATACTATATTTTGTGTTTGCTTTGTTATGTACATGTAAAATACCAGTTGATATGTCAAAGGTTTAAAATCTGTATTTCACGTCAAAGGAACCAATTATTATTAAATATTAATTAATTATTCACACATTTGTTAACAATAACTGCACACCCAGTGCATGGTTACAGTGGTCCAGAGTATCCTAGAAGTATAGGGTTGTGAGGCAGAGTACACCCTCATTTACTAGCATATACACACAGAAATGGACTTTAAAGCCAACAGTTCAACTGAAAAGCATATCTTTTTGCTGTGAGTGGAAACCCATGAGAACATGCAAAATCTAGACACACTGAGCCGGATTTGAAACCCTTTCCAAACACACAGCCAAGGAGCTATGAGGCAAAACTATCTACTGCACAACTGCTGGCCCTGGGTTATAGTACTTTTATGTAAATTACAGAATATTAAATTTACAAATTGTACAAAAACTCAAACAACATTGAACAGAAAACTTAACACTGGAACATAAAACAGTGTGATGGTTCAAGAGATGGGCTACTGACCTAAATGTTTCTTGTTTAGTGATCAGCCAAGTAATTTCTGGAAACATACATGAATAAAGCTACAAACCAAGAAAATCACTTTGGATTTGCAAGCACATAATAAATAATAAAATATATTTTAAAAAAAATAAATAAATAGAACAAAAAAGAAAATAAAGGACAAGTATGACCTACAAAAGAATGCAGTGAGTAGTATACTCTGTAATCAGCTAAATTATTCACATTGTGTTAACTGTATAAATTATAACCTAACTGTATTAATTATAACCTAGCTTTGTACTGTGGGTTGTTACTAATGCATACTGTAAATCACACCCGCAAGCTATTTTGACAAGTGTATTGTCTGGAATTAAAGTGTGAAACTCACAACATAGTAGACGAAGTTGCCATGCAGTTTCAGCTGAAATATAAACTCTGAACGTGTTCCCAGCCAGCATGTAGCTGTATAAAGCTCCTTGAATAGGGGCAACTTAGAATTACATATTTAGCAGACACTTTTCTCCAAAGCAGCTTCTAATGAACTCTATGTAATGTTATCAGCCCACACACCTTATTGACCAAGGTGACTTATACTGCTACATACACTACTTACAATGGGTCACTCATCCATATGTCAGTGGAATACACTTCTCTGTCACTCATACGCTATGGGTGAACCTGAACAGCATGTCCTTGGACTGTGGGAGGACACCCATACAGACAGAACATGCAAACTCCACACAAACTGAGTGGAGATCAAACCCATATCCTCGCACAGCATCCAGGCACTGTGGGACAGCAGTGCTACTCGCTGTACCACCAAACTTCTAGTCACACCTGCACTACTGCTTATTTATCACCAAGCAGAAAACTATGAAACCCAAGCAGTGAGAGGGTCCAGAGAAATGAACCTGGAACATAAAGCTGTAACTCTGCAATAATTTCTTTATAACTTGATCATGCACAGTCTCCTACACACAGATAACACAAAAAGACCGTCCATTTCCACTTGGAGCTTTGGAATAAACTCCAGTCCCCCAAGGAACAACACCATTCCAAAGACACTTAAGCATATACTAATTTATGCGGTTCATTGAGTTATATCACAGAGGAACATGACCTTTGTTCCATGCATTAAAAGAAAATGAGGGTAATCGTCTAAGTCAAAGTGATAAATTATGCAAAGGAAGTCAGCCGCACTGAACAGAGACTGTGGATGAGGAATATTGCACCCTGACTCTGATAAATACAATGGCAGCAATGAGGTGTTTAAACATTTACGTAACAGGCAGAGCATTTGGCATAATAGTGGAAGAGCTGGACCTATGCCTGGAAGGTTGCAGGTTCAAGTCCCCATTGGTTTTTTTCCTCTTATGCTTTATCAAGGCTGATGTTTTAGTCTGACTCTAGTTATGTAAAATAGCAAACTTTTTTCATCAGTTACAGTGGAAAATAATCTTACTAAAATACAAATATAAAGGCAATGAATGTTGACATTTTGGTGAGCATAAGTTAAGAGCAAAGTATATAGTATAAAGCAAAAAATTAGAGAGTCTTTTAGAAAAGGAAGGAAAAAGTAATAACTGAAAAAGCACAAAGGTGATTAATTCACTCTCATCAGAAATTAATCAAAATTTTTACAGTATTATTATTGTTATGTTGAAGGGGATATTAACTCTATCATAAGGCTGTGCATAGGATGAAAAATCTTGGAATTTCTTTCTGTTTGTTTAAAATTTATTCATGTATTTCTTTTCTTTTCTTTTTTAACCAAACCCAGATTATGTGTATGCAGTGCAATCCTGTAAATGCCATAATTATCTGCACTCATACAGAATTAAATATGGCAATGAAACATATTAATAAAAGATCCACATGTCTTGTTAATTACCATAAACTAGTTTCGGCTATGTAATGTAAAGTCTATTAGAATCTCAGTCCCGCTACTACATTCTTGATCAAGAAACTTGCTTTTACTGACTCTAGCAAAAATACCCTGCTGTTCAAATCAGTTAATAAGTATGTCACTTTCGATAAAGGTGTCAGGCAAATAATAAAAAATAGAAGTCAGAAGTAGTAAAAGTAGTATTGTTGAGTCCTTCCTGTCTTAGACTTTACCCTATCAGCTAATTCCAGTCTTCTTCTTAACCGTTTCCCTCTGGTCATGGATTTAACATACATGTTTTCCAGGGAAATTAATGAATACAGAGCTCATAACTCACAGATTTATTACCACTCAAACCTTGGAATGTTATCTGTGGCAATTTCAACCATGGTCCATGTCAGAAATGCTTTGTTATGGAGTTTTGTGTGGAGATTTATTAGATGGTGTATTGAAATGCCTGACTTAGTGCAAATCATCAGTCTGATTTACATGACACTGGCAGGCTATGAATAGGAACACAAAATCGATGTGCTTTTGCAAAAAAAAAAAAAAAAAGGAATGCACAGCTATGTTTACAATTGTATCGCAGAGACCAAAGTGTTAAACTTCTTGAAGTGCCAAACCTCTCCATGTTGTTTGTCTCCACTCAAGAGGCTGATTGATTACCCTGAAAGCTTTACATCAAAGTTAATGGAAAAATGTTGTGTTGATGTAATGCAAATTACTTCTGTACATCTGGGCTGAACATGGATAACACAAATCTTAGTTATTCAGACGGCTCTAAAATGATGCAGTTTCATACCATACATATTAAGAGAGTCATAAGGAAAATATTTAGCTCAATTGTTGCCTTGAATTTAAAAGAAATGACTAAATATGAGAATAAAAAATTGTCTATTTGCTGTGCATGTTACTTCCGAAAACACGCTCCATTCATTGCAGGTCTGCATATTGATATTCTGATTCAAAGCCAAATGTTATTTTGCAAGTCGTTATTCTACTACACATATTTCTCCAAAGGGAAATAACAATATGGCAGTAATGTACTTTGTTGAACTGCTGATTCTTATTCAGCATAATGTTAATATCATGTGAATGATTTTTTCAAATCCCCTTGTTCATCGGTTATTTGGTACCAACATTTCCTGTGATGAAACTTTTCATATACAGTAATTGTGTTACTGTATGTCATTTGAGTGCTTATGTAAAAGAGGTTGTACAACTTACTATTTACCAATTTATTCCGCTTGACAAATTTGTGGTTTGATCAGAAGTGTAGCAGAAGTCCCCACGTCCCAGGAGATTTAAACGTCAATCTTTGAATTGCGTTCCTTAAGCACAACTGTGTAGTCTTTCGGAATCCAAAAAGAGGCAAGAGCTGGACTTCGGGAATACACTTGACATGTTTGAGTGATGCAGTCTTATTCTTCTTCTGAACTACTAATGAAGTGTGACCTTTCGCTGTCAAAGAAGCTTGCAGTGAGAGGCCCATGCCTTGCTTGGAATTTTGAGGAGCCCATGATCACCTTGAGAAAGAATTGCTCTTAAGTTCAGCCTGATGGAGAAAACACATTGATTGGGACCACCCACCCTCCTCTCGCCAAAACAGCTTAGGCGTTAAATCGTTATCAGCTAACTACTGCACAGATGTGGCACAATCTCATTTTGACTGATAACAATCATAATTCTCATTCTAGTTGTCTTGAGTAATTGTGTTCCTACAACTTTTTTAAAATCGTTAATGTTCTAATCAGATGTTTTGCAGTATGGAACGATTAAAAGCCGCTGAATATTGATCCTGTACACTTGCATGATTATGCACAATCTGTGGAGTTATTTAAAGATGTGAAATTATCCAGCAAATGCCTGCAGGGATTTATTTGAGTGAAACTGCTGATTTATTGATAGTCCAAATTTTTCCTGGTCAGTCAGTGTTTCAACATTGCATTATTCATTAACAAAGAATAGGGAGAGAACATGTCAAATCCCACAATTCCATGTGACAGAAAATAATATTTGAGTGTTTTAAATAAGTGATTAATGAGATAAATCACATGTTTCTTGCAATTAGTTATTTCTTAGTTTTGAAACCTGACCAGAAATAGGTCATTTGAAACAGAATTCTTCATGCTGTCATATTTTGCATGTTACATTGCTGAACCTCTTGCAGCTGTGTAGGGAATCAGGTGTGCTGCACACAGCTACCTGAAATATCTGCAACTGCATGGTAGTTTACGCAGTGTCCAGCTCTTTAAATAATTTTTTACCCTGTTGTTAATGCAGTGCACGTAAAGTGGACTGTAATGATGTACAGGAAACCAGGGTCAGTGCTGGGTAGCTACGAATAGGTAGAAGGGAAAAGTGTTTCCCTGGCAACAAGGCCTTCAAGTAAACCTTTTCCAAAGTCATATTGTCCCATTTTTGCAGTCTAGAAAAGTTTTGACCCAGAAGCACACAAATATTCCCACGGCTTTTTGAAATGTTGTCATCCCGACATATAGCACTTCCACAACTGAAGCCTTATTTAACACATTTTGCTTAAATTATGTAATTTTCCTGACAGTCACAAGTACAGGTGGAACGAGATGGGAATTTTTGTAACCCATCATGTCAAGCAAACAAGCTCAGAATTTGAAGGTAATCAATAAGGGACTAATTAGAAGACAACGAAAAAATGTAGTGGCATTAGTAACAGTACAAGAACATTTGCCTAATAAGTATTTTCCTTACATGGCACTCAGCAAAAAATGCAGACTTGTTTTATACCTAAATATAGCTGCAGACATGTACTTTAGCCATAGCGGTTTTCCTGATGGACCAGACCTGACCAGAAGCTTGTTACGGCTAACAAGCGCAAGTGAAGACTTTTAACAGCCTACTCTAAACTCTTTAAAGTCTTCCTAAGTGCATCAGGGGAGAGAGAATAATACAGGCAAAGAGTGCGTTTTTTGGTGTGGTTTATGTAACTCCAAAAGTTTTTTTTTTTTTTTTTGAGTTGTTTGTTTGTGATTAATATTGCAGATACAATCCTTAAGTCAATCCTTCATGGCTTAATGTCAAATCACTCTTAGAAATTGACTTTCCCTTTCTTTAGGCATAAGAAAGACTTGGGTTTAGAAGAGGTCTTGATGGTCTTGTAGGCAATATCCAGAGACTTGCGCTTGATGCCTGCACTATATCAAGCCAATGGAAAGGGACAAGGAGGAGCAACACATGGGAGCGCTTTAGCAGGTCAGACACAACTCATACAGCAACATTCTGTATCAGCTGGAGATGTCTGATGGAGAAGGCTAGGAGGCCAGACAGCAGAGAGCTGCAGTACACCATAGCCTGTACCAGGAGCTGGGTAGATTTAGTTGTGATATATGGGATCTGTAGCACTAGGGTTGTGGCACCACTGTGTTGAGAAAAGCAGAGATATGAACTGATCATTACCCCCTGACCAATGAAGCAGCTAAAACTACTGGTTTTCCAGTGCAAGTGAAGGATCTTGGTTTTGGAGAGGTTGATTTGTAGATGATCAGTCATCCAGGCAGACAGTAATATGTGAGGATACATCTGTTGCTGCAGAAGGAAAGAAAAGAGAAGAAGTGCTGAGTACCATCAACATAGCTGTGATAGGGGAATCATTGAGAGGGAATGAACTGAACAAGGAGCAGATGGAGGAGATCAGATGGCCCAGCATTGAGCCCTGTAGAACACCAGTTGACAAAGGTTGAGAAGACAAAATGGGGCCATACCAGACTACCTGGTAAATTCTGCCTGATAGGTAGGACTCCATCCATTTCCAAATTTTTCCTTTGAATTCAAGCTGTCCAAAAGAAGAAAGTAGAAATGATGGTTGACTGTGAAATGCTACTTACAGTTTGAGGAGAATAAGGAATGACCACTCCAGTTGACTAGGGAATATAGAGAAAGAAGGGCAGTATTGGCGGAATGGCTAATTTTGAATGCAGACTGATAGGTGTCAAGGAGATTGTTCCATGAAAGAAATACAGAAAACTGCTGATATGCTTCATGCTGCAGAGTTTTTGACAGAAAAGGGACAAGATAAACTGACATGTAATTATGGACTGAATTTGGGTCCAGAGAGGGTCTCTTTAACAGTGGTGAGGTGAGGGCAGTTTTGAAGGTCGATGTGAAGCAACCATTGGAACCACCAGAACCAACTCTTCTTACTTCAACCACAAGCCATATGCATGAATTTTATACGCACCTTTAAGCTTTCAGATGTGAAACTCACTTGTTCATGTACTTTTCAGCATAGTCATATTTAGCATTTGAAATGTCCAGAAAGGACTGGCATCATAGAATACTACATTCTGAATTTCCTTGTGATTTTTGTCAAATGGTTTTATATTCTCTCTTTGAATGTTGCTGTTTAGAATGCCATGCAAATTATATTAATGTACAGAACAAAGACTTTCATAGATTCAGCAAGGACAACCCAGCAATGACCCCAGGCCCTTGCAGTTTTCCAAGTTAATGATGCCCAGCAGAGTCTAAGTGACCCAGTTACCCACAAAAGAATAAAAGAGCCAGTTGAGTTGAAGACAAGAGAAAGGGTATGCCACCAAATATATAATATTTTATGTCAGTTTTATTCTTTGACCTGCGGCCCATGTCCATTATATTGCAGCAGCATGTATACATAGCACCAGTTCACTTTACATTTTATCTCTGTATCATTATTTTTTCTCCATGTGAGAATGTAATTCATATTTACAACAGTATCTTTTTTTTTTTTTTAGATAGTGTTCCAGTTTAGTTATTGCATTTATATTCGTTTACTGCTTTGTATAAAACCATCGTCCCACATTTGGTAATATTCACAGATGTAGCCACTGACCAACTTACAATATTTAAGATGAAAAGAAAGAAGGAAAAAAAAATCATTTAAAATATGAGTTTGTATATGTCAAAGTTCAGAACCTTTTGTCATGATGGGTTTCTTGTCAATGAAATTGCTGAGTTTTGCTATTGCTCATTTCTATTGACTGACTGCGGTGGCGCAGTGGGTTGGACCACAGTCCTGCTCTCCGGTGGGTCTGGGGTTCGAGTCCTGCTTCGGGTGCCTTGCGATGGACTGGCATCCCGTCCTGGGTGTGTCCCCTCCCCCTCCGGCCTTACGCCCTGTGTTGCCGGGTAGGCTCTGGTTCCCTGTGACCCCGTATGGGACAAGTGGTTCTGAAAATGTGTGTGTGTGTGTGTGTGTGTGTATTGACTGACTAGGGATTGAACATAAACTTGCACAGCCCATGTGTGGAGTAGAGCAGATTAGCTCACTGAACTTATGACATACGACCCCAGCCAAGAGCTAATCAACTCCAGGGCAGTGCAAAGTCATGCTCGTCATAGGCATGCTTTGGCTCCACAATATGGGTTCCCTGGATTTCTGAACTCTGCCTTGTTTATCTGTTGGCTTTCAGTAGTAAAACTATAGTGTATATTCTCGACACATTCTTATGTGACTGGTTTATTTTACTGCCAGAAACTTTGGGCCAGGCTCTCAGATTTAAGTAGCCATTTGAAAGCATCCTTGATTCTTGGAGGTTTGATTTTGTCTCTCCTTCCCTCACTCTCCCTCTGTCTCCGATGCTTGTTGAATTTAAATGGATAGACTCTTTTTTTTCCCCCCGAATGCAGTGATATTTTTTCAGAATGGTCGTTTGTTTGGAGTCCGTGTTTACTGCTACTGTTTGAAGTGTTTACTGCTAACGTATGAGTAATTGTGCTGAATAAAATTCTTTGTTATTACTGCACAAGTAATGTTTTCTCATTATGAATTGAATTTCCATACATAAATTCACAAGAACCTTGAATAATCAAACTCCTTAAAGACATTTTTATTTCTTTTCTTTTTTTTTTTTTTTTTCCAAATGAAATTGAAGTATTTGAAATGTTTTACATGTTTGTAGTGGATTGTGTCTTTGGGGCTTTCTACTGCAGAGCTGAATTTCTGTATGAAACAAATGTCAAAGTTTGAGCAGCTAACAGTAGCTATCTATTTCATTTCCAACATCTGACTGAAACCCTTTGTTCTGTCACAAAAGAAACAAATAATACCAGATGTGTGATTTCAGAATGCTGCCCTCAAAAGGCTGTTTGTGTTCTGTAGGGATGATTTCTCATAAATTCTATTGATTTGGTGCTGATTAACTATACCTTTCTTATGCATTCATGGAGAATATATTCACCATTTACACAAAGTACGATGTTTTTAGACAATGCAATGAACATGAACCTTAGTTTTCCTAAATGATACAGGGAGCCTTGTGCTTGTTTGTTCCAGTAGGAAATGGAACAAGATATTTCAAATTGTGATATGAAAGCTCCTCTGCTATGCTCTTGCAGGGAAGCACGCTCCGTCCTTCTTGCCTTTCCATGTCTGCTAAGTCCGTCAGATATCAAAAGTGCACGCTGTGTGGTGGGTCTAGGGCTTGAGTGCCGGGTGGGGTCCCTTGCAATGGACTGGCATCCCGTCCAGGGTGTTTCCTCTTCCCCTTCAGCCGTGTGCCTTGTCTTTCCAGGAAAGGCTACGTTGGTTGAGTTGGTCTTGGTCTTCATGTTTACCTTATTAATGTTACTTTGATAGTTTTGCTTCTTTCGTTAATTCTGTGACTTCTATAACTCTTGTGCACCTCTCTGATTGTTTGTTTATTTTATAAAAGTAAAAGTACAAAAGTAGTGCAGTGGTGGAAGACTGTTTTGGGTTCTGATCTTTTATTGTTTTATGGTTGGAGTTAGAAAGTGGCTTGTCTATAAGGATTAGTTCAGTAATGCTTTTTCTTTGCTTTTCAAATACCCTTTGCATTCTGTTCACATTTGTAAGCTTTGATTGTTGGCTATTTTGTGCACTTTGATTATTTGTTTTCTTACAATAACATGAAGCATTCTATTTGTGTGCACTATTTGTTGCCTTGTCAATTCATAACTCATAACTTGGCACAAAAAATTTGTTACACCCCTCTACACCTCTAGACAACCTTGGGGTCATAACAAAGCTTTTACTGGGTACACATTAAGTCTTTTTATGTTTGATGAATGAAGAATCATTCTTACTAAAAATAAAGTTCACAGTACGACAACAGCATGCAGATTACTGTTAGTTACAGCAGCTACCCATGCTGGGTAGAAGTGTAAAAAATGCAGAGAAACTGTATTGAGTTTATGACATCTAAAGAAGGCTTCCTCACTTTGGAATTCCCTGTGCAATAAAAGCATACGATCTACTCTCCTCTTTGTGCCTTTCCCCCACAGATGCTTTGTGCTTTGATTTCACCTTGGCCCGTGGCAAATGGCTTTATCAGCCATATTATCTAAAGGTTTTCGGCAGATAAAAATGGTTCTCTTACAAAGCATTCCACTTGAGTTAATAGAATCAAGTACAAAAGTGGATGAGTATTTATCTTTCCATATCAAATGACAGTGAGCAGAACCTTCACTGAGATAAGCTGCAACAGCACAACTGAATCTATACCGTGTTGTACTGGTAGTAAATGACAAGCCCTGCGTAGCTGTCATCACAAACTTTTGTTTAATGAGAGAAAGATCAAGTTGCACTTTTCCAGATTCTTACCATGTTGGTCTCTTGGTGCTTGCCACTTTCCATACTCTTGCTTGAGCTAGAATTGTCCAGTGCCTTGTGATAAAATTGTTATCCACTAGAGAAAAATGAGGTACCGAGCCAAGATGACACCATACGGCTTCTGCACTAAAAATACTTATGCACCACATTAGCAGAGGAGCAGTCTGTAGCCTCAAGCTTTGGGAACGAATTGATTACATTTTACAAGTGTCAATTCAGGGTGTCTTCATTTTGTGGAAAATATAGCAGATCTCATCAGCTCAGTGTTGAGCTTTTAATTACCACCCTGTAAAGTAGAGAACATGGCTATTAAGTGTGATTTGTTTACAAAATGCTTCTCAAGTTATGAATTGTTCTGCTATATGTTTAATACAGGGCAAGAGTTTTCCTTTAATCTCTTTTGTGATATGCTGAAATTTTACTGGAGTGAATGAACACATTATTGGAAATCTTGTAAAAGTGCATTCTCTGTCTAGCATAACAGAAATGAAATGTTAAGCATTTTGTTAAAAAAAAAAAAAAAAAAAAAAAGGGCTAATGGCCAATAAAATCTGACTCGAAAAGCAAGGCTAAAAATCTTATTAACTTACTCTGGTGTAGGCAAGTGCTGTTTCCACAGAAACATCCAGGATGTTCATTAATCACAACTGTTCTTTATTAGAACCTCATAGAGAATTTCATTTTTATAAAATCACCACAAAAAACACCAATATGTGTCTTAAGTCATTACAGGAAACAAAATAGTGTTCACCGCTTACAGCCCATGTTTTATACATATACAATAGCAGACATACTTCTACACGTTGAGTGTTTGATATATGTGGAATGAAAGACGTTCATTTACATATTTATTAAATATGCTGCTGCAGCAGCAGCACTTACTGTAAAACACAGAGTCCATTGCTTTGCTCTTTGAATCTAAAATGGAATATAACCTCAAAGTTTAAGTTCTTTTTTCAGGCAACATTATATTCTGTATTTGACAGTGTATTCTGTTTCAAGAAGTAAATAGGCAGTAAACAGCCACAGAATGCTTAATATTCCTTTTTCAAATCATGTTTCTCTTCACACGAAGGCTTGAATTAAAATTAATGACAATAACTGACAGTGTCATCTGGCTACACTTTAGAGGGTGACGTCAAATTAAGCTGTCAGATTCAAAGCAGGTTACTCTGTGATGGCCTCTCTGCTGAGTTGCATTTTTATCTCTTAATATTTTCATTTTCAAAAGATGCCATGGGTGTCAGTCATGAAGCTGCCATTCTACAGTGCTAATTAAGTTGAGAAATAATAAGTTATTCCCAATACCTGCTGTATCAACACCAGCAAACCAGAGCTGCATTTGCTTTGATAATACAACATGATTAGAAGCCTTTTAAATAAAAAAATAAATAATTTACAAAAAAAAAAAAAAAAAAAAAACTGTGTTGCTGGCTGAATATTGTGCATAGAACGTCCAGCATTGAAAATTAAACACAGGCAGAGCAGTACGAAAACAAAGGGTTTTGCCAAAGTCGAAGCAAAAATAAAATCCTTATTAGAACCTGGAATATTTACAGTTATTCCATTTATATATTATTAGAAGAGTATTTTAGGGGTT
Organism: Scleropages formosus; assembly: GCF_900964775.1. NCBI lineage: Eukaryota > Metazoa > Chordata > Actinopteri > Osteoglossiformes > Osteoglossidae > Scleropages > Scleropages formosus. The sequence continues at coordinate 20,077,246 of NC_041817.1, forward strand.
GTACATGAGGGAGATGTTGAAAAATGACATGAAGGACTACTGAACTCATGTGAAGGATACAAATTTCACAGCGGACTGGAGACCTAACAGGGCTCCTGTTCACATTTTATTACAGAAGTAATTCTCTTAAGCAGCGTGCTTCTCCAAGGCAAGAGTAAACATCAGGAAGCTTTATTCTTCTCCATTTTGTAAGTACTGCACAGCCAACACCATCCGAAGTATTTTAATGAGCCCTGTGACAATGCAATTTATTTCTTTAACTTGTACGAAAAAAAACAACCCCTTACAGATTCTGAATTATGCCAATGTCATGATACTAAAACATTGTGCAAGTATTGATTTTGAAGGTAAGAAAGGGAAAAGCAACATTATTAAAAAAAAATAAATAAATGGAATGCTATCTATCTACGTGCCTATCTGTCTGTCTTTGTCTGTCTATCTGTTTCATCCACTATGTATTCTTTCATAATTTGGTTTTCTTGGAAATAGCATAAAATGAACTTGTTTTCATGGTTTGCCTCATGAAAATAGTTTTCTTTTTTTTTTTTTAATTATTATTCTTGTGTCTGTATTATCATCCCATCAATGTGTTTTAAGTAGTGACTTTTCTGCCTTTCAAAACACTAAACATTTTTTACTCATTGTGTTTGTTTTAATTGCAGTAATTATAAGTAGTTATTTTAATTATGTGATTTTCATACTTTTTATGGTGTGTGAGGAAGGGTCCTGTGAAATTCTGGGTTGGTGTAGACTGTACATTTCCCCCCATGCACTTTTCATTTGCTCTGCTCTGCCGCTCATCAAACGACAGGCCCAAAGCATTTGGCGAAATATCAGAGTTGTGACCTTTTGAGGCTGAGTGCTTGGAATTTTATTCTCCTCCATTAGCCGAATGATCTGGATTTTTCTGCATTGTTATGATGCCTTTTGACATTTCGATGTTTGTAATGTTGGCACGTCAGGTATGCCACCTTGGGATCCGGGGCAGGCTAGACAAGACATCCTGTGCACTTAGAGTAGGACAGTTTCCTTCCTTTGCATACATAAAGAACAAGCTCTAGTAGCAGTAGAGCAACAGGTGAAGTAAAAGTCAAGGAAGCAGATCAGAAGGTAAACTTTAACAAAAGTGTGACTCCATCCATTTATCATCTATCAATCAGTTTTCTTTTCTGCTTATCCACTTCAGGGTCACAGTGACCTCACCTGAGTGTCTTTGGTAAATAACCAGTGTTAGCTCTGCAAGCCATCCAGGACAAGGCTGTTTGCTGGGTAAATATGTAATGCAATGCTCAGTGATTATAATCTACCGAATCACAGTCATCACTTTCGGAAATGATGTGAAGAATACTTATCAAAATTCATTCTTCTCCATGGAGCTGTGTGTGTAACATGGTGATTGAATGATCACACAAGGGCCAGTAGAATTTAAGAGAGATTTAATCTTGGGGTCAGATAACTGTTCATTATCTTAAGTTCCAACCAAAATGGCTGGAGCATGCACACACACACACACACACACATTTTCAGAACCGCTCGTCCCATATGGGGTCATGGGGCACCGGAGCCTACCCGGCAACTCAGGGCGTAAGGCTAGAGGGGGAGGGGACACACCCAGGACGGGACACCAGTCCATCGCAAGGCACCCCCAGCGGGACTCGAACCCCAGACCCACCGGAGAGCAGGACTGTGGTCCAACCCACTGCGCCACCGCGCCCTGGAGCATGCATTTATTTTATTTTATTTTACAGGAGCCTTGGACATATCTACATTCCATTCAGGAACACCACACCACACCATTGTCTGACCCACTTGTCCCATACAGGGTTGCGGGGAACTGGAGCCTGGCAACACAGGGCATAAGGCTGGAGGGGGAGGGGACACACCCAGGATGGGACGCCAGTCCGTCGCAAGGCACCCCAAGCGGGACTTGAACCCCAGACCCACCGGAGAGCAGGACCCGGTCCAACCCACCACGCCCCACCACGCCCCACCACGCCCCACCACGCCCCACCACGCCCCACCACGCCCCACCACGCCCCACCACGCCCCCCTGTTCAGGAACAATGATATTGTAATATGTTCAATTGTATACAACACAAAAACTGAATACTCTGTACAGTAGTATCTATACATGTATAGATAGTATCTATGCAGTAATAAAGAAAAAATGCACAAATTTCTCTATCAGTCAATAACTGTCCAAAGGAAATGGGGGAATCTTTGCTTCTACTTGGAGTCCAAAGAGTGGGAAGGCAGTTCACTCCAACATCCTGAGAACATTGTGTAGCTTGTCTGTTATTAGGAAACAACATTTCCACAATCAGCCAAAAAAACCCCTCTGAGATATGGTGCATGGAGCTACACAGCCACTTTTTGACTGTTCTGTCCATTGGGGGTCTGGCATGTGCTCTCAGTTGATATATTTCACTGGGGTTTTTACCTAAACCTACAAAGTGTATTGCAGTTTTAAACCTAGTAAGTAGCTAGCAAAATATGGCAATGTTGGAAGTAGATATGACACCTCAGAGTTATAAGTAACTTAAAAAATGGAATAAAATAAAAATTAAAAATGTTGGTTACATAGCAGGGGGTTGCGGTGGCGCAGTGGATTGGACTGGGTCCTGCTCTCCGGTGGGTCTGGGGTTCGAGTCCCGCTTGGGGTGCCTTGCAACGGACTAGCATCCCGTCCTGGGTGTGTCCCCTCCCCCTCCGGCCTTACGCCCTGTGTTGCCAGGTTAGGCTCTGGCTCCCTGTGACCCTGAATGGGACAGGCGGTTCAGAAAATGTGTGTGTGTGGTTACATACTGTATGTATCCCAGAGCATACTGTATGTTTTCAGTTTTCAGTTTAGGAAAAAGAATTTGTTCTAATGCCATTACTCTTGTGGAAATTTACTTCTGCTGAACAAAGCAAAATCCACAGTTCCAAAGTTCATTTACTGGCTTAGAGTAACAACAAGATATTTCCTGAGGTCCAGCAGTCTGAAGAAGATCAGTCTCAGACAAGGCCAAACATGCCAAGGTCAGAAATGCTTTAAGCCATATGAATTTTTAATGACTGTTTCTGAAAAACAACATATATTTGTATGTAATATGAGTCAGAGAGCCTGCCTGTAATCACTTTGTATCATAATGCTGCAGGATGACTACAAGTCTGAGGTCATAGGATTACCACCTGGCCAAATGGCCAAATATCTCTCTCTCTCTCTCTCTCTCTCTCTCTCAATATATATATATATATATATATATAGTAAAGTAATTTTTGCAACGAAAAAATAAATAAGGACTTTACAGTTCTTTTAGTTACAACTAACACTAAACATAGAAGACTGGTTTGATTTGTTGATAATATGTACACATGATATATACGCCTGCATATTACTGCTGAAATTCTGATAACAAACATTTTTATTGATAATTGGTGATTAATTTTCTATCATTAGGAAATCATCGATACAATAACTCATATATGTCTTTCTTAATTTTTTTTTTTGTGTACAGTAATGTGTGTCTATGAAGCATGCTTGTCTAAAATGTAAATTCATTCCATTTTCATCAAAATGTCATCTGAAATATTTTGACAGTAGCAATAAGGAACACAAACTTAAAGGCCATTAGTTTGCTATAGAGAGCCCACTAATATAGCCCCAGGTGAATGCAGCAAAGCATCTTAAATTTTCATTAAGGAACAACACAAGTGCAATTGTTTGGGTGTGATGAGGCAGCAATACCTCCCCATCTCTTATTCATCAAAGCTTCCTTTCCTGTGAAGAATAATAGCATGGAGGTGTGCTTTTTTTATATAATTCAGTACAATTTTATTCCCTTTATTTTATTTACGTATATAAAACCATCACATGCACTTTCCATCAATTGTCTACTTGACTTTCTTGAATGAACAATATTTAATTTAAATTGTTTAGATTAAAATTTTTCTTACTTCGCAGTGTTTTATTGTTTTGAGCTCAGCAGATAATTTCTAATGATCATTCACACTCATTAGTTGATTCTGAGCGAGTGTTCTTTGTCTTGAGTTTGGCCTTCAAGTTCAAAAATAACTTATTTTTTTTTAAAGAACTTGCTGAATATTTCCCCTGTTGTTTGGAAGAGGCCTGTCAAACTCAATTTATGGCAAATCAACTGCATGGTTTCTAACTTTGAATACTTCTGTAATCTATTTTAGTGCAATCAGTTCAAACCTGATGCTAAAAAAGAACAAGAAACGTATTTTTAAGGATGAGGGATTTTAGTTCAGCATGTACATGGCACACAGTATACATAAAAAATGCAAAAGAAAAGCAAACAGAAATAAAAACTCCTTCTAAAAAACCAAAAAAAAAAATAAATAAATAATAAGAATAATAATAATAATAAAGCAGTCACACTCCACCTCATTTATTTAAGCAGATTTAATATTTTTGTGTAACCATGTTTGTACATAAAGTAACGGTGAACTACTTTGTCACATCTATTATTCAAAATATTTTATGGTGCTGGGATATAGATTTGGAAATTAATGTTTAGGAGTGTTGAAATGTCACTGCTTAAACACATAATATACCTACAATAATAATCATAGATAGATAGATAGATAGATAGATAGATAGATAGATAGATAGATAGATAGATAGATAGATAGAGAGTACCTGCTTTTAGCTGACCCCCGCAGGTACATTATCATGGCTTTGGATGGTGTATCTTGCAAAAAATGTAAAATTTAACAACGCATATGGTCTGTTTCACTGATAGATGAGCTGCTTTTTTTCTTTTTGTGCACCGTTAAGTCAATTAACTCATCTGAGCATGATGTTCTTACATGTTCTTCAGATGCAAATGTTTCTATTCTGTTGCTTTTACTCTGCCTCCACGTGCACAGCAATCAAGAAAACTGGTATTCTTTATAAGACTGGAAAAAAGCAGTCTGAAGAGCAGAAACTATGCGATTGTGCAATGATAGGTCAAATGGCTGATTGACTCCCAACCCACTCAGCTTACTTTTGTGCAACTGCCCTCAGCTCACATAGGTTCCTTCAACATGACTTATTCCATAAAAATTCAAGATATTTGCTGAAGTCTAATTTGAGGATCTGACCTTCTGATATATTTAGAGTTTGCCTCATATTCCCAGGGATTGTCTGGAGAGTGTGGTCAAATTTAGGCAAAACCAACCAATGTCAATAACTGCTAGTTCCAAGCAGGGTTGCAGCAGGCTAGAGCCTACCTGGCAACACAGGGACAAGGGGACACACCTAGGATGGCATGGCAATCTATCACAAGGTACCCCAAGCAGAGCTTGAACCCCAGATCTGCCACACAGCAGGCACTGGCCAAATCCAGTTCACCACCTGAAGTCACTTGTCCTGAGCAGGGTTGTGGCAAGCCGGAGCATGGCCCGACAGCATAGGGCACAGGCCTGAGGGAGGAGAGCACACGCCCAGGGTGGGACGCCAGTCCATTGTAGGTCACCCCAAGCAGGACTTGAACCCCAGACCTCCCAGAAAGCATGCACAGGCCAAGCCTGCTGTGCCATCACGCTCTCACCCAAAATAATTACAATATGCCCCTTTAATTGTCCTACCCTTGCTTACAAACATTAGAATTATTTTGTGATACAAACTTTTTCTCCCAGTGACTTGGCCCTGTCAAATATTTACTACTCAAATTTAATCACAATAGTTACTAATTCATATCTTGTAACACAAGCATCAACATCACAAAGTGCTTTTATGTAAGCTCCTCTTCTCTCCAAACACCACCACCAAGATACTCGCTCGCTCACAACCTCATTCCATCTTGTCAGGAGTCTATGAAAGCCATCCTACAAAATCTTGAGTGCAAGAGTCATGCTATTCTGAGACCAACGAGAAAACTCAAATCAATATGCCCCACACCCCTCTGGCTGTAGTGATTGCTGGCTGTTCCAAGTAGGCCTTCTGAACGTTTCCCATCCATCTTGTGCCACATGATTAATCACATTCATCACTGTCCTTGCTTATTTGGTTTCTCCCACTCCAGTCAAAGGGATATTGGAATATTTATCTCCAGGCCCGCAAGGCGTGGAGCTGGAAAGGAACCCGGACCGAAGCTCGGCATCTCCTGCCAGCAGGTTCCACCCGCGTGGGAAAAAAACACTATCATCTCCCACGCACCCCTATCGTCTCCCACCTGCACGGATTTTATATGGCCGGCAAATCGGTGAAGTGCCCTGTGTTTGGGTCCAACTGTTCCAGCTCCATCCCCCAATGCAGTGCTGGCTTGTACAAGCAAAGAGTGTCCCATAAGCAGAACTGTTTTCTCATTCCCAAGAAAGTGTGGGTGGCAACTGATATGCTGACATTGTACTTGTTTGTGGACTTTTTTCCAAGTATGCAGAATACCTTTTATTTATTGTGCATATGTTGGCTGGATACAATATGTTCAAAAAGAAAAATTAATACTGTAATCTTCTGTTTGATGTTGGTTTTGACATCATCTCTCAGTGTTCTTTGATCTGAAATGTTTTCATCTCTTAATTCTTTCTTAAAAACAAGTCCCAGTGAAAAGGTAAATACATAGTTCAATGATCATTATTTTTGAATGCAGGCATACCGTAGTTCAAAAAAAAAAAAAAAAAAAAGACTATCTTTTTTACAGTGTTTATGCAAAATAATTTTATGTGATAAAATAATAATTTTTTTTGTAACTGATTAATAGTCCATATTTGGCAATAATGTGGCCTGCACTCCTGCTATTTTAAATAATTGGAATTAAACCTCAAGTTTTTTTCCCTCTCTGTTGATCAGTTATGTAAACAACATTCTTTCATGATAAGAAACTTATGTGTTTATATTACAGAAATACATCCATCTACTCTGTTTTTATTTTACACCTTCAGCTGAGAAAAAGCCTTCACATGTCAGTAAAAATCTACATTTCATTGTTTTGACAGCTGCATTGTTTGTACGAGAAAGCAAAAGAAAAAGATTCCAGCACTGAGGCATGAATGTCCATACATAAATTAGTCAGCTTGACAATATTACCATATTTTTCACATTAAGTGAAAGCAAAGCTCTTATAAGTAAAATTAAACTTTCAAGGAGTTTTATATTTGGAGAACCCAAATAAATTGCTGTTTACTACCTCAGAAGGCTGACGGAAGTGTAATTGAGGAAACTTAATGATCTTGTCAAATGCTATAGAGATCAGTCCTGCAGATCATTCATACGACTCACAATTGGTGAAAAGTAATATGTGCCATGCCCACACCTCCGGGCCAACACGGAACACCTGGGACGCAACGCAGACTGCAGCATAAAAGGCTGCGTCGGACAACCAGCTAATGCTGAACCTTGATCTGCCTCCTCGTTAGCGACCTTCTCTAGCCATTCCCTGTTCCCGAACGCCTTCCCCGAACCCGTCCCTTGTTCCCCCGATCTACTGCCTCCTTCGGATCATCGACCTCTTGCCTGTACACTGACCTCGCCTTTTGGATCCTCCCTATTACGACGTTCGCACCTCGAAGACCCTTTGCCCGTTCTCTGACCTCCTCTCTTGGATTTCCCCGAAGACACCACGATTACCGCTCTGCACTTGGGTCCGCCGCTTCCCTCAGACGCGATCATGACAATATGAAAAAGCTGCAAAATGTTTTAAGAAATATGAAAATGTAATTTATGTCTGTTACTTTTTCCTTTGACAAAACATGGAATGTAAACATGTACACTACATACATGTCATGGAAATAAAAATATTGGAACTCATGACATTGTTGACAACCTTCTCTTACTTTGATGAAAATAGATTTTTTTTTTTTTTTTTTTAATTCAATAGTCTTGTTATCTGCTTACCAACTTTTTTATTAGATGAGAAACCCAATAAACATTACATGTAAACCTAAATGGAATCTTCAAAAGGAGTCACGTCGATACTTGGCGAGCAGTCTTTATTACACCATATCTCTTTATAACAGTGAAAAGGAACATTGTGACAGGAGTCCATAACCATCCCTTTATTTTACCATAAGCCTCACCGCCTACCTGGGCTGCTGTAGCAGCTCCTGGAAGAGAAAACTCTGCAGTGAGACATTTACATGCTACAAATAATGGGTATTGTCCTATGAGGAGGATGTCCTGGAAGGTACAGAGAGCTCAGCAATGTTTGTCAGATCAGTGCTTCTTACAGCTGCTGTAAATGTTCGGTTGCTGCTCCCAGCCACCCGGTTTGTGTGTTTTCTGTCTGATAAATATTGTCTCTGTGAACTAGAAATGCACCAGAGGTGCGTGGGCTTCACATCTTTTATCCACCCATCATCCATCATGGCAGTTCAGAGCCTATCCTGGAAGCATGTAGAACATGTTATGGTGTTGGGCGGGTTTCACTCAGTGCAGAATTCCAGCCTATCACAGGACAACTGTACACACTGATTCTCTCACATATATACACAAATGGAGATTTAGAGCCACGGTTCACCTTTAACATGTCTTTGGGTTGTGGGAGGAAAGCAATGCACTTCACACAGACTGAGAGTTAAGCATTGCTCCCAAAATGAGAGTACTGATAACTGGGCTCCATGAATTTGCATGACCTGCTGCTCTGTCAAGAGTACATTAAAGTAGATTGAGCCTCACTGGGGTGTTGGGGTGAATTTTGTCTGAGCAGATTACTGAGGAATTGACTGTAAAATTCTCTGGATGCATATAAAGAAGTGATATAAGTGGCATGGGAGCCAAAAGCGTTCTTCCTTCACTCAGGAAGCACAAGAATGTGCATCAGTTATCTATATTTCAACCACTGGAATAAGTGAATTATTACAATGAACCAAGATATGCCTTTTTTAGAGCAACAGCAGTAACACTGGGTCACAGCGGCCTGCAAAAGTAATGACAGAATAATATTGAGCAAAAGATGACAAATTGCAATGTTTCTCTAAAGAGATCAGCTGCCATTGTCCGAGTCCATTTTCCAACAGAGTATGTAACTATGAGTTGTCCTTTAGATCAAATTATAAATTCATCAGTAGGAATAAAATTAAAATAAAAAGCTGTAAATCTATAGAGTAAAAAGTGGAAAAAAAAAAAACAATGAAAATGCTCAGCAGGGAAGAAGCTGAGTAATTGGACTGATAAGATGCGACTATTGAAAATAAGTTTCATGGGGGTGACTTTACTAATGCAACAGTCTGAAACAACGAACGGTGTGAAATGAAAGAAGATTATTTTTCAGAATTATTCTCGGTCACCTTCGACCTCCCATGGGGTGCATAAGATGGGCATGTATTCATGGAGAATTGAATGCATGGTGAATGAAAGTGACATGGGGACTCAGAGATGCAAACCAAGTTCAGATACTCTGAAACACTTTAATCTGTTTTTCTGAAAAAAGGTAAATTCCAGGGTTAATATTGCTTTTTGGAGGTGGGGGGATAAAAATTGTTGATGTAGAAGAATATTTGTCTGTCTGTTTGCTTGTTTGTTTTTTTTTTTTTTGATTATTTGTTTTATTTATAGGGGGTGCAGGTGGCGCAGTGGGTTGGACCGGGTCCTGCTCTCCGGTGGGTCTGGGGTTCGAGTCCCGCTTGGGGTGCCTTGCGGCGGACTGGCGTCCCGTCCTGGGTGTGTCCCCTCCCCCTCCGGCCTTACGCCCTGTGTTGCCGGGTAGGCTCCAGTTCCCCGCAACCCCATGTAGGACAAGCGGTTCAGAAGGGGGTGCGGTGGCGCAGTGGGTTGGACCACAGTCCTGCTCTCCGGTGGGTCTGGGGTTCGAGTCCCGCTTGGGGTGCCTTGTGACGGACTGGCGTCCTGTCCTGGGTGTGTCCTCTCCCCCTCCAGCCTTGCGCCCTGTGTTGCCGGGTTAGGCTCCGTGACCCCGTATGGGACGAGCGGTTCTGAAAATGTGTGTGTGCTTTATTTATTAATAATCCACCTAGATGTGTCACTAGTGATGTTGCTTGGGGTCACTTCTTGTTTTGGATTTTCCTCCATTTGAAGCCCTTTCCCACGCAACCTGGCCAGTGATGATCAGCTGACATTCAAGTAGAGCTACCTTAAAGGTAGCCATGTAATCCCACTTCTCCTGATTCACAGACATAGATGTGCTCTCCACAACCCCAGTAACACATTTTGTAGCATTCCCCTCTGATAACCAGGGATACCCAACATACTATAGCTCTAAAACGAAGACTTCCCTGCAAAACCCCCCGATAACCTGACTAGATGGACACACACCTTGCCGCCCCAGTCTTTTGAGTGGCACTGCTTGACCCATTCTTCATGCCACACCACTTTCTTTCATTAGCTTCTTCCATCAGTTTTTCCCAAGGAACTGAAGGCTCCAACAAGATGACTTGCTTAGTCTGACAGTAACACCATGCCTGACTTCAGGGATGTCTCTGTGATGGTGGATAAAAACCTGAGCTGCCTTCCTAAGTAACCATCATTTGCCAGTCTTGTGCCATTGCCAGGAGGTCTAACCTGACAGTGGGTGCAGGTCGTACTCCTTTAACTTCCTTCACAAATGCTATGGCTTGCCTTACCAGCCGGCAGGTCCTACTCTATGTTTCTACACTGATTGAATCTGTTACAGCCTTGACCACTTTTTTATGGCACCAGTGACTGTGGCACTCAGTTACTCTGTTTGCCAGCTACTGAGGATGTGCTGCAAGGTTGCTTTTTTGGATATAGTGTGGACGATGAAATATAAAGTTTTCCCAGTTTTTCCCTAGCTATATAGTTTGGATGGACTAGATAACATATCCTGAACTGCCCAGGTCAAGACCTTTGTACATTGGGGCTCTGTCATCCAGAGCTCTGATCATGAGACCATGTTCCAGTTTCTCCATATGCACCATTATAAACACATGTTCTTGTTGTGTTGCTGTGGACACCTGAATCTGTTCTCCTCCCTTATTTCCTAATTGACCTCACTTCCATGCCAGCTCAGTTGAGTTTATGTGTTGCAGCACATCAGTCACGCATGTATTATCTTTCAAGCTACTATACTGCTCTTTTTTTAATGAGAAACTGGATTTCATCTGTAAAGCCATTCTTAGACAAAACAAATGTAAAATGTAATCTAATCCTCTGATTCTTGGCTGTTTGGGCACCCACAACCAAACTATAACTCTTTTAATCCAACTTGTTCTGCTTCTCTAGCCTGATTAAACAATGATTTGGTTATAATGGGAACTCACACTTGATTAAACCAATTCAGGGCATTTAAAATAAATAACATAGTTTTCAATTCGGGAACAATATAAAAGCCAAATAAAAATAATTTATTTTCTTCTTTTAGTTATTATTTTTTTTTAATTCAACATTATCAGCTCAAATCAAATCACCATTAAATGCAAGCATTTCAAGTTCAAGTTTAGTTTATTGTCATAGGTACAAGTACCACATGTAAGTATCATGAAATTCTTCCTGAATGCTTCTCCACAGACTATGAACTATTTGTGTGAATGCATATGTATAAGCTCACAGAAAACATCTCTACATATTCTATTGACTCGTGTTTTTTTCTATCTTGCAATTAATAGCTTATGTTTCACAAAATGACAACCTGTGTTTTAAGTGAACTGAGTTTGTGCTATTGTTTTCAGAGACTTCATGAGTCTTAAATAGCTTCCAAGTTTGCTGATGGGCCTTTTGTTATTTTTGTCATAGCGAGACAATGTAACATTCATCATCAATTAGTAACCAGAAGCAAGCTGATGCCTTAAGTCTAGTGAGAAACAACCTTTTTCCAAAGGTCACTGCTTTATTAGATGCTTGACTGACATGTAAATAAACCCCTCCCACCAGTAGATGTAGCCTAGTTCTCTCTACCTTTCTTCCTGCCAAATATATTCTTAATATTCTCTGGAGAGAATTTTTTTCTGTCTCTACTGGTACCTGGACAAGACCTGTGCTAAAAATGTGCCATCGCATTCCGTGTTATGTGACACGAGATACTGAATCAAAGTTTTTTTTTTTTTAGTTAGTACTACTTTTGCCAAGTAGCATTGCTCATAATTAACATGTGTGTTAAGATTGAAGACAAGTATCATGTTATTTATTTATTTATTTATTTATTTTTTTTCAAAGTTTATATGCCATTTTTAAATCACATGGAAGTCAAATATAAGCATAGCCTGAAGCAAGGATCAAGCTGTCACAGCTGCAGCCTGTATCAAGGGAAGTCATTATCATACTCCTGCCTGTGACTTGTTTTGTCTGTTTAAATGAACCTTTACGAATGGCACTGGGTTCCAGCAAGTCTGTGACCTGTGAAGTGAGGAAGATTTTACAATGGCAGAGTCCCTTAATATTTATGTCATGATGTGATGAGGCTCCCCTTAAGAAGTAAGCATACAATCCCTGGAAATCCAGCTAATTAGATATGTGCTCCCAGAACGCAATGCTGTGTACAGAACTTCAGCATGGTGTGTATATACATTACACACCATGCTGAAGTTCTGTACACAGCATCACGTGAAGTATATATATACTTCAGAACTTGTCACGCAGAAGTATAGTCACGTGTAGTACAGAATACATGAAGTATATACAGTATATAATGTTTTCATTTGCTGTATGTTGTATGCATGTATGTGAAAATATACAAGTACATTTGAAGAGCTGTCCATGAAAAACATTTGGACAAAGGATGGTCATCTGCATGGTTTTGTAGATTCTTTCATTTTCACCCTAATCTCTTTAGGCACTCCACATTGTAACCATGCAGTTTATCAACAGCAAAGGGTTTTAAATAAAATCTGCTGATTAGTTCCACCAGTCCTTATAGACTGCACATCACACTGCTGTCACTTCATCCAAAGGCTGGATCCTCTAATCATCTTCTAATCCCTGCAACAACCAAAAAATAATTATGTTTTGTTGACTGTTTCTTCTTCTTCTTCTTCTTCTTCTTCTTCTTCTTCTTGTTTTACTGAAAGTAATTAGGATCAAATCAAAATGTCCCCCTCCTTACCCTTTAATTGCAGTAGGGAGAAAGAGGCTGGGGCTAAGTTATAAACAGTCCACTGAAAACGAGACTTCAGGGACAGCTTTGGGGACTAATTTGTTTGATTTATTTGATGACCACCTGCTTCACTTCTCCACTTTTGTTCTCATCTACATCTGAGTCTAAGCTGACTTTAGGTCATTCTCACACAGTCAGTTACCAAAAAAAAAAAAAGAACCATGTCATTTTTGCATACAGCTAATGTGGAAAAAACATGTAAAAGCAATCTTTAAAACTGTTAAAGTTCTACAGCTGTTGTAATGAAAAATGTCATGTTTGAATCTTACCTCCTGCTGTAGTACCCTTGAGGAAGGTACTTACCTGAAATTTATATGGAAAAATTACACAGCTGCATAAATGAGGAAGTCATTGAAAGTGTAGTACACAAAAATTATAAGAATTGTATAAAACACTTTAAGTTGATTTGTCTTCTAAAAGAATAAACAATCATATTGGTTTCCTGATTTAAGTTATACCCTCACAACGATATTCTTTCATTTCTGAGAGTCCTGTGTCCAAGGCCTGCAAACATTTTCAATTACATGAAGAGCTGCCAAGCAGATAAGAAGAATTACTTTCGGTTTTTGACTATTGTGTCTACAGGCTAACTGTGCATCTTGTCTATACTCAGCAGGCCATTTCGGCATTCCTTCTTTCCATGACTTTCACCAGTTATTAATATGCGAATAAGCAGGCTCTAAGAACTCACTCCATGTTACATTGCTGTTTTATCTCCACAAAACCAAAAAAAAAAAAAAAAACCAAAACTTCCTCTACTCAGCTTTGTGCTCAAGTCAAGGGAAAGACGCTGGTGTTTGTAAGCGAAAAGAACAAAGTGGAAAATTAACATCGGAGTCAGCAGAAAAGGAAGTCTTTTGGAGGTAAAGGAGCAACAGAAAGGATCCTTCAGAAGATCTGAGTGAGAAATCACCAAAGAGCCTGGGGAATCCCAGTAGAGATACCAGTTTGTAGCCTTCCTTGTGCCTGTATGCCACTTCTATTTGCATTTGTCTCACCTTCGCTGTTTCCACTTCTGCCAACTAGGCCAAAACCTCACTCCTAGCTGTCATCGGTGTCATCACAGCCACTGTGTCTAATTCACGCAGCAGGGATGGACCATTTCATGAAATTTCTGCGACATGCGTCTGAATCTGAGTTTAACATTTGGACAGGATATTGAATCTGAGACGAGGAAACGAGTTTAGAATTTTGTTCCTGTAGGATACCTGCTTAGACAGCGAGCAGCTGAGAGACTCATCTAGTTCACTCTTGACTCTGACAGATTAGGGCTCAGGTAAGCTTTAAAGTTTGTCCAGCTCTGAAACTCAATCTGCCAGTAGCACTACTGGATACAATTTGCACAGCAGTCAGGAGACTCCCTGTAAATAGTCCTGCCGATGAAGCTCCAATAAAGAATCTGGAAAGTGCATGACACTCCCCATGATGTCGGTATGCCTTCAGAGTGGGCTCTGTGATGAGTGCACACCAAGCATTATAACGAAATCTATCTATCTATCTATCTATCTATCTATCTATCTATCTTCTTCTTATTATTATTATTTTTATTATTATTACTATTATTTTACTTTGGACAGATTTTATTCTTCCCACTAGATGCATACCATTACAAACAGTAGAAACTTCTACCATTGTAGAAAGTTAATGTTAATTTGCTTTGTTGAAAGTAAACAGGCTTAGCAAAAAAAAAAAAAGAAAAGGATTTACCACCTTTTTTTTTTTTTAATACCGTTTTCAGTGTTGGCAAGCATGGAGCTATGATGGTGTGGAAAGATGTTCTGTGATTGTTGGGTGGAGGTGGTCATGGTGTGGAGGGGTAAAGCCATTGTTTGCTGCCCAGCATGGAGCACTTCTGTGCTGCTTGGGTGGAAGATGTGAAGTAGATAGGGAACAACAGATCTGGGTCATCCCACCGTCAGTACCATAATGGTGGGTGTTATCTCCTCCAATGAAGAAACAAATGCACGCAGACACGAGGTTGGAGCTACATGTCCGGTGTCCTTGGCTATAATAGGTAGAGAACCATAATGGAAAGAGTGAAGGAATATTTTTAAATATTTCAGTTTGAGTGTTGAATACAGTGAATACATTTATTTCTCTGTCTGAAGGCACAGGATGTTTCTCTTTTTCTTTTTTTTTTCCTTTTTTGTGATTCATATATCTAACTTCTGCAGCTCAGACAAAGTAGAGTCGCTGTTTTTTCTGGCATTTCAAAATTTTAAATTTTGAAATTTGAAATTGTTACATAATATGTTACTCTACACAAAAGCTATTTTATCAGTCTTCTGTATGAAGTATCTGGAAGTTTTCTAAGGATAAATGTTAATGTTTGATTAACACCACATTATTCCTGCAAGAATATTTTTAAACAGAGTAGGACGAATTATAGCTAGGGCTGAAGCTCAGCGTCATAAATGATTCAAAGTTCCGCCCTCTAAATTTTCTCAAAGATAATGACGGCATGAGTAGATGCTGACCAGATAAATGAGAAAGTGATTTAATGAAACATGGTACTGTCTTGTTTAATTTAAATTAGAAAGCCAGGTCTATAACAGGCTTTTTTAATCCATTGCACCAGAGATACTAGGTCTCATCAGTAAGGTCACCTGCTGTGTAAATCTAAGGATATCTGCATCTTTAAGTCATTTATGAAAGAAACACAAAACAAAAACGAATTCTGACTAAATAAATAAATTAAATAATTTAAAAAAAAATTGAATAGCGTTCACACGAAAAACTGGGTATGCTATTTATTGATTAGCACACTCAAAAAGGTGGAAAGGAGTCTGTATTTTTCAAGTCTTTCCTCTTATTAAAAGCAAATAAACAAATGGGCAGAAAAACAGGGGTTGACTGATTGATTGATTGATTGATCAAGTGACTGACTGACCGACCGACCGACCGACAGACTGACTGATCAGTTCTCATACCAAACAACAGAATTGCATATGTCAATTTTTAAAAATTTTTTTTTGCCTAATTTGCTTTAATTTGCAACTTTATTATCACTCAAAGAACAACAAAAAATTAAGAATACCTTCTACATAATTCTGACAAGGGAGCTTGGAAGAAGTAAATAAAACAATTGTGCTACTTCTAAAGTGACTCTTTTTTCACAGTTTTGCTATAGTTACTATGGCTATTGTATTGAAACGTAGCATTTTCCATCTAGGTTTTCAGTAGGGACAACTGCTGGATGTTTCTCTAATAAAGTCAAATTGTCCTAAGTGGAACGGGTGTAATTGAGTGAAAATGTACCATACTCATCTAAGAGCTGGCTTTTGCGTGATGTCATTGTTCAGTGTGCATTAGAGTGATTAAGTCGAGCTATTGTCCCCTCTGGTTCAAGTGACTTATCCTGTAAAAATTTTGCTCTGAGTGATAATTGTGAGAACGATAAAATTGTTATGGATGTGAAAATTCAGTTATCAGACAGGGCTGTGGCTGGATTTCAGAAATTTTAGTCCTGTGGCTTTGATCAGCGGATTGCATTTGAGGCCTTTGCTCCGTGCCAAGACACTAAGAGCCAAACAGATGTTCTGCAGTGGGTCACCGGCGTGAGTGTATGGCAAGTGCTGCGATTAAGCATGATGACTCAAGTGTGAGCGCTGCTGAGACTTAAATGTCACCACTTCATTTAACTATTAAAGCATTTTAAGCCTTAAAACCCCAGATACCCAGATAAAGGCAGAACCAATTATATTGATGTGTGCGCATAATCCACATGTGTGTACGTGTGTATGTGTGGATGTGTGTGGGGTAGAGCAGACATTGGCAATCTTGTGCAAACTAAGCCTCAGGGACTGGAGCAGTGTAAAATGAGATATACACAGCATACAATGTGTTCCTTCAGGCAGTCTTGTTCCAGACCCCGGAGGTGTTGGGACTGGGTTCGAATATGCAGGCGTTTCCCAGCATGGCCATCTCAAAAGCACAGAGGCATTCTATAGATTTACTTCATACTTATCTATTTTACTGAGACACAAGGACAAGGAGATGGGACTGTATGGCTCCACCATCACTTCTGATTCGGCTACTTGTCCAGGAAGCAGAGGACTGTGGTCCAGTCCCACCTTATCCATACTCATCTGCCGTCATCCCCTGCTTCAGCGGTCAGCATCTCTCTTTGTTTCACAGCACCTCCTGTGCATTTCCCACTACACCACACTCAAGCTCAGCGCAGCAACTGCAGCACAGAATCTTAATCTGTATGCTGTGTTTTACACAGTTTTCTCTTTGGGGTGCTCCTGTCCTAAGTATGGCAGCTCATTATAACTGTTTATATCGCAACTATAAGGCATAGATTATAATATTATGCTTTAAAGCATAATGGATTATAGTACTAATACTATATTTGATTATAATACTAATATTATGCCACCCCTTTCAACCTTGTTTTCATATGTCCAACCTTGTGTTACACATTTTAAGCAACTTTATTAAGAGTCATTATAGCAAAAAATCAACTTCTTTTTGGAATTTATTAATTATAGAACTCACACACATTTTCTGAACCGCTTGTCCCATACGGGGTTGTGGGGAACCGGAGCCATCCCAGCAACACAGGGCATAAGGCCAGAGAGGGAGGAGACACACCTAGGACGGGACGCCAGTCCGCCGCAAGGCACCCCAAGCGGGACTCGAACCCCAGACCCACGGGAGATCAGGACTGTGGTCCAACCCACTGCACCACCACACCCCCCTCTTATTTTTGTCACTTCACATCAAATTTAAAATGGTTTAAAAACAAGAATCTTGGCTAAATTTCAACTCATACCACTCTGTGATTTTACTGTAGCCATACTGGCCTACGACAGATGGTAAACTGGAGTTACACTTAGTTGTGACTTGAAAGACTTCTGAATTCTACACTTGATATTCTTTGCTCTTTATTTTATTCTCACCCATTTTTCTCCAATCGTTGTCCAGATGTGACAAGAAGAAGCACAGAGGTAAAAAATTTGAATGAAACACCTATAATTCAGTGAAACTAGTAAACATTAATTTTATGTGTTCAGATGCTTCATGTGGAGGATGTCACAAAAACTTGCTGTAACCACATGAAAGAAGCCATATATATGAGAGGAAAAAAAGCTCTAAATCGGTTAAATTTGACAACAACATAACAGAAGGGTTAAAGTAAAAACTTTGCCCTCTGGTTCTTTCATATTTGGAAAAAATTAATGGCAGTAAGTCACATTGATCTTGTTTCACCTAATGGCTTTAACTAGGCTTTAACTTTCCAAGAACATAGATGAATTCTACTGTCAGAGTTTTTAATGAGCTATTGCACCTGATGGAAGTAAAAAGAATACTATCAACTAATTATGGAGCGTAACTCAGAATCCAAAATCTAAATATATGCTAGTTATCAAAATGCATTTAATTGTCCTTTGCATTTACCTTTGTACGTTTATATACTTTAACTTTTTTAGACATGAAATTCTTGCGTTCCCATTAAAAATGTCAGACTTGTTATAAACTGGTAGAGCAGAAAGTGTTTTTCTGTTTCTTCATTTATGGAATTGGTTTTTTAAATGCAAAGATTTTCCACTTGACTGCAACAATGAGACGAATCTCATTGCTTTTATTATTTCAAACGATTTCATGATCGCTGTGTTGAAATTTGGGATGAATCGTGTGTGACATCTGTAAGTTGCATGCTAATGTTCTGGTACTTCTAGGTTGCTGTCTGTTCACCGTGCTTTGGTTTTATTAGTTCCACACTGATGCCTCACAAGATTGGAAACGTGGCACTCTGTCTTGAGAAGTGCTTATGACAGTGTCTGAAAATCAAAAATGGAACGTGTTACAATAGGCATTAGTCAATCATGTTTGAATTTGCAGATATTCCTCTTGACTTGAACTATTTTCCAACACTTCCCAACATTAATACTGCTCCCTCCTGAATTATCTGTAAATTTTTGTAGACTGCACCCATAACTGTTAAATGCTATTAGTTGAATATTCCTCTAAAAAAGATTTTAATTTCTATGGCTGTTTTGCATACTGTATCATGCTTGCTGTCTTTGTTACAACTGAGTCACGGATACTCATCATATTCATCATCCTAATTTTTTCAGGGTCCAAGGACAGAGCCTGGGGGTACTGAAAACCCACACCTTAAGAACTATGCCATTTCCTCTAGCGTTTTATTGACTTGTGTCAGTTTTTTTTCATTTTTTAACTTCTTAATATAATTTCATATATTATTTAGTGCTTTATGAGTTCTGTATATCGAATCAGAAAAAAATTCTCTAAGTCTTCAGTCCTACTTAATTCAGTTATGCATCCACACTGAATTGAGAAACTTAAGCTTTGTTATGACAAAGTGCCAAGTTTGATCAAAAGCTTGAACCTTCTGTTTTTTGTTTTTTACCATACAGTGTGAACCTGCATGTACTGTCGTCTTACCAAATACTGATTGAGTAGCACCAACCCACACCATGGTTCAGCTGTTGCCTCAACTTGCCTTGTGTTCTGCTATTGGAAACACTGGATGCAGTGATTAGCCTCTCAAACCAAAGGTGTACTAACTCTCTCAGTACCTTGGTTTGTTCCAGGCCCTACTTTAAATCCCATCTGCTTTGGTCACTCAAGCTTGGCTTTTTCAGCCTTGTGTCATTCATGCTATTATTGTATTATTGTTGTGCTATTATTGTGCTGTGAGGAAATAGAAGACATAGAAAGACTGATTTGGAAACTCCATTTTGGTAAATTTTAAAAAAGCACCCAAAAATGTTTGAAAAGGTTATTTCATGTTATTATTCTACTTGTTTATTTAAATGCACAAAGTTAAACCTTTTTTGAGGAGCAGAGTCACACACGTTACAGTTAATTCGTTATTTTGTTATTTACATTGCCTAGAATATACTGGATGTTGCTGCATATATTTTGCCTTGACAGGTTATCTACCTATGAAATTATGATCCTAAATAAGCCTGAATGAAAAAATACTTGATCAACCATCTATTAATTCCCATAAGCATTCAATTATGAATAAATGAAATAACAATATTATTTGGCTTTTTCTTTTAAACTAATAATAATAATAATAATAATAATAATAATAATAATAATAATAATAATAATAGATTGTCATATATGTAGCTGCAGTAGCCGGTGTTTTACAACAGCTACAGAATTCTGCGACTAGAATTCTTTTGATACAAGGGTAACACTGGTGAGGGAAATTATGAAAGTGTGTATTTCTGTGATTTATGTTTATTGCCTTTGCAGTCTGAGCTTGTAGGACAATCACTGTGTTTGAAGGGCTGTATATGGTAGCACATGCTTTCCTTTCTCCCTTACTTTCCTGTCCTTCCTTGACCTATTTGCAGACCTCTTGTAGTCCTTCCCTGCATGTGCAGGTACGGTTTCCAGTCATTTGTATGTGACTGCTGTGTTCACATTTTGAAAAGTAGGTTCCAGATCTATTGTGCGCCATTTTGTGAGTCACCATTGTGTGGAATGATTTATGATTAATTAATGCTTGGCAGGAGTAGAGTGAACCTCACTTCCATTTGCACATGTATTTCCAAAGTCTAGTCCCTAAGCTAAGCAAATGGTGGTAGCACTCAGACTGTTTTGTATTGTATATAGTAGTAGTATATAATGTTTTTTTCCTCAGTTTCTGTTCCCACCCCCAAAAAAAATCTAGGACTGTGTTATACCCCTTTGATCCATCAACAGGTTTTTATTGATATTTTTAAGTGAAAAAAGTAAATTAATAAATAAACATCAATGAACATCACAAAACATGAAAGTACTGCAATGAAGTGAAGGCTTCTGAACAGTATATTTGTCTTCATGCACTGATATCTATTTAAAGTGACAAAGCCCATATACCTTTAGAACAGAATTTAAAACTGGAACATATTTGTAAGATAAAAGCAGCGATGTGTCAGAAACTCAAATTTCACAAGAAAGTTTCCCTTTCAAAGCAATCCACAATAAGTTTCTCCACAGTTGCTGATTGCATAAGCAAAATACCAAATATACTCTGATGGAAGAAGGACAATAGGGTACATTTCAGACTGAGCATATATTGTAAATTGTTTTTGTACTGTGATATGTGTACCTGCTTGTGTAATACTGGTATAGTGTTGTGCAAGTGAAAGGTATTTATTTTGATAAAAGACTCTGTTGAAAATGAAATAAAAGCTGTAATTTTATTGTGCAAGTACCTGCAGAAGGATGAATAGGACTGATGGATACATAGATTTGTCCACAATTACAACTGCTTCTTAACATTTCTGCACCTGCATATACTGGAATGAAGAAGGATGTGTTGATAAAAGTTTTTCTTCACAGTTAAGGCATAATCTTGTGGATCTCTGCGTGTCTAGCAAAGTCTGGATTTCCCATTATCACTACCAATATCCCTGCTAGCCATTCATCATATCATGACATCACTACTTCTACTGAGGAATTCTGCCAACCTCATGTACTGCCAAGAACCTGTATACCACCATGTATCCTAATCTGGCCTTTCCCCAAAGTACATTTACAAAGAATGGTGGCAGAATGGCTTCGTGGGTTGTGGGACTGAATTTGGGTCCAGGTCTATTATTGTTTGCATGAGGTTCAGTCCCAGTCAGAGTGGAGTAAATAATTTCTCTGCTGGAAGGGAGATCAGGAAGCCTGGCAGTGTAGGAGGACTGGGGCTGGTCATCTTTTCTTTAGTATTTGGTTTCTGAGTGTGTGTGTGTGTGTGTGTGTGTGTGTGTGTGTGTGTGTGTGTCTGTGTGTGTGTGTGTGTGTGTGTGTGTGTGTGTGTGTGTTTGTCTACCAGTTGGTCAGCGTGCATGTGAGCATGTGTGGGTAAGTGAGTCATGGTGACCTAGTCATAACCGAAAGAGTGATGACCGTAAATGTTTTGACTGATGGGTACTGGCAAAGACAGGTTGATTGTTCCCTTGGAATAGGGACCCTTAACCTTGTTTTATGCCATGGCCCCCTTTTGGCAGTCTGGGGAGATCTATGGACCAATGTCAGGAAAAAGTATTTAAACATTAAATTTAAACATTTACTGATACAATAACAGAGGTAACACCCCCCTTTTGAAGGGTCTGTAATGTAAAGACAGCCATTCCGCCAAACATACATCTGAGTTCCATTTTGATCAACTGGTTGGATCTCGAAATGGACGTTAAGTTGGGCATAAGTTAGCATGGCATGTAGAAGTCGTATACCTGTACAACA
Organism: Scleropages formosus; assembly: GCF_900964775.1. Taxonomy (NCBI): domain Eukaryota; kingdom Metazoa; phylum Chordata; class Actinopteri; order Osteoglossiformes; family Osteoglossidae; genus Scleropages; species Scleropages formosus. The sequence continues at coordinate 20,099,445 of NC_041817.1, forward strand.
TTCTTTTCTACTACTCAATTTCTATGATAATTATCTAATGTTTTCTTAACCAGCTTTATTAATTGATTAATTGAAATTTAATATGATTCTGTAGTTTTTTTTTTTTTTTTTTTTTTTAACCATCAATTTAAGATTCTTTAGTTCATATGTCATAATTCTTATGATTTATTGGGAGCTTGTCTGGGAGGCCAAACTTCTAACGGGACTGATACAGCAGGGCCGAGGATTTCCAGCGTGGGTCGCTAAACAGAAGCAAAACCTAGGTTCTGTGGAGACCACCTTTGAGACAAAGTTAGACGGGGCTCCGTCACCATCGCTGTTGGTTCTCCTTGGACAGAATATGGCATCAGCATAAATTTAGGACAAAAAAAAAAATGAAGGATAACATCTTTGTTGATAGCTGGGTAGTCTGCGCAGGAAAACTGCAGTTAATGGGTCTGCAGTGAGATACAGTTAACAGGTCTGTATCAGGAAAAAGAGAAGCTCACGATTCTCTCCTTCACGGTGAGTCCATATATGATTCAGTCACAGTGGGTTTGTCATGTGTCGACGGGAAAGAATGTTGTGGGTCTATATTCAAGAAAAGTCCTTGCAAGGAAAAAATGAGAATGTCTGTGTGCGAATGGGAGGTGTTAGCCAGTTGTCTTGGCAGAAAGAATTTGTGTTGTACTAAAAATCTTAGTGATACATAAATCAAATATCAAACTTTACAAGAACAACCCAAAACCCCCGTCGGGTCGAACTCTCTTGGCTTGTCAAAGTGTGTATAATATTGAATTAATTACATTATCCCAGTCTGGTGTTTGAACCATGCAACAAAAACGGGAGAAGAAAAGACGGTGAGTGTGTTGTTGGGTTTGGACGCTAAAAGAAAATGACAATGGAACAAAGTTCAAGTGAATCAGAAACGTCTGTCATAGGGGTATCACACACACGCAGCTGTTAGCACTGGCGGACGTACGATCAAGCGTAATTTTTATATTTACGTTTTTTTTTCTTTATTTTTTAAAAATTTATACAGTATTTGTTTCGGTTATATGTACGGGTTGTCGTAAGTCACATTTGTCGTAAGTAGGGGAGAGGCTGTAAATAAATAAGTGAGTAAAAGAATTAATGAATGTGATATTAACATATCTGATTTCTTTTGGTTTCAAAGTCGCATCTACTGCTAATGCTTTTGTGTTTTGTTGCCCGCATTCATAACCGAAGGAAATAACAAATTTTAGTTTGAGACTACAGAAAATTTCCAATATTTTATTTTCCCCATCTATGTCTATGGATTCCAGGTTCAAAACCCCTGCTTTAGAACATAACTGTGATTTACTCATTCCTTACACCCATCTCTGTGTAACTATTGGTCTAAGCTTTAATTTCCTTGTGTGACTAATTCAACACCACTTTAAAGACCCCCATCCAACCACACACACACACACACATACACACCTATACCTTTTGCAGGCTTTTTTATATTATGAAGTATTTTTAAGAGGAATACTTATCACTTGACTTTGCATTACCTCTGTTAAACTATCAGAGCTTTGAGATTAACATTTATACACACTTTTTTTTTTCTTCTTCAATCCATTTTTCTCCATATCAAATGTGGCCTCTGAATGGAACCTGAAGTCATCTGTGTGAATTAGCCATTTCATTCTAGCACTAACTGCTTGTGGGACATGCTGGCACAGGGATGGCCTAATTGTTGCTGCCACACAAAGGCATGTGTTGTTTTGAATTGTGCTGTTGCAATGAGCGGGATGCAAATTAATTGGCATTAACTGATGTTAAGCAGAATGGAACAATGTGCATTATGACTACAGCCATTTCATTCCTGTTGACTCACATTTTGTTCTGAACAGAGCAAAGCTTTTGCTGTGAAAATATGGAGTAGGATAAATGTATATGCTGTGGTATGAAGCATTATTCTTATGTGCTGCTATTCATAGTCCTGTATTAAATATACAAATACTTTATTCACTTTTTTGGCAGGGATGTACCTGTGACCATTAAACTATATATTTTGAAAATATAAAGAAAGCATTCAGAACTTTCTTTTTTCTTTTTTTTTAAACAAAGGTTTAATATTTGTTGTTTGTATTTACATTTTTCTATCTCTGCACACATTAATAGGCAAAATACAGAGTGCTTAGAGCTTATTACAATTCTTCCCTGATTGGTGGTATTTAGGGTTCAACGGTAATTTGTGGCTTGAACTTGTTTGTCTCAACCCGGCCAGCCTCCCCCCCCCCCCAATTTGGATTACACTTTCTATTACTGTGCATACCTGGATCCAGGGCTTGAAAAAAGTGCCATTCAGGAAATGTGTAATTGGGTTACCAAACAGCAATGTGCCAAAAGTATATTGAGTGAAAAACATGTTTCCCTAGGGCTATCAGATTAAAGGGGTGTTGGAACCATTTATTTCCCTCAATGAAGAGAAGAGGAAGGTAAAGAAAGGGTCCAGTCCTCTAATGGCGTATTTTAACTTTTCGTATGGCCGAACTGAGTTAGCACCCGGAAAATAGATTTTTGTGCAGTCTGAAGCTGTTAATGGACAAAAAGAATACTATTTTAGTTATAAAAGCTCAAATTTTCTTAGTAGTGTCCTTTTGGATCTGAACGCATTGACAGCAGCACAGTAAATCTGGCCCAGCTAATGAGAACTCTCTCTTTCTCCAAGCTGTCTTCTTAAAGGACTTGGGTCACCTAATAGGTGTCATCTTGTGCTAATGGAGCTCCACCGACAGCTTCAACTGCCTCTAATTCCCAGAGCTCATCCGCCGGGCACAATTTGCTCCGCTTAGTCTCAGATCTTTTAGATCCATACAGCAAGCGGCGAAGGGGAACATGAAGAAGAGAGGGGACTGATGAGGGGGATAGAGGGAGAGACATCTGAGGAAGTCGACGAGGCCTCTGGGGGCGAATATAGGTGTGTGTGCAGCTAAAACATCCTGCAGCATGTGGTGCATTGGTGAGGAGGGCTCTCCTCCTCCCCAGCTGTGCTTCCAGGTTATTTTGTGTTTTTTATCTGTCACTTACACTGGTCTGGTTTGGTGACTATTACATTTCTGCTTCAAAAGTACATTTTAGATGTTTCAAAACCCCCGATGCCTGTTTTTTAATACTGAAAATATTATGAATCCTACAGAAATTGATTCTAAATAAGAAAAAGGTCTACTCTTGTTAGATGGATGTATCAAATTCTGTTTTCTCCCCAGAAGCATTCACATCTGCAACGCAGGGAGCAGCCTGGCTAAGTTTAGTTTTTATTACATCGTACCACCTGATCCGCCCTGCAACGCTGTCCGTCTCCATGACCGGACAGGTCTAATCACACACCTGCACACCTTGGCCAATAAATAACAATAATCAAACAAAATGCTTGTGTATCATCGATGGGAACTATTTAGCCTTCTAATTGTTCATTCTGACATTTCAGGATTCTTGGCAGCACACAGTATTTCCCATCTTTATTTTTGCCCTGCCACACCCCCCGGTGTGTTAGAGTGCCTCATTTGCAGGCAAGGGGAGGAGCTCGACTATAGCTCTGCCTTTGCCCCCACGGGGGTGACACCTTGAACTGAATAGACAAAACACTGCTTGACATGCTAGTTTTTCGCTGTTAAATGGCAAAGGTGCCTCTCTAATCGAACAGGCCCTTTAGTGAAGCATCTGCAGTGTGCAGAGGGTCATGTTCTCTGAGTGCCGAAAGGCAGTGCAAGGAGAGAAGGCAGCTGCAATCAGTAACAGAAAGATGAGACGTGAGCAATGCAACACTAATATAATTTCCATATACAGCAGCTGAGGGCTTTACAAAAAAAAAAAAAAAAAAAAAAAAGAGCTAAAGAAACGTAATGACAAAGCAGGCAAAACAAATCAAAGAATTTTGTTTAAAAAAGCCTTCCTGTGTCTTTTTTATTATTATTTTAGTCTGCTCTATGTACTCAAAATGCACAATTAACTTTTTCTTTTCTTTCTTCCAGACTTCAGTTCAAGGACTAGCTTAGACTTGCTCTCTCATTGTGTGTCCTTAACAGCAGTCCATTTTCATTAAATGCTTAAATGTAGAAACTAGTCTCTTCCTGTTCCAGCCTTAGAATGTAGGGTCAAAATCATCACCAAATACAATCACATCAATAGCCATGTCTAAGACTTTGATCTAATAATCACATGTAAGGAAGGACTAAAACTCCAGCATTTAATCCTGTTGCTCTCACTCTGACAAAATATGTTGTCACATAATTGAGTGATTAATTGCGACATCTTAAATAGCTGAGACATGCGCATGTCGTTTTGTCATGTGGTTTAATTTCTAGTAGCTCATTTAGTGAGATAGACCCTCCAGTAACCAGAAAAGGTCAAGTTTAACTGTAATTATCTACGACAGCCAAGATCTTTTTTTTTTTTTTAAAACTGTATCAAGACAACGTGTTTTTATTCTTATTTTTTCCTAACAAATAATTTATTAGTTGTACAGTATGTGTGTTTGTTTGGTCATTTGTAAAAGCAGGGGATCTGTTCACCAGTTTATTCATGTTTGTATAACTGCTCCGCAACATCACCAATATCTATAGCAGAATTGATACTAGAAGTCATCTTCTAAACATGTTTTAATAATATTACAATTCAAGAATTTTATGTGAATACAAAGTTGTGGTGATAGTAAAATGTATAAATCTTTGTTGAAAAATTAGCTAAGCGAAAACCATTCTTGAGCTAAACAGAAGAGAAACATAATAGTAAGCATGCAATAATATTCACCCCCACCCAAAAAAACAGCTAAAGGCTAACAAATCACTCAAGGAAAAAGAATTTTGCAGCAGGTGAGGTCTGTCAAGGATCATTCTACAAGTGATATTGGAGGGATAAAGTACCTTTTCTTTTGCTACATGGGCAATAAAGCAATTAATTAAGCTGAAGTGTAAGTGCTACACTTGACTGTCTGTTTTTGAATAATTAAGGAACTAGGATGACTGAAGGGCCATTGATTTCAGCAGAGCTAGAGACTTGGTCCTCCACAACAAATTTTGGTTGAACATATATGATTAATTTTTAATTAATTAGCTTGTAAGATCCCCTTATCGACTGTGGTTTCACTGTTTCCAAATATCTATTGAAGTAACTAAGGTTAAGCATCCTACTTAGTAGTGCAATAGCACAAGTCCACCAGAGATTTGAACCTGGGACCTGTCTCCCAGAGGGAGACTTTTTCCTGCAACTCCATTTTCTCTCTCTGTTTAACTCAAATGGAGGAAGGAAAAAAGAGAAAAACACTTCAGTCCTGATATTTTACTTCCCGTAGCTGCTCCCCCATGGGTTTTCATCGAGAGGTTTGCTAGGTGTGAGTCCTGATCCCTAGTCATTGCTCTAGAGATTTACCCCTCCACATCAGTACCACCGACACCATATTCATTCTGCTTCGCTGAAGATCACATTTATGGCAGCAGTCGCCTTGTTAAAAGAACTGCTACACAGAACTTAATTTGTAAGGTATTCTTCAGTTTAGTTAAGTGTCATCACTCATCAGGCTGCACTGACACCTCCAACATGCTGTGCTTGTATGAATGTCGAAACACTTGATAACTTCCAGATGAAGCGGAGCCACCTGTACTTTGTTAGAGTTCTCAGTTTGCCTTGCCTGAGGTTCATCGGGCTTTAACTCGCATAATGAGAAAAATTCCCTAGTTATGTATGCTGCCGCAGGAGAAATTGAATTCTTTGTATTTACATTTATTCCCAGAACTCATACTAGAAAGAGCTTTTGTGCTGTCTTACCTCTGATTGACAAATCTGTTGTATTAACTTCTGGGAAACACTGGGGACAGCCAGCACCATGTTTAACAACTGGCAACAGACAATGTAGGCTGAAGACATCCATTTGCCCTGTTTTTTTTCCCAAACATAAGCCTATATGTCTGATGGAAAATTGTGAAAGATGAAGCATCAGACACCAGCACATCCTTTCCACTGCTCAAATAGTCCATTGGCCTTGGATTTAAGTGGCTTTCAAATGGAAACCCTAGTATGAACACCAGTTTTGTGAAACTCACCACATACTATTTTTGCTGAGTGTTACACTGAGGTTTGAGTTGAAACATGGGCTTATGTTAGGAGTGGTTATTATTCATTTATTTATTTATGTTCTAAAAATATCAGGTTAAACATCCTTCTGTCTGTGCAAGTGACCTGATTCAGTTTATCCTTGTTTGGCATATGCTGTATACTGTCATGATTTTTCAAACTTTTTTCACATCGTTATCCTCGGTTGGATAAAATGGAAAAAAACCCAACTATTTGTCCTCTGGGAGGATGCAGTGGCACAGCGGATTTGGCCAGGGCCTTCCTGCTGGTGGGTCTGGGGTTCAAGTCTTGCTTGGGGTGTCCTGTCCTGAGTGTGCCCCTCCTGCCAGCCCTGCACCCTGTGCTGCCAGGCTAGGCTCCTGTTCACCACAACCCTACTTGGGACCAGTGGCTACAGACAGTATGTGTACATATCTATTTGCCCTATTACAAAGCTTTTTAGCTCTACTCTGTGCATTTTATGAATTGATGATTTGCATATCATTTAAAGCATAAACAATATACACATCATTAACCTTAAAATTACTTACCTTTGTTAGAGTGATTCCAATACTTTAGCCTTTTAGCCATTTGTAAATTGTTGTTTCGAAATTTTTTCTTCTTCACTCTTTGCAAATGAGGATTAGGCATGAATTTAAATAAAGAATCATTAAAGAACAAACTAGATACCACAATCCATAAAACAGTTTGGACAACAAAATCAAAACAATATCAAAAATATGCAATCCTGAGCTGACAAAACTACAGTGTGCCTCTGGACATAATAAAAGTTAGAGCTAAGTTTTAGCTTTATTATGTTTAGAGAAATAGCAAAAAAACAAAAAAAGACTCTACTGCTGAGCATGGATAGAATCCCAGAGCACTATCAAGCTCATTAAAAGGCAAGTTCTCCTGGCCTCAGGTATCTCGACAATAAATGTACTGAGCCTACGCAGTCAGAGGGATAACAAATGCTCCTATCATTTGCCACGATGCAAAATAACTATACAGACCACTCAACAGGAAGAGAGTAATTCTTTTTGTGCGTCCGTCAATAATTACCCAGAACTCTCTTGCGATTCTTCATCTAACTGATGTTATTGGGGAAATGAGGCATAGCAACTTTGTACTGAAGAATGTACTTTCACTTTTAAAACCCCCTTGCATGTTTAGAACACCCCAAGAGAGATTAGTTTATATATTAGGTATATATGCATCTTCTGACACAATTGCAAGTAAAATAGATTAGATTGTAGCCCTTTTCATACTTTTAACTTCCTGTACCTAAATTACTCAACTAACATTAAACTAAAGGATGGTTTACAAATACAACAGGACCATTATTTCTACAGGGAAAGAGAGTCATGGTTCTCTTATATTTGTTAGTTTTTCTTTTTTTTTTTTTCAATTCTAAACCTGCTTTGATTTATGCAACATAGAAGTAACATCTATGTGTTTATTTTGTTGCATTGCACCAGGCAGGCAGGCAAAAAAAAAAAAAACCCAAAGGAAGGACATTAAACATGTAAATGTAAAACCACTTTTACTGATGTGTCATCCTATCTCCTAGGTACTAAGGAGAAGTGCTACTTCTCCATCTGCTTAAATCTATTTTAAAGCAGTTACTCATAATTCTATCTTTTGTTCCACTGCTCCAGTATGAAGTGATCCACTATTTGGGAAGGGAAAAATCAATCTCAACTTATATTCATGGAAAAAAAAAAAAAACTGCGATAAACATCATCCTCCATTATGTAGTTGAACCTTGCTGATGTGCATTTATTGCATCTATATTCACTGGGTTTGAAATGCCATGTAAATCGTTACAAAACCTGTCTTACTGGTGATTAGGTTCAGATTCACAGTCATACCTTCCACCCTAATGCCCCTTGGGTGTGCAGTAAATATTTCACAAAGGTCTACGAGCTGGGAAGGTTTGATGTGTTGTCATACCAGTAAATATCCATTACCATTACCCTTACCCATTGTAAGTAGTGTGTTGAGCAGTGTAAGTCACCTTGGTGAATAAGGTGTGTGAGCTGATAACACTGCATAACAGTATATAGAGCTCATTGGATGTCACTTTGGAGAAAAGCATCTGCTAAATAAATAAATGTAAATGTAAATAGGCTAATAATAATTTGAACAAGGCAGCATATTGGTTCAGAGGGTGAAACTTGTTCTTCACACAAACTTGGATATGGGTTTGACTCTGGCTTTGTCTGTGGGGAGTTACCAATGGTTTCCTCTGAGTGCTTCAGTTCTCTCCTAATTTTTTTTTTTTTTTTATACATGTTGATCTGTGACTTGGTGAATCTAAATTGCCCTTAGGTTGTGAATATTTGTGATGAGTCATCAACCCATCCACGGTGTACCGCACTTTATTCCTTATTATTAAAGGATAGGCTCCTGACCATCACAACCCTGAATAAGTGGATACTACAAATTGTTTGTTTTGTGGTTTTGCAACTGTAATTTTTACTTTTTTAAAGTTCAAGTGTTTCGTTTGATGAAGTTTAACAAAGAAAATAGCCAAAATCTTTCTCTTGACTTACACAGCAATTTTGCGGAGTGGGGGTGGTTACTTCTGTTCGTTGAGCTGAAATTCTGCATCAGACTATTGCTATGGCCTCACCACCTCTACAACTTTATAAATGTAAGGACACATATGTAGGCAGATTCGTCTGAAAAAAGGAAGACAGTCAATGTAATGCAAATTCCAGCACAGTATGCAGAACATACAGAACATGGATATATTCATATTTTGTAGTCTCTTGCCTGATATTTGTTATATTTATTTGTAAAGTAATTAGAATTTATAACAATCTGAAATTTAGGATAACATCAGTGTTATTGCTATAACTATTTTAGATGTAAATTTCTTTCGGAAAGTAGTAAAGAGTTAAGAATTCAAAAAAAAAAAAAACATAATCCACCTGGAATAACAAAGATGCACAGCTAATTGTGGAACCGTTTCCAACTCTAAATTAACCATATCAAATGCGTGGGCAGACACAGGCGAAGGAAGGAAGACGCTGTCCTGGCTGGCTTGCACTCCATGTGTCCAGGCGGCTTCCTGCTGTGGGAGCTGTCCGTCAGCACCATGGAGAGTACGAGAGGACCTTCCGGAACCGGAGCTGTCCTTATTAGACACTCAAGCGGAGCCCTGTAGAAGGCAGCCACTCTTAGGCCAACAAACCCAATGTGTGTGCATTTCTTTTCTTTCCTGCCAGCAAGGGGTCAGAGAATCGTTTTTAGCTTTCTTTATTATTATTTTCCAGTCAAACCTGACTTGGATTTTAATGCTTTTTGACCCACTGTGAAAAAGTCTCTGTAAAATTTGTTTCATCCGTTATTTTGCTTAACCGAAACTTCTGTCTGAAACAACATGAAGTTTCTAAGTCTTAAATGTAACTTTATTCTCTCTCTATGTATATTTCTGTGAACTGATAGTTTTGATATCACAGTAACTGCTATCTCTTTTTCTTCTTTTTCGGTCAGTAATTCAGTGTATATATTGATGATATCTTCTACATGTCCTCAGACACATAATTTAACTTATGCCTTATTAGTAAAACAGTTCCAAAAATGTTTGAGCACTGTAATCTTTGACCTTTACACTTCTAGGGAAATCACCTTCAGTTGTCATTTTCAGCCTTCTATTGGGATTGACTGTTGGCATTTAGCAAATCTGATACAGAAGAAAATCAAACTTCTAGCTCTCCCTTGTATCTTTTTAGAAGCCATAACTTGGATGACATGAAAGGTCACCTGTCATGAGTGTAAAACATCACAAGCTTTGCATATTCAAATTGTTTCAGGAAATAGATGATAATGATATTTAAGAAGTGCCACATCACTGTCAGACTTACTATTGACCGCTTCAGTTAATTCTAAACTCTAGTAAAAAATTTGACAATTCTTGTATCATCTCATTGATTAATAAGAAAAAAGTATACAGCTGTCATGTCTGCAGCCACACCCCAGCTGAACACACCTGGCAGTCATCAGCAGGGGTGAGTATAAAGGAAGCCACACCACCAGTCCCAGGTTGCAGAATATCTATGAGACAACCGCTCCTTCTGCGTTCTCAACCTGTTTCTTTGACCCTTGGCCTGTTTTCCCGCCTGGCTGCCCCAGCCCTGAGTCCTCGCCCCCAAGTCTCGACTCCCATCCATCGCTTTGGATGACGACCCCAATCTCAGGCATCCCTCAGAGCGACGTATGCCCCTCGTGTCTTTGACCCACAACTGTACGCGAACATGTCTTTCACCTAAAACCCTTCAGACAAACGAACAAACGATCCCGCACATGGGTCTACCTCCTATCTCCTTGGGGTGCATGACAACAGTCAAGAGCTAAACTTTTGCACCTCTGGTCAAATTAAATGTTTTTTTTTTTCTTGAAAAAAACACAACCTCAGAACATATGACACAACCTTTGCAAGTAACAAAGTTATCACGGATTACTTTTTTTTTTGCACATTTATTGTTTCCTGAATTTAACAGACTATTAGAAATAAATATTGTTTTGTCATCAGGTGCATAATTTAATCTCTGTCACACCTCCAACCACATGTCCAACCACCGCATTGGCACCAAATCACGAAAACCAGGTATAAAGAGGCTGCCCGGACAACCTCAGACTGCGTAACCTCGTTTGAGCAACTGCAACGCTGTGTGATCTCTCTGCGTTCTCCCTTGTGCTCTTCCTCGCTCCCTCCTCCCTTTCCCTTGGACACGAGCCCCTGGTTCCTCGACTTCTTGCTCCTGTCCTCTCGACTCCAACTCTCGAACGCTTCCTCAGACGACGAACGCTAATCCACTGACCCTCGCCTGTCCCCACATATTCTCTCGCCTAACCCTCAATGAAGAAGCACCTACATTTTAGTCCTGTCTGTTGGTTACTTGTTGGACCATAACAATCTCCAAATAACAATAATCTAATAACAGAAATATCAATAACCTATTTTTCTCCTGGGGGTGCGGTGGCGCAGTGGGTTGAACCACAGTCCTGCTCTTCGGTGGGTCTGGGGTTCGAGTCCCGCTTGGGGTGCCTTGCGACGGACTGGCGTCCCGTCCTGGGTGTGTCCCCTCCCCCTCCGGCCTTACGCCCTGTGTTGCCGGGTTAGGCTCCGGTTACCCGTGACCCTGTATGGGACAAGCGGTTCAGAAAATGTGTGTGTGTGTGTGTGTATTTTTCTCCTGGGGGTGCGGTGGCGCAGTGGGTTGGACTGCAGTCCTGCTCTCCGGTGGGTCTGGGGTTCAAGTCCCGCTTGGGGTGCCTTGTGACAGACTGGCGTCCCGTCCTGGGTGTGTCCCCTTCCCCCTCCGGCCTTACGCCCTGTGTTGCCGGGTAGGCTCCGGTTCCCCGTGACCCCGTATGGGACAAGCGGTTCTGAAAATGTGTGTGTGTGTATTTTTCTCCTTTCTCTCTTTTCATTAAAAAAAAAAAAAAAAAAATTAGGCAATATTTAACAACTCAGAATTAACATTTGTTTCTATGGCCCAACCTTGAATTTTTTTTCACAGCAAAAGAAAAGTCATAAATCTTCCCTTTCAGTACAAAGTTCTTCCATCTTCCCACACAAACAGTGGTAGAAGAAGCAGGAGTCCTTGACTTAAATTCAGCTGTTCCACGTTGTCTCTAGCGGTGTCATTGAACACCCTGTGAAGCAATGTCAGCCGACGGCAGAGCACCCTGTCAACATCTGTTTCATGCCACTTACTTCAGGGGCTCTTGCCACAGCTGTCTATGCTGAGCAAAGCCAGAACTTTGGTTTGTGCTTAAAAAATTGGAAGTAGCGCTTAACATTCATGCTTTGCTTTCTCGAAGCAGAAAACTGTCCAGTTGTCCCACAATTTTTTCCTTCTAACACTTTTATTTTAGAGCTTTCTTAGCAAGGCCTCTCAAGGTATGTGTGTGTGCAACTGTATGACTTTTTGTGTATAATTTTTCACAAAATTGTTGCCTGGCCATAAAATGCAGTAACATCCAGAAAAGGTCAATGGTGTTCTTCATTTTCACATATTAGTGTGGAAATAGAAATCAAGAACATGAAATATAATATTTCAATATTCTGACTTCTTTTTACCCTCCAGCTTTTCTATCCTTGGCATCTGCAAACCACACAGATGTTCATTCACCTGACAATAGATCAATCAAAGAAGTAGCACATTAACATTGAGGCTCATTAGTGATAATGACCTTTCCCCTCCACTTCTTATTAATGTACTTTTATAAGTATGTAATTAAAGGCTTATTCTTTTAAAAATGTGGTTGAGAATAAGCCAGTGCAACTTTATTGCAGTTACTCACTTACTAAAAAATAACTTCATATAACTGTATTTTCATTCTTGTTGCTGTTTATGTAGAAAATAATTAGATATTCATATCTGTTCTTTGTTCTGTGTATATATAAAGGAATTGTTTCTTTAGATGCTTTTTTTTTCTTAATAAGACTGCAATCTGTGACAATCAATTAAAAAGTTTAGCAATGTTTTTGTATTACAAGACAGCATGTGTCCAGAGAGTTAGTAATAAACAGTTGATTAGAAATGGCTGAGCTGTTTAATTTTGTGAGAGTACAGTATATATAAGCATCCTTGCTCTATCTATCTATCTATCTATCTATCTATCTATCTATCTATCTATCTGTGTGATGCTGTCAACAGTAATGGTCATTTTACAGCTTTACATGAAGAAGCTATTTTTTTTTGGAAAATTAGTACTTATAAATTTATATTTTGCTGACACTGTTGTCTGAGGCAACTTACATTGCTAGATATGATATTCTCTGCAACTAGAATATCTAGAATCTACTTAGCCACCAAACAGCAAACTAGCAAACACCATGTGAATACAAACAGAACATACAAATGTCACACAGAGCAAGTGTAGAATGCACATCCAGTCATGTAGTGCACTTATGACAAAGCTGCACCCACACAACCTACTGCAGCACTGTGCTCCCAATACATTTACTCCAGCATTTACAGATTACACACACACACACATGCTTTCTGAACCACTTGTCCCATACGGGGTCGCAGGGAACAAGAGCCTACCCAGCAACACAGGGCGTAAGGCCAGAGAGGGAGGGGACACACCCAGGACGGGACGCCAGTCCGTCGCAAGGCACCCCAAGCGGGACTCGAACTCCAGATCCACTGGAGAGCAGGACCTGGTCCAACCCACTGCGCCACTGCGCCACCACGCCCCCTCATTTACAGATTATTTATACCAAACTGTGCCTTTACTGTTACAGCATATGTGGCTGATGTCAACAAATTATTTTAAATTAAAGGAAATTTATGCATCAAAATTCACCAAGTCATTAGATGGATGACTGTGGTTAATCCATAGGGAATCCAATGAGAAACAGACATGTGACAGGTGCCTGTGAAGTGGGAACTGTGACCTGTGTCCCTGTTCTGATGCAGGTTGTCCTCTGTATTTTTTTTTTTTTTTTTAAACTCATTTACAGATGCAGAGCACTGAGGTCACAGGGGTCATAGAGGCCTGCAAGAGGTCTTGTAGCCATGGTAAAGTTAATCACTCCATGCATATGTTTTACATAATTAAATGCTTTTAGACCTCACTGTCCCACCTGCCCTGCCTCTATTGATTCATGTCCTCACTGCTGACATTTCCTGGCCTCTCCTGACCTGCATGTTGATTGTGTTTTATCCTCTAAAAGTGATGGTGCCCTTTCAGGGCTTAGCCACCCCTTCCTTGGTGGACAGAAGACAGACTTTATTTATTTATTTATTTATTTAGTTATACATTCTCGTCTTACGCAACAATGACCATAAACTGCGACAGTCTGAAACCCATACATCTTTTGTATTTATTTTCTTATATTTACATTTTACTATTTTTTTTTTTTAGGGTGACGCAGTGGCGCAGTGGGTTGGACCACGGTCCTGCTCTCCAGTGGGTCTGGGATTCGAGTCCTGCTTGGGGTGCCTTGCGACGGACTAGCGTCCCGTCCTGGGTGTGTCCCCTCCCCCTCCGGCCTTACGCCCTGTGTTACCGGGTTGGCTCCGGTTCCCCGTGACCCCGTATGGGACAAGCGGTTCTGAAAATGTGTGTGTGTGTGTGTGTGTGTGTGTGTGTGTGTGTGTGTGTGTGTGTGTGTGTGTGTGTGTATTTTTTTTAAATAATTACACAAAAATAAAATGCAAAAGTTTCTTAAATATAAATGTAAAAGTGTCTCCTTGTATTGACTGCGTTATAATTCTTAATTTAATTTTCTTTGTTCTTTATTGTGATTTTTAACAATTTGTGATGAAGGAGTAATGTAAAGTAATGTAAAGTAACAAGCAGCTTTGTATCTGTGAAATTTGTTTATTTGGTAACAGAAAACAATACAGGCAATCCTTTTTTTTACTGTCACCAAATAAATCTATCTTGGGTTTTGCAAAAAATGTAAATCAATCAAATGATGGATTCAGATTCAGATACACTTTGAGTCCTTTTATCATTCTTATCAGTTATTTTAAATTTATGCTTTTCAGGATGAGCACTAATATTCTGCAGGGTGTGGCTGATGAATGGCCATAAAAAGGGGAAAATATGAAATTTTTTTAAAAAATGAATGAATGAAAGATTTTTTGTGTTCTTCTGTTTTCCATCACAAGTAAAGAAAGCAACAGACTCATTCAGACTCATAGTTAAGCATTCTTTCAGATGGCCAACAGCAAAAATAAATCAAGGGCACTGTGCATTGAGGGACCTCCTGTTGCGTTTCGGATGGGGGAGCCTCAGTGCCAGGGGGGGCACTTCCAGGCCATCAGCTTCTGCTTCTGTTTGTTCTGGCTCCAGCGTTCTGCCTAATCAAGCTGCAGGCTTTGCTATGTCATCACAGGCCCTGCCTCGTTTCCCTTTCCCCTCGCCAGCACAAACACAGTTAATTATCTCAGATCTCAGACTAGCTGCACCATCCATCTTCATTCCCACCACACCATCTGTTTTATATTATTTTTTTCAGCAGCTTTCTTATAGTACCTGGGCTTTCATCTTCATAATTGTTCTTAAAGTTTACTTGTTCATTTCAGCTTAAGTTCTTGCCCAAACTAAATTTTAAAATCGAAATGTCCTCCTGCTTTTTTCTCAGCCCACTTTAAAGTCTAATATCTCAAAATCTATGTACTCCAGACACGATGATGACAAATTAAAAGTGACTTAAGTGTTAAAAGTCAATATTTTCACATACTAAATTATTTTAGGAGTTAAATTCTTTAGGCATTATGAAAATAACAATCAGTTACAGTGAAATATCTTAACTTTGATTCAAAATTCATTTTAGGGTCTGATTATTATGCTCATTTTCCATTTACTTGCTAGTATTTTGTCCAGGAGGGGGTGCGGTGGCGCAGTGGGTTGGACCACAGTCCTGCTCTCCAGTGGGTCTGGGGTTCGAGTCCCGCTTGGGGTGCCTTGTGACGGACTGGTGTCCCGTCCTGGGTGTGTCCCTTACGCCCTGTGTTACCGGGTAGGCTCTGTGACCCTGTATGGGACAAGCGGTTCTAAAAATGTGTGTGTATTTTGTCCGGCATGCAAGTACAGTGTACTTTATTGATTAGTTGAGAGCAAAACCCACGAAACAGGCACAACACAAAATTATTCCTATCTATCTATCTATCTATCTATCTATCTATCTATCTATCTATCTATTCTTGTAAATTTTCATTCTCATTCTCATTTTTCTTTAAAAAAAACTAAAAAAGTGTTTAGGGTGTGCTGTCTTAAATTTTGTCTCCTCAGTGAAAAGTTGTTATTAATGCACATCTTTAGGCATGAAATGGTTAGATAAGGCAGCTATCACAACCTTGGGAAAGACATGGTGTGCATGACATGGAAATGATGAGGTGCAGGTGTACTGGAGTCCTTTGACGGTTAAATCAGCAGTACCTTTTTCATCAAATACTACTGTATAAGCTCTTCAATAATTGCTCTCCGGAGTAAAACATTTTACACTCTGGTAAAAAGAACAAAAGTAGAAATGTCTGCATTAGATCATGTTAATTAGTGGCAAAATGGAGTGGTCAAATCACTTGCAACTCAATTTTAGTGTTTTGGGACTCGTGGCCTTCAGTGAATTTAACATGGCAATCTGTGTAAAGCTCAGCTGAACAAGGCAGGTCAGCAGGCTAAATTTCATATTCATATTTTGTGAATAACTGTTCAATGCTGTAAAAATGGGGGATAAGAATAGTATTACCAGTGGCATTTGGAAATAAAATGTTTCTTTGTTTTGTGTCAAGCATTTGAAATACCACTCCTAATTTTGATTTGCTCATTTGTTCCATTAAATAAATATGAGAGAAAAGAATATATATACATATATCACCTGAATATATACACACATATCATCTGAAACCTCTTGTGCCATACAGGGTCACGGGGAGCTGGAGCCTAACCCGGCAACAGAGGGCAAAAGGCTGGATGGGGAGGAGACACACCCAGGACAGGATGCCAGTCCATCGCAAGGTACCCCAAGTGGGACTCGAACTCCAGACCCACAGGAGAGCAGGACCCAGTCCAACCCACTGTGCCACTGCACCCCCCCTTCAAAAAATTATACATATAATGGCAATATTGTAAAACCAGGGACGTTTACATTGAGGTAGACTGTTAATAATGTTGAAATACAGGTATTGTGCAATTTTATTTTGTTTGCTTATCTATGTTCTTTTGGCCTTTCAGGAATGATATATTGCTGCAACAAATACTGCTTTATACAGGGAGCAAATTGCCAAATCACTTTAATTTGCTTAATGTTCCTTCAAAACTGGTTGTTTTTAAGAGTATTTATTTCTGGCCTAGTTCTTTTTCACCAGTCTGTTGTGTTGACACTTGCAATTCGGAATGTATGCTGGAAAAGGGGAAAAGAAATAAAGATACTTTAAAACATTTGCAAAACTGTGAAAAAGGCCGCAAACACACATTCCCTGGAGAAATAATAAGGCTTTAGTTGGCAGGGAGGAAAAAAAAAATTAAATTAAATGAAAGTGAAAAAGGAATGGATTGAAAATAAGTCAGCGCATTACCTAGCCGAGTGTAATTGAGACTTTAATAGGTTCGGTGAAACACAGGAGCTGGTACAGGTAGCACAGCCTCTGGAGTTGTAAGCCCACCTCCCCCCCTCGCCTTGCTGAGATCTGTGCTTCTCGACACTCCAGTGGCGCTTCAGTAGTCAGAAGAGCTGACTTAACTGCTCCTATTTCCCCAGTCCTCAGGGGATAGCTAACATCTCCATTGGCTCCTAATCCCAGCAGTGAGCCTTCCTCTTCCTCGGGCTCTCACCATAGACGCTCTCTTTCTGTAAATGCTCTGTCACTGCAGAAGCTGCCTCTCCATAAGCACTCTCTCACCTTATGCAGCAGAGTGGTATCAGCAGCAGATGCTCTTGGGAAAGCTGGTCTGGGCTGGGATCATTACATCTTGGGATTTTCTGAGATGGGAGATGGCAGCACCGTTGATGAACAGATTTTCTGACATTCTCCTTTATTCTTCCTTTTTACAATCATGCCACCTTTTTTCTCCCCATACTTATTCCAATCAGAACAGTGAGTAATGCTCATCATTAGATTTTTGTAGTCTTTTGTGTTAGACAGTGAAGGGAGGAATGTATATGTACTGAATATATTTTCATACTATATATACAGTGTATATATATATATAGTCCTAGGAACAGCTAAGATACTGTGCAGAACCCTCAAGCTCCCAGGCCTCTGGTAGAGGACCCGAGCTTGAAGGAATAAGACCGCCCGCAAAAAGGGGGCGAGTGGGGATTTTTTTTATATAAATATATATATGTGTAAGGGGGTGCGGTGGTGCAGTGGGTTGGACCGCAGTCCTGCTCTCCGGTGGGTCTGGGGTTCAAGTCCCGCTTGGGGTGCCTTGCGGCGGACTGGCGTCCCGTCCTGGGTGTGTCCCCTTCCCCCTCCGGCCTTACGCCCTGTGTTGCCGGGTAGGCTCCGGTTCCCCGTGACCCCGTAAGGGACAAGCGGTTCTGAAAATGTGTGTGTGTGTGTATATATGTGTCCCCTCCCCCTCCGGCCTTGCGCCCTGTGTTGCCAGGTAGGCTCCGGCTCCCCGCGACCCCGTATGGGACAAGCGGTTCAGAAAATGTGTTTGAAACCAGTTTGAAACCACTTGTCCCAAGCAGGGTCTTGGCAAACCGGAGCCTAACCCAGCAACACAGACCAAACCCACCACCCCACTGCACCCCCTCTATAAATATATATATATATAGTGAACTCCAAAATGTGCTTTAATTGATGTAGGATTATTGTAGAAAGAAAATGCCTATTTCTGTCTTTCTTAGAACAGTGTTTACAAAAGTGAAAAAGCCATTTAAAAGTGGTATTATAATTGTGAGTAAAAGAACATATACCTGGTAGATTTTAAATTGACTTACATAACATACAGTTTTGATGTTATTTTCACGGTAAGTAGTAAGCTACAGTTTCATGAATTGTACATTACAAGCAACAGAAAACAGCCGTGTCCCACTAGAGGGATTTTTTTTTTTTTTTTTCTTTTGACAGGTAGTCAATACATGACATGTTGCTACCATTTGGACACCATATCTGAAAATTGAAAGAAGGCTTATAACAAAGGTGATTTTCAAGTCTGTCCCTGGAGAACCACAAATATGAATTATATTTAATCATAAAAAGCATCACTGATTCCATGTCTAATAAGAATGTATCCCTCGTGTATACATTCCTCTTCATGGTTTACAGGTATCGCTGTCTTAACTCTGAACTTATCCTAAGGGTGAGTGCTGTAGAATCCAATTTGACTCATATTGACCACTCACATGGTTTTCATTGTAAGGGAGGGTGCTAACGTTTTTTTTTTTTTTTTTTTAACAAGAAACATTGCTTTCTGCAAATGTTTTTGGATTGCTAACCCATGGAGAACATGGAAACCCCAAATGTCATAAACTAGATTCAATCTTAAGCCCAAACAAACAGCTTCAGAACTGCAAGGTACCCAACCCAAATATTCTTTTAACTAAACCTCTAATCATAACGTTGCCTAATAAAGAATTTGGATTAGATTCAAACACATTTTTTCTGTTATTAGACCAATTTTGCATCTTTGTCATGTTTTGTTTACTGGATGCAGTTGAAAAACATTTACATTTACCTGTGCATATTTTTTGAAAGTTGATTATAATACAGAATAACAAACTAGGAAAAAAAGTGAAGTGAAAAATTATAAAGTGCAGTTAACACTCTTCTCCACCAGTTGATTCTTATTATTACAGCTTTCTAGAAGGCTCTGAGGAATTCTGTTGTCTTAAGAGAGGGTCAAGTCTGTTAAATCACAATGTGGCCAATGCTGAAAATGCAGTGCTTTCAATTTCAGTGTCCTTGTCAGACTGTTTGAGGTGAGCGGGCATCACAGTCTTAGTAGGGTGTAGGGTCAGTTCAGAAAATAGCGTGGCACTGTACTTTTGACCACTTTGTGGGCCATGACCGGCATCTTGATCCTGATGTGGCCAGCACCTGAAAAACAGTGAAAAGAAAATCAAAGAGAGAAGACACTCGATAACTTATGTACAGTATTCTGTAGTACTTTGTTCTGTACTTTGTGTGATTTCAAGCTAACAACAGATGCCTGTGGTGAGAAGAATGACTGCTGACATGCAGTGCTAAGTTTGGGTAATGAATTTAAATTACCCCCGGTTTCTTTTCTCACCCTAGCATTTAGCAAGCTTATTCTCAAAAAACAAATGGAATGGAAATTTCCTGTGCAACAACCAGCTAACAAAAGAAACTGACAGGAGCAATGTACTCCTTTGTAACATTTGCATCACTGAGTTTACTCTTTTAGATGTTGGTGACTTGTGCTTGCCCTGAAGCTGAAGGCATCACTGACGCAAAAAGCTGAATTTCATTGCTCCAATTATTACATTGTTGTTTTGCAGGTGTTTTTCATCCAGAGTGACTATCATAGCATATTGTCTCCCTCTGTGTGTTGTGCATTCATGCAGCCCAAAGCACGATGGAGCAATCTCTGGTTAAGTGCTTTGCTCACTGGCACATGTAAACTTGACAAATCAGAAGCAGAAGCCATGACCTGATGGGATCCCGACTCACTTTCTGCTGAAGCTTGCCCCTACCTTCTTCTCAGATGTTCAGATTCAACCATCATGGAAGCACTGGATGGTGGTTTGCTCATGTGAAATCTCATTACCCCACTTCACCGTCCCCTTGTGTGCAGTCTGCCCAACTGGGCAATGTGTCTATCACTAAGTCCATTTTTTGTTATAATCAACTGTATAGTGCACATCTTGATCTGCCTTAGTGTAGGCAATCTTCCGCGCTCATTTTAGTATTTTGGACAGAGCGGATGCAGCTCATGCGTAACGCAATAAAATTCTAAACATATCCTGTCACTCCCAGCCAAATCGATTCCACTTTGACGGAATGTGTGGCTTATAAGAGAGTCCTCCCTTCATTAACACGAAGGACATGTCAATTCTGAAGGAACAGTAACTCGAGAACATAATAAACCGTTTTTTCTTTGTTTTTTTTTACTTTTATGGCTTTGACAGTTATTATATCACCTGGTGATAAGTGAGTACATTTGCACATGGGCAAGTGTTAATGTTGAGGGTGTTGACAAACAAGGCACACCTGTGGCTGGTTAAGTCTGTGGGAGTTAATAATTTACCGGACGGATTACCTTCGGGAAGCACTAGAGTAAAGATGGAAGCAGCAGCTGGTGTTCCCTCCAGGAAAACTTGAATCTGTAGCTATTAGAAATGTTTCTCTGGCCTCCTGAGTGGTTTAGTCATTTACAGACCACCCCATTCCACTTGCAAACCAAACACACCTTATGTTTTACATTTTGACTACACCAATTTCACCATTGTGACCAGGAACGCCATAATGAGAGGCCCAATGTTGTGTTGGAGGGACAGTTCTATGGTGTCGGCATTCCAGTTGCATAATCATTAGCATCAGATTTGTTGTCAAAATCAAATATATCTGTATTTTCTTGAGTAAGACATCAGAGTAATATTTTACTTTGAATATTTACTGGTTCAGATGTAACCAGAAAATAATACATAGAAACTTGAAAAGAAATGTATCACTTTGGAGAAAAATGCCTTCTAATCGAAAAAATGCAAATGTAAATAAATATAAGGTTAATTAGCAATTAAATTACTGTCACGTCCCACGGGGTCACCGCCCCTCCTGGTCAGAGGCGGCGCCACTCAGTGCCGCTAGGTAACGCTCACGTATCACCTCACAGTCTCATTGGACACGGAGGTATAAAAGGAGCCAGCGGAGCAGAACTACTTGCGGATTCTTAATCAGCGGTTCTATTGTGCTCTCTTGGCGATTCGTAGTCTCTTGTTCCCTCAGTCTGTCTCCTAGGTGTTCATGTTCCAGTCCCGAGTGCCCATCCCGTCAGTTCCTGCCTCTTGTTCTTCAGTCCTGGTCCAGTGTTCCAGTCCGGTATTTCGTCACGTCTCGGGGTTACGGTCCTACTCGCAGAGTAGCATTTCACTGTTCACTGTAGTTCAAACACCGTGTGTGTTTCCTGGTCTCGTGTTTCCTGTTTCACTTCCACCGAGTGTCTTACAGTACGCACAGTGCACTTTTAACATCACACTGCACGTGAGGTCATTTTACATTTCGTCTGTGTTTGGACGTAATAGCAACGCGCGTCCGTGTCAGACTCCCGTCCGGACGCTACAGTTACATTTATTTAGCAGACACTTCTCCCCCAAAGCAACTTCTAATGAACTCTATGTAGTGTTATCAGCCCACACACCTTGTTCACCAAGGTGACTTACATTGCTAGATACACTACTTACAATGGGTCACTCATCCATATGTCAGTGGAACACACACACTCTCCATCACTCACACACTATGGGGGGACATAAACAGCATGTCTTTGGACTGCAGGAGGAAACCAGAGCAGTAAGAGGAAACCCACACAGATACGGGGAAAGCATGCAAACTCCACACAGACTGAGCAGGGATCGAACCCACACCGTCCCATACACTGTGACAAAGCAGCGCCACTTGCTGTGCTACCATGTCGAGCAGGTGCCAATTATGTGGTGTGAACTCATCAAAGTTCACTATATCCTTTTGGATGCATCATACAGGGTCAAGTAGCCATGCATTTTTAAAAGAAGGTGTGCATCCACAGAAAAACAAGTTTGTTCAATACCCTCGCAGATGTAAGGCCAGCAGGTGGTTAGGCCATTTCATATTTTCAGATTAAAAAACTGGGCACCTTCCTGCAGTAATGATTGTGCGTCATCTGTGAAGAAAAATTCGTGATGAGGGGCTGGATCTTTTAATTCCACAGCAAAGATGTATTGACGTCAAAGCGCACCCATTGCCGAAAATACCCTCCGCCCTGAAAAAGGGTTCTCCTCCCCCATGAGTAAAGCCCCCCCCCCCCAAAATAAAGGATAAAGATCAAAACCTTGAATGGTACCCATAACTTGAGACAGCCAAAGTCTGGCAAAAAAAAAGCAACGAAAGTTAATGTCGTTGGGCTTACTTTCCACAAAATTAACAACGTGTCATGCTTTTGTGTTAATTGAATTTTATACTCTGCTTATCTCTGGGTTGCATGCTGACACAGCCCTCCCACATATCACAGACTCATTTTGGCTCCTAGACTCGGGTGTATTTGGGAAGGAAAGCAAATTCCTTTCCGAGCTTTTCTGCAGGAGTAGTTCAAGGTGTCCCATGCCTGCGGACCTAATTGTATCACAAACACGATATTCATCTTCATACCCAATCGCATCTGTCACTATCTGTTAGTGCCCACCTCACTGCATGGCAATTGGTGGGCACCACAGAGATTTAATTTCTGCACTGTATATATGACCAAAATTGAATCCAGAGGAGTGTAAGGTCATAGCCAGGGAACAGATTGTTAGCAGACATCTGAGATTATAATTTATTTGAATAAACTGAAGCAAATTTAATTTGCCATAACTCTGTAAAAAGTGAATAATCAAGGTGCCGTTCTTGCTTTGTATGCTGCTTAAATAGGCTGTTGAATGTAAGATCAGTTAATCATAGGTGTGCAATAAGCCACAGAGTCTGGTGACGCTTCTGTTGCCATGGCGATAGTTTTTGATGTGGCGAGTAGGCTCTGATAAAAATTAAAACATAAAATGAAATAAAAATAAAAAAAGAAAGGCAGGGAGAAGCAGCAAGCTTCCAGAATCCCCCTCGACCTTGTTTCTCATCCAGCATCTCGGCTTTCAGGGTGACCGAAATGACATTGCTCCCTAAGAACACCTCCCAAAGCAAACTGGTCACCCTCACTACAAGAAACTGATCTGGCTGCCTTCTGAGCCGTCCAAGCCTCCGATCTGAGACTCTCGAAGGGCCAGGAGGTCCGGCACAGCGCCTGAGGAGGAGGGAGGCAGGCGAAGCCAGGGCACAGTCTGCTGGAAGCCCTCTTTAGAGTCAGCTTCTTGTATGTGATCCACTGCTAAGGGTTCCTCTTTTTCCCCAGCATCACGTCTCTGCGCTAAGACTGGCAGACAGGGGGTTCCAAGGGTGGAGTGTTTGCCGTAGCCCCGGGCTAAAAGGTTCATTAGGTTGGCACAGGCTGTGAATAATCCCGCTGAGGGATAAATTAACAAGACTGGTCGAATTATCTTGTAAAAGATTACTGGTGTTTGGTACTACTTCAGAGATGAAATGTATCTACACCCTGTAATTACTTAAGTCTGTCTGTAGCCGAAGATTTAACATGCAAAGCAGGTAGCGGGACAACGTGGTCTGATGTTCCTTTTTTCCAGCAAACAGAGATATGCTTTATAATGTAGTGTCTGTTCACACGATGCTTTATGACATTGTCTTTCTTTGTATTCTGTTTTCAATCAGATTTCAAACATTCTTCCAGGAGCAGTGCTATACCCTTTGTAGAAGCCCAACTTAGCATTTTATGAAAGCATTTAACATGGAATAAGTGATAATTTCTCCTTTCATTTCCCACCCCATACAAAGATTCTCTAAAGATCCACTCCTCTAAACAACAATGATTACTCAGTGGAACGTTGCCCCACTAAAGACGTTAAACATTCCACTAAATAGAACTGTAAATAAAACAGTGAATCTAACAGCATACATTAGTGAATAATATGTTTACAGGTGATGGTGGGGGAAAAAAAAAAAGATTCCCTCACCATGCAATTTGAAATTCAAGTGCTGATTATTAGTGCTTCTCATGTTATGGAGCCTTCTGTTTATTAAGCCCTCGTTCCCAAATTAAATATTTGTGTGGGTTGTGAGGAGAGCTAATGAAGAGAAATCACTGGAATGTTAATGTATTATTTTATGTTTGCTTATTTATTTCTTTGGAAAGCAAAGCACTTTGAATAAGTCAGGAACGGGGGCGGGATGGAGGAGAAGCCTAAATCAGAAAGGTCACACATACTGGTATCAGTATGAACCAAAATAAAGTTAAGCTATATATTGTATGTACTTATAGAGTCTTGGAAGAAGAATTGAACTTACAACAGACTTGAACCAAACACTCTTTTTTAACCTCCATATCAACAGTAGATAAGACTAAGAAAAACCCTGGTTATATATTGTAATAAAAGTGGTTAATAAGTCTTGCCTGCTGTTCGGAATGGTTTTGATTGATAGAGAAACTGGCTCTTAACAAATTTGTTACTGAACTCCAAATGAAGACAGATATTCTGGGAAAAGTATGCTATTGTAAATGCAAGGCAACTCTTGAAAGGGAACAGTTGCTTTTTTAAACCTTTAGAAAAAAATAAAATAAATAAATAAATAAAAGAAAAATAAACTAGCCTTAAATAAATGT
Source organism: Scleropages formosus (assembly GCF_900964775.1). Lineage (NCBI taxonomy): Eukaryota > Metazoa > Chordata > Actinopteri > Osteoglossiformes > Osteoglossidae > Scleropages > Scleropages formosus. The sequence continues at coordinate 20,124,354 of NC_041817.1, forward strand.
ACATAATTAAAAGACTTGTGGTTTATTAGTTATTTATGAAGACTCTGATTACACGTTGCTGGGTTAAACACAGGGTTGTAAGTTCTAAGCACTGTAGCCCTTCTTCTGTTTGGCACTCTCAAGTTGGACTATGCATTATTTATCAGGTAACACTTTAGATATAAGTGTTTTGACATTAATGTGATATTGTCTTCCTTTGTTTTCATCCATTCAATATTACAAATATGACTTTGTCATGAAAAAAAAAATAAAGATGAATGAACGATAAAAGGGTGATGAAGCTGACTTGTGCTTTATCCTTCTAAATCTTGTATGCTGCCAGCAGCATGAACAATAAAAAGTTGATGAAAAATGTCAGAATTATATCATGACCTAACATAAACATGTACCCGGTTCATCAAAGACTTGGGTTGCTTTTTCCTTTTTCCTTTAAGAACGTACATGTTTATTCATGCATTTATTTACTTGCAGACATAGTATCTTTCAATATTTTGTTGCCATAAAGTGAAGACAGTTGAAGGTTTTAAATATATCTGTGATGTCTAGATATGACATGGACACGGACCTCTTTTACTGTAATATTTGAACTGGGATGTAACATGCAGCGATCTCAAATGCAGAGTGTACATAAAAGGGCACAGTGCAAATCAAGAAGTGAAGTGCAGGGGTGTCATGATGAACACGATACAAAGATCCACAGAGTGTCCTTAAAGTAAGTGGAAGAGGATAAGTTGAATGGAGCTAATGCACAGAGGCGTGACGTAGACAGGGTCAAAACATTGCACCTGGATGGGATCACAAAGGAAAGGGTCAGACAGGACAGGAGCATAGGACTGAAACAGAAACAGAGCGAGAATGGAACTTTTGAAAGAGGTCAGAAAACAAGAATTGTAATTGCAGTAAAGAGCTGATCAATTATTTGTAATCTAGCCACATATCTTAAGCCTTTTTAAAAGGCTGGGAATTTGTCACACGGTCAGTTCAGGCCAGGTGTGTCATCGCAGATACATGGAACTAGAGTGGCGCCTATGTTGAACATTAGGGATTTCACTCCCTAGGTGACAGTATCATCAACATTAAAACCAATGAAGCCACTGAGGTACTGAGCAATGCATAATAAAATATCGTGCACAGTATGAATCTTACTTAAGTCATTTTCAGATCTGAAGAAAGATTCATACTGTGGACAATATTTTAATTTTCAAATCTTACATTTCCCTGTCAAGATGCACTTTGACTGTAGATATAGATATTGCTGAGGACTTTTTAATTGCATGGGTAACAGCCTGTTGTGCAAAATAAAGATTGCTTGGTCTTTCAATTCTGAAACTAAATAGCCAATTATTTCCTCCAATGTTGCTATGTCTGCAATTGATTTAATTACTGAACTGATTTAATTACTAATTTCATAATCCTCTCTAAAAAAAGGAAGTGGAAACGTCAACAGGTTCTTTTAATTAATTATTTTTTCTTCCTCCTCTCATATGTCCCTGTCGTTTATTTTTGTATTTGGATTATTGCAAAGCAATTCAGTCATATTGTGTAAATAATGAAAATCTACAGTAACTGGTGTCAAGCAGTGTTAAATTTAAACAGAATAAATTAATAAAAAATGGTTTTTTATGTTCCCTGTTTTATGTGTACAGCAACGAGAGAAGTCTCTCTTTTCTGTAAAAATCTAGATGCGGACGCAGAATGGATTATTGATGGTTCAACTTCTACTGTTTTCTTAAACTGAGAATGAAATGATGAAATATTTAAGTTCTCTGTACTCTTCCTCAAATGCAGAGTAGTCCCCTTGCTTTTTACTATTATGAATCCTGTGAAATTTAGGAATAAATACCATCTCTCCAATATTATCTGAAAGGAAATGTTTTCTAGACAAGCAAGAAAAAAAAAAGAACAAATGAAGAATTTGTTTCCTTTGAGTGTTGTGAAACAATTTATATTTATTGTATGAGCGTGTCATTTCTGTAAAGGGTATGGAAAATGCAAAGATGTGTTGTGATATGTTGAACTCCTCTCAGGTGTAGACAATTGACAACTGACATTTAAGTCCCTTTGTGTCTGTGGGAAGAAAAAGCAAATAAGAGTGTTTTAAACTGAAGACTGAACTGCTGTTTCTCTTTTGTTCTTATTTCTCTATGTAGTCATGGTGAAAGTGAAATATGGAAAAATAAATAAAAATTTAGATGGATTTTACTTTCTCTGTGTTTAATCATGTTTGATGTAGAGGTGCCTGTATTAGTGCCCCCACCTCTAAGTGAAAGACTTTGGTTTTAATAGAACTGGACTACATACCTTTAATTGCTCGTGTAAAATTTCCTCAGTTGTTTAAATGGATAAATAATTCTAAGTATTAGACAAAGGTGTCAGATGAATGAATTTGGAAAGTAAATAGAATTGATCCACTGTATCAAGGAAAGTTAGATATGAAGCCATTGTGTTCAAGTGAAAGAAAGTACACACGTACACACACTGAACCGCTTGTCCCATACCGGGTTGCAGGGAACCGGAGCCTACCCGGCAACACAGGGCATAAGGCTGGAGGGGGAGGGGACACACCCAGGACGGGACGCCAGTCCGTTGCAAGGCACCCCAAGTGGGACTCGAACCCCAGACCCACTGGAGAGCAGGACCCGGTCCAACCCACTGCGCCACCTTGCCCCCCCTTCAAATAAAGTACTACAACAAAAATTTTACAACATGGGGAAAAAAAAAAAAAAAAAACACTGAAAACACATTCCCTCTAAAGAGCAGAAAGGCAAATACAAGACTTTTAGAGATTCACATCCATCTAAATGTAACTTCACAATAGGAACACCTGGAAATTATGCATATTTGCCAATGTGTAACCAGTCAAGCTTTAAAATTTTATATGCGTGAATATGACAATTACTGAAATGGGGGGGCTTGTTTTGATTAAACCTGTTCTTTTTCCCTAACAAGGACAGATTTCACAACCTGTCACAATTTTAACTGGCAGTTAGCACTGTAGCATCTGTAAAGTCTTGAAACATGCAGACGTTTAAATGCTGGAACAGCGTAATTTAAGACAGGGGACCAATATGGCCTCATTTAAATTTTTTTTTGTTACAGATGGAAAAGTTTAGAACTTTATTAGGGTATGTCTTGTTTTCAGTGCTTTTTTTTTGTTGGTTTATTTTTTAGTTTAGTTTAAATTTATTAAAAATATATATATATTTATTGATTTTTAAATAATGTGGCCTGTGGCTGATTTCATTAAATTCTCTACAATTCTATTGTTGTGACAGCACTATGATGTGAAAAGATGCAGTATACACAGCACAGTGGGCACATCCAGAGAGAGTTCAGAGCTACCAAGTGTCAGATAGAGAACAACCAACTTTCTTAAGTTTAACAAACACTGCTGTCCTCCTTCTCCTTGTTAATGCTGCCATTGAAAGAAAAAGAATGAAACGATGGTCTCTTTCTGCCACAAGGAGGTCCTTCTAAAAGCCATTCAGTAAGTTTGCCAACACCAACGTAGCCTTGTACCAAGAAGCAAAAACAAAAACTTGGGCTTGACTTACATTTATGAGATTGAAGAGAAACCAGGTGGCGTCTGCAAGACTGACAGCCCGTCTTTGGCAGATGAAGCTGCAACTGATTTATGACAAATGTCAGCTAAAGAGGCCTGAATTTCTTTTGTGGCTGTCAGATGAAAGCTGAATCTAGAGGCAGGTGCTATCAATCGCAGCTCGTCTGCCTGGCACAACAACGTACCGGATCTGAAGTCTCTTGCTGACTTCGGACCAAGTGGTCATGGTGACAGTGTGGTGGGACGAAGATGTGACAATGACAGGAAATGACTGAGTGCCTCTTGGGCAATGGCCTTTTCATGCGATTTTAAAAGGATGAGAGGCTAAAGCTGGTTGTCTTTTTTTTCTTTTTTTTTTTTTTTTTTTTTAAGCCAAAATGTCACAAATTCACAATGCTGGATGTATTTCTAATACATTTGATTCTGATCTACTGCAGTCTTCGTTAACTACAATTTTTTTCCTGGAGTTATAAGACTGATTTAGTATGACTGAAGCTAAGGTGTCACATCTGCACAGTTTTGGGGGTCTTATTGCTTTCAAGAGAAGATTTTTGTGAGATAACTTGGGAGACTTTGCAGAAGTTAGATTAGAAAGGGGGGGGGGGCTGGCCCTTTCTGAGCTTTGCTCCATTCTGGGGCAAAACAAGTGACCAAGACACAGAACTGCTATGAACTCCCATTACAATGTAATCAAAGACAGATTAATTGCCTTGCAACGCTGTGTGTCTGTTCTCATTATCACAGAGGCGCGGGACGTGTTCTCAAACGCGCACGCTGCTGTGCTGAGGCATTACTCATTCCCTGGCCTCTGCAGTCATAAGCGATGACTCGGTGTTCTCTCGCCCCTGCTCTTCCCCTCCATCCACACTGGAGCAGAAGAAAGAGCGGCAGCCCTAACACTTTCCTATGCACTCGAAATATGCAGCATTTGCCTTCATCTTCCAGGGGTTTGTACACACTTGCCCCATATTGATGATCTGGTTAACTCGACTCTTTGCAGCATGAGTACCAGCTTCGTAGGTATATTCGTAATTGAAGAACTACACCATAATTTTCCAGTAATCATGTTGTTAAAGTATTTGTAAAAAATTTCCCTACATCTGTATGGAATGTACTAGACAGAAGAGTGAAAAAACAAACACACAAACACACACATACACCGCCTGAACCGCTTGTCCCATATGGGGGTCGCAGGGAGCCGGAGCCTAACTCGGCAACACAGGGCACAGGGCTGGAGGGGGAGGGGACACACCCATGACAGGATGCCAGTCCGTCGTCGCAAGGCACCCCAAGCGGGGCTCAAACCCCTGACCCACTGGAGAGCAGGACCCGGTTCAACCCACTACACCACTGCGCCCTCCCCAGAGTGACAACAAAGGAACCCAAAATAGCCCTACATCTATGTCAATTGTACTGAAGACACCTCATTTCTTGATCAAACGTGTGAACAGAATACCTTAGAAAAGTAGCTCTCAGCAGGCGTACTCAAACATTTGACTCGTACTCTGTGCTAGTGTGCAGAGTTGGCAAATAAACAACGCAGTGTGTTTGAATGTCTTTCTTTCAGTCATATTTTGGTGTGTATGTCAGGCAAATGAAAAATCTTTGGTGACTTCCAGATCTTAATCAAAACCTTCAGTACTCTGACCTGAGAGTCGGAGAGAGATCCCTCATCACGGAATCAATCGCCACCCCCCACCTCCTCAATTTCATTTCCTCAACAGCAGGGCTATTTTTTCTCTCAAGGAGGGGGGGGTCTAAAGGGGGCCTTGGAGTCTGTTGTGACGCCTGAAAGGTTTTTGTGTAAACGGATGGCCCAGCTGGGCTGATAATGAGGATATCGTTTTCCTCATTTAAACTGAATGCAGGGAGGCTTATTCCTTTAACCACCTGGCTGGGGCTCAGGTCTACATCTCACACTGTTGTTACAGCCCCAACCTACACTCTTTTTTTCTCTTCTCGCACAATTAGAGAGACTAATGAAGGAACACAAAACGTCAAAGGTGTATCTTAGCCCCCCAGATGGCAACCTACTGATGTTAGAGAATGCAATGAATGCAAGAAAGGAAAATGAACCACTAAGCACAGAAGCTTGATATGTTCTGTGACTGGTTGGTAGTGCTGAGTTTCAAATTCCCCATGATTTGATTACTGGGAGTTTAAAGTGGGCCAAGTGGTGTGGAATTCTTTAAGACTCATCTAGACCCAATCAAATGGATCTCTTTGAGGGTATTCAAACTGCCTTATGTTCGTCTACTGTGTGGTGTGAAACCTCCGATGTGATGGAACAAGTGAGCCTTCCAGGACTCCGTGTGGATCTTCTCCTCTTTCTGTTTAAGGCTAGAAGATGAATTGGCTTATCTGTGATCACGAGGAGGAAAGTTACTGAGTACCTTGCGGAGCTCCAAAACCTGATTGTGAGCTGCAAGTAAAGAATGGGCAAATGAGGTTTCCATGCACAGAAAAGCATGAAAATGTGGCAGAGTGCTAATAAGCATGTAAAAAAAAGAGTGTGTGTGAGAAGTAGAAGCTTAAAATTAGAACTCCTGAGGATAAAAATCTTTAACTCCAAAAGGATGATCAACGATGCGTGGATACCAGTCACAGTTCAATCAATTAATTTCCTTTAGTGTATTATTATTATTATTATTATTATTACTGTTGTTGATGATGATGATGATGATTTTAACCAGTGTTTGTGTCTTTCTGTAATTACCTACAATAGTAACTTTTTGTTACGTGATTTGAGCTATCATATCCCAATAGCAACGGCTCTTTTTACTTCAGTTTGATTGACTTTGGTAGGATCCAAACCAAATATAGTTTTGGCATTTTTTTACAGTCTGATGATGAGGTAAAAGGAGAAACTTTCATTTCACTACCAAATCCACTAGCATGATTTTTTTTTTTTTAATTTTTTTTTTCTTGGAAAAGCCATTTATCAAGTGGCCAACAGTAAAAGCAGAGAAATGAAAGGGGAGGCTGGTGGGTGGGATGCAACGTTTAGCAATGTGGAGATTGCACTAGTTCTGTTACTGATCTTTAATCAAGTCTGACATAGTACTGAGCTCTGCCCTCAGCCATTAATGGCTGCCTTTTCTTTCCTTTTTTAACGGCATTCAATTATGTATTGGTATTGGTATTGCTTTTTTTCGGGGGTGCGGTGGCGCAGTGGGTTGGACCACAGTTCTGCTCTTCGGTGGGTCTGGGGTTCGAGTCCCGCTTGGGGTGCCTTGCGGCGGACTGGCGTCCTGTCCTGGGTGTGTCCCCTCCCCCTCCGGCCTTACGCCCTGTGTTACCGGGTAGGCTCCGGTTCCCCGTGACCCCGTATGGGACAAGCGGTTCTGAAAATGTGTGTGTGTGTGTGTGTGTGTGTGTGTGTGTGTGTGTGTGTGTGTGTGTGTGTGTGTGTGTGTGTGTGTGTGTGTGTGTGTGTGTGTGTTGCTTTTTTACTAATAACAATACCATGTATGAGACATTTGCATTTAATCATTTAGCTGATGCTTTTCTCCAAAGAAACAGAGAAAATTACACTACATGCAATTGTTTACTCATCAATACAACTGGATAGTTTTTGTTGGGGCAATTTAGGGTAAGTACTTTACGCAAGAGTATTACACCGGTAAGTGAGATCTGAACCTCTGAACGTTGGGTCTAATAGCAGAAGCTCTAACTACTACACTACTTTCAGCTGCCCCTGGTTTGGGTGCTAAACCCATATTTCCTACAACTGATGAAAAGTTGAATGCACCACATATTAATTGTAATCTTTTTTCTTTTTCTTTTGGCTGAAGAACAGCATGGCTGCTGTATGTTAATTATTCTGTCAGATTTGACATTTTCAAGAAGATGTCACTGGTAGTTAGAGAAGCAAAATGACAGACTAAAATCACAGAAATATAATTCCCTTCTGTTGCCAAGGTATTTCTGATCTGATTTTAAATATGTAAATATAATGATAAATGGCATTATGAATATTTACTGACAGTTTGATGGTCATGTAGTATTTAATCAATTAATTTTAAAAAAATAATTTCTGTCATTTCATCTATCATCTTTCTATTAAACATAGGTACACTATCATCATATACATACTTATCAGTGAATGTATGTTCAGTACAAATGACAGATGTCATTTAACTTTAAGTTGGGATTTTATAGCATAAGAAAAGCATCTATGTCAACAGCTCATCTGAAGTTAGGGAACCTGGGAGATGAGACAGTGACATTTCTCAAAAAAACAGTAATGCAGACTGTCAGTCAGCCTGTCCCAGCTATACGTAGCCTAACTATGCCATATGCTTTCTGCATTTATATTTCTTTCTTAGTTGAGTTTAAGAGTTTGACATCTATTTAAATTACTTAAAAAAAAGTCAATAACGGTGTAAGAAAAAAAGGAAAAAGTAAAATTATATAAAAGTTTATTTTTTATACATTCAGTCACTCTTCACTTCAGCTGAGATCCTTTTAGTTCTCCTACCTCCTTTCTTAATTAAATAACTTGTTATCTACGGCAGCATTGTGGCATTATGTCTTGCAAAAGCAGATTTATCTGTATATGTCAATACAATTACCAACCTAAAATTGCTGATTTCTCAGGAACTTTTTAGGTCCTTAGGAGAAGCTTCCAAAACATTTTCAGAGGGCGAAGAAAACTGTATTTCTGAATACGCCAAACATGTATCAGTCCATCCATCCATCCATTTGATTATTTGTCGTTTTTTTGTTCATTCGTTCATTCATTCATTCATTTTTTATTTATTCCTTTTTTGCTAACTACTGATCCTGTACAGGATTGTGGTGGTTTGGAGCCTATCCCAGAGTAGAAGGGAGGACATAACCTGGACAGGATGTCAGTCTATCGCAGAGATATCACATGTGTAACACGCACCTGTATACACACACATAGACACACACACAAATTGTGCAAATAACAGTCACTGGTTCACATGAAGCTCATATGACTGGACTATGACTGGGCTATTTATGCTTTTTTTTTATTATTTATTACTCCCATTTAATAGGTACATCACTAGGGTCTTATAAAGACTTGGCAAGAAATATTGGAGGAAGCAAAAGTCATAAAGACTGCATAACCACCTCCATCTCAATGCATGGCATCATTAGGTCTGTTATCCTGTGATGTAGCAAACTTTAAAAACCCAGGGTGAGTCAGCACCTTTCTTTATTTAGAAGAATTTAGTGGGTTATTAAAAATATACAGTACTGTGCAAAAGTCTTAGGCACTTAGATGTTTCCCAAAAATATTTGTTTTAGACGGTTATTTAATGTCTTCTGCATTAGTATCATTTTGAAAGAAAATATTTTAGATTTCCAAGCATTTCTTTTGCAAAAAGTTGAAATATTACAGTAAGGGTTTTGTATGTCTTTAAAGAAAGAAAGTACACACACACACACACACACACACACTGCCTGAGACTTTTGTCCTAAGCGGGGGAGCAGCAAACCGGAGCCTAACCCAGCAACACAGGGCGCAAGGCTGGAGGGGGAGGGGACACACCCAGGACTGGATGTCAGTCCATTGCAAGGCACCCCAAGGAGGACTCGACCTCCAGACCCTCCAGAAAGCAGAATCCAGCCAAGCCCTCTGTGACCCTGCTCAGGACAAGCGGTTGTTAACGATGGATGGTTACTAAGCTTTGTAGGAAGTTTCTTAATTAAGAGCATTATTTTTTGATGCATTCTCACTTTACAGCTTTTTCACAAAGTGCCTAAATATTTTGCACAGTACTGTACAGAAGGAACATGTGTGACTGCGGTGGGCAAGGTATTCAGAGAACACACAGTCAGAACAATGGCATTATTAGATACTTCCTCTCTATAACATATGCAGCACCATAAGGGGGTACTTAATTATATTCACCACAAACTCAACTTTTTTTTTGTCTATCAGTACTTCCATGAAAGTGATGTCACTCTTTTTAAGTTTTACTTGCAAAGTTTTTTAGTCCATTGCAAACCTAGTATTTTATGCTAATGTTACATCTCTAGCAGTGCAAAAGTTCTTTCAGGGAGACATTAAAGAAGAAGACGTTTTAAACTGATACTAGGACAGCTGATAGTATGTCAGAGCGGGTTACACTTGCAGCCTTTGGACCTGGAGATTGCTGGTTTGAATCCCACTTTTAGCTGCAGTACCTTTGAGCAAAACACTTGCCCTAAATTCAGCAAAACTGCCCAGGTGTATAAATGGGCAAAGAAATTTAAGTAGTTATCCTTGCACGTTGCTTTTGAGAAAAATATCAGCTAAATGTATATAAATGTAAATGATAGATAGGGGGTGTGGTGGCACATTGGGTTGGACCAGGTCCTGCTCTCCAGTGGGTCTGGGGTTTGAATCCCGCTTGGGGTGCCTTGCGGCAGACTGGCATCCCGCCCTGGGTGTGTCCCCTCCCCCTCCAGCCTTACTCCCTGTGTTGCCGGGTTAGGTTCCGTTTCCCTGCGACCCCGTATGGGACAAGCGGTTCAGGAAGTGTGTGTGTGTGTGTATGTGTGTGTGCGTAAATGATAGATGGGGTTTCATACAGTGGGTGTGGTGGTGCGGGGGGTTTGGCTAGGTCCTCCTCTCTGGTGGGTTTGGGGTTCAAGTCCTGCTTGGGGTGCCTTGTGATGGACTCCCGTCCCATTCTGGGTATATCCCCTCCCCCTCTAGGCCTGTGCTCCGTGTTGCCAGGTTAGGCTCTGGTTTGCTATGACCCCATTTGGGGCAAGCAGTTTCAACCTGTGTGCGGGTTTCATACATACTCATGCAAAAAACTGAGCATCAACTGTCTTCAAATGCTGAGATTTAATAAGAAATTATATTTTATACAGTCTGTGTTTCAGCGCTAACTAATATTTACATATGACTCTGCAAGGAATGTCAGTACAACAAACATAAATAATAGAACAGTAATTCATTTTCAGGATGGATCACCTCAAGACCGGACCAAATGTGAACCCAGTACATGAGGAAGAAATATAACAATAATCACTCTTGGCATAAAGAAATAAATTAATCTTGTTCTATTGTCAGATGTCATATTATTCCGTGCTTCATGACATGACCATATTCAAAATCTGTTTTTACTGGTTTTACTCAATAACAAAAATTTGCATGCAGAAGTGACTGCCAGGTAGCATTCAGGAGAGTCAGTTACTCAGGTTTTATGTTGAACAAAGCTCCCTACACCTCTGTTTAAATCAAGAAGCATATATATCACCTCACTCCAGGTAATAAGCAAATGTTCAACGATTTTCTTTCAGAAGATTAGAATCAGCAAGGGGTCCAAACAGGGTTGCAACCTCTTTGACAAAGTATAAACAGAAAAGAATAATCACACACTCTCCCACCTCGCACCTAACACCTCCCATGTAAAAATCTGTATTTCTAGGTAGGATCCTTTTGACAGGCGTCCGTGTATCAAGGACCTATTCCTGATGTGGCTCATTAACTACTTTGCTTTTAGGGCTGTTTCCATCGTCCTTGTAATCAGGACAGTAGATTGTTGCATTGCAATCTTATACCCAGATCTCGCAAAGCCTGAGACACAGACAGTAATGTAAGTTCCATTTAGTTAAATGCCACGCAGGTGAAACTTTCCTTCCCCTTAAAATCTCTTTCTGACATCAGGCTCCACTTGTGTGGTACAAGAACTTATGAATGAAAGATATCGTGAAGAATCTGTATCAGATGCCACAAAAGATTTTATTTCAATTGTAGGTCCCTGTCTTAGCATTGTCTGCAAAGGATAATAAACAAAAACATAAATATGAGTACCTCACATTTGCCCAAGTTTTTTAAATAAGAAAATAAATCCAAAAGCTTGAGATTTTCAATGCCTTACATGTCACACCACTCATCCTCCAGTTAAATCTAACTGCCATGACCTCAGACTGCTGCAGTATATTTGGCTGGTAATATTCACCCTAGTGTAACCCATACTGTGCATTCTGATGTGCTGACGACCTTTACCATGCCTCCTCATGAGTCCTAATGGAAATGAATTCGGCAGATGTTTAGAAAATTTTGAAGGAGTACTCAACCCTGGCCTGTTTGTGGCCCTCCAAACCATAGTTTTCGTTAAATGGGCTATAGTACCATTACCAAAGAAGCAATCACCTTGAAAGAATCACAGTGAACCTTTCGACACCTTTGGCCAGAAAAAGATTAGGTTACCTTACACATATTTTTTTCTTGCTTTTCTTCTCCTGGATGCTGGTCACATCAAGAAAATCTATTATGTTTACTTCTGCATAGTTGTGCATATATACACACAAAAACAAAGCATAATGCCAAAGCATAATCACATTATTATTATTATTATTATTATTATTATTATTATTATTATTGGGGGGTGCGGTGGTGCAGTGGCGCTGTGGGTTGGCCCAGGTCCTGCTCCCAGGTGGGTCTGGGGTTCGAGTCCCACTTGGGGTGCCTTGCGACGGACTGGTGTCCTGTCCTGGGCGTGTCCCCTCCCCCTCCGGCCTTATGCCCTGTGTTGCCGGGTAGGCTCCGGTTCCCTGCGACCCCGTGGGACAAGTGGTTCAGAAAGTGTGTGTGTATTATTATTATTAAACAGTTTGCGTTCTCCAAATAGCACAGATGCAATAAGGGAGTTGTACCCAGAAAGTTTTTTTAGCACCATAAGGTTCAGTTAACCAAGGTGATCATCACTTTACTAGAAGGCGAGGCAGTAGCTGTGCATCTACATTCGTATTATGTTCTCTCTGATCAAAGGCAAAGTGAAGTGTTACTTGCCACTACTGTTGTGTCACTTATGAATGAAATTCTGCAGCAGTACAGTTGAAATTCTTCCTGTTAGGTGTCTTCTGCAGTACTTTTCTTGTTACCATCTTCTTTTTCTTTCTTTCTTTCTTTCTTTCTTTCTTTCTTTCTTTCTTTCTTGTCTATTTGTGTTTTAGTCTCATCAATAATAGTGTAATAGTTGTACAGGGTATGGTGGCTAACGATGGTTCCTCACAGCTCTGAGTTCCTCAGTGGGCGTACGATTCAAATCCAGCTCAGGGTGTGAGGAGTGTACATATTCCTCACTGTGTTTGCAACCCATGTATGCAGACTTGCATAGGAGAAGGCATTTGCAAACAGTTTCTGTTTCTTCCTTGCCTTGAAAGCCATGCGAATGGTCACTTTGACTTACACTGAATTTGATGCCACTTCCATATATAATGCACTGTCAAACCTTCCCTACAACATTAAAAAGCTATTACCTGATTGCTGTGCTGTGGTCACCATGCCAAAATCTGACTTTCAGCAAACCGTTTCCAAGATTTGGATAACTTTCATGAAAGGCAGTCAAAATGAAATCCTAAAACCCTGTGTAGAATGCAGAAGTGAAAGATTTCTAATTAAAAGTAAATTAAGGGAGTAACTTTGTGGGGCACATTTATTTCCGGTAGATGCAACTCTTGGAATTTATTTTTAAAAAGAAGTAACATTGCAATGGATATGAAGGGAGTACTGGTGCATGTCTTTTTAATTGCCTTGCTGCGTTTGAGTTGCCAAGCCTCCCCAGACAGCCACTGTGTGAGGCTTTTTGGTTAATTTGTGCCCTTTTCTCTTTACAGGATATCCATGACCTTCGATGGGGTTTAACATTAAGTCTAATTGCAATGAGATGCTGGCCGCAGAGGTCCTGGAGCAAAATTAGCCATTAGCGAGGCCCAGAAGAGCCACGCCGGCCCTTGTTTATTGTTCCGTTTAATGAGGTACAATAGGATCTCTCTGAAGCAGCCACGACGGTTTGTTTGCTCATTGCGAATTGAATGTCCACCATTTTCATCAGATGCAACAGAACTGCTGGAAGCAAGAGGGTGCATTTTTTGTAGATCTTGCATTCATGTAACGAAATGGATTGAAACTGCCCTTTTTTCATCTGCAGATCTAGCTTGCATTTTTATATGGGAAATGAGTATTTATACTACAAAAGAAAGCAAAATAACACTATATACGGAACTAGACAAAGAATATTTTTGTAGTGCAGCTTTTCACTAATGTCTTTGAAATTTTATTTTAACAAGTGTGGTACTAGAGCCACAGATCATGCGTGTTTTCGTGCATGGTTTTACAGGTTATATTTCTTGAAGCTTTTTTAAATAATGATCAAAATAGAATGAGGGAATAATGATAACATATTAGGGCTAGCTGCTTACTAGGAAGGGGGTGTCTTGCAACGGACTGGCGTCCCATCCCGGGTGTATCCCTTCCCCTATATTTACTAGGAGGGTGGAATCTTTTCTAAGTTTTTTGTAGGAATTCATTCTTGCTCGTTATTACCACAGTAAAAGTACAGAATGGATCCTTAGGTCCTTAGGGTTGGGGTTAGAGTTAGGGTTTGGTCTTCTGGTTGCAGAATGACTCTAAATTACTACATAACATGCATCAACGGCTCTTGCAGCTTTTCCTCCTAATGCATTTTTTGCTTAGCTACATGTGATGGTTCAAGGGATTTTCTGCGTATTTGGTTAATACTTTCTTCTGGGGATTCCTACCTGTGATGCTCCTGTGCTTTCAGTTCTGTAAATAGAAAGAAAGAAAGAAAGAAAGAAAGAAAGAAAGAAAGAAAGAAATGAGAATGTAAGCAACGCAAAACTTATTAAGATTCGTTAATGAAGCAATTTCTCCATTGCCTCAGTCTTATTCCCCTTGAATATTGTCCTCATATATTCTGTTCACAACAAGAATTCTCTCTGAATGCAAAACTCGCACTATGTTTACCTGTGTTTCCTCAGTTCTCAGGATCTTACCTGCAAAATGAGACCCCCATGACAGCAACCCTATTTGTTATTCTTCTAACAAATTAGTAAAATGAGCACTTACCAATTCATTAACCTCTGTCTCTAAAACTTCTCTGTGAATAGTATCTACTAAAATGAATGCATATACATAGCAAACTTCACTCTGAACAGAGCTCTCTGAGGTTCATGAACATGAAGGACGTGCTCATTAAACTTTGCATCAGTCCTTTCAGCTTGGATGGCAATAGTTCTTGTTTACATGCTGCAGTATCCTTCAAATCAATAGAGGTAATGTAGCATTGAGTACTTAAATATGTTAAAATGTTTCTGTGTGTGGGTAGAAAAAAATATGGTAAACCCCAATGTAGAAAACACACGTCAGAGGTTGGCTTTGATGATTTACTTGAATGTTTTTGCTGTCAACTTGGTACATCCATACTGCATTTTCCTTTCACTTGTCAGGACCCCTGGGAGAAATACCCAAAGACCACTCTAGGTCCACCAAGCTGCATCAGTACACCTGATCTCAATGGACTTCAGATCAATGTCAAGTTCCCAGCCCAATTAAAGGAGTGAAGAGCAAATAAGTGGTTGTGGATTTTTGATCAGCCTTCAACTGTCTTGCCTGTGATTAGTTCTGCAGTGTGATCTTTGTCTTTGTATACTTTCTTTTGCAAAGTCCAGTTCCCACTGTGCTCCCATGATTTGTCTGAGAAGTCTTGTTCTGCGGTGCAGTCTTCACCAGATCTCCTGTTCGTCAAGTTCTCCTTTTGTTTTATGAACCTCCATGCGCCACTTTGTTCATTGGACCTTCCTAAAGAAAGCTCTTTATGCCCATATCTATATGCCCTTAATTACAGGACCAGGTAGTCAGGCAAAATTCACCAACTGTATCCTTTTGCATATATGATTACTGGTTCAGATCAGTTAATTTTAATTCTCAAGTGTTTCTCCTAAATACTAACTGTCAGTTTCAACCGAATCATATAGCTGCAAGAATGTGTTGATCAGTCAAATGTATATCTTGACTTCTTAGTTCTGCAACCTTTTGTGATAGATCAACAAATCACCATAAGCTGTGTTAAAATTTGTAACGGCTTTCAACTCTTTCGAACTCCAGGTTTCTCAGGCTCGCAAACTGGCATCAGTGTTTGTTTTTTCTTATTATTTTTATTTATTTATATAGTGCAGTTCAACAGTAAGGACAACAAGACGATGAAAGCAGAAAAAAACAAAACCTGATGGAAATGGAGATAGATATTTGCACTTGGCTGCATTTCTGGTTGGCTTTAATTTCTAGAATTGGCTGATGTGACTGATGTAAGGGAGCTTCTTCATCCTTTTTCAAGATTTGTGTATCCAGGAGGAACATTTAATTTTGGGGAACAAGAGAAATACTGCCACATTCCAGCAGTTACCAGAGTCTTTGGACGCTGACTACCAACGAGCGCAGTGAAAGAAAAGGTTGCTCCTCCTCTTGCAGCACTGAGTGATTATTTTAGCAAGTACTTCACAGATGTCAGTTCTGATGAATATGACTGGGACGGTGATCCATTTAGCGCTGCAGTGATGAAAACCTGCAAACTGAATAGCAAGGCTGAAGAGCAGATGGTGGAGTTGTCCTTTGAGAGGACTTTGAGAATCAGGTTTCATGATCAGACACTTTTTTAGGTCTGGATGAATTTCTGAGATGGTTATTTGGAGCTCTTTACAAGGGCAATGAAAACACAGTTTCCCTTAAATACTATATATCAATCAGAAAAAAAAAATCCTATATTGTGACAGCAGTTAAGCACCAATATGTTGACTGAAAATGATCTGCTTCATACAAAAAGCTGACAGTGTAAAGCAGGCCACCTGTCACATTAATTTATGTTCTCAGTAGAACGGTGTGTGTGAACCATGTTATTGTTTGCTGGATTTAGCAACTGCAGATCAGAGGTGGAAACATACAAGAAGAATGAACAACAAAAAGAAGCATACTTTTCACATCACTACTGCTTTAAGATCTATTTGTCAAAATAGGTTACGTTAGAATAGGTCAGTGAAATTTACTCCTAATTTTCCAAATTCCAAAAGTAACCAGATGTTTGGTGAACATCACTGTACTGTTTATGTAACTAATAAATAGGAATTAAGTTATACCAGGATGAAATGAATTATGTTTAGTGATATTGTTGTAGGGGGTGCAGTAGGTTGGACTGGGTCCTGCTCTCCGGTGGGTCTGGGGTTCAAGTCCCACTTGGGGTGCCTTGCAACAGACTGGCATCCTATCCTGGGTGTGTCCCCTCCAGCCTTATGCCCTGAGTTGCCGGGTTAGGCTCTGGTTCCCTGGTACCCCGTATGGGACAAGCGGTTCAAGAAGTGTGTGTGTGATATTGTTGTAAGTTATATTACAATTCATATTATACATCAATAATTAAACAAGTAATAAGTATTTTGTCTGCATGCGTGGGTGTGTCTTTCCGTTAATTTTAGTTCATTAATGCGTTAATTTAAATATCATAATCTTCTTCTTCTTCTTCTTATTATTATTATTATTATTATTATTATTATTATTATTATTATTATCAGGAGAGGCAGTTGGTAATTTCCAGGATTAGTTGATCATCAGGTCAATTTACTGTAAAGTAGGGTGAAGAGGAGAAGGACAGAGACTCCCTGCTGCTAAAGTAAGCAAAGAGAGATACAGATGCACGTCATTCTCCCAGGTTTAAAGTCAACTATGAGAAAACCTGAACACAGCCATGACTGTTGAAAACACCTGGTTGCTTGTTCTGGTTCATTGTACTAAATTTGATCTCTCTAAGGTGAAGCAGTATTCATACCTTTCTCAAATTTTCATATGCATTTGAGTGAAAGGCTCAGGAGTCACAGTGCTTTGGCCTATATTTTTACCAGCTTGGATCCCAGCCTGGGATCTGTCCCTCTATGTGTGTCGCTGTTGCTTTCTCGTGAATGCAGCCACTTCGCCCGCAAGGCAGACACGGAAGACCTGCAGATGAAGCAGTCAAAATGGGATTGGATATGTTCACTTCATTATGCATCACGTAAATATGATTAGTGTAGAGCAAGAGGGGGTGCCCCAGCACAGTGTGGACAGCTGTAGCTTTCCTTCCACGGTTGGGTTTGGATCAACATGGGGCCAAAGATGAGGGATTGATTAGGAGCAAGTCACGGGGTTGTTGTGCCCGATTAACTTCTCTCAGTGGCGAACTGTCGCGCCTATTTGTCACCCCTTCATGGAGGAGGTGGGAAGGTGGGGAGATGGGGGTGATGATGGGGTAGGGGATGATTCCTGTGTGATAAAGGGCTGTAACATGCTCGACATGCACGGCACAGTTTCAGCAGCCCGGTGGACTTGGCGACTGGTGGCGCCCAGCCAAACTCATTTTAAAAATTGGTTCACCCAGTAAGGCATGATAACACAATGTCACGCTTGACTGCAGCCTTGTATTCAGTGAGTTGTATTCGAACTGGGAGGCAGAAGTCTCCCACTGTGTGACATTTCACTCGTCTTTCATCTCTCTCTCGTTGAAAGGGCTCAATTGGGGATATCTTTGCTTCAGAACGCTACCGTTGACTCGTAGATGCTAACACATTGGGGCAGCTTCTATACGTTGCAGCATGATAGCAGTTCTGTGTGTGTATGAAGTCTGTGTGCATGTATCTGTGTGTCTGCGTGAGCGCACGCAGAGTGTAGAGACGCAGCTGCAATTATTTTTTGTGACTAAGCAAAAGTTTAATGGTTATTTTAAAAGAAGACAGATAATTGTTTGAAAAACCTAAAAAAAAAAAAAAAAGGCTAAGACTGGACATAATTCGAGAAGCCACAGACTGGCAAACATGATTCATTGCACCCAAAAAACAATTAATGCACCATCACTTGATAACAGAGGGGCTACAGTATGAAGGAGGACAGTACATAGAGAATAGGTTGAAATTACCTGGGTAATGAGAAGACAACCAAACCATTTTCTGAGGACATAAAGTAAAAAGAAAGAAAACAAATAAATAATGTGACTCAAATGGACCCTAACACTGAACACAAGAAACACAGCTTACTGGAAATAATTCTCCATGGATTATGGGAGAATTATGTTCCTTTTTTCTCTTTAGAATTAAATCACTGCAGGTGAGCGTGTGTGAGTGACAGCTGGAAACATAAAACAACAAAAGACATTCGGCAATGTATCACTAAGGCTGGACCACCCTCCCACCTCTATTCACCCCAATCCTTGCCTTCAAATTGGCTGCCCTCTGGGAGTCATAAAAAACATAAAAATTTACTTTAAACTCAACTTCTTTAGAAACAAAAGATTTTGGAAGTGCTGAATGTCTGGATGGAGGGAGGTGCAACCTTTGCTTTAACTCTTTTTTCAAAAGCCATGTCAGTGCATGGAACATTTAATAAACAGAACACAGTACCTTGTGGAGTATTCATTGCACATGGCTCTCATCCAACCATACTGATGAACGATCACTGACCTTACATTTTTACAGCTTTTTCTTCATGCAAAAAATAGGACATTAGTTACACAATTCTGAAAGAACTGATCGATGCAAAGAGGGAGGGAGGAAGGCATCAGATATGATTAATAACTCCTTCTTTATACCTGTGAACCGTGACACTGTCCTGAGCAGAAGCCTTGTTCATGAATTATGAATGAAAGACACCCAGTCAAACCAAACTTGAACAGGTGCGTCAAAACTATCCAACATGGAGGATTTGAAGCACCTGTCAGGTACTCCGAATATGTCAGATTAAAAATTAAAACTCAGTATCTTGGTGAGAATCCCAGGGAACACGGTAAAAGAACCTTTAACAGGTTGAGGATGTAGGTGAGGAGCTGTTGGAGAACTGAATGAAGTTCTGGAGTTGAGAGATGGCCTGGTGAAAACTGTAAAACTTGGTGGGGAAAAAACGAAAGAAAACTTGGTCACCTTCATCAGTTGGTTTTTACAGGCTACAACATCCCAAGGACCCTGTAAGCTAATTCCAGTTGCTCTATGCATCAGCTGACCTCCACACACCTCATACCTAGTGCACTTCAGCTAACACCAGTCTAATTTTCAGTCCTATAAGCTTGACTCAAGCATACCAGGAATACCAAGAACAAAAATACAAGAACATTGATAAAGCCTTCCTCATTGATGCCAGTAAAAAGCATATCAATTTGTTGAAGTTTTTTTTCTTTTTTTTACCCAATCCTGAGGTAGTAAAATAATGGTGCACGACAAAAGAGACAGTCTTCAAGCTATTCTCTGAGCTCAGCCTTGGAACACTAGGCCACATTATCATTCATGCAGGCATAAATAACCGGAGGCAACAAAGACAGAGTGATGGAGAAAGGCAGAAAAACCTTCCTCAACACATACATTATAATCTCCATCCGTGTTTCCCAGGAGAGACCTCCACCCACATACCACTGTGACAGTTAGCACAGTCATCTCTGGAGGATGTGCTCAGCTCCCAAGGGCTTCCCCAGTTCACTGTCCTATCCCTATCTCCCTCCCACAACATTATGGAACTGCTTTATGAAGACACAGGACCTCTGTAAATGCAGGTAGAGGACCTATCATAATAGAGAACAAAACCTAAAAATGTCCAAGCTTATACAAAGTAATGGCACAGCGCCCCCAGACAGGAAATGGGCATCTCAAACTGGACGGCACACACATCAGCATTGCCCAGCAGGATCACAACCCATCCCCTCCCTAACATGTGCCCAGGGAGAGGATCAGTGTCCTGGCCAGCTCCTCTACACTCCAGTTCTCAGTGGGACAGCAGAACCAGCTGCAGCAGAAGGTAGGAGATATGCTTGCTTAACCTCATCTGCACTCATTTGATGATACAACACAAACAATTCCTGCATCATTTGTTTTCATCCAATTTTCCCACCAATATATTTGATACTGCTCAAGGCGTCTCAGGCCTGTACCAAAAGACTATGGTCAACTAGATTTTGCAGGCAATCATATGAAGATTCCTTGAACAGAATGACTTCACTCAAAAGAACTTAAGAACTTAATAATTGAGGAGTTCATTAAATTAAATTGATTCTGGATAAACTTGAATTGCCCAAGGGAATTGAAACTGTGTGAATAGGACATTTAAATGAAGGAAATCTCACAAATCAATAATAGGAAACAAAAGAAAGAATGCCAATGCATAAATAATAATAATAATAATAATAATAATAATAATAATAATAATAATAATCTCATCAATGACAGACAGTAAAAAAAAGGAATCACTGAAAGTACACACACACACATTTTTAGAACCGCTTGTCCCATACGGGGTCACGGAGCCTACCTGGCAACACAGGGCGGAAGGCTGGAGGGGACACACCCAGGACGGGACGCCAGTCCGTCGCAAGGTACCCCAAGCGGGACTCGAACCCCAGACCCACCGGAGAACAGGACCCGGGCCAACCCACTGCGCCACCGCGCTCCCCCGAAATCACTGAAAGTAATGCTGGCAAAAATGAATTATTGTACCAAGAGAAATACAGGAAGAAATAAATCTGATTTAACAAACTAATGTTACTATTGTCTGTAAATCAGATTTTAAAATACACTACACTCACATCGGAGGTGCGGTGGCGCAGTGGTGCAGTGGGTTGGACCGTGGTCCTGCTTTCTAGTGGGTCTGGGGTTTGAGTCCCGCTTGGGGTGCCTTGCGATGGACTGGCGTCCCGTCCTGGGTGTGTCCCCTCTCCCTCCGGCCTTATGCCCTGTGTTGCCCGGGTTTGGCTCTGCGACCCCATATGGGACAAGTGGTTCTGAAAATGTGTGTGTGTACTCTCACATTCCAGCAGTTAATCTGAACACAGTCAAATGTTTTTTGTGTGTAGGTAATTTTCCTAGAATCTTGAATCATGGATTTATAACCCCAGAATTACAAAGAGAAAGCCAGTTTTAGCAATTCTGAGAATTCAAGGAATTTGTAATTTGGGAAGAGTTTTCTTTAGGACTTAGAAACACAAGGTTGTCGGGCTTTCCTAATGAAGACAAAGTCTACCGTAAAACAAGTTTATTCCCAGTGCAACACATCACAAATCACATATACAACTCCCACAATGTAATACATATACACAACTTATGATTAAAGGACTTACAAAGCACACACCATTTTACCATCTTTTGTGGACAGGTTTAAGAGATTATTATTTTTATTTTTTCAAGTAACATTAGTATCCTAGAGTTTTTAAGAAGGATAGGAAACAATGCATGCAGAGCATGCACACGCGTACACGCACACGCACACACATTGCTTGAACTGCGGGGAGCCGGAGCCTAACGCGACAACACAGGGCGTAAGGCTGGAGGGGGAGGGGACACATGCAGGATTGGATGCCAGTCTGTTGCAAGGCACCGCAAGCGGGACTCGAACCCCACCAAAGAGCAGGACCCAGTCCAACCCACTGCACCACCATACCCCCTGTGCATGCAGAGCAGACTTAAGCAAATTATTTCTAACAAGTCAAAATTCTGAAAATGCGTAAAAAATAGTTTCCACTCATATTTTATGTCCTTTGAATACACAGAGATGAACCTCAAAATACTTTCTAAGTCTGATGGAGCTTGATTTTATCACACACCATCACCATACACCAACTCAAATGGAATATTGGAAATATTTGCACAGCAAACAGGGTTAATGAATGAATGAATGAATGAATGAATGAATGAATGAATGAACGATCGAACGAACAAATTAATGAATGACACAATACATTCATTAATACGATTTGTATTTGCTACCACAAAAAAAGGTATTCCAAACAAAAAAGGAAAGTAACTATTGGAATCCATGAAAATCAGGGAGTACTGGCTTGAACTGTTTGACCTGGTCAGGCCTGAATGACCAAAAAATTCATGCTGTGCTCAGCAGGAGAGAGAGTCTTACCATAGTCTGAAAGGTTATAAATATAAACAAGCCTAGGACCGGGGAACATCTCGAAATAGCACAGATTTCTCCAGTTTTCCCAGCCATGTAAGACACTGACAAATTACCAATTCTCTTAGGTGATGACAAGACGTGTTGTACGAATAGGTCAGTGCCTCACAGAATGTCATCGCCTAAGGGACCAAAACAATTCAATAACAAAACAAAACAAATATTGCGTGTATACTTGTTCAGTTTTAATGTAACCATTATCCAGACTTTTATCCAAAGGGACTCACAGTTACAATAGCTTGCAATTTAAGCTGTTTACACAACTGGGTATTTACAGAAGCAATTTTTACCTTGCTCAGTGATGTTTCTCAAGGGTACTACAACAGGGACCCTTCCAAGACTTGAATCTGCTGCATTCAAGCTAGAAGTCAATTTTCAGACGTTAATTATGTTAAGTTGCTAGCTATAGCATGTCATGCCATCTTCCATGTGCTCTTCTGTGATATGTCAGTTATAAAGCAAAATGTGCTTTGAATACACTGTGAAATAATTATGCAACATACTTGATTTTATCTCTTTATGTTTAGTTTAATCAATTAATTATGCAACATTCCCTAACATCTAAACCTGAATTTGACACTGAAAGTTATTTGAGCTTGCATGTCCTACAAGACTGTGACAGACCAGAGACCACCAAAGGGATACATTGGAAATAGTGTACAAATTTCTAATTATTTATTTATTTATTTATTTATTTTAAAGTGCTAAATGCTTCCATTCAGAGGTTGTCAAAATTGTTTACCCAGTCGTTCACTCTAATACAACAATAGCAGATGTTATCGTGTATTGTAAAAGATTAATTTCAAAATCATTTAATGGTATATTTTATTCAGCCTACAGCCCCCCTTACACCACAGTAAATGTAATTTGAAGCCATTCTTTTCCCTTAGTGGGTTCAAGTTAGCATTAACATATTTTAATTTTTAATTAATTGTTCAGAGGCGTTGAATGCAAGGGGATTAGCTGTCCCCACTGTGGTTCTGTGTAAATTGCTGTGATTATACAATGGCACCAGCATATCACAACAGGCTGTCCGTCACTGGAAATGCTGGTGGTAGGAACTCCCTTCTGAACCGGAGCACCTCTCCAACGAAAACAATACAAATTCCCTTCATGCTTTGTCAGCAAACTAAACAAGTTCAGAATATCATTACAGAGGGCGTAAAACCAAAGAATAGAGTTTTGAAAAAAAAAATTGGACTATTATGTTAGCTTCTTAATTCTTAATATGTTTTCTTCCTTTTGATTAGATTTGGGGCAGGTTACTCTTTAATACCTGTGATACAGGGAGGAGTTTTGGATAAACTGTGCCAAATTTAAAAGGTGGATTTATTTTCCTCCCAAATACTGCTTTCTAAGTGTTACAGATTAAACTTTCAAGTAGTCTATGGTTATACACTATGCACCATGCACAAATGTAGGATAAAAGGAAAATACAAAACACTGAGTCCTATCCATCCTCACGACATTTTTATGACATCGTAACAGTCATTTTGATTCACCATTCTGCCCTCTATTTTTGCCTAGCTTACTGGGCCATATCTGCTGTGAAATTATTTATGTTACTTTTATTTTGTTGCTTAGCTTATGTTTTTGTCCAAAGTGATAAGTACAATTTTATTCTTAACAGAGTCAAATATATTGCTGAACATCTCGGATTAAGAAGCTTTCTCAAAAGTACAACTCCATAAACTCTCCTTGGGATAAATCAGCATACTTACAGTTTTAAGACTGTGTTCCAATGGGGATGGCAGGCAGTGTAGTTCTTAAACCTGCTGCCTTTGAATCCCCAAGGTAGCAGGTTCAAATCCCCCTCCAGCAGTTGTACCCTTGAGCAATGCACTTACATTAAGTTGCTCCAATAAAATTACACAGCTGTAAAAAGTGGATAAATAATTGTATGTTGCTTAATATTGTAAGTGGCTTTGGATAATAGTGTTGGCTAAATGAATAAATGTAAGTGTTCTAAACAGCCAGGAAGTCTTGCACTCCAGTTGCTCCAGTTTCGTTATAGTCCCGTGCTGCAGTATGTACAAATTACTTAAAAGAAAAAAAAAAAAAAAAAAAAAAGGCTGAAAAGAAAATCAGGTTTGGAAAAGATGTGAGCTGTACTTGTGTGATGGCCTCTGTTGTCTCCTGACCTTGTCTGTGGGAGTCATCAACCTTTTTCGCCAGTCTAGATAAACAATAAGGGGACAATGCTGACAAAAGATGGATGAGCTGAGCCGTAAATGAATCATAAAGCCTAATTTAGTTATCAACAAAGGGCATTACAGCACTTTTGAAAGATGTATCCATTTTAATGTTTCTCAGCTCGGTTAAGCAGGGGAGAATTTATGAGGACTAAAAATCCATCTGCTTAGTTGATTATGTTGGATTTAAAATATCTCTTGATCACCACCGAATATGGTATGACCCATAAGTCCCTTCCACTTCCATGCCTATCTCTCTTACCGAAGTGTGCAGATTTGTTGTTATCTTAACATTTGTGCTCAAAAAAAAAGAGAAAAACTCATGCACAGGTCCATTTTTCACCATACAGTATTTTGGGTCCCAGTGGCCTGATCTGACCTATAATAGGTTCTGCAGGATCATGTACCACTGAGTTATATGTGCTGTACAGTCAAGAATGCTGTGCTTTCGGACAGCCCAGTCTGCTAAAGATCATAGTTTATACTAATGCCTTTCTGTTTTCATCATGCTTCAAAGAGGCAGTCACAAGATTTCCACTGTCTTGCAAGCCACATATTTATATGATAATAGAGATAGCACTTGATTGTGACATGTAAGATTTTGATATCTCGATGACCTTGTAAATGGGAGGAAAAGGAATCGGAGGCCTGAGAAAAGTGGGCTAATGAGAACGTGTTTGGCAGCTAGCAACAGATGTGACAAAGGAGACCAGCGGGCAGAGAAGAACTACTGCAACAACATGGAAGAGGCAGATTAATGAGATTGGAGTGGCCTACGTTGAAATCTGCTGGAAGACTCCAACGAGATGTTGAAATCAAAGAGCAATTAGTCTCATTTACTTTGACTGCTAACAGCTTCTTCGGAAGCCTGAAAAGTTTTGACTTTTCTGTGACAAATAGATAAGCTAATTTAGAACACAAACCAGAGGGGCTGGAATAATAAGACACTCCTCATGTTTATCTGACATCGGTTCCACTTTGCTGCTTTACGTTCCTGTACAGACACAGAGGTTGAGGTACACTTTGACAGTGTCTGAATTTTCGTTGGGGTGACCTCAAAACGATTATTCCAGCAAGATTTGTTGAGATTATCAAGTGACTGTGTTAAACACACATCCATCACGCCCAGGCCATGGTCAAAAAATGACACCACAGTAAATACCTTCCGCAGCGGCCTACGTGTTTGAGCAGCTTTTGGTGCTGATATTCAGCATGGTCATAAAACACACTGTCAGGAGTGACCGCCCCTGCACCAAAGTCATTCCTGATGTGTTTGCCAGATCATCTTTTATAGAATACCTGAGGAAGCTTCAAATGCCATGTCAAGTTTTGTTGAGGTTACTTCTCAGGCCCACTCAAGGTCACATGAATATGTATTGTCCACCTTTTCCCCTGCAAATTTTAGGATCTGCTTTGGGATTATAATTCAGGTCATATGTTTTTTTCACGGCTTGAGAAGAAAGGTGGGAAAATGATCAAAGGAAGACGCTGTTGGACGAAATATGCAAACATTAATTTTGTCGGTACGCCATGTCGTTTCATTCCACAGTCTGCTGGAGTTGATAAGCTAAGGTCTCTGACACTTAACTAATTGGGGGAGTACAATCTGATATTGTTCTTGTTTATGAGAAAAATTTCAGCAATTTCCTATTTCAACTTTAATTTTGCAAGAGTGCAGGTTGATGGTTTCACATCATTCCCACTTATTTGACCAAACAGAAAAGCATACATACCAGTATACTTTTTTTAACTAAAATATGGCTTTAGCCTGAAGTTACTTTTCAATATAATACATAGTATTGCAGATCAGCAACATTTCCAAAAAGTATTCATCAGTCCACATTAACCATACATACATGATCAGTTTCGTGACAATAGCACCTTAAACGTAACAGAGGTAGCAAAGTCAGACAATTTTCCATGAGTCATGGAAAAATGCATCACCTGAAGTAGACTGCATGTACGACCCCTTGAATAAGGACATCAGCCAAGAGGATATAATAATTCATATTAAAGGGTTTCCTTTATTTTAGAACTGTCCGTCTAGCACGATTCTGTGTTAACAGCTTATCTCTCTTCCTCCTTCCACTCCCTTCACCTGACCTGAGATTGTTTAATAACTCCAACCCCCAGCCTCACTGCCACTCAGCTTTGTAGAAAGTTTCATGAGATCCCCTCCCACCCCCGCCCATCTTCTTCCTGCTTTTTCCTCGCCCTCTCTTCCCTTCTGTAGCAAATACAGAAGCGCCTCCGCAAAGGTCGTGGTCTCGGCAGAATGTCAATTCAGCCTTGACAAGGGCGCCCGTCGAAGAGGAGCTTAATTATGAGCCCTGGGTTCCTTTGCCTGCGGCCGAAAGCGGCGCAGCCGACAAGGAGAGCAGAGGGAAAAGGTGAGGGAGGAGGAAGGCATGACTGCTGGCCTGCGAGCTCCCAACACCCCCTCTCCACATCATCACCCCCTTCGACCCACACACCAATGAAAGGGAGGGGAAGGCATGGATGCCCTGCTGACTTGACTGATGGCCCTGCAGTACTGCAGACTGAGCCTCGCCCATGTTCCTCACCAAAGTCAGTCAATCAGCCCTCAAGGATGACCACCCCAATGCCCATGCCTTTACTTATGAACATTTCCAGCTTATCAGATAATTAACCTTTCTAAGGTTGCTGAATTTGGATTTCCAAAGATGTAATATGTTTTATTGTTTCCTGGCTTGTTTTGCTGACTGATGTGGTAGTATGACATTCTTTTTGCCTCTATCCATTGAATATATTGCCAATATTATTAAAGTGAACCAGTTGTATGATAAAATGTGTTCTTTTGATGATATTAGTTATCTTTATGTCATTTATTTACAGCCCCTGACTACATTTATTGTTTTCAATGACTCATTTTATAATTAACATAAGGATAATATTAATTATTGCTGCATGGAGATCCATCAAAAACTGCTTTTCTTTCCTTAGATGAAAAAATAATGTGTTTTCCAGTTTCTTCACAATGTCTAGGGAAAAGTTGCCCAAATTACTGAGAAGACAGCTTTTTTGTAATCACATTTTTTATTTCATCATCTCAATGTGATTGAACATGTTATTGCTTTAAATAATTACATCTGGTAATTTGAACCTTCTTCCCTGATGGGTTCTGATAAATGTGTTTTGGTGGTGGGATGCAGAATTCCATTCAGACACAGGAGAAATTTTCACAGCTAATTGTCATAATCACAGCTCCTCTTGAGCCTTGCAAATGTGATTATATGTTCTCGAAATGTAACAATTACACTTAAAATCAGCCTCGATAACAGAATTTATTACATCCCGGTTCCCTCTACCTAATGGCGCTGATCATTTTTTAAGCAATAAAAGGAGCTAGATGACGTCTGTGGGCAGGCGCCACCTTACATTTTGTAGAACACATCTGCAGAGCGCAGGATGTGAAGAATCAGGCTTGGGAGAGGCTGTTGGAAATATGTGGAAGATTGCACTCTCACATTAGCTTCCTGGCGCTGGGTTAGAACTTCTTCTACTTCTGTGAGGTGTACTTGCCTTTCTCAGTGTACTGAAATGGGTTTCAAGGTGTAGTCTTACATTTGCAGTCCTGTATCTACTGGCTTCCATGATCAGCTCTTCCTCACTGCGACCCCTTGAGGTTAAACACAGTGAGGGGCTGTTGCAGGAAAACTGAAACAGTTTTCTGCCACGGTGTCATGAGTGTGAATGTGATTTTAAGCACCGGGACCTTAGGTGGTTAATGCAATAAAAACCAAACATTATCTTGAGGCAGCAGGTGGTGCCATGGTTATAGAATCATTCTTGCGAACCAAAAGGTTGCAGACTCCTTGGTGGGACACTGATGTTGTACCCTAGAGCGATGCACCGGATTGATTCAGTAATTATCTCGCTCTCAAGCAGAAACACTCAATTACTGTTATCAGGAAACCAATGTTGTGTAAGGACACGCGAATGAACTCATTTTTGCGCGGCATCCCGGACATGTGGCTGAATGCCGCTGTATTTTATTTTAGCTGGCCTGCATCACATATTTGAGACTTGCATAACAGGCACAGTGTGCACTGAAGGGCGTTACCAAGGAGGGCTTTCTCGTTGCCATTGCACCCACATCTTTGTTGACAGGCTTTCTTTGTCGTTGCACTTCTGAGTGCTCACGGCACAGAACACAAGAAGAGACAGAAAGGAGTCTGAGCGATACTGGGCTGGACGCTGCCGTGTCATCGCAGGCCCGTTGGCAAAACACAGAATGGCCGGGGAGAACCGGCAGCACTTCCACCACCTTCCTCTGACCTCTTTAGGTTGAGTAAAGCTGGCAGAATCAGGTGGTATCCTTGTAATACTAAAACTGACTCTACAGAGCTCTCTAAATCTAAAAGCAGGATGTGGTGGTGTCACTTTGAGTTAATTTATACAGACAACTGGGTTGGAGAGCAGGGAGGGGCTAAGTCTACAAATGCCCTGTATAAGATTTGTCTGTCATGTTCTCTTTCCAGTACATACTCATTTTGTTTTTATATAAACATTAAATGAAATGTTGATATGTCAGATAGGAATCTAGAAAATAAATTTCCGCACCATGTTCCGGTTGCAAACTTAGTGCTCGCTCTTTGCATTTGATTTATGATGTTTGGAAAGGTAAAATTGCTTGATGGAAGCAATCTGCATGCCCAGCTACAACACAAACTGCCTACCCGAAAAGCAATATTTCTTCTATTTTGGTCAAGTTTAGAATTTAGGACTAACTTAAAACATAGTAGTCTAACTGGGTACTGTGGTGTTTAAGGAAGTTGACTTTGATCCTACAAAACCTGTGAGCATTTTGACGTTTGTTTCATTGCGTAATCTGAACGGCTTCAGTATCGACTCTTCAGTTTCTTGGCAGTCTGCGGCATGGAATAATCTTCATTTCATGAAACATCGATAGACTGGTGGACTTCTTGAGAAAATTCTTTGATTTGGGCATTTTTGAACCCATAAAGTAACTTTAGGAATCCAGTGCCTTGCAAACCAAGGAAAGGCAGTTCACTTTCTTTCTTGAACAGAATAGCAGGTTTTAGCTGTACTAGCACAATTACAAAGATTGCTCCATCATTAGGACCAGTGCCATCAGAGTTTACCATCAGGAAACTGGAATATTGGCTTTTGAAAAATGGGACTTTGCAGTGATATGTGAATAATAAAATTTAATTATTATTATTTTTATTTAATTTTAGTTGTTTTTTAAATCAGTAATTTCAAGCAGTATCTGCAATTTGCAACATCACTAATGATGTCTTTTCTATATTTTAAAAGCAATTTAGTCATACCTTGATTAAAAAAAAAAAATTCAAAATCAGGCAAATTTTCAAACTCTTGAACCTTACTGTTCAATCTAAATAGAGAGATTATTAATAATCAATAGATAATTTAGATGTACCTTGCTTTGGAGAAAAGCATCTGCTAAATGAATAAATGTAAATGTAATTCTGAATGCATGTGTATATATGAGATATGTGCAGATGTATTTTTTATTATAATGCAAATACAGGTTATTAAGACCATTAACAGCTAAACTTTTAAATGATGTTTATATTCAATTACTTATATACTATGAAATATCTCAAGAGCCTGAAATTCAAGCTACATCAGACTCTTTATTCTTCCGTGAGGTCAAAAGTAATGCTCTTTGTCCTCCCTCTGTAGTTGTAGACCATGACAAACATTGCTTCCTCTCTTACTTTTGTCTGTAAGAATCCCGCTTAAGGGGAGACTTTTGAACTCGTTATCTCCTTATCTCTTTTCCCTTATGATTTCTGAAGATTTAACCAAATAAAAAATCATTTGGAATTACACACTTTATACATGAATCACACAAACATTTATGTTTATTGGCACTTTGAATCATATATTGGAATAAACTTTCTCTGGGTGTTTATAGTATGCAGTTGAGGGTAAAAAAAAAGGTTTGAAAACACCTTACTTTGCTCTTTTACAGACCAGAGTCTAAGACAATATATCGCAAGTGGCAGGAATGTACTTGGTACTGATGGCAAATAATCAAGGGTTTGCCTGGTAATAGAGAGGAGAGCTGTCACACAAGCCTGCCAAGTCAGAGGTCCTTGTGGCAGCGACAATAATCACTCCAGGAAACAAAAGGGCTGTTTGTTCAAATTGCTCCTTGTTGCAAGGTCGCGTCCTCCACACAGCCCGCTCAATTTAGTTAAAGGGCATTTGGAGTCATTTTACTAAAACGGGGGCACGTCACATGTTTATGTGTAGCTATGGTGTCTTCAGGCCAGCATGTTTACTTGAAGGACAATTGAAAAATGTTCAAGTGGAGATCAGGCTTTGTGTCTGGACATTCACTGTACTTGTACTTGTTTTAAGGTGAAGGATTGGCTGCCTTAAAATGACCACATTTAAAGCTTGGTGTGAAAAAGTGGTATCTTTTCTTTGAGGAGCTAAGGATATTACAATAAGTGTCTATATAATTAATTATATAGTGAAAGAAATTAATTTAAGCAGACCAACTTAATTCCTGCTATTTCCAGTGCAATAAGACAGGATTTTGGAATAAGAGGAGGTAGATAAATTATACAGGCTGAAGTAAAGCCAATATTTATGATGGGTTTTAAACTAAATTCAACTTGGAATTAATACTCAAATGAGTTAAAGAAGCACTACAGAACAGCTATTATGTGACCCCTCCAAAGACGTCAAGACTGATGCTATGAACCTTCCTTCGTTATTTCAATCTGTACACTTTGAGCAAGAAGCTACAGGTTTATTGTATCTTTGCTTTAAAAGATTGTTTTTTTTTTCTCATGAAACTACTTTAAATGAAATTTGATCTTTAGCAAACACAAGCAGAATCATGGAAATCAAATTGACTGGATCATAGGATAATGCTGGTGTCTCTTTGCTCCTGAGCTGCTTGATGGGTGTGGGGTTCAAATTCAACTTCAAGTGTACAGAGTTCGCATGTTCTCCATTTGTTTACGCCCCATATACATGCAAGAAGCAGAGCAATGGCAAACCGCTTCTCTTCCTCCCTTGTCTTGGAAAACACAAGAATGGTCAGTTTGGGTTGGTTTTGATTCAGTGGCACTTCCATCCATCCTTTGGCCTTCTTGTTGTGTATCTGTGTTTGCAGAAGCATTTAATATGAAAGGACACAAAAAAAGATACTAGAATGCTAGTGATGAAAAACATTAATTATAAAATAATTATTATTTTAAGTAGAGTGATTAATTACAAGTTCACTCTCATCAAAGTTATACAATGGAATAATGTATTTAAATAAAGAGGATTACATAGAGACCTTCTCACCATAGTGAAATAAAACTTTCAGTAGTTTCATGAATGAGCATACTATACTTAAATAAGAAGTCTATGTTTCACTTACTTTCATTTGTTCTTGGAAAATCTTTCACTCATTAATGACTGTTTTGTTGTGCAGTAATAAACAGTAGTTGGGGTTTAGTTCTAATCACACCGTATAGAGTGGAGAATTCAGATTTTAGTAGAAAAAAAAGGCAAAAGAAAACAAATCTGAGTCCACAGTGTCATATTCTTACCAGGGGCTACGGAACCCCAGGACTCCACAGCGGGCAAAGTGAAGCCGCTTCAATTATGGGCCGCAGCTCCAGGATTTCCTGGAGGCGGATGTGGCTGCCCAAGGGGAGCCCGCTGAGCAATAGTATCCGCACCACTCCAAGTTAATCCACAGCAGTGCCACGCTTCTTGAAAACATGGAGGCAAAAGATCTGAAGGTTGACTACTGTACGGGGAGTGGATGGGGGGAGGGTTGTATCCAAGCCAAACAGAAGCAGAGATGCTGGGGCTATCCCTCTATGGAGCAGATCCTCTTAAAGCTAGCCTTGTTTGGTGCAATTTTAAGCATAATATGTCATTATAAATATGCAGTTATTTAGTAAGTTATAGCATAACTGCCATAACCTATAGCATTACATTGTATTTTTTTTCTTTTTTGCAATTAATAATAAAACTTTAACATATGCTTTGCTGTACAACTACTGGATACATTAGCATGTATGCAAATTCATTATTTAGCTCCAATGGATATCTTTTTTTGTTATTCACTAAACTCTCTCTGTACATGTGTGAAAGAAGAGATCGTGAGGGCCAGCAACTCAGAAATGTTATTAACAGGTTTTATTTAGTTTAGCCCATTAATCAGATCAGTCTGGCACCTTTTCAACATTCTTCCAGAGACTGTAGATACACATTATAATATTTAGCATGCATAATTTGCCTTGAGCTGGATTACTGAAATATGTATCAAGGGGAAAACAGCCTGATATCAAAAGACATGTTCCAGTCATCTCTGCAAGCAAATCGCATCAGTGTTGAACATATTCATATGGATCAGCCTTAATGATGGAATTAAGATTAAAAATGAGAACCAAGCCAGAGGCTACTTTTGAAAAAATGGTCAATAAGAAGTCTGATCTTATATGAGAACCTTGAGCATAATTCTGAATCTGTTTAATTTTGTCACATAATTTAAGAAATTAAAGAATAAATTACCTCATTGATATTTCTCTAATGTCAAAAAATCTTTCAAAACAAGCCATTTTTAGGTCATCGCACCGACATGTATTGGACAGTATTTTAAGTGGAATTGTGTGTTTATCAAAGACAAAATTAGGTCCTCTGCGAATTTATTTTGAGAACTGTAGACACAATTCAAGATTCAAAAGCTTGATATACTGTATCTGTGTGTTTCTCGGTGTCATTTAATTGGAAAATGCGCACAAAATGTAGGGTTGCATCTTATATAACGATCTGTGAAGCATAAACTGACCAGTCAGTATGATCCAATTGCCCCAATAAATGTGTTGTATGAATATGAGTTTAGACTTAATAATTGAAGTGTGCATTCATCCAAAAATAATTTACTAATAAGGTTTAGTCATCTGCCTAAATTAAGAAAATAAGTATGTGAATCTTATTAGTAATTCAAGCTCAATATATAATATAGTTACTCCGCTGGTGTCTGCATGTCTATGTACATATAATGTACCAACATATACACTCACCGGTCACTTTATTAGGTACACCTGTTCAACTGCTTGTTAACGCAACTATCTAATCAGCCAATGACATAACAGCATCTCAATGCACTTAGGCATGTAGACATGGTCAAGACAATCTCCTGAAGTTCAACCTGAGCATCAGAATAGGGAAGAAAGGTGGTTTAAGTGACTTTGAACGTGGCATGGTTGTTGGTGCCAGATGGGCTGGTCTGAGTATTTCAGAAACTGCTGATCTCCTGGGATTTTCACGTACAACCATCTCTGGGGTTTACAGAGAATGGTCAGAAAAAGAGAAAATATCAAGTGAGCGGCAGTTCTATGGGCAAAAAAAGCATTGTTGATACCAGAGGTCAGAGGAGAATGGCCAGACTGGTTCGAGCTGATAGAAAGGCAACAGCAACTCAAATAACCACTCATTACAACTGAGGTATGCAGAAGACCACACCGGGTGCCACACCTGTCAGCTAAGAACAGGAAACTGAGACTACAATTCACACGGGCTCACCAAAATTGGACAATAGAAGACTGGAAAAACGTTGCCTAGTCTGATGAGTCTCGATTTCTGCTGCGACATTCAGATGGTAGGGTCAGAATTTGGCGTAAACAACATGAAAGCATGGATCCATCCTGCCTTGTATCAACGGTTCAGGCTGGTGGTGGTGGTGTAATGGCATGAGGGATATTTTGTTGGCACACTTTGGGCCCCTTAGTACCAGTTGAGCATCATTTAAATGCCTCACCCTACCTGAGTATTATTGCTGACCATGTTCCATCCCTATATGACCACAGTGTACCCATCTTCTGATGGCTACTTCCAGCAGAATAATGAGCCATCTCACAAAGCTCAAATCATCTCAAACTGGTTTCTTGAACATGACAATGAGTTTACTATACTCAAATGGCCTCCACAGTCACCAGATCTCAATCCAATGGAGCACCTTTGGGATGTGGTGGAATGGGAGATTCGCATAATGCATGTGCAGCCAACAAATCTGCAGCAACTGCATGATGCAATCATGTCAATATGGACCAAAATCTCTGAGGAATGTTTCCAGCACTATGTTGAAACTATGCAATGAAGAATTAAGAGAGTTCTGAAGGCAAAAGGGGGTCCAACCCGGTACTAGCAAGGTGTACCTAATAAATTGGCCGGCGAGTGTATATTGGTAAAGGTAAATATACTTATACATATACATATATACACCATAATATATACTTTTCCAATGGGGGGGAATCCTGTTGAGACTTCTCCTTTCAAACTTTTACGTCTTACTTTCACTGAAATGTCCATAACCTTCAACATGCTATGGATATGCCTGTATGAAATGTTTTGATAAATTCTTAAAGATCTTGGACCTCTGAATTTCCCTAGTGCACTACTTTAGGTCCTCCCTTCTGTGAAGCTATGCCTGAACACAGCATCAGACTCAAAGTGGCACCAATCCACACCTGCTGCTTTTTCATGTCCGCAATAAAAATGGTTCTCATTGCTTTATCTCCCTCCTGTCACCAAACCATTCCACAGTGTACCACCCACCTGAACCCACTTTTTTTTTTTTTTAATGCGATCTGAGCTTTCCAAATCGAAACCCCCGAATGGTGTTGTACCGCAAGCTCCTGGTATTCACAGGTTTCCACTTTCATTAAGGCCCAAAATGGGTGGTCCTTGGGTCAACCCCTTTTTTCACAAGATATGCAGTGTTTCTTATAACACCCTATGGAATGATTGAATCATCTCTTAGAATAGAATAGAATAGAACTTTGTTTGCCATTTGTACACGTACACATGGTCCGGGCACATAGGAATTCTTGAGCGATGCTAAGAGAGTCAAATGTAAAAACAACGTGTACAGATAAATAAAGCTAAAATAATACAATAACTGCAGTAAAAGAGGGAATAAACACTAAAAAAAAGGAGGAAATACTATGAAAAAAAAAGGAGGGGAGCAAATACCTTAAGAGGGGGGGGGGGGGGGGGGGCAGGAATAAGAAAACACAATACACACAACGCACACACAAAGTACACAGTAAAATATCCCAAACACAGTGAAATACACAGTAAAGACTACAATAATACTGTTAATAGTAATATTAACAGGTTAATGGTTAATGTTAATAATAATAATACTAATGCTCTGATGGTTATTGCACGTTATTATTGCACATTTTATTCTTGCACCCATAGAGGTTAAGTACTGCACGTTCGAGGTTAACTATTGCACTCTTGTTACTGACCACCAACCAACCAAACAACCAACTAGCCAATTAAAAGTCTTCTACACATATCTGAACTGAGCAGTACTTTGAGAAGGATTATGAAAACAAATGACAGTAATAAAAAAAAAAAATAAAACAACCAACTATAATATACCTTTTCAACCGGGAGGACTCAACTCCTATAATCTCCCTTTAAGATGTATGTAGTATGTGGACTTAGTTTTAGTTATGAACTTATGAATTTATGAACAACTAGACTTATTTTTTGAACATCAGGCACATTAAAATGTTTATTGTAGACTGATTATGAGTTTATCAATCATATGTATAGAAGGAATAATTATATTTGTAAACTATTAATCGAAAAAGTACTAAAATTGTAACCATAAGTGAAAACTAATTAATGTTAAAAGTTACTCAGGATCGTTCATTGACCTAGATACTATAAACCAGAGAAGGGCTCTCATTTACTGTAAAATGCCGTTTGTACTATAAAACACACCATTTTGCACCATATGACATAATTTATCCTACGTAATGGTTTTATTTGTGTACTGCATCCTAAAAAAGTCAGGTGGTTAACTAGAGAGGAGGAAGAATAAGGTCAATCATCCTTTAACTCCTGATATCAGATATTTCAGTGCAAAATGTTCGTAAATATGGTCAGACTGTCCTGAGGCAGTTGCTGTGGGAGGTGGACTGTCTCAAATTGTCGAATGACATGGGGAGGCAGTCCCATTCCATGCTAAGCGATAAACAAAGAACCCACCTCCAACCTCCACCCCAACTCCCCCCCCACAGCATCATCAAATGATTACTTTTGACAGCTTTAAAAAAATACACAGCTAGCCTGAAAGGGGGTTTTAATAAAGGTATGCAGATGCTATGCCCTCTGTGTGACTTTATAAAGCAGACTCCCCAACCGAACGGTAAAGACAAACACATGGTGTGGTGCACAGCCCACGAGTGATCCATACTGATGTTACTCACGTGCAATAATTTAATAAATATGCTATATGGCATTATACAATCAATACATAACAGTTTGCATAGATATGCATTTGCCTCCAAATGTTTCCTTTCAACATCCACATTCTACTTTATGTTGGTACACAGCACATAATATAAGTGGTGTCATTCAAATTGGAATATGTGTGCACCACTTTTTGACTGCTTTTGCTAGTAACTCCTAACGCATGTCAAACTGGCTGCATTTTAAGACGGTGAACTCAGGGGAATACAACTGGGCCACTTTTTTATTTTTTTTCTATTATATGCTCAGTGGCTTTTGTGCTTTTGTATTATTTTCTCAACTTGCTCCTTCTTCTAAATTCTGAAGCTGCGCAAAGTTCACCTGCCGCTAGACCTGTGCTGCCTGTGTTAAAATGCAGCAGCAATTCCAATAGCTTGCAAATACATAGTGGCACGGCACTCTTTCCTGAAATCCTTGGAGGAAATAACAGAGCAGAAGCACTGAAAGGCTTCTAGAAATATACAAATGGACATTTTTCTTTGACATAAGCAATGTTCATTAGAGAAATGTTAACCTCCTACTGTAGATCTCTGCAACAGACAACAAAGAGGCAGTGGCTTAGAAGCGGCTGGATATTTTCTGAGCAGCTGGCAGTATCTTTACCAAAATCCCTTTTCCTGCCCACTATTTGTCCTCTGCAGCACAGATGGAACTAATTCTTATTTGTAGGGGCGAGATGGTGCCGGGCTCCACATTCAGCTGGTTCTGAAGACCAAGAACATCAATCTCAAGCTCAGCGGTGTTATCATAGTGTGGCACACTTCAGCAGCAGAGCCTGCTAACACTGTGCAAGTGGGTGTTAGCAGACAGAGACAGAATGAAAAAAAATGCACATCTGGAACCTGCACCATAATGACATTGGATTCCAGCCCTTGAACCAGGGGGGTGGGCAGAGGAGGGAGGGGTGATTATTTTATGATAATCAGGATAATCAGCAAAACGCCATGATATCTTCTGCAAAACTGGTGTTTGG
The DNA here is from genome assembly GCF_900964775.1 of Scleropages formosus. Taxonomy (NCBI): domain Eukaryota; kingdom Metazoa; phylum Chordata; class Actinopteri; order Osteoglossiformes; family Osteoglossidae; genus Scleropages; species Scleropages formosus. The sequence goes on from NC_041817.1 coordinate 20,162,102, forward strand.
GCCTATTAAGGGCAAAAATGCCTCCATGCGTATTTGCAAGCAACGTGGCACATTACCAAACGCACCAAACACAAGACAATTTAGATTAGTGGTGATTACATCAGCTCTACCGTCACTTGGAAACATGTTTGCGTGGGTCTTGGCCCCAACAACGCTGCCTGAGCGCGACGACGCGAGTGACTTTATCAGTGTTTGTACAGGCCGGAGCACCATGCTTTAAAACGAGGAGAATTACAATCCTCAGATGCTTCAGTGCTGGGCTGTAGTGGACAACAGTTTGTATCAGTGCTCCCTGTGTTTGCTTACTGGGCAATGTGATGTTGCAGGAATATAAATGCTATGACGAATCACTGAAGAGGAACAATTTCAAGTTCATGCAGTTCTTTGGGGTATATAAAATCCAAATCCCTTTGGCAGGAAAGCTGGATAAAGAGGTTTATTACTCTAACGCAACAGCAAGTGCACAGCATAGTGACTCTGGCCCTTTCAAACTATTCACCTTTAAAGCCACTTGTTCCATCCCAGTGATCCAATAAGATATACTCGTTCATTTGTTGTTGTATTTTTGGATGAAGTGTAGTACAGTTGAGCTTTGAAACAAACCACTGCATTTTACATCACAGGCGATCCTTAAAAGAAATGTATGGGACTGTTCTCAGAAGTTGCATAATGCAAATGTTGCACTTAGGTACATGAATTTTAAAACTGAATTTGTATTTGTTTGTATGCATCCATTCCAGTGTTTATTAGCTGAATAAATAAAGTCGGCTCAAGAATGAACAGTATTTCACAATGGTGTGTAACATTATTTTCTCTGCCTTCTTCCATTAGCAGTTTTCAGCCAAGTGGAATCATTTCCCAATGGGATAGTCTCCAGCGAAGGTGGAATCCAAGCTCTTAATGTGCCATATTATTGAATTAAAGGCTTACGTGCTCAGTGCGACCATTTCAATTATTCAATTTTAAATGGTATGTTCATTCTTCTTCTTTTTTTGCGCTTTCTTTCAATTATGATGATCAGATGCAAAAAAAGGAAAAGAAATGAAGTGAGACGCACAGTGAGAAGCAGGAAACCATTGGCCGTATGCGAAACGGAAGATTACACTGGTTCGCTGTTCATTGTAAACAGGATCATTTGCATAGGATGCTCGTTGTTGCTCTCCTGGAATTCATTGTGCGGAGCCGTTCTCTCATCTGCATTCCATGCTGTTTGCATGGGGACTGTTGCTCCTTCATTACTGAACGCCAGTAAAATGAAGGGAGGCCTTTTTCCACAAAGGACTGCCAGATAATTACAAATGAGGTGGGCTTAAGACCCTGGCTTCTCTCGCACAGCATGCCTTTAGGAAAACTGCCTGATTTGAACAGATTGAGGAACTGATTTGGAACCAAACGCTCCACATGCGACCCCTTCCAACATAAGGCCAGCTCCTGTGCAAAACCCCCAACCCCAAGCCAAACGGTGCACAGCAATCTGCACCTAAATATTATACATCATCTTACAATATTAATTCTTCAGAAGCTGTTGAAAGCTGTGTTGGTTGTGAAAGTCAGCATATGTTCCACAGACTGGTGAAATTTACTCTTGCAAGATATGCATTTCTGTATGTTTTAATAATTAGTAACAAAAAATGTGGATTGGATAGCAAAGATGCTAAATTTTAGAAAACGGATATAGCATATCTTACAGGCAGTGAAATCTTCAGCGATTTGAGTAAAGCATTATGCTTTTGCATTCTTCTTGAAAAAGAAATTTAAATGGCTTTGAATAATGAACAAATGCTGAAAACAAACCGCAGAGTACATATTATTCATGGCTGTATAATGATGGCTGCAAATGCTGAAGTTTATCCATTAGAGGGAACCTAACTGATAGTAAGGCTCAAATATGCACCACTTTCTGAAAGCCTTCAGAATAAACTTTCCACAATGCCATGATCAAGGAAGATGGCCTGAACAAGAGCAGGGTCCACGCAGTCACCAGTGGCCTTCAGCCACTGGCTGACCTCATCTGCAGCTGAATTGTGCCACTAGAGGAGATGATTCTTATGCTACTGACAATGTGCTGAGGCATCTAGCACTAGATTCCTATTATAAGTGGTTTCCTTTTTAAGGAGATGTTCTTCTTTCCTCAACCAGATCGCAACGTAAGGATAAATCCACATTTGCTCCTAGAGAAGTGAAATCCTTTGAAAACACACTGTGATTTTCTAAAGGGTTGATTTTAGCCAAAATTTAGCAAAAATCCTCCAGGGCTGGTCTGATTTGGACCGCTCCTGTACAAAGCCAAAAAAAAATTGACACCTAGCTAAATATTATGCTTTTCATGTAGCCAGGTCATGAAACCTGAGGAATATCAGTCTTCACATTTGACAGTGGCAGCAGTGACTGTCACCAAAGTATGAGAAACTTCAATGGCCCAGTATCCTTCTCGATGACAATGATGACAATGAGACCGAATGCTAGACTCACAACTGCAAGCGTGTCTGTTATTGTTGAGAACCTTATTGCCAGTACTTGCATCATTCTGTGCAACTGTAGGATTCTCAAGGTGTCCTGCATTCTTGGGATAATTTATTTTGTATACTGAATTTGAAATATATAGAATTTCTTTACATTGTCAAAAGGTTATTTCTGCCTGCTAATGCTGGATGGCTTTGCACTTATTCTAAATGTTCACATTTCTTCATTGAGAAGCTGCAGAAGAGCAACCAGCAGATATTTAAACATTTCTAAATATATGTGTGACCTTAACATTTTAATATAACACATTATATGATTTCAGTCAGTGATGGCTTTAAGTTCATATTTCCTGGAAGGTAGTACATTCTTTTAAAAATGTTTACTTCCGAAAAAGCAATGCACAACAAATGTCTGTTTTCCTTTTTTTAAATTTATTTATTTATTTATTTATTTATTTATTTATTTTTTTAATAGAGCAAGGCAGTTTTAAATACTGAATAGAATGAGATTACAATGGAACTGAAAAATTAGGTTCAATCACGAGAATCGATTTATATATTATACTGTTTTATTACAAAGTATCACGCATCAATGAACATAAAGGTGCTCATTTAAAACTGATTATATTTAATTGTTTACAAGTGATAGCTTTAAGGTTTTCTTTTGTTTTTTTAAGTTAAACATGTTCCAGTTCTTATTAATTATTTGTGGGAGGATGCAAAGGTGCTATTGTAGAGACTTCGTACAGTTCAGTCGAGTTGTTCAAGCTGTCTACTCATTGTAATTGTCCTTTTTTCTCTCTCTTCTTTTTTTCTTTTTTTTTTTTGCTTGGTTAGCAGAGCCCGGGTTATACATTGGAATTGGAAAGTGTGGCAAACCGCAGTTTCTGCTGAGTACTCAATCAGGTCAGTCAACACCACCCCCAAAACAGTGATAACAATGAAAAAGTGATTCTCGGTGTGTGTACTGTTGATATCTACTCACTCAGTGGCTGGCAGGGAAAAAAGTAAAAAAAAAAACCCTGGGGGCTGGCTGCAGACAAGGTTCCTGCCCTCAAAATTGTTGCTCCTTCAGAAATGAACCCAGCCCCAAAACATTGTGTAAAGTCAACAAATGGCCTGAGTGTTAGCGTTCCTTTAGCGTTTTGAAATTAAATTATTGAAGTAGTTCAATAGATCATACACAGTAGAACACTGAGATGAACATCTATCTATCTATCTATCTATCTATCTATTTGATAGATACCAAAATGCAGAGCAGCTTGCGAAACCCTCACCAATGTTAAAAGGTACAGGTCAAGAAAACAAGTGACCACCGTATATGTTGAGTAGGCAATACCATATGGAAATGTTAGAATATCACTAACCTTTCGCTTTAGGTTATTATTGCAAAATAACATACCCCTTTACAATTTATATAGCAGTGGATCAGACTCACTCCAAACACAATTCAAATTATTGAAATGCTTGAGCTGCATTTCTGAAGTTCATAGAAACAGGCAAATTAAACTTCTAGATTATATCACTTATATTAATATTTAATTCCTGTTAATAGTTTTTGCCAACATGAGCAGAGTGCTCTTTGATCAAAGATTAGTGCCATAAATAATGCAAAAGTGAGGATATAAATACAGATTCAAAAATGAAAGAGTAAGAGCCACTGGGCATATTCACAGAGTGGCTGCACTCGATTTATTTATTGGAATTATTTATTATTGTTCACTTTGGTTTACCATTTGAATAAAATGTTTTATTTTAATTATATTCTGCTCAGTTCCATCTGAAAAAGCCTGACATTCGTGCTGTGGGACCTATAAAGATCACCCGGTTCACTGGGCCTACTCTAAATAAAGGCTGCTGGTGGTTCTTCAGCCATTTTGGGCTCACACTACAGTGCACTACATGAATTTATTTAGAGGACCTTTTTATCCATAGCAACTCACGGTGCCACCATGTCATTATTTCTGCCTATTTAATGAATATGGCTCTTGACACCCATTTTTAGCTCTTAGTCCAACTAACAACCTAAGTTAGAATTGCAACCTCTTAGTTGCCCATTTTAACACATTCTGCCCTACACTGCAGCTCATTGATGCTTATGTTGTCTATCACCACAGTAGAGCCAATAGGTAATGTTACACACCTGTTGCATACTTTTATAGGTAAGTTGTTGTGCTTCCAAGACATCAGTGAGGGAAGAATAGATTTGCGAAAGCTTTGTTTTGCGGGGCACTCTGCGTTGTCAAGATGCTCGCCAAGAAACGGAAGAGGAATCGCCATCTTACCTCTATAAGGACGTATAATTGAAGGCATCGGAAAAGAGCACATTTACTCCCTAACAGCCTGCAGGTAATCAAATGCACCTGCCTCGCCGACACGCCCACCACCTCGAGCGTTTCTCCCCATCTCCCATAAGGCCCAAAGGCTTGCAGCACAAGAGAAAGGATTGAACAAGTGGAGGGGAAAATAAATAAATAAAGGAGCCAATCTCTCTGTTTGCCTCCGACACGGTAGAGCCGCCAATTTGGAAATAGAGTCGAGTGCATTTGGAGGATGGTCTCTCGGTGACGGTTCACTTTTGCGGTTTCAAGCACTGGAGTGGAGAGGCAGTTTAGTAAGTGGATCTGTGACCGAAGGGGGTTTCGGGCTGGGGGTCCCAGTCTAAACACATGCGAGGTTCCCTTGAACAAGCTAACCTGAATTGCTTCAGGAAATGCTCAGCTGAACGACTCCGTAATGTATAAAAATTCTAGCTTTGAAAATCACCCTGGATATGGGATTCTGCTAAGTGAATGAATTAGAATAATTCCAAAGACACCCTCAGGCCATTGCAAATGACTCTTTTTTTCATCAGTTTTTAATGTCTCTGTGTCTCGCTTTGGTTTTTGATCTTAGTATGCCAGTTGGATTCGATAAAACTGCATTTAAAAAAATAAACAGGCGGGTTGCATTTTAGGGATTATTTCTTTTTTAAAGCCTTTTTTTTTCTTTTTTTCCAAAAAGAAAGAAATCATGGTTATAACCATGTAGCACCTTTATTATTATTGTAATTCTTTCATTATCAACAAAATAAATTGTTTTGTTGTATCTGTATAAAATGCAGAGGCCTCTGTCAATATCTGAATAAAATCAGATTAATGAAAATCTGAAACCAGTTTTATGCATTAGATATGTTGGTCACATAAACATGCAGCTTCCACATCCATAGTACATGATGCAGCTGACACTAAACTTCCTACTCTGTCCATTAAAAGACAGACGGTGATAATTAGATTAAAATAGATACATCTTTAAAACTGTCCATAATGCATTTCATACATGTATTGATAACAGTATCTGTAAAATAGCTGCAATATGTACTCTTCCTCCACTGTGAATGGACATTCATAAGATAACCATTAGCTGTAGATAAGAGGAGTGAAATGTTTGCATCTATATTTAAAATCTACTGGAAGAACAGAAGAGTTCTTTAAAAGGACCTATGAAAGCAAAGATAAATAATGAAGATGATATCTCCGGGTCATTAGAGGTGCAGAGCATTTTGCTAATTCATCATCCCTTTTCCACATGAGGACAATGAGTACATAGTGCCATATAAGTTGGTGGAGTTATTCATGTGTTCCTTTATTCAGATCCACATTAGCTGTCATGTCTCTGAGTAACAAAAAAGCAGTTTTTGCAGGCAGTCTGCACAAACACTTTCACCTAACAACTAAAATGTGGAATTACATAAGCTAATTTGTTTTGGAAAAATGTGTTTTTTCAAAGGTTTTAAATATTGTATTATGGAGAGACAGCTGAGCATGGAGCAACGCAATGCAAAATGTTTCCTGTTGATATCAGATGAAATACCATGTCCTGGTACGTGTTCTTGAGTATACAGGATTGCATCTATAGCTAAAACTTAATCATTTAGAGATAAAGCCAGGTGTTTTGGGATGTTCTGTACTTAAGGTTGTAACTGGAGACCTTTTCCCAATCATGGTGGTATATAGCCAATTACAGTATTTAAGTTTGGTGCCGACTGAGAGCAACATCCAACATCCAAGATGCACAACTGGTGTTAACCAGCTGTATGCATAAATTCAAAAAAATCAAAACTGTCCTTCCTTTTCTTTGGTGGGACTGAGAACAAGTTTATTTAGACCTTTCTTCTTGCATGCAGACTGTATAACTTCATCAGCATTTTCTTGGTGAGCTAGTGTTGTGAACAGTGGCTTGTAAGACACATTCACAGTGCCATCATAGGCAATGTACAGCACTTTATATAGAATCCATAGATTGCTGCACATATTTCACGCTCAATATGGGAGGCTGTATGAGACTTCCGCATGCAATGAATCATGGCATTGTGATGTATACAGAATTCTTTTTCAGCAACCATAAAATATAATCGTAGCATTGCTGTCTCACAGCGCCTGGGTGGTGCAAGAGGACATATGTTCGATCCTCACTCAGACTGTGTGGGGTTTGCATGTTCTCCCCGTGTCTGAGTGGGTTTCCTCCCACAGTCCAAAAACATGCTGTTTAGGTTCCACCATAGTGTGTGAGTGACAGAGAGAGTGTGTTCCACTGATGTATGGATGAGTGACCTATTGTAAGTAGCGGTGTAAGTCACCTTGGTGAATAAGGTGTGTGGGCTGATAATGCTACATAGAGTTCATTGGAAGTTGCTTCGGAGAGAAGTGTCTGCTAAATAAATAAATGTAAATGTATTATACACACACATTTTCACAACCGCTTGTCCTATACAGGGTCACGGGGAACCGGAGCCTACCTGGCAACACAGGGCGTAAGGCCAGAGGGGGAAGGGGACACACCCAGGACGGGACGCCAGTCCATCACAAGGCACCCCAAGCGGGACTCAAACCCCAGACCCACCGGAGAGCAGGACTGCGGTCCAACCCACTGCGCCACCGCACCCCCTTAAATGTATTATACACACACACACACACACACACACACACACACACATTTTCTGAACCGCTTGTCCCATACGGGGTCACGGAGCCTAACCCGGCAACTCAGGGCGTAAGGCTGGAGGGGGAGGGGACACACCCAGGACGGGACGCCAGTCCGTCGCAAGGCACCCCAAGCGGGACTCGAACCCCAGACCCACCGGAGAGCAGGACTGTGGTCCAACCCACTGCGCCACCGCACCCCCGCTAAATGTATTATAGTGTTCATGAAATGTTTTACCTTGTTCTCATTTTAATGCAAGTAAATTTTAAAGAGAGAAGAAACCGAGTTCCAAACTGCTTACCATTGAGGAATATTACTACTATGCAGAATCCTAGGTGAGTTTCAGTGGACACCACATCAAAGCTTATGCTAAAATTGGATGCTGGAGTGCATGTCAAAAACGACCACACTTGTAATCTTCGTATTGCGCTAATCTTTCACAGAGCCATTACTATTGGCAATGTGGATGTTCAAAACTTTGCACATAAAACCTGCAAATGTATGCCAAGGGATGAAAAAAATAGTTAATTCAAGTGACTAATTCAGTCATCACTTGCTTAAGAAATATATTTGTGTGAGACTTGTTCTTTTACGGTAAATGTCTTCTCTAAATGCTTAAACTTTTTTTCCTTTTTCTACAATGGCATTTTCATTCAAAAACCACTGCTACTCTGTTACATAATGTAATACCCATTTTTAAAAATTTTGTCTATGTTTGATATCTGTAGAGTTGCTATACAGTACTGTTCACATGGCTAAAACATGGACTCATTTTGAATAAATACAACTGCTAGTGAAATTGAAAGACAGCTGGTCACTATTTGATGCCGTTCAACTTCAAGAAAAAAAAAAAATCCATTTCACAACCAAAGTCATTAAAACACAATAAATTGGCAAGTGCCTCTCAGCATGAATAATATATTGGTTTAATGTTTATATGCAATTAAAAATTTAAACACTATCTCAACAGAGGAATTTTCCTTTATATTTAATATAAAACAAACTCCATTTAAGACTGAAATACGTTCAAATAAATTATTTGTAATTTTCCTGCATTCCTGTAATCCTGCGGAATACAAGTCAAATCCAAAGCCTGTAAGTCATCTGATTAATTTATTTCCAGGTGAATTACAATCTCTCTGATTTATGAAGGGTTTGTGTGTGTGCGTATTTGTTTATTTGTAATGTTATGCACATTTATTAATTTTTAGCTCATGAGTGAGAAAATAAAGTTTGTTAGATATCAGTTGCCTGTCAGGAAAGCTGTATAACTTTGTAAATACATATGTACGCAGTTTGTCCTGCTATTTCAAAAAGAACTACGACTAATACACAATTTCTTGCAGAATTTTTAATTATTTTCATTTTCGGAATTTCAGAAAAAGTAAAGCACTTCAGAATTTCTTCTTCTATATTCGTGTCTGATGGCAAATGCTAGTAAGGGAAAGTAAACATGATTCTCTGCAGCTTGATAAACAATCTGACACAGACACCCTCCTCCATGTGCACAGCCCTGAGTACCTGAAGTTGTGCTCATCAGAGCGGGTTAGCCAAGCAAACATGTTCTCCAACTTGGTCTGACCTCAATTTGATTTCCAACTAATATGAAAAAGGATTTGTTGGCTATTGGTCTCAAAGCAGATTAGGTGGTTTAAAAAAATAACTGCCTTAAACAGAGGGCTTTACACTTGTCTGAGCCTGTTCCAATTTAGTTTTGGCCACATGTCAAAGATAACAGCTGTGCACTTTGCGGGTTCAGTGAACCTTGCATGCTTGCTGGCTGTGACCAGTGGGAATAGACCATAATAAGAACATTTCAGGTCATCTTTAGATGAAAGAGGAGAAGAAAGTGGAAAAAGCAGCGGCAGTTTGTCGTCTTCTGTCTGAGAGCACCCTTGAACTCGCCACATCGATGGGCAGAAGATGTTTACCCAAGATTTTTCTGTGATGTGTCACGTTTATCATGGCTCTGTTGTTTGTTCCAGTTTTCGGATTATGCATAGCCTTGATAAATGTGCATGCCCACCTCAAATCTGTTTCATCAAGCCTTGTTCCTTTGTCAAAGTCTTCATTTGCACATTTATGAGACTAACTAAACCTCTTTCGGTGTGATTCCTAATCTTACTGTTTACATGTGGAAAGTGGAAAGCATTAGTAATTCAACCCTTAACGATTCTGTCTCTGGCATTGCTCACCAAGGGCCCACATTTCCAGAGTTAGAAAACCTTCTGGAGTAGAGAATCAAAGTCTTTGGAGGTGTTGTACTACGTCTTGAACATAACACGGTGTTGCACTGCATCCCACATAACAATACACATATACATATTCGCACATGAGATGAGGCTGTAGTCATTTAAAAGTTATGTTTGTAGGCAAGACACACACACGCACGCACACTGTCTGAAAGCTCTTATCCCAAGTGAGGTCGCGGTGAACCTGAGCCTAACCCAGCAGCACAGGGCGCAAGGCTGGAGGGAGAGGGGACACACCCAGCACGGGACGCCAGTATGTCACAAGGCAAGCAGGACTCGAACCCCAGACCCATCGGAGAGCAGGACCCGGCCAATCCACTGCACACCGTGCCCCCCTACTTTGTAGGCAAGATATGTCCATTATTTACCGCTATTTAACCAATGGCTTAGTCTAAAGCATCTTTTTTTTTGCAGAACTGTTTACAAGGGTAGTTACTGTTACCCATTTATGCAGATTTTCAGTTTAAACTTACTATACCTTTCACAATGATACTACAACAGAAGCAGGGATACAAGCACAGGTGTTTTGCGTTGAAGGTAACTACTGTATACTGACCATGCTCTACCCACTGACCCTCATGTGAATTCAAGGAAGAATGTGTGAATCTTGACATAATTTTTAATTCATAATTAACTGCATCTACCAGCAGTATATACATCTATCTATTATATATATATATATATATACATATATATATATATATATATATATATATAAAATCACATTCATCATCAACATCCAACATCTACTTATCCAAGTTAAGATCGTGGCTATTGAGAGTCAATTAAATATTTGTGTATCTCAAAAAAAAAAAAAAAAAATTGGGAACGTGACCAGGAATCATCAGTAGTTTGAGTTTCATGCAGCTACTCGTGTGATAAACATTGGTGGAAAAAACAAACTAACTGCACGTCTGCAACTATGTCTTTCTTTCTCCTAATGTAATGCACAAATTGTGTTTTCTATGAGATGTACGTCGCTTTGGAGAAAAGTGTCTGCTAAATGAATTAATGTAAATGTAATAACGGCAGCACAATGTTCAAGGGTAAGTATGGTACCCCCTGGACAAGACACCGGTTCATCACAAAGTACTCACACACTTAACCATTCACACACTATGGAAAAGTTTGAGTCACTAATTGACATGAAACACAGGTCTTGGAACTGTGGGAAGAAACCAGAGCACCCAGAGAAAACCCACACAGACAAAAGTAGAAGATGCCTACTCCACAGTGACTGAGCTATATCTAAGGTGATGCCCAAACAGTCCAGGTGTTCTGAGCAGTGCTTCGTGCTGCACCACTGTGCCATTCTAGATATTTTTTCTTACTTTATTTATGAATGCTATAACCCATGGACATAGCAGAGGAGCATTATTATACGGTTTGAAAAGAAATTAGTTTTGTTGCCAATGCATCACTTCTGAACACAGATCAAAGTGAAGAAAGTCAGCTTATTATTTTACAACTGAAAGTGCTGAGTGGTGCATTGTAACAAATCCATCCAAAGCTACTGGAAAAAGATGTGCATGCTTTTGATTAAATCATGATTAACTGCTAATGGTACATTGTGGTGAACTGGGTATGAGTGTGTCAAGGACATTGGAAGAGTTTTATTTCCTATAACTATATCTTAATGTTGATTTCTCCTTTTTTCAGACATTTTAATAAAATATATAGATTACTTCAACATACCTGCCTAACATTCGAGGAACTTTCCTGAAACACTATCAAGAATCAGTGTCTTTTTTCCAGAGTTAGAAAACTAAAATATCCAGACTATCATATACATTCTAACAACCAGTTAATGTTGTAAATTTGACTAATCATGCTTATGTGAATTTATGGACAAGGAAAGTTTTATAAGACTATATGCTTAAGTATTTTTTATTATTCCATGACATTACTGACATTTTCAAAAAAATTGCATGCACTTTATTTTATTTTGTTCTTGTAAAACCATATTTTAATTTTGGGTGAAAATGGTTTAAAAATGTGTATTGTGGCCCCAACAGCACGGCTACACACTAACAGCCGCTTGTAACAAATGACATTTGCAGTGCTTGAGTGATCGCTGTGCCTGCTGGTCAAATTACACAGCTGAAGGGAGTTTTAATCTTTCCCGCTTCAGATGCCTGCAAGTTGCTCCTGCCATATCTTTAGGCGATATCAACCCTTCTATGACTTGTTTAAAACATGGCCAGTTTTATACGCTAATTTTTTTTTTAAAGTAGGGTTAGTCTTTGAACTGCTGGATAGAGTGATGCTCAGTGAAAATCTAACTGAAAGCTTCAAATTCTGTGGGTTATATGCTGTTGAATCTCGTGAATCTGTTGTTTCAATCCCTGGCTAAACAAGTAAAAAGAAATCAATACATTTCATTCTGTGTCTGTATGTCATTACCCAAGTCGGAGAAAAAAAAACAAAATAAAAAAAACATTGTTTTTATTCGGTTTCATTATCATTACTGCAATTTAAAAGTAGTGTTTCAGCTTTCAGCTGGTTAAGTTGAGGCTTAAAAAAAGCTTGTTGCCATTTTTTTTTTTCAAAACATGAAATTTGAAAGTAAATAAATGCAGGCACTCTGACCCTTGCTGCTTCCACATCAAAGCCTGTTCGAAATTATGCAAACCATTTCTACACAATTGCCTGCTGTGCTGCAATATCTCCTTCATGGGGACTACATCAATATCAGCAGGTTACAAGACAACATATGCAAATTAAGATGGGAGTGTACTCCTAATTCCACGCCGCGACATGAACCATTTTACGTTTGAAGATACTTGCAGGTGGCACCGCATTGTCATCTGCTGGCATAATACCAGTTTTGTTTTTTTTTCCTCCCCACCCTGTGTTCCGATGGACATTGATCACATCTGCAGGACTTACCTCTCATGTGGGCCATGAGACCTTAACCTGGGGGCCGTCTGTTAATCCTCCACCTGTCCACTGATCCCTCTGGCCTGTGTCAAGCTGCACCATATAATTACACCGGCTGTCACCTCATGTCATGCTTTATAGGCGACCTAAAGCAGGATCAACTCGGAATTACACGTCTTCGAAGGCGTCCTCTGGCACAGAATGCCATTGTTTACAGGCACCTTGCTGTTAATGCTCTACGACTTATGTGTTTGTGATAAGACCAGAGCGACCAGGCTTTCAGCCACTCTTTTGGAAATCGGTACATCAAAGGCATTAGGATATCTTGAGAGAAATCTCCATATAATGGTTTTAGCATTTCCGATCTTTTAAGAATGCAGACGCTACTTTTATATTGAATCAGAAAAATTTGGCTGAAAACAACCTGAAAAATGGACATGCTGCTTATGTAGTACCTTCAGAAAGTTTTCACCTTCTCCCACTGACTTTTTCTTGTTTTGCTGTTTGACAAGGTCAATTGAAAATGCATACCTTATGCTCATATACTATATGTGTCATTTCAGTATGAAATAACAATTAAATTTAACTAAAATGGTTGCAGGTTCAAATCCCACTTCCTGCTGTAGTACTCATGAGCAAGGAATCCACAGTTAATTGCTCCTGTTAAAATTATTCTACTCTATAAATGAGCCAATTATTGTAAGTTGCCTTGGAGAAAGGTGTCAGATGAGTGAATAAATGTAAAATGTATGCCTATTTTTGAATGATAAAGATGTAAAGCTCAGAAAATGTCACTACTGATAAGTTTTCAATTCTTTTGCATGAACAACCCAAATCTGGAAACGTGTCCATTTTGTTGAGAAATCAGAATACGATATAAACGAGGTAGACCCAAGTTAATTTTTCATTTGCACGTGTCAGCAGTAAATAATAACTTTGTGAGGCCTAATAACTCAGACAGCAGACCAGACACTCTGTCGTTTAAATACAGGAGTTGTGCGTGGAATAAAGTTGTTAGGAAGCAACACTGGAGAAGTTTATACAAAAGTTTTGATCCTTCCCAGGAGCACAATTATGTCCATTGCAACAAAAGGGAGAAAAATGGTGTAACTCAGACGCTGCACGGCTGCTGAAAACTGAGCAATAGGATGGGAAGGGCACTTGTCAGTGAAATGACTGGTTGCAGCACTGACAGTGTTCTCAAGCTCACAGGCTGAAAAGGGAAACACTGCCTAGAGATCAAGAATCTGCTCAATGCTACGCAGATCTGACCTCTGAGAAAGGCCAACGTTAAGTCATGTCTGGAACCAAACGCAGGCAAATGTGAAAGGAGAGCCTGTTTCAGTCACAAAGAGATGTGCAATCAGCGCAAAGATTCATGTTCCAATAGGACAACGGCTAAAAATGTACAGTAATATTTGCAAGGGAAAAGCTGAAAAACAAAAAGTCAGTATTCTGGAGTGTCCATGGCCTGAAACCTATTGAGAAACCTATTCTTTGATTATCTCATTAACTATTTCAACAGATTCTTCAGTACATTTTTATAAAGGGATAGGAATATTTTCCATCTATAACCAAGCAACTAATCTGAACAATCGCTTGCCTTTAGTGGGGTTGCGACAAGCCAGAGCCTACCTGGCAACACAGGACGGACAGCCGAGGGGACACACTAGGGTGGGACGCCAGTCCGTCACAGGGCACCCCAAGCAGGGCTTGAACCCCAAAGTTGGCACACAGCAGGCACCAGCTGAACCTGCTGCACCACCACGCCCCCCTTCCATCATTTAAACGTACCATAAATACAAACAGGAACACAGAGTTTTAACTTTGATGATAGTCATGAATGCAAAATATTGTTTTAGTGAAGCCAGCCCTTTGTAAATAAGTCATTTTTTTGAAAAACAAATCTTTTGTATACGTTGATTTCATAGAAATACATAATGTGCATTAGTTCAAACTTTAGGGTTTAACAGAAGGGATTGAACACTTTCTGAAGGAACAGTGTATCAGTCACAGCTTTTCTTAAAATATATATACAATTTTGTGGGTGTATTTTTAGCTTCTGTTTCTTGCTTGTTCTGTGGGGTTCATGTGTAACCAAGTTGCATGATCTCTAAGTGCTGTTTACAGGATCTTCGAAGAGCTCTGGGAACAGGCAAACAAACTGCAGAGACAGACGATCTAATATCCGTCAGTAGCATGATTCTGCACCCAGACCATGTCATCCACCACGTTGACAATCAGGACCTACAGAAATGCCGAGGCTGTGAGTGATCACAGCTCATAATCGCAAGAGAGCGAGCCGTAAATCACCAAGGCCGACATTTCGGTTTCTGTTGGTGAAGAATGGGAAGTGGTTTGTGAAAGAATCCTGGTCATCATGGGACAATGGGAAGATGACCTTCTTACCTTCTTACTGTCGGAAATATTAACTGGAAAAGCTTAAATGGAAAATATTTGACCCCCCCCCCCCCTTTTGTGTTTTACATCTATTTTTCCTTTTGTATGGAGACGATAATAAACAGTCCTTGTATAAGTTGCCTGTGTTTTTTGCTCTAAAAATGTAAAAAGAACAAAGAAAGAACAAAATATGCTTTTTTTTTTTTTTTTTTTGTCATTTTCCACTCTGAATCACTTCAAGACTTTTCATCCCCATCTTAAGAGTTCTCCTTGAAATGCACAACGGTTTCTTCTGCCTAAGCTCTCTGTTATAGCATTTGTAACTGAGTGGTAAGCCCATTCTTTTAATTGACCTTGTGCTTTAGGTTCCACTCAGCCTCAGCCATTCAGTAAAGCTCCTGGTTTGTCTGTTTTGATTGTATTGTTAATTTTGTCCACAAACTGCAAAAGAACCTAGCAATGCAACAAAGACCTGCTGATTCCTGTAACAAATCTCGTTCAGTTTGAAATATTATGACCCCTGTACATAAGGCATGGACTGACCTCCATCACAACTGAGTGAAAATGAGCTGCTGGAGACGAAATCATCCGTGATATGTATATCTGTGCAGTGAATCCACTTTTCTATATAATGAAACATGGTACCAATAACATTTTCTGTTCTGGAAACTTTCAAAGCCTTTGAAAATAAGTTTTTAAACCGTAACTCCAGGGTATGCAAATTAAACAATTTATAGCATTACATTTTTTCCAGTACTACAGGTGACTTTTTCCAAAGATGCTTTAGCACCCTGTACTACTAATTATTATAATGGCTGATTAATATGATTAATATTTATTGTTATCTAGCTATTATGGAATGAGGATACAATTAGCCACAAAGGCGCATTAAAATGTTCATAAGGATGACTCATACGGAAAAGTGTTTCAGAAAATTACACAGAGTGCAAACTAAACAATGACTTCTGTAGATATCGTGACAAGAGCAACAGGAAATAACATGCTGAATAAGACAATTGCTCTCTAAGAATGGTAACGTAGCGTAGAGGGTCGAGTGGCTGGTTTTAGAATTGTAGGTTTGAATCTCACTTTTTGCTATAACACCCTTGAGCAGGGCATATACCCTGAACTGCTGCAGAAAATTTTACCCAGATGGGTAAGCAACTTCATGAACATTGTAACTCACTTCGGAGTTAAATGTCAGCCAAATTAATACATAAAAATGTATTTGAGCCCTCCAGTAGAACTGCTGACATTGTGCAGTCTCAAGAGGCAGGAATGTATTGAAACAGGGACAAAATCAGGAAGTTCACACACTGGTTTCAAGTACAATGCAATATAGTTCTGGTTATATAATAGCTGAATGAAAGCAGAGAACAAAAACCCCACTGTTTGCTAATAAGGCACAACATGTGCATTACATTACATTTATTCATTTAGCAGATGCTTTTCTCCAAAGCAACATACATCTCAGAGAAAGTACAATTTGTGCATTACATAAGGAGAGAGACATAGTTGCATATCTGTGAGTCTCAAGGAAAGTTAGCTTGTTTCTTTCCGCTATATGCACCAATGTTTCTCACAAGAGTAGCTGCATAAAACTCAGAATAGACGAATCTTGATCAGCTTCCTACATTTTTTTGAGATACACAAACATTTACGCACGATACATGAGTAGCTGTATAAAGGTTTATCCAGGCATGATCATCAAGTTATGGCGCATGAACATTTACAGCCTACATGAGCTTAAGAGATCATGGGCTAAATGAGTCTGGAAGAGGTGAGTTTTCAGACCCTTTTTAAATGTGGACAGAGTTTCAGCAGTTCTGAGTGAGAGGGGGAGGTTGTTCCACCACAACAGAGCCAGAACTGAGACCCTCCACGCTTTACCTTTCGTGCGCAGGACCACCAAGTGGGAAGGAGTAGTAGAGCAAAGCTGTGTGGTTTGAGGGCAGCGGTTGATCAAGTCTTGTAAATAGCTAGGAGCAGTTCTACTGATGCATTTGTCGGCAATAACCTCTTTGTGGCCATTTGTAGCCGTAACCAATAACCATTTGTAGGCAATAACCAGGTTCTTAAATTTAATCCAGTAGTAAGCTTCTTACCAAAACCATGAGAAGAATAACCAAAAGTGTATAATCTACAGAACATGGAAACACACAGAGCTGCACTGAAACTTACACCCAACTGAAGCTGTTTATTCAACTAAGCATATCTATATACTGGTTGGGATTAGAAAAAAAGGGATTAAATGAATTTAAAAAAAAAAAAAAAACTAGAACATTTTAATGGGGGCATATACTTTGTCACATAGTCCAAATTATGCATCAAGTATATCAAAAGTAATGCAATTAAATTAGTACAGTATTTAATCTGTGTTTATTTATTTTTGCTGTTATTTTAAATAGCAAAGGTAAAGGTAGCCAGGGAAAGAAATGTGAAGAACTTTATAAAATGTTTTTGAAATCGGGATCACCATTAAGGCATGACATTCAATTTTATCATATTTCAGTTAAAGAAGTGTGTCACGCACCCGGGAACAAACAAAGCAGCATCACCTGTGACCAATTAAGAAGATCAGGGATAAAAGGAGCTCCATGTCCAAACATTGACGTGGATTCTTGCAATTGCCCTAGTGATCTTGCAGTTTCAGCGTCTTCGGTTTGCCGTTCGTGTCCTGGCTGTTTTATTGCTCCTGGTTTTGACCCTTGCCTGATCTCTTGACTACCAAGTTTGGATGGCCTGCTTTGTGACGTTCATGCCTGGAAAGACCTTCGCCTCTTCCTGACCCTGATCACGTTTCGTCCCTCAAACCTGGTTACAAGAATAAAACCAATCTGCAATTGGGTCCACTACTCACCTGTCTCCGGGCCTCGTGCCTGACACAGTGTGTGGAATTTTAGACCGTTGGTGATTAATTTTTCATGCTCAACACAAAAAAGTTTAAAATAAAACAGGATACAAAATAATAACGCAGTATAAATGATACATGGGTTTGGGGTTTGTAAGCTTGTTCAGGGTAGTAACATATGATTGCATCATCACTATGCTTTCCATTACAATAGTTGGTTTACTTACTACTTAATGAAGTTATTATGAAATGTAATATTAGTTATTTATTTATTTAGGTTGATAATTACACAGGTTATATTAATGTATATGTATTTCACATGTTCATTTTCCTTTTTTTTTGGTAGGATGCCAATTGGACATTTGTCTATTTAGCAGAGTCTCCTTCAGTGAAGAGACGTCACACATTGCTGCCATATGGAGCAACTGGTTGAATTACTAATTCAGTATATTCTTGGTCTTAATTTAATTTGGAAACTAATTTTCAGGCTTCAAGTGTGCATTTTTGGTTTCTGTGCATTCAAATTACTCATAATTCATTTTGATTATTCTTAATTACTGCAAGGGTCCAAAGTTTTAGCAGTCCCAAAGCATGCTATAGTATGCAAATAAATTAGGAAAAATCACAATCTATTTGCTTCTCATTTTCAATATATTTCAGTAAATATTCTTCAGCTTGTACTTAGCCAATGGTGGAAGATTGGTAGGCCATTGCCTTTCACATGTGGGATCAGCAATGTATTTGCCAGTCATCATCATCATCATATCCTAAAAACTGGAAAACTGTTGCAAACAAGGTCTTAAATAAAGCAAGCATGCTTACCTTTACTTTTATGCATTTCTCTAAAGCAACAGACAACTCTATTGTATTAGAATTTCCATGGTTTTTGCTACCACAGTCCATTCATTGTTTTTTATAATAAATTTCAAGATGAAACACAAATCCTGCAATGAGCTGATATCCTCTTTGGGGTGTGCCCCACATCACTTAACACTTATGTTTCCCAGTTATGCTCAGACCCATTGGGACCCGCATGACTCTGCAGCTGGACAACTGACATTCCATAGTGAGTGAGTGAGATACTGAAATACACATTTGCTTTTTTAAAGGTACTTAAGGTATCAGCTCTGACATGTCAAGTGAGTTTGGATATTCTGCCGAATTTTGGTCAGATGGTCAGGTATAATATTTTTGGGTTTAATATAGTTTTTTTTTTTTTTTGATTACTGAAAATATTTACTTTGTGTTAGACTGAGTAGTAAAACAAGCTTGAATAAAGTCACCATATTTGAATAAAAGCCTTTGGTTTTCCTTTTTTGGTGATGACATTTAGCTGTTCATGTGCACTTTTTTAATACATCTTTTTCAGTGCCAGTTATTTTGAACACCACCATGTATCTGTAGGCTATCGATAATTTTGGTCAAATACGCTTTTTACTGCTTGTTCCAGCTGAGCAGCTGATACTCCTGCGAGTCATTGCAGGAAATGTTCAAGCGAGTGAAACAAGAGTCCCTTAAAAAAAAACAAAGAAAGAAAGAAAAAAATCAATTCGACATTTTTGGAAACCTCTGATCTAAAATAACTGCAATGCAGAAACCACTGAACACCAAAAATACTGAGATCACTGGATCAATATTCTAATGAATTATGCAAGGATTTTCATACAGTATAACTATAGACAATATCTTGCTCTTTTTGCATTTTGCAATAGTTTGTCAGTTTTAGGACAACTTTGCCCTACATGCTCAATTGGGGATTTTTTTTTTTTTCATCCTCCCTTTATCTACTAAAATCTCCAGGAAGACGTGTCAGAACAGCCATGTGATATTTTATTTATGTCTACACTATGTCTACAAAGATATAAGCCATATAAACCACACATTTGCTTGACACACTCCCTGTTATCCTTTGATGAGTTGCTGTTTCAGTTCCTTAGCATTCGGTTTTTTCTCTTGTCCTCCCAGACATGTCATTTGTTTTCCAGATGCCTGTCTGTCTTACAGTGCTCATTACTATTCTTTGCGATTTCATGGCTTTTTTGTTTTGTAAAATAAATTGTTTCCTTTCTGACTTTAGGCACCCCTAGGAGTCTTTTCAGTGCCATTGATGTAATGGTGCCCTATAGAGCCATCCAAAAGTACCGGTTGAACTTAACATGTCAAGTTGAGGGAAAGACCAGACAAAGCTACTATCAGTCCATCTTGAATACATTTAATTTCAGACATCAACACATGACATTGCTTTCATAATTTCAACTGAAGCAGTTTTCTTTTTTTTGGGTTTATTTAAATTGATTTAACTTTGTATTTCATTGTGAAAGAAGTTAGTTGCTTAATTACAGAATTTCTAATTAAAAGCAGAACGTAGAAGATATGTATAATTGTGCTGTTGTCTTATCTCTTCTCCACCTGGCCTTACTTGAAGACAGAGAGACAAATAGAACTGTGTTCGAATATAAAAATACCAGTGTGCTTCGGTATGATCCGATTAACAACTCTCTGGAGTGCATTCTTCTGTTCTTGAATGCTCGTCCACTTTAAGGACGATGAAAGTTCTTTAATACCGGGAGAACCCTTGTCTTAAAGGCTCTGTCTGTCTCTAACCCTACAGCAGAGTCTGTAAGGTTTCGCCATTACATTCCCACTGTTAGACATTCATACTTAACCTTTAATTGTGGCAATAGCATACAAACAATTAGATGGATTAAATGCATTAGACTGTGTGCAGTATAATTACCTTTAAATGAAACCATGGTTAAAAATAATCATGTGGGTTGCGGGTTTGGTCATGGTTTTAATGCAGCTCAGTTAGCACTGAGTCTACATGTTCTCCCAGTGTTTGTCTGGATTTCCTCAGGGTGCTCCTGTTTCGTCTTACAGATGTGATCGAGCTGCCTTGGGTACTCAATTTGGGCTTTCTAATTCTGAGATCAAAACTGTAGATCAATAGGTAAACTTTCACGCTGCTACTTCTGTAATGCAAATGGTTAATTTAAAGTAATAATAATAATAATAATAATAATACACACACATTTTCTGAACCGCTTGTCCCATACAGGGTCGCGGGGAACCGGAGCCTACCCGCAACACAGGGCGTAAGGCCGGAGGGGGAGGGGACACATCCAGAATGGGACGGCAGTCCGTCGCAAGGCACCCCAAGCGGGACTTGAACCCCAGACCCACTGGAGAGCAGAACCTGGTCCAACCTAGTGCACCACCGCACCCCCTATAATAATAATAATAATAATAATAATAATAATAATAAGAAGAAGAAGAAGAAGAAGAAGAAGAAGAAGAAGAAGAAGAAGAATGTGGAATTTGAAAAGGAATTGTCAATTATGTGGATAAACTTTTATGAAGCTACCTGTGTGATACACATTGGTTCATACGGTGGAAAGAATGAAACTAACTGTACTTAAAAATAATGTGTCTGCATCCTGTAGTGATTAAAGCTGTTTATTCTGGACTCAGCAGGTCTGGGGTTCGAGTCCTGCTCGCTTTGCAGCGGACTGGCATCCTGTCTAGGGTGTAACCCCTCCCCCTTCAGCCCTGAGCCCTGTGTTGCCGGGTTAGGCTCCAGTTTGCTGTGACCCTGAGCAGTTGTAGATGTGTGTGTGTGAGTGATTCTGGACTCAAAGATTGCAACTCTAGACAATTCAGTATAAGAACCCTGCTCTAATACCCCTAAGCAGGGTTCTTATACTGAATTGTTACAGTAAGAAAAAGAAAAAGAGCGGCTGTAAAAATGGGTAAATTGTTGTTAGTCGCTTTGGAGGAAAGCATCAGCTAAATGTATAAATGTAACTCTTTCTCAATGATAAAGGTGCAATTTCTTTCCAGCTCCATTTAATGCATATGTTTGAAGGTGAACATTACCATAGTGGTCAACATTCTGCCACCAAATACTACAGACATCTCTCCCTTTCTCCCTGAGATGGTTTGAATTCAAAACACACTCATCCTGTGACTCATTTTGCTGATAGCTGTGATAAATCCCACACACTGTTACCGTAGAAACGGCTTGATCCTCATCCCAACACCCCCCAAGCTCATTTCCCTCTGCCTCTAAATGCACAAGAACACTAATATACTAACACGCTAATCTAATCAGCAAAAGGGAAGAAGTGGAGAGTAGCCTGTCCTCAGTCTCACAAGCAAGCATGGTACCAGTGCCACCATTTTCACGGGCCAATGTCAAGAGGGTGGCACTCCAGCTGTCGATTTACAATAGAGTCGTTGAGACACCGGTAGTGGAAAGACTGCTGTTTGCCACCAACTGGTATGAGAACGTGATAATTGGGAGCACTGATCACTCCCTCCCCTTAGGGGAGAGCTACAGGATACAGCATGTGTATGATTCCCTGGAGCAAGCAGACGAGCTAAACCAATTGTTGATTATGAATTAATGACCCATATAGAGCTGGGCCACTCGAGGGAAAATCGTTACACAGGTGATGGCATATCCTGTAGAGCTCCACACAGACGATGCAGAGGGGCAATTGCAATTATTCATTTGGCTGATGCTTTTCACCAAAGCGACTTAGAATGTCAAGCTACCTACAGTTGCTAAGCTATTTATACAGGTAAGTAGTTTCTAATACATTAATGCAGGGTGAGAATCTTGCTACAGCCAAGAGGATGAAGGATTCAAACTTGCAGCTACTCAGATAGCAGCTCTAACCATGGCACTACCTGTAGCACAGACTCGGAAGAAGAATTTGCAGGCTGGAGAAATGTGACATTTGCTTTGCATTTGCTTTGAATTTGCTCTGCTATTCTTTTTTTTTTTTTTTCTATTTTTTAACTGATAGAAGTTACAATTTTGAAGAAAGACACTGAATTCAGGTTCTTGACAACACATTCTTCACCAATAGGGAAAGATGTGCACTAATTCTTCCCTTATGCACAACCAGGAGGCATGGTGGGGAAATGCACCGAAGGTCAGCAAAGGCCCAACGACCCATACACACCAGTTGGAAGGTGATTCCCTGACCTCCTCTAGCTAAGTAAACGCATGTGACTGGCAAGAGAATGGGTGAGCCTGTAAACATACTTTTAATTTGAAAGAAAAAAATCGTGGCATTAATTTAAAAAGTGTCAGATTAGATATTCTCAACCATATTTTCTCACTTGCTAGATCCTCTGGTTTTGGGAAGAAAAAAAAAAGAGATAATGGACTATTTCATATATAAAGTGAAAAAAAGTAAAGCATAATAGCACAAATAAAGATGGGAGGGAAGTCAGAATTAGTTGGTATTTTTTAATGTAACACACTTACTGATGTTTAATGTATAGATTAGTTACATTCATTATCATACGTGGAAAACTACCTTACTTAAATACCTAATTTAATTTTTGTAATGTAAATATTTAGCTAGCCGATTTCAGAATGACTTTTGATGCAATGCCTCTGGCTGTTTTGAATTTGGCTGCAGCAAACATTATTGTCCAATTCAGTATTTCACCTCCAGTGCCCCGGATATGTCTCTGTAATTCCAGTGAATAAAACTAGAACCGGTGGAGCCACTGAGCTTCGGCTTTCAAATCTGGACAACTCAAAGTATGTCTTACCTCGGGGTCCATTCTCTCAATTGCCTGTTGATTAATTTCATGTTTATATATTAAATTCCCTCCCGCCCATTTTTGTGCCAGAGCTTTTCCTATGATGAGATGAGCAAAGCCGAACCAGACGGGGACTTCGTAGCAATTCTCATATTGCACATCGTAGACGCACAACGGCCAGAGCTCATCGAGGTTAATCAACTAATTCAATGAGCTGACTAGCAGGAAAGCAATGTGGTTAAATGCAAAAAGATGACAGAAAGAAATAAGCAGCTGTACAGGTAGTCCTTGGAGAGACTCGTTTATAAAGTGGTACTGTTTGACTTTACGATGTCAGTTTTGACTTTGTTGCGGTCACTCATGCACTGGCACGTCGCCAGCCTTGGCACGAGCTGCTCAGGAACCCTGAACCTTTTACTAACAATAAACCAGTGGGAGAGCTCATCACATTTCCTGTCGCTTTTTGCCTTTGGATATTGCACTCTTTTTTCTTATTTCTTTCTTCTTCTCCTAAACCATATATGTTGAACTATGATGCAGGTAATCTTACATTATATTAAAGATTGTGGGATGTAGGTGAGATGGAGGCTTTCTGAGACCTTGAACAGTGAGAGAAAAGAATGCATAACCAAACTGTGGATGTAACAGCAAAACTGAGCTGTAAAATGTGTATACTCCGTTGCTCTACTGTTTTAAGCAAATATTTGGAAGTGAGAATGAGTTACATTTCACTCTATACAGGGCTACACACTTTAAAATCAATGACTACACTTGGATGTCATTCATGTTGTAGACTAGAGATAATAGAGCCCAATTTAAACCTGAGCAAAGTCCTCCCATAATTCAAAAACAAACGAAGTAGAGGAAACAGCGAAGTATACAAAAGCACAAGAATAAACATTTGTTTAGATAAGAAGAAAAAGGCATATTTTTCCCACTGATAATATGACAAAACAGTCTGTCCCTTTAACAGTTGGGAAAATGAACAATACATGATATCAGTTCATACAGAGTATTCTTTTTTCACTCTATGGATCATCATAAAGCTACTTTGGGAGGATGATGCCAAGATGCACACGTCAAATTCTTTACTGAGAGGCAGATCACCAAATAATTTGTAAAGGTATATTTTAAACCACCTAATGGAAGGAAAACAGCATTATCTAGCAACAAATAATTGTCCCATACCTAAAAAGCTATTTTTTGTTCAGTTCATGTTTGACCATATGTTTGCCATGTTGACCCTACATTCATTATATGTAGTTACGATTCTATGGAAAAATCCTACTGATGCTTTGGATATATATCTCATTCACTTTGTTTCATGATACTTTAATTTGCATATATGTGATCATTATTGTTTCATTACTGCAAGAATAACTTGTGGGCATCAGATTGTATTTGGTATTAAAAGATTTCTGTTTCATCAGTAGAATGAATCAACAAGTATGGCTTATCACTGCACATGTTTCTAATGCATATGCAATCATTACATATTTTCTAATGCTTAATACCATACAACAAAAAAGTTTGAGTACTTGTACTCTGACTACTTGAGTAGAAATTGAAACCAGACTTGTCTCGGCCAGAAAAAAAAAAAAAAAAACTGTTTGAGAAGTGGAACCAATGAGTCAAAAATGTACATTTCTTAGTCCCACTGCTGAATATTTATAAATTATCTAATGGGTGAGTGTATAATTTGTACCTCTGTGTTTCCCATTGACCAGCATGGAGGAGGCAGTGTTGGTGGTCTTTGCCAAGTCCATGGCATCTCAAACAGCATGACTATCATAGCATACTTCAGAGGCATGCCATTCCATCAGGGTTATGGCTTTGGGCACTGGTACATTCTTCAGCAATACACCCAGAAACTAAGAATTGTGCGAGAAATATCTGGGACAACTCGAACTAATATCCTAGATACAAAATTATTTCAGTTATCAAAAAAAAAAAAAGTTTGAACAAAATGTACTCAAACTTTTGACAAGCACTGTGTACGTATAGTATATAAAGCTGAATCTTGAACTTCACCAGAATGGTGAAATCATTAGAGAAATGAAAGCAGTGAGTTTATGTCTGTCGTATCCTGTTTTGATATATCAAAGGATATTGATGGAGCAAACCAAAATGCAGCGATTAACTGCTTCAGTGCAAAAATCCATCCAGGGCCTGTATTTAGTCCAATTCAGTTCAAGGAAAGCAGTGAGCTTGCACTCCAGAAGAACTGTGGGAACAAAACAACCGTTTTCGGTGTTTCATGGCTCAGAGAAGCGTCTAATCTGTCTTATAGAAAATGCCCTTCAGAGAAGTGGGTCTTTTTGTGATAGTGAGGAAATTCTCCTCCAGTGTACGAATCATCTTTGTTACTGGAGGGTATCACTGTTCTTCTGCTGTTTTACATTGCTGTTTTGCTTATGTTAAAACGATCAGTGAAGGAACAAAGACTTGACAGCTGTAGAGAAAGTAAAATCACATACTCAACACTGCATACATGAGGAGTTGCAAGCGGTTAGGGCGTCACCTTGCAGTTGGAAGTTCCTCAGTTTGAATCCATTGTCTGGTATAGTATCCTCGATCGGAGGACTTACATGAATCCACAGTGAGAATACTTGATGTATACGTGTAAATCATAGTGAAGTTAATTATTGAACACTATGTTGCCTGGACGGGGGTGCAGCGGTGCAGTGGGTTTGACCTGTGCCTGCTCTCCAGGGGGTCTAGTGTTCAAGTCCCGCTTGGGGTGCCTTGTAACAGACTGGTGTCCTGTCCTGGGTGTGTCCCCTCTCCCTCCAGCCTTACACCCTCTGTTTCCAAGTTAGGCTCGCTGCGACCCTGCTTGGGACAAGTGGCTTCAGACAGTGTGTGTGTCGCTTTGGAAAAAGGTGTTAGTTAAATTATTATTATTTTTCATTTTCATGTTTAAATTCACTTTTAACGGAAGTGTGTTAACTCCAAATAAATCATGGTGTCTGAGTTTGGTAATTGACAGAATAAGATAATAATAATCCATACTGCGGTTCTGTCTATAAAACAAATAAGATGTATGTGTAGGGAGAGAACTGTAATGCCATCTTTGCCTAGAAGCCTGATTTTCTATTCACTTCTTGATCTTTCGTTTCTACCTCTTTGACCTTCCGTATTGATTTGCACATATTGAGTGGGTTTGTAGTAAAGGCACCAAAGCGAGAGGCATTCGTTTTGCCCAAGATTTCTCAGCAGCAATCATGTTGCTGAATAGTGATTCAAAAATTATTGCTGAACAAAAATTAATTCCTCTTAATTTTTTTTTTTGGATGCCCATCTAGTTATGTAATGCAAAATCCGCCATGCACGTTGGTAGCCTTTCTTTAAAGCCATCACATCACAGTGCTCATTTCCCCTTTTTTCAACCTCCGCAATTTTGTTGTCAGTCATTTCTCCCGTGTCTTTCTCCATGCATCTGTATTAGCCAGTTGTGTCCCTTAGTGTCACAAGCTATCACTGTTACCTTGCTCTTTCTGTTGAGCTTGTGTACCTCCCGAGATGCAAAGCCTTGCCTGATATCATCTCGCCTAATGGATTTTTAAAGTAATAAATACAGTGGGCAGCTCTCTGTTCTATATGTGTTCCCTTCGTATTCGGGAACACACAAATGGGTATGTGCCTGTGTAGTGTAAGCTGATCCTCTCTGGAAAGATATTGTTGCCTATGCTGTACCTTCTGTTCTAGCTGTTTTGTTATAGCACTTTATCATCAGAAATGGGAGAGAGTGGCAATACTGAGTCCCAGTAGAGGCTGATTTTCTCTAAAAGAAACCTGATGAGGTCCATACTTAACTGCAGTTTTTTTACACCTGTTGTCAGGAGTATGTAGGAGGCTGGTGACCTGATATGCGAGTGTTGTTATGCTTTATAGATTTATGTATTTTGAAATACATTTTTAATGCAAAAAATAAGATGACAAAAAAAGGTTGACCATTGCAGGAGAATGTTGAATGTGGCCGAATTTGCCAACCACAGTGCACAGGAGCATTACTTCGATAAAGATCTGACAGTGGAATGAACATTCAGGGCTGGATAGCCATGCACTTAAAACAGACGCACATTTTAGCAGCATGTTTCTGGTGTGCAAAGTGGGGCAGAACGCAGGCCCACCACATCCCAGTTGCTGGGACGGCCTGCACGTAATGAAGTACATGTGAAGTACGGCAGGAGGAGATAGGCTGAGAGGCGCGATGAAGAAGCCCATGCTGTTACTACAGCGACCGTCGTTAATATGATTCATCTCACGCTCCATAGAATTTCATTAGCCCATCACGTTCTCCGCCAGCAGCCTCCGCTGTGATTATCAGCATATTAGGTGCAGGAGAGGAGGATGAGGAGGAAAAAAAGCAAATAAGGCAAAACCTTGGTCGACAGAGGAGTGAGCATCACGATTAATGAGCTGCGGATGTATTTGGTATATTAAAATAGGTATTATGAAATGATCACATTTAAAAAATATGAACACCGCTCAAATATACACACTTTCAGTCACACTTAGGGCCAGCTGGTAGTGTAGATGTTCATCCTGTCACCTTGCACTGAAAGTACCTGGCTTTGAATCCCTTCTGCAGAACATATCTGTCGGAAAATTGTTTCATCTCTTCTCTTTTTGAAACCCTCAGATGAAACTGGAAAATTAACTGTTGAGATGAATTTGCGGAAGAATAAACTAATAAGTCCTGTTCGCAACACCTCAACACACATTTACCCTGACATTAGTTCATGCATCAGCTATTGGCGCCTCAAATAGCAATCTTTTAAAATCTCTTTTGTAGTGAGTTCAAAAGCTAGCACGCTCATGGTTATAAACATAAAATTATTTTATTTAAACAAAAAGGAAAAAAAATCTAATTGAACAAGCTGCTCTCCAGCTGACTCTTGTAGCTGAATTGTCTAGTTAAAGCCATAAAACATTCTCAGCCATGCATCTTTTGACACGTTCGACAAAGACATGTCACTGTGAGCTTGAACTCCTTCTTCATCTCAGCCTCTCTCACTAATACGAAAACGAGAACACAATGAAATGTGCCCTCTTTAGCACACATCAGAGGAACTGAATTCATTCTGAGTTTGCAGGCATCTGCAGGGATGGAAAGCAATAATCTAGCTGCACTTTGTATTCAGAAGTGTTCGATCGCTTTACATGTACATGTACTATGATGGATGAAAACTGAAATGCTCATTTGTTTGTTTAAAAGCAAGCTGAAAAAAAAAAAAAACTGCATAATTTATTTGCCTAGCAAAGGCACATACTCAAAGCTTTCACTTGACCCATTTAAGCATCTAGATATTTACTCAACCCAAGTTAGTGTGACTTACATAAATATAAACCTCCCTTGGGATGTGAGGTAGCACTGGTTATAAATCCATCAAGTTAACCACTAGGCCACCTGCTACCTTCAGGCAGAGGGCAGCAGATAGCATTGAGGCTGAGGACACTGACTTTTAACCTGTATTTACTAATTTAAACCCCAGGGGGTGCTGCCGTTATACCCTTAAGATGGGTATTTAACATGAAAATACAGTATCTAGTGAATGTATACATACCTACACTTAAAGTATGAACATTGCTATTATTCAAAGATTGTTATTATTACTGGATATTGTCCATTATGAAAACTGTGATCCTGATTCTATATCTGTTACACCTTGTTGGAAATAAATGTTAGACTTTACAGTTTGTTAGGGCTAAATAAAACATGTTTTGAACTTCATCAGCAGTACATGCATCCTAAATGTTAGCCCCTCATGTGGGATTTTAAAATATTATTGATATTATAATATTTTTGAGTTTCTGTGCAGATACAAATCTCCGTTGTATGTGGCTACACTCCTTTGCCATTTTCCTAGTTGTGGAAAAAGCCTAAATGAACCGTGGGCTGTGTTCCAGCTAAACAGTTAAAAAGAGTTCTGGTAATGCAGCACTTCTCACAAAAATTGTACTATACTGATGATGGCCGTTTACACAAACTGCCATGTTAAACGTGTCAAAAAGGTCATACCACAATATATATTTTTAAAGCTCTTCAAAGTAAAAGACTTTACTGCAAAAGAAAGAAAAACTGAAATAAATTAAAAACTGAATAAAAATCATATGATGAGAGACACAATAATAAAAAAAGTAAAACAAACAGCATGGAGGATGACATAGCTGCAGACAGAGAACAAAACAGGGATTAACTATTGATAAGGCCTCTGTTTTGCTGCCTTGGTTAGCTGAACATCAAAGCTTTCCCTGCAGAGAGGTACAGACTGAATAAGTCTCTAACAGAACATCTAGAGCCATAGCACCTCATAGACATGTGTGAAATACACTGCCAAAAGGACAAAATTAGTTATGGAAACTGAAAGGTGAGGGATGGTTCTCTCCTTTTTTAAAATCACTTTCAAAACTGGGAAATCTTGTGTATGTCAATGATTGGAAATGGCTTAATAGAAGGATGATCAGAACAAGTTTTATGGGAAACAATAAAAAATAATTCAAAGGTTGTATATTGTCTTCGTTTTCACACTATTGCACATTAAACGTATTTTAAAGAATAAAAATATGAATGATGTGTTTGACGGGCAAGGTATAACGGTAACAAAATGAAAGACACCCTGTAAGTTTTTTGTGTCTTAATCCCTTGAAGGGAAATGATATTTATCTCATGAGAAAAGCGCTGGACTGTTCAGAGAAAACAACCAGCTACATATACATATACATATATGTGTGTGATTGCCTTGTGAGGGAGCAGCATTCCATCTAGGGTGCACCCTGCCATTCACCCTGTACTTTTGGAGTAGGCTCTGGATCATGATCACCCTCCATTACACAGTAAGTTATTGACAACAGATTAATAAAGTAATGAATGTATGAATATGTGTTATACTGTATACACGATAAAATAATTACTAAAAATAATCTGCGATCCGGAAAAACCTAATATTTAAAAAATGAGCAAACAGGCACATTTAAAATAATGCAATTTCAATAACCCCTTATGCCACCAAATCTGCAAACTGTTGTCCTCCGTTTGTTGTACAAAGATTTGTCCAATTATATGTCATGATTTTAGCTCTATACTTTCACTGAACTGACTGCTAAAACAGACATTGTTAAACCAATAGTTTGTAAGAAGAGATCAAAGTTTTCTTTGTGTTTACTGCCCAGAAAAAGAAAAAAAAAATGAAATGAAAAGAAAAGAAAAAAAATCTTACTGATAATATGTTTTTTGATGTGACAGCACCTGTGGATGGGCTGTAATTTAACAGGAAAAATTCAATGATAATAATAAAAATAATGATTCTATTCAGGAGCCAAATCACTGCTGTTGAACTAGCGAACACTTGGGAGGGGGCGGTTGGCTTCCAGTTTTCATAGTAAATACTCATCCGTGGGTAGTATCTCTGCTTCTTACAATTACCCTTCACCTCACCAGCGTCATGCTGATCATAATAAAGGGAAGCCCAACATTAATCTCCAATCTTAGTCAGCATGCTCTCCTGCCAACCCATTTCCTGCTGTTAAAATACCCCACGTATGGAAACGCTGCTATGAATCGACTCCTAGATTTTTATTTTCTATTTTTCTTCTTTCTTTTTAGATCTTAAGCCTCTGGGGATTAAATACAGGCAAAACAAAGT
The DNA here is from genome assembly GCF_900964775.1 of Scleropages formosus. Lineage (NCBI taxonomy): Eukaryota > Metazoa > Chordata > Actinopteri > Osteoglossiformes > Osteoglossidae > Scleropages > Scleropages formosus. The sequence goes on from NC_041817.1 coordinate 20,193,120, forward strand.
CATTTCGCTTCTGCTTTTGAGGTCTTGTATTTCTTCAGAAAGCAAGAGGGCTATTGACTCCCCCCAAAGGTTCTTGACAGCCTCTATAATATAAGATGTGCTTTTCCTCATCGAGTCAGAGTTGACGGTTTAGCTGGCACTGTGACTTCCTTTGTTTCCATCGCTCCTGAAGGTGCCAATGATCCCTTTTAATTACTCTGGAAATGAATCACAACAGATATGCTTAACGGTTTAGACCCTCAGATTAAGCCATCTGGAAAATATTTTTAACACCCGCCTACAGTCGTCTAATCTTTCATTAGTCATTACTTGGTTTTGAGGATACGTAAGGGATTGCACATTTAACCTGCAAAAGATTGCAGCCTGATTCAGAAATCATCATTATTATTATTTTTATTATTATTATTATTATTATTATTATTATTATAGTTGTTAAGATGTTTTTTAGGTTTTTGTGTGTTTTTCAAGACTATTTCAGGCTATTACTCTCATATCAGAAGTCTCAACTGGTTTCTTCTTTTTTATTTTAACTAGGGAAAATCCCAGCTCAAACCAGTTCTCTGCTGATGCCCTAACAGTTTCATAAATTTCTACTACACCGTCTGTCTGGATCACCTTTATATAATGTGTGGAGCCGAAAAACTGTGACATCGAAAAAACTAATTGCTTTAACAACTGGATGTCTGTATCTAAAGCTCTTTGTTTATTTTTAAAAGGCATGTTCGTGCACAATGAGTTGTTTGTGGCTTTGGTGGAAATAACAGTAAGTGTGAAAGAGTAAACATATCTGAATCTAACACACTGCTTCCACGTTGCTTGGAATTAGGAAAGCCCAAAAGCAAGTGTCCATTAATATGTATTTTACTTAATTTTGAATGTAGAGGGTTTGACCATAAACTTGACCATAAAGAGGTGAAAGAGGGGTGTGGTGGTCCAGCGGGTTTGGATCATGCCTCCTCTCTGGTTGGTTTGGGGTTCAAGTCTTCCTTGGGGTGCCTTGTGATAGACTGGTGTTCTATCCTGGGTGTATGCCCTGTGTGGCTGGGTTAGGCTCTGGTTTGCTGCGACCCTGCTTGGGACAACTGGTTTCAGACTCTCTGTGTTGAGAGGTCAAAAACCCTTTCAACCCTAGGATTTAGCTAGAAAGTCTTTACTACCAAACAGTTAAAAAGTAGAATCAAACATCAACTCTTCAAAGCACTAGCATGGTATTCCAGCTTCCAGCTAAATCAGCATTTACTTTGCTTCTCAGTTAAATCCATATTCTTATTCATATTCAAGTATGTCTAGTCTGCTTTCAGTTAGCCAAGTGGCATCTTTGTCACTGTGGATTTTGCCTTGAAATTGCCTGAAGCAATGGCCTTAAGTGTTGCTGCTTCTTTTACTTAAAGCACAGCATATTACAATGTTGCTGTAAATCTGTGCCCATGTACAATCTCAGCACTAACTTAATTGGGGATTAAGAAGTATTTCCTGTTTAAAGGTTTTCAGCCTATTATATCCGTACAGTACTGCACAGAATTTGGCTGTGCAATCCCCCCAGATGCTTCAGTATATTCATTGGCAATCCAAATGCTTTTTTTATGATTTTGTTTTGTTCTTTAAGAAAACCCATCACTTGATCTCACAGTACATCTATCCTCTAATTATATGAAAGCTTTAACATTTCATTCTGAAAATACTTTGTTTGACACAGGTGGTCCTCAAATTACATAAAAATGCAACCGATGACCACCCAGACTTATGATGGCAACACCATTAACCTTATCATATTATTTTTGAGTCCTGACATTTGTATACAATGCACAATACACAATCCTGACATCATGATGTACAACAATGACCCCTCCATCTACTGTAAAATAACATCAGTTGGATTCACTGCTGCATGGCACCCATATGTGCAATTGTTTGCATCTCAGTCAGTGTTTGCATGTGTAGCAGCCTTTTTTTTCCAAAAACTTTTCATTTGCAATTCCGTTCAAGCTACTTTTTAAGAAAATTGCTTGCAAGTGAAAAAGTGAGTGCTCTGGTGATGCTTCTTCTTCTTCTTCTTCTTCTTCTTCTTCTTCTTCTTATTATTATTATTGTTATTATTATTATTATTATTATTATTATTATTACTGTTGTTGTTGCTTTGTTGTAATATTGGCATTAACATGAAAAATGTGTCAAATTAGTGAAAACAGATGACAATTAATATAATTATTCGTGGACAAAAATTGTTTATATTTATACCTTTATTTTTAATATTATAAAAGGGGATTTTTGATGGGGTTGTTGGAATGGAATCCCATTGTAAATAAAAGACACCACTACCTACCTTTAGTAATTTATTCTTTTAGCTAGCACTTTTTCCAAGGTGACTCAGAGTGTTACATTACTTTCAATTGTTTCAAGGTTAGTGCTTTGGTTACTATCAAGGGTACTACAGAACGAGGTAGGATTTCAACCTGGATCCCTTAAGTGCATTGTGGTGGTTCTAAACACTGTGTAAAGCTGTTGTACAGAACAGAACATGGACTACAGTCTTGTCTCTGTGCTTTTATCTTGCTATACAGGAGATCAGGTTCTTTAAAAAACGCAACTTTTTTTTGCTATCATCTTTCATATGTTCTCAAATTTCAGTTTTATTTTCGAGGTCCTTGCGAAAAAATGTGTGAAACAGTGTGAAATTCCAAGAAAGATAGGAAAACAAATATGCATATGTGGGCGTGTGAAATTTTGATGCACCTACAGAGCTTATTCTGTGTATGTGTTGACTACCTGGAACATGCAGCCGTGAAAAATATTCGTAAAATGTTTGCATAATGTCCACTGTGTCCCTGTTACCGTAATTACAAAATATGAATAATAACATAGTTAGACATTCCTTTGTTGAATACGGTTTGAGACATATACCAACACAAAGGCCCTACACCTATATTTTAATTTAATATTCTCTTCTACAGTATTTACCACAGATTCTGCAAATTCAGGTGCCAGCACTGACATACACCCTACAAGCTCCTTTGTGCTCTTGAAATGGCTCACATGGACAAGTAGAACAGCTGAGCCTGAATTGGTACTGATCTGTGCTATTTCTGAGGATGACATTTCCCTCTTCTTTAATTGTCATACATTATATCACCTTCCAGCAACATTCTAAAATGGGTACTTTCTTATTTTCACTAGATAGATAGATAGATAGATAGATAGATAGATAGATAGATAGATAGTAAAAGAAAAATTTTAATTTCTGTTGGTCTGCACCTTTAAATATTCATAATGAGTGTGTCGATGCTTAATCTTCACATCAACACCAGCTGGGAGATTTCTCTGCAAGCTAGAAGAGAGTATTTCATCCACAGTCCGGGATCCCAAAGGGCAGTTAAAGGATAGCTGTGAAGCATTAATCGCATAAACCAATACAATTTTCATCAATTATTGATATCCCCCTGGATCATTAATACCAAGTGCATTTTTAAAGCTTTCCGATCCCCCTGGCAGCTTCCAGTTTTGTTTTCTACAAACAGTTTTGGAGAGGATAGGCAGGGAAACTGTGAACAGAGGGGAATGGTTCAGAGCCTAAGGCTAAGAGCTGGAACCAATCAGACATGAGTTAAGGTCAGGGTTAGCTACCCACTTCTGACCACTGAGCTCCTTCCCTTTTAAAGAATGACAACAAAGAAATGTTTTCAAATGGAAGGTTTTAAAAAAGACATGGACTTATATCACTCTAAGTTATATTTATTTATACAGCATGAACATGGAGACTTCAGAGGATGATAGTATTTATTTTCAATATTTCATCTACCAGAGATGTTTTCAACCCTTGAGCAGTATGCCCAGTGCAAAAAAAAAAAAAAAAAATCATTAATTCATACTAAAGCAAGGTTCTTAGGCTACACAGTCCCGAGGAGTCTGTATGTCTGTATGTGAATGTATGGTACTGTACTTCAAAAAATAAATTATTTAAAAATTAAATTTGTTTCTGATGTAATGCTTGTATCCAATGCAACTTACCATTTCTGGCCCATTTATCTAAATGAATAAATGTAAATTTAGAGAGCTGAGTGTTTTTACTGGAACAATTCAGGTTAAGTACCTTGATCAAGGGTACTACAGGAGGAGCCTGGATGGGACTTAAAGCAGAGGCTGTCAGTTTACAAGTCCATGTCCTTGACCAGCGACCCTCATTCTAACCCTCGGGTTACAAGTCAAAAGTTCTTAAATGCTACAAGTACCCGTAGCCCTTACATTATCGTACCAGTATGAATTGTGAGATAACACCAAAGCAATTGGTGGTGCAATTGTATGTCATGTTAGATGTGAACTTAGTTTGTTTGAGGTAATAGACTCGCACATGGCTTGTCTCTTGGCTGTGGTGTAAAAGATATCAAAGACAGCAGAAGCCACAGAAGTAGAGGAATTGTGCTTGGTATTTAAAATAAATAAATAAATAAATAAATAAAAACAGACTGAAACCCTGTTAGGAATCTCTAGGGCTGTCAGTAAAAAGTCCTTCACCAGAAATAATTTGAGGTGTCACTTACATGTGTTCAAGCTACATGTGCAAAAACAGATACTGTTTAATGCTTTTCAGGCCTGATCATTTCTAGACATTTGCTAGTTATCCTGTCCGTACCATTATATAATGCAACATCAAGTTTGTCCACAGATGATGATTCAAAGGGTAATGTATGGTAATTTTTTTTTTTTTTTTTCTTTTATAAAAGTCACATTCACGATTCTGGAAAGCCTCAGATGTAAGCGATCAGAAATCTTAGCTCATCCACTGCCCGTGCAGGAATAGGTACCTGAATTGTCTATAGCCTTCCCCCCCAGGCAGTCAACGGCCCCACCTGGCTCTGACTGCAGCATTCACTCTGCAGGGAGATGAGAGATGCACACAGCCGGATCCTTGCCGATGGATGGTGAAGGCTCTCCAGAATCTCAATACCAACTCAAACTGTCTGATATCCAAAGAGCTGGAGAGAGGTGCCCGGTAATCCGTCTCTCTCCACAGCATCCACGCTAACCTGTGGAATCCGACATCTTTCCAGGCAGAGGGATAGCCACCTGCTCCGATAAATCTTTAATAGGAACTGTGAGGAATTTTCTTTTCAGAGCTAAGTTGTCCTCAGCAAAAGGTAGAATTTTATTCCCTGACTAAGCTGTCACTTGTCAGTTTAACAAACCACAAATCCCTCAATACACAAGTGAATAACTTTTTTTATGGTGGCAAGAAATGTTTGCAAACCTCCTGTTTTCCACTTGAATATCATTAGGAGAGATGGTTCACAATACATTTTAAGTGTTATGTGAATGCCTCTTTTGACATTAAAAAGCTATAAAGATGCAAAAACTGACTTGAAAAGAGAGAATCAAATTAGACTGAGTTTATTGTTCTATAGATTTTGCTGATAATAGGTATATAAACATGAAGTTACTTCAACACATTTTATACCTGTTTACAGTTTTCTTACACCTGTATTTCATAGCAGTAAAAGAAGCACTTGACAATCCAAAATTCATGGGGAATTTTAATTATTCACCACATACTCTGGCTTTTATATGTCTGTTTTGCATCCAAGGTAAGTGTTTCTTGAACTTGGAATTGACGTTCAGCCGGTTTTGCTTTTGACACCACTTCCATTATACATGTTGAATATTTTAACAGCCACAACTCAGTGTTAAGCTCCCAGGGTTGAGCTATGCACACAATGAAGTTATTTCAAGGAGTTTGTAGCTCTTATCATGATGCGATACAGAACAATTCACAGAGGAAACGGGATACTATGGTAGCATTCTCTTTTGTGGTAATCGGATAATGCAGGAGAAGAACGATTATTTCAGTTGTGGGGCTTCATGACGTAGCTTAATATTTTAACCTGAAGTGACTATGAAGTGGCTTTTAGAACAACAACAACAACAACAATAATAATAATAATAATAATAATAATAATAATAATAATAATAGCTTGATGTCACAAGCAATGGTTTTGCTTTTTTATTTTTATTTCTTCATTTTTTTTAAAAAAAACAACATAACATTTTATTCCAGTAGGAACTGATGCTGCATAGGATTTTATGCAAATTTTTATTCATTTTCCGCCTCCACAGCAAGTCCATAAGTATGAAATATTTCAGGGTCAGGAGACATCGCCCCAGTCAGTTTCCTGAGTTGAATGAGATGTGCTGCACATGATCCTTTTTTTTTGCTTTTTTTAAATATGTTTTAAATCTGGATTTTGTGAAGCTCAGTGCGCACAGTTCACTATTGTAGTATTCACCAACCAAATAGAGGCCTTGCAAGTGTATTGTTAAACATTAGCACTTTGATAAGGCATTATTAATTTCAGTCTGCTGGGACTGAGCGGTTCATTCATGTCCACTTTGGTTCCTGTCCACAGGATGTACTGGCAATTAACAACCAATTTACACTAATGTAACAATATACAAAGTGTTACAAAAAAAGGCATCCCAAAGCACAAAGCAAAGCTATGGCTAATATAATGGCAAGGGAGACTTCCTCAGAAAAGAAAGCTATTTCTGTATACACCTTCCATCAAGGCTTGACTGTGGAAGTGCTGTAGCTTTAAACCGTAATTATGCTAAAACTGTGATATAAAATTAATAATGTGTTTTAAAAAAGCCAAATCTTGCCAATGATGACACGTTCAGCACTGTGACAGAACAGACCTTGGCAAGTGAAAGCAGACCGTTTTGAAATATTAAGAGCTGCTTGTCATACAAACTACTCAACATGCCCCAGATTCTTCAAAATACAGATGTGGTAGAGGAATACGCTTTTCTTTTGGCATCTAATGGTGTAGCCCCTGGGGGAAAAGCAAAAACGCATTGATCAAATGACAGGCTGATAATGCCGTTTTGCTTTCCAGAAGCATTTCCGTTTTAAGTATCATGGATGCTGGTTTTGAAGGAAAGGAAAAGAATACACATTACAAACAAAACACACCACTGGGATAAATCACCCCAATGTGATGTTTTGAGGAAAGCATCGCAGGAACAAACAGCACTGTTTAATGACAAAGAGAAACTCATTCATTGTGTCAGTGATGCTCTGAGGCTTAATGCTCAAAGTAATAATACTGTAAAAAAAGCAAAGCCAACTATAAGAAATAATAAAGCAGGGTGTAAATTGCAATTTCTGGAACTGGAGGGAAAACAGTCTGCTTCCTGCCATAGTTTTGTACTTCACTCACAAAGGGAACTTTAATACAAAATAAACAATAATACAAACAGCACATATGTTGTACAGAAATAGCAACGTGCTGGTGCAGTAGGTAACACTGGTGCCTCAGAGCTCCTGAACATCGGGGCACCAGGCAGCATACTGGTCAAAGACACTGCCTTTGGACCAGAAGGAACCAGATGTAATTCGCACTTCTTGCTGTAATACCCTTGAGCAACGCTCTTAAATTAAAAAAGTTTCCATAAAAACTATAGAGCTCTATTAACAGGTCAGTTGTTTTGAAGATGACCATCCCCTGTATGAATGAAAAGGTTTGTATCTGTGTTTGGTTCCCTCTCCACATTTTCTCCCTATGTTCATGTGTGTTTCCTTCCTGACTCTAAAAACATGTGGAAGAAGGCAGTAGTAAACAGTTTCATGCTCAGCTTTACCTTGAGTGTCATGAAGGTGGTTGTAATGAGTTTATTTCAGCTTACCCTCCTAGGTCTCTTACCCTTACCTACCCAAGTGTACAAAGATAGGCAACCTGGGCAACACCTGGATGGGAAAAACTCGTTAGAAGAGTGAAAGTAAAGCAACTCACAACTGTCCAACATATCTGAGAACTGCTGCAGATGAGCTGGTGAGTCTGGGGTTCCAGTCCCACTTGGGGTTCCTTGCGACAGACTTGAGTCCCATCCTGGGTGTGTCCCCTCCCCCTCCAGTCTTATGCCCTGTGTTCCCGGGTTAGGCGCCTGCTCCCCGCGACCCCGCATGGGACAAGCAGTTTCAGACTCTGTGTGTTTGTGTGTGTGTGAGAGAGAGCTAGGATAATATGGCATCTCATTTTCTCATCAAATTTGTTCACCAAATACCTTGTGGAAAAAATGTAGTGCTCAGCAAGTGTACTCAAAGTTTTGACTGATACTTACATTCATAAGGTGACTAAGCCAAAAAAACTTTCCTCCAAAAACTTTTGATTCAGCCTCAGTAAATTCCCACATAATGGCAGAAATCTTCCGTAAGACCTGGACCATGGGAGTTAGGAGAGCAAAAGGATGTTGTTGAGGTCATTTTAGAGGGAGGCAGTGAGGGCAATCATGGAAGCTGCAATGTCCAGCTGTCAGAATGGGCGCTGCCCTGGGACTGTCTGGGAAGTGTACCCCCCGGCTGGCTGGAGACAGGGATGTCCACTCAAGAAGGAGGCACAGGGCCTGCCCTTTAGCGGGCCACTTCCGCAGAATTGTAGTAAATTCAGTGAGTCGAATTGATCAACCCCCCACCCCCGTCCGCCCACACACGCGCACACACACACACACACACACACACACACACACACAGGAGAGTAAGCCTTAGGAGACCACCTCCAGCCTCTGAGTCACGGTGATGATAATTGAAAATGCATTGAATGACGCTCTGCACTTGAACCATCCAGCCATGCGTATCAGCTCTGTGAGGCCCAACATGTCCCTGGCTTGTCCCGAGATCTGATCCGGATTGTAAGGGATGTAAAGAAAGTGCTTGTCTGCCAGGTTAATCTCCTAAATAACGACAGCCGAGGGTGCTAGACCTCCCAAATAAACAGGGACTTTTGTAGAGATAATTGGGCACCCTGCTGCCAGCTCTCTGCCAGGGCACCGCAGCACCCATGCCTGACTCCTTTAAGCTGGTTCCGCTGTGTGACAGGAAGGAGAGGCTTGGACAGAGTAAGTGAAGTTGCCGCATTGGAGGAGTGTTTCGACCAACCGCTAATGGTTAACCAAGGGAATGGGCTTTTTTGCCCTGGGACAGGAACTGTTCGTATGAGCTGAGCATCTGACTGTGCTATGTCACTTCCCACCTGGCCTGGGATCTGGTGGGGGGCGGGGGCTTGCCTGAGTTCACAACATCCCCCTGCACTGTAAAGCACTCCCAGCGTTCATAAATTGAAGTATTCCAGTCTAAAGAGGATATGGTTACTGGCAGTTTTGGAACTTTTTTCTTTCTGTTTTCATTATTTTCCATTTGTTCATGTTGGTGATGCTCATTTCTTAGAGTACAAACTGTACATCCATTAAAGTATTATTTTTAGACTGTAGCAACTTAAGGATAGAAATCATACAATTTTTCTTGTTTCTTAACTACTTCACTGTATACATCTCCTTGATATATTGGAAAAGTGTAATAGTGTCTGACTATGTAATGTAATGGATGTTGTAATTATGTTACATGAATTGGCAATATTTTCTTGTTAGGAAGACATGTGTTAGGCAGCAAACGATAAAGTGACATCTATATCATGGATTGTGTTGCAACTCACTATGAGGAGAGCTGGGATGGCACACTGCATCTAAGACTCTTTGACCAAAGAGAAATACGTATAATTCCATAAAGCAAAAAATTATAAAACAGCAGTGTAGTCAGCAATTTGAAGAACTACTGCAAATGCTATGATCCTATGTGAAATCTTCTAATTTCTCTGGATGGAATTCTATTTATTGTTTCAGTGTTCTGCTTTCTTTATTCCACTGTCCTGATATAATCTTACCGAGTTGTCCAATCACTTTTTCAGCTCTTTAGGATTTACCTCTGATAAAAATAGAGGAAAGTTGCAAAATGGAGTGGATATATCTTTTTTCTTTAATCTTAAAAAGTTATTATTATTATTATTATTATTATTATTGTTGTTGTTGTTGTTGTGGTGGTGGCCCATTTGGCCACTTTGTTTGTTTACTCGTTGTTTAACAATAAACAGTGAAATTACCTGCATCCATTTGTTCCTTCATTGCTCCATTTTTGCATTTGGACCCTTGAGAACTTATTTATCTCTCTCAGTCAATTTAAGTCTGTTGATTGTACAGTGCATAAATATACCGTATTATTGCAATATGTGAACTAAAATATATTCCACAGAGAACCTTTACTTTTAACCCTCCATGTGAACATTTCCAATGAAGTGAAGCCTAGTGAGAATTGAAACTTCAATTCAAATTCAATTTCTCTTTCTTATCCATTCATAGGGAAAATGACCTCAAGATGTAAAACACAAATATCCGCTTATTGAACACACTAAGCGTCTAAATGTTGTTTTGACATTTTTAAAAACAAACTCAGGAATGCAAGTTCTTGTGAATACAATAATGCTGACAAGATCATATTTGTGCTGGAGTGCTTACATTTTCTATGCATCAAAACCTTTTTGGCAAGTATGTGCGGAATATTGGTGAGATGGAGATGTCATCTCCAAACTCGACAATTTCCTCCCAGCACCAAGATTGGTTTCCGAAGATTTATTCGGAGAATGTTTTCCTCTTCCTCACTTTTTCCTCACTTTTGATTTGCTTGCTCAGTATTAAAAAGTGTGCTTCAGCATATCGTTTTTTGGAGATTAGTTAAAGTCCCCATTGACCAATTCTGTTTGTAGCTTAATCCTCGGGATATGCTCCAATAAAACTGGACCAATTTGCAAGTTTTATCTTTCATAAATATGCTTGCTTTTACTTGATTGTTATCAGGCTTAATGACATCCTCCACACTAGGCATCTGAACACATAAAATTGATAATCACCAGTTTCATTAAATGTTACATATTTATTCACATTTTCACATTTGCATTTTGTGCATGTGGTGTATCTGATACAATCTGGATGGCAACAAGAAATGTATGCATGAGACTATAATAAAGAGCCAAACATGTACACTAACGTTCAAAAGTTTGGAATCTCCCGGAAAGGTTGCTTGCTGTTTTTGATAAAGACTGATGCTTTAATTAGTCAATGTAGCATTAAACTGATCAGAAAATATTGTAAATATGCAACAAAGGATGCTCTATTTGCAAAAATTATAGCTTTGGAGACCTTTAGCTTTATAGCTGTTAATTTCTGAAGATATTCAGAGGAAATATCAACCCACGAAATCTGTAGTTCTTCTCAGAGGTGTGACTGGCTTCCAGAGCATTTTTCTCTGACCTTATGGTAAATCTCTTCCCACAAGTACTCAATAAGGTTGAGATCTGGAGATTGTGCCAGTCAGTCCAGCAAAGACAGTACTTCATCTTCCGATTTTTTACCAAACAGGGATTTCATGGCTGAGAAGTACACTTCAGATCACTGTCCTGCTGAATGACTAAATTTTCACAAGTCAAGCACTTAATAAAAAAGTATCACTTCTTTCAACAACATGAACATTTCTGTGTGATTCCAAACTTTTGAATGCTATTGTAAGAAATGCAGAAGTCAGGAGTTCACACACACCCATACACACGTATACACACACACACACACACACACACACACACACACACACACACAATCAAGTGGTATAATTTCAGGTAAAAAGGTCAATAGACCATACTTTTCAAAATAAAATATAGAACTTATCATAATGACTAGGAATGAGGATGGTTAAAAGGTGCAACATGACATTAGGTGATGATGCACATTTTGTAGTTGCTTTATGAAGTTATTAAGGGCTGCCAATTTTGGAAAACAACATGAAAAAATACAAAGCTGTCAAGGACACCACCCAAGGGTTAATTTCTAATTATGTGTAATTGTGAGGACTTAACTAGAATGTTAAAGCAGAATCTGTTCATTTCTCAGAAACAAATTTTGAGGTTTTCAAGCAACATCGTTACGTGCGTGAACCAAAGCTCCAGCCGAACTGTTGGCTGGAAATTCCATTCAAAGGTCTAGACTGGCTGTTTAGGATTGGAGTGGATGATGCAGCACACCTATAGTTAAAGGGCCTAATTATGGAAGTAATATCCTTTGTAAGACTCAGTTAAAGGCCGCAGCTCTTACTTAGAATGTGACAGAGTGGCTGTTCAAAAGGTAAGGTGAGGGACTGTACAAGCTTACACAGATAATACAAGCGCTGGTGGAATTCAATCTTTGGTACCTTTCTTGCTGACATTTACTTTTTAATAGGTATGTCTTTGTAAGAGTTAAATTTTCAAACACACTGCGAAGGTATATACTTTACACCCATGTACGCCTTTGTCAAAGCTTATATGGAAAATTGCAATGTATGGAATACAAGTCATGAACTCAGCAGATTAGCAAAACTGAGCATACATACATACATACATACATACATACATACATACATACATACATACATACATACATAGTGTCTGAAACCACTTGACCCGAACCGGAGGATAACCCTGGGGAGGGGACATACCCAGGATGGGACACCAGTCCGTCGCAAGGCACCCCAAGCAGGACTCGAACCCCAGACCCACCAGAGAGCAGGCCCTGGCCAAACCCACTGCACCCCCCCCCAAACTGAGCATAGTTTATGAAAACCGCAGAACACACCATGACAAATCATTTCAAGCCATCCAGTGCATACAATGCAACCCAAAGGTTTTGACTATGTTATGTCCACTGAGAGGTCCATCTTGTTTTTGCCCTTTTGGTTTTCCTGCCCTGGACTTGGAATGAGTAGGACACCAGTCCATCATCATTAACTCATGAGTGTGATTTGCTGGAGAACCAGAAAGGTGGGATTTCCTGTACTTAAAAGGCACTTCTTGGCACACTGCTTCTGAGCTTCCTCTTAGAAAATCTGTTCCTTGCAGTACCTTTGCTAGCACACACACACACACACATTTTCAGAACCGCTTGTCCCTTACAGGGTCACGGGGAACCAGAGCCTACCCGGCAACACAGGGCGTAAGGCCGGAGGGGGAAGGGGACACACCCAGGACGGGACGCCAGTCCGTTGCAAGGCACCCCAAGCAGGACTTGAACCCCAGACCCACCGGAGAGCAGAACTGCGGTCCAACCCACTGCGCCACTGCGCCACCGCCCCCCCCCCTTTGCTAGTATGCTTTCCTTATTATCCTTGGATGTAGTATGTTTTGAGACTTTGCATATTTGTTTGTTTATTTTTTATAATGCCTACTCTCCTGTTTGTTTGTTGTTTGCATGTTTTTTTTTCTTCTTCTTCTTTTCTTTAGATAGTATGAGCATAATGCAGTTAAGTGGACAAAAACTTTATTTTTGATTTTGACCACTTTTGTTTTATGGACTTTCAATTAAGAAGCTGGCTGCTTAAAGGATGAGGTGAGTTAGGCTTTTTTTTCTTATTATTTATTTATTTTTCTTTTATAAGTTCATATGGATTTCTGGTAAATTTTGCAAAATTTTTTTTATCTTTTATGTACTTTTATTATTGTCTTTCTTTCAAAGTAACATTTAACACTCACCCCTGCTTGATGGACACTACTTGTTCTATCTCTTTATAGCAAATTACTTGTTATAAACTTTGTTACACTCCATCACACCCCTAGTTGGCCTTAGTGTCTTAACTAGTTATTCCAACATCAAAAAATGTAAGCATACAGTATTCAAGACAATAACTCCAACCTTTCTGAAGCAGATCAAAGGTTTCACACTTTTATCATCATAATACTTTGCTGTCATGATGAAGGCAAACACAACATTACATTTATTTATTTAGCACACACTTTTCTCCAAAGAGACTTCCAATGGATACCATGTAGAGTTATCAGCCCACACACCTTATTCACCGCAGTGACTTACACTGCTAGATACACTACTTACAGTGGGTCACTAATCCATACATCAGTGGAACACACTCTCTCTGTCACTCACACACTACTTACTTACGCCTACTACCCCTTTTGGGGCATAGGCCGTCAACAAGGGCTCTCCAGGCATCTCTGTCCTAGGCCAGTTTTTCCAGGTTTCCCCAAGTGTGGTCCATCCTCTTGGTTTCTGTATCCAGGTGGTGTCACCATGTGTTTTTTCGCCAGCCTCGCTTCTTCTTGCCTTCGAGGTTCCACGTGAGGGCTATTCTTGTAGTGTTTGAAGCTGGCTTTCACAGCGTATGGCCGATCCATCGCCAGCGTCTTTGCAGGATATCATCTTCTACTGGTTGTTGTCCTGATCTCTGCCATACCTCTTGGTTGCTGATGATCACGGGCCAGTGGATCCTGAGAATCTGTCGCAAACAGTTGCTGATGAATGTCTGTATCTTTTTTGTGGTGGTGACGGTGGTCCTCCAGGTCTCTGCTCCGTAAAGTAGGACTGACTTTACGTTGGAGTTGAAGATTCGGGTCTTGGACTCACACACTACAAGGGAACGTAAAGAGCATGTCTTTGAACTGTGGGAGGAAACCCACACAAACATGGGGAGAACATGCAAACTTCACACAGACTGAATGGGCATCAAACCCATGTCCTCTCACACCACACAGGTGCTGTGAGACAGCAGAGCTACTTGCTGTGCCACCGTGCCACCCATATGGTATAACATAGAGTAGTTACAAATAAACAGAGAATGCTTGTTGTGGTCAAGTGAGTCAAGGGTAACTGATGTTAACCATCTGAACTGGCACCACTATCTGTGCAGAGTGTTGTGGTGGTTGTTATTAAAGCTGTTCAATAATATGACCATTTTCTTCAGTGGTATTCCCTCATAGACAGTCAATTGATGAAATTTCACTTGGATTCATATGGTGATTTTCAGGATCGCGTTCTTCTCTCAGGTAAAAAGTATACACATTTTAGTATATTTCAGTGATATGACTTTTTTATTGTATCAGTTTAAAATTCAGGAGTTCAGAGGACTTTTTAAACCCCCTGGGAAGTATAAATGACATATATTGATAATAATATATGAGAGTTTGTTAGCATATTTCTTTATCCACAAACATAAGTATATGTTTGGCAAATGCATTTTTCATGAAATTTCCACTTTTCAAAGAACCGGTTGTTTGTTTTTTTTTTCATAATAAAGGCACAAATTTCACATAAGGCCTTTATTTTAAAAGTTAAACAAACACTAAAAAAATCTAACTAAAAATCTATTCCAGCATACCCCACATGTTCCTTTCACTCTCTTATAAAAGAAACAGTCATTCTCTTTTTATCTGTTTCTCTAACTTTATCATAAATGCAGACAGTAATTGTATTTTAAAATCTTATAATATGATTTGTCTGATTTAGCCTCATTTTGTTCCAATCCCTTCCCTAACCTTGATAATCACTTCAAATATGAAGATTATCTCCCTCTATCAGATTGAAATGAACTCAGAGACATAAAACTTGCAAATCCTCTCAGCAAAACACTATTCTAAACATTTCCATGCTGAAATGAACCTGATCAAAAAGAGCATTCTCATCTCCAGAGCATACAGTATTGCTTTGTTTCATTGTTTGTTGACTAAATGCAATTTATTGCCGTTTATAGAGTACATGTAAATCAATTCACAGCTTGCACTGCTGTCATGTCTTGACAAGTGCTCAATAATGTTTGATTACATATCTTCTTGTGTTACATGAAGCATTTTGAGACCTATATATTGTAATAACTACTGGGGAGCATGGCAGGTTCAGCCAGCGCCCCCTGTGTGGTGGGTCTGAGGTTCGAACCCTGCTTGGGGTGCTTTGTGGTGGACTGGCGTCCCGTCCTGGGTGTGTCGGCTTTTGATGATGGATGGATATTATAATAACTTGGTCTTTGGTGTCTGGTTACACTGCAAGTGATGAGTGGATGAGGGGGGCACTGTGGCGCAGTGGGTTGGACCACGGTCCTGCTCTCCGGGGGGTCTGGGGTTCGAGTCCCGCTTGGGGTGCCTTGCGACGGACTGGCGTCCCGTCCTGGGTGTGTCCCTTATGCCCTGTGTTACCGGGTAGGCTCTGGTTCCCCGCAACCCCGTATGGGATAAGCGGTTCTGAAAATGTGCATGTGATGAGCGATGTGGAAAACGCCTACTAGCCTAGTGAAATGTTCTAAACTTTGACAGCATGTAGATTATCAAAAAAAAAAAAAAATTTCCTCTGCCTACTTTATGACTGTTGATATAATTCAGTTAGATAATGTTGTGGGCTAAATAAGTGCCCAACCACCACATTCTGTTAAATGTATTTTTCTTTAACATTATGTTCCCTTATAAACTGAACAACCAATAATTTCTTATCTATGAAGAAAACAAGAACTAGTAGTGGTCCCAAGCACAAATAAGTTAAATGTTTTGTTATCTGAAAAAAAAAAAAAAAAAAAAAGAAAAAAAAGCCTTTTCTTAGTTTTGCTGGAGAAGGGAGGTAGGATGTTTGGAGCAACTGTGTTAATTATAAGAAACATATTTTCAATGTATATTATGGCCAAAGAAGATTCCTCATGAACAGTTTTTTGAGAAGCTTAAGGTTTGAAGACCGTGTGTGTGTGTGTGTGTGTGTGTGTAAGCTCAAACTTATTTTAGTTGTTAAATACACTTTTTGTACTTATGCAATTATATTAGTAAGATTTGGCATATGTCCAACATGTTTGTTATTCCTTCATTCAAGACACAAATGTAAACCTGACATTTTTGATGTTTGTATAACTAGTTAAGCAGTGTTGTCTGAATGGGAAGAGAAGCAAAGCATTAGCATTAGAGTTCAGAGCATGTATTGACTGAAAATGTGAAAATTTCTATGTTATGTTTACCTTGCAAATAAAGCCCGTTCCATTCATTTCATATGGCAAGTGCATGTATAATTTTGGTGCTGGTATGTGTTTTGTTTATGTTGTATGGATGACGACAATTGTATTTTATTTTAATTTGTTGAGTTTTGTCCTGCTCTAGTTTGCCTGTGAATAGACTGCTGCTTTATTTCATTAATAGCATTAGAATAAAGACCACAATTATAGTTTTGTGTCCTGACTGAGCTATTACAGCAGTCTAAATTTCTTTACTGAAATATATGAATCATATAATTTAATAATTATTTCAGAATTATCAATATCTGTTCAAGAACTGTTACTACATGGGTGATGGGTGGTGTAATAGATAGAGCTGTTGCCTTTGGATTTAAAAGACTGGGTTAAATCCCTCTTTTGGCTGTAGTACCCCTGAGCAAGGAATTTACAGTAATTGCTCTAGTAAAAATTGCCATACTTTAGAAACATAAATAATTGTAATTCACTTAGGAAAAAGTACAAAAAAATATGAATTGTACAAATGCCCACATATTTTATGAACTACGAATCCCAAGGTCCCAGTCTGTATTCTTTAAGAATATTTCTATACATTTTCTTTTGGTAGTCTTTTAGAGGTAAATTGCACTATGCTACCATTAGCTAGTGCACACCAAGATGGGCAAAACACCTCAGTGTTATTTGTGTTCTGGAGCTGGGCGCAAGATGAGACTGTCAGTGATGCTGTAGGATTCAGCACAAAATAATGTAATTTCTGGAAATTAATTACTTTTATGCAGTGACAGGATAGCCCTAACTCTTCATTGACCTGAGGATGAATGAAAAAAAGAGTCACAAGCAAAGAAAAATGAGGCAATGGAGAATAGCAGGTATACAGCCCAGCAATAATAGAATTTAGTGTCATTTTCGTAGAGCATTCTGGAGATCTCTGGAGAGGACATCTGAGGAGGAAAAATACAAGACCAACACACCCTTCAGTCCCTTGAGTTTGAACAGAGTCCATTGTTTATTAAATCCACATATTTTGAAACTGTATAAAATGTAATAAACAGTGACATTTTTAGGCCATGTTTGAATACAAGCTTAATTTTAACTTACATCTGATCAGATAGGAATATTTGACACAATCAAAGCGGCACTGAAAAAAACAGTGTTATGCTGGATGACAGAAAAACTGTCATTTTGCACCACTTTTTCTTGTACTGTTAAAAGCTCAGGAAAAAAAAAAAAAAAAAAAAACAAAAGCTGGTGGACAGAGAAAAAGACAATCGAAGATAAATCTTTATAAATGTCTGTATAGAAGAGCATTAAAATCACATGAGCACAAGTCAACAAAAATTTTGCTGCTCACAATAATACGTATTATGGCATGTCTTACTTCAGCTTCCTCCTCAATCCTGCACATAGCTGTTGAGTTACATGATGTTCCCACAGTACCAAAGACCTGGATCTTGTGCTTTGTGAGGAAATATTTGGACTGGGACCCTGGACCATCTGCTGAATTAAAGGATTGTGGTATCCCTTTGAGTCAGATTTACCATGAGTCGTCTCTGTGCTGGCATCATTATATCATTTTAGTTGTATGTAGTTAACAAATAATACATTATTATTATTATTATTATTATTATTATTCATAATAATTTAATGTTTTTTTTAAAAAAGAAGCTATTGGAGCTGTTGTACAGCAAACACTTGGAATGCAAATAAAACACATAGTATGCCTTTTGAGTAAAATTTTGATCCCTGATTATGGGTAAATAGAGATTATGTCTGTAATATACAGTATATTTTTACTTTAATGTCTTGAAAATATGTTTAATCCAATGTGACTGTCTTGCTTTCAAAAAATGGCATGCTGCCGATTGTTTTAGCTTGTAATCCTTTTTCCTTGTATTTCACAAATGTTCAGTTTCAGTCAGCTCTTCAGCCAACAACATAACGCTACAAAATTACAACGCTACATTATTTTCTAGCCTTCGCAAAAAGTGTTTACTGGAGAGATATTGATGCCAGTGATATCAGAACTGATGTCTGCAAATGAATTGCTTTAAAATTTTTCTTAATACCTGTTTATTTCATATGAATAAATTTTTAATTGTTCTGCGGAAATTGACGATAGGTAAGTATTTGCATAATGAAGAATGCCTGCTTCTACCTCTTCTGCTATTCACTTTCATCCACAATGAATGTGGAGTTGAACATCACGATTCCAGAATATTTGGTTATGTAAAATTGAGGTAGGAACAAAGAAATAAAAACATTGAAACGCGTTTTTTTTCATTTATTTTTTTTTTAATAGATGTGTTTTTAAATTGTAATTAAACCTGAAGAATGCAGAGAGGTGCAGCAATTCTGCACAATTTTGTTTATTTACTTCTTCCCCTATTCAATATGCCCTCTGGGCCTCTGCTTCAGCACGCCTCCGGAATGAGGCCATGAAGGGCAGTGTTGTTCCTGCATGGGCCGGCTGATATTCTCATCTCATTCCCAGTGTGGTCTCACTCCCAGCAGCCCTACAGCTGGGTGAAGTGGTGTGCCCCCTCACTCACACAGGGGATTAACTGGGCCCGCAAATCTGTCTCTCCTGGCTCCCCTTCTCAGGGGGCTGCTCACGTGACCTGAATTGCCAACTGTCCATGGGTTTTCTGAAGGAGCACAGTGGACAGGCAGCTCTATTTATCAGAGCCCAAAACACCCGTATGAATGGCATTCACAGGACATGTGGCTGGTTTTGATTAATTTCTCTAGAAGCTCGCAGTTTCTTACAGTAGTATGCGCCCTTGTTCTCTACCACACTTTCTATCTGTATGTCTTTAGTAGTCACTTACAGAACACTGTAATATCGCTCATAAATATGGCTTAGTCAACAGAGTATTAGACACAAAGAAGAAAAATTACACAGGAGTGTAAATGATATACTGAAATTATTCATTTGAAATGCGTATAAATAATAGATGTAATGTTGAAATTAAAAATAATGAATTGAAACTGAAAGTTATGCATTCACAATAACACATTGTATAAAACAGTATCCCTTACTGAAGGGGGAGATAATTATAGATATAAATTCTTACTCTGTTAAAGCAAAGAAATGCTTACAATGAAAAAATAAGGAAAAACATAACATAGAGGTGGGGGTTCTGGGGTACCCACAGGATTTAGAATTTAACTAGGTATTTTAAACTTTATGAGAGCAATTTGTACATTTTAATGGCTTTGAGAAATACAGCTTATTTAGGATCACACATGGAATTCTCACATTAATTTTCAATTTAATATATTCCAAAGGTTTTCAGTCCCTATTCTGATAATTCCCCCCAACTACTGTTTTTTTGTTCCAGTGCAGATCTTAGTTGTGCTAGACTGAGCTTTTCATTGAATGGAGTATTCCTCGCAAGTAATTTTTAAATAAATGTTAATCCAGGTATGGAAGAAGGCAGGCACAGCGGTGCAGCAGGTAGCACTGCTGCCTCACACCACCTGAGCTGTTCCAGGATACTTTCAAATCCTGCTCACTTTGTACGTTCAACCTGTTTTTTCCTGGGTTTGTTCTGGGTGCTCTGATTTCTTGCCACAGTCGAAAGACCTGTGTTTCAGGTGCACTGGTGACTCTAAGTTGCCTATAATGGGTGTGTAGGTGCTGACCTCCCAGCACAGTACCCAGTGATTCTGGAATTGGCTCTTCTGCTACTACTCTGACAAGGACAAGCTGTTAATGAAAGTGACATCTGAAAGAAATTATGCCTTTACAGCGTATTTCTGTAACTCATCTGCAAAAGTGAACATACGTACGTTCTATTTTTGTAATCTGTGAAGTGAATAAAGAGCCAACATTTGAATACACTTTTCATAAATGTCACCCTATTAACATGTTCTTTGAACTAATACCTGACTGATTAGTCCAAATTAACTTAAATGCTGAATTATTTGAATTTGTTTAAGCTTAAAGTAAGATGACCTTCAATAAAAATGATTTTCTGCAGCAGAGTGTCTGACTTTTGAGAAATTTATTTCAAAGAATGAATGCAAGTACACACACACACATTTTCTGAACCGCTTGTCCCATATGGGGTCGCGGGGAGCCAGAGCCTACCCGGCAACACAGGGCGTAAGGCCAGAGGGGGAGGGGACACACCCAGGACGGGACGCCAGTCCGCCGCAAGGCACCCCAAGCAGGGCTCGAACCCCAGACCCACCAGAGAGCAGGACCCGGTCCAACGCACTGCACCACCACGCCCCCTGAATGCAAGTATTTTCCTTGAAATTGTTAAAGGATGTGAGCTTTACTAATAATAATTAGTAAATGGTGATCACTAATAAATGGTTATTTTACTTTTCGACCTCCCCCCCACTCTTCACAAGGGATGAATTGATTTGGTGAGTGGTGAACAGAATCTGATATATGATCCACATTTCCACAGAGGATGGTGATTCACAACACATTTGTGTTGAGTCTTAATAGTACAAAAATAATAATTTAAAAAAAAGTTTAAAAAAATGTTATCCTGAAACTGGGGGTGCGGTGGCGTCTGGGGTTCGAGTCCCGTTTGGGGTGCCTTGTGACGGACTGGCGTCCCGTCCTGGGTGTGTCCCCTTCCCCCTCCAGCCTTACGCCCTGTGTTGCCGGGTAGGCTCCGGTTCCCCGCGACCCCGTATGGGACAAGTGGTTCTGAAAATGTGTGTGTGTGTTATCCTGAAACTTTGTCTCTTAACAACAATTGTACGGTTTACCCACATCATCCACTCCTTCAGTTTACACCCATCCCTTTTTTAGGGTTTCCTTGAGATTGCCGACAACATTGAAATCACATCTATTTCCATAAATACAATGTTAGAAAAGTCTTGGTGCAATTTATCTACAAAAATTACATAAAAGAAATCCTCACTTAGAAGAATGTTGCAGTGACAAAGAAGACAAGAGCTGATATCCTCATCATATTTGTACTGGATGAAAACGGTTTTGGTGTACCACTTATACTGAATTTCAACTTGCAGAGCTTACACAGCTTGTTACTCTTATATTTGTGGTGTTGCTCCAGATTTTGATCCAGCTTGACTCGCCTTGCCCTTAAGAGACTTCCCCATCATCACACAACAAAATGGCTACAGCCATCACCTCAGTAGGTGGCTGATCTACTGAAAATTCTGAAAGTTCACACAACATGGTGAAAGCTGATAGGAATAGTTCCTATAAAAATATTTTAAAGATCCAGTGGAGAAGAATACTAAGCTAATACTGTGGAAAAATCATCCATCCATCCATTTCTTCCATTCCTTCCTTCCATCCATCCATCCATCCATCCAATTTCAATAACCGCTTGTCCCGAGCGTTGTGCAGCGAGCCAGAGCCTATCTCGGAAACATTGGGTGCAAGGCTGAAGGGGTGGGAGGTACACCCTGGATGGGACGCCAGTTGGAAAAATCATGTTACAAAAAAAAAAAAAAAAAAAAAAAATCTGAAAAAATAACGCTGACATTTCATTAATCATCAGATTGGCCACCAAACCCCTCTCCGGTTCACTTTCTATTCTGATCTGCACGGATCTCAGTATTGACCATTTTCAAACCGACCACGAGGGAACAAATCTGTCATGATGACGAAAAACTTCAGTCCACTTCAAGGTCTTCAGAGGCATGTTTAGTTTGCAACACAGAGAAGCACACTGACACCATAATTTTAACTCATCCTGAAGGCCTAAAGAGCAGTTGGTACAAATGGTTTAATCTCAGTTAAACATCTTAAATGTCCTGTCAGCTGGGACAACTTCCAGCTACTCTCGGTTAATCTTTAAATCAGCTTTCACACAACAGATTGTTAACCAAGTTATGGTACTGAAAACACTGAGGATGAATATTTCATGAGTGTGGTTTCCTGTGCTCAATTAATTAATGATTTAGTTTAGTTTAATTGTCTTTCCAAACACTGCCTGGCTGGTCGAAGGGTAAATACTGCAGTTTACACTTTCAGTTGGCGTTGGTGCCCCTCTACAGCCTGTTGTATCTGAAGCAGTCTCCCCCCAATATTTTTGTACAGTTCTGTAGCCAGGAATCACAAACAGGATTTTTGGCATCAATGTCACTTCATCTCTGATTTAAACTTACCAAGAATCCCAGCATCTTAAGATGAAATCCATACCTCTAATAACTGTGTTTTTCTAAAGTCAGAGTAATAATGTAAGTGGGATTTTAGATCCAACTGGATGAGGAAACATGTTCTCAGGCTAAAATATGTTGCAGTGATTAAAAGAACAAAAAGGCATTAATTTCTGCATGCAAAGACCGAACAGATTAAACCTGTCTTCTTTGTAATACGTCAGTATAACACTTAAGAAGACAGGAAAAAATTGTGAAATTAAAAAAAAAAAAATGTCACCATGGCTTTATTTCTTTGTTTTCCATACAACAACACAACACTGACCTACTTAAAAACAACAGTGATTAATTTTGAATTTGAACCCATCCTCCCCTTTTATCTGCATCAAACATATAGTCCATAGGGCACTATATTCTCCCCTCAGACAGGACTCCTGTCTAAACATTAATGAGATCTTCTTCTTTTATACATTAATAAATAGTTAAGGGATTTGTAAAGAAAACATGAAAAGACAAAAAGTACAATTACAAAAATCACAATGACGAAAAAGTGTAACTATATCTTTTGATATAATTCCATACAATTGAGTTTGCTGGGCTGCCTTTCTATCCCCACTGAATTTCACTCAATGACTTACAGTTCATGTTGTTAAGGATGATGTAAAACCAAAAATGCTGCAATAAGTATGGAAATAGACAGAATGATTCAAAAGTATTGCACTTTTTCTAAAAAAGTCTAGTTCTTCCATGTCCTGTGTTTAATATTCCTAAAATGTTATATAAATGATTTATGAATGGCTGTACAATTAAAATTTGATCTGTAATTGCTATTCATCGGTTTCAGAATAACAAGAAATTCACTTTTTCCCACAAAGTTAGGCAGTTTTCAGAGTTCCTAGCAATGTCCTGTAATATAGTTGACATCCTGCATAAAAATACGTATTTTTACCAATCTACACCAATCAACCACAACATTAAAACCACTGACAGGTGAAATTAATAACACTGATTATCTTGTTACAATGGCACCTGTCAAGGGGTGGGTTATATTAGGCAGCAAGTGAACAGTCAGTTCTTGAATTTCATGTGTTGGAAATAGGAAAACTGGGCAACCATAAGAATCTGAGCTACTTTGACAAGGGCCAAATTGTGATGGCTAGATGACTGGGTCAGAGCATCTCCAGAACGGCAGGTCTTGTGGGGTGTTCCTGATATGCAGTGGTTATTACCTACATAAAGTTGTCCAATCAAGGACAATTGGTGAATCGGAGACAGGGTCTGGGCGTCCAAGGCTCATTGATGTATGTGGGGAGCAAAGGGTAGCCCATCTGATCCGATCCCACAAAAGAGCTACTGTAGCATAAATTATAGAAAACCTTAATGCTGGCCATAATAGAAAAGTGCCAGAGCATACAATGCTTCACAGCTTCCTGTGTAGCTGCAGACCGGTCAGAGTGGCTATGATGACCCCTGTCCACCACTGAAAGTGCCTACAATTGGCATGTGAGCATCAGAACTGGACCATGGACCAATGGAAGAAGGTGGCCTGGTCTGATGAATCAAGTTTTCCTTTAGATCATGTGAACAGCTGGGGGGACGGCCCTTTTGTCTGGGGAAGAGATGGCAGCAGGATGCACCATGGGAAGAAGACAAGTTGGCGCAGGAGGTGTAATGCCCTTGGCAACGTTCTGCGGGGAAACCTTGGGTCTTGGCATTCATGTGGATATTACTTTGACACGTACCACCTACCTAAAGATTCTTACAGACCATATACACCCCTTTGTGGAAACAGTATTCCCTGATGGCAGTGCTCCTGCCACACTGCGAAAATTGTTCAGAAATGGTTTGAGGAACATGACAAAGAGTTAAAAGTGTTGACTTGGCCTCCAAATTCCCAGATCTCTATCCAATCGACCATCTGTGGGACGTGCTAGGAAAAAAAGTCAGATCCATGGAGGCCCCACCTCACAACTTAGAGGACTTATTATAACATCTTTGTTATCACGGCGGGGGTGCGGGGACACGGTGGCGCAGTGGGTTGGACCAGTCCTGCTCTCCAGTGGGTCTGGGGTTCAAGTCCTGCTTGGGGTGCCTTGCGATGGACTGGAGTCCCGTCCTGGGTGTGTCCCCTCCCCCTCCGGCCTTATGCCCTGTGTTGCCGGGTAGGCTCCGGTTCCCCGTGACCCCATATGGGACAAGCGGTTCTGAAAATGTGTGTGTGTGTGTGTTATCACAGGCAAAGGGGAGACACACCACCTTACATTTCAGGGGTGTCTATATCTTAGCTGGATCATATTAGGGTCAATGCCTCTTTTGCTGTCCAGGAAAAATAGTCATAGGCACCAAACCCAAAGAGCCATTTACACAGCCAATCCAATGCCATTCGAAGGGAACATGCAGCTCAGGACACTGATGTAAGTAAGCTGTTAGACATACCTGTGTTAGAGCTTCTGAGTTACCAAGACGAGAATAGCATGTTGGAATCAATACCTGTGCTTTGCTTCACAATCTAGTGACCATATGTTGGACTACCTCACATTGTGCAGATTTACCTGCAGAGTTAAGTCAAGTATATTCCCAGCAGTATTCCAGCTAGGACTCGTGCCCATGACTCTTAGGAGGTCCAGGGTCGTAATCAGTGGTCCACAGAGCAGACCCCCACTACACATCCCCGCTGTCACTCCAAAAGCTTTGCTCCAGTCCATGGCGCTGGCAGTTAGCGTCACAGGTTCCACTCAGCAAGCCCCCTGTCTAGGAACAGCCTGCGGCTCTCCTCCCCAAGCCCAAGATGAGCCCGGGGGTAATCAAGGCCTGGCCAGATGGCAGTCGGGCAGCGTCTCCACTGACTGCACCCACTTAATCCTCTTTCTTCCTAGTTCGCTGGTGAAAGTAGGCAGCCAGTCTTCCTGGCACTGGGCTGCATGGACAGGCGAGTCGTGGTCCGAGGAAGTTTTAGTGGCAGTGCTAGTGGGGATTTTCGCTGGATTGAGGATACTTTGCACAAGAGGATTAAAGCTGGTAATGTGCGGAGTCACACCTTACCATCTGGCCCGTGGCTGATTATGGCAGTTAGTGTGCTGTCTTCATAGCACTAAGGTAGCCTATTACCAAATGCCGCACCTCTTTATAGGGAGCACTGCTGAGGAGTCGGTGTGGTTTGTTTTTTTATTTATTTACATACTTATTCATTCAGAAATAGTTTGGTTAAAAAAGCACTGAAAGACGAGCTGCCGAGTTCTAAAATGGCACCAAAATGTTTTGAAAATGATCATGCTGAAGCAAGCTTTGTTGGATATGTTCAAAGGTTAAAAAAAAAAAAAAAAACTGGATATTTCCCTGTTTAAGATGGTAAAGCAAGTAGAAAACACAGATCCTGCCAAACAACAGTGTAAAAAATAGACTGGCAAATGTGATGTCTAAGCTATACCTAAATTAACATGCCATGCAAACAAATTGCTTTTTTATTCACTTTGGAAAAGTGCTGCTGGTCAGGATCCAATAATAAAACAAATACTGTAAATTAATCATATATAGCACATATGACAGTTGATACAGCTTTAATCTTAAAGTACAACAGCAAAATAGTGTTTGTCAGCTACTTGCATATATAATATTCATACGGTAAATGTGTTGTCACAGAGAGTGAGATCTGTTATTTATTTCAGTTATATTTTCTGACATCACACATGTGTTGAGGTTCTTTTTTTCCTCTTTCCTGAGTCTTGAGATTGTACTTGTACAAAAAAGATGTGACTGGGAATGTTTGCTCAACACAACATTACCCAGCAAGAAGGTGTGCTGCATTTTTTTCTCCCTTCCTAAGAAGATAAAGGATTCTACCCCATACACAGTATACATATCTCTCTTTATAACCATTCCTTAATAATCATACTTGATTGTCCTTCAGTTTTTTCCAGAGTTTTTAACTGTTGAACAATTATTCTGCATTTTGAATCTATCAAAGAAAAAAGCGGAAGTCCTACGAGTTTTTTTTTTTTTTATTTCCTGTATGTCGTATAAATGAAACTGATTACAGAAAACAGTAAGCATTCTGAACAACAAAAGAAAGTGTCCCAAGACATGTTAAATAAAATTCAGGGTGAAAGCAGCTTCTTGTAAATGTATCTGGTTGGGGACAGTGAACACATTGTGCAGCATGCTATTTCTGACTACATTCAGCACTAACTAAGTTTCAGGTCATTTACTGTTTACAAGTAAAATCATATTAGATACAGTTCTGTAAATCTGAGAAAATATGTGATTCAATAATTTAGTTTTATTTCAGGAAAGTTTAGTGTGAAGTGGATTATATTACTTATTGACTGGTTGCCTAGAATAGGGGGTGCGGTGGTGCGGTGGTGCAGTGGGTTGGACCGGGTCCTACTCTCCAGTGGGTCTGGGGTTCAAGTCCCGCTTAGGGTGCCTTGCGATGGACTGGTGTCCTGTCCTGGGTGTGTCCCCTTCCCTCTCCAGCCTTACGCCCTGTGTTGCCGGGTAGGCTCTGGTTCCCCGTGACCCCGTATAGGACAAGCGGTTTGGAAAATGTGTGTGTGGTTGCCTAGATCTCTGAGGTCATCACACGCAGCTATTGATGTGTTATAATACATCGATTAATTTCTGGACATGTAATGGTGGCTGGTCAAAGGTCACATCAAGCTTCTCTCTTACAGTCCCAGAAATGTATTGGCTAAATTACAGTTTATATTTACAATATTAAAAAAAAAAAAAAATTACAAAAACAATTGTGACAATACTATTCTGCTGCAAGTTGACTAACATAAATGGAGAATATTCAGTTACGGTTATTTACCATCTATTTAGTTCACAGCTTTATTCAAGGCAACTTATGATGTTAGATAATGAGCTTTGCCATGATTTATCCATTTGGAAAGAGTATTTTTACATGAACAATTGCCAGTAATTACCTTGATCAAGAGTACAACAGCAACAGCAAACATAATATTTATATATTAAAACATGTTCAGCAGCCGGAGGTAATGACAGTGCATGGACCTAAATTTTGGTCCCTGAAAATTGTGTATATTTACAGTTACCTGATGCTTTTCTGCAAAGCAACTTACAGTGTTAAGATATCTGCAATTACTTGCCCATTTGTACAACTCAACAGTTTTACTTGAGCCCTGTAGGGTCTGTACGTTGTACTACAGGTTGAGATGGGATTCAAACCTGTGACCTTGGGTTCTAAAGGCAGTAGCTCTAATCACTTCACTACCAGCTGTCACAATAACTTCCTAATAATATCAGGTTTAGTTATGAGCAGAACGTGAACATGCAGCTTTTATTGACAACTTACAGTTCATTGAAGGTTTAATCTTGAGTACCTGATATTTCTCCTTTACCAGGCTACTATCTGACTTCCTCTTCTGGCCCTGTGCTCCATGATTCTCTGAATTTCTCTTGCTATCAGCATTCATTTGCCCCTCCAGCAGTGCCATTGTGTGGCTATTTGTGCACATCACTGACTAATTTAATTGAGCTCATTGCACACAAGCTGCATGCCATTAGAAAACCCAATAAAGGGGAAACAAAATAATTGACTGTAAAATCTCCGATGATCGCGGCACGAAGATGCGTGACTAGGGAGACTTTCATCAAAACACTTCACATTGCCTCAAGTAAAGCACAAAAAGGGCTTTGCTTTCTTCACACGACTGGATGTGCACTGACGATTAACCTCCAGCTGAAACAGTCTTTTGACTGCACTCATCTGCAGGTTATTCTACATGCAGCTGTAAATAGGAAATACTATCAATAGTGACACGGGGTCTTGGATTTGCATGTGCATCGTACACATTTGCCGTCAGTCTGATGTAGAATCCATTCATATAACTGTTCATGAAATGTATGCTGGCTCTGGAATTTGCAGGTGTCTTCATATATTTATTTATTTATTGATATTACAGGGTAAATGTTGCTTTTTTTTTTTAACATTCCTTCTGCTCATATATGAGGATGGAAGAAGAGTGTAGAATCCTCTGATATTATCTTTATTGTGTCTTTTGTGAGAAACTGCTATAGTTCTCTTCTGCCCAAGGATAACAAAATTTCAATAGAAGAGAAACCACGAGAGTGTGTGGTTTTTTTTTTTTTTTTTTTTTTTTTAGTCTGATTGCCGGCTGACAGAATGAATTTTTCCAATCAGTATTCATACCGTGAAAGGAAATCTGTTTTTGACTAAAGAGGAAAAAGGTAGAAAGGTATTTCAGTAGCTGCTCTGATAATTTATATGTTTGTTTGTTTGTTTTCTTGCTTTTTATGCAGCTTTCAGGTGGATGGTTGATTGCTGAAACGATCTGCCGCAATTTAAAATTTGTCCTGATTGTTTATTAATGCTACATTTTCATTAATCCTGTTGTCACATGAAAGTACCATATTTGACCTTGGCCCACTCACAATATTTCATGCTAATGTGGATACAGGATTGTTAAAGTTAACTAATCTGCATAGAATTTTGATGACTATTTGAGTATTTGCCTGAAGACTGAACAAACAAACATGCTTTAATTAATTAGTTTCTTAGCACACGCTTTTGTCCAAAGCAATTTACACAGCTTAGCATTTTAAAATTTATCCAGCTGGACATCCTTACTGAAGCAATTTCAGTTTAGAGTTTTGCCAAGGACAGTCCGGGTTCTTCCTGGAACTTGAACCAGTAAACATTTGGTCCACCTCCAGTTTGTGTTGCCACCCACCCTATGCTTTCTATCCGATACTGTGTTAACTCTGCTGCAAGGCATTCTACCGGCTTTATGTGTTGTGTTATCAAGAGATATTGGATTTCAGTCATCTCTTGGCAGCATACTATATGTAAATATGAGATAGCACTAACTTTATTTATTCAATTTATTTATCTACTTGGCGTCTAACATTCCTACTAATTAGTTTAAATGCTTCATTAAGTTACATTTGGCATATTTTATTTTTAAAATATTTTAATTAACTAATATAAAGATATCAATTAATGCATTTGTTTTGTTTTACCCAACTATATCAGCAGACTTTGTAGAATTTCTTGAATAATTCCTCTCACTCTTTGAGTGGAAATTAAATGTAAACATTACGTGTATGGGTGTACTTAAAATAAATGTTTTATAATTGACTTTAAAATCAGCATAGAAATGCCATTCACTTTTAAGAGTTGCTTGCTTGTTTAGCTATGTCTGTCTGTCTATTCACTTGTTTTTCTCTTTGTTTACAATATCTTTGTGCAGAGATTTTATTTTTTTTAACTGAGAATAATTTGATTTCAGAGTTAATCATGCTTTACTTTTTTTTCCCTCCAGCTCATTCATCAGTTTTGAGATTTAAAAAAGAATAAAGTAACACAAACAGAACAGAGTACAGCACAATACAAATGCTGTTACTCGTGAAGTTGGAGGGAATAACACGGAGAAAACATCACACCGTCTAAAGCTGCTGTTTTTGATCTCAAGTTTTCAAATTCTGCTTTCTTCTTCTTCTTCTTTCATCTGAAAGAAAATTGCATCCTAAACTCTTTCCAACACCTGTGTTCAGTTTGAACTGTTATTAAGAGTACCAGAGTAAAGACAGTGGGTACTACCAAAATCTCTGTGAAAGGACTTGCACAAGACTATGTAGATGACATATGTGGAAATGAGCACTACATGTAGCAGGCGATCAGGTGAGCACAGAACATATTTTTCATTAATTCAGTAAGTCCTCCTTTCCTGCAGATTATTTCTCCCTTCTGCAATTCAAAACCAGAAGAAAATGGTTTGGCCACCTGGGACACAAACTTGGAGATGAATTAGTTTGGGAAGTAGGTAGCGTCCTAAGGGTAGCGTTTAGTGTAGTGCTTCAGGGCACAGGGTACTGGTTCAAGTCCCAGATGGAGTGTCCTGCTGCAGAACCCTTGAGCAAAAAACTTGCTTTAAATTGTTCCCATAAAAAATACCTATAGGTTAAAAAGGAGGATAATAAGTACTAAAAAAAATCTAAATAGCAACAACAAACAAGTACTTGTAACTGAATTTTTCATAATTAAGAGTAAACACATCTCTTCAGTGTTCTTAAAATGAGTTGCTCTTGAAGACCTTTGCAAAAAAAAGAAATGGTGGTAAATTTAATTACATGTGGTCAGCAGCTATGTCAAGAATGAATCAGAATGTATTTTTGTAACAAAAACAGAGTTACTCATAATAAAAGCAATTTGGCAATAATTATTTATAAACAATTATTGACAAAATAGATAACATGAGAAAATCCATCACGTGCAAATTGCCCAAGCAATTAAACAGAAACAGAAAGCACATTGTGTTTGGCTTATTTCAGACATTCTGCCACAAACATAAATGTGGCAAACAAAATACATGTCTTAAGTTCCAAAAAAATATTTTAAGTTTTCATGAGAGAATATCATCCAACAAAATGTATTTAAATTTATATAAATGCACTGCATTACACTTAATGCCTCACAGATAAAATATGGAAGCTTTTCTCTTTAATCCTTATAGGATTTCTACTTACGTGCCAATGAAAACTATAACAAACTCAGTTTAGTTACAGGTTTACATACAATTTCATTATGCACAAAGTAAATAGTTTATGCCTCTTGCAACTTTTTATTGTGTTTCTGTTATTATAGCTTTTAGCTCACGGAGTTGTTTTTCCCTCAACAACTTCAGCAGCTTAAATCCTTATAAGCTGAGCATTGTCTTGAAAAATTTGCAGGAGAAAAATAAACAAATAAAAGATGAACAGCCAAACACTGTCAGGATCCTCCAGGTCTAAGTGGTCTACTTTTCGCAGCTCTTTTGTTCTGCCGCATGAAGCCACAATACACTACAGCAAAGCAGGAAGACCAAACTTCCTGCCATTGGATTATATGACTTTTCATTACCAGAAAAAAAAAAAAGAAGAAGAAAAAAAAACAACAGTGGCCACTGTGTCAGATGTCACATGGTGCAGCCTTCAGGAAACCCTTGTCACGCTTAGTTTCCAGCGAACGCCATCTGGCTGATTCAAACACAAAAATGCTGGCATTCTCTCTCACGACCAATCACATCTCTCGTTGACACAAACGGGGCTGCTGAGGCATTTTTTAAAATTTGAAAACAAGCAACACGCTCCACTTTGTGTTTGACCTTTCATCTGTTCTCCAGTTTTCAACACATACACACATTGTCTGAACTGCTTGTCCCATACGGAGTCTAACTGAATTTCCATGTGTTGCAAGTCTATGTCAACCACAACATTTTTCTAAAAGTCTTTAGCCGTTTGTTAACTTGGAAAATATGAAATATACATTTAAAAAATCACAGATATACTTTTTCAATATGTTGAGATTATATTACTGATCTACTATTGTTACACACCTTGATTGTCACTGGGACAAGTGGACAGAAACTAACTGGCTGAGAATTGTTACAAAAACTATACTTTTAAAATTTTCATATTTTCAATCATGCAAAATGAAGCCATGAATTTTTGCAATGATTAAGTACAAATATCAAATGAAGAATAATATTTTTGTGCAATTTGCAATGTGTACTTTGTATATATCAAATGAGTGTATTGATTAAGATGCTGGTTGGAGGCTTCAGACTGGATTACATTCAAATCATTTTGTGAATGTGGTGAATAGTCTAATTCATTAAAGGCAAAGTTTTGAATGTACATATTATTTTCAAAACTAACTTGCACTAAGCTTAAGTCATCAGTTTTCACAATTAAGCACTGATTGTATGTCTAAAGCTTTAGGATGATGATTTCAAAGATCTTACACGTGCATGTATTTCATTTTTGGAAATATTTCTAAACTGACATGGGAGCATAATGTATATGTCCGGAAAACCTGAAAACACTGAATAAGTCATGTAACAAAAGAAAATTCAAAGGAAAACAGCCCAATGGCTATTAAGTCTGGGAATTTAAATTCGATTGGCTACTGGTAAAAGCTATTTATTTAAAAAAAAAAAAAAAAAAAGGAAGGAAGGAAAAAAGAAAAAAAAAAAACTCCCTTCTATCGTTTCCTAGGTTTAATTACTCCCTGTTACAAAGGCCTCTTCGACAAGACTGACAGCAGAGTCAGGAGGGACAAACGGCTTGATAACGAGGAAGCTGATTAGGGAAATGTGTCTCTTTACAAACGGGAAGGAGGAGGCGTGTCCATACCCCACCCCCCCATGTCCCCCCACACATATACACAACCTCCAGCTATTGTGGTCCATCTGTGCGCGTGCTGGGGCAGCCGAACACTTGGCCCTGGGCGAACGGGGCCTCCCGGACCGCCCCAACTGCCAAACTCCAGCAGTTAAAATTCATTATCCCAGGAGGAGAGGCCCAGCAGGGCAGCAAGTGTGCCCAGATGCCATTATTGTAAACACGACAGTAGCAATTACATAATGAAAGGTCCACACATTCCGCAGACCAACGGCAAGTGCCGTTACTCTTCAGCTTAAACACACACACACATGCAACAGCCAGTCAGCAGTACACAGCTGACTAATCGTGAATGAATTGTATTTACTTATTAATTATTAGTCCCTGCGATTCCCATCTCATCGAGATTGATTATGAAATCGCTAACCAAAGGATCAACTCCGAAACTCTAAGAAGCTCCTTCTGTCAGAAGAGTCTCATAACAAAGACATTAATGTGCTTTTAACAGCAAATAAAAAGTGCTGCATGCAGTGTACAATCTCTTCAGGAGCCCTTCTTGCTCCTGTAATGTAAACTGTGTTGTTTTAATATTAGCTCTTGTAATCTGCTGAGCCCTGTGTAGTTTATATCAGAAGAGGATATTGCAGACTCTATCGGCTGCTCTATCTACTGTTTTTTTTTTTTTTTTTTTTAGATTCTGGCAGCAATAACTGGTCAAGGTCTACAGTGTCATGGGATGTGAAAGATATTGTGTGTGTGAGTGTCTGTGTGTGTGTGTGTGTGTGTCTTAGTATTTATGCATGACTTTTCATTCATAAGTTTGTTCACTTATACTGCATGAACATATTTATTGTTTTCTCAAGGTCCTAGTAATGATTAAAAGACCATGTGGTTTCTCAAGCTGGATTTGGATTTCAAAAGGGGTTTAAAAAGGTGAAAGTTCTCATTTGTTCATTTGTTGAAATGAATCATGCTCTGTCTTGGATTCCTAATGCATTGCTCAGCCTGGGGCTGCATTTAACTGTTTGTATATTGTTTCACACAAATGGTTTAATTATTCTTCTAACGGCAAACTGCATTCTTGCCGTTGAATAGCTGATGGCCATCAGCTCTTTCAGAAGCAAAAATAAGAGTAGCACCGTACTTGTTTCCACCTGTTCCTAAGGCTGAGGCAGAGAATGAGCAACTAAAGATTAAAGAAAAGGCAGTTGATAATCTATAACACAAGATCTGGTTCCAATAACCAGTTTTTGAAATGGGTGCAAGTTCAGCCAAGATAATGTGAGCTGCCTGTGATTTCTAAGTATCAATATCCTGCTGGTGCAATATCCAGAGAGGGCCCGGAAAATGTGCTACTGCCCGTGAAGGTGTGGTATTTCTTATCTAGGTGTATCCTGGATATAAATTCCATAGGTGGTTTCTGAAGAAATTGTCACAGATTGCTAATTCAAAGAGCAGAGGTTGCGGTATCCAAATACGCCTACCATTTCAGCACTTTATTTCTTTTCCCACAATTATTTCCTCGAGAGACCTTCTAAGTATTGACTTTAAAACATTAAGTATACTGAATGGAAAAAATATACATTATTTACTCTTCAGCGCTGTGCTTCTCCAGCTAACATATCTACTCCTAAGGGGTATAGTTGTCATTTGTCAATATTCTAACGGTGCTAACAAGAAGTGCATCTCAGACTCTAAAGTGTTCCATTACAGGCAGCTAACAGAGTCTACAGGGTCCACTGCATCCAGCATTTGGCTGATGATGTATAGCAGACATTCTCTGTGCCCACCCTATTAGACATGTTTTAGCTGAAGTTGGAGACTCGCTAAGGCTTAGTTTTATAGCAGTCCTGAAGTTAGAGAAGTTGCATCATGACTGCTACACTCTACGTGTTGTAGTAGCAGATACATTAACATTTCTTTCATTTTCAGATACTACACAGTGTTTACGGCTTTGATGGAAAATGGGCCAATTCTGAGCCAGTGCTTAAATGTCTGATACAACCAGGGATTTGCTACATCTGCATTAAGCACTGGTTTTTAACCTTCCAGGTATTTTTAGAAGTAATTTAAATGGAACATGATAAACAGTGGCATGCAGTTAGTGCCTTTGTAACTGTACATTAGAAGTGCAAAGTGTTACTGATATGTATTTTTGAACAGTGATTTTGTGTGTACTGAGATATATTAGTCATTTATTAAGAAAAAATATAACATGAAAGTCATGTGACGCATCAGTTAATCAGTGGTTATTTGGAGAAAAACACACACTGTTTGAAACCGCTTGTCCTGAACAGGGTGGTAGAGCATAACCCGGTAACACAGGGTGCAAGGCTGAAGAGGAAGGGGACACACCCAGGGCAGGACGCCAGTCCGTTGCAAGGCACCCCAAGCAGGACTCCAACCCCAGACCTACCAGAGAGCAGGATCCAGTCAAGCCCACTGCGCCATCAAGCTCTTTGGAGAAACCAAACTGGGAAACATTCTTTAAAGACTGATGAGGGTATTTTAATGTTGCTTAATGGCAATGTTTTCTTCATTTTTTTCTTGGTTATCGTAATAGCTGTAATCCTGTTAAAATGATACATTTAGAGACGAAATAAAAAGCCTGGGCTTCATCCAGTGACACATGATCCAAAGATAAAATATGTAGAACAAAATGTGAGCGAGTAATTGCCACAGCATCCACCGGTTCTCTGTGTTCAGTGTCCAATAAGACAGGAAAAGCACATATTGTGAGTTCCTCATCAGACAATCATCGTCATATTGTTCAAAACCCAGATTTAGCCTTCAGAAACTCCATGGCAACCACTTAACGAGTCACTTTTGGGTGTACTGATTTCAGCAGCATAAATTTGAAGAAGGGACTTCCCTTGAGCTATTTAAATGTTCTGGGATAATGCCTTCTGTTCTCAAAAATTGGAATTCAGTATATCTTTAGGGGATGAGTGTATTCTGGTGGCATGTGGTGTAATAAAGGTTCCCTCTCAAATGGTATTCCTGCTACACTGAGCCTAGCACCCAGAAAGTCACCAGCTCCTCCATCCTATATTTCCCTTCCTTCTTCCTAAGGGTGACTAAGACTTTCACCATGTTAAAAACAGTCACGTTCAGTTCTCAGGAAGACTTTTATGTTTTCACAGATCACATTTGCTTTGACCTTTCAGAACATACCATACAGACTTACTTGTATTCTAAGGACAGTTTAGCTCTAAACTTAAATTTCTAAAATGTTTCCCTTTTTTTTTGTCTCTAAATATGCTCTGCATGTATATTATTCCAGAAAGTGTTCAGCAGTCATTTTATGATCGAGCTAGTGAAACCCAGAGCCAGCAGTATAATTCATTGCTTGAAGGTGTCCTTGCTGTTTATAGTTTAAAGGAACATTTAGCCCTGCTGTTAACAGTGCACATGTTTAAATATGTTTGGAACCTACTCCATCTGTTGTTTTTTTATTATGCTTGCTCTTTCCGCCAACGTTTCTCCACAGTGCATTAATGATTTGAGCTAAACATGACACTGTGTCTCAGTATGGCTGCTTTATAACATGTCAAATGAATTCTCGGAATAAAATAATAAAGTCAGAACTGCCACAGTTGTGTTTTTTCTATATTGAACTGGAAAGAAAAAAAAAAAGAGAGAGACACGAGTATTTTGCCATTTAAGCTTTTTATCAATAAGTTGAGCTCTTGTGCTGTTTTGCTTTCATTCTCTGACTGTAAAAATGGAACAATATAGAGTGGCAGATGGTGCAGTGATTAAGGTATTGGCTTTGTAACCGGCAGGTTGCAGGTTAATATCCCAGGAGAGACCTTTTCGTTGTACCCTTGAGTGAGGTACTTAACATGAATGGCTTTTGTAAAACCCTGCTGTATAAGGGGATATATTATGCAACTTTAATCTTTGATATTTGCAGAATAAAATTGTCTGCTTATCAAGTCATATTTATTCCTACCAAGGTAGCACTACATTTCTGGGATGCCGGTTTCAGAAAATGTTCATAGTTTCATTCAGTTTTCTACCAAAAACCACATAATAGCTTCAGGTATTAAAAAGTATTTTGGCTTTCTCAGTTTTTTCTCATGCTTGTGTAGAATTGTACTTGCAAGGCAAACACAACTAGAATAACTGACCTTAAATTATAGCTCTTTTTTTTGAATATTAGACACTGATCCCACTGTGCCAATTTGTGCATTGATTGGTAAAGCTGGCAGTACAATCAAAAATCATCCATAGGACTTCACTGTCACCACAGCGTTCAGTAATGAGCTTAATTTTCTTTTAAAATAAACTATGCCCAGATGGCAAAACCGGTGGAAGTTCATCGATCTCCACAGAGTCACTCTACACACTTGCAAAAATGGAAGAACAGTTTGGCAGCATTATCTGTGGCTCAGTTTAAGTCACGGTAAGATGACCCTCGTTGTTAAAAGCACAGAACAAGATCCAACTTAACATCCAAGTCAATTTTATAAATTGATTTAAATGTGGACTCATTTCTTCATTCTCACTGAGGAACCAGGGTTAATCAATATCATTGACAGATCTCAACGGGTAAACATATTTTGCCAAGATTAAAAAATATATATAAATAAAACTATTTCAGGATGAAGAACAAAGAAAATTTTCACAAAATCTTGCTGGGGTGCATGTTTTAGTTCAAGATCTAATTCCCCATAAAGAATAAAGTTAACTCTTTTTCCTTTGGCTGTCACAGTAATAGACAGCGATTTGCATGGACCACTGCAAAAACATCATGCAGGAGAAATGAGTTCATGAATCAGTATTTTTTAATGTGAAACATCGCCTGAGGCCAGGTAAGAAATATTGCATTTACATTTTGTTCTTTAATCGGATGTTCTTATCTACACTGACTTACAAGACCCTCGTGGCAAAGTAAAAGAAGTGCAAGAGACAACAAAACAATGCAACAATATTAGTGGTAATATCTGTTTTTGATGGCCATATCCAGTTTGACATATGTTTATTTAAAATAGACAGGTGCTTTGGAGAGCGAGCAGTGTAAATGACTGTCACTGAAGTGCAGATGCGTAGCCAGTTCACTTAAATGAGAAATAAAGAGCTTTGGTTTGTCTGGCTGCCTACTGAGCATCTTCTACTTACCCTCGTGTGGACTTAGGGGCATATAATTACAACGACTGCTATTTCCTTGTAGTGACTTGGACAATATGTTGGGGAGATTGTTGCTTTGATGTCCAGTAGGTTGTTTCACTAATGATGTATAAATTTTTACATATGTTTTTAAAGCAAGTGTAGAAAACAGTTCTTCTCACAATAGAGATACCTTACTATGACAGCTTTTGTCATTTGAAATAAGGAGGGCAGTGTTTTGCATAAATGACAGTTAACTCATCTCTGAGACCTTGAACTGCCAGTTCAAAAGAACTCCCCTTGAAGTTTACAAAAACACTACTAATTTTAATATGGGATATGTTAGCATGGTCAGAAGGGCTGGGTGGCCTAATAGCCTCAGACCCCCAGGACAATTAGTCTTTTTCCTCTTCTATCTTTTCCGTTTTTCCATTGTCATTGACTTAGGTTCAAATCCTACCTGTAGTATCCTTGATCATGCTACTTATCTTACATTGTTTTGTCAAAATGACACCGTTGTATAAATGCATAAATAACTGTATAAGGCTTCATACTGTGTCTCTTTTGAGAAACTTTAAACTCTTAAAATATCCATAATCGTGACCTAATCGCCATCCCGAAATCTTCCTAAGTGAGTTGACTTACTGTAAAAATTGTACCTTAAGGCTACATCATCAAATTATGAGTCTACATTGCAGTTTTGTGATGTTTTTGATGTGCATAAAATTGCAGAAAATATGATGCCCTTGCATTTTGTGCTCCATGAGCCTGCCTCAATCCCCTGTTGTGTCCTTTGCAGTCTTTTACTGTGAAAAGGTGAAACGGGTAATATAATTTTAAGCCTACACCACACCAACTTTGTCATTTGTTTTGAACAAAGTTTGTATAGGGTGAGACCTCCCCCAACTCCTTTATCTTGGGCTTCCTGTTAGTTTTCTGTCAGTGTTGGGAATATGCTTAAAAAGCGGTTAGAATTGACAAGTGCTTAGCTCCGAGCGCAGAGCGAATATAATGCAAGGCTTAATGCAACCCCAGTGCTCCCTTCATCAGCACAGTCCGACAGCAGCCAGCATCTTGAAGCTGCTCCTTCTAATTTTTGTATCTGTGACCATCGCTTGCCCCCCCTTCCCACCTCACTTTTCATATACTGGCTGTTTCATCCAGCCCCCATTTCCATAACAGCCATCGAGGCAGCTAAAACACACATCACTCATTCGGACTGGAGAACCCTCCAGCGGAAACAAAGGACCTTCAGATGTCATTGCGCGCTGTCTTGCCTGCGCAGGCCACTTCAGAGTGAGGTTTCTTGAGGGAACGAGAGGCAAAGGATGACGGAGTCCGGGGGCGTGGTAGGCCGCGAGCCGAGGGACTGACGGACGGGCAAGGAGGGAGCCTGCGCATCCCCAGGATGCAATTCATTTTCACTCGCAGACACTGCTGTCTTATTGCTGGCTGCAGGAGGAGAATCTGGTTTTGAGGTACATGTGCTTTAAAAAACCACAAACGAAGCAGGAGAAAACAGATTAAAGCAGATAGCTGCAATGTGAAGACAGGATTAAAGCGATGTGCTTGTCCTTATTGCGCATTCCCACAGGGACTGCAGAATACAAGTGCAAAAAACAAGGGACAAAATTCACCATAGCCAAAGAACTCAAAGTGCTGTGACAGATTCCACTAAGGCAGGGAGGAATAATACATTTTTAAAAAACCCTGCTATCTAAAGATAGACCCTTTTCCCTTGGTTTTCAGAAAAATACAGTAGCAAAATGAACAGATCTCATACAGTAAGAGTGCAGAAAGTATTACATTTCCTTCAGAATGCTTGGGAAATTGAATATAGTACTATATATATAATATAGTACTTTATATACATATATAACAATGTGTGTGCATATGCTGTGTATATTATTTTTAACCCGTTATATATAAATATATATAATGGGTTCATCCACCATACACCATGTTTTTAACTATGCCTTATTAAACTGCTCCTCCTATACGTTTACAACAAGCTGAAAGGTCTGTATTTTGCATCTTCTTTGTTTAATGGCTCATAGAAATGTCTGCTTGTGAGAAATCCAGGCTGTATTGTTTGATTCATTACCTTTCATTGCTTTTCATTCTAATAAAAGGGTGTCTGTTGCAAGGACTCTGGCGACACAAAGTGTATTGAATATTTAAATCAATCCCGCTCCTTCCACTTTCCCAAAGTATGAATGCATACAAATGCATTACATTCATGGAACAGAGGAAACATCTGTTTTGTAATTGGAGATGGGTACCTGTGTCCAACATACTGATTTGTCCCCTGGCAGTGGTAGACACGCATTTTTCTGGTGTTGGCGTCCCTAATGTGTGGATTGCATCATCCGAAATCCTTTTTGTTGCACCAGTTTGTTCAAAGCAGATGTAAATGTGAAACTAGTAAAGATGTTAGAACTTCATTGGTCCCTTTGATATGGTAATTTGGCTATGCACAACATTAAACAGATACAGTTCTACACTAGTAAAATGGTCTGTGTTTGTGTGTTTGTGTGTTGAATGTAAATGTGGAATGAATAAAAATTTTGATATTTCTGGGCTTATTATTTTAATTTGTTGTTTAAGCAAGCGAGGTAGACATACTTAAAGCATCCTTAAAGGCTGATCCACCCGTACGGCTCCCAGGCTGTCACAGAAAGTGAAATATTTCTAACTTTAAAAGTTACTACTGGAATAATATGTGCCTTTAGCACAGAAGTTAACCTGAAATGGTTTAGCAAATATTGCTCCATGTAAGTGGACAAGGTTTAATTTCGAAAAGACTGTAAGTAGTACTAGATTAAAAAAAAAAACACGTAAAGCCTGTAAAACTAAATAACAGTAAACAATCTGAAAAAAAAAAAAAAGTATAGAGTTAGTATTAAAATGATTAAAACTGAGAGAAAAAAATCTTGTCTAGATTGATGCAAGACCTCTTAATGAAAAATGTGAAACAATGGCGGTCAAGTGTCCCATCAATCCAAAACACGATGCAAACTCATTTAAAATATCTCTAAATGGATAATTGCGCGTATAACAAAAAGGTTTATCAAGTACATCTCTGTGGGGATTGTTAGCGTATTGTAGGGTTGAAGGACGCAGCCGTTTCCAGCCTGCTGATGGGGTACTTAGAAGAAGACAAAACGGGGCCTGCGCTGCTTTCTAGGTCAGTATTCAAGCAGAACATAAAAGTCAGTAAAAACGAGAACTCATAGCAAAATTGCATTAATATAGAAAAATCATTAGGGAACTTCTGGAGGGAATTCAGCATTTAGATTACCTCCCACCTTATCTGTGGGAGAACTGGACCCTTATGCGACCCGCCAGGACTCCGTTACCTGGAGATAGACACAAAGTACATCCACAGACAAGAAGGATGCAGTTAATGGGCTCCCATGTCTGTGACATTCTTTTATTTTTATGTAACTTCAATGTGTGAAATGAAATTAAATGAAATGACAAAACAAAGAAAAAGGTATAACAGTAAAGTACACACACACACACATTTTCAGAACCGCTTGTCCCATACAGGGTCACAGAGCCTACCCGGTAACACAGGGCGTAAGGGACACACTCAGGATGGGACGCCAGTCCGTCGCAAGGCACCCCAAGCGGGACTCGAACCCCAAACCCATCGGAGAGCAGGACTGTGGTTCAACCCACTGCGCCACCGCACCCCCAGTAACAGTAAAGTAATATAACCTAAAAGCAATAAATGCTGTGCTACTCTATGTTAACACTACTGTACTGTATGACAAAGAGAAGTGATCCAGAATTGCCACTTAAGCTTTTGATGCGCTTGTTCTCTCGTTTTCACTCTATGAGATAATGTAAGAATTAGAACTGAGCAGCAATTTCATTTCAGGCTGACCTTTTTTGACCTCTGCTTGCAAGCAGAGATATTACTTTTGGACGTTTCAGAGACTGATCGGTCACGAATACTCACTGAAGTCTCATTTCCATAAGACAAATTGTGGCACTTTATTTTTTAATCTTTACCAACATTTGACTGAATCAGCAAAGGGTCACATGGGAGACTAATACCTCTAACTAGGAAATATTGTACGTACACCTCTCCTTGTTAGGCAACAGTTTGTAAATTTAAAACGAGCTATAGTTTGTTTTTATTAATCACAAAGGACGAAACCAGATCATGATTATTGATGATTTATGGATGATGACAACTAAACTCATATTTGGTCCGATTAAATTCTGAGTTTAGTAAAATGTTTATACTAAGCAGTCAGTCTGTGTCATGGTCCATTAATATGAACTGCCTACCTTCCAGTAATGTGACGTTCCAATTTCCATGGATTCAGGTCAAATAAATGACAAAGTCATTTGATGAAAAAAAAACACTCTTATCAAGAAAAGAAGTGACCAGTGCCACAAAAGATATGCCTCACATATTTTATGCTTCAAAGCTGTTTGAATCGTATCATCTTAATTGATAAAAAAGAAGAGCTTTAGGAGGAAAAGGGTTTAACATTTACATTTATCTGACACTTTTCTCCAAAGCGACTTACAATGTCAAGGTACATACAGTTACTTACCGATTTATACAGCTGGGTAATTTTACTGGCGCAATTTAAGGTAAGTACCTTGTTCAAGGGTACTAACACCAGAGTTGGCGATTTAACCTATGACCCTTGGATCTAAAGGCAGTAGCTCTAACCACTACGCTACCATAATATTTGTCAGAAGAAACCAGTTATTCAAAATCCTTTATCAATAATAATAATAATAATAATAACAACAACACTGTCTAAATTGTAGCGCTTTACTTTTTGAGAGAGGGCACGGCAGTGCAGCAGGCTTGCCTGGGTCCCACTCTCTGGCAGGTCTTGAGTTCGAGTCCTGCTTGGGGTGCCTTGCAATGGACTGGCGTCCCGTCCTGGGTGTGTCCCCTCCCCCTCCAGCCTTGTGCCCTGTGTTGCCGGGTTAAGCTTCGACTCGTCGCAACCCCGCTTAGGACGAGTGGTTTCAGATTGTTTACATATGTATGTGCACTTTTTGAGAAGCCATCTAAAAGTCACCAAGAGCACAATGTGTGCCTACATTCATTAGTCAAAGTGAAGGGACTCTTTCAAAGAAGAACAAAAAGAACACAAGTGTCTTGCTGGGAACATTCTGAATTCCATTGGCATGTTGTTGTGAAAACCCAAAACAGCACAAGACATGACTGCAGAGCAGGTCC
This sequence comes from Scleropages formosus, assembly GCF_900964775.1. Lineage (NCBI taxonomy): Eukaryota > Metazoa > Chordata > Actinopteri > Osteoglossiformes > Osteoglossidae > Scleropages > Scleropages formosus. The sequence continues at coordinate 20,236,295 of NC_041817.1, forward strand.
AGTCAGCCATTTCAGCTCAACATCCACGGACTCAGCTCACATCGCCGTCTCCTCAGCTCAAGTCCCAGGTGTTTCCACACCGACAAAGAGAACTAATCCCACCTGTGTGCTGTAATTGACAGGGAGATCTCCAGTTACCCAGTGGGCTCGCCTTCAGGGCCCTGCTATGTGTGTGAACAATGAGGACATTTTCACGGCAACACAACCCCGGCTACGCTTAAATGGTGTTATTCTAGTGCCGCTCTAGTGATTTTCCTGTTTTTAAAATATCTGAAGGCTGTTCCAGTGCTTACCTAAAAGATGGGAATGGATAAGGATGACTCAGGAAACCAAAACAAAAGCGAAAGGAATGACTCCAAAAGAGAAGTGCAATGAATACACAGTTGCTTAAATGTCAAATCCCAGAGGGCGAAGAGGGCCGGAGAATAATGTGTAGTAATAATGTGTAATATCTTATCTTTCCGGAAATATTCGCCAACTATCATTAAAATGCCAGTATTCACTACAAATATGTTTTATGTTTATGCACTGTAGAATTCCCTGCAGGACTTAATAAGCCTGACATACCAATAATATGAAATATAATTCTTTTTTTTCGCATCATTTTAAAGGGGCGTTTTAAATGTATATGGGATGCATAGATATAAAATGTATTGTGTTCAATTCTCATTCACTGCACTGATGCTCTTTCTATTTGTAACTCGTTACAGCCGCTGGGGTCCTGTCTCAGATCGGCTGTGACGCTCCACTGGCAAGATTCTGGCTCTAATTGAAACCCAAGTCCCAGCTTCCTTTCGGAACGCTACCCAGGAGTGGTGGATTCTCCTCTGGTGGCCATCACCATCTTTATCATTAGGGCTTCCTATTACCTGCCTTGAGCCCAGAGATAAAATTCCATCAGAGCACCACGGGGACTCTGTTCCAGCCAGTTGTGATGAATTTCCTACTGATGTGTTCCTCTTCTCCCCCCATCTCCATCCTGTCAGTTCTGCTTTCTGATTGTACGCCACCCTCTCCCTGGACCACCCAGGCAAGGCACTGTTAAGCAGCTACGGCAGTCAGCTTTGCTCCAGGAATTGCACATTTGTAGGGTTATGTGTTCACTCAGTGCTTTGTTGACCTGCTTGCACTGGCATTCTCTATTAATTGCAACAACCTAAATACAACTTTTTTTTTTTTTTCCCCCCACAGCCATAGCCTCTGGTTCTGTTGTGAATAATGTAATTTACAGAGCTTCTTAAATGTTGACTAAATTTTCTCGAATGACCGCAGAATGGTGTTTCCGATCCTCTTGACATCAGCCCCTCATTAAATGAATATTGGTTTTCACAACACGGCTCGTACTGGTGCATTCTAATGGTTTACTGTTTACCATGGGCATTGTCTAACAGAGGACATCCTATTTCGTACCACGTGCAACCCATCAGAGCTCTTCTTGGAAGTGCAGACCTTCCTAAGCCAGTCCACAAAAATTGTTCTCTCATTTTTTTTGTTTAATCATAGCTGGCCGACTGGTGGATATTACTTCCTTTCTCGTGTCTCACCTTATACTGCTATATAGGATATATAGATCTTATAATCGAGCATATAGTCAGAATGCAATAAATTTTCACAGCAATAGGATGAAGTTTGTAGGATGACAAGAGTCGTTATGTCAAACAACCACTTCTGAGGCAAGGACCTTCAAGTTGTACTTAACACAACAGGGAAAGAACTCGACGTGGACTGAAATACTTCATGAGCAAGTTTCAAGATGAGTCCAGCTTTTGGATCACTCTCGTGAACTTTAAAAAAAACTGGGATGAGAAAATTGTTAGGGTAATGAGAAATCCTTAGCATTTTTGATCACTATCACTAGTGGAAGCCATGATGATTTAGCCAAAACCCCATCTTAGGTTCTTAAATGTCTTTCTAGATGGTTAGTAATTTCATTTTAACACGTGTAAGATTTTCAGGAAGATCCTGTTGCAGTAATGAGAAACCATTGCACTGTAGGGGCCACAGAGAGAACAATGACATCTTTAGGGTATTTAACAAGAAAATAAGTCAACTTGTCTCCATCTTTAATTTTACTTTATAATGAGGCATCATGGAAGAATCAAACTTTGTTTAAACTTTAGAACTATGACTAGACTGAGATTTTATAACATTATTTCACATTTGAACAATATTGTAAATGTGGGTTTTTTTTATAAAAATGTAACAAAAGAACTATGAAAACTTGATGCATTTGATCCAGATCCATTAAATGATATTTTAGTGAAAAATGTGATAACACATATTTTGAAATGAATGTTTATCTGTAAAATACGAACAGTAATTGTATGGATGAGTGATTCATTGTAAGTAGTGTATCTAGCAGTGTAAGTCACCTTGGCGAATAAAATGTGTGGGCTGATAACACAACATAGAGTTCTCCAAGTTGCTTTGGAGAAAAGCATCTGCTAAATAAATAAATGTAAATGTAATGTAAATGTAATTATACAAATTCTTTTCGATATGGTCTTGAAGACTGGTAGCTTGTTTGAGGTTCACTATTTGAAATGTCCTCAGAAACCATTTACTGTTGGTTCATGACCTTTTTAACTTTTAAGCAACAAGCCATTAATATTTAATTTATCTTTCTTTTAATTCCCAGAAAGGACTTTTTTGGTGCTGCACAAGCATTTTTTAATCAATACATTAGTTAGTTCCAGCATTATGAGTACATGGACATATGGAACCTTGAGCATTCATGTTAAAGATGTGTCTGAACAATGCTCCTTCACACAATTCTCCTATGATTAAAAATTCTGTCAAAAACTGCATGTGCTCATGCCCTAAATTTAGAGAAATGTTCTATTACTGCAGTATCTGAAAACATGATTCATCTCCCATTTGTTTTGAATTTCTGCTCAGCTCTGACTTCCAGACTAGTTTGATGATACAAAAGCAACACTGGGGACTATGCAGCTCTTTGTTCTCTGATTCCAAACAACCATCGCATTCATTAGCCAAATTGTCACCAGGCGATTTTCTCCAGTAATGTTTCGGCAGAGCTCGCTCAGTAGTTTGTCGGTACTTAGGAACTCATCCATGAGAGCGACACCCATCTCTGAGGAGCACCCATCCCTCATCATGTTACCTTTTCCATGTAATGAATGAAGATCCCACATTGCTTAGCACTGGTCCACTTTGTTGGCATTAAAGCTACGCTATAAGCCGGCCCTTTGTGGGAGTGGGAGGTTTCGAGGCAGAGAGTCTTTAGCTCAACAACACCATGTTTTGAATTTGCAGCTGAGCAAGGACTTTGGGCAGCGGGATTTGAGTACCAGTTTTCCTGCTCACGACAGTTCCACTTCTTTCCTTTCGCCATGGGCCACTTCACTGGCTATGCTTTAAGTTACGGATTCTGTACCCCAGCATTAGGGCTATCATCACGCAGGCGGCTGACAGCACATCCATCCTGACAAGCTCGAGTGCTCTTGTTGTAAGCAGAGGACCATAACAACTTTGGCGTAACACTCACTACAGAGGTTCTAAATAACCCATGGCCACATGCTGAAAGAGATGGTGGAACTATGGAGGCAGGAGTATAAGAGGGAGCTTATATTTAATAAATAAACTTACTGGAGCTGGGCGGACATTTTTCTTTGGTCTCCAGGGTGGGCTCAGCAAGCCATTTTTCAAGTTAAATGAAGGATTTGGGTTAGATGTAGAAAACCCACGAGATCCACATTGGAGTTACGCATGCAATAGCTATCCATTTATTAGATTGCGCAACACATGTGATGAAAGAAATGTTTTCCTGATATAAATATTTTGTCTTTTTTATGTTTTGCATGAGAAATATGCACATGATGAATTTTAACACTATCTTAGAATATTTCAATCCGGATTCTATCCGCAAAAAACACTCAACTGTTACATGGAACTTCCATCACAGCACTGGTTCTAGATGCATGTTTACTGTCTGGTACCTTTTTAATTGTGCAGCCCTAGATCCTGAACAGCTAACCAAAATAGATTCCCTCCCCTTGCCCTTATTCCCACTTGACTGTGGCAGGGGCAGCATTGTCGGATAGCCCGAGTTTGCCGGAGGGGAGGTCCAAATTGGAGCTCTGATCAAAAGTAGGGCAGAAGAGATTGTGTTGTACACTGGAAAGTGTAACCCAACAAACAGTTCATACATATGACAGCATGATGAAAATAATAAATTCCTATGTGTGTTTGAGTTGGCTGGATCTCAGCAATTGTAATCTGAAATATGGCACCTTTAAGGAAGTTTTTCTTTAAAAAAAAAAAAAAAAAAAATTTGAAGGAACTGTGAATGACAACAGCAAAAGGTGAAACTATGTTTTTCAGCTAGCGGATGCTGCAACAGATGCCTTGGACCATTTATCATAGTGGCAGGGTGTGAAAGGCATCTACATATGCTGAAATATCAACACCAGCCAAATCCAGAGCTACTGCAGTACTTACTGTACTCCACAGCTCCTACAGCTCCCATGTCTTTACGGTGAAGAGACAAGACGATTTTTCTTCTGGGTCATACTTACATTTTTCACCATTTGTTATGTAACATTCATCTAGTGTCTCTGTTGCTGAATTTTCTGGGAAGATAAACAAAAAAAAAAATGTGATGATGATGACGATTATTCTTATTATTCTTATTATTATTACTATTTTTATTGTTGCTGTTGTTATTATTAACTGTCTCAGGAATCAGTGGTCAAATCTATAACTAGTCTGGAAAAGTATCAACGAAAAATATGCATAGGAGAGTCATGGTCAGTAAAAAAGGATTGGATGAGGTCATTTTGGTCTAATTCTCTGAGGGTCAGAGGTCACAGGATCTACGACTCCAGCTCAAGCTTTATTTCCTAGCATGATCTTCTTTATCCTATCCAGCTTTCAAACATCCTACAGGTCTGTTATGTCAGGAGCAGGATGACATCAGCAGCAGTGAACTCACTTCCTGATCCAAGAAAATGAAAAGCAACATATCCAGTACTGAGTCCAGGACCTTCTAGACAATGTGCGGGCTAGAAATCTCTTATGTCAACCTGAAGCCTGAGGTCATACGAAATTAAGATCTGGCTGATGAGCTGTTCCACCATTCTTGTCATGGCTCTTTACTGGAGCCTGTCAAAATCTAATCCATAGACACATCTTTCATTGACAGTTTTCATGATATTTGGGTAAAATGGGACATTATTCGCACCACAATGGGAAAGCAATCAATAAGGCTTAAAGAGTGACTTAAAACGGAATATACCTGGGCATGGATTTGGATTGTTTTATTTCATTAACTTGAAATTAAATCTATTTCTTTTTTTCCATTTCATTTGCTAGTAGCTGAGCAGGCAACACGCAGCGGGAACAAATGACAAATGTGAAATGAACCACAGCTATCTTGGATTGCTACAGATTATTAGCTAGGAGAAATACTAATGTCAATGAGAGCAGAGAGAAGAGGCCACTGCAGAAGAAAAAATATGAAAATGTGAAAATATCATACAAGAATACGTTGAATGTCAATAAAATGGTGAGGGACCTCCAAGAGTCTAAACGGAGAGCTGGACAATGAATCTACAGTCCTAGTAAGTTTACTTACCTAAAATTGCTCCAGCAGAAATTTCCCAACTGTATACATGAGTAAAACATTATAAGGAGTTTAGGAATAAATTGTGTCACCCAGGACAAAGATTTCAGATAAATAATAATAATAATAATAATTTGCTCCCTCACTCACTTTTATTAACTGCATGTCTTTGTCAGTGTTGCCAGGTCTGGTGCCTGTCTCAGAATCATTAGGTGCTACTACTACTACTACTACTACTACTACTACTACTAGTACTACTAATAATAATAATAATAAAAATATGCCTGTTGTTATTTCAAGTTGTGCAGTTCGTAACAAAATGATCTAATAAATACTGTAACTGTGGCTATACAAAATAGTGTCAATCATGTGAAAGTGCCATAAGAACTTTGTTCAGCTCTTGGTGATCCAAAGATATACAGCTCTTTTTAAAAACATCTTACTCAGATCAGTGCCCTTTTGCTTTACATTTGTGTTCATTTGCCAGTGTACCTTGGTCTGTCAATCCAGGCAGTGCCTTGAACCTGCGAATATGTGTCTGCCAGTTGTGGATGACATCTGTGCAAACCTTTTACGACAAGTGTAATTAATTGAGAGTTACTGATGCGTCAAAAAAACAAATTTTCTGTCAACCCATTCTTTTTACTCCCACAAGGATAGAAGATGGTTCCCAATCTTTTTTCTTGAACATCAGCAAATTGAGTTTTCTAGGAAAGGAGGAAAAAAAAAAACAGAATTAGTTTGTCTCACCCAGTAACAACACAATACTGTCGAAGTAGCACTTTGGATGACATACGTATCAGCACGGAAGAACATCCTTATCCGTAGTCTTGTATATACACAGCGCATGCCAAGGGTTTGAGGCTACTGTCGATGCATCCCAGCTATTGCGTGATGTACAGCACATGCCAGGAAATGAACTTAATGAACAAGCTCCCATTAACACCAAAAAGTGAGTTTATTTCTGTTTGGTATGGTCCCAACATTTCTGTTTTAATCCCAGGGAGCCTTTGGGGGAGGGGGCAAATTAGATTCCCAGTGGATGGATGTGTTGTAGAAGTTAAGGATATGTACCAGTGAAGGTTTTATCATTGTGACCCTGAGAGAATAAAATGGACAACACTGGTCACTATACTTGTTTATTTGTGTGTATGATTATTTATTTATTTCAATGTAAATCTCCATAGGGAAGGCTAGAGTTGCAGGGCTCCAGACTTCAGCAGAGGGGAGGCCTGGGAGGCGAATCCCCCCTGTCCCACCCTCCTCTCACCCGCTGTGCCAACACAATCCTCATGGCTGAGCTCCAGGAGGGCACATCTGGCACTTGAAAGATTCAGACCACAGAAGGCGATCGCCTTAGCCCAGGAACCCAGCCAAGAGTTCTGCTGAAACATTTTCGTGTCGCCTTAAAAAAATAAATAAATAAAATAATATACAAGGGGAAAGTGCTCTCTACATTTATCCTCCGTATTTATTGTGTCTGTTTTCAGATAGAGGCATCAAATTAGTGTGAGTGTTTATTATCATTATTACTGTTATTTTCTCTATTATGACTGTCTCTTTTTTGTTTCAATGCAAACTTAATAGGATAATTGATTGACATTTGCAATGCATAGGTCTTTTGATGCAGCCTGTTTAACATAGGAATTTCCATTTATTTCAGGCCATATTAATTTGTAAAATAATTATGGAGATAAAATGCTTATAAGTTAAATAGATCAGACTTTAAACTGACCCTATAATTTGAAGCAATGTATTATTTTTATATTCCCATTAAAACATATCATGCACTTTGGGTAATCATGCACACGATTTAGGCCAGATGGTCAAATTTTGTAAATGCTGATTGAGATTACTTTTCACTGTGCCACCAAATCCATTATGATTAGTGTAAGGCTTTGGTCAAATTGACATCCAACACCTCAATACAAATTTGCAAAGATGTAACCTTCATGTTCAAAGTGAGCTTCAGAAAAAACAAAGATATTTATCACCCAAACAGTTTGAGAAAAGAAGGAAGTTTAACATTAATTGTGTATTAATTGCATATGTTTTGCATTTCAGGTGAAAAGAATCACCAACAAACCGAAAGAGAAATTTTATGTAGGTCTTTTAAGCAGTCTTTCAAGATTTAAAAGCAAAAAAAAAAATTACTCCATACCATGCAAAACTGCTGATCTGACTTGTAAAAGACTGCTACAACTTTGCCTTCTAGCAAAGAAACACAGCTCCCACAGCTGGGTTTGTCTGCAAACATAATACTTATGCTTAAATGATGTACTTTCATGTAGACCTGATTTGCATATTTTCCTACGGTGCCAAAAACTGTCTTTGTTCTAAGTCTCTTCATCTATATCCTTCCCCTTCTCATCTTCATCTTCATCAGAATTTTTGGTGCATTACACTAGCACATTCTACGAACATTTTAAACCATTTTCTAAATGCATCTTTACACTGTAGGAGCGGTATGCTTCCTGTGCTACCAGTATGGATGTGGGATCAAATCTCCCTCAGTCTGTCCCAAGTTTGCATTTTGTTCACTCGTGTTTTCCCTTACATTCCAGAGACATAGTTAACATACTTACAGGGTAATGGTAAATCATTTCCTTACTCTCCCTAACCATGGAAACTATGCAAGTGGTTGTTAAGAATCTCCTTTGACTCAGAGCTCCTTACCATATATCACAGAAATGATTAAGCACCATATGATTTTTGGGGTTATTATTCAGTTTCAAAATGAAATGCTTCATGTTTTCATAAGTTGATTTGAAAAAAAAATCAGCCAGATGACTGATGATGAGTTGAAACTAAGATGATTATGCTGATGAAAGCTTTTTCATAGAAGTCCATGACTCTCATTGGATTTGCTTGCACAATGGAAGCCAGTGGCACTTTTGTTTGCTTTTATAATGAGCTTATAAGAAGTTCATGTTGTTTGATGTATGTCCATAAACCCTCAAACACATGTTTGTCACAGCTGGAATGGCTGACCGGAATTCTGTGCCCCACTGAAAAAGAAAAGTCCAAACAGGCTACTATCCGGTCAAAGAAATACTGTACAATGTGTCATTATTGACTCATGACACATGAGTCACTTGAGTCTCATAACTCATAAGTTAAATGAACAAATTCAGGAATGGCTGGATTAATGTTGAACAATGATAGGATATCCATTTTCCAAGATCTCATTTAAATGACTGGGTATTTTAATATTAATTAACATTTAGCACGGTAACTTTACTGCTATTCCCGACGCAGGTCCAATATTAATCATTATCAAATTGGTCTTTACTCATTAAGAGTCTAGATATGACTGCTTAAAAAATCCAAATGTTATTTTTTGCACAAGTTGTTAAAAGGCTATTAAAGACATAAGTGGCTAGGAAGGTCCCAAGAGCAGAGGTGTGTTTCTTTCATCATTTTACACTTCCCATATTGTCCTATAAAGGCTTTGCCCATATGGGATTTGGGATTTAATTAATTATTGGGGAACTGAGCTGAAAGTAAGAGCAAAGCAGAACATTGTGGACTGATGAACATTTATTTCGTGTTGATATTCTCTTGGCATATTTAAGAAAAAAATGGTACTTATTACTCCCAGTCTACAGATATGTCTGCTTCAGCGATATTAGCTCACAATTTACAAAACCATTAACAAAGTTTTCATTCATTCGTTCGTTCGTTCATTCGTTTGTTCGTTCGTTCATTTGTTTGTTCGTTAGTTCGTTCATTCATTCCTTTAATAATATTTTTTATGCTCACCATTATGATGGCATAGTGCAAGACCCAAGTTTCTTGTGGTGTGAGTACCGGGGTATTTTTACCCATCATTCATTTCTACCTATAGTGAATCTCTTCTGCCTCTCTTATGACAATTACAGTCCACTGATGTGTGTTGGCACTTTCACACTTAACAGATACCAACCGATTGAGAAAAAAACAAGACAAACTGGGCATTTCCACATAGTATACTAATAATATTAGCAAGGCCTCCAGCTCATAGCTGCAAGCTACTGAGTCTGGCACAACTGTCTGGCATCTACTGTAAGTGCCAGCAGTCCTGGCTTGTGTTCCACATGACATTACTAACATCAACTGCCTTGGGGCATCTCATGTTCAGAAGAACACAAATTACTGTGAATTTTAACAATATTTAGTACAAAGTGTAATTATGTGTCAAAATAAGATGCAACCTTGAACAGCCTAGAAATGGACTAAATGATTGCTTCGGAGGTCAAACGCATTGTTACTCTAATTTAAAGCTAGATATAAGACAAGAGGGGGGGTGCGGTGGCGCAGTGGGTTGGACCACAGTCCTGCTTTCCGGTGGGTCTGGGGTTCGAGTCCTGCTTGGGGTGCCTTGCGACGGACTGGCGTCCCGTCCTGGGTGTGTCCCCTCCCCCTCCGGCCTTGCGCCCTGTGTTACCGGGTAGGCTCCGGTTCCCCGTGACCCTGTATGGGACAAGCGGTTCTGAAAATGTGTGTGTGTGTGTGTGTGTGTATAAGACAAGAATACTTGTGTTCATGAATTGTAAATAAAAATAGAAGTATTAAATATAATGACATTCATTTTTATAAAACAGCTTGTACAAATGAAGGAGTGTGGTGGTATTCTGGAAGCATAGGGAATGAGGCAGGATGCATTCTGAATTGGACGCCAATTCATCTCAGGGTAATGGCACCTAACGCTCATTCACTCACACATGTACATACACTAAAGGCAACGTACAGTCACCAATTCACTTGAAAAACATGTTTCTGGACTGTGGGAGGACACCTACTCGGATATGTGGAGAAAATGCCAAATATGAACCCACCACCGATCACACAGCCCAGGCACTGTGAGGGATCAGCACTACCCATCGCATCACCACACCCCTAAGCACACACACATTGACTGAAACCATTTATTTCCAGCAGGGTCAGAGCAAGCTGGAGCCTAACCCAGCAGCACAGGGCACAAGGCTGGAGCGGGAGGGGACACGCCCAGAATGGGACGCCAGTCCGTCACAAGGCACCCCAAGCAGGACTTGAACCCCAGATCCACCAGAGAGCAGGTCCAGGCCAAACCCACTACGCCACCGCACCCCCTCATCATCACTAATTAATAATGTCTAATTATTTACATAGCATCTTTCATACTGAAAAGCAGCTCAAAGCACCTTTGAAAGTATTTTAATAAGTTCCATAGTAAAAGAGTTATAGTAAATATTTTAAAAAAATAAATAAATAACTTGATTGGTGTATTAGAGTCGTTGTTCGATTTGACTGATAACATAAAACTGTGCTCACAAGAACTGGTGGAAAAAAGTAGTAACCAAGGACATACATCCATAGGTCAGACATTTATGGCCATGGCAGTCTGCCACAGTCATCATCAGTGGAGGGAGGAAAAAAACAGAGCAGCCTTCATTCCAGAGCCATCGCAGCGCCTGGGAAACAGGCCGGATTTCTGACGTGAGTTACATGACACGTCAGATTATGGATATTGATCCCCTTTCTGACAGCGCTCCAGCGACAGTGGGATTACAACTGCTATTCCACTCCATTCCTCCTGCTGTTACTCTGTGTACTTTGTGTGGCGAAGCATCAGCATCAGGCTAACTGTTTTGGTTATGTCACAGACAAACTTGTTGGATATGTTCTGCAGCAAGAAAACTTATGAAAGAGTCGGAGCGTACAGTCCTTGAAATCGTCATTGGGGTAAAAAAAAAAAAAAAAAATGAATTGGAAAAGTAAAGTGATGAAATCCTGAGGCAATTTAATGCGAAACATCTTTGTTTTGACAGTCGGGATGAACTGTTTAAAGCAAGGAGGATTTCGCACACAACAGACGTTTCATAACTATTTTAACCTCTGTCACTTTATTCAGGCGGCTTTTTTGTAAGGATAAACGTTGTCTTTTGATTTTGACAGATGATTTGGGGTGCCAAAAATTCATTGTAAAATATGACCATTATGTAAGGACCTTTTGTTTCCTCTTGCCGTGTCGGAATGACGAAGACGTCGCACTTCTTGTCACAGATACACTTCTGCGGGTCACTTCCTCCCACAGCCTGGAACAATCTGGGGACAGTGAGATTCCATGAACGGCGCGTCTCACTGCACTTTGCCCTTTAAAAGGAAAGGTGCCCCGCTTCACACATTGTGACTAATTTTGTGTAAGGGTGACTGACTACAACAATAATTCACACTCCACTTGTTCTCACATTTCGCCGCATTTGGCCCTACGGACTGGTTCTCCATGTGAAGCGAGTAATTTGTTTATTCAAATGTGGATTACTTTTAAAACACTTCCTTGTCCGTACAGTTTACCATCATCCTTCATTTGGTTTGCGACATGGTATGGCCTCCGTGTACAGAACTGCATTGCACAGCACTGATAGCTAAGAATATTGAACATTCCACTTGGTGCACAGAAGAATCGTGGTTACAGCAAATTGTCATTTAGCGAGAGCATTCATTAGAGTTCTGTTCTATTCTATTAGAAATGTATTCATTCAGCTCACGCTGTTCTCCCTAACGACTTATTTTGTTAAATCTGTGTACTTAGATAATTACCGTTCTGATAAAAAGTTTGGGAATCCTATGGAATTTCCTAGATTTCTGCATGAATGGTTCCTAAAATTTGTGTGATGAACATTGGTGCATATAGTGGAAAGAAACAAACTAACTTTACTTAAGAATCCCATGTCTGCAAGTATGCCTCTTTCTTCTAATGTAATGCACAAATTGTATTTTCTCTGAGATGTGCGTCGCTTTGGAGAAAAGTGCCTGCTAAATGAATAAATGTAAAATGTGATGTAATCATTTTCAAAAATATATAGTATTATTTAACAAAAACATAGACATTTTACATTACTGTATGTTTATATTATTAATCAACAAGTGTAAATGAAGGAGCAGTTGGTAGCATAGTGGTTAGCACTGTTATAGAATTTGCGATCTCAAATCCCACTGCTGTGTGGCAGGTGTGGGGTTTGAGCCCTGCTTGGGGTGCCTTGCGGTGGACTGACATCCTGTCCAGGGTGTGTCCCTTGCACCCTCTGTTGCCGGGTAGGATCCGGCTTGCAGCAACCCCGCTCGGGACAGACGGTTGTTGACATTTACTTGATGTTTTCCGTGAAAGCAACTTACAGTTTTAAGCTACTTACAGAAGTTTTTACCCATTTGGACAGCGAAGTGAGAGGGGTGCAGTGGGTTTGTTCTGTGCCTGCTTTCTGGTGCATCTCGGGTTCAAGTCCCACTTGGGGTGCCTTGTGATGGACTGGTGTCCCGTCCTGGGTTTGTCCCCTCTAGCTCTATGCCCTGTGTTGCTGGGTTAGGCTCTGCCTTGCTGCAACCACACTTGGGACAAGTGCTTTCAGACAGTACGTGTATGATATTGTGTGTTGCCCTATTCTGTAATATGTCATTCCCCTGAAGGAAAGAGCTGCTATGATGCAAAACAAATTTCATAGAAATCTGACAAAATTCAATTGTTTCGTATCAAATCTTATCACATCATACCGTACACTCCATGAATAAGGGCACAGCTGAAGCAGCAATCACTTCTTTCAAATGGAAAGTGATGACTCCAACTACTACAGTACCAGGATCCCCTCATTCCAGTGTATGCAGCAAAGTCAAGAAATTCTAGAATTGACCACTGTGTTACACTGCTGCGGTTGCAAGCTATTGTTAAACGTATCGATTAGCACCATCTGATGCTGACCGGTTTTATCATTTTAACTCTAACTTTACTTCACTGTACCCCATAGTTTAGTGCAGTTGGCAGATATAACTTCCACTGCATAAATCTGAATCTTTGTGTCAACTTTCTAGAGCATTACCTTCAAAATGGAATGTGCACTTTTGCATAGAGACCTTCATAAATACACACACACACACATCTTCAGAACCGCTTGTCCCATACGGGGTCACGGGGAACCGGAGCCTAACCCGGCAACTCAGGGCGCAAGGCTGGAGGGGGAGGGGACACACCCAGGACGGGACGCCAGTCCGTCGCAAGGCACCCCAAGCGGGACTCGAACCCCAGACCCACCGGAGAGCAGGACTGTGGTCCAACCCACTGCGCCACTGCACCCCCCCCCTTCATAAATATGGTTTTCCAAATAAAAGGAGGTTTCATGTGGATACTTGGAAGTGCTCATGGAAAAGGGATGTACTGAAACACCCTGAGTATCCCCCTGAAAAAGCACAGAAACATATGTGCATATTATCAAAGCTGAAACCATAGCAGAACAATTCCTGCCCTCAAAGACCACAGTCAATTAGTGACTGATTTACACCTGAAAGCCAGGTGAGATGACTTACCGCCCAAAATAATGGCTTCAAACAGCGTTGAGAGCATAGATGAAACAAAAGCCAGCACACCCTGCTGTCCTTGAGGAGAGTAATTGCCCACCCCTGTCCTAATCGAGACCTGCAGGCATGTACTGCCCACAGAGGAGTCCAGAGTACCGCAAATTGAGGTATCATCACTGGAACTCAGAAATGAGTTTGCTTAATTCCCATTATTGAACAGACACCCTTTCACACAATAATCAAAGTAATGTCTTTATACATTGTCAGTGGAACTGGCATATATAGTGTTTTAATATCCTCTCTAACTGTTAGCTCATAATATTAAATGCTTTCTGCCTGGAATTAGAAACTCAGAATTAACTTTGTTTATTTATTTATTTAAATTGATAGGATAGATAATTACACATATGTCCCACCGCTAGAATGGGAAGTATATTTTTCTATTCAAAGCCCAGGAGGAGGTCATGGTTGAGATGTGATATTTACCATCTTGCCAACCAGCATCTGGATCTCTGAATGATTAGAATCAGTGAATTATTGCATGTGAAGTAGAGCTTTTCCTCCATCAGTTTTAATATCAATAAAACATGTGCATTAAGGTAACATTTTTTTAAGCCTTGCAGAGAAAGAGATAAAGTACTCGTTGGTTTCCTTAGAACTGTGAATAGTTTTCACTCCAAAGGATTCAACTAAAGAAATAATTGTATTTGTTATTGTTGTCTTGATTATTAGTTTGCTGCTTTGATGGCCCTCATATTTAATGTGATACTGAGCATACACACCATTTATTTACAACATCTTTACAGCTTAGCTATTTCACATGGTAATTTCAAGGAAAGTGTATTGCACAAGGGGTATGGTGGCGCAGTGGGTTGGACCACAGTCCTGCTCTCCGGTGGGTCTGGGGTTTGAGTCCCACTTGGGGTACCTTGTGATGGATTGGTGTCCTGTCCTGGGTGTTTCCCCTCTGGCCTTATGCCCTGTGTTGCTGGGTAGGCTCTGGTTCCCCGTGACCCTGTATGGGATAAGCAGTTCTGAAAATGTGTGTGTGTATTGCACAAAGATCTTACAGCAAAAATGGGGAGTTGGGCTTTAAATTTGCAGTTTTCGAATTCTATGTCCATAACCTTAATTCACACATAGTCTATTAAGAAAAAAAAAATGCAGAAAAGAAGAAAAAAAAATTCTTGTATGGTCCTTAAGATTTTTTTAGGACTGCTATTATTCATTTACTAATTTGTCATTTCTTACAATGTAACAGTGGTACAGCTATAATTAGCTGAGTGAGACTAAAGTAAATGTGGTACAAGGCTGTATCATGGACAGCGCTTCGCACGTGACTAAGAGGAAATCATTGAGACACCACCAAACGACAAAAAGACTTCTGTCAGACTGTATTTTTTTCTGGTTTTTAAATCCACATGTATGCAATTATAAAACCCAGCATATGAAGAATAGTACAGCCTCTGGAGAATGAACAGTACATTTCACAGCAAGGCATCGGCGGTCAGCTGGGTTACCCACAATAGCAACCCCCAAAAGACTGACATTCAAAATCTGTCATGGTGACTTTGAACACAGATTACACTGAATTGCTGCAGCAAGCGCCCATTGAGAAGGCGAGGAAGACCAAGTCGAGGGCCAAAGCTGTGTCATTTCAGCAAAATGATTAATCACACTTGTACTTGCAAAGTGGACAAAATTCTCTTGATTTCCTGGTTGCTGACTGGTAACCTGCATTATTGTGTTCGATGTGTGGGGGGGGTCACAAAGCGAATATAGGAAGCACATTTGGCAAAGAAAAAACTAAATGTGTAGATGAAAGAGAGAGCTTAAGATTGCATTTATGCTGATGTACAACGCTATTATGTGCTGCTTGGTACTCTAAATGCCAGCTTTAAGCCACAAGTTAGACTTTCTAAAGATTTACAAGTGCCAGGAGTCACACAGCTGTGGGCAAAACGGATGGCTGTTGAATACCTTTGAAGGAATGTATTCCACTAATTTTGCTCATCCCTAACCCATAATATCAAGTTGTTAATTAATTTCAAATCTCATATTATATAAACATTGTAATCACTCAAACAGTTTAATTAATGATTAAATTCAACTACTATTAAAAGAGTTCAAGCATTTGTTATCTAATGATTTATTCAGCTATAGTTAAAGTAATACCGAGCTTATTCCCGGTTTTACCTGTAAGTGATGCAAATCCATCACAGTTTAAATGTTATTTTATGCTCATGTGAAGTCACTTTATTTAAAATGGAATTATTCATTCATTTAATCTCTTTCAAAATCTGCATTTGATGATTACTATGTCTTTATGTGATAATTCAGACTTTAAATGTTAATTAGATATGCCATACTCCATGCAATTTTTGGCTCATCTAAACATCTGAGCAACTTAAAACAGACATACATACTATGGGCAATTTAGTATCACAAATTCACCTGAAACCAGCGTTTCTCGA
Organism: Scleropages formosus; assembly: GCF_900964775.1. Lineage (NCBI taxonomy): Eukaryota > Metazoa > Chordata > Actinopteri > Osteoglossiformes > Osteoglossidae > Scleropages > Scleropages formosus. The sequence goes on from NC_041817.1 coordinate 20,252,660, forward strand.
CTGTGGGAAGAAATCTACATGGATAAAGGGAAGTCTTACACACAGATATAAACGACACAGACTGAGAAGGGATCAAACCAATGTATAATCACACCATCCAGATGCTGTGAAAGACCAGCACTATCCACTGCACCACTGCTTTACAAATCTAGAGAAGAAGCTAAAGTAGCTGGATTTAAAATCATGACCCTGGAGGTGCAACAAAGTCATGGTCCTGCCAAATGCATGAATGGAATGCAGTACGTATTAAATGGCATAGCCTCTAAGCCCTCTATTCCTTTCTGGTTTCATCATTTACATGCATAACTGGTTTAAACAATGTCATTATTTTGGGATCAAACATCATACGTGAGAACTCGGACTTATATAATCAGACGCTGGCAAAGCTAATTGTAGCTTTGAGCCTGAACATAGATGCCATAAATCTAATGTTTCTAATGTCATAAATAGAAGCCTTCAAAAACTTCAAACTCTTACATAGTGCCTGTATATTTCTGTCATGAGACTGTTAATATGAATATAAATGATATTGACAAAGGTAATATTTGCTTGTGAAATCCTTAAATAAAAGTGGGGAATCAAATAAAAGAAATCAAATTGACAGTTACACTTTAGTTATTTTAATATATTTTACTCAATTGTTAGAATTTTCTCTCGTAGAGATGTTTAGTGTTTATAGGATATTATAGGAGCTAGCGGACTCAGGTGATCAATAATTGAATGTGCCTTTTTTTCTAAAAAAGACTAGGTGATCGAGGCCATCATAGCTCTGACAGACTGACTGGACTTAATGCATGATACAGCAAGGCATTCAAACCCAGCCTTCATGGTTTACAAAAATGTCACAGATTTCTTTCAGCTAAGAGCACAAATGACCAATATGTGAAGAGATGGATTACGAATGACTTTTATGAAGTGTCATTTTCCCTCTCAGGAAAGCAAAAGCCATCAAATGATGTGACTGTGAGCAAGACACAGCAACTGGATTTTTTTTTAACCAATTCCAGATGAGTTCCTTTTTTCTATACATAAGCCGTCAGTCCAGGGAGCAACTGAGCACTCTTGTCAGACTCATGTCAAGACTATCCCAGCACAGCATGGTCATTCCACTGACCTTCCAAAAAAAGGAGAAAAAAACACATTTGGTCCAAAACAAGGAACTGGCAGAGTGAGGTTGCAGCACAAGTAGTATGTTCAAATAAATTATTAAAGTATCACAGGGACATTTAATGGCATGTTTTAAGTATAATCGTCTTAATACACCTGGGAAAAGTATGTGCAATATATGATACCCTAGTCTTTCACTACAATTGATTCTGTCATCTTTTGCCCATTCCATATTGCTGCGTATTACATAAAACACACACACTTTCTGAACCGCTTGTCCCATATGGGGTCGCAGGGAACTGGAGCCTACCCGGCAACACAGGGCGTAAGGCCGGAGGGGGAGGGGACACACCCAGGACGGGACACCAGTCCGTCGCAAGGCACCCCAGGTAGGACTCGAACCCCAGACCCCCTGGAGAGCAGGACTCGGTCCAACCCACTGCGCCCCCTCCCCACACACACACACACACACACACACACACACACACACACACACACACACACACACACACACACACACACACACACACACACTTTCTGAACCGCTTGTCCCATACGGGGTCATGGGGAACCGGAGCCTACCCAGTAACACAGGGCATAAGGCCGGAGGGGGAGGGGACACACCCAGGACGGGACGCCAGTCCATCGCAAGGCATCCCAAGCGGGACTCGAACCCCAGACCCACTGGAGAGCAGGACTGCGGTCCAACCCACTGCATCACCGCACCCCCCCATTCAAAAACACCTTGACTAAAAAAATTTCATATATTTTAAAGATTAGAATTTGAGACAGCTGGAGTTGAACCCACAAACTTGAAGGTGCAAAGAAACCATGGCACCTGTCGAATGAAAAGAATGCACTACATATTAAATGGCACAATCTCCACACTCTCCATTTCTTTATGGTTTTACCATTTGTATGCATAAACAAGCGAAACAATTTCATTTTGAGGTCACCAGTCATCACAACTGAGAACCTGTGCCAGTTCCAAAACAAAAATTGTTAAAAAAAAGAAAAAAAACTGTTTATAGACTAAAACAAGATTTTTTGCGCTGCCCATCTATGCCACAACTAACATTTTCTATCAGCAATCACAGTAAGTGCTCCCCTTGTTAAATATGAAATTTGGGCCAAAACTGCAACATTTCTTTTGGCAAGGTCCATCCAGAATTTCCATAGCTGACAAATCTGATGAATGACATATACAGACAGTTCCAGCATTGTTTCCCTCCTAAGGACTTGGCTGACTAGCAACATTAACGATAGGGGGGTGTGCACATTGTCATCTATGAGATGACGTCCATAATATGGAGGTGGAAATGATATGATGGAACAGCAGCTTCCGTCACGAGCTAGAGAGTCACAGAAACAAGAGCGCTGAACTGGCAGAAACTTCAACCTCCAAAAATTACCTGGTTGTCAATGAGTGGAGACATGTGATCGCAAAGTCAGCCTGTTCACTCTGTTATTGCTGTGAAACCTAACCATTAATTTGCCAGTTGCTCTAGAGGGATTTTTTTCAATGAGGTTTGATGACTCGACTCGCATACACCCAGAGATAGGAGCACTCCCTGGGAATGGGAAAGAAAGGCAAGCGGGGCCCTCTTGACGGACTGCGCAGTGCTGAGCCGAGCATGTTTCCTGGTAAATGACTCCCTCCCCTTCTCACCAGCAACCCCCTAGGAGCTAGAAATACTTCCCTCTCCATGGGAGCACAGCCGAGACAAACATACGTAATTCTGCTTAATGTGACAAATGAATGGTTTTTAATCTCAACAAAGCAGGTGCTGTCTTCTACACTAGTCTCAGCAAATTAAGGCATTTGAGGATTGGTTTTATACCCAAATAAGTGCAGATATTAGGTATAATTTAGTTTGCATTGAGCATGCAGTGCATAGACTTTTAAATGGGTGTTTACTGTAAATATTTATTTCAGAGACTGACAGATTTACTTCCCACTTCTGTACTGTTTAATTTTTCATAATGTCAAACATCTATGAAGTAATTACCCATTATAATCTTATTTTTGCCTTGCCTGTTAGGTACCTTGTGATGTTGCTTACAGCTTGTTGCAAATCATTTATGTTGCTGTACATGTCAAAAAAAGTTGTTGTGAATGCCATCAAAGAAAAGCAAATACTGAACATTGACCTACAGGTTGAGTTGACATAAGGTCTTCCCAGTCTGCCACGACAAGCAAATATTGGTAGAGGTTTTTTTGTCTAAACACTCAAAATCTCTTGGCTTGTTTAGTGGGAATACATGTTTTTGTGTGGCTTGTGTGTATAGTCTTTGCTTGAGAAGAGTGAGGTACCTGTCATACAGAATTTGCAGATCTTGAGAAAGTACAGCAAAGACTTGAGCAAGTGGAATGTAAGTGAGCAAAACGAAAGGAAAAATGAATGTTTTCCTCCATTCACCACAGCCATAAACATCCACTGACATACCTGGGAGGTCATTCACAGCCCACTACAGCAATTGTAATGCCAGGTTCTCTTTAAAATAGCTCAAGAGTTGTAATTTGATCTGGATCTAAAACAAATACTGTATTGTCAATAAGCTGCTTTATCTGATGTCACATTGATTCTCAACAACTATTTCCTTTGATCAGGGATACCTAGTGTTTTTTTTTTTTTTTTTTAAAGGTTTTTTATAACAGATTTTCATTGTAGAAAATTCTGTTGAATACGTTGTGATGGCATAATGTTTTGTCCAGGGAGTATACCTATTAGTCTAGCACCAAGTGATTGTAGGATAAGTTCTGGATGACTACAGCCGTGACAGAGATAAGTGGTTAACAAAACTGCAGAGAGTGAGTCAGTAATTCTGCTGATGACGTTAAATTGTGTGGAAAGGTGTTAACTTTCAATAGGTCAATACAACCTGTAAAATATTGTTTTAAACTCCTGCACTTTGCAGAAGTTAGGTAGACTAAAGATCATCACTGTGACAGCCTGATGAAAAGGTCAGTTAGAATGAAAACCAGCAGTTCACCCTCAGGACCAGGATTGAGAAGCTATGGCTTTTGAACACAACGTGTTGTGCTTATCTTATTCATTAGATGTTTTACATCATTGTCAATGGGTAGCTTTCACAAAACAGGTGTTCATTTTCTGCCTATGAATATTATTCTCAGCTGAATAATGCCAGTCACATCTTTCCCTGACATCTTGTCCTTGTTTCCTGCAATCGCTGAATGGATACAATAAAGAAACTGCTAGATATTGTAGTGGTTAAGGAAATAGACATCAGCAAAAAAGGCAAAGTTAAAGGGAAGGAAACCAGACTGTTGCAAAAATCCATCATGGACAAAACAACCTCATTCGGCTGCTTGGTAATCACACATGAGCATATGTTCCTTACTCTAGCCACATATCGCCGTGGAGAATTAAAGTCTTCTTAAAGTGGCTCTGATGGGCAGGGGGAGGCTGGGGTCTCAGTTTGGCTCTGGGCTGCAAGGCTGCACTACCATATGCTTTTATTGCACTTAGATGGGTTTTAACTATGCGTAAACAGAAACGGTTCTAGTATCCTGGAGGGAGCGGTGACCAATCCTTCTTACACCAGACATTTTCTAGCTTGTCACACCGCTACTTTTATTTTTTTACTGTCATTTTTTGTGAACTACAATTACCGGCTTTGTAAGTTCCCCGAAATGAAGTCACATACTAAGCAAACATCTAAACTCCGAAAATCAAATAATTTTGTACAATTTACAGTAACAGTCAGTCATATCTCATCATGGGTGTTGTGTCATGCACTGGGATGTGGGGACCTTCAATAAGCAGACACGCTGTATCTGTCTAATTAACAATGTCTTTGATCATGAATCACTTTGTGGGAACAGTATCACAATGGTGATAGGCAGGAGCTATATCCTAATATATGTAAGTCACTTTCAATGAAAGCATTGACTAAGCATGCATCTGCAGAAGGATCCGAAAATCCTGTCAGTTCTTTGGACTGCATAAAGCAGCAGTCAGTCATAACTCATCAGGAGTGTTGTATCATTTGCTGGCATCTAGAGGCATGCAGTAAACAGACATACTGCATGTGGCTAATTAATGGTGACTTCGATCATTAATCGTGCTGTAGAACAGTATCGTCATTGTTCTGGGCAGGAACTATATTCTAATACCGAGCCTGGATTTGCATTTCTGAAGACAGAGGAAATTAAAGGACTAGAACAATTACTTTGGGGGATGAAAAAAATAATTACAGGTTTCTGTATGCATCAGAAGCAAGGTAAACTAATTGTACAGAGCTGATGTCACTCAGAATGCCAACTGAAAGTAAAAACAAGAGTGTCAGCAAAGTAAAAATTACATTAGAAATTTTTATTTGATTATGAGACTCTAATTTCCATCCCACCACTGACCTTACAGGAGAAGATTGTGTGCTGAGGGAGAGTTAACAGATTTGTACAGAGCTCCATCATAGAGGTTATTCTACTGCATATTTAACATTGACGGAGACTAGATGTGGTGATTACTAATGTGTGGTTAATGACTGTCCGGGAATTGATCGAGCTGCATAAGTTAATGTGCCAGCTTCGTGAAATGAGAAGAATATTCTCTGATATTTGGATATTTGTATTGTATTCCAGGCTATTTAACTTCAAAAACAGTGTTTCTGCTTAATTTGAAAAATTAGCAGCAATAGTGCAATATTTGTTTTAAAAAATAAAAGGAATGATAGACTGTATTTCTAAAGCTGTTAAATGGTTAAATGCAACGTGACTTCAGATTGTGGAGATTGTTTTCCATAGATAAAAAATTCAGTTTTTTTCTAAAAAACAGAGAAAGAGGTCAACAGTGCAGGTGACATTTAAAAGCCTTATTAAACTAATCTAATATCTAATAAGGATTAAATATTTATTAAGTGATTTGGCTGTGCCAGTCAGCAATGCACTTTGACAAATTAAATAATCCATGTGATGGAATTCATATGTCTCCTTCATAATAAGTTTCTGCAGTGCTTATTGACCTTTAGATTTCGCATTTTCCCTCCCACGCTGAATAAGCCCGTCTGTGACTTGTCTGGAGTCATTACTTCCTGTGAGCCACTTATCACAGGCGTTAACACATTCGTCTTTGGTGGGAAGGCATTACTCCGTTCTGCCACCCAAAATAGACACAAAAGATGCAGCCGGGGTGGCCGGGTTCTCACAGGATGTGTCATGCTCCCCAGCTGCCAGGTTTTGTCGGTCCGCTGCTTACAGGCCTCAGGTTGAAAACACATCCTTCCTTTACTGCTCCTCGCAGCTGCCACTTAGATCCTGGATCTGAATTGAAATCACATCAGCATTTTGGACCCATACGAAGCAATGATGTTGCAAAGACAACACCTAAAGCCCATGGAGAAAGTGTAGCTGAGAGACGAATCCTGCAAAATTTTCAAGGAAACGTCCTGAAACTTACTTCCATCCAGCACATGTAAGCCTGTTCATTTTGTTAACCTATTCATTTCGGATAAAGTTTTATGCAGCTACTCGTTTGATGACCATTCTTTCATACGGTGTAAAGTAACAAACTAAGTTTACTTCAGAATCGTGCATCTGCCTCCAAGTCTCTCTTTTTGTTCCAGTTTCTTTCCCCATGCTGTTATGAGTAGCTAATTGTTTGTTAGCTTTTTTTCCTGTGCAATACTTTCTTCGTCTTACCGTCACGCCCTTCACCTCAGCGCAATGACAGACACCTACAGCTGACCAAGGGACGAATGTATAAAAGGAAAGCGCGGAACGCACACAAATGAGGAACCTTGTTGAACCTCGCTATTCACTCGTGCTTCTTGCAGTAGATCTCCTGATCTCCTGATCTTCCTGATTCCCAGTACCTGCTCCTCGTCCACAACTTCCTGGTTTACCACGACCTCTCGCCTGTCTACTGGCTTACGGTTCTCGGATTTGACCTTCGGATTTCATTCGTCCATCGGTGACCATTTTGCCTGTTTCCCTGACCATGTCTCTTGGATTGCCCCATGAGTATTCTTCCTGTGCTCCACACTTGGGTCCGACGCATCCGCCCCGGGGGAACACTGTGACATTTGCTTTTTCCCTCCCTCATTATTTATTCGATCCCTCGTTATTTTCTCTTATTCTACAGTACTGTCAATGCATCTTTGCACTGGTTGTATGTACGTTTATATGTGCATATATGTCTTGTCTACTGTACACTAGGAGCCACTGTGAACCGAAACCAAATTCCTTGTATTGTGTGTGCATACTTCGCCAAATAAATCAGATTCTGATTGTGATTCTGCTAATGTAATTCACACATTATATTTTTAATGAGATGTATGTCGCTTTGGAGAAAAGCATCTGCTAAATGAATAAATGTAATTGTAATGTAAATTAATCATATTCTTTCTATAATTGTAAGGCGACCTATTAATTTATTCATTCATGATAAATAACTACGTCTCAAGTGTAGTGTAATAGTTGGAAACATAATGTGCAAGACAGGGTGCAATCTGGCAAACATGCCAGTCCATCAGAGGACAGTCATGCAAGTCTCACACACACACACACGCACACAAAGGGCGACTTCGAATCACCAATTCACCTGAAACTCATGTAATTGGACTGTGGGAGGTAACTTGAACACCTGGAGGATGCCCACACAAACATTGGAAAAAAAATTTAAACAAAAATATACAAATGAACCCAAATCCAAACCCACCGCCCGGGAGCTGTTGTGCCTATTGCACAGCCAAAAAAAAAATCAACCAATTTATCACATAATTTGTTAAATGTCAGATTCTGTTTTCACGTGTATTGTCAAGAACGTTAGATCCACAGTCCTGAAGTGGGTTTTGGATAACAAGAAAGGACGCCAGTCCCAATGGTAAATGAGTTCAGTATGGCATTTTTGTAATCTACATTCTTTCTAGTAATAGGAAGCTCTGAAGCGCTGCATTAAGCAACTTCATTCATTGTTTATTTCTGTAATGAATGTGCATTGCTGACTCTGTTAAGATTTTGAACACGGTGTGCACAACATTTTATCAAAACATAGGTGTTTTTTTTTTTCTTTTTTTCCCAGTTAGTTACTACCAAGGGAATAAGAGTATGCTTTTATGATAAGAATCTCTCCTGCAATCTTTGAATTCCTAACAATGATATGTTACAGTAGCTTTGCCCTATTTTATCTCTTGCTGGGGTGGGGGTGACTACAATAGGTGCAGATGAGTACATTGTGTACAGGTTTCGGGAAGAATTAATGCAAGAATTTGTGTTGCAAGTATGTCCCAGTGATACAGACGACTGTAATTGCTTCCAGCATAATTAGTAGCAAAGCAGATCATCTGATCCAATAAACTATATGCTCATGATATCATCCTGAATGTGCAATTTGAGCTTTGTGTAATGTGCAATATAATGTATAATGCCCCAAGAGATATCATTAAGAATCTGTCCCACATGCAGAAAGATGTGCTTATCTCCCTACTTTAATGAATCCCTTCAAATATTTTTAGATTTAAAATAATGCACACAAGTACAATTCAGCTTGTCCTATTAATGCGACCAAGAAGCACAGTGAAAAGTGTTCCCATATCTTAAGCCAGGTACTCACCACCTCCCTTCAGAAATAATGAGACATCTGAAGATGACTGACTGACAGGAATGTAAATTCATTTTGTCATGTAAATACCACTTTGATTATTTAGATTGCCTGTGATAAGTAGGCGGGTCTTCCTGTTGGCTTTGGTGTTTAAATGCCTCCCCTGCAGTTTGATGGCTGCTGAGTCATGCCAGTTTCTCCTAATTATAAACATCTGATTCATTACTCCATCACGCTGTGATGACTCGGGCCTCCTGCCTTTCCCAGTTGCACTTTTTCTGAAATGTACAGTGCCCCAGCTCACTGGCGGAGACAGTCTCGCCAATGCAACAGCACAGCACATTTTGAATGGAGAGCTGCTATTTGTGTCCACTTTATTAGAGGTTAGGTGTTTGGCTTCCATACATTCTGGACCCCTTCTTGTCACTCAGTAATTTCTGCCTTTACTGACATCAGGAAAACCTATCTCTAAATCAAATGAGTTCCCAATTTATCAGATCACAGATTCACATATTTATAGACGTATACTTTTTTAATGCGACACTGGTGCCTGCATGATTATATTAAAAATAGAGGCTCAGTTCATTTTACCTCTTACTCAGTATTGATTCCTCTGCCCTGTCATTTACTCTAAATCTCACTGTTTCAGTGCTGTAGTTTCCCCCCCCCCTTCTCATCAAATTACCTTTGTATGTGACAGCCTCAAAACAATGTGATCTCAAGTACTTGGCAATAATAGATATGGTTAAACAACATGTATGGTTGTATTCACTCACTCACACACTTCATTTTGTTTTGTTTAAACAAAGAGATGGTGTGGATAAGAAAGCTTGACTGCAGTTTGCCCAAACACACCTGAACATGCCAAAGTCCTTCTTGGGGGATGTCCTGGGGATAGAAGAGGCCAAATTAGAGCTTTCTGGTAAAGCACACAATCTGTGTGTTTACAGAAAACAATATGAAGCTTTCAAAGAAAAGAACACCTCCCCTAAAGTGAAGCATGGAAGAAGTTCAGTGATGTTTTCGGATTACCTTGCTGTCTCTGGCACTGGATACCTTGAACAAGCTTATGACATCATGGAATCAGAAGATTACAAAAGCATTTTGGAGTGCAATATTATACCCAGTGTCAGAAACCTTTCCATCAAAGTTAATGAGTCTTCTAGTGGACAATGCCTCCAAACACACTTAAAAAAGCATCAAAAGAATGGTGCAAGACAAAATGCAGGACTGTTCTGAAGTGAGCAGAGATGAGTCTAAATCTAAATCCTATTGAAAACCCATGGAGTGATTGAAAACAGCAGTTGGAAGAAGGTACTATTCAAAAGTGGGATGCCTGGAGCAGATTGCACAAGAAGAGTGGGTTGGACTGCCAGTACAGGTGCAGGAAGCTAATTGACAGCCATAGGAAGTACTTGATTGCAGTTATTTTGGCCAAAGGCTGTGCTGCCAAATATTGAGTCTGGGGTATCAATAATTTTGTCAATGCCATTGCTTTTTAGACTTAAAAAGATATTGTTTTGAATCAAAAACAAATGTTTTCCTACATTAACAGTGAAGGATTCTGGAGACCAAATACCAGTCAAAATTATTTTTTGAAGTATTCAGAAAAAAAAGTGCAAAGTTTTTCAAAAAATGTTTAATATATTTATGCCGTGTTACCAGGTAGGCTCCGGTTCCCCGCGACCCCGTATGGGAGGAGCGGTTCCGAAAATGTGTGTGTGTGTTTAATATATAATTTATGTGTATAAATTGGAAGCTAATAGCAAATCCTACTTCTTGCAGATATTCTCTTTGAGCTGTCTTCTGTTAGAGAGCCTGCTTAATAGTCTAAATGCAAGTATTTCATTTAAAATGCATTTGTATAAACCCAGTAATTTCCAATCTATTGCTTACAAGATGGTCTAAGATGGTGCTTCCATGAATATCCTGTTTTGAGGGAATGTGGAAAAGATGGATTCCATGACTGTAGAGCAGCTGTGTATGATTCGAGCAACAGAATATATTCACCCATCAGCAAACAGCGGCTTTAATCTTTTGTGTGGTGGGTATCCAAACTAATGAGATAAATTAAAAATTATAAGCCTGAAGCCAAACTTTAATGATACGCTCTGCACTGCGATACAGGAAAAGAGCACTGCAAACAAGGATGATGTATAAGACCTGCTTTAAACTGAACACATACATTTACCAGACTTCATGTGAGACGTGTATTTATAGCACTGTATTTGTACATCATTTTAGACCCACGGCCATATTTTGTTTGCATGTTAAAGACTGCAAGACACTCGCTGTAAATATTAAAACTACTTTTAAATAGCCATGTCTACAAAACTTGCAGAAGTAATTTATAGTTTGCAGACACATTTCTGAATAATACAAATATGATAATAAACGCAAGTGGAAGACATGGCTATTAACTTTTGTTTTTAAGTTGTCTAGTTTCTTTCCATATAGATCACATTGAACAAAGCCGTTAGACAAAAGCAAAGGAGATGACCCATGTGATGTACAAGTTTCTATTCTTCGTTCTTATTGGCCAATTGATTACTAAAGTGCAGGTCCTTCAGGGTTAGAAGTAGGCAAATAATATGGAGTCCAAGGCTCCACAACCAAGAGTGAAGACTTCTTAGCCACTTACAATCCACATCAACACATTTTGACAGCTGATATTCTCTTTGTACTAACATACCATATTACTCTCCCAAAACCGTAACAAATGTTGTCCCATTTATTCATTTAGCTGATGTTTTTTGAAAAGCAATCTATGATTTACCCATATGCACACTTTTTTTTTTTTTTAATTTTAACTGGAGCAATTTAGGAAATGGTCCTTGCTCAAGGGCACTACAGTAGGAGGTGGGATTTGAACCAGCAACCAGGAGCTCTAACTGCTACATTGCTCTCCCCCATCATTGTCATTAGACAAAAACAAGAGGATGTAAGTTATGCTACATTTCAAACTTTATGACCTCAGTAATTAAATGTCCAGTAGACGTCAGGAAGTTCAACAGCCGGTGTAATAAAGCATGTCTTATGTCTAACTAGAAGCTAATGCAATTTGTGTTTACTGCTCTAGATTTTGATGAGAGGAACATATCTGACCATTGTTTTACATTTTCATCGACACCATTTAAGATATTTCAGTGGGGGGGAAAAAAAAAAAAAAAAAAAAAAGATGTATATGCCGTTCAGAGGTTAGATGTATGCCCGCTCTCCCATATTATTAAGCACTTTCTCCAGACTACACAGACCACTGGCACTGTCAAAAGCCATGAAACGAAAATGCAAAGATGAAAAACAACAACAAGAACAAACAGATTCTTAATTCATCTCACGGTTTCGGTTTCTGCTCTCAAAACATTTACCCTCATTATTCGTTCAAATAAAAACGGCTCAGTCCTGGCGGGGGTGCTGATGGGGAACGGATGGGCGGCGGCATAATCCCGCCTGAGTCGAGCGGTGGATTGTGGGAGCTTTAACAGAAGCCTGGGATTTACTGTGCTTCATCAATGTAGCCCCATTCTCATGGAGACGTCGAGGATGTCAGGCATGGCGGTATTGTAAGCCACAGTCAGAAGTCTGATTTAGAACTATGCACAAAAATGTTCTTGTCACAGAGCCCATCTCTGGCAGTGTTTCCATAAAACAGAAAAATAAAACTTTAGAGCAAGGGACCTTGAGCCAGCAAGCTGAATTTTATACAGGAGTAAGAAGTTTTGTGAGAACAAAGGGAGAAGAAAAAGCTAAATAATAAAACAAAAATACCTTTACACCTCATTGAGGACCCTCTTGGGTATTTGCGCCATATCCACTGAACACAGACTTATTTAACTAATTAGCTCACCTTTGTAAGAAAGGCAGGTGACTAATTAGTTAAAGTGGGTCTTGTTGTGAGTATTTGAAGCAAATTACCTGCAGCACATGTGTGCCTGTGCCCACGAGGACTGTGATCAAGGATCACTGCTTTTGAGTATTTATGAAGAACACCTTCTGGCACTGACAACAATCACCATAAGATGGTTGTTGTATGATGTGTCTTAAATTCCTTTGCTTCACAGCCTAACCATAATAAATGGACAAACTGAAGCTCAAACCTGAGGATCCAAACTAGATGGACCTTATTTGTTTCTTCCTTTACCGTTAATTCACAGTTTGAAAAAGGTAAAACAGCACAGGAAAAACAAATATAGAACTTAAGGTAGAAAGTTTAGATTAAACTTGAGGGAATAAGAATTCTCAAAATCTGATGATGTAAGGCATAGAGAAAAAATATAAGCCATTCAACTGAATTTATTTTTTCAATATTATTTACAAAAGCAAGGAGCAGGTATCCTCTGAATAACTTATCACTAAATGGCGGTCAGCAGCACTGCAGATACAGTATGGTTTTTACATGAAAGAAAGTAAGGCAGTTGTATGTTTGGTAGGAAAACTAATTGTACAAATACCTGTACAAACATATCGTTTTCCTTTAAAAGAAGAACTATTCAAATTGTTTTAAAAAAAAATATATATATAGCTGCCCTTTTTAAAGACGTTTTAGCTTTATTAAAGTATTCATTGGGTTTTTGCTTCTTTCATCAGTCATCAGGTGTTCCAATCTGATTTATTTTAGATCACACATTGAAGAGATTCTGCTCTCAAGCACTTGCTATACTATGCTGTGAGACAAGGAGCAGAAAAGAGGAAAAAATAAACTCATAGAGTTTGACAGCTACTAAGGAAACAGTTGCCAAATACAATGTAAGCCCATGTATATTGCAACACAACCATATATCAATTTAATAAAATACACAATATAGCTCTTATACACATAACAATTTGGCTCATATGCACACAATTTGCAGGAAATCAATAAAAAATATGTCATTTGATGTAAACACATTAAATCCAATACAATTTCACATTAAATTATATTGTGTATAGCAGTAGTATGAAGGGACATTTCCTTTTTTAAAAATCTCTGAACGGTGTCCGCAATAAATAGTACCTCCTAAACTGTTCACCGTTAACTGAAGTTGTTGTTCTATAAAATGTATAAATATTATATATATATATACATATATATGTATGTATATATATATTATATATATGTATATGTGTGTGTGTGTGTGTGTGTGTGTATGTATATATATATATATATATATATACACACACACACAAACACACACACACACACATGTTCACAGTAGAGGAAAAATGTCCAATATACAGGATTGTGATTGCCATAGGCTAGGGTTAGACAACAGACCTTACAAATACATGAAAGTTTGAAAACTGATGAAAAATGAACACTTACACAACAACTATGGTGCCTTGTTACTGCTTCACCAACCTGGAATGTTCTACATGTCAGATAAATAGAGGGAAACACAGTTTACACACGTGACTATTAATGGCAAGTGATGAACAGTTACATTTTTCTTATTGCCCTCAACCCCTCATAGATTCATGATGTCGTTCTGCACTTCAAAGAGCATTAGCACAAAATCAGAAAAGTCCAGTGGCACGTGTCCTTGTCTCTTCATTTAGACTCTGTGTGTCCGCAATGCCCCCGACTTTGCACCGACTGTCATATTAAACTATCGCTCTTTCCATCATCATCATGGATGTCCCTTAGCCTTCTGCCATGTGTGAAGGGGTGAAGGACAGACTGACGTGAAATCATTATGAGCTGGTGGGCACTTGAAATATAGAAGCCAGAGGCAGCTGGCTTCCTCTGTCTTTTCCAAAGAATTTAGTTCCATAAATAGCCTAATTCTCCCCAAACATTGTTCCTTCTTTAAAATATTATTTTTAAGTAATATTTGTGTTTTTTTATTAATTATTTTTAAGCCCTGCATGTGTGAGCTCTAAGGTTTTTCTTTCATTTCCTTGTTGGCGTGCCATCACTCCCTCTGCAATCCTGCAAAAGCTTATCAATGTCCCGGACTACCTGGTCCGCCTCCATGCCATCTCGGTGATGCTCGGGGTTGCCACGTTCTAGGTGATCCAGCACACGGTCCATTTCACCGTGGTCCTGTCCCATGCGAGAATGGCCGTCCACCAGGGCCTTGCCCATTGGTTCCGATGGCAGATATGGAGAGTCTTTCAGCTGCTTATTTGGTGATAAGTACTGGCCATCAGGCGGTCCATACTGGCTGCTCCTGGCCTTGCTGTCAGTAGGCTCCATGAGAGCTGTGCTGGACGTGCATGGAGATGTGCACAGTTTGGTAGGGCTACTAGACGCAGAAGGGACCTCTTGCAGCAAGGGGCTGAGGGCACGCTTGGCTTTCAGGTAAGGCTTGACGTTCGCCACCAGCACAGTGTGGTCCCGCCTCTCCTTCCCAAAGGTGCAGAAAGTCTTTTTCCCATTGGGGTTGACTGTCTCATAAGTCTCCGTGTCCACCACGGCCTCCATCCCTGCTGGTACGAAAAGGTTGGTGCGATAGTCAGTGCCTTCTGCCTGGTTACCTGTCGGAAACTGAGGCATCCAGCACCTATCGGAATGTCCTAGCACTCGGCACTCATCTGTGCAATTAACGCACTCCTCTTGTTCTGCAGGGAGAAAAAGACAAGCAAACGGTATCAGTCTTTCCGTGTAGACGGACCACCTACAGACGCCAAACGGTCAACAGTTCTCATCATCTAACTGTGCTTTTCACAACCCCACTGTGGTTTATATTGGAAAACAAAAAGGCAAATGAATTGGGAAGAAAAACAGAATAATTATATAAAGGGATTTCAAGGGAATATGGGATATCAGATGGCGGATTTTGTGTTTTCCATGACTATGATCAAGGGGATGGCTGTGTTCACAGGGAGTTCCAGATACATCCTGGACTAAAAGGGAGAAAAACAACAACAGTTCAATTTGGCAAAGATGCAACGCTGTTATCACAAATTTATGTCACTGGGCTTTGAAGCCTTCCCAAAGCAGACCAGCCATATATTATAGCCAAGTTCCTTGTGTATTTCAGAGTGCTCTCCCTTTCATCTCAATTCAGAAGAAAACACATTCTGAATTTCCTTTTTTTTTTTCTTTTCTTGATGGCATGTCAAATGTATCCAGGACAGGAAAAAATCATGATAACAATAATAAAATATAATAAATGCACACACTTGGAATGCAATAAAAATACTAAACATTTGTCTTTTTTGAATGCACACCTTCAAATGATAGGGTTATACTGTAAAATATGCATTATTAAGAACAGTTAATCCCTTGAATCATTATGACAAATAAAAATATAGCCATGGACATTTACACTTTTAGACTTTATGTCTGTTTCCCATGAAGAGCACAGCCAGTACAATGTGACATTGGTTTTTGGCACACATCTACAAAAAACATTGCAGCAAGAAAGAATAGGCAATCACTATGTAAAGTAACTATTTTTACAGAATTCACAGATGTAAAACAGAACAAAGACATGTAATAGCACATCATAGCACAGCAGCAAATCATATATCAGCTGAAAGATTTATGGTATCAGAGTAGCTAATTAGGGAAACAAAAATCACTACAGTGCAGCAATGTTTGTCAACGAGAAGCAACTGACACAAGACATTTATCACAGTCTCACAAAGAGTGCCTCTTTTAACACTCTATTTTCCGACCTTGGTAAATGGAACATTATTTACCGCTAAATAGACTAGATGCACTGCATTTGTTTGCAGCCTTTTACATCTTGATGAAATCTTCTGAGGCATTTTTATGAGCCACTTTGCTAACAACACATTATCTGTAGTTCTCTGACAAATACAAATAAACAAATAGCAGCATGAAGCGGACCCATACTGTTGCACACTGAAATAGCAGACTTAGCCCAAATTGCTGAAAAATATCTAGATATCCAAGCTGTTAAAGTAGGCAAGGCTCCGCAAAACTTTGAGCGATATTGTTTTGGACAACTTTATTTATTTATTTATTTTATTTTTTTTTATTTTTTATTTTTTTTTAAAAAACATCTGCTAAACAACTGTGTAACTAAGAAACAGCTGGAAAACAAGCTGAAACACAGCATGGCATTCCTTAGAGGGGAATTACAATAAAACAGTTGAGCTTGTTGCCTGCAGAGACGGGGTCTGGTTTACAGTGGTCCCACGGGGTAACCTATCTCCAGGACTTCCTGTTACGGCACAGCAGCATGTGTAATTAGATATCTTTATTAATAGCAATGGAACTCATTACATGGCAGTACAGACAACCCTCCATTCACTGAATGCAAGACAACAGTCTTTATGATTTTGAACTTAACAGTGGGTCATAAATCTTGCTTCACTACTGACAAGGGTATGCAGTACTGGAAATGGGATTTTCAGTGTTTATTTTTGTCTTTCTAGTACTACTTTTCACCCAGACATACACATCCTGATCTTACTCTTTGAAATGATTACTTGTGCAAATGATGTGTGAAGTTTTACAATCCATCCATCCATCCATCCATCCATCTTTTTTTAAACATCTATCAATATTATATTCATATATATTCACATATATTTAACAATGATAATTACTTTAGAAATTGTCCATAATGTGTAATTTAAGCTTAATGTACAACAAGACACTGCAAAAGCCCTGTACATGTATACTATGATTTCAGGTTATTATTTTTCAGTTAAAGATTTTGTTATTCGTGGTGTCATGTCAAATTGCTCGGGTGTGTGTGTGTGTTTTTCTTTTCCTTTATTGGGCTGAGTTCAACAGTTACTTTCCTCTGCAGATGGTTCCATCAACAGCGAGACTATGGTTAAAAAGCTAGATATTTTCCAAAAGCAAATAGTTTTATTCAATACAAATCTAAAATATTACTTGCAATTTCAAACAAAATACATTTGTCTATAACGGCCATGAGAAGGTGACTTCACCTTGGCCAGTTGTGTGGGTTTTCTCCGTCATATTCTCTATGCAGGGAAATGGCTTTTTGTTTCCTGATTACTGGGAAGTCTCTAGTAAACTCGATTGCGTATTATACAGAAATGTATTCACAGTTTGAGTAAATATTTCTTTTTCTTGAGTTTCATTACTATTTTTCTCATTGCCCATTCAGTTAACACAAAGAAAAGTATAAATAATACATAATGACACATTTTATGCATTCAGACAGAGGGACCCTTATAGATTATTAATGCATTCTCTGTTCTCTTGACTTCAGGTCTCTCACCTGATAAACTATGTCTAACAACATTAAAAATTAAGCATGTTTCATTCTTCTACCACATTACAAGTTAGTGTGTTATGACAACGGAAGAATTGCAAAAATGAAGCATATTTTTATGCACTGCATAAATGCATAGATGATGCTTTTTCCAAATTACATGTCTTTTAAACAGTATTACTTCATGTCAAGGCCATACTTTAACAGTTTGCCAAGAAATAAATTAAATGTTGATGAAAAAACCCACTGACAAGGTATTGAAAAATGCAATTAAATGTTACCTAACAAAAAATCTACCAGACTTACATTTCTATCTTTTTTCTGTTAGCAAGAAAAACGAGACAGACTTTCCTCCAATCCATGGACATTAAAGAGTTTAATAATACAAATGGGCCTTGTTGTAGAAGGTAAACAAATACCTGAGGCAAAGCGAGTTTGTAAAGGGATCTTGGAAAGACGCGGTTCGTCTGTGGTTTATTCGATTCTGAAACACTCAAAAAGCTAATGTAGCATCTGTAAAGCTTTTGTGTACCCATAATGCACAAAGAGATGCATTAAGGGCTTCCACCAAATCTTTTATTAGCATCTAATTTTTCAGTCTGTCTCCTAGGTAAAATATATGAGAAGCCGGCGATTTGTAGACTCCTGAGTGGTCCAGCGCATTGTCTCTTCCTCATTGGGGTTTCTCCTCATGAGGAGAGACGGCACAGTTTCTCCTGGAGTTGCCCGTTTTGTGAAAATGTCACAAAAGCTGGCATCATAGTGCCAAGACTTTGAAATATCAGCACCACACGGGCAGAAAGAACTAGCTCCAGTGCTGTTTTTGTGCTCTCATTCCCGTTTAGTATTCTGAGTGCTTTCGTTTTTTCCAGACCCTATGATCAACACGAGTCTTCTGACTCTGGTTTTCTTCTTGTGCCTGTTCAAAGCCAGAAAAAGGAAGACAAGAATGCAGATGTACAGTAGCATACCGCCGCGTGGTTACTGTGACTTGCCACGGAAGAAATTGAAGTTCAAAACAACTCCTAATTGTCCTCAATCCAATTCACTAAAATACGGGCACAGACATGTGAGTACATTTGATAGTAGCTGAACACAAGGGGGAATTCTCGAGGACAGATTGAGGAATGTCTGACGGCTTGCCAAAAATGGAGCGCAAGCTGTTGGTTACATCTAAACGATTAGCTTTGTCCGGACAGTCTTCTTAAAAACCGCTGCAGGAAATAAGTCATCCAGACAGATACTTCGCAAACACATGAGAAGGCTGGTTCACTTTAATGCTGCAATTTGGCCTTTTACAGATTAATATCTCGCTTAATGGGACAATCAAAATTCTAGGAAAGCAGATCAGTGAGAATTGTGAGAAACACCAACTTCCTTACAAAAACAACTGGCTTCATTCGCATAGCAACATTCTTTGTTCGCCATTTCAAAGCAGAAACCTGGGTGAAGAACAGATTGATTTTTTTCTTTGCTAAATGTCACCCTCACCACAGGCTAGCCCCTCCCACTCAACATCGGCATCCATCTGCACTGTATTGCTTTGCATTATGATTAATATCCTCGGATGAATGCGATTAAAAGGGGAGTGGAATGGCATGGCTCACAGGGCGCCCGGCACCTGTGTCCTTGTGCCCGGGTCCAGCTGATCCAGGGACGGGGACGGCCTGTCCCCTCCAAGCAGATTTGGTGGCAGCTGGATGAAGCCCGGGGCATTTGTGACAGGCTGCCACTGCACCTGCTCACCTGGGGTATGGTGGGGGCACCATGGTAGCACAAAACCTGCCTCTCATCCCCTAGCATCAAGCTGCAGCAGGCAAGATGCTTGGGTAACCCTAAGTACTTTCCATGGATCAGAATGTTAAATGCCTAAACAACAGAGGTCCTTGCTATGCTTCTTGCCACAATATGCACGCACACGCACACACACACACACACACACACACACACACACACACACAGAGTGAGTAAATGTATCACTATATACTGTACATATGCTAAAATGTATGCCAAAATATGTGGCTCTAAGACCTTATGAGGCTAATCCAACTTCTGAGTAGTTTTACACACGGAAAACAAAACAATACTGGGGTGTGTGGATGGGCTTTTTATCTCAGCATGAAGCAAAGGAATCTCAGTATGTAGTGGGAAGTTCATCAGCAGGCAACAAGCAACACAAAGAGGTTGTACATGGATTTATGTAAGCCAGGGTCAAATGTTTTTCAGTAAAATAACTTATTATATTTTCATCCCAAACCATAGTCTGTTAATACTTGGCTAAGTTATTGAAACTTATTCCCTTAGGGCAGGCTATCAAATGGAGAGAAAATAAACAGAACCTAATCAAAGGCTGCTTATATAACAAAACAAAGCTTTGGTTCAGGTAGAAACATGATCGTTGAAAAATACCTAGCATGCTTAGTTCAGGGAGAAGGTCAGAGATTAGAGGTTCAGGCTTTGTCCTACACAGCAGGTCACCACTTTGTTCCTCTCTGGTGATCCAAAGATCCTCTTGCTCAGAAGCACAAAGGGTGCATTTATTGATCGTTGGAGTTTTTCGTCTCAAGTAGACAATGAATAGCCCATGCTCAAATTTCTGCATCAACTTAACCGCACCGCAGCCTGTCTCCAATTTCGGTCAGATCAACAGGACAGAATGACAAGAATAAAACATGCCTTTGTTTGCCATTTTCTGTGTTGCTCAGGACCTGTTTTGATGGGGTGAAATGGTTTGATCTTGTAAGCTCTTGAAGAAAAAAAAAAAAAGTCCTGAAGGGTAGAGTACATAACAACTTAGACTACAGCCCTGGATTACAGCTTTGATCATAGGCTATATATTTCAATAACCAAACAGTGAGCTATGATGGCAGTAGCATTTGACCATTAGGAGCTGCTACTTGTACCAATCTGACACCAGGTTTCTGGGCAATCTACAGGAAGAATGGTACAGACAACAGTAGTTTACATAGGTTACAGGTGCACTGAAGGGTTAAGTGATATGAAAGGTATTACTCATATGCCTCAGAGCAAGGAATTTGCCTGAATTGGCTGATAAACTACATCTCACAACATCCACCAGTACAAATCTGAGAATTAGGCCAAAGAATTCATTCCGAAAAAGGGCATTAACTAAGCAGAGTAAATAAAGGAAAGGAATAGACAAATTTCAGGTGAATCAACATGGCACTGAGGACTCAAACCATCCATGTGATGGCTCTTGATGATGACTCATGGCACACAGCCAACTAAATAACTTCAAAGTCAAAGGTCTTGGTGTGCAATTTGCTAGTAAAAGAATAACAAAGATCATTAAATTAGTCTGGAAAGTGCAAGGCGAAGCAAAGGTTATGCGCTCCAAAACATGCTCCGAACTGCCATTACTGAAGTGACAAAGTGCAAATGAGAATTTCACATTTGACTTACAAAGCTTCAGCGGTCTCAGTAAGGCTTTCATTTTCTGAAGAGGATGACAAGTCCTGCGACTGCAAGAAGGATCAGAGGCAAAAGACAAACATGCTGTAGGAGAACTCTTGAAAGGTGAACAACTATGACATGGAATCTATGGTCAATAGCACCATGGACTGCACTTCCCATGTTGCTTTTCAGCAAAGCTGGACTACAACTGTTGTAATTTTATTGAAGGGAGGAAAAAAAGGTTGTCATTAACAAGGCGCACTGAGTCGCTGGGCACAGCTTTGCCAAAAAATGACTACATGCTTGAGTGCTTCCATGCTTTACCATTGGGGGGGTAGGGGAGGCAATCAAAGAAGCACATTCAATAGCTGTTTTCAAAGAAGCGTGTATAATTTACATTTTTCACCAACATATACCTTTAAGACTAATAAGCTCTAATGGCCAAGCAATTGCCTGGGAAAGCCTTGAGGCTGGCTGTTAAAAGCAAAGGGACAAAGAGGTCATTAAAGGAGAAGTCACGTGGTCCCTGATACTGTGTAATTTGAAGTGAAATGTGCTTTTAAAGAAATGTACCTGCATGAATCGTTACAATAAAGAACTATAACTATATTCAAAACAAAACAAAAAAAAAAAATTCTGCTACACAACAAAAGGCCCATTGTGCACCTTATCTTTTATCTCCAAAATAAATATTCAAGGATGGCAATCTGGGGAGCTGGGCAGGTGCATATTTTACCTTGAGAGAAGCAGTCTTATTAAAACAGGTGAAAACAACAAGAAGCACATTTTAATCTGCCATTTAAACCCTTGTAATTGGGACATGAGGGATCACAGTCTTCAATTGTGATTACATTCCTCTGACTACTTTTGTTTATATCTTTGTTCTTGTTCTTTAAGTCTTTGAGCAGTTCAGCCATACCACAGTAACCAATTTCCACCTCTGCTATCTAACCATGTTAAAAAACCCTGAGAATTAAGTGGATAAAGTTCCTGACAGTCACCACTGTTTATTGAAGATTATTAGTTATTAAAAAAGAGAGAAGCTGCTAACTATACAGCCATATTCCTAACCACAAGAACAATTTTTAACTGTATTCTAAATTCTTGCAGTAATTTTCAGTAACACCTCCAAAACCATTTTAATTCCACCAATTATAGTTTACAATGTGCTTTAACTTATAGAAAGTTGGAGTGCAGTTCAAACTGTAAGAGTGACTCTAATACAACTGGCAATTACCAACAGCAGACAGGTACAGATGGAAAAAGACACACCTGAGTGTGGAGAAACGCAAATTCAAACAGGCCCCTCTTCTGCTATAATAGAGGCCTAATTACTTGAAAAACATTTTGTGTGCTCATTAATTGCGTTCATCCATTTTGTTTGCACACAAGGCAATTTGAGAAGTGTGGGCTCGGGCTGGCTTCTCTGACGCGTGCCATGCGCACGGAGGAAGCACACGAGCCACGCTAATCAGCAAAATCGCCTCCAGATTGAAATCAGACACGGCCCAGCACCTGATCTTCTCTCAATCAAAACTCTGAATAAGTGATTAAAACACTTTACTGAGCTGTATCAAGACAGATTTTTTTTGTTGATATAATAGAGAAAAATATGTAGCAATCCAAATTTTCCTTGTTTGATATTTAAACAGCATGTTTATTTCTTTATTTATTTTTTATGCACACTATAATAATGGCCAGGATCATACAACTTTCAATGATTCATGCCCAGAAACTAGAGGGTATGTGAGAGCCACTGAGTTGGTTAAACAATCGCTCCATTTGCTTAATATTCTCAGCTCTGGCAACATTATCTCTGGCAGTTGGCATTCGCTTCATCTTCACTTAGAGGATAATGGACATCTTCCTTCTCCTTTGAGCAATCACAATGAAATGTCTTTCACTGAAAAGGGTGTAACCTTTTAACCAAGATCTCAGACAGAGCAAGAACACCTTGCTGTTATTTATTTAGACACCAACTAGCAATAGCAGCACAACTAATGGTGATTGGGACTCTTTAAACAACATTATAGGCATTCAAAGATGGGATCATGGATTAAGGATCATGTCATAAATACTGCATCTGCATGAACCGACAGTTGCATATAGTTTTCATACCATTTTAATCTTGAACATTCCTTCTTCATCCATCTACAGTGACATAATACGAAGAGACTGGGTTCCTGGCAAAAGGCCTGCCGGATCCAGCTTGTGCTGTAAATCACAGTTTGGCATAACATGGCTGCTGGGGATAGGCACTACTCAAACCAGAGGTCCAGCATCGACTGCAAGGTATTTAAACAGGACAACAGACATGAAAGCTGGATCACGCAGCAGCACAACAAGGGGACATTTTAATCGTGCTTCAAATGGCGAGATCAAAACAAATACAATTTGAGGCACAGCACTAGAAGAAGGTCTCTGCTGTGACACACCCTGGCTAGTGGATTTTCTATAGCATAATCATAAGATTAATGGTGCCTCACAGCTCCAGGGGCTGCGGGTTTAGACGTGGGTTTGAATTCAGCTCAATTTGTGTGGAGCGTGCATGTGTGAGTGTTAACATGTTCTCTCCATATTTGGGTGGAATTCCTCTCAGTGCTCTGGTTTCCCTCCCAAACATTTTCAGTGCATTGGTGCCTCCTAGTTGCCTGCAGCATGTAAACCAGTGCATGTGTGCACATATTAGTGATCGCCCTATGACCAACTGGTGTCACGTCCAAGGTGCATCCTGCCCATGCTCTATGCATTCATGATAACCTCTGGACTACTGTGACCCTGATCTTGACAACCAGTTATAGGCAATGAATAGATGAATACAAATGCCCATGTACACCTAGTCGAGCGACAGGACATTCTGTACCCACATTATGTCAAATTTTAAAGCAGAGGGAAACATTTGAACAAACATGAATAGTACGAACATATAGAGATGTATATCTGTGCCTGAAACACTATGTTAGCCAATATATAGTGCATGCCGACACATTCGATATCCTAGGAATCGTTTTGACTGACAGGAAACACCTGCCTCCTTTCATATCCTGTATACACAGCTTACTGACAAAACCAGACTTATGTTTCCACATACATCCATTTAGTATTGACAGTCTATCCGTCACAAAACACAGCATAGAATCTAGGTCATTGCTATTTATAAATGAATAAAAATAATGTAATTAAAACAAGCTTTTGTCTGTATGGTAATATGAGATCATTAATACATTACAATTACAATAGGATATTAATTACACATTTAATTTGCATTGCTACATATTAAATGTGCAAAATTTCCCCCCACGTTGGTCCTGGCCACAACTTTGCTGCAGTGTATGAGGTGTAGTTTGCTACTACTTATACGACCACGCCACTGCAGTTTAACAAAAATGTCTCCTGAACATTGTTTTAAATATATAATAAATATAACACCCCCCCCCCCCAAAAAAAAAAAAAAAAAAAAAACCCTAAATGCAATTCATTGCAGAGCAGTAAGATTAGGGTCAAAGATTAGTAAGATTACATAGGATGTGCATGGGATTATACAAGCTTTTGAAGTTAAATTACAGATATGGAAAGCAAGCAAACACCTGTGTTGTAAACAACCTCATATTACATGTGACCTCCTACCGAACCATAATGCATTAAACCAATTTGCTGAAGCAATCCAGAATCTGAGGATGAGTCTGCCACCAGAGACACCAGTATTCACTGGGATTTAAGACACAAAGCTCTGAGAGGCTTAGAGAGCATTAAAACTTATTCTGATTACATCCCCATCCTCTTTGCTACTACAATAAATTCACTTCAATCCATGTATAATATAATAAAAAGTACACGCAAATATTATGCTTACATGGACATCACTGATTCTATCTAGAAAATATATCACTAAAGCATGTCAAAATATAATTAGACCTCAGTGGTTATGTGCTTTATTGTTATTAATTTATTTCTTTTAAATGTTAGGTTTCATGGTGTGGAAGACCTATTGTATCGATAAAATTATTTCGATATTGCTAATTTTTGGTAGTATTCATGTCTGATTTCTACCATTCTCTCAAGAGACAGTGAAAAAAAAAAAAAAAAAAAAACTAGATTCAACACCCCATTTCTCCATTATCCAAATTTACATACATTAAGCAAGCATCAACTCAAAGAACGAGGTGCAGCACTACAGTAGCTTAGCTAAAAGCTTTTGATAATCAAATTTTGATTATGTTGCTGTTCAGCAAGCACTGCAAAGCATCCTTGCAAAACAGTGTTAGGAAGCTTGCAATGCTACTGTAAACAATGGACCTAAAAACCCTAGAAGAAAAGGCTATATTATTCTGAGAGGAGGATTCATTGCTTAAACCAGGCGAATCAAGCAGAGCAATCACAGCCCTGGAGTTTCCCATACTGGGTGTGTAATTGTCACTAATTCCAGTGAGGCCTGTGTAAGCAGTATCTGACGACTGACTAACCCAAATTCGCTGTAGCGATTACCAACTGCAAACTTTATAGTATTCAAAACCCAAATCATTCCAGATCATAAAGAGAGCCACAAATATGGTGTGATTCATTTTCAACAGGGGATGGGAAAACTGAAAATAATCAGACAAAACACATGTGTGCAGAGCATCACAGCAGAAGGAATAATTGAGCCAAATGGATCTCTGCTAGATGAAAATGATGCATTTATTACTGGTGCAATCAGGGTAAGCATCCCCATTGCTTCCAAGGAGGACAGTACCCACTTGTCAGATTTATTGTTGCCTAGTTACAATTACGTGCTTGCCCCATCCCCCCCCACAAACCCCCGACTCCCACTGCTCCAACCCCTACTATGACCCGTTACTTCTCTAGAGGCTTTATCATATCATCTCTTGACTAGATTATCCTCTCAGTGCTCTTTGTGGGACGCATCTTTCTCCTGTCATGGAAATATAGAAGGGCAAGAGGCTTAGTGATCGTGCCGATTTGTACTTTTTAATCAAGACGGATTCCAGCCACCTTCCAGGCAGATGGCTCGGCAGCTTTCAAAGTCCCACAGAACCAAGAGAGATCTGGCCCAATGCTAAACAAAAAACAGCTTTATTGACAATGTGGGTTTATTCAGTTAAAATAAAGATTCATTATTAAGAATTTATTACACACCAAATATTATTAAAGTACATATTAGCAAAACCGTCTTCTTGATTACCTGTCTCAGTGCATCATTACAGGATAATATTTCCATTTAAACAAATAGTGGTGCACACACATTTTATGAGTTTGACACGCAGAATCGTACCACTGAGACTAACGTAGTGCAAGCTAAGTTGAAACTATCAAGACAAAATTAATCCCTTTGAGCTTCAGTTGCATTTTCTTTCAGAATTCACTCGATTATAATAGGTACAAAGAGCTGAGGGATGTTGCAGGGAATTCAGCTTCTAGTTAAATCCATATTTCCTGAGATTTGCAACCCCTAGATTATTTCCATGTGGGTTTTTAATGAACATAATCCTTTTGTTAATTTACTAGTGTTAAAAAAAAGAAGAAAAGAAGGAAGAAAAACAGTGTTAAATGGGGATTAACTTTAAAAGACACCTGAGCCACAGTATGCACATAGATGAACTACTGAATTAAATACAACAAAAGCAGAAACAACAGCAGGAACTGTCAAGAGGAAACGCATGTTTTTATTTTCTCACTGTACCATAAAAAACCAGGCGGTTCACAGACCAGATCCGCCCCTGCACTTCGCCTCATAGCATTCCCCTCAAGAGGGAATATCGTCCGCACCAGAGATGAGGAACCACTAGAGACATGTGAAGGCACAAGCACCTCCTCCCTACAGAGGGGGGCCTCTTCCACTGCCAGCCTGGCTCTCCCCAGCCAGGAGCTCTGCCCTCCCCTACTCCTGCATCGTCAACTAACATGCCACCGTCACCACTCAAGCCATTTGATACAAATGGGACAGAAAGAAAAGGGGGATGGGAGCAAAGTGCTGGGGGGTATCATGGACTGGAGATATTACCAAGGGGGGAGGATGATGGAGAAGGGAAACCTCCCCACCTTGCTGGCCCACTCCAGTCAAGCAACCCATTAGCTTTCCGATATCCGAAATTAGCATGCAGGACACAGCAAGGTAAGTCGCGTACTAAACGACAACTCGTGCAGGAAGAGCCCAGCTTTATATCTCAACTGCTCCATCTCGCAAACCGCTGACAAGCAGCGCTCTGGGTGCTTAATGATATTTCAACAGTGAAAACACATTTGTCTTATTAGACTACGTTGTCTTTTTACAAGGTTAGCATCCGAAGGTGACAGCGCCCTTGCAAAAATCAGATCACGATTTTGCTAAATTTAACTGAGAAATCCCGAACTACATCTAATGCCGTACACAGTGTACACAGTGCATTTGGTGTGGTGAGCACTATGTGATTTTAAAAAAAAAAAAAAAAAAAAAAAAAAAACATGATTTTGAAATTCCAAAGAGAAAAAGAAAAAAAAAAACTATGCCGCATCCATGAAGCTGTCAGAGAAGGAAGTATTGCATTAGAAGGGGAAGAAGACTAGAAAAAAGTAAGTAAAAAAATAAATAAATAAATAAACCATAGCCAGCAGGAGCACCTCAGATTAACTTTACCTTAAATGATTGGAACTGATAAAAATTTTCTGGGTTCTTTTCTGTCTTATTGGGTTTTTAGAGTTGAGGTGCAGGTCACACATAAAGCATCAGCCCTTATAGCCTGAAGCCTCAGAACCTAACACACATTTATACATTATAGAGAAATATTATACATTATAGAGTAAGAGTTTACATATAATAAAAATCCACTTGCGGGGGCAGCCAGCCTCTTGTCTTGCTTCCCTTAGAATACACAAATACTGTAGCTCCCCTTCCCCTGGATTAAAATAGGTGACAGATGGGTGGAGTGGCACAGCGCCAACAAGTGCCAAAGTGTCGTGATCTTTTCTTTGGCGTCGTTTTGACGGCACATGCAGATAACACGATTTGTCTCACATCTGGAGTTGCAGTTTGCATTCTCATAGCAATCATGTCTCAGTACCCCAAGGGGTAGTTGTACTTTTCCTCAGAGTCCTGCCCCTCTGCACTCATCTCAATAGTGTATGACCAGAGAGTGAAGCTCTTCAATGCCGCCTCTATGTGACATCTATTACATTACTTGTACCATATTAGATTTGTAGAGATGTAAGATTTCATCACGAGTCATTGCAAAAAGCCTTTGAACCACTGAATAGAAAGGTAAAAACCCAAAACCCTAAAGGAACATTTTCTGAAATTTAAAAACTTGGAATATTAACAGAAAAAGTGTTTTTCCATCTAAATGTTCTTCACAATAATATAGAACATGGGTTGCAGACATCCATTGCTGGCTATATATAGCATTATTCTATAAAATATTGTATATTATATCATGTTCACAACAGAAGCTCCCTCTGCACACATGTGGTTGATTCTGCTACAAAATTACATTTCTTTACCTGTATTATAATTCTAATGAGTGGCCTTCTTCCACTTACTGCTTGTGATACAATGTGTGATATCACAGGCAGTGAGAGAAGGAGAGGCTACGGAGTCAATATCTGATGCTGAAAGACACAAAACACTGACAGACCCCAGGTTACCTCACTAATGATTCATACAGGTGGATTGCAAGATGTGTGTGGTTAAAAATAATATTTGGTCACTGTTTTAGAACTTTTTGGAACTAGGCCAAAATGATAATCCTGCATAAGGTTTTCCTCTTGTGCTACATTTACTTGGATGTGTAGGAATTTGCAGTTTCTTAGTTTACTTACTAAAGGTTCCTAAATTATTGTAAAAACATTCAAATAAATATTAGTGCTACTATTATATTGCTTATTGCTATCAAACTTTAAAACCATTTTCCTTGAAACTTCTGCCATGTAAAAATATTCCCATAAACTTCAGGTGTACTGTTTAATCTGTGTTTTCAATACCTTAGTAATTAGGAACAATGCAATTATCCATTTGCGAAGGCCTGAAAACAGCAAATGTATTTTGTCATGAAAATATGCACATATAATAATCACGCATCTGCACATCACCCTGTTAAAAGTTAGAACTTCATTTAAACATACATACAACTAGATACATGATGAACTAAAAGGAAAAGACATGATCACATCCTTCAGCAACAACACAATTTTTTGTCTTTGTATTGACTGCTTTCACCCCACTTTGACCTTGTGTATTCCTAACATGCAAAGATTAAGATTGGTAACATAAGGGAAAACGCAATATTATGTTGTAAAAATATTACACACATATGCAAATAAGGCAACACCATCATTCCTATGCAATACTATACACACTTCAGGTGTGTCTTTACTAATGTATTTTATCTATTTCAAACATATTCAGGTAATATTCAATAGCTGACAAGTGACTGATGTTCATATCAATAAGGACTTCAAGACATACTTTTGTGTGCAGCACGTACAGACTGGCCCTTCCATTTGTAAAAGTAAGGCCTTTCATTTGTAAAACACATATGCATATATTGTTAAAGATGCATGTGGTAGTAAAAATGTTGAATATGCAAGAATATCAGCAAATGCATGCTTTATTACTGCTCAATTATGATTTCTATAATTTCTGTAGAAAATGCATAACATTTTACCCTTAAGTTCAATTTATTTAAAAAAAAAAATCAGACCAGAACCTCAAAGAAGAAAGAATAACAATTCATCAAGGCCCTTAAATGGGACAGGAACATGTTTTAAAGACTGGAATGGCTCTCATTAAGGGTTCTTCGGGGAAATAATAATTTATTTTTATTCACTGTTGACTACAACACATAATTAGTTGATGCAGCTAAAAAAAGTGCTGAACTAATGTTTACAGTTTTTAGCCTCTTGCATTAAAGCATGAAAAATGCAGTCATTAATAACTCAAACCAGGGCAATAAAACTCGTCAGGTATTGGGGAGACAAAAACCTACAGATAATATTAAGAGAAGTTACAAATATGTGGGGGATATATTAAGCCTGTCTGAATGCTGTGGAAGACACTTGACTGCCTTATTACACCTGTTGTTCAAAATGGTCTGCAGTGTGCTTGTGCTACATGTACTCCGTATCTGTTTCCTTTAGGAGATCAGATGGCGACAAAGTTAGTGTTCAAAAGGACCTCTGATCCACATGATCTTTCAAAAGAGCTAAAAAAAAAGACTTCTCACCCTGAAAACAATAAAACGGTGGAATTTAATTAAGTTCCCAAATTAAATGGAATGCTCAGTCCCCTTTTATAAAGGAGACAAACCCCTAAAACCTCAATTCTACCCCAAAGCATTTAGTGGTTCCAAATCAGCAGTAACCTTAAACTAATGGAATTGCAACTCAATTGCACCATACCTTTGAAAACAAGGTATAAAAACAGACAAAAGCGGGCATAAATGAGAACTCTTGTGCCAGAATGATTATTCAGACCACAATTTTCTTTCATGGAACAATACCTGTAACAGCAGCAAAGAACAGAATAAATAACAATAAAAAACTGTATTTTATGATGTGAACCTGCAAAAAATATGTTAAATTTAAAACTATTAAAGCACATTTTTTCACACTGCAAGTGAAAAACCATGAATTTCATACAGAAATATATACATACACAGATATAGAAACAACAAGCCAATAAAAATGCATGTATAATAGAATTACCAGCTATTCTCAGTTAGTTTTAATGTCTTAACATTTTTATATCTGAAAATTCACTCACTCACTCAATCACTCACTCACTCACTCACTCACTCACTCATGGCAGGTAACTGCTTATCTTAAAGTGAGGCCAAGGAGATCCAGAGCCTATCCCAGGAAGCACAGGACACTAGGGTAGTCAAGATACACCCAGTCCAGCACACTGGAGACACACATAGACAAGCGTACACCTGCGCACTCACCATTAATACTTTTTAGTCTGTTAAAAATTCTGATTTATCATTATTGATACTGTATGGAACTCATTGTGTTAAATAATGCAGTTTTTATCTTCCATTCAATCTTCATTATCATGTACTAATTGTGTATCGGGTGGATTTAAGAAGCCATGTGTCACTAAACGGAAATGTTACTTTCTGCAATGTATTGTCGAAATACACTGTGACAGGGAAATGCATTCCTACAAAAAAAAATAAAAAACACCAGTACATGATATATAAATGCAATTGTTCTTCAGATCTAAAGAGGAAAATTCTAATTAAAAAAAAAAAGAAAAAAAAAATCTTAGGAAAGAATGTCAGGCACCATCACCTGAAAATAGTAAAATGTACAGGAGGTTAAAGAGTACATGAGGCCCATATTTCATATTTTGCTTGGTCCAACAGCAATGGGTAAAGGATTTGAAAAAGCTAAAAAACTTAAGCAAGTCTTATAATGGATCATCTGTACAAAGATTTAACATTGTATGATCACACTTTGCTATACTGGAATCAGCAAATTGCACTTTTAAATTAGTTTAACAAATGGTATCGATCTAAAGAATTTCTTCCTTTAATAACTGCTTTATTCACAGTTATAATCGCAAACCATACAAATGGATGTGCTTGTTGTTAACTAGAAAAATACTAATGGAGTTACACGACTTATGACACTGATCTAATTGACTGAGGGGGCAACACTTACTTTTTTCATTTAATTGAAAATACAAAATTTTTTCACAGAATTCATTTCTCATGGAACACATTCAAATGCGTGCCAATTTTATCTGATGATTTACTGTATTCATAACAAATAGAAACGAAATAATATTTCTTGATCCATTAGCTTCTCAGTAAAGCATCTATTATTATTATTTGTGTTGACTGCAAATCAATTTCATGGTGCTGGAATATACAAAGTCCTACAGTTCTGTCAACTAAAAGGAGAAAACAAAAATATTTCAAAATAACATGATTAATGGCTCAAATATATCTTTGATTGATTTGATCAGCGGTGTCAGTCATAGGTTCAACCAATTTTCGACTGATTTATTTTAATGCTTTGTTTTATTGTATGTCACACCATTGTGGTAGTGAACCATGAACTGTAATAATGCACTGAAATACAACATAGTGGGAAAACAATGGAAAGGAAAACGGTAAAGGAAGGCCAGAAGTAAAAGTGGGGGTTGTGTGGGGGCTTAAGCAGTGTCAAATGGCATTCTTCTCATGTTCCCTTCCTCGACAGAGCAAGCCGCTCTCGTGTTCTCTGAGGCTTTGTATGACAGGAGGAAATCAACTCATGCGTGCAGTCACTAATGAATGCATTCCAGGATTAGGTTCTGCTGCAGGCAAATCCTTGCATCAATTAATCATCAATTAATATAAAAGCCTCTAATTTAGTTCTGCTTAATTAATACACAGCTCCTAATTTGGAAACTTCAATTAATCAATTCTAAAATAGCCCCTCATGTGGCGAAACAATGAAAAAAATAGTGAGCCAAAAGTTAAACTAAAAAAAAGAAAAAAAAAAAAACGACAAAAGGGATAGGGAATTGAATGGGGAATGGAATGGGGAAAGCCCCTTCAAAATAAGGATTTCATTTATAATCTGTAAAGAAAAAAATATGAAAAACCATAACTCCTTTGAAAAACAAGCTGAAATTTTCAAGGAGCTAGCCAGAGCCCTGTGTACGGTTCAACCCAACTTGTAGTCTTGTGATTGCCAGTTTCAAAGGAAGTGGGCCATAGCTTCAAGCTGGCCACGCTCAAACAAAGGAGTTAGAACAATAAGTTGAACCAAATACACCTGGGGTTAGATGAGTTTTTTTTTTCTTTTTTTTTTTTGAAGGAGAAGTCATGCAACCTCTTACATTATTTATTTTCTCAAAAGGCGATTTTCTCTAAATCGACTTACACCACAGAGAAGTTCATGAACATAAACAGACGGCTATTTATTGAAGCAATTCAAGATAGGAACCTTGCTCAAGGTTACAAGAACGATAACAGCCTGAGGACATTTCAGGGAGCTTGTTAACTGCTATACCAACTGCTTTCCCAGTTGTTGAGGTGGTTTATTACACATTAATGGAAGAGTAGTGCTGCACTAACGCATATACTTCATTTCAGTCATAGTAGAATACCGATGAGTTCCTTATGTATTTGCACTCTGCTTAATAAAAGAGACATTTTTACATATTATTTTAGAAACAAAGCAGCATTAAAAAGGGACAGTGGCTAGTGTAGCACTTAGAGTCCTTTCCTTCCCCTCAGGATAACTGGGTTCAAATTTCACCCGCTGCTGTAGTACCCTTGAGCAAGGTACGTACCCTGAATTGATGCAGTATGATTTACCCAGCTTTACAAACAAAGGTAAGTAGCTAATTCTAAAACCCTAACATTGTAAATTCTGTTGGACAAAGGTGTCAGCGAAATAATAGTTAATAATAATAAATGGCAACATATCAAAGCAATATGCAGTACGTTTTCAAGCAAGTTTCCCAAATTTTGGTACGACTTATCTATCTATGTACTTATTTATGTATTTATTCTTCCATTCCGACAATGGACAATTCCACCACAGTAGAGGAAACCTTTGTCCTTGTATCTCATTTATAGGTGACATCAAGAAAATTAAGCGTGCCAAGCGAGACACGTTTCTTTTTCCTGATGGCCCTACTGAACAATTGATCACTACCCTCAGATCAAGATAAAATTTATTTAGGAAACATACCAATCAAGAAATGTGCTTGTCATATTGAAATTGAGTTTGAATCCTTCCTGCCTGTCTGAGTGAATAATGGTCACTGGAGACTTTTCCAGAGAAACTAAACCCAGAATAAAAAGGAAAAAATGGAAGCCAAAAATTACCAGGAACCAGCTGACAGAGCCAACTGCCACTACCACTTTTCTTCAGAGTAAAGGGGAAAAGTCAAAGACTCTCCCACACTTGGATATGCTCCCTCTATTTATGGGGTTTGTGCCGCATGTTTTTTCTAAAGAAATCCGCAGATGGTTTGGAAACCATTATGTTTAGGATTATTATCATTGTTATGAGGTTTTGTCCTGCATGTTGTCCTCTGCAGTGACTTGCCGTCACTTCAAGCTATTTTGTCCTCATTCACATAGACAATTAAATGGGTACATTTTGAAAATACAGAACATATGGGCTTCTCTAATTGGCCAATTTCTCCTGCCAGTACATTTGTTTTAGCTAAAACCCAATGAAAATGTGGCAATAATGGCAGGAGGACATTGCAGTGAATTTTTAACCATAATTTTCCCCTGGACTAAAGTGGTAGTTATTTTGCACCATTTGCAATACTGGCATAGTTAAATCCTAACCCTTTGCTCAACCCTAAACTGCACACTAGAGCTTTGTGATGCTTAAAAAATCCCATATTTTATATGACAAAATAGGACATGCAATGCAGTTACTTTGTCACTGAATTACAGGAAAAAAAGCGTTACCCGGCCTTATCAGACGATGTGTGTCCAAGGTATTTCATCTTTACAACATAAAATAGTTATGCATATTTCATTGAATTGAAATTGTTACACTGTGCAGGGTGTGCAATAAGTAATTTTCCATGTTCTTGTATGAAATTTTTACAGAATCCTGTTCAGGGCTGGTCCCCAGATTTTAGTAAATGAAAGTGCTAAAGTGGCTTGGTTTATGAAATTGTAATGGGCTTGTCTGGTTTGGTAAAGCGATAACATATGGCAGATTACACGTAAGGAAAGGGGCAGAAATGAAGGGGAGAAAAGAGGAGTTGGGGGGGATTAAGGAGATCAATAAATGAGAAGATAAAAAGAAAATATAAAATCATATGTAAGCATGGAAACTGACAGAGGGGTAGAGGAAGTGGCAAAGAATGCAGCAAGAATAAAAGAATGAAGAGAGGTGACCAGACGGCCTTTTGCAGGCTTCAGGACCAGCTACTCACCCTGCTCAAGTGGCTGAGGTTTTGCGAGGCTCGCCTTTATTCTGAGCACCTCCTTGTTGGACATGTCACAGCAAGAGCCCTTGTTCGTGTCCTGGTCGCTGTCGGCCTGGTCGCTGTCGCCGTGTCCACTGTCCCGCAGGCTCACCCGCTCCGGGTCCTTGAACGTGGAGCTGCTGCAATCATTGAGAAAGAAAACAAAAACAAATACAAAAAAAAAAAAAAAAAAAAAAAAAGTCGTGGTACCAAAGATCCTTCTCCGCGCACGGGTTCTGGTCTGAGTAGTACGGCCGGGGGAAAGGGAAACACTGACAAGAGTGCAAAAGCGATGCTTGAGCAAGTTATTTAATAGCCCTTACCTTTGAACAAACTGCTGCCTGCTACCCATGTAATTGGGCTCGGGCGGAAAATTATCTGTCTGTGAAGGAGAAAGGAGAGAATTTACGTATTGCACGGCTCGAGGACTTTCCTGCCGAGAAGCAAGATTTCCTGGTGGAGAAACGGTTAATAGTCCAAGAGTTCCCTTTCTAATATTCAGATCAGAACATTATAACCATTTAATAAAAACATGGGGGTTTGCTAATAAGATACTTAGACCATCTCACAGGTCAAACCACCAAATAATTTGCCATGGTTAATTGGGGCTCTCTCAAGGTAGAGAAGTTCTAAACTTTAAATAGGGCTCATAGCACTGCTGCTGATTACTGCTTTTTTGGTATGGCTAAAATCCTCTTAGTGATGCAGCGGACAATCTGCTCTATAAACAACTTTTTTTGAAAGGCACTACAAAATGTAGTCGTTGTGTAGCACAGAAGTGTTGACAAGTTCCTTACCAAGTGGATATCAACAGACATGAAACAAGTCAAACATAATCATGTCTATGCGGTGTTTTATGGGAAATTTTAACAATAAATATCCCGACCAGAACTCCTAAGAAAAACTATTACAAAATTCATTATATGACAAAAAAATAAATAAATAAATAAACCAGACATCAGCACAGCAGGAATCCTTGAACTTGAATCTATTACCTGCTTTTAGAAACAAAGATGCAGCAGGGCTTCAGCTTGTCTGTTAAAGCAGCTGATAATCAGGCGGTCAGTGAAAGGGTCAAAATTTCTAAGACACATTTATATTACTTAGTGTCAACATGCTGTTTTCCTTGTCTTTTAACCACGATGAAGAGGAACACTGAAGAGTAAATTTAAGATGCCATTGAATTATTACTGATGGATCCAAAATAAAACACCAGGATAAGCACTGCAGCTGTACCCACTGATTTGCTGTTAATGGATAAGGTTCAATTAAGGTGAATGGAGACAAAAAAAATATGTCACCAAAGAAAATATGTATTTTATTTTATTTAAAAGGAGCCTGGAATGTTGGGTAGTGGGATGGTATGTATATTACAAAGAGCACTTTGTTCACTAAGAAATGAGAACTTCCTGTGATGTTGACTCTCCATCCTAAAGAGCAGTAAGAACTCCAGTTTTTTTAACTCATTATGTATGCAGTTGATTTCGGTAACACAGTTGAATGCTGCTATGCTAAATTTCCAAATGCAACAATTAAATAGCTTAGTGCTCAAGCTATGTGTTGGTTGCATAAGGAAGCTACACACAACATAACTTAAATATCTGAATTGGTTTTCTGAGATAAGCATAAATCACTTACTGCAACTGACATTAATCAAAGCTTCTGAAACCAAAAATGCATGCCTGTCTATATAAATTACCCTATAAATCTCAAGAAGACTATTAGCTGCTTTAGACTCAGCATACTGCAAAAAACTTCTGAACAAATAACTATATAAAACAAAGTTAGACTCATAACACTGAGCCTATATTACACACACACACACACACTTTCGGAACCACTTGTCCCATATGGGGTCGCGGGGAACCGGAGCCTACCTGGCAACACAGGGCGGAAGGCCGGAGGGGAAGGGGACACACCCAGGACGGGACGCCAGTCCGTCGCAAGGCATCCCAAGCGGGACTTGAACCCCAGACCCACTGGAGAGCAGGACCCGGTCCAACCCACTGCACCACCACGCCCCCTATACTGAGCCTATATTATCAGATATAAATATGTGTGTGAGGGTATAATTTGACCTTTAACTGTCTGTAAAATTTCTTCAATCAAAGCTTTTACTAAGTTTCAGTATGCACCAAGTAAGGTATAACTGTCATGACAAACACAGAACGTAAAATTCAGTGAAGGAAAGCTAAGAAATGTATGAAAAGTTTAGGGAAAGGATAATAAGCTTGAGGAGAATAATAAGTGTTATTTGCCATCTAGAGAACATTTTGAAATTTAACATTAAATTTAATGATTAAAATGACTGGTTAAACAGGTTCTCTCAAGCCTGCTGGCTTTCCACTGTAACCTAAGCTATAGTGCATGCATTTCATTTTTTCTCAGTGAAGAAAAACGGAATATCAGATCAGAGGTTTTGAATGAAGATGGCAACTGCCGGTGGCTAGGACACAGTGGGAGTGACAGAAAAATAACACAACACTTGTGAACCCAATGGCAGCATCAAGGCCTTGCATGTGCTTTGCATGTTTCCGTTTATCTCTGGGGACATGTATCCTGCCTTAGCTGTCACCCTGGCTTAGGAGATGTCGGTGTAAGGTCATCCTACAAGTGTTACAGTTCAGAGCATCCCATTATCCAAATAGATCCAACCTTCACAGCTGTGACATATGGAGGACCAACTCTTCACTTTCATGTTCTCCAAACTAAGAATGCAGTTTTGTAATTTTCTCATATTTTAGTTTGAAGCTATTACAAATGTAAACATGTGCCACAAATTTGAATTAATAACATGAACTCATACTTGGTTTAAACAACTTATTTACGGATTAAAGACACAGTTGTGCATAAGCATAGCTAGCTGTCTTTTCAGAGTGCGAAGGCTCTGAGTTCAAATGCAGCTCCAGCTCTCTTTGTGAGCTCTTGGCCTGATTTTAATGGGGTTTTATTCCTCGCACAATCCAGAGACACACTGTTCAGGTGAACTGGTTACTGTAAACGGTCTGTTGTGTATGACCGGGTACCTCAGCGACAGACTGGCCTACTTTTCAGAGATGCCCCTCCTTTTGCCCCACACATCCTCCAGTTGCCTTGCATCAGCTTTCCTGAATTTAGTGGACTTACTGGACACAGTCATGGAGAGCACATGGATGGATGGCCACAATGTAAAATTAAATGGTAACAATCTTCTGGAATTCTAATTACGATTCTAATTATCTATTGTCTTTAAGTACAAAACATGTTTTCCAACTCATTTAAAAGTAAAATCTTGTGCGCATAACAGTGCGTGATTTGATGCCTGAACAGCAAGTAATTTATTCAAAAACCCCCACTTTCATCTCAAACATATTTATTAGAGTGTGTTACTAAGATACTCCCAGTTATTATTAGCTGTTTTGGGAGCTGGTCCCGCAGGCTGCCGTCCTGGGCCAAGGGCGTTTGAAGAAACCTCAGTACACCTACCGAAGCTGTCCAGCTGAATCAAACACATTCCCCTCATTTACTGAAGACCTGCACTTAGCATGAACTCAACTGCCAATAAAAAGCACATTAAGGAACTGTTGAGGAGGTTTCCCTCTCTAAATTAGAACTCAGACGAATCTTAGAGCCTTAGATTCTCCTGTCAATTTTATATATGGGTTCAATGAACAGCCGAGTAGAGTAAATAAGAGAGGCCTGGATCCAATTAATGGAGATATCCAGCCAGTATAGTTGGGTTCATATTTATTGAGCTGGGTCATATTTTGAGGAGCTGTGAAGGGGGATTATAAGGTTACCCTCTGTACATCTGGCC
The DNA here is from genome assembly GCF_900964775.1 of Scleropages formosus. Classification (NCBI taxonomy): domain Eukaryota; kingdom Metazoa; phylum Chordata; class Actinopteri; order Osteoglossiformes; family Osteoglossidae; genus Scleropages; species Scleropages formosus. The sequence goes on from NC_041817.1 coordinate 20,291,591, forward strand.
GTCTGGTACATAAATATTTCTGTAATTTGATCACACGGGTGGTAGGAAACACCTGTCTAATCAGTGATTTTGGGTAGGGTTTTGTTTGGTTCCGCTGCGGGGAATCTGGACAGTGGCTCCACAATCTGGTCCAAGGCACACACAAAATTGGTGTTTATCAAAGACTGCTTTCCAGTAAGTTAGAGCACCTGCATTCCATGGCGAGCACTCATGTCTGCCACACATATACACTGCTGCTTCTACGTCTTTTCAGTCACAATGAAATCGCTTAGATAGCGAAAATGCAAAACATTCCACCTTGCCTAGAAATGGTTAAGGCTCAGTGATGCACACAACCTTATTTAGTTGATTAATTGGTTGATTTATTTATTCATTCTGTGGTATCAGGAAGCAAAGGAACTGCCGGTCCAAATAATCTTAAAAATTCTGTTCTTACTCAGTCCAAAACAAGAATGAAAAGTCCAGGGTTGCTGCTTTGACTACGGGGCTCAAGGGGGTAGGGCTACCTTAGAAATCAATTTTTGTTATGATAAAATGTCTGAAAATTAAGTGAATTGAACACTGGGATCTTCTGCACCCGCATCAAACCACAGGTGCCCAAGTCACCAGAGAGCCACTTTTCGTAGGAAAGTCCACAAGATTAGAGAACACCGCCGTTTTCAACATTTCTGGGGCACAAGATGTGTTGAGGGTTTTTTGAGGCTACTAGAAGATTTGTCCTTTGCTGTCCCCCGCCTGTAAATGCATAACTCTGTGGAAAGCGCTTTTATGTGCTTTTATGCGCTTCCGTGCACACGGGCGACGGGCAATGAGTGGGACGCCATCTGTGGCCGTCTTGTTCATCTTCATGCACTGCCAACTTGCTTAAGATTTGCATTTTAAAATCGCTGTCCAGTACAGGCACCCGAAGAGCTCCATTTCAACTGCCTCAGCTTTTAAAGCTTTATTTCGTTATTTTATTTATTTATTTATTTATTTATCTATCCTGTCCTCAGACTTTATCTGGATACAATTCATTGTGTGGACATGACAGGAATTTGCATTGCAAGGATGCCAGCCACTTGCTTCCAAGTCAAGGCTAATGTCTGGGACAAGAAATCCGGCAGTGAGCTCAACTTATTTATAAAGCAGGGAAAAAGCTAAGTTGTAAGCAAAAAATTTAATAAATAAATAAATAAAAAAATAAATAAATAAAATAGCCCTAGCTATTTTTTTGGATAAAGGCAAATACATAATATCTTAACCAGTAAAAGGCAACCTATTGGAAAAAAAAAAAAATCCTCCATCTTAAATGCTCTGAATATTATTTACATAATGTGTCAAGGCATTTACCAATGGCTTCTATTTGCAATAGAATGAACAACCACCACACTGAGCTTCACACTGTAGTATGGGCTGAGAAACAACGATACAAATGAAGTGAGTAGGACATTAGTCACATGTTCTTATATCACAATGTCCATCTTGCTGATTTCTGATAACTGAGGAACATGCCGTCTGACTTACATTCTGAGTTGACAACTGTTTCCTTGTTTGGGAGCTACGTTTCAGATCAGTGTCAGTCACTTTCACAATGTCTGACTTAAGTCTTTCTTGCTAAAACATTTTCTTCCAGATTTATTGTTCCCACGTAACTTACCATTCCTGAAAGATACTAGAAAAAAAAAAGTATAAGGTAGTCGAGACAGCATTTTCGTAAGTAACTGCTGGAAGGGATGGCATAGTGAAATTACAATAACTTTTATGGGTGGATAAAGGCATTCATACTGAACTTGGTAGAATTTTGGTCAAAAAATATTGCACACTTAGAAATGATTAATCAGCATCCCAGCATCTGAGATGCTCAGAAAGGCATAGGGCCTGTAGTCAACATTTTTTTTTGTAATAGAATTTTAGATAGCAGCATTAAATTAAACTGCAACCCTTGATGAGGACATACCGTTATAGATAATGAATGAATGAATGAATGAATGAATGAAAGCAAAATCAAACTGATAACTTGATTGTGGGATGTGATTCTTCTGTTTTTAGGACCAGAGCACTGTATTTACTCATTCCTTCAATACACAATGCAGGGATAAATTATTGCTGTATACCGTTACATAGTTAAGGGCATTTAGATTCTGCACTTTGATTCAGGCAATAGATATAGATTTCATGTTCTGCAGAAGCATGAAAAGCTATCCTACAGAGCACTCATAGTCATTATGAAGGAAAGTAAAGGAAACTTTTCCTACTTGAACTTGAAACACTTTTGTCCTCTAAACTTCAAGATTCACTTCTGAGGACAGAAAAGAACATGAAAGGAAAGTGAAATGGACTTGAAAGAGGATATCAGAACGGCACACATTAAAATAATGACAAGGTCTCCGAGATGCCCACCACTGACGGGTTTCCCATGTTTCTTTATGCGGAGCACAGACACATAAGGGGAATAGCAATCTCAAAAGACGAAGGAGCCGAGCAGTGAGAGGGGAGCAGGGAGCAGGGAAACAGAGGAGAAGATCCTAGGACATCAGTAAAAGTAAAGGGGTAAGAAACTTTTATGAAGCTGTTTCCTCTACATTATCAGTTGGCTACTTTGTATTTCCATCATCAAGAAGGCCACCCATGTGGTACAAATCTATCATTAAGTCTTTGGACAGATGCTTTACAAAGTTAACCACCAGCAACAGGTATCAAATTCTAGAATCACGCATCTGTGTAGAAGTCTCTCTTCTGTTGATGTAATGAACTCATTGTATTTTCCTGTGCGATGTGTGTCACTTTGGAAAGAAGTGTCTGCTGAATGAATAACTGTAAATGTTAATGAAGTTTGCCTTAAGTAAGACATTTTGGTCTGATCTTCCAAAAGTGTCGGCAGTCTAACCAAGCAGATGTGGATTCGTACTATAAATGAGCAAAAATTCAAAGCACTCAAAAATAAAAGATGGTTTGGTTTAATATTACATTTCATAAATACTGCTTAAGTTCCAATGTTAATTACATTCAGTCAGTACCAACACACTGGATACATGGAAAGCTATTAAAATTGTTGGATGTCTTGGTTTCACAGAAGTTTGATCTGTAAGGTGTATCTTGCTGTTTTTCAGTGCATCAGAAATGCTTATCCAGGACAATTAACTTAGCAAAATACCAGAAAATACCAAGACTTCTAGAGCTCACACAGAATGTATGAATCATTAAGATGACTCCACTAGTAAGGTGATTAGGGCTTCCAAAGAACCTTCACCAGCATCTGACTGTAAAAGCAGAATTGTTTCAATTATGTAAATGCTACATAAACAAGACAGCAACTCTGATGACAACTTCTTGGCTTACGAAACCAAAAGGCACGTCTGCCTTTTTTTCCCTAAACCATGTATGTAATTGATTTTAATCAGTCAAAGGTTTAAGCCTGACCTTTACACCCAATTAATTTTAAATATGCTGAAAAGATCCAAAGCATATGTTTTGCATATAGCCCACCCCATCTGCAGAAATTTTAACACAATAAATAAATCATTTAAATAAGCATTTTTCTTTCTTTCTTTTAGCGGTTTGCCTTTGAAAAAAATATTTAGGAAAACATGCATCTCTGGGGGAAAAAAAAAAAAAAAACAAGAGTCTATTCATAATGTAAGGCTGTTTTTCATTAGAAAAGGAAAACATGTCCTTCCTACTTAATTCCGAACTTATGTAAGATGGAGTCTGTGTTAACCTCCAGGGACAGCACTACAAATGATAAGTATATTGATAACTTGCACAGGTATTGTGCACTGCTAATATGACTTGGGACATATCCAACCAAAGTGACACAGCAAAGCAAAATCAATAGGTTCCATTCTAATGATTTTCCTGAGTAGCAAAGAGGATATGACTCATTGCCTTAGTGCGTTCTCCGTACATCTCACGGAGTGCAAAATGGAACACACACAACATTTACCTCCATGACAAGAGGAAGCCCGTGGGGACCTGAGTGACAGGCATGTGAGGGAAGCTTTGCTGCTGAAAGGTCAACGAGGACGTCCAGCGGCCTTGTAAAGTACCATGAAATAACATGAGACACGCCTGGCTTTTGGGTCCCATTGAAGCATCCCTGAGGCTTGTTGTATCCCAGGTCTAAAAAACATCCTAGCTTTTTCAGGATGCTTTTGAAATATTTCAATAGCTCTCATTAGCACAAACTATTCCCTATAATATGCAGTCCAATTTTCTCGTAACAGACTCGGTCGTTGTGTGTCCAAGAAAAGGGGTACCTATTCCCTTTCACTGCACTGAGGCGGACTTAATGGATGCCTAATATATCATTCCATTAACCTACAGAAAGCTGTTAACGATCCGTCAATAGCAGGATGGTAAAAAGAAAAGTGTGCATTTGAGAGAACAGACAACTCTCCTTCTGCAGAACAAACTGGAGATTCCCTCCCCTAGCAAAATTTGGGCAGATCCTCCAAGTTCAGCCAGAGTCACTGGGGTCCTGTCAGTGTCTTGCTGACTGTCTGCATCAGCTGAAATCGGTGATTTAGAGTGCAAAGAAGGGGTGGGGGGGGGGAATCAGTGAGACCAAAGGGGGCTCTTTAAGACATGCACCACACTGTCGCCACACACATCTTGGAACCAATTACCTCCCAAGTCTGGCCTGATCTGGTGATTTGCAAGGCTCAATGAGTCAGCCTGCACTGACGTATATAAACCAGATGGAGTCTCAAGATAATGTACTACAGGTTAAATGGAATATTTTTAGCACATTCCACTCCCGCCAGTAGAAGGGCTCCCCTAGGCAATTTGGACGAGCCATCTCAGACCCCCTGTGGTTCCACTGCATCCCCCACCCTGCTCACCAGTGTGTCATAATGAATCGATGTCAAGAATTACACTGGTGAAGGGAGGCTCCCAGACAATACCCCAAGTTAAAAAAGCTACGTAATGTATGCACGAGACTTGTGATTCTTTGGACACTATATATAGTGTATATATACGTTTAAAAATGTGTACAGGTGGTCCCCGATTTATGATGGTTTGGCTTGCAATTTTTTTCGACTTTACAATGGTGAGCTGGGAACAGACATTCAGTAGAAACTGTACTTCAAAATTTGAATTTTGATTTTACCTAGGAAAGAGATATGCGAAGCGATACAGTCTCGTGATACTGGGCAGCAACAGCAATCTGCATCTCCCATTCTGTCACGGAGAGGTGTGTATTAGCTGTATTAAATGCATTTTCAACTTACGATATATTCAACTTATGATGGGTTTTAGGGAACGAAACTCCATCATAAATCAATTAGGGACCACCTGTATTTAAGATATAACACATGCAAACACATTCAGCCCCCCCGCAACTAATATTTTGGGGCTAGAAAGGAACTTTGCACTTTGGTCACAAGAAGGCTCATGACCCACGAACAAATTCAATAAGCTATCAACTTGTAGTGTTATAATGCATATTGTTCTGTGTAACTTGGGACAGAACTGCAGTGTGGTGATTCCTATCGCCTCTAAGGAGGCTGTGGTAACTGCACAAGCTGGAAAACTGGTCAGCACAGGTTGGGTTTAAAACCCGACCCACCGACACTATTCACGAAATTGACTTCCTGCACTTCCCTGCCGTCTATTCTCCCCGTACGACAAATTCCATCTTCAGCCCCGCCAAGCAAGTGAGTCCACACAGAGCACAGGGAGAATAACAATTGAACTGTAGCATTTTGGTGAGAAAACAGATTATCATTGTTGTTAATTCCTATTATGCGGAAGTGTTTCTGGGACTTTTATGACAACAAAGAAAACAATAAAGGCAATTTAGAGCTGATTTCACCCACAGTGGGCTCTGCAGTGCAACACCGAGAAACGAAAGCATGTCCACCGTCTAGGCTTTCTCCTCTCGGTCCTATGGATATCCGTAACAGTGGATTTTCCTGACGGGTCTGTCTCAGGGAGGTAAAAATGGATTATGGGATCATTTTTCCCAGCTGCCCCACTCAGTATTCACACACCAAAGACCACAGAGAACAAATGTATCACTTTCCATTATCATTTCCACAACTGCAATCTGCACGCCAAATCTGTGCATCAAAGAAACATACAACATGGAAGGATCTGAAACGGTCAAACACATAAGACAGCCCAGAAAGCATAATTTTGTCCCATCCCAAGAAATGCTGAAAACTTTACAACATGTAGCACATTTCTCCAGAACTGAAAGGAGAGTGTTTAACCTGGATTACCTACTGCCTTATGACACCTGACTAAGTAGCCATTAGTCAGACATGCAAGTTGAGTCTAACCTCCATTTTTCAACTTAATCCTCAGAAGCTTAATTCAGCCAAAGCCTTACAGTGAATATATTGACAGATCTTTAAACATGAGTAAGTCCATAAATGCTCTGTAGTAAGTTAACTTACATCACAACTGTAAAGCCTTCCAGAATGGTTAACATTTCAACAATTATATGAACTTTTCTATAACCCTTTTCATAAAATTTCAATGGGGAAAAGAATACAAAGTCCTCTTGCACAGACTTTATCATCCTCTGCCCATGAAAAGGGCACTGATTCCTCTTTCACTGCACCAAGAAAGGTAGGCTTAATGGATGCTTAATATATCATTCCATTAACCTAGGGAAGGCGCTAATAATCCATCACCGTTTTTCTTTCCTTAAACATTACAAGAACAGTACAGGAAAAAGTTGGCAAAGAGCTTGTTCAAGCTGTAAAGTAGAACAGAGCAAAATGTGCAATTTATCAGACTAACTTCAAACTGTTAAATAATACACTTTGCAGAAAGCTAAGATTTAAGAACAATCATTATTAAAAGGCTTGTTTACGGTCCCCGCCACAGCCTTCCAGTAAGAGAAAAATTTGTCCTCATTGACTATGCAGTTATGAGACAGATTCAGTTTTTTTTTTTTTTAAATATCATTATTATTTATTTCTTTATTAATTTATTTAACTACCTCCCTCCCAAGGTCAATTCTTGTTATCATGCAGGAATAGTTCTATATTGGCAGGTTGCATTTGCATAATAGTGTACTGTAGAAATCTACTGACAAATTTAAGCTTGTCCATGGTGCATTTATGAACTGTCAGCTAAGGTTTAGGCATTAATCAGCTAACCCCACAAGAAACAATCATGGCTAATCTACGGCTTAGAACTGGGCTGACCTCCCATATAGTCGAATGTCTCTTTGAAGGAGCTTTTCAGGACATTCTGTGTTCGGAGTCAGGCGGCAACACCGTGGCACTCTTGTCCTCCAGCATCCAAATGCCTTTAATAGGCTGAACGTAAACAGCCCCAACCCCTCGGCGTGACTCGAATGAGAATCCCGCACACACCATCAGAGCTTTGCTTGTTTATTCAGAAAACACTCTCTTACCAAGGCTAAAAACAGAGATTACACATCCCGAAGACATTCAGCCTCTTCAATGCACAGGACCATCCTTAATGCTATCTCATTTATTAGCACTATGACTGGATCAATACATGGAACACAAGTACTCCTGCTCTGTGACAAGATAATCTTATCATCACAAATGTGGCTTAGGGCATAAGGGACGTGCGCTCTTGCAGTTTATCTGAAATGACAGGAGTGGAAAGAAGGTTTTTGGACTACTTCACTAAATGATGCGCACTGTACATAAGCAACAGGTGTTATCGTGATTAAAGTATTAAACTTGTCACCAGAGGATTGCAGATTCAACTGTAAGGCAAATCCATTTAAAAAAAAAAAAAAGCTACTAATTTTTTTCTTGTTGTGTGAATCTAAACACATTATAAAAAGTTCTGGACAAGTGTTTCGTTTCATGAATAATGATAAAATATTGATGTGTAGTAATGCACATCATTCTAACAAAGTCCAAGTGAGTCTATTGTCCATACATTGCAGACAAAAAGTTAAAAAGGTACATTTGTCACATTGGATATGACAGCATTTCAGAACACTTTTGATGAAGTCTCATAATTTTCTCTTCCAATGCATCTTCTAAATGTGTTTTTTTTTATATTTTATGTATTGCAATCAATTGTCCCATTTTATACTTAGGGTTAGGGTAAACTGAATTACTAAAGTTATCCACCTTACTTTTAAATATGCTTAATTTGCAAAACACATTTATTTACCCATTATCTGAAAGCTTATTGGTGGATAATATTAAGGTTAATTTCAGCCATACAGCAAAAATGATGATGAGGTTGGACAGTCACATCCAGGTATCCTACTGTCCTACTGTTGGGTCAAGGGGTTTACCTTCATGAGCAGAGACACAGAAGCAAAGTGAAGCATAACAAATAAGACTGATTACTGTACAAAATATTTAAAGGACAAACGACCTGGGAAGCTCTGGTTCCAAGCTCTTCAAAATGAGTTCCATCCTTTTGTTGACTTTACGGAATAGCAAGAAAGAAAAGCTGTATAAATTTTGGGTAAACAGCTGCTGCAATATTGTTACAACAACTCACAAGAGAAAGCAAAAAAATGAAAAAATTATAATTCTCATCCCAGTGCTACAAGAAGATCCTGGGCCATGTACAAAATAAACAGGACAATACAAAAGCCCCCCCCCAAAAAAAAAAACACAGAGGAAATCCAAAATAAAAAACTGTGCAGAAACATACCAAAAACTGGATTCTGAGGCAACCAAAACTCAGGATCAAAAATATATGGCACACAGCAAAAAAGGTATTTAGAATTGCATGGATCTGATGATGTTTATGCCCCAAGGACAGGTTTCCAAGTCTTTTTTGCCGCTAATCCATCTCAGTGGATCCATATGCCATTATTTGTTTATTCCAAACATGTAAAGACATCTCATACTTACCACAAGGCAATCCACTGACTAAGTGAGAAGGGTCAAATTTGACTGGGCAGTGGGTGGCACTTAATACAGATATGTAGAGGGAAACATGCACTGGTGATGGCCCTTTGTAGTCTGGCTGCTGCCGAGAAGGCAATCGGTTACGGTTTTTCACCATCTGCTGTCAGCCTATCGACCCAAACCCAAGTACTGCGCCTGCTTGAATAGACCTCAGCTTCACAAAACCCACCAATCACTATTGAAGCACACTTGTGAAATACCTCAGCAACATAAACACGGCATAAACACTATTTATGTGCTTAGCAGTCATCAGAGTGACTTGGAGCTTACCATTTTACATCTTACACATCCTGTCAAGCATATAATCCCTGGATTCTGTGAGGTTTCTAAAGCCATAAAATGTAAACCATGTGCAGCTCTCTGGACAACCTGAACCCAGAAAAAAGGAGGGTTGGGGGAAAAAAAAAAATTGCAGGCCTTTTCATACTCACATAACAAAGAACTGAAATCTGAACTGTGCCACAACTCATCAGGTGAATTCAGGTGTTATAATTTATGTAACTATAATTAGTGTATGCAGTGAATGCAGAATATTGTACAGCAGAAAGTGTTAGCTTTCAAGAAAAACTTCTCATTATGACTGCATTTCCAACCGCTTCCCAATACCTAAACTCTACAGGTGATAATAGGAAGGGAACCAGGTCACTTCAAACCTAAAACTAATTTTGTAGCATTCAGCCTATTAGGAAAGATATAACAATGATGATGTTCATTTATAGAATGAAAATGGTGGTATTCTGTGAAAATGGCTCATCTACAAGTTGAAAAGTGGTTCAGGTGTATGGATAGAAACAATTTTCCTTTTATTTCTTTGCTCAGCATCCCATCCAGAGCTGGAAGTTGTAAAAGATACATTTTCGTGAATGTCTACTCTTGAAATATCATACGCACAAAACCAAATCGACATGGAATATTTTTAACTGTATTTCCAGTTTGAACTCTGACTAAATTAACCTTATTAAAATATTGCCTGTCATTTTATGTTATTCCAGACTGTAGAATATTAAATACATTTTACCCACAAGGAGGGAGGGTGCGCTTGCATCAATACGAAAAACAGTTTGTATAAAATTAAATTATAAATTTTGTGGTCCACTGCCTCCAAACAAAACATAAAATTTCAAATGTCATCTGTTTGCAGATAATTTATTAATGAGAGTAAATATTGCAGTATTTAAATGGGACTGGAAACAGTAATTTCATTAACCAAAACAAAATCAGAATAAAAGCAAAACATTGTTGGTTTATATCAATGCTTCAAAGCGAAGCCCAATGATGCAACACTCTGTCTATTGCCAGCAGTAATTAAACGGACAGCAAGCATTTTCCTGTATCTCTGTGGTATAATTTATATACAAAACCCGCATTAAAAATGTAGAACAACATGCCCTCATGGAAGAGCAAAAAGAGAGATTTCTAATGTACTGAAACTGGAAGCACGCTACAAGGTAAAAATTCCAGCAGTCAAAGACATAAAGGATGTGTTAAACTACTGTACAGTAGTGTGCAAAAGTTTTAGGCACCTGGTTGGGGAAAAAAGCTGTAAAGTGAGAATGATTTCAAAAATAATACTCTTAATTAATAAACTTCAGACAAAGCTTAGTAACCATCCATCGTCGACAACCACTGGTCCCGAGCGGGGTCGCAGCGGGCTTGGACAGGTCCCACTCTCTGGTGAGCCTGGGGGTCGAGTCCTGCTTGGGGTGCCTTGCGATAGACTGACGTGCCATCCTGGGTGTGTCCCCTCCCACTCCAGCCTTGTGCCCTGTGTTGCTGGGTTAGGCTCCGGTTCGCCGCAACCCCGCTTAGGACAAAAGGTCTCTAGGCAGTGTGTGTGTGTGTGTGTGTGTGTGTGTGTGTGTGTGTGTGTGTGTGTGTGTACTTTTTTCTTTAACGACATGCAAAACCATTACTGTAATACTGTAACTTTTTGCAAAAGGAATGCTTGGAAATCTAAAATATCCTCTTTCCCATTGACACTAATGCAGAAGAACCATCTAACACAAATATTTTTGTGAAACATTTAAGTGCCTAAGATTTTTGCACAGTACTGTATATGAAAAGACAAGAAATACACAAAGTAATCTAAATGTAGAAGTTGTTGTGTTTCGGGAACCTTCCATGAAAGCATTACAAAAAAAACGTGACTTCCAAATGAAGATGGCTGTAATTTTTCGATTTAGATCAATTCCACAAAAGTTTGGAAACATTTAAAAAAAAACGTTCTCTAAAACACATTGCAAGAGGAATGCAAGAACTTCAATGAACTTTTCCAGAGATACTTAGAAAGCATAAAAAAAAAAATGTCCTTGTTACACTTCACCTTCTACTAAGTGTGAATTTGATTTGTATATGTGACGTACCCTACTTGGTGAAAGAAGAGCAGTTAAGTAAATGGACAGCCACAGTTTTCCCAAAGTTCCTCTGGGTTTCCTCAATGTTATGTTTGAATTTCAGCCAGAAATTAAATAAAAAAAAGAAAAAAAAAACTGATCTTACAACCCAGTGCAGAACATTAATTGCAATGCACTACGAATGTTGTTCTTTTGATATGGAAAACAGTCACATTTCTGTATTAAAAAAGAAAATAAAAAATAAGCAAGACTCTTTGACTTCTCGGTGATGTTTAAGTGTGCTAAAGAGGATGTAAACATTACTTTACAGTCTACTGGAGGTCCATAGGGAGGATAAACACTGGACTGTTGACCTTCTTCCAAATGGAAACTTCCTGTTTCATTGAGATAGGCTTGTTTTATGAAACTGGAGTATCATAATGGATCTGAGAAAATGAACTGCTAGCTCTCATGCTTGCTGCCAGCTAACCTTTATAAATGGTGTGCGGCGGGTCTCTCCAGTGAATTATTGACACTTCAGCTTGTGACCTTGTAAGAGACCACTGACCTCTTTGGCGGGCGGAGCTGATAAACGTTGGGGGAGGGGGGGGGGGTGTGGTTTGGGGGATGGGGCAACCGACGTGGAAACGACAGCCTTCCCAATTTCACTGGAGCGTGCCCAATGTCAAGCCATCAGAGCAGCAATAACAAAGTCAACACGATGCGGTCACGTTTGCATCTTGTCATGTCTCCGGAGGAAAGGCTCAGAGGAGCGCTGAAAAATCGCTGGGATTGCTCAGACGCAATTTCTACGGTAATCAGCACACGCACAATGTAAATGCACCTGAGAGAGCAAGGAGCGAGCAACAATGAGCATGTTAAATCCGCACTCCGCTGTCAACGCTCATCTCCTTTGATTACTGCATAAAAGCCCTGAGGAAGACTGACTCCACCTAGAGGAGAACGATATATATTTTCTCTTCTTCCCTACTCCTCCGATACAAAACCCACTTGTTTAAACTCAAGCACAGAGCACAGGTCCAACAACATCCTAAACACCATGGACAAATAAAAATACATATTTTAATTATTTCAAACTCGAGTAAAAAGCATAGTGTACCATACCGTGTTAAGAATGAAGCCATGAGTAAGACCAAAAAAAAAAATAGAAATTTTAACTTTGGAGACTCTCGTTGGGTTAGCATTTTAAGGCGAGAAAATTATTTCAGGGTGATGACAAATATTGGCTAAAGGCTTGATTTCATTACAGCTGCAGAATTTATTTCCTTTATTTTCTTTTCCCAGAGAAGTCCATTTACAGTCATCTGATTGATTTTATTGCCATCGCTTTCGGGATTGTAAGCTGTGCAACAGAATTCTCTCTCACCTTTAAGGGGATCCTGCCCTCTGCAAAGATTTCCAGTTTCTCTTATGACTGTGAGGTCTGCAGCCCTGTATTCACGTTAAACTTGAATCGACAGTAAGTAATATGCTTTAGCGCCTTAAGCTGAATTAAGCGTCATTACGTGCCATCCATCTCCTTACTAAATAATTCCTTATAAACCGAATTACGCTTCTTGCAGGGCCTCGGTTGCAGGTGCTGCCTGGCCCAATTTGTTTCATTATTGAAAATACAGTGATTTGCAGGCTCACATAAACTTGCAGGTCATTGTAAAACATACTTATTGGACCAGTCACAATATGTGTAGGGCTCATAAAAATCCCCAGCTTCCTTACACTACGGTTTTCCAGTTTTACCTCGTCTGCCTTTAATAACAAATTCTTGCAGCTACTGCCTCTGTGGATCAATAAAAGGGAAATTCTGTATGTGTATCATGGTGTTTTCCCAAGGCCCTTCTGCCCAGGTTTAGATTACCCAATGCCAGAGACATGGACTTAAGTAAGACCATGCCGGATATGTTATCCCAGGATAGTGTACATTGTGGCCTGTCAGTTGCAGGTGACACATGCCTTATGTGTTAAGAGGAAAAAACCTGTTAACAGTATGTGCAAAGTGGTCATGACAGCAAATTCATATGGCACAGGGACTTGGCATCCAGACAGAATGAAAGCAACTAACAGCATGGATTTTGACACAAATGTAAAGTACAATAAATAAAAGTATTTCAAATTCTATTGATATAACACAGTGAAACTGTATGGTGTTTAAGGACATATCTAAAGTTTATACATTTGTAAAATGCTGCAGATCCTAAAAGGGGCCTTCCAAAAGTATTTTGAAAAAGGAACTTAGCCTGAATAGCTTAATAAGCTGATACATACAGCCGTTTAAAAAGGTGAGATGGAAAAACTTTGGAAAACCTGTCAGCTACACAATGAAATCACAACAACAAAATGAAAGTGTATGGAATATTTACAGTTTTAAATGGGAATTCAGCCTTGTCTCATTTCATATATCTCAATTCATTTTAAAAAAAAAAAAGGCTTAGGGTAACAATATGACAATACCTTTCGACAGCTTTTTGAAGGAGGGATTTGCTAAAGGTATTAGTAAAGAATGTGGAAAACAAATAAAGCCCTTTGTTTCCTAAGATAAGTCTGAGCACCTGTTTTGTTTTGAGAACTCCTAGAGACATTTCTGGAGGAAAGATTATAATTCGTATAAAATCTCAAAAAATAATAATAATGTAAATACCATAAAATGAATGATGCTCTGGACTTTTTTGCTTTTTATAATAAAGCACAGTCACGGAAAAAGGAAGTGGCAGCAGACAATGAGGACTAACCCTCTGAAGCATCTCTCACACGGAAAAAAAAGATTCTAAAATCCAAAGAATACCCTGCACTGTGTTCATAAGATTGCACATAATTAAAGGAAACAGACAATAAAAGTTAAATGTTCCAATAAATATGCAAAAAAGGATTTAGCAGTCCAGAGAGTGATCGATACCCCTTTGTGGCAGTGCAAACATATTTAAACTAGTAGTATCACACCTATCCAGGCAGTTAAATAACAGCAGAACTGCCATACAGCCATTTCACTATATTTATTCACGCAAGCACACACACACATTTTGACAAACATCCTGTTCTAAAATCAAAAATTTGAGCTATTACACAAATAAGGGTAAAGCTAGAAGACTATCTCTTTTAAGTCTGAGGTTGTCTGATTTTGCAAGCTGTTAATAAACTGAACTTTCCTGCAGCACTGTGTGAAATGCCCACACTGAGTTAGACAGGGAAGTGCAGAAGGAAATGTTAAGATGGACGTACAAATTGTATTTCCTACCTGAATTATTGACATCCTATTAACTGGAGTCTCGGTGGTGTTAGTCACAGTCCCCGTGAAGCTCGTGTGACAGCCCACGTGTCCTTGAGGAACAGTCAGGTTGTTGGACGTGGGCTTGAGGTACATGACCTCTGACCTCGGTGAACTGAGGGGCAGCCGTGTCTGGTAATTAAAATACATGGGGGACGTGGCGAGGGAAGGGCTGCTCACCACGTTCATGACGTTCATGGCGTCCCTCTCCTCCACCTCGCTCTGCACCAGCATGATGTCATTCTTGTTAATCTTCTTCTTCTTGCCCTTTCCCAGCTGGGGGTGGGAGTACTCGGCAATCCGGCAGTTGTAAGTCCTGATCTCCTTGTTCTCCTGCTTGCACTTGACAGCGATGGTGATCATGGCTGCCAGAAGCATGATGGAGACGATGCTCAGGGTGACTATGAGGGGTAGAGACATGTCCCAGCTGTGCTGCTCCTCATTGATCCTGGGCTCCCCTTCCGGAAGGGGGCCTGAGTAAGCCTTGATGATGAGCTTAGCCACGGCGGAAAGGGTGGGCTTCCCATGGTCGATCACCTTAATGATGAGCTCGACAACCGGGGTCACATCCTCCCAGAAAGGATGCACGATCCTGATCTCACCAGTGACCGCGTCAATCTCAAACAAGTGATCTTCGTTCCCATCGGAAATCTCATAAGTCAGGCGACCGCTTTCTCCGTAATCGTTGTCTACAGCTCTCACTGTGGTCACAATGTGCCCAACACCCACATTTCTGGGAACATGAATCTCAGCTGTGTCATTCTGTAAAAGGGGTAGGACTATGACTGGGGCATTGTCATTGACATCTAGTACACTGACCCTGACAGTGGCATTACTTTCCAGGTGAGGGGATCCTGAATCTTTTGCCAGGACCTTAAATTCAAAATACTTTGTTTGCTCATAATTGAATGATCTTAAAGCATATATTGCACCATTTGTGGGATTGACAGATACATATGTGTAAATAGACACATCTCCAACATTTGATGGCAAAATGGAATAAGAAACAGTTCCATTTTGACCAAGGTCTGGATCATGGGCCAAAACAGAGCCTAAATACTCCCCTGGGATATTATTCTCTGGCACCTGTAGGAGGTACACTGCTTTGGTGAAACGAGGGGCATTGTCATTTTCATCCAAGATTTTTACTGTGAATGATTTTGAGGAATTCAATGGTGGGATCCCATTGTCTTTAGCCACTATTGTCACATTGTACTCATCTTGCACCTCTCTGTCTAAAGGTCTGTCCGTAACTACAGTGTAAAAATTGTCATAATTTTCCTCCAGCTTGAAAGGTACATTTCCAAGCACCCTGCACTGAGGCTGTCCATTCCTCCCTGAATCTTTGTCAGTCACTCTCACCAAAGCGATGACTGTCCCCGGAGGGGCAGCTTCGCTGACGGCCCCCTGCCGGACAGAAACAAAACCTATCGATGGCCAATTGTCATTCCTGTCAACCACTTTAACAGTGACTTTACAGTGGCCGGGGATTGGGTTTGGTCCTAGATCCTTTGCCTGAACATCAATCTCCATTATTGGACTTTCTTCATAGTCAATTTCCCCCTGAATCTTTATAACCCCTGTTCTGGGGTCAACTGCAAACAACTCTCTTATTCTGTCTGGTGTGTAACCACTGAAAGAATAAACCACCTGTCCATTGCTCCCTTCATCTGGGTCTGTGGCATTCAGATCTAATAAAACTTTTCCTATGGGTGCATTTTCAGGAATCTCTACCACATATGAAGGCTGTTCAAACACTGGACTGTTATCATTTGAATCCATAACTCTAACATTGATCTGCATGGTCCCTGATCTTGGATATTCCCCTCCATCCGTTGCTGTTAGTATTAGGGTGTGATGGCTTCGTTCCTCCCTGTCTAAAGACCTCTGAATTACTAGTTCCGGAAATTTTGTCCCATCTCCTCTTGATTTTACATCTAAAGAGAAGATATTGTAATCGTCACGAGTGAGCTGGTAGGTTTTTAACCCATTTTCTCCCGAGTCTGGGTCATGTGCGCTTGTGAGTGGGAAGCGGGTTCCTGGAGCTGCATTCTCAGAGATATCAATGTCTATCTGGTCTGAAGGAAAGCTGGGTGAGTTATCGTTGATGTCCTGGATGTCCACCTTGATCATGCATATCTCTTTGTCGTTGGCAAAGACCTCCATGGAGAGCTGGCACTTGGGGATTCGTCGACATAGCGTCTCCCTGTCAATCCTCTGCTTAGTGTACAGAAGTCCACTTTCTGGGTCCACATCAATGAGATGTGGGGCTGAATTCTCCAGCACCCTGAAGTTGGACTTCTTTCCCCGCTCCCCGGGGCCAAGTCGGGCATCTTTGGCAATGTTC
The DNA here is from genome assembly GCF_900964775.1 of Scleropages formosus. Taxonomy (NCBI): domain Eukaryota; kingdom Metazoa; phylum Chordata; class Actinopteri; order Osteoglossiformes; family Osteoglossidae; genus Scleropages; species Scleropages formosus. The sequence continues at coordinate 20,308,403 of NC_041817.1, forward strand.
CCAATAACGGTGCCGGGACCCTGCTCTTCCGGAACAGAATAATTTAGATTTTTTAAAGTCAGGGCTTGAGCCCACAGCATGAGGAAGTAAAAAATGGAAAGATACATCCCACCTTTGAGTCTCAAATTGAGATGTCAGCTTTTTTTTTTTTTGAACTACTATTTCGACCTGTTGATCTGCTCAGCGTACTGGAAACGTCCACCTTTAATAGTCATCAGACACATACAGTGTACCAGTAAAATACAGCTAAGTGAGGCATAAGGTTCCTTTCTTCTTTTTCTCCGTTGCTTTTTTCCCTCGTTCCTCCGTCACTTTTTTTTTTTTTTTTTTTTTTTTTTTGGGTAAACCCTAATTTACATTCATGTGAACACCCAGACTCCGCGGTGCCATAATCGCGATCCTTGTCCCTTGGAATGAAAACCGCTCGTCTGAAATACAAAAGGAAACCAAAATGCGCTGCAATCAGTACGGAACACACCGTTATGAGGGAGTTACGAAGGAGCACTTCCCTACAATGATCAAAATGTCCCCTTCAACCCTTCAAGCTAAGAATCAGGGTTTTTTATTTTTATTTTTTTACTGCTCCTGAAATCACACAACTCCGAAGCGTACGTACTGCGGAGTATTATATATATTATATATACACACATCTATCTATCTATCTATCTATCTATCTATCTATCTATCTATATGAATACGTGGGACATATCATATGCCATATGGCATATGCATAATATGTCGTATCATGGATCGGAAGCATTATCATCATGAGCTTTGCACTTGTTCTTAAGTTATATGTTTGGATCTTCTTTCTCACGTTATACTATTTCTTTAATAAGTTACAGTAATGACATTTTACCAATCGCAGAAAAGTCAATTTACGAATGTTTTGTGACCCTCATCAAAGCGTGCATACCCGATTTAAAGTAACCTCTTCCACAAACGAGGTTATTTTACGCATTGCCAAAGCGCGCATGATCCCACAACTGAACAGACCCGACGAGACCGAAAATTTGAAAAAAAATAAAATAAAATAAAAAAAATAAAATAAAATAAATAAATAAGCAGGAATCGCAAAACCTTAAATGACTTCCACATTTGATATTCTTATTTCACGCATTCCTCAACCCCCCGCAGAGCCCCGGGCTGAGAAGCTGTTGCATCCGCTGGTTCCGTGGCAGCGCAGAACCTGGGAGATGATGATCCACATCCACAGCTCTAGCAAGGACCATAAAAAATACTAACTGAAAACTTACCTTATAACATGATCCTCAGCTTGGGACGGAATCCCTGCACATGTACCTTCGTGTCTCCTCTTTCCGGGGGTCTCAAACCCTCTTCTCACTACACTGGTACAAGTAAAGTGGTCCACAAAGTGTGCGTGTGAAATATCAATGATCAGGTTCCTCTCCCTCTCTCCTCTCCCCTCTGAGAGCAATGCGACGTCTTCCCTCCCCTCTCTCGAGGTGCCTTCAAAGGGTCTCGCACTTTTTCTTAAGAATTCTTCTGGGATGCTAGGATCAGGATCAGGAAACGCATAGATCCAGCCAGGGTGAAGAGGAAGGTGATCAGCCGTCACGCACGGCACATCGGTGCGGGGTAGGACACCTCCGTGCCACCACTGACATTGCTCTGGACAAGTCCAATAAATAAGGCAAAGGGGAAAAATGAAGGTCCTGTTTGCAGATACAACACAATACCTTACATGGATAACACGAAGTAATGTAAAAAAGAGCAAGCTTATAATTTAACACACCGCAACCCTCTTCCCAGCGCCCTCTCACCGCCTCTCACTGACTAACTCAGTTTGCCTCACAGTGCGTTAAAGATCGTTACTGATCTGCTGCCAACCAATGAGACGAGTGGGGACGCGGCTTGCCTGCGACTGTCCGCCAATAGGCTTTGAGGGTTGAGCGTCGTGGGTGGGACTTACGCAGCGCTTCTGGGAATACATGATTTGACCAGTTAGTTCGGACGAGAGGTGTTTTACCGAGGAGTGTGGTACCCAGAAATATCTAAATATCTTCAATTCAAACACTAAAACCAGTTTTGTCTTGTTATTCCTCGTAAAATAGCCAATGGATTCGGGTGCAGCCTGCTTATTGCCATTTAAATTCTTTCTTTAAGTGATTTAATTGATGTATTTTTTTTTCTTTTTCAATATACATGTTGACCAATGCACATCATCATACACACACCGTTAACACGACTGAGTATCTTTAGAGTTAGGCTTCCAGTGTGAGCATACTAGTGAGGAACTCTAAGAAAGAAGTCGAAGGAGCTTTAGGGTTTGAACATGTAATTTTTGGAGGGTAAAGTCCGGTGTTAATTTCGAATTTGTTGCGTTTAACATGGTCTGCCTTCCGTCGTGGTGTCAGTCGCTGCGCTCCTGTAAGGCGCCCCGCGAGTCAGTGCGTCCTGATTGCAGTTAATTCTAGAGGACCAATTATATTAATGCATCAATTAATCCGGTCATCAGTGCAAAGTCGGTGGGACATCTGGTGAATGAAACCACAGACCATGGACTGTGTCGTGTAATATTTATTTTAGGTCCTGTGTTCAACTACTAGAAATCAGACCCCCGCCTTCTAGAAATAAAAAGCCATACCCCATATATTGGGGCAGCTACCTCTGATAGTTATGAGATGTGCAAATCCAGACTACAGTTTAAATCAATGTGACAGGCGACTTGCAAAATTACTTTTTAATCAACACTACTCAATTTCAAATTAATTTCAAAGCGTTTGAACAAGGGCTAAAGTACCAAAAAGCATTTTTCTTTCTTCATTTAAAAAACACTCAGGACAAAGCTGTTATTTTTTTTCCTTACCAACTATGCTTATATTTACTTGGTGCTGTAGTGTCATTCATAATAGAAATTAATGTCAGACACGCAACTGGTTTTGGAGTGTGATTTGTGTGAAGTAATATAGTAGAAGCACATTGCCAAATAAGAAGTGACTGTCAAATGCTGATGAATTTGTGTTTGTATCATCCCTGATAATAAAACTGTGTTGTGTTTGCATCTCAAAATCTGTTGGAACTGTCAGAATCTATGAGGCACATCAGCAGCATCCACCTTGTCTCTCACATACCTGTACATTAAGTGCAGCACTATTTGGTTTATTTGTATAGGAGACATCTGAACCAATTTACTTAGGTACATTACCTTCACACTCTTGTTACTGAGGCAGTTAAGTACACAAGTACACATGGAACATTCATTCAGTCTCCTTTTAAATGTATATACTTTTATCAACTGTACATAATTAAACAGCGTAAGATACTTGGGCCACTTCAGATAAGGTTTGTTGTTGGCTGGTTCGGCAGTTATTTTGGTAAAATTTTCACCATTCAGTCTTTTGTTCACAGCCTGATACCTTAACCATCACACGTAGGGTGATTTTGGTTGTATGTTTGAACCCTGAGCCTTGCAGTACAGAATCTGTCGCCACCTTGTGGTTGATGAAAATTTTATCTTCATGGGGCAAATGATGGACCAATCAAATTCATCCAGTGTTAATCAACGTGTTAAGTCTACATCTTATTGGTTAAATTTGATTTGAAGATTTGGATTGTTACAAGTGTCTCGGTCTTACTCCCTGTTTCAGACCAACGTTGACTAGGACGATCTGGTAGCTAGCCACATATTTTGGTGCCACCTCCTCCTATAAGTTTCAAAAAAGTGTAGGATTCACCTATATAAATGTAAGAGAGCAACTGCTGGAATTAGAAATAATAATAAAAAGGAAATATTAATCATGAGACACATTTGGCTAGTACAGAATGCTTGTTCAGAGAAGTGGCTACATGTATGTATTCATTGGAAGATACACACCCCAAGATCATTACTGTTGTATGGTTAACACTGTATATTTTGTTTCTTTAATTTCATGCTTAGACTCTTGATATTGCCACCAGACTCAAGTGTTGTTAAATTAATGTGATTGGCATGAACACACTATATATGAAAGGATTTTACTCATATATATTTATAAATTTTCTGTATTAAGGGCAATATTCTATCTGATATGTACATCAAAGTTCTTTCCAATACATCAGTCTAAATTGATGCACATACAGAAAATAGTGTTGCGTTATCTGAGAAGTATTTTCAAAGAGGAAACATCTGATTTTTGGCAAATATTTGCTTTCCACGGAATCTTGTTATCTGGCATGTAAACATTAAGGTAGCCAACAAATATTGTTTGCGACCATGTCCTGAAATGGTTGTAGGACCTTCTGAAGTCCTTTTGACCAAATGTAATAGCTCTGCACTGTAATTCAAAGTAAAGGCATCATCACAGCTTGCAGCCTTTATCAAGGGGAGTCCCTCAGGGCCCAGTCCTAGACTCCCTGCTTTTCTTTCCTCCTCTAACTTTTGGTTATTTTTGCCTTTAGCATTGCTACAATTGTCATGCCTGCAAAACCACAGCTCTTAATGTACTATCCTCACTCTCATTCAAAGGCTTTTACATTGCTTCCTCCAGGGAGGTCTATCAGTTGCTTTGTTGTCACGCAAGGTATGATGGGTACTGTCAGCCTTACCCATCATTTTTAACACATTAATCCATAACGTTGATTAGATGTATCAGTTAGAAAATCTCTAAAATACCAATACCTTTCAATGACAAATGTTAGTAATATGGTTCTGCTATAGGATTATTTTCCTCAGTTCGCCTTCTCACATACCCATAAAAATGTGTTTTTTTTTTTTTCAGCAGGTGTTCAATTTTCAATTTAATGTTAATGTTTATTCCAAACTATTAAACATTTCTCCATGAATGAGAAATTGTACTTCTACTTGTCATTTATTGTGATCTGTTTTGAGTCTCCTGTCCTGATCTCTGATGCCAAATTATTAAGTTGTAATTTGTGCAGTAATAACATGCCATGTTAAAAGCAACAAACATTCAAAGCGTGAAGTGACTTGAAAACACAACAAATGTCCAGACAACTCATTAAAATTGTATATTATGCTTGCAGTTCTGTAGAACAGAAATCATACTGTACACATCTATCTATCTATCTGCAACCCTCACACACCCTAAGCAGCACTCAAACTCCACACCTGCCAAGCAACTTAGAGGTATTGGCTATAACTGCTGTGCCATTGCATCCAATAATTCTGAGGCAACTAAATCCCAATTACAAATACAGCTGTAAAGATGAGTGATATTAACTTGTTTGCCAGTTAGCAATATGTGTCAGCTATAAAAGAGGTCTGACAATTAATACTGTGATATGTGACTTTTCAAAGCAACATGAGTCAACTAACAGAGTTTCAAAGAAGCCAAGTAGTCAGTTCTTGGATTTTAGGTCAGTGCTGGTCAGTGAAACTGCAACATTATTTAATTTGTCAAGGGATATAGCCCCTAAAATAATTTCAGCATACGCCAAACTACACTGGCAAAGAAGAAAGAAAAGTGGCTGCAAGACAGTTCACAGAACAGCTGCTAAATGGAACAAAAGCACAGCCTCAAAAATTACCACAGAATTGAATCAGCACTTCCGCGACCCAGTCTCAACAAACACTGTACGTTGTGCAGTTCGCAAAGCTGGAACCACTTACATCCAAGCCCAACAAACAAAGACACATAACCTGGTGTAAAAAGTACAAAACTTGGATCCCTGAGGAACTTGAAATAATATTGTCAGATGAGTCATCTTTCATCCCCACTTTTTTATACATGGACATGTTTACTTTTGGATAACACCAAAGAATGCCTTCAACCCGCAATGTCTGTTGCCAACTTTAAAATATGGTGGGGTTTCATAATGGTAAAGGCAACCATCTCTTGGGAAGTTATGAGTTCTGATAATTGAGGACATGGAATATGAGGCCACTTTACAGGACCAAGTGCATCCAATGGTGCAAATTTTGTTCCACCATGATTTCTAATACCGTGATAATGTATTTCATAAACACGAGGGTGAAGTCAGATGCCTTTTATCACTTCCCCAGTCACCACATCTAAATATTACAGCATCTTTATGGGAAGTTCTGGAGCACAAAGTGCAAAGTAGATTTCATCTCCTTTATCCGTCTAAGAACTGGAGGCTTTTCTCCTTGAAGAATGATGCAATATACCACGAAACACAGTTCATGACATGTGGGGCAGCTTTCCACAAAGGTCTTTAACTGTTCTGAAGGCAAAGAATGTCCCTATTCACAATTGCATCCTTGATATTAGTATATTATGGGATTCTGTTATTTTGTCCAACCCTTATAGTATATATAATGTAGATAAAGTCTGAAGAGTGGCACAGTGGTATAGTGTGTAGCACTGCTGCTTTACAGCACCTGGGTGGTGCAAGAGAATGTGGTCTGTGTGAAGTTTGCTCCGGTTTCCTCACACAGTCCAAAGACATGTAGTTCAAGGGCATTGGTGGCGCTTGTGACGGATTGGCATCCTGTCCTGGGTGTGTCCCCTCCCCCTCCAGCCTTATCCCCTGCGTTGCCAGGTTAGGCTCCCACTCCCCACGACCCCGTATGGGACAAGCGGTTCGGACAGTGTGTGTGTGTATGTTTTCTTCAAATATTTGTTTGTTCATTCGTTCACTCGCGATACAATACAGCTGCTCCCATGAAGACAAAGCATTTTTACCTATAATGATAGTGTATTGCTTTAGTACCGCATGATTTATTGTAAATGAAATCAGAATAGCTCTGTTGGTCTTTACAATGTTATTTTGATCCACATTTTTTTCTGAGCTCTTTCTGATGCAAAAATGAAAAGAAGCCCATCAATGGGAACATGTACAAAAATGATTAATATGAAAATTAAAAATACTGTTGATAATTACAAAGTTTGAAAATAGTGTTACGTACCTCTTTAAACTTTCTCAGATTTTTTTCTAAAATCAGAACTGCATGAGAACCCAAATAATCAACCTTTAGAAATCTTACATATTCTTTTAGATGATTTGTAAGATACTGAATACAGTACAGATATGCTTTTGTTTTTTGATTATTTTATATTTTGTATGATGTCATCTAAGTCATGTTCCAAAGCAGCTATGTCTCCTTCAGTGCTGTTTTGTATAATGCTTTTACTTGAATTGATTGAAGTGTTTTGAGACCTTCATTATTTCAGTCAATACATTTTACATTGTGCCTAGTGTAATAAGAAGTTTTTTTAATGGTAGTAGGAACTCCTAGCCAATAGAATTTAATTAATTTTGATTGATGTCTTTAATATGCCTCAGCCAGGCAATTGTAAAAAAAAAAAAAAGAAAAAACTAATTTTATATCCATTACTAATGATATCTTGACATCAAAACGACTAAATAATGACAATGATTGAAATATGCAATACTCCTGATAATGTCTATATTGCCATTTGCTTAAATTACTTGTTTGAAGTACAGTCCCTTTATTTTATATACTTCCTTCAATATTCTACTAAAGTTTCATCAGATTTCATTTTCATGTAAATATACACTGCCAAGTAAATTTTGGCAGAAGTTCACGCTTTAGTTTTTTTTATTATTTATTTATTTATTTCTTAATGTACAGTATAACTGGCTTGTATAAGTTCACATTGAGATTCTTTTTTAGTATTTGTAAAAATGGGTCGAAAAAGCCTCTTTCCAAACTGTTTTTATTATTGCTATGAACACTGACTGAGCTTTTTTTGTGTTACAGTAAATAGCGCATGAAAAAGTACCACAGTCAAGCAATATAAACGTAAACACAAGTGCTTTTTCTTCATTCGAGCATTCGAGCTGTGCTGTATTGGAAAACATTTGAAATGCGCTTGAAGTGCAGAGTTTCTTCAGGTAACGTTCGACAAAACTTTGTTGCCCCAGCACCTCATTAAAACACATCTCCTTTTGCCGATGTGATAGGATTTTCATCTAACGCAAAGCAGTTTTTTTTTTCTTTTTCTTTTTTCTTTTTTTGCAACGGAAAAAAAATCTCCAAGGAGGTACTTTCAGTCTGTATACCCTTTCTGGTAACATTTTCATTTGCTTATTTTCGGTGTCAGCAACATGAGGTACAATAATGAAACAGAAGCCTGTGCTGAAAGGCAACAAAGCTCTCCTTTTCTTTGTAGTGTGGAATCAGACAATTATGAATTAAAATGAATGAAGGAGGCTTCTTTGAACTAGTTAGAAATTCATCCTTCAGCTTCATTTCTCGTTGTGCAAGGAGTGTGTTACCCTAATGCGGAAATATTACATCATGTTTTGACATGATAGCCCCACAGCTGCTTGAGACTTTGAGATAGTCTGAGCCATCGCCAGAATGTGTCCTGAGAAGACATTGCTATTGTACCACTGACACATCCATTTTATGAAAACTATTTCGACTATTCTTACCACTTTCTGTAAAAATATGAGCTGAGCAAATAAATTATGTAAAAATAATAGCAGCCATCTATGAAAAGTATTAGATTACTCTAAGCTGGACTGAAAAACTCCCTCTATCCGTGTTCATTTAAACAACTCGCAAAAGTTGTATCCAGCATTCACCATTTAATTTTAACGCTGAGTAGACCTCTGGTTGCTTCTGTGAAATACGTCCTCTGTCGAACCTCCAGTAGCAGTATTTGTCGAATATGGACTCTGCATGCCCCGGTCGCGACTTCTGTACATCAGACAGTCCTGCAGGTTCAAGATAAGCTCACAAAATAGAAATTCTAATTATTGTTCTGTCAGTTAAAAAGTATGGAAATAAAAGATCAGCCACCGACAGCAATTTGAATCGACTCAGATTTTTACCTTTTTCAACAAAGTTGGATTTTTCGATTTTAATTGATGTTAAAAGGTTGACTTGGTGAAAAATAAATAAATAAATATTACTTCTGCATATGCCTCAACAACACACTACCAGTTTTTTGGAAGGGACCAGTAAAGCTTTTAATCCCATTTTAATTCTTCCTCTGTCATTTGTTCCCATGGATATTTTTTTCCTCAGTAAGAGGAATTTGTTAACACGGACCACATGGACCCATACACACCAATTTGTAACTCCAAAATAATCGCAAAGGAGTTTTAGAGTGATACAGATTTGTTTATTTAATATTACTAATCATTATACATAGCGACTGAATAGTTGTGGAGCTGTTCTCATTTATCCCCAAAAGTAATGAACTTTTATACAGTGATACTTGTAAGACTATGTGGTAGTAGTTGTTTTTTTTTTCCTCACAAAGGTGTCTGAGAACAGTGTAAATGGTGGGTAACCACTGAGTGACATACAATATGTTTCCTATCGTGAAGTGGACTTGAAATAACAGTACAGTTGTATCGAACTGTCTGGTTACGTAAAGGCACACAGAAAAATTGACAGTTTTAAATCAACTCCAGGACAGTTGATATGGTTCCTACATGTTGAAAAAAATTCCCTTTGGAGTTTAACTCTTTAAGGGATGATTTAACGCCTTGAATTGCATAGTGTAAATACCACGGCCACTTGCCAATGTAAAGCAATACTCAACATATGTGATTATTGATTAAAACAGCTGCTGAGCCAGTTCTGAAGTTTACATTTAGTCCATTGAGTTTCTGTTTTCTGTCCCCAGCCCAGATATAGCACCACCCCCATTTTCTTCTGATAAATTACCCGTGTAATTTTACCTGTAACAGTTGTCATGCACTGTGTAAAACCCATATGTTATTACATTACGCAAGCTGCACTGCAATTTCACTCCTTAGCTGAAACTGCAATGAGCGAATTGCATTTCGTTTGATATTTTCATCTATTTTTTTAAAATAAATCTATTATGAACAATGTAGTTAGTAAAACCATCCATTATTACATCTAAAATAAGTCAGTACTTTATTTCCAGAAGAGACTCTGTTTCTGTCAATACAAAATCATAGCAGAAGATTTTAGGCAGAGATTACAAATTACATATAAGTGACCTATTACAGTTTTTCTCTCTGTAAGACTGATGAGGCCTAATTTATCAAAACTGAACATAAAGTATGTATGGCCACCATACAGCGTATTTGTAATGAAAACGTGATTGTCAAGAATATGGCTCTCATACATCTCCAGGGTCTCACAAAACTCTGTAATACTCTTAGCACACATGGCTTCTATAAACACAGTGGTCAGCTGGTGCGCCACTTTTCTGAGTAGCTATCAGACACCCATCTGGATGAACCCTGTTCTTTCAAGGCTGTCCGTGGGTAATGCCTTTTCAGGCGCTAACAGGTTGCATCTGCAAAGCAAGAGCTTCAAAACCACAAGGCCACAGGAGTGATTCCTGGATGGCAACCACACAATGATCATCCCTTAAATACAAAATAAACTCAAACACGTTTAAATGCACACTGAAAAACAATAAAATAAATACACCACAAATTAGTTTCCATTACATTTTTCATGGTCATTTAGTTACTTGGCAGGACTGTGTGATTCTACAAGAATAAATTAAGTTTATGTGTAACAGTTCCTTACTCTTGCAATAGACTGTGCCTGTGAGACCACATCCATTGCATGTCTTTTAGATGCAATTAATATATTGTAGCTGGTTGAGTGTTGTATTTCTGCTTCAATAGTATAAACCATAACCATCTCTCACTACAATATTTAACGGGGAAATGTAACATCACCTTGTTGCTGCAGAGAATTGCATTCCAGTCCCAAAGTTTATGTGAAAAACTGTTGAGTTTGTAAGTGCCAAAGGTCAGATCACAGCAGTTTCAGGAATGACTAATGAGAAACCATCAAGATTTATTTTGTTATTCTTATTTCCATCAGATTACCATGGATGAGACAAATGTGTGACATATTCATCTATAGTTACTTGTGTTGATTTTGGTACTCTTGAAACTGCAAATGGATTACTATAGATGTATGACACAAATATATTTCCCTAAATAAATAAATAAATAACTAAATAATGCAACCTTGTACATCTCCTTTGTCAGAATAACTCGCAATATGTGGTTCAAGTTGTCATCAATATGCAACATTGCAACCGTGGCATTTGAAGACACAGAACAAGCCCAGGGTAATGAGATTCAGTTTGGGTCGACTTTTTGGGTCAGGACAATAACATGACCTTCATGGGACCATGCTCTTGAGTTTCAATCAGGACTCAAAAAATGTCACTGAAATATTTTGGAAGGTCTGAACTTCTGAGCATGACATGAATCACCTGCACTTTAAAACAAGTAAAAAAGGAAGATTTATTTAAAATGTTTTCTTTTCAAACAGCTACTTATACTAATTTAACCATGCTGAAAACCCAACATTTTCACAGAAACATGGTTTTACATCTTAAAACTGAAAATTGTAGTTTTTGATCATTTGACATTAACACGCACACAATGTCTACAACCACTTGTCCTGAGTGGGGTTGCAGCAAACCAGAGGCTGACCCAGCAGCACAGGGTGCAAGGTTGGAAGGGAAGGGGACACACCCCGGACAGCATGCCAGCCCACCACAAGGCACCCCAAGCAGGACTCAAACCCTAGATAACCGCCTTTACATTGGGGATGTAATATTTTACAGGTAGATCAATTCTAACACTTGAATATGAATAAAAGAGAAAAGTCCAGTGGAAGACCACCAGCCAGGCTCTGCCCACTCATTACCTCCCATCACCTCTTTAACCCAGCTGCTCTAAGGTGCTAATAGCTGACAGTATTTAAATCTCTCTGCAGCCAGGAAAGAGAACAGTGAGAAACTGAAGCAGAAACTGGTCCTTGAAGACTGAATTTGTCTGTGTTTTGCTGTACCCGGAAGGGGTCTGTTTTTGTTTGTTTAAATGGCAAATAAAAGCCTTCAAATGGTGCTGAAATTGCCTATGGCAAAATAACTCCTGAAGCAAACATACTCCAGGTGCCACACTCCCAGTGCCTCAGTTATTACCATTTCCCTTCAAAATAAGAAGATGGGGGACTATACCACCTGGAAACACTTGGAATTTCATTTCGAGAGTTAAGACTAGTTAAATTAAATTACATAATATTATGTATTCTGTAATGAACCATTGTTAGTTTGATATAAATTACACCGATAAAGGTAACTGTTTGACGGTGATAGCACACGTTTAGAGACATCATGAGTTGCAGTGTTAAGTAATTTGGTTCTTTTGCACCACCAAGTGGGCAGATGAGTAACAGGGTGCTGTGGAGGGACAACTGGGCCTCAGGACGAAAGGGTCACAGCCACAGTCAGTCCGATACACTATGAATGTGATACTGTGATAGAGAGGAATAGAGGAAGCAACTTCAATAACTGCATAATCTCTCAGTCTGTGCCTGTGTGTGTGTGTGTGTGTGTGTGTGTATGAAGAGAGAGAAAGCAGTTTCTTTTCATGCACCTGTCCAGTCTTTCTTTTAATGGTAACAATAAATTGTTATTATTATTATTATTATTACTGTTGCTGCTGCTGCTGTTGATGATGATGATGATTATTATTATTATGATGATGATGAATCATTATTATTGTTTCTGAATTTTTTTACCAAACAATTTGTCAGTGCCTGTATGCCTTGTGTGTGCAATAAAGTTGGTACGCTCTCAGACCCACGTGTGCTCCAACACTGCTCCTGCCTACTTGATTCCACCCGTCTGCTTTTCATATGCATTTAAAATATGCACAACTTTGAAGTACTTGGCAAGAATGGGAAAAAAGTCAGTATACACTTGGACAGTACTCACTACAGTTCATACACTACACGGACAACTGCCTCCAACCCTCTGCATTTCATCTCGACACCAGTCAATACGCTGACCTCCCAATCCCGTAACTGCATCTCCACTCACGTCAAACCCATCCTGAAAGAAGCCTAACATTGACTTTATTGTCATTTACTTCTAGGGCCCAGCGTCCTTTCTCACATTTCATTACACAACCGGGGGTGTGCTGTATCTAATTAACACTTTCGGAATGACCTCATGACCTCAATCAGTTTGGCTTCAAGACAGGGTGCTCCGCAGACTCCGTGTTCCCTGGCGCAACAGAAAATTCTTGAAGCTCCTTCAGAATGTGGATGCCTTTTCCTGTGTACATCTCCCTCCCCCATCCCTCCCTCCGCAGGCCGCCAGTTGCCATCAGAATTGGACAAAAAAACTTAGGTGTTTCTCCACTGAACACCAAAGAGTTCAGGCCCATAATACCTTTAGGCCATTATCAACTCCTACACATCAGCCAGCGAGCTACAGTGATCATCCTCTGAGTGCTTGGGGCTTCCTTTCCCTCCATCACCCTCCTACCATGAATGTTCTTGTCCTGAGCGCTTGATGGAAGAGCACCTTTCCGATGCCCATCCAAACCGTGCTGTCACTACACACTGCGGGCTAAAGAAATGCCAGATCAGAGCACATTTTTGCCTTTGGAACTGACACTTCTTCTTCCGGTGCTTTGCTTATATAGTACAGAATCAGGAATCCATTACACTTTGCATGAAACAACTATATGTTTCATACTTTGCCTTTTGTTGCATGTTTATGTTTAGTTCTTTTACTGTCTGGAAGAGGAAGTATATAAAAATGCATATCAGAGCAATTCACCTTGGGGAAAGTGGAAAGCTTTTACCAAGACAAAATGGATGCTTTTATACAATATCAAATACAAAGGCACATCAGGCATTGATGTCAACTATTGTAGTTAACAAATTCCAGGTATATACAGCTATTGTAGCCAGTTGTGGGGTGGAGGTGGCCACATGGGCAGGATTTGTGGCACTAGACGGCAAGATTGTCGGGGGGGGGGGGATGACATGGCCCTTGCCCAAAACACAGAATGAAAGACCCATAAACACAGGGAAGCCCACTTAATGCCGAACCCTCCCCCCCCCCCCAACAGCCCTCCCCAAAGTACTTAGAACAGCTACCTTTATAGTTCTTGTGATGGTCTGCAGCTGCCCATCATTATTTTATTAAGGCAGGAACGGGTCACTGGGAACTTTCCACACAGGAAATTCCACCTCCTCACCCAGCCTATGCTCCTCACTGGCTCACACCATCCATCCATCCATCCATCCATCCATCCATCCATCCATCCATCCATCCATAACCATTTCTCCAGTGCAGCATTGTGGTGGTCCACAGCCTATCTTACTGGCCAGCAGTCTATCCCAGAACATCACACAAACTCCTTCACTCACACATGGACACACTGAGTGCATTTTATAGTCACTGATACACCTGAAGGACGTCCTTGGGCTGCGAGAGGAAATCCATGCAAAGACAGGGAGATCATATAAACTCCACACTAAATTAGGTACGTTCACACCTCTGTCTGAACCCGTAGCGAAGGAACAGTGAGAAACCAGTGCTACCAGTACTTGATGTACCACCATGACCAACACGCCAGCAAATACAAAGAATACAATTTTAATATAATAAACAAGGTGGTCAGGTAATAAATAACGGGCAATGTAAAGTACCTTAGGATCTGTTGCTGAAATTGGGTTCTGGAGCTGCTGGAATTTGATCAGACTCTTTGTACCCTTTCAAAACCGGGCACTGCCAGGTCTGTTTAGTTGCCTTGCTTTGAGAACTGTCACCATCCACCTCCATAATACCATATTACAGTACATCATGTATATGCCCTTTTCCCTTCATTTTCATTTTTTTCATTACAGCCCCAGCATGTTCCCCCAAGGTCCCATGAGAGGCTTGGGAGAAAAAATGACATATGTCAGATGACACATTTGCAGTTTCCAAGGTGCATTAACAGCAACCTGGATTTATATTGAGCCATGAGCTCTTAAATTATTTCTGGGACTTGGTGATTACTAAATAAAACATGGATTTGTCTTAGCACATTTTTCCCCCCCAAGAAAAATCTCATCGGAGCATTAATTCATGCTGTACTATAAAAATAATGAGACGTGCACGGTACTTTTACTCCAAACAGCACCATTCTGAAACTACACTGCCAGTTGATGCTTTGGTAACCAAGGTAACAGATTTTACTCTTACACTGCATTACCTTTACTTTGAAAGGTTACCATAGAGGTGCGCATCAGGGACGAGATCTGTTTTACAAAATTTTACATGTTCAGTGTCAGTGTCATGCATATTAGAGCAAGGTCTCTGATGTAATAAAGAAAAATGAGAACATATAGACATCAAAAATATTTCAGGTGATGGACTTGAAAGGTGATATCAAAGGATCTACAAACATTTTCTCCTCAATTTTTGTTTTTATTTGCAATATATCATTTTGAGGTCACTCTTTCATTGCTTGCTGTATTTTGGCTGACAACTATTTTGCCTTTGTAAAGATATAAAGGACCTCTGAAGGATCCTAATACACAAATATATGAGTAAGGTTTTGTATGCAACTAGAATCTTCACTACTGGGACATGATATGGTAATCTAAAAGAGCAACAAAGTATTGCAACCCATAAATCAAAAGAAAATTAAATAAATATAAAATAAATACAATTCCAATGACAAATTTTTTGCTCCTATTTGGAAAAAGGACAATTAAAAGGAGAAATAACATGGGCAAGATAATTATGTATAGAATGCAAGGGCAGCAAAACTCAACTCAGAATATAGTTACATGCGGCTAATTCAAAATGTTACATGAAATTCAGTATGCGGAAGAAAGTAACCGAAAAAACAGAAGTTTTTGAACATTCCATTGTTAGTCCCGAGTGTTATCAAGGGGACCTTGAGGCAATGTTTTTTATGCTAGAAATGTGTCCTCATTGGCATGTATGGGGCTAAAAGGAGCCAAAACTTTCCCATTCACAGAGTCGGACTTTTCATCTAAATACAAAGTCCTGAGTATTCATCATAAATATTGCTGCACCTGTTGGCAGCAAAAAATCATCATTTGTCACAGAGAGCTGCTCAGGCAAATGGTTTTGCTCAGATCTTAGGTCAAATGCAAATACTGAAAAACAATGAAATGCAATGATGTGCTCGTGAATTGTGAAGTTCCATATTGCACCAGCAACGTTCGAGATTATCATATTATTTCAAACTATTTATTTATCTTTGTATACCATGTTACCCTTTTTAATGACTTTTAACATTTAGTCCACAAAACATGTCTCTTCCTTACTTACTATTCAGTGCACACAGAATAATGTTTCCTGTAATAGCTTTAAATTTGGAGCTAATGATGTACTTTGGGGAGCAAAAACTATTTATGTTGTAATGAGGTACCGGGATCAGATTGGGCAAAATGAAATCAAAGTCGACGTTCACACTCCGCCACATTTCCGCGGACCATAACTCTTGCTCGGCCATCAGCGTGGCACCTCCAGGTTTGGCGCCTTAAAGGAATCACATTGTAGCATGGTAATGGCCCATTAAAGGAGCGACCACTGGCTGCGGAATTCCAGGAAGACACTTGCCTGCTCTTGTCTCTAAACCTGTCACTTCTAATGACTGACAGCTCAGCAATGGCACACAGCCAGCCGCAAGGGGGAAATACTTAGTAAACCTCTGAACAACCTTCTCTTACACAGGGTTTCATGACACGATGTACTTCATACACACATAGGCACAAACACACTCACACATACACACACGCACATCCCAGGCAACACTTCCAAAATTGTTGTTAAAGCAAAATTCATTCTTACTGCCAAAAAAACATCCAATTAAGGCATGCTTGCAAGACATGAGAACCTCATATTCTTACAAAGACTGCTGTGCGGAAAGCTGCCGATGCTGAACAGTAACACCGGCTGCATTTTAAACTGCACTGAAAATGCTGGGCGCTCCTTCATTTCTCCCCTTCCTTCATCAGCCTAGTTTGCTTATATATAGAGGCAGAGCTCATGAAGAGTCATCATATTTGCTGATTTACAGTATATCCCACAAAGGACACATCTCTGTCTTAACTCAAATCGTTTTGCAAAACAATGAATGCATGAGTAAATACAGAAGCACAGCCAAAGTTAATTATATTTTATGTCTTTATTATTATTTTATATTTCTAGTTTTTAAGCACAACAATGGCAGTAATGCCATTGGTTTTCCTGCACCTTGGTTTTCCTCCACTGAGAAATTCACAGAATCCCTTTCCTACCCACCACAAAATGTGTTCTGCGTCCTGCATAGAAATGAAATAAAATCCGCTCAATTTAGAGGCAGACATTTTAAAGTCAATTTCACATGAGCCATATGAATGTATAACAAAGTAGAAATGAAAAGCTTCTCCAGAAACCCACCATCCGGAAAAAAAAGCAAACTGGTTGAAAGCCCAGACTGAAAGGCAGAGCAGGTATTTCTCTTGTTGGGTGTAAACATACAGTGTTTAAATCAGAGTACAAACCACCTGTACATTAAGCATATCATGAATCATACTCTACGAGGGCAGAAAATACGATTACCATCCTACTGTTATTCAGCCCAGTTTTTCCACAGAAATGAATATTTCCTCGGCAATTTCTGTTACCATAGCAGCAAATAAATGAAAGCATTCTAACACATTCTATCCTCGACACTATGAAACTTTTAATTGTTGATTCAAATGATAGGCATCTACCGAGCGCAGCACACAGTGCTTGACCATAATGCAAAGTCACGGATCCCTGAATCCTGGTGTGACTTTGTTGAGTGGTGGCTTGACCTGACAGTCCTGACACAAAATTGAATACACATAAAGGAGCAGGAATCAATGCGTGGCTGAATATCTAGCTTTTGCCTGCTGACTCGCCTACAGATGAATGATGTAGTCTTAGTGGAGGAGATTATAAAGCAAGTTGGGGGCACACAGTATGCACATCCAAACTTATTTCCCAGGTGCGAGACTGAGGAACTATAGTGAAATGGCAGAATGGAATTCCTCACACTGCTTGCTTCCAAGAAGTAGTTATAAGGTGCAAAAAAACAAATCTTTGGGGAAAACTGTACAGGATTTTATGCATAAGTTATAAGATATGTGCACGAGTATGACAAAAGATAAGGGTGCGGGAATAGCAGATGTAACATGGGGGTTGTATGATTCCTAAGATTCGTTCTACTACATGCACAGCATCTCCTGGGTAACCAGGTGAGCGTGTTCCATAATGCACTACTATTGGTATTTCTGAAAAGGGTGTGTCATGTTATTCTCCTGGTGGAGTGCAAGTTTCATGAGGAACTGTCTCAATCCACTACAGCCAAGAGACCATTCTGCACAGGAAAAGGGGTTGCAGAACTATTTGGCTCAGCTGCTGGTTTTACAAAGTCTAAATAGTCTTTTTCTAAAGAAAACAATGCCAGGCCTGTCATGGGCAAATGAACATGCATGCTTACATGAAAAGTTCCAGTATTTGGAACCGACAGATAATTCTTTTAACGTCTTTGAGGATGTTAATTACTCTTGCCAGAGATATCAAGTTATAAAGGAAAAAATGTGATATTACTCATATGAATATTTCTGAACTAATCAAACAAGTAGAAATCGAATCCTCACATTAAAAAAAATTCAGCAAATATTCATTCATCCAGTCATTTCCTATATCCATTCATCTAATGCATGGCTATGGCAGTCCAGAGTCCATCCTAGAAGCATAGGATATTAGGCTAGGAAAGGTAAAGCCCGTCGACCAGTCCACCACAGGTAAAACAAATATTTAGTTCTACAATTAAGGATATTTTATACTGCCAACTTAATATTCAAGGCATTGCATTTTAAATATGTCATGGATCCTGCTGATTTGAGATTAAATATCTGAATGAGTATTTACAGTACAAGTCCTAGACTAAAGAGGGGTGTGATGGTGCAATGGTGCAGTGGGCTTGACCAGTGTCTGCTGTGTGGCAGGGCTGGGGTTCAAGCTCTGTTTGGGGTGCCTTGCAATGGCCTGGTATCTCATTCAGGATGTTTCTCCTTCAGCCTTGCACCCTATGTTTCCCGGTAGGCTCCATCTTGCAGCGAGCCCGCTTGGGACAAGTGGTTGTAAACTTTGGTTGGTCCTAGACTATATAAAAAAAAAAAGATTTAACATTTTATATATGTATACAAATTCTCCTCAACTAATGATGGCATTAGATTCCAATAAACCCATTGTAAATCGAAAAAGAGTACAATACCACACCAACCGACAATCATAGCCTAGGCCACCTTCAACATGTTCAGAACATTTACCACAGCCTACAGCTGGGAAAATTTAAGCAGGAGACACAAACAGGCATTTAGTAGAGATGATGAGATGCAAAAACACAAAATAAAAAACATTTTCAACACAGTATCGGTTGTTTCATTCGTTTGCGTGATCGCTACAAAGACTGTAAGCATGGTTGAGTGGATGTTACCCAGCATCGGAAGAGAGTATTGTACCACATATCACAACGCAGGAACAGATCGAAATTTAAAATTCAAAGTACGGATTCTACCAAATGCAAATTGCTATCGTACCCTCGTAATTTTGAAAAATCGTAAGTTGTAGCATCATAAGTAGAGGAGCATCATCTATGTACATAAATATTCCAACTTTTTGCATTGCTTTTACTTGTATCTGTATGCATTTTCATTTTTTTCTGCATAGTTAATCTGTCTTTGTGTTTCTTTGACCGAGTTCTGTTCTGTTCTGCAGTATATTAAAAATAAATTAAAAGAACATACAAAGATTTGCAAGCACACAATGTAGAGTTATAAGAACATAGACATTTAATAATATCTGTTTTTTCAAAGGAATGGTCCAGAGAAGTTATATCACTAATGATATGTCCAGGAGCATAATAACATTAATTTTATAATATTACTGTAAGGTCCTCCATCGCCCATAGGGCAGTGATTTGTTGCCAGCATGCTCAGCTGTCATCCTTGCTCTGTTCTCTGGCTTTTGTCACTATTTCTAAAGTGGTTTCTCAGTTTTGAAGGGTCAGGTTGGGTCAAAACCCAGCTCGACTCTTTTCCTGGCATGGGCTTGATACTAGTCACGGTGGAGTTATTTCTAACATTTATAATAACAAAAAGAAGAAAAAAAGAAACTTTCATTTTTCCCTCCAAAAATTGACTAAATTTTACCATCGCAAACTGGAACCCTGCAGCATAACTCTGTGTGACATATAATAACCAAAAGAACACAATTAAGCACCTTATATAAGGAAGCTAGAATTTTAATCTTAGAGTAAAATTTGGAGGTCTGCAGTCTGAACTTATTTTGTATTGGTGAAGCCACGAAACATGTTCTTTAGAAAGAACAATAACACGACAACAACAATAATAATAATAGACATTCTTCAAAGATATCTTACTATATCGCTTTTTCTGTTACAATAAAACCTGTCTGACTGAAAAAACACATGCCAGCCTTACATAGTAAACCACACCATGACTGGTGTCCAACTTGATGCTATTGTCCTATTTATTTATTTATCTATCTAAAATTAAATACCTAAGGTTGGTACATTCAATGAATTGGCTTGTCCTAGAAACCCTGGCTTTGTGGTGCACAATAGCAGGAAGCTTGCTGCTAGCTCTTCAATAAAACCACTTCCGCGGTGTTCTCTTCATTGACGTTTGTCTGTGACACGTCAGCTCTGGTTACGTGTCGGAGCGTAAGGCCCCATGTGAGAGAGGCAGGAGAGTGCGTTGTTGTCACCGCTGCTCTGACAGCAGTCGCCTTGACTGCTTCTCCCCCTCCTGCTCCAGGGGATCGGATTTACAAGGAAAACACGCCTTCAACAATTATGTGCAATTACACTCTTTTTTTTGTTTGTAGCTCTTTCGCATAATTCATAAAGCATGCACAAGGTCCTATCATTAATGTTTTCATAATTTAAGTTCTTAGCCTTTTCTATGAAAGTATAATAAAAAGAAAAAAAAAACATGAACAACTCATTTGATGTTCTATGAGAACCTTGAGAGGTGCAAACTGTTTACTATGGATAAATAGACACATTCAAGGATGCTGGGGTAAAAAAAAAAATAACCTTAAATCAGCTAATTCTAAATAGGGTGATGTTGATATTCATCTGGTGGACTGCAATGCTAACGTCCTCAAAGGCTGCAGATGATCGGCCAAGCTTATCTCTGTTCATCAGTTTTTTCCTTCCCGCTGCCTCAGCATCTCAAATGATGCATGTTTTTTTTCTTTTTTTTTTTTTTCAGAGGCACGACATGAGAACACCAGGGATATTTGTTAGCTCGTCGCAACACCCGAGGGACTGCTCAGCGACGGCGCCCCATTCTTCACACGCCATACATAAACCATGCAGAGATAAGGTTAAACGCCACTTAGGAGCCTTGTTATTAATAACACCGGCCCACCCAGGCGCTTCCACGAGGGCTGAAAGCGAGCCAGATAAAGTCGGGCAGATGGAAACAAAACAAGAAGGGGGGACGAGGACAGAACTCCTCTTGCCAAATTCACCTCATCCTTTTTATATTTTTCCTCATTTTGATTCCTCCACTGTAACACAGTGTCTAGACTCAAATCTCTATAACTCCATAAATTAGATGTTTAAAAACTTTCGAAAGTGTATTATGATTTCTGTGAGTTCTCAATCTGAATTTATAATATTTTTCTTGACATATAAAATATCAACTATTAACCTCCTAACATTTCAAGCAAGTACCACCAGTATGAATTATGAATAATAATCACACAAAATACTTTGCAGCTGTTAGAAATAAGATCTTACGTAACACAGCAGAAAACTGTTTCTATCACAAATGCACATTTCCTTTTCCCTCTTCATTGTAAAAGCATTTTTTTAACTGATTATTTAGAACATAATTTGTTCATGATAACTTTCCCAGCACAGCTCACATAGTACAAGGGATTACAGCTTTCAAGATTTATCACGTATTTGATCATGCAATCACGGAAACTAATACAATGATGAACAGTGTAAAAGAAAAGACATTTTACAGTCAAAAATCAATAAATTGCCTTTTTATTATCATACAGCAGTTCAGTATGTGAAATTCATCCTGTAAGTAAATAGTTCTGTTCGGAGTGAAAGCCTTACACACATTGGCAGCTGACATGGAGATCAGCCATTGCTTGAAACCAGTGAGATGCATTTCAGCAGTAACAGCAACATCTTTCAAGAATAAGAGGGATTGTAACAGAGATTTGGAAATAATTTTCACAGCCCTGTCAGAATTCAGAAAGTGCAATTGATGTAACTGATGCGGAATTTAATGTTTTTCTTTTCTTTTTTTTTTTGTTGTGGTTATTTTATTCAAAGTAACAGCATAGAGAACAGGTAGTGTGGGGATCAGTGTGTCATATTGCAGTCAGAAGGGTCTGCATTTCATTCCGAGTCTTGCTGTAGCACACCTGATGTCATATTTTTTTCCCAAAATAAAAGTGTTAACAAAAAAAAACTAATATCTGAAATATTTTAACAACAAATTGTTCTAATAACTTTTTCAAGTAAGTACCTTTCTCAAGGAAAAGTTGCATTTCCTTACAGTTACAGAGACACTATAAACTTATACTGTTTATATTTCTCTATAACACAACAGTTAACATTATGGTTTCAGATATGCTGTTCTGAAACTTCACCTGGAGTGTATCTTAATCTTGCTTTTAGATTGCTGTTTAAATACTGCGCAAGTACAGAGGACTGATATTTTCCAGATTTACTGGATTACACCAACATTTAGCATAGTCTGCCTTTTTGATATGAGATCATACATATACAACATTTTCTCCTTGGATGTCCTAAGAAAAAGAATTTTACTCATGCATTCATACTTTGTGGAATATTTATACATTTGCTGTTACTGTCACATTCTTCAAAATGTATCGAAAACTTGTATTATGACAAAAAAAATGTCAGCAAACTCTCAATATCAAATTGAAGGAGGCCTGGAAATCTTTTACCAGTGACAGCTGAGACTTTCATAAATGGAAGTGCGAGACTGCTATATTGAAATATTCACAGTAGATTGCTGTATACCTACAGTATGTTCTACTTAGTTTGAATGTGTGAAAGACCTGAAAAACCATCGTCTTTTTTATCCAAATGGCTCTCAAGTTCTCTAAGGATAAGTACGTAAGAAGGTACCATTGTTAAGAGAGCTGTTTCTTGCAACTTTTAAACATAATGGCTGGATATGTGGTTCAGGAATAGATGACCTTTGAAACACGTTAAGTGGGAAGTGGCTTCTCCATGTTTCTCTTTATCTGTATTAGTCATGGAATGTATTCCATTTCAACAATGAAAGGTATTATTAATTAAAAAAAAATGTACTGTTTAGTAATACTATCTGTTACTGTGCTGTGTTGCACTGATTTTTTTCTTTTTTTTTTTTTTCTTTTCTGTAAATTACTTCCAGTCAACAAAATCTGGGGAAAAGGTATATAACTAGAAGTGCCTAAATGTGCAGTGTTATGTCATGGCTTTCATGGGAGTCATTTGGACATGTTATATCAGTGGTTGAGGTGGTTTGTATCACAAAAATCCCACATCTGCACCCCTGTCTCAGGACTGAAGAACAACTGTTAGCTAAAGTGAAGGAATTCTGGAGAATCTGACAGTCTGATTGTTAATTTCCTGTTACCATTCTGTCATCATGACCTCATACTGCTGACCCAGCAGTGTAGTCATGTACCTGTCATGTAAGTACTCCGCCATTGCCGGGGTTTCCAGGGTCATAAATTACTTTTGGTTATATGTGGACCAGTCCCTTCACACCTTCGCAGCTCAATGGATGCAACCAAAATTTTAAACTTAAAAACTATATCTATATTCTTTATATTTTGATTGATTATATATTTTTTACTGCTCATCCTTTCATTGTGAAGATAAACATTTCAACCTTCTACTAGATACAACTGCTTTCTGATAGTCACAGTTTAAACCACATTTGTGTATTATTTTTAGAAAAATGAATTACATTAGCATTACTGTAATTTTATTTTGATCTGATGGAAGAAGTTGTAATAATAATAACAGTAACAGAGTAAATGAAAATAATGTACGGAAATGTTTGCAGATTGGTAGGCTTTTATAGGCAACTTTAGATTATTTAATACATGAAAATAGAAACCAAAAAAGTATGAAGTTGGAGGAAAAAGGTGAACATGAGAGAGGTCATCATTGCTACTCATTCATTCTGTGTGATTTCACAGTACAGTATATTGTTTAAGTTCTTGTAGGTCAAGTTGTATTAACATTTTGATACGCCAGAAGAATTACATCATATTCATGATGGAGAGACCTGGATTAAAAAATTCTTTCAACAGAAGATGTATGTCCTGCCCTTTTTCACATTAGTGTTTATGTATGTATTGTGGTTGTTTTAGATTGCGCTGAATTGTAGGTTTGCAGCAGTTGGGTTCTTTGTAGTGTTTCCATTTACTTTTCAGACCCTTATTGCTGTTTCATTTGTTTTGCAGGGTCCTCATGGGTGATTGCTCTCAGCAATCAGGTTGCATCCAGCCTAGATCTCAGCCACCTTGAAGGGAGAGCACTTTCTGTCCATCAGAAATAAAATGTATCTTGCTTATTGAAACTTCTATTTACATTTACATTTACATTTATTTGTTTAGCAGACACTTTTGTCCAAAGGGACTTCCAATGAACTCTATGTAGTGTTATCAGCCCACACACCTTATTCACCAAGGTGACTTACACCGCTAGATACACTACTTACAATGGGTCACTCATCCTATTAAATGGAAACAGACTCGTAATGGAACCCTTGTGTGTTTTTGTAATAAGATCCAGGTTATTTGAGCTGCCACAGACTGAAGAACACTGCCTCCCAGTTCTTGTATTGGTACCCTTCCCCCCAAACCTTCAGGTCCATTCACTAATTCTATAGAAAAAAAATTGTTGGTACACAATGCATTATTTATGTTATTAACTTTTATGGTCGTGCTCTGCTGACTAAGACCTTTTATGTAGTCTGTAACATAAGCTGGTGTTTCACTCTTATGTGGTCAGTGTACAAACAAATGGACGAATCGTGGTGTTTTTGAAACGCTAAGGCAAAACTTAACTTTTCTTACAAGGACGAAAGCTAAGTGACACAGCAGGACAGGTTCCTTCAGAAGTTTTATTTCAGTGCACGTGTTGGGGCTACACTAATAAATCAGTCCTCTTTACTGCCTGTAATTTGTTTTTCATTAGCAGATCTGCTAACAAAATGAAGTACCTTTCGATTAACGGATAAGACATTGCCGTAAGAAGGAGTTTATCATCAATTGGGTGATAATCCTATTACAATGCCAGACTACTATTAATACTGTAGTAGATGCCACTGCACACAGCTCATTTATATTTAATTTGCAGTTTGAAAATTACACCATAATTTAAGGGTTATGCAGGACATGGATTCTGATTCATGGATGTGACTCATTGAGGCGTGTAAATCTGCTTGTTTCGTAAGTCATAATTCGTCACGCTGGAGATGTGAATGAAGTCCAGCTGAATTGTAGCACCAAATAATCAAAGTAACAGGGTATTGTAATTTTTGTTATTGATGGATCGTGATATTTTTTTTTATTTTAAATTCATCATGTTTTATTCTGTTCTTACTGCGATTTCTTTTTTTTTTATTCCAATGACTGATGCATCATCTTTACTCTGAAAGACAACCTCAAAACGTATCACACTAAGAGGCAGAATTTTTATCTCACTAATGACATAAACAGCATCTCTCGAGTGGAAATCATTTCACTAAAAAGCATCTAAAAGCCAGAAATGCATGTAAAGATGAATAATACGATAAATACCAAGCTGACCAAAAACATTTTGCACTGTAGTTCAAAGAAGAGATTGTGCTAGGGGCTAATAGAATAATAACACAAATGGAATTTTTATACATGCAATATATCCCACTTAAATTACTTTAACATGTGGTAACTCTGCCATATCTTTATTCACATTTTCATGTCAATACCCATTAACATGTTATTAATATAGTGACACAGGGTTATTGATAAAAGCAGATGAGGCTGAGAGGGCTTCTTAGTACTTCTGGAGTTTTTATAACAAGAAACTCTTTTTCAGAGGTTTGCTACACAACTCAGAAGGAAAGTTCTACATCTGCTAAATTGACTTGAAGCTTTAAAAACTAAAAAGTCCCTGTATCAAATATTTTTTCATGATGTGCTCAGTCCTTTACCATTCTTGTTTATTATACTGTCAGCCATACAAGTTATGAATAAAAACTGTCCATTTAGCTGAGCTAAGACAATCCTTAGTAAAAAGTCTGTTTATAGCATGCACATATCTTGGATTAGTCTTAAGATATTTTTCATACATATATTGTAATCTTTGGGGAAGCCATGGGAGTGGGAGCTATTTGACTATTTTGTAATGTGCACACAAAAAAAAAAATTGCACATTAATTTTCTCAATGAACCTGTCGACTGACCATCACCCATCTCCTAACACCACCCCACCCCCATTGCCCATCATCCTGTTTCATCTTAAACTGCTCCTGCATCACATTCTGTACTTGACATTGAGCACCCTCTGCAATCACCAGGCACTCTACAGCAACGTTATTAATATTCCTTACATCCTTGAAGTCACAGATGTATTGCAGGCAGTGTACTTCAGCTCCTGCATTCCCGATGACGGTCTCAGAGCAAGGGGGGGTGAAGAACGCTCCACCATCAATAAATCGACAATCGACCCTTCACCCTCACGGAGGGTGTTTTTTCCCCCCTCTCTCTCTTTCTGCAAGTGACAGTAAGCGGCAAAAGTTTCAGCATCTGAAATAAAAATTTAAGTGTTATTTAAAGCTGACCTTGTACATTCCGAGATTTCGAGATTCTTGAGTGCATGCGGGCCTGGTCGTAAATCTGGTCGCAAATTTGGCTTTGGGATGATTGCTTACTTGTTGCAAGACATAAACCCTGAAGCAAGCAAAAATATATAAATAAATAAATGGAGGGACCACTTTTTTCTCCTTTACTGAAATTTCCTGTGCCATAACAGAATATTCTGGACCAGTATTTATGTGGCACATATAGCTATAAATATAGATAAGCAAACAGCCATGCTCTATAGCACCGCATCCTATCCGCTAAACAATGTCTATTTTTTCAGTGTAACCTCCAACTAATTTATATACTGTATCCACAAAACTTTGAATCTTTGCTTCAGCAAAATGGAAGGAAATGAAGGACTACATGTGCTTGTGTGTTTCACAGCCTGATGTAGAGCAAATGGTTACGAGGATAGTAGCACCTGGTTACTTATGTATCGTATATCAGTAAGGGTGACTCAGAGGTTCACTGAACATTGCAGCACAGAATGCGTCCATTTGCACAATCTCATATTATAGCCACATCAGCACTGCAAGTCTTGTAAATCTTGTACCACATGGATGGAATGCCAGACTATCAAAAAGACTGTAAAAATAAATGATAAATTATACTCTTATACTGCATAACCTTGTTTTTACCTGGTTATGGCATGTTCAAGATAATTAAGTACATTTTCTAGAGGACTTTGTGCTCATTTACATTTTGATACAATTACCAAAATTGTCTTAGTAAGTTGCACAAAATCATATTTATTTAATTAAAATGTGTCATTTTAATAACTAGTTACTTTCATAAATACTCTGTATAGTCATTTAAAATGCAGAGACTGTAGAGCCCTTGCATAAATTACAATAGAAACAAAACAGAATATCCATGGGAGCTTTTTTCAAAATTATTATTATTTTTTATTTTCTTTTTCCCAGCTCATATTTTGCATCTAACCTGTTAAACCACATATAATTATTTCTCATTAAAACTTCTCTTACTTTTTCACTTTTTAAATCATTTTCTCTCAAGGGTGGAAACATATGTCATTAGCATAATGGAAGAGGGTTACCCCTGGTGGCTATGAAGTGTTTAATGAACAGCAGGAGAGAGTGAAAAATGCGTAAACGCTCATGTCATCTCCGTCGGACTGTGCTCCGATTGGAAGGGTCTCGGTAGCTGCTGAGTGGTGAAACAGAAGGTCAGGCTTGTGCGAGGTGACCAGGTTCAGGAAAGCCCTTGGCACTATATGTCCACTTGCTCCAAGCTGGCAACGGAGCCCAGAGTCTGGTTTAATTGAAAAATAAACAGATCTCAGGGGACCCCTGCACAAATTTGACGGGCTGGAAAGACCTGTAACCGACAACATGAATGTTTAATCGTGTTGAGTTCTGGATCCACAGCAAGATTAATTAACCTAATTACATCCAAGTAAAAGCATGAGGGAGCAGATTACTGCTTTGCTTATGAATATCAAATGCAGAATTATTACTTGCACTGATGGGGATTATCTAGGACCAGGCATTGCATTTACAGAGCATTTTCTCTCCATTATAAGTCCCGTAAATACCAACCAGTGGGACTTTTTCTGCAAATAGTAGTGAAATTGAATTTTCTTCACACTCCTTCTACACTCCTCAGCCTTTCAATATATCCTTACATGTAATTTATTTTAGAACGTATCTGAGATTGGTGTGTTTTGGTGTCTCAGAAAGTTTCACTTTATAAATACATACATTCAAAAGAATTTGAAAGATTCTTTACAGCAGAAAGAGGGAAGTGTGTTTAATGGGGACAGGTTATCCTCCAGCCATGGCGCTTGATTGTTTAACTGATGTAGCAGGAACTGATTTCATTTGATTTGATTTCCGTGATGAATCAGTTGGGTGATGATCCTAGCATGCAAATTGCCTGAATGAGACATTTATTATATGCAGAAGTGAAAAGATACTTTTGTGCAATGTCATTTTTACTGAATGTGTGAAAGAATCAGATTTTTTTATTTTTGTGATTACACACTACTGAATTAATTAACTTAGTTTATTAGCTTAGATTTTTGATACAATTCACCACCTCTTTGTGGAAAGCTTAACACTGTTAATCTCAAAAACACACATTATCATAATGAATTGTTTAGGTGAGGTTCACAGAAATAACAGCAATAATTTATTCTTTCTCATGACCTTTAATTCAACTCTGAATGTTTCCACAGCTGAGTATTAACAGACCAATTAAGGTTAAGAACGTTCCCCCAGCCCTTTCAAATTCTAACTGCTAAAGTTTTTATTGTACTTCAATGCATCATTTGTGTTGCCTTATTGAAATAGCACAATTGTTACTCTTTTTCAAAACAATGCTTTTATTTTAGTACATACAATGTATTCATTCTTTCATTATCAAAAACTATTACGTCAGTGCTGGGTTGAAGTGGTGTGGAGCCTATCCTGGAAGCAGGGGATTCAAGGAAGGACAATCACACACCCATATCCTTATAAATGCACACACTAAGGGCAGCTTAATCACCAAGTGAGTCACAAATCAGACTGAGCTGGATATGAGCCCATTTCTGAACCTGCAGTCCAGGAACTATGAGGCACCAGCATTAGACATCACAGTATTGTGCTACTCATGCAACCAGTCCATTGAATTGCATTCACAGCAGTGGTTTCTTCCTTGGCCTGAGGATCTGTTGAGGACATTTCCAAATTTTCTGCTCTGTTTTCCTCTCTGCATTATAATCACTTGGTAATGAAAAGCAACACAAAGATAACATGCACCACACAGTATCTACAATAAAATCAGCTGAGTTCACCATAAAGTGATGGATGCTACCACCAAAAATTCAGGCAATTGAACAAATGGAAAAAAAATGTTGAATTGCGTTGTCTTGGAGACATTAAAAGGTAACGGGAAATCCAACTGCTTCAGAAAAAGTCAGTCAATATTCATGGAGTGCACAGTTGAGGGTCATAGCACAGGTGGAATCCCAATGCCAGCAATGCCTGTGAAGTACTGAAAATAAATAAATAAATAAATAAATAAAACAAAAAAATCACATCTTATTATAAATTTCAAATAAGAAAGTCAGCTCTGCTTGAATGTGGAGAAGTATATTTTAGTGTATCACTATTCAGCACCTGCCTACTCATGTTTCCTGGTACAAGGCAAGCAGATATTTCTACAGTGTATGCATCCACCCGCTTGCTAGTTGAGCTGCTGTAGGCCTCTTTCCTAGGTTTCTTTCCTCCTTGGTAGCCGGAGGGCCATGAGTTTCATACTTCAACCCATCAGTCAAGGAAGGTGGAAGTTCTCAGCATGCCCACATTGTTCCACATGACCCCTCCTGAAGCTCTGTGAGTTCTTCAATAATTCAATGTGTGTGTGTGTGTGTGTGTGTGTGTGTGTGTGTGTGTGTGTGTGTGTGTGTGTGTGTGTGTGTGTGGTGCCATAACCCCCTTCTTTGCCATCCCCCTGGCAGGACAGTATTAGCACAAGGTGCTCAGCCACCTACAATAGTCTCTTACTGCCATTTATAGAACATACCAGTGAATCATATTACTTAACAAATTCAATATGTCTATCTATGTTTTCACATTTTGAGTGCAAGGATTGTTTCCATCATTTGCCCTATGCAGGCAGCTATGTTTTAAGCCATAAAAAAATGAAAAGGAAATGTCAAGTATATCACTCCAATTTTATGTATGATACACTGTGTGTCACCTAACCTTATTGCATTTGTATTTCTGTCAAAAATCTGTTGCTGGAGATCAAAAGTCAGCTGAAAGCATTCAACACATTATACACAAGACAAAACAAATGACTGTTTATCCCATAGATATTCAAGAGGTGTTTTTACATTTATGCTATACATATTTATATTTATTTTCAGTTCATTTCACAGTGAAATTTAATCACTATTTCTCTCCTTCTCTGTATATAAAATACACTATATTATAATATATGTAGTAAATAACCAGAATTAATAAGAGAGTCATATGGTCTGAAACTGCTAGAGATGTGTTCTTTACATTCTGTAAAGAATCTTTATATGTATAAAGATCAAATATGTTTATGTATGTGTGTTTACTTTTACTTTTAATATTTACTTTTTTAATTTTTTTTAAACAGTTTAGGATATTCTGTTAGGTGGTAACATAATGCTATACATTCACACACACACTTTCAGAACCGCTTGTCCCATACGGGGTCACGGGGAACCGGAGCCTACCCGGTGACACAGGGCGTAAGGCCGGAGGGGGAGGGGACACACCCAGGACGGGACGCCAGTCCGTCGCAAGGCACCCCAAGCGGGACTCGAACCCCAGACCCACCGGAGAGCAGGACTGTGGTCCAACCCACTGCGCCACCGCACCCCCTTGCTATACATTCATCTTTTATAATGTTTACCTTGTTGAGTAAATGACAAAGGGACAAAAGGATTTAGAATCATTGCACTTAACTTGTATTCTTTGCTCATCATTTGCTTTCATAAAAAGACTTCATTATGACTGACAAAGAAAAAGATATTAAAGGCTGGATTTGGAATTCAATGAAGCAACAGTACGTTCAGAAAATGTTTCCATTTCACTTACTGGAGAACAGGGTGTGGAAAAAAATTGTAAAAGTTCAAGCATTTGACTTTCACTTGACTTTGAAGTAACCAAAATGACAGTAATATTTAAATAGAAAATATTGCAGCACTACAATTTTGAAGATGAAGGCAACAAACTCCTCTTAATTGAAGCTTTCCTCCGCAGTTGTTCCATGGGAGTTATGGAGCTAGATGCTGGAGCACTTAATTTATGAGATCTTTGTTTTTCCTAATTATGAACCTTTTATTTTTTTTTTTTGCCGGAACAACGCTCAGCCCAACTACATTTTTAGTATATTTGGACATACCGTTATTTTCACAAATAACTTTATACTTATTCTGCAAAGAACGTCTTCCTCCAGTGAATAAATAAATAAATATGGTACAGGAGTGATCCCGCTACATCGCCCTTCTGCTGTCAGCTGCTGCTGTCAACTGCGACTGAAGTCAGGACAGATACTGGACGGCAGGTAGCTCTGCTTGCTTGTTGAGAGATTCGGTTCCTGCTTAACAGGCTTCAGATGTCAAAAGCCTGGCTGTTCTAGGTTTACTAGCACTGCTGGCACTGAACATGAGGTAAATCAACTATGACTGCTGTAGAGATGCACACAAGAATATAGCCTTTGGCATAATAATCCCATTGTGGAAATAGGCACCTTTAAATGTATATCTCCACTGTAGCCTGAAGGGAAAGAGGATCCAGTAGGTCAGGCAGATCACTGTGTCAAAAACCAATTGTGTGCGATTACAAGGTCATCCTCCTTAATTCCTTACATTAAATAGTTGTCACAAAATATTTAGCAATTATAAGAGATGCAATTTGACTTGGACTGGGCCAAAATTACTGATGACTAAGGAGATGTTGAAAATGGAACAAGATGTTCTACTTCAATAAGTAAACTTAAATTCAAAGTGTACACATATACAAAATTTTGTTTCCATGCCCTTCTGAGGACCCCAAATACTGTTCTATCTGCCTGGCAGTAGTTAAGGGCAGGAGGCCACAGCTGCCAAACCATGTCAGGCTTCACGCTGCTAGATGCTGTGGTAGAAATCAATTAGCATTCACTAGCCCAGCAGGAAGTAAAGCATCCTGGAAGGTTAAATACATGTCTTAGCCTCATTGGACAAAAGAGTGATTGGGATGACCTTTCTGCTGAAGTAGTTAAAAAATAGCAATAAATAAAATAAAAATAAAATATCATCTGGAAGAACTTGAGGTGTACAGTATTTTACTTTTAGTTTTTTGAAAAAAAAAAAAACTGTTTAGCAGTTGAGAAAAGATTACTTAATCTACATAATTAAAGTAATTTTGATCTTTTCTTCTGTATTCCGACAGATCAGTGCAGTGGTGCTCAAAAATAAAGATAAAAAACATCATTTTGATTGATATATAAAAAAGTTTTCATGGGTTAAAAGCTGAATGAAGATAAAAGAATAGAAAGATAAAACTGAACAGATTACTTAGAGTACTTCCCACTTCTGATTGAAGCACAAGGCTCTAGATCTTCAGAGAAATGGGAACAAAAGTGTATTGTGACTGTTAAGGAGAACAACTTCCATGGTAGGTTAGCTATGGAAAATAACCTGAAGTAATGACTGCTGGAGAGTTCCTGCAAGCACAATGTAACAGAAGGGTCTGGTACAGGGTGATGTGGTGTTGATGAAGATCCACCAATGATACAGAATCATGGCGTTTTGAAAGAGAGATAGAGAGGGTGCAAGCAGAGAAGAATATTTAGTATTCATCAGGGAGCTGAGATTATGCTTTCATTTCTCTGAGTAGTATATCAAAGGCCTCTGCATTGTGATGGAGACACTCTGTTGAGAGGTGAAGTATCATCTCATGTCTGATAGTACTAAAGACCCTTTAACAAAGGATGATGGGGATTTGCATACAATGGGGACCTTGCAAATGCACACTGGGAGAGGCAAGTATCGCAACTTTGAATTCTCAAACTTCAGTGAAAGCATGTCACTCAACAGTCCCGTTTTTTTCACAGTTATTCCATGGCAATGTATACATTTCCCCTGCTGCCGTGCATATGGATCATGATAAGCTTATTTTGGTAAGACTGAAATGATCGTTTGAAAATGATTATTACTACAGTATGACTCAACATTTTTCCTCTCTTGTGAAACCGACAAAATAACAAGATAGGATGTTTCAAACTCTGAGAGAAACACCATATGTGTATTTTACAAAGTTGAGGTATTGAATATACAGTATTTAACTCCCTGAATTCATTGCTATTTACACACTGAGAGATACCTTAATAAGTAAAAAAAATCATTGAAATGCATAAATTGACAGGAACCGATGATTTCGATAACATTCACAAGGCAGTTCACATGACAGTCAAAGCTACACCTTCATTCTCCTGTCTATGTGGTACACTTAGTCCTTCCTTAGACTAATGCTTCTTATCCCACCCATGTGTCAAAACTAAGGACTTTACCTATGAATAAATGTATGTATATTTACATTCCTTGAGTGTGTGTATTTGTGGTTGCCAAGTGGTGGATTGGTGTCTCTTCCAGGGTGGACCACCCCAGTGTTGCACCCATTGGTTCCAAGAGAGGAACCACTGCAGGACCACTGCAGCCCTGACCAAAACAAATAGTTTGCAAAAGTGAGTAAACGACTATACTGGAGTAACATGTAGATGCGCCCCATGTGGAATGACACTATAAGGTGTGTTATTCTCAT
Organism: Scleropages formosus; assembly: GCF_900964775.1. Taxonomy (NCBI): domain Eukaryota; kingdom Metazoa; phylum Chordata; class Actinopteri; order Osteoglossiformes; family Osteoglossidae; genus Scleropages; species Scleropages formosus. The sequence goes on from NC_041817.1 coordinate 20,342,301, forward strand.
CACTACATTTATCACATAATTTCAGTACACATATGTATGTTTTTAAACCATCTTTTTAGAACAAACTCAAACAAATATGCAGGCTGATCTGGTTGAGAGATAAGAATGAGAAAGTGTCCACACGGACAAAAGATGACATAGGAACATTATTATGGAAAACAGAACAAGCAAGCATATGTGACATGTTAAGTACACAGCAGAGTGGTGTGAGATACTGGAAGCAATTGGCACTGAACTAAGATGGAAGGCACCACAGAAAGTCCTAAGACATACCCAGAAGGCAAGATAAAAGCCTAGCAAAGTCAAAGTGGCAAAGGTGTTGTCTGATGGAGACACTCTTCAAATATACACCAGTAGAGAAAGAAGTCAGCAGCAGGTCAAATAATCAGTCTAGCAAGAGAGGAAGGAAGGAGAACCTGAGATTCTATGGTTCACTACCAATGTATTCACCTCTGCCATTAATGGCTAAAGTAATTCTTTCTCTTTCAGGGTAAGGCGGTAAGTACTTTTCAGTCAAAATCGGATTCTTTCTGACCAGGTGCATTGTTTACAAGTGTTTGGACTGTGGGAAATTGGAGCATGAGGCAGAACCCATGTAAACACAGGGAAAGCATGCAAACTCTGAACAGGGATCGAACCCCAGATCTGAAACTACAGGCTTTGCATAAAACAGACATGGAAAAATGCAAAACGTACAGAATAAATCCTTAATTATAGTTCTGATTTCTTGCTAAGTATACTTACTAAACATACTAAATGATAACACCTTTAAAAGATTTTTTCTTTTTTTAAGGCTATTATTAAAAATGTTTTTATAAATACATAAGCTGTTATACTTTCTGATAAACTCTGGTCAAACCACAACAGAGGTAATTTAGCAATACCAAGAAGACTTTTTATTATTCTAACATTCCAACATATTTTTCAATAAGTGAAATCATTCTAAACGCAATTTTTATGTATGAGGTGCACCAGACTGTAAACAAATCCAAACTTTCAGGGAACATACTGTAACCTAAATCAATAAACTCCAATCAGAGGGAATCCAAAACTTTTCTCCAGTATTACACCATGTCCCAGCAATGCAGCTTTGTGCATTGTGCAGCCAGAATATAGCAAGTGAAATGAAATTACTCATAAGGGAGGTCCTGTCAAAACAGTCTTAGTGGCATTAACGCTAGGAAATGCATATCATTTCTATTCTCTTGCTGTTGTCCTAACGCTGCAGGCGCAAAAGAAATGTCGGGTGACAAATGTCTTTTGGTTAGAAAAAATGGATCCCAGGCATATGGGAATGAATGAAAAGGAATAAAACAAAAAGTGTAAATGTTTGCACAGCTCTTCCCCATGGATCTTACTGTGGGAGTACAGCATCGTTGCCTATGGGGTGATGCCATTGCATCTCAGCGGTGCTACCACCGAGGGAGACCAGGACTGGTGACAGGAGTGAAAAAAGATCGTCATCCAGAGGACAACTCAAATACTGTTTTGACTGTCTAAAGGAAGATTTTGTCAGTCTGATCAGAAAAGCACAGCCTGACTGCTTTTCCCAAGCCCCCCTCTCAGCCGATTTCCTCTCCATGTGATCCGAATTGCACATCATTTTGGAAATTCAAAACGCATTCTGACATCTGACTTTGCAGGGCACTTGAAATTAATGTTGCAGATGGTTTATTTCAAGAAATGTTAATTTGAAAACTTCATATGTTCATTTTCCACTGTTCTTAAGGAAATACGTTTCATTGGTGAAAGCATGAGTTGATGGTCAGGGATGATCAGGACAAGAGTTTGTTGAGATGGGGCCTGATGAGGTGTGAGCTATGAGAAACCAAGTTTGGTCTTTGTTAAAGCTATAGAAATTCAGATTTTAAGTCAGTGGTGATTAAGCAGTTATTAAAAGCAAATGAAAGAATTCAGTCATATTTGAGTGCAAATGAACACCAGGAGGCCACAGAGTGGCTCATTTTCATGTAAAACAAATGGATTTTTAATCAGGCATGTAATCACAATAACTTGTATGCCCTCAGAAAGAACTTGGGCTGAACCAAAGTTAGAATCACACAAACAAGGGCTGTTAATAAGTAAAATACTAAAGGAGCCAGAGGGTTTGAGTTTCCATCTGTGAGTTTAAGCTCTTCTTCTGCCGCTAGAAATGACAAGACTCACTTGGACTCAAGCCGTTTGCTCTATTTCCTCAGTCATAATTGAGAATGAACCCAGGGCTCCAACATTCAGTTGCTAATACAGTGTAAGCTGGAAAGAGAATCCCAATGGGAGCAAAAAGAAAACTTACACAGAACTGGAGATGAAGTGGCAAAGACTTGCTTGAGCAACTTTCTACCGTGGGGTGGACCAGTACTGAGCTGAAGACAGAAAACAGCCATGGGCTTTGAAACATGGTCCTACCCTCATGTTGGAAAATCAAAACTCTGCTAGCCCATTAAATCTGTGAATCATCATAAGACTCCACTGCTGCTCACAGGAGTCCTTCACACCATCCTAAAGGATCTAAATGTGGTAAAAATTCAGCCAGGTATTCTCTCAAGTGGGCTTTTTTGGAACATTTATAGCGTTGCCCAGAGTTCTGTCTGGACTATCATTCGCACAGGGCTTGGAAGTGCCTTCTTCTCCTCTCCTTGTTGGCACTGCTTTCGAACCATCCTTGTGTGAATTTCCTACATCTGGCTCTCATCTTCACTAACGAAAGCATCTGGGATAGGACAGCCAGCCTGTGATGCCTTGAGAAGAGAAATGGTACAGCAGAGAATGAAGGGGGAAGCAGAAAGGCTCAGGGCTTTTGAGAGCAGCACCTGAAAACAATTGAAGTTTCAGTTTCAGTTTTGTCTCATCTTGGCTTTGCATGTTGAGACACTGCAGTGTTCCTGTGTCCTCCGCTCTTCAGAAACCCTAATATTGCCATGTATAAATACTGAGATTTTTTAGTGTTCCTCAAGAGTCCATTTTGTGTGTTCAGTCATTCCTCATGTTCCACTGGGCACCAAAGAGACTCTTGCTTTAAAGGTATAAAATCTAAAATAATGAAATCATCCATCCAAAAACAGAGTTTTCCGCCTGTTTTCTTTGAAAGACGTTTTTGGTCGAAAGAATCTTGACTTTTCTTAGCAGCTACTGACGTAGAACTAATGCTCACAATGTGATAGCTACATTTGTCTCAGAGTCAACCCTTCCTTCACTCTCACGTTATTGACTGCTAAGGGCACACATATTTATAACGTTCAGAACAACATTACATTAATATAATTAGGATCACAAAATAAATAAATTAACTCTGCTTCTTCTGATATCATTTCTGCTCATAAATACAAATTTGATAGCTAAGTAATTGCCCTTTGATGTCGTTAAGCTCTCCAAAAGTGTTAATCACCCTGTAAACATCTGATTAATATGCCACTCAATCCAGTACTTTGGCAAAGTGATATAAATAATTATCTTTCCAGTGCAGCTTGGAGGTGTGTGCAGTGCCACGATCCCAAGCAAGACACCCCGTAAGTCCATTTCCTCGTCCATCAAATTTTGAAATACTGAAAACGCTAGAGGGAAAATAGAAAAAAAAGAAAAAGAGAAAACTACATATGGAAATCACAGGAATAATCTGTATGGAAAAATTACAGTTTTTACATATTCCAAACTACTAATTAACTTATGATCTATTAGTTCACAAAGTAACTGACATAACCTTTACTGTCAGTGGAATGAAAATGCAAATATGTTGCCTGTTGTTCATGTATTCTTTACACGTTAATTTATAGACCTTACTCTGAGTCTGCAAGGCTCACAGACTGGTTTTATATCGTTAACTTGCTAGCTATCAAATTAGCATATGACATTATTTGATGACACTCCGATTGCATTTAGGGCGTGTTTACTTCATCATCATTGCCACAATTCCAGTGTGCAAACTCTAATCAATGTTTTGGGACAAAGGGCAAATTCTATGAACAAAGGCAGACTGTTTCATCGCTCCCACCATTGGGGAAGGCAATACATATCTAATTTATCATTTCGTGGTTATGTATGGCACTTTCATTTCTTATATTAAAGTCATGCCTTTGGAGAAATGGGATTTAAAAGTGTGATTTATTTCCTATGGCCTCAAGCCTACTAATATTTGGTGTTGTAAGGAAAAAAATCACGTAATTTTGAAAAAGTAATAATGATTGATCAAGAAAAGAAGTACTTTGCGAAAATATGGAATTTCTGAATATGCCCATATCTGTTTTAAGAAAATCATGACAAGCCCATACGAATAAATTTATAAAAGAATCCGTGTGAGATGTTGATATAATTTTTGGGAGTCAGCAAAATATTTTGGAATTGTAATATTATCAATCATGAAAATTTTATTTTCTTGTACTGTACTTGAATAAGAAATAGAATTTTCATACTGGCTCTCAATAAGTTAATGTCAGATCCACTTTCTGTGGCCTCTAAGGAAAATCCAAAGCTGGCCTAGAGGATCTTTCTCTCCTGTTCATAACGATCAACTTTTGGTGGAGCTAATGAAGAAGCGAAGTAAATATCGCAAGAGTGAGAGATCTGATCTGTTCCAGTTTAACTCTGTTTGTTTGAGAAATTAAACTAACTCTCAAACATACACGAGAGTCGGCTTGATTTGTTGGAGGTACACCAATGCTTGCATTAATTTTCTTCGAAGTGATGTACAATGATTGCTACCTAATATCTGGTGAGCCTTTTCAATTACAATGTTAGCTACCAATAATTATTTATTCATTTTACATAGGTGGGTAATTCTTACTGAAGCAATGTGGGATATGCAACTTGTTCAAGGGCACTACAGCAAGAGGTGGCATTCAAACCTGTGACCTGCACATTAATACACACACTAAGAGTAATTTAGAGCCACCACTTAATCTCAACATGTCTTTGAACTGTGGGAGGAAACAGGAGACCCAGCGTAAATGTACACAAACAAAGGGTGAACATTCAAACTCCATGCAGACTGACAGAGGATCAAACCTACATCCTATTGCATAGCCCAGGCACTATGAGACACCACCACTATTGACTGTATTACAGTGTTGTTAAATGAACAGACACAAACACGAGTTGAAATTTCATCTACCCAATATTTGCTAATTACTGGAGGTGATACAGGTAAAGTGGAGGTAAATTGTATTCCCTCCACATGGGGCACATTTACATTTATGTTTGCATTTATTAGCAGATGCCATTCCCCAAAGTGATAGACAACGTTTCACTGAAGAAAAAGAATTAGATGGGGAAAATGAGACTGAAAAGCATAGAGCTCTTAATAGGTTGCAGAGAAGTGAGTGATATTCCTTTTTTCTGTCACCTAGTGGTTCTTCATGAGCACTAGATGATTCCATCCAATTGTTTACAATAAGCATTGTTTAAAAAAATTGCGGAAAGAGTGAAGGTACAGTGTCTAAAGTATTGAAGAGTATGTTATGTTTTTGTTCGGCAGAGAGTGTAAAGGTTTGCATAGCTACTGAATTGCTGTATTTGTATTTGTATGTGTTATATGTCACCTAAATTAAAAGAAAAAAGTCTTCAGTTTTATAATAGAAAGATTCATTCAGCAAAATACTTTTCACTCAAAATTAGAATACATTTTTCGTAACACATCTTCAATTTGAGACAAGATAAATATTAATTGTATATAGCCACGTCCCTGTTACGACGTTCACACCTCGAAGACCCTTGCCCGTCCTCTGACCTCCTCTCTTGGATTTCCCCGAAGACACCACGATTACCGCTCTGCACTTGGGTCCGCCGCTTCCCTCAGACGCGACCATGACAGAAGGTTCCGCCACGTATACGGATCCAGCGGAGCTGAACCATCTCCAGGCGGAGTTGGACTCGCGTGAAGCACGCTTGGCCGGTATGGAACAGACGCTCCACAACCTCATCGCCTCTTACAAGCAGGTGGTAAGCGTGCTGAATACGTCGCGTGCGCCCACACAGCCCATTGAGAAACGCGCAGCCGGTCCTGCAGCGCCTGACTCGTTGAACGCAACTCCTTCTCCATCACGCGGTTTCCACTTATCTCCCCCGACCCGCTTTGACGGGACCCCAGCACAATGTGAAGGCTTCTTGTTTCAATGTGAGCTCGTTTTTTCCAGTGTGTCCCTAGTTTACGGCACAGAACAGAGCCGGATCACCTACGTCCTCTCTCTGCTCACGGGCAGAGCACTTGAGTGGGCGACAGCAGTCTGGACAAATGGTTTCCCCAGCACTTATGCGCAGTTCAAGAGCCGGTTCCTCGCCTTTTTCGGACTGGCTCACCCGGAGGAACAGCTGAGTGAAAGACTCATGAATCTACAGCAAGGTGACCGACCCGTGGCAGATTACGCCATAGAATTTCGTGTTCTCGCAGAACACAGCGATTGGGGAGAGAGAGCCTTGTTGGCTAGTTTTCGCCGTGGTCTAAACCCACGCATCCGCGGTGAAATGGTGTTCCGAGGAGAAAGATGGACCCTTGATCGGTTCATAGCAACCGCTGTTACCTTAGATAACCAGATCAGAACCCAGGGACCAGCCTCAGAACCGGCTCCAGAAAGATGCGGTCCCGAACAGGAGGAAGACTGCTTTCAGTACCACCCTGGGTCATTACGAATACCTGGTTATGCCTTTTGGTCTTGCGAACGCACCCAGTGTATTCCAGGCGTTTGTGAATCATGTGCTCGGGGACATGATCCACAAAGGCGTCCTGGTATATCTTGATGATATCCTGATTTATTCTGATACGTTGGCCAGGCGTGTACTGACTGTCCGACAGGTGCTCCAGAGACTGTTGCAAAACAGATATGTGAAGTTGGAGAAATGTGAATTCCACAAGCAGAAGGTCTCCTTCTTGGGGTTCATACTTACCCGAGACGGCATTGCGATGGATCCAGGTAAGGTCCAGACCATCCAGCAATGGCCTCGCCCAACCACCACTAAGGCTCTCCAGCGATTTTTTTTTTTTTTTTGGGGTTCTCCAATTTTTACCACCGGTTCATCAGGAACTTCAGCATGATCGTCGCACCATTGACAGCGCTTACAGCAAGTAAAACCCCTCGTCTCCCATGGAACCCAGAAGCCCAACGAGCCTTCGAGAACCTCAAACTCAAGTTCTCTACAGCCCCCATTCTGCATCAACCCGACCCTGAGTTGCCTTTGGGGGCAGGAGGTTGACGCCTCTGAGTCAGGGGTAGGCGCTGTCCTTTCTCAGAGGCAAGGTAAGCCCGTGAAATTGTACCCTTGTGCATTTTTTTTCCAGGAAACTGTCTGAGGCCGAACGAAACTACGACATAGGGAATAGAGAGCTCCTAGCAATTAAGTTAGCCCTAGAAGAGTGGAGACATTGGCTGGAAGGGGCACAACACCCTTTTTTGGTACTCACTGATCATAAGAATTTACAGTATCTGCAGACAGCCCGGCGCCTCAACACGCGTCAGGCCAGGTGGGCGCTGTTCTTTTCTCGGTTCAACTTTACTGTCACTTACAGACCAGGTCCAAAGAACATCAAAGTGGACGCCCTTTCCCGGCTGCATGACGAAACGCAGGAGGTAACGGAACCAGACTACATCCTGCCCAGGTCCTGCTTTGTGGCACCCGTTCAGTGGGACTTCACCCAGGACCTGGCCCAAGCCCAACAAGGGGACCCCGAACCACCAGGTAAACCTTCTGGAAAACAATATGTTCCACCAGGTCTGAGGACCACTCTCCTACAATGGGCCCATGACCATCCAGCGGCGGGGCACCCGGGGTTTGGGAAGACTCAGGCTAGGATCCAGCGTCTCTACTGGTGGCCGTCCCTCCGGGAAGACGTACAGGACTACATCCGGGCGTGTCCAGTCTGTGCTCAGTCCAAGGCTTCAAATCAGAGTCCAGCAGGGCTCCTGGAACCCCTGCCGGTACCCAACCGTCCCTGGACGCACCTAGCGTTAGATTTCTTAGTGGACCTTCCACTGTCAGATGGTAAGACCACCATCTTGACCGTGATCGATCGTTTTTCCAAGGGCTGTCGCTTGATTCCTTTGCCCAAGCTCCCCTCCGCCTTGGAGACAGCAGAGTTGCTGTTTCAGCATGTATTCCGGCTCTACGGTATACCCAAAGACATAGTGTCCGACAGGGGTCCTCAGTTCACATCGCGTGTGTGGAGGGCCTTTTGGAAAAAACTCGGGGTCACAGTGAATATGACATCGGGGTACCACCCTCAAGCCAATGGGCAGGTAGAACGGCTACAGCAAGACATCGGTCGGTACCTCAGAAGCTATTGTCTTGAACACCCAACTCACTGGGTTCAATACCTTCCGTGGGCAGAGTATGCCCACAATACGCTCACCCATACCTCTACAGGTGTCTCTCCATTCCAGTGCATCTTGGGGTATCAGCCACCATTGTTCCCATGGCAACCGGGATCCAGCGATGTGCCGGCTGTGGACTCTTGGTACCGAACCAGCAGCAAGGTATGGGCAGCTGTCAGACGACATCTCCAAGAATCACAAACCCGTATCAAACATCAAGCCGATCGACATCGGCGGCACCTCTCCCTTACACCCGGACAGAGGGTATGGCTATCAACCCGGGGTCTCCAAGGACCATATATGTCAAAGAAACTCAGCCCAAGGTACATAGAACCCTTTAAGATTATCCGCAGAGTTACCCCGGTCTCGTATCGCCTGCAACTGCCCCAACACCTACGCACACACCCGACGTTCCACGTATCCTTCCTCAAACCCTTGGCCACCTCCCTACACCAGCCCGCAACCACGCCTCCAGACCCGATTCTCCTGCCTGACGGTGGTGCACCAGCGTATGCGGTACGGGCGCTCCTGGATTCCCGCCGTCGTGGAGGGGTACTCCAGTATCTGGTGGATTGGGAAGGATACGGACCTGAGGAACGGTGCTGGGTAGCTGCACGAGACATCCTTGATCCAAGCCTCATCGCCGACTTCCACAGGAGTCATCCGGATCGGCCCGCACCTCGGCCTCGAGGCCGTCCCCCTGGTCGCCCTCGAGTGTTCAGGACCGATCCTCGGGGGGGGCGGGGTACTGCCACGCCCACACCTCCGGGCCAACACGGAACACCTGTGACGCAACGCAGACCGTAGCATAAAAGGCCGCGTTGGACAACCAGCTGATGCGGAACCTTGATCTGCCTCCTCGTTAGCGACCTTCTCCAGCCATTTCCTGTTCCCGAACGCCTTCCCCGAACCCGTCCCTTGTTCCCCCGATCTACTGCCTCCTTCGGATCATCGATCTCTTGCCTGTACACTGACCTCGCCTTTTGGATCCTCCCTGTTACGACGTTCACACCTCGAAGACCCTTGCCCGTCCTCTGACCTCCTCTCTTGGATTTCCCCGAAGACACCACGATTACCGCTCTGCACTTGGGTCCGCCGCTTCCCTCAGACGCGACCATGACAATAGGAGATCAAAACAATACCCAGCTTGATATTTAATATGTTAAAGATTAAGTCTGGTTTGATTGTTATCAGTTATGGACTTTGAAACATTTCAGTTTTCTTTTTTTTTATTACTATGTATTCACATTTTACTATGCAATTATAATTCTCATTTAGCATTTGAAACTATGATTTTACAGTATGCAAAATGGTGCAAAATTTAGATTCTGATAATAATACTTCTTTGTAGTGTATGTTTATATTTGTGTTAAAACTAAATTTATTTGCACACTAAACATAAAACAAAAAGAATGGGCTTTATTTTCATGTTTCCTTTTATATGGATTTAAGATGTATATAAATTGAACCAAGCTATATTTCTCCATTTAAAAACACTGGACTAATACATTGTTGTGTTAAATCTTGGTTGTAAATGCATAAAAATGTATTAGTGGGACACTGAAGACAGTGCTTTCAAACACACACACACACACACACACACACACACACAAGATATATATATATGTATATAGAAAATTATATAATCCATAAATCTTGAGGGTATATGCAACTATGGATATACCCTAGAATTGTTGATGGAAATGTGCTTTGTGGTCTGTACAAACAACTTTTCCTGTTTTATGTGCTAATGGGTTTCTCTTATCTTCTCCCCATAGGAACCATGCTTCATCCCATCATTCTGTCGTACATCACGCACTGGCAAAAATGCGGTTAAGCCTTCTTAACTCCGGCAGAGACTGTTCCAAATGGGGGAAGTGGATCAGTGGTAGGAAATGAACAGGGAAATGCTTCCATCTGGGGTGTAAAGATGCAGTCCAGTACTACGCCAGCCACCTTCAGCAGCTTGTTACACATATCTTGGTCTTGTATCCACAAGCGGAGCCTGCAATCCTGTGCGGCTCGATGAAATGCATCCCTGAAAGCTTGTTATTGTTGTTTGAACCTACAGTTGCAATTTAGATGGTGCTACAAAATTTAATTCAAAATTTCTATAGTTGGGCAAAAGCAAAGAAAAAATGATTCTGTAATGTATTATTCTTAAAAGAAGCATTGAAAGAGAAATCATTGCTGAAGTCAGTCCTTTGAAATGAAAAACTTTAAAAAAGAGCTGTCCCATTTTGACAGAACTTTTTCTTTTGCTTGAACATACAGTAGCTTCCCATCCCTATTAAGTTCATAACTTTATATTTTGCTTCATCTCATCAGCACTTGGTTTGTAAATGACTGTACAACAGCTTTATGTCAACAGTAGCAACAAACACTTCATTCTTTCATAAAATTACTGTAGATGTTTTGTCTTTTTTTCCACTACAAAGAACTTTGTACACAAAAGAACTCTTTACCGAAAAATAAATTGTAAAACAAAATTTGGCTTAAGCCTGGTTCATGTAACATGAATTTCCGATATGTACTGGTGAACTTCGTATAGAATGATTTGCATCACTGTTTATATGTTGTCACACATCGAATGAAGTGAAAATCCCTTGTGTAAATAAATATAAAACAAAGTGTTTACATAACCTTTTGCTGTTGTTGTTATTGCTGTTATATTTATTCTGTCCAGGCTACAATGGTTCCTTGACTAAAATGCAGTGCTAGAAGAACTGAGCAGAGAGATCAATTAGTTTACAAGAAAGTGTTGCAGCATATAAACAGTTTATCACAGCAAGAACATTTCTGTCCAGGGGCAAGGTCTAGCCCTGCCCCCACATACATAAAGTTGGCACAAAATCACTTTAGATCCAGGCTTCCTCGAGGCCTAGGCCCATGGCAACACTCCAGCTCTGCCTTTCCCTAAAGAGTCCTTGTGATGACAGACTGCTTGGATAACAAAGTATTAAGGTATTTATGGTCATGGTTTCCTGTTTTTGTTTTGTTTATTTACCTGCTCAGTTTGCATTGAAGTCAATGTTATTTACCTAATAAATGCATTGTGCACTTTGTGGAAGCACAGTGGTGTAGCGGGCGGAGGTCCTGGGACAAGTCCAAAGATGTGCTTGCAGTTAGCTGGTGAATGTAAATTGCCCATAGTGTGCCTTAATCACAATGCTTCCAGCACAATCTACAGGTCACTGTAAACATACAGTGAACACTCAGTTACTTACAATGAATGAATGAAATGGATGGATGGATGGATGGATGAATGGACAGACGGACAGATGAACAAACAAAAAAAACAAACAAATGACCGAGCAATTTCGCAGTTTGCCTTTGGAGTCTGTTGTTGTTGTTCGGCCTACAAGTCAGCCAGGGACCCAACAAGAAACATTTTCAGGAAACATTTACATAGCCCAGATGGGAGAGCACCTGGTCCAGAAACCTCAGCTGAGTAATGCAAAAGGAGCAGACACTCTATATGAGGAAATGGGGCGTGGAGGTGGGGGCATTTAATGCTGACTTAAAATTATTTGTGCCTTGGCAAGGGTCGCGTTGTTTCCCAGGCAGAGATTTAGGGCTTGTCTGGACCTGTCTGGAAAATGCAACATAACACACCTTGTCAACTTTGAGACTCAAAATGAATGTACAGGCCAGAGAAATTAATCTTGAAGACAGCCACTTCAGGTATTCTTAAAAGGCTCTAAGTATCAAAGCAAACCTAAGAAAGATCTGTCTATCACCCTCCTAAAGTCAAATCCTCCAAAGGCTTCTTGTTGCAATGGAATGGCAAGGGACTCAGAATTGTGACATACAGGACGTACATTGCACAAGATTGATGCCCCACAGAATGTGAAGACGTAACAAGTGATCCAGAGAACATAAAGAGGATTCAGTCCAGTAACATCATACAAGAAGCACCGACATCAGGTGATCTGGATACATATTTGGCTCTTCCAATAAATGAACTGTTTACAAAATTCTGAAATGCCAAAATTATAAATATTCTATACACTGTAACATATTGTGTTTGTGAATGTGGATATATGCAGTTATTAAAGACAAATACTATATTTTTGACAAACAACATTTCACTTCAATTCAACATGAGACTAAAAATGTATATTTTTCAACAGTGCCAGGGCTTTTAGTGATTTTCACACTTGGGATTTTGCTCTTCTTCTCTCTTCTGGTCAGCATTTATGTCACTTGTGGAAGTGCAGCTTCAGGTCCCAGGGTAGCAAATTTACAGCCTGTCCTCACACTATGTTCTGTTGATACAAGCATAATTAAGGAAAAAAATAACCAGTACCATGCAAACCATAAAATTCCTATTAACTGTTGCAGTTGTATGTTTCTGGAAAAGAATGTTTTTTTTTTGTTTTTTTTTTGTTAAATAAGCATGTACAATATTTTCTGCCATATGGAAATTTCTTATGTACAACTGAAAACAGTCCCCTCCGTAAACAGCCACCTTACCGTGGTGGAGGGGTTTGAGTGTCTGAATGAGTCCAGGAGCTATGTTGTCTGGGGCTATATGCCCCTGGTAGGGTCTCCCATGGCAAACAGGTCCTGGATGACAGATGAGACAAAGCGCGGTTCAAAAACCCCTTATGAAGAAAAAATCAAGGCTTTCATTTACCCCGCCCGGTATGGGGTCACCGGGGCCCCACCCTGGAGCCAGGCCTGGGGGGGGGGCTCGCATGTGAGCGTCTGGTGGCCAGGTCTATGCCCACGGGGCCTGGCCGGGCTCAGCCCGAAGCCATGACGTGGAGCCGCTCTTTGGTGGGCTCACCACCTGCCGGAGAGACCGTAAGGGGCCGGTGCATTGTGATTTGGGCGGTGGTCGGGGCCGAGTGCCCGGCCGACCCAAACCTCGTTCGCCAACTCTGGTTTTTGGGACTTGGAATGTCACCTCACTGGCGGGGAAGGAGCCTGAGCTGGTGCGGGAAGTTGAGAGATACCGTCTAGATATAGTCGGGCTCACTTCCACTCACAGCTTGGGTTCTGGAACCACTCTTCTCGACCAAGGGTGGACTCTCCACTATGCTGGCGTTGCCCAGGGTGAGAGGCAGCAGGCGGGTGTGGGCTTATTAATAGCCCCCCAGTTTAGCCGCCATGTGTTGGAGTCTACCCCGGTGAATGAGAGGGTCATCTCCTTGCGCCTTCGGGTCAGGGAACGGTCTCTCACTGTCGTTTGTGCTTATGCGCCTAGTGGCAGTGTAGAGTACCCGGCCTTCTTGGAGTCCCTGGAGGGCATGCTGGAAAGCGCTCCCACTGGAGACTCTGTCGTTCTACTGGGGGACTTTAACGCCCACGTGGGCAGCGACAGTGATACCTGGAGGGGCGTGATTGGGAGGAACGGCCTCCCTGATCTGAACCCGAGCGGTGAGTTGTTATTGGATTTCTGTGCTAGTCGCGGTTTATCCATAACGAACACCATGTTCATGCATAAGGGTGTCCATCAGTGCACTTGGCACCAGGACACCCTAGGTCAGAGGTCGATGATCGACTTTGTAGTCGTTTCTTCTGACCTTCGGCCATATGTCTTGGACACTCGGGTGAAGAGAGGGGCTGAGCTGTCAACTGATCACCACCTGGTGGTGAGTTGGATTTGATGGCGGGGGAAAAAGCTGGACAGACCTGGCAGGCCCAAACGCATAGTGAGGGTCTGTTGGGAACGTTTGGCGGAGGCCCCTGTCAGAGAGGTCTTCAACTCCCACCTCCGACAGAGCTTCAACCAGGTCCCGAGGGAGGTGGGGGACATCGAGTCTGAATGGACTATGTTCCGCGCCTCCATTGTCGGGGCGGCGGTTCGGAGCTGCGGCCATAAGGTCTCCGGCACCTGTCGCGGCGGCAATCCCCAAACACGGTGGTGGACACCGGAAGTAAGGGATGCCGTCAAGCTGAAGAAGGAGTTCTATCGGGCCTGGCTGGCTCATGGGACTCCTGAAGCAGCTGACAGGTACCGGCGGGCCAAACGGAGCGCGGCTCTGGCAGTCGCCGCGGCAAAAGCTCGGGCTTGGGAGGAGTTCGGTGAGGCCATGGAGGAAGACTTTCGGTCGGCCTCAAAGAGATTCTGGCAAACCGTCCGGCGACTCAGAGGGGGGAAGCAGTGTTCCACAAACACTGTTTACAGTGGAAGTGGTGCGCTGCTGACCTCAGCTGAGGATGTCCTCGGGCGGTGGAAGGAGTACTTTGAGGATCTCCTCAATCCCTCCGACACGCCTTCCGTAGAGGAAGCTGAGGCTGGGGACTCGGAGGGGGACTCGTCCATTACCCTGGCTGAAGTTGCTGAGGTAGTCAAAAAACTCCTCGGTGGCAAGGCTCCGGGGGTGGATGAGATCCGCCCCGAGTTTCTCAAGTCTCTGGATGTTGTGGGGCTGTCTTGGCTGACACGCCTCTGCAGCATCGCGTGGAGTTCGGGAACGGTGCCTCTGGACTGGCAGACCGGGGTGGTGGTCCCTCTTTTTAAGAAGGGGGACCGGAGATTGTGTTCCAATTACAGGGGGATCACACTCCTTAGCCTCCCTGGGAAAGTCTATGCCAGGGTACTGGAGAGGAGAATCCGACCGATAGTCGAACCTCGGATTCAGGAGGAGCAATGCGGTTTTCGCCCTGGCCGTGGAACACTGGACCAGCTCTATACCCTCACTAGGGTGTTGGAGGGTTCGTGGGAGTTTGCCCAACCAGTCCATATGTGTTTTGTGGACCTGGAGAAGGCATTCGACCGTGTCCCTCGTGGCATCCTGTGGGGGGTGCTTCAGGATTATGGGGTTCGGGGCTCGTTGCTACGGGCTGTTCGTTCCCTGTATGACCGGAGCAGGAGCTTTGTTCGCATTGCCGGCAGTAAGTCAGACCTGTTCCCGGTGCATGTTGGACTCCGCCAGGGCTGCCCTTTGTCACCGATTCTGTTCATTATTTTTATGGACAGAATTTCTAGGCGCAGTCAGGGAACGGAGGGTGTCTGTTTTGGTGGCCGCGAGATCTCGTCTCTGCTTTTTGCGGACGATGTGGTCCTGTTGGCTTCATCAAGTCAAGACTTGCAGCGTGCACTGGGGAGGTTTGCAGCCGAGTGCGAAGCGGCGGGGATGAGAATCAGCACCTCCAAATCCGAGGCCATGGTTCTCAGTCGGAAAAAGGTGGATTGCCCCCTCCGGGTTAGGGGGGAGTTGCTCCCTCAAGTGGAGGAGTTTAAGTATCTCGGGGCCTTGTTCACGAGTGAGGGAAAAATGGAGCGGCAGGTTGACAGACGGATCGGTGCGGCGTCCGCAGTAATGCGGTCATTGTACCGGTCTGTTGTGGTGAAGAGGGAGCTGAGTCGTAAGGCGAAGCTCTCAATTTACCGGTCGATCTATGTTCCTACCCTCACCTATGGTCATGAACTCTGGATCATGACCGAAAGAATGAGATCGCGGATACAAGCGGCAGAAATGAGTTTCCTCCGCAGAGTGGCTGGGCGCACCCTTAGGGATAGGGTGAGGAGCTCAGTCACCCGGGAGGAGCTCGGAGTAGAGCCGCTGCTCCTCCGCATCGAGAGGAGCCAGTTGAGGTGGCTCGGGCATCTGTTCCGGATGCCTCCTGGACGCCTCCCTGGGGAGGTGTTCCGGGCTTGTCCCACTGGGAGGAGGCCTCGGGGCAGACCCAGGACACGTTGGAGAGACTATGTCTCTCGGCTGGCCTGGGAACACCTTGGGGTTTCCCGAGAGGAACTGGAGGAGGTGTGCGGGGGAGAGGGAAGTCTGGAGGACTCTGCTCGGACTGCTGCCCCCGCGACCCGGCCCCGGATAAAAGCGGAGGAAGATGGATGGATTGATGGAACTGAAAACAGCCAAATAGCAGAGGAATTTCATATCTAAATTTCATTATTTGTGCATGGAAAAGTATTCACTTACAAACTTCAGTCACAATTAACAAAAAAAAAAAAAAATGAAAAAGCAATGCAAATAAATTCTAAGAACACATTTCATGCATTTCAGAACTTCCTATACATACTTTCCACGCAAACCCAGAAACAGCCTAGGCTGCGCTGAAATTTCCAGAGTTTTCGGACATGAAGGCCACGAAGTGAAGGCCACAAACAACATTCTGATATTCTGATGAAACCAGTCAATTCAGATGCCTTTGACTGAAATTATTATGACTGAAAGAAGTGGGTGTTGCATAATTTTGTGCTGAACCTCTTTGCAATACTTCTAAGGAGTTTTAGAACAACTTCACTGAAAAATCCAGTAATAATCAGCTCTAAAGAGTGGGCGCGGTGGTGCAGCGGGCTTGGTCGGGTCCTGCTCTCTGGTGAGTCTGAGGTTTGAGTCCTGCTTGGGGTGCCTTGTGATGGACTGGCATCCTGTCCTGGGTGTGTCCCCTCCCCCTCCAGCCTTGCGCCCTGGGTTGCCGGGTTAGGCTCCGGTTCGCCGCGCTGCGACGAGCAGTTTCAGACATTGTGTGTGTGTGTGTGTGTGTGTGTGTGTGTGTGTGTGTGTGTGTGTGTGTGTGTGTGTGTGTTAAAATGTCTGTCATTCATATAATATTTGCTGAATATGCAATAAAGAAGTCACACATCTGATGCGAAAGAGAGAGGAGGTGACTTGTAACTAAATTGGAGGGTAGTATAAGCAAGGGTCCAGGTTATTCAATGACAACAGTCTTAGAGGTCCTTGAAATGCCAAAACCGGGCATACATATGTGCCTGACTGTGTTGCACTGCTGGGGTCATGTTCCCTTAAGGTACAGAGTGGAAGAAAGAGAATACGTGGCCTCCTTACAAAGGCAGCTGACACAGAGCCCTGCGATCAAGTCCCACTGAAAATGGCAGTGAACACAAAGCCACGAGGTGGACTTTCTGAGGCCAGCTGGATACCCGACAGTGCTGCTGAGGCTTCTACCCATGAGCTGCAGGGCTACCGACTATGTAATGCAAATGACTGCTATAAATTATAAGACATGTATAGGACTGAGTTTCTTTTAAGTTGTATCAAGTATATTTCTTCAACACCATCAAATTTTTGAAAAACATCTAAAAGTAATATAAAACACATTTCAGTTTTATTGAGGCTACTGGGGGGAAGAAAGAGGCTCATTAAATAAGTTTTAATTTTCTAAATTTTACTAATGATTAATTTACTTATTTGCTGTGTTTGCATAAAGTAGTTTTAACACAAGAAATCCACAAATTTTGGAATGTACAATTGTAAACACATTTTTGGTTCTAATGTAGAGTACTCTGTATACAGTATATGCTGAAAGGCACACTTTATAAAAGTAGCTTGCTGTTTATATATCATATCATATCATATCATATCATATCATATCATATATATCATATCACTCTTAAATTCCCTTTGTTAATACACTATTGTGCCCTCAACTTTCTCATCGATGTCCTTGTGAGCATTATGGGTGCTCAATTTGTATGGCATACCTCTTGATTTTTGATCATCTGACATCTTAAGTAATGCGTCTCAAAAATGACCTGGTTTTGAAAAGGTCAGCATTGAGATTAACCTCTGAGCTGGTGTGGTTGTGACCACACAGTAAGC
Source organism: Scleropages formosus (assembly GCF_900964775.1). NCBI lineage: Eukaryota > Metazoa > Chordata > Actinopteri > Osteoglossiformes > Osteoglossidae > Scleropages > Scleropages formosus. The sequence continues at coordinate 20,360,131 of NC_041817.1, forward strand.
TAGGACTAAACCATGATCTCTTCTTGAGTGTGATGCCCTGATATGCTCATTTAATTATCCTTCCCACCTTAAACACCCCCCACCCCCCAGCCCACAGCAATGAGCAGGTGCACATTTAACAGGACATTGAAAATTAGATTAATATGACACCTGGGTGTAATGTTCATACAGAGCAGCGACTCAGAAAGTGTGGTCCAATGTCATACTTCTATTTGCCCTCCCCTTGGATTGATTTATAATAATGGACTACTGTTATTGTCATGAAAATATCTAAGATTAAACTCATCCCACTCCTATATAATTTCTTAGGCTAAAAGGATAATAATGCTTCCAGAAAAGGTGGGTGGTCAGAAGGCAGACAGGAATTTTCATTTACATATCCATATACAGGAAGTACAGATAGATAGATAGATAGATAGATAGATACTAACATCCATACATATAGATATAAAGAAAACCTCCAGCTGAGTTCTTTTAATTATGCTATTTACCTGTAGAGTCATTATGTCGTTTTTTTTTTCCTTTTTGGAAAATTTAATTGTGATTGCTGGGGAAACAGGCAATATAAGTGTTAGGACCACTGTCTTGCTCTGAAAGGCACCAGGTTGTAATGTTTGCTTCCATTGTGGTACCCTTGAACAGCCTACTTAACACTGAATTGCTCCAGTAAAAATTACCCCGTAAGGAAATAATTCATGGTAAATTGTTAAAATTATTATTATTATTATTATTATTATTATTATTATTATTATTATTATTATAGTTTGTACTCTCTTTTTTTTTTTTTTTCCATAGGTTTGGGGATTGGACCTAGCAATCTAATACAAGTAGAGTGGTCCAAGCGTGAGCTTCCAGCTGGACTATACTCAACAGCACAGATCAGAACACCCGCTGAGGCCTACCGGACCGTGGACCAGTTTTAAGTCGTTCTCCAAATAAACAAATGATCCAGTTGAATGCATGCCTCTGCAGATCACTTCTAATTACATCCTCTTTTCCTGGAGTTTTTTTCAGTGTTTCTAAAGCTGTGGAAAGCCCAAGTGCATCTCATTTAAAAACTCAATAACAAAGAGGATTAGATAACACAGATGTATCTTTGCTTCCACACTTAGTAACAGGAAAACTGGCTGTCTTTTTGCCAAAGCTGCAACCTCAGACCAGCACACCACTTCCGTGCTGTCATTGTAAGTGACAGGTGACCTGAAGTCTCACCTTCCATGGACTGCTCATATTGCGCTGCTTAGACAACGGGCAAACCGAGCATTCACCTCGAGTGATATATGACAACAGACAAGTGATAAGAACCTACTGATGTCTTTTTTTTTTTTTCTCTTCCTGAACACAGAAATTTAGAGCTATTGCTAAAATTATTCAAACACAACTTCATTTCAATGTCAACATAGTCCAGACTGACCAGAAATAACTCAGGTGTGTCGGAGAATTGACTTACAGCACCCTTACAATTAAATAAGTAAGCTTATTTTCCCTTTAATAGGATTTAAAAGCATATACACAATGGGTCTCAAATATAATTGATTTTTATTATATGCTGATGTACACACAAGGTCCCGTAGTTCCTTCTGGAGAGGCACAGGTAAAGGATCATTAACCCAATTAGGCTTATGTGTGAACAATTAAAGGCTGTTTATTAAAGGACTTTAGAGCACTGGGAATGAGTTGGAGGAGCTGTTGGCTGTTGAGTGGGTTTCTGTTGGGGCCTTCAATGGGGTCTCTTGAAATAGGTTGCGGTTTTGTGCTGTCATCATAACTGTGAGCATTTTTGTTTTCGAAGTCATGTGCTGCCATATAGGATCAGGTTGGATCAAAGTTTTTTCTGATAAACGGTTTTTACTGCTTTTGAATAAACCGGAAAGCAAGTTGGGATCCAGGGGATTTTTTTCTATTTTTTTTTTTGCCCAGGAGAAGCTCTTTCTTGGGTCTGTCAACTTTCATTCACGCTAAGCTGTGTTTACTGATTTAAATGTATGTAATCCTTCAGAAGACAGAGACACATACACTTTCCAATTAATTGAAAACAAAAGTTTTAATGCACTCTAACTGGAGCAATGAGTTTGGGAAATGAAAGTGACATACTCCAGTTATTTAGGTTATTAACTACAGGGATGTGACAAAATTAGTGCAGCAGTAGGGATTTGTTATGCTGAATAAGAGGATGGAAGCGAGACAGGAAGTGCAGTTAGTACTCAGGCCATGTAGACTGTGTTTTGACAATTTAACCATAATGTGAGGACTTTGAGACCATGGCTTTATGATCTGGTCTGGATAAAACAAATTAACAGGATTTAATAGACCCTGCCATCCATTAGGATTTCAACAAGAGATTTTATTAACTTTTTTGGATAATATCTCATTAATAAAAAAAAAAGTTTTAGATAGACTAATCCATGTAGAACTTCAAATGACAGAATTTACAACTCAGCAAGCATTAAATCTGATTCTCCATTGTTAATAACCTGTATGTTCCTGGTTGGAGAAGAACATCTCTTCCAGAGAATCACAGCAAGAACCAAAAATTTACTCAAATAACTTCTCTACATTTACTTCAGGTTCAGCTCGAAAGGCTATTTCACTGTACTTTCCGAGTCTCGAAGTTGGTATTGCGGTGATCATTCCTTGAAAAAGCAAGCTGCTTCAACTACTTTCCTTTTTTTTTCTTTTGATGTTTTTTTCTTTTATTATTTTTCATTCTACTCAGTTATAGTCCAAGACTCCAGTTCAAATGGCAATATTTTAAACAGTTAATGGGACGTGCTAAAACATGATTGCAATTTGACTGCCACATCAAAAGGAAGCCAAGAACAGATAAATGTAGCGATGCTCATTAACACGCAGCCCTGTAATTCTGGAGCGATAAAAAGGAGATTTTCCTCAGCAGGCCTGCCGCCTCTTTAAACAGCACACACGCTCACTGAGTAACACAACAATATAACAGCGGAGCCAATATTTTAATGCTGATACCTTCAGCACTGATGGTCCACTTCCTCTGAGTTATGTAACTTTTATCATTTTGGCAGAATGGTCTTTTATGTTGATGTTCCAGCCATTGTGCCCAGAGTTTGGTTTTGTTTTGTTTCCCAGAGAACATAGCTATAACACGTTCTGAGCTGAAGAGACATGCAGATGATGGACTGAAACATTCAGAACACTGCAAACACCAACTCATTTTTCAGATTTTTTTTCCTTTCTTTTTCGCACTATGGAGCAAATGGAAAGGATGCTTGACAAATAACAAAGTGTCTTGAGCACATTCGTCAGAGCGCTCTACCACAGTCCAAAAATGATGTGAACAATTTCGAATCCAGATAAAGGAGATTGCATAAAAGAGCTTTAAAGTGCATGAATGCAGAATTAAACTCAAAGAGTTCAATCAGATTCAGTACTTCTTGTATCAGGTTTATTTTTTTAACTATTTTTAGTGAACTATCTGTTCCCCATTGCAGTTTATATTCTTAAACTCATTGCAATCCACAGTCTTCTTAAATTAATTTAAACAACAGCTCAAAAACTACTTTTTAATAGTATAGTCCTTTAGTTTAACACTTTAATTTGCATTTCATGTTTTGCCCTCTTTCAGATTTAACCTCAATTGGTTCTCAGGAAAGATGCCTTCATTGACAAAGTTGCCCTTACAGTATACCCAAAGAACGTAAAGAGAGAGTGTAAGAAAAAACAATATATTCCATTTTTCCTTCCAAAAGCCTTGTTTTCTGATTCAGCTGTTTTGGCGCAAGGGGTCATTATTTTAGACCTTTTCTTGGCTAGAGGCTTTTAATGCACCTCAAAAGACTTAACAAAAAAGCTTCTGAAACCCAGTCCCCGGTGCCAGCTTTGGTTAGCCAATATGATGGATTGGCCATTATACAGCCTATTTCATCTGATCCGCTTTTCTAAACTGTATTTTCTAAGCCATTTTACTTAGAGCATCCATTTTTTGCACGACACAGTTATCCATCAGTGATGTAGCAAGCAGCATCAAGCCATGGTCTACCTTGTAGGAAAGCATCTGAGAGGCATTATGAGACTAAAATCCACAGGGGACACTACATACCCTAAGATTGATTTGACTTTTTGAATGTGTCAGTCGGAAAAAAAACAACATATATCTTCCTGATTCAATTAAGGTGGTCCGACACCATAATTCCCTGTTGATAAAACACTTCATCTTGCTTTGTGACAATCAGAAAAGTTAGTTCTTAATGAGAGGAAAGAGAAAAAAAAAGGAAAAAATAGAGAAGACTCGGGGGGGGGAGGCTGTCAAATAGAAATGCTGAAGGATAAATTCAGAGGTACAACACGAAAGAACAAAATCATGAGTTTTGTGCAAGAACTCAAGCTTCCTTGCATCTGCATGCAAATTGTTGCTTCAGTTTTTGCTTTCTTTGATGTTATTTGCATTTCCATTTTTGCATTTTTTTCCATTACTGAATGGTCTGTTAAAAGCAATTTAGTGACACACATGAAGAGCATTCAGATATTTTTTTTATGTAAATACAAATTGTAACTGTTGAGTATTACTTTAATAATATAGGCCAGCAAATTCTAGTGCATTAAAATGTGACTGATGTTTGCTCCCATTTAAAAGTAATAAAGAGCATTATGTTTGAAGTAAGATTTATGGGGAGATTTTGACAAACACTTTTACATCATAAAGCAGCAGCAGTCAAAATCCAGAGCCAAATATTTCAAGGTCAACATGACAGTAAACTGACAAATAACACAACCGAGGGAGCAACATAGGTGAGGCACATCTGCCCAGACAGCTAAAAATGTGAGAAATTGAGATATTGTTCTGCAATTCATGCAGAAGAAACCAATCTTAAGTTGCTTGCGAGACACAAATGCTTTTCACCTTTGAGTAAAGCCAGAGAAGGAAAACAGCTGAAATCCTTAGAAAGTTCCAAACTATGATAAAATTGTTCATTTGTTTTGAGCAGCACATTTGAGGAGGCTATTCATGAAGCCACTGTGACGAGACAATATTTTTCCGACAACACCAGCGGTAAACAATATGCTGAGTGATTGCACTGTAGGATAATTGCAACATCTAAAGCACCCAGTAAAACAACTCAACTATGGTAATTCACTCTCCGTGCAGTCATCCAACTGTATAGAAACAAATCACTGAGTATACAAATGAAATAAAAGCCAACCCAATAAAAGTTTAACAGCTAAATAAAACCGCCTGGAGGACCTCAGAAGACGAAGGGACAATGGAAAGCCTTGACAATGCAACAAATTATCAAACAAAGCAAAAAACAAAGTGCAGGAAATAATAATAACTTAATAACTGATGACATAATTTCATCTGCCTACAACGGAAATACCATAAAAAGTGCCATGTAATCCCTTGTAAGAACAGTACTTTCTCTGCCTTCAATGTACTATCCACAGTATCCAAGAAGCAAAGTATGTTTTGTCAATAACATACCCAAGGGAAACAAAATTTCGTCACTTGAAGAAACAAAAAAGTATTAATTAAATTTGTTCCACTGACACTTCTGGCTTTAATTCAAAACACTAACAACAAATTGTTTGCTAAATTAAAGCATGTACATTGATAAAGCTTGTCATCTTATTTACCAGAAAGTAATTTCCATGAGGTTGCACATAATTTAAATGAAAATAGGGTGACTTAATTTTCTTCTTGATGATAACCAATTTGCAATAATGCCTTCATTGTATTTACGTACACTTTTTTCTACTAAAGTTGCACATGCCTCAACCTTTTTATGTATTAATTTGCTAAATACAAAAGTAATAAAGACATGACAAGAATGGAGAAGGAATGTCTGGACAACCTGCGGGATCTCAAACTTGTGGGTGCTTTTTTTGCTTTAATATTCAGTTAAAATTGAGTAGGAAAACAGCTGTTTTGCAGCAGTTCCTTGAGATCTACAAGACTTTGCTTTTCTTGTTTTCTCCAGTGTTTCCCATACAGGTAATGCCTAGGTTTCCCCAGTATGAAGTTTGCCCAACTTTTAAGTGGTATATACATATAACTTTATATACAGGGTGCGCGAGTCGCAGAGAGCAAGGTTGGGATCCGTCACCTGAGAGAGTGGGAGCGAAGGGTTCACTCGACCCTGACCCATTCATGACCGCTGGAACTATATCCTCCTGTACCATATCCAGTTTTCTGCAGCCTATCAGCGAAATCATCAGCCTCCCTCTGTATCAGGTGAACTTTGCAGTGTGACAGCTTAAATCTAAACAATGTAAGTGGTTGGCTATGAGTTGCTTTTGACTTGATGGCACATACACACACAGATGTGCATATAGCCATCTCTATGTATATATAGATACACACACGCACACACACATTTTCTGAACCGCTTGTCCCAGACAGGATCGCGGGGAGCCGGAGCCTAATCCGACAACTCAGGGCGTAGGGCTTTGGGGGGAGGGGACACACCCAGGATGGGACACCAGTCCATCACAAGGCACCCCAAGCAGGACTTGAACCCCAGACCCACCGGAGAGCAGGACCCGGTCCAACCCACTGCACCACTGCGCCACTGCACCACTGCACCACCGCGCTATATAGATACAGACACTCATATATACACACACTGTCACTCACTTCCATTTACCAGTAGTCCTGGTCAAGGTTGCAGCAGTCTGGAGCCTATCTTGGAATCACTGGGTGCAAGGTAAGCTGCGAAACCCCCTTGCATGGAATGCATGGCCATCGCAGAGTAGCCACACACACTGACCTCTGTACACACAGTGACACACTTTAGTATCCAATAAAACTGAACTGCATGGCTGTGGACTAGAGGAAAAAACCACAGCACCCAGAGGAAACCCACGCAGACACGGAGAGAACATACACAATCTGCACAGACTAAGCTTGATTCAAAGCTATGCCCAAACAGCCCAGGCTATATGGCTATATATATATATACTTTTTTCCCTTCAAAAGTATATCGTTTGATGTTGAGTTTCAATCTGTTTTCAAGCTTAGCTAGTCGAGTTCATGGCTATCCAGAGCGAATGTCCATCGCAGTGCATTCCCCTGCTCACATTCACTCACTGCGGGTGAAGACCATGCCTTTGGAATGTGAGAGGAAGCTGAGTACCTGAGGGGAACTCATGTGAGCACACAGATCATGCAAATTCTACTCAGACAGCACTGGGGATAGATTCAATCCCACAGCCCTGGAGCGATCGGGTGACATAGCTTCTGTACACAGTAAAGTGCCGCGCTCTGCTGCTCCAGGACATACAGTAGAGTATACAAATGTTAAGGCACCCAGGGAAAGGCAACGGCTTAAGATTTTATCTCATCTCAACATGGTGCCGGGAAAATATGCTGACATGCACCCTTCATTATTGCATCTTATACTTCAAAGGAGGCGCGTGAAACCAACCCAGCTGTAAAGCTGGAAGGAATTTAAAACTGTCTGTGTGGAGGAAACTTTAGAAATCCAACGCTGAGCAATAACGATTCATCCATAGGCCCACTTTATTATTTCATTGTCACCGTTCAACCACTCGGGACGGGCAATATAGGGGGAAAAAGAAAAACAAACATCCCGCTAGTATTATATGATGGAAGAAATAGCTTTGGAGCAATGTTTTTCCATGTCAATGGGGGCCATATCAGAAACAGATTTCTCCACTTCTCCCCCTGGGTTTTTCATTTTGCCAACTTGGACAGTGAACCACTCTCCAGGTGTCAGTAAATCCTTATTAGATCGACAGTGTGGATATTTTTGTCCTTTCACACACAAACACACACACACACACAATCACACACGCGCACACACACACACATACACGTACACACAAGCACATACTAGAGCTGTAATAAATGCAGGCCACAGACACAAGGCCCTGCTGCCAGGCTTTGTTCTGCACACACCTGACCCTGCTGGCACACCGTGGGCTTACTGCTCGAACTGCAGCTCTGCCGTAAATCAAAGGGGGGAGTCTGGGAGAGTGGGGGGTTGGGGGGGGGGGGGGATGTGACATTCTACAAATGAGCGAGTGCTCATTCACACAGTTGGGCCCAAGAAGAACATTACCGTCTCGACCTGCTGCCAGGATTTCTACTGGGTTTGATAGAAATGAGTGGCCACAGTAGGAAAGACAGAAGGAAAAAATATGTTAAGGGGTCATTATTCATAATAATACATGAGATACTTGCTAAAAGGTACACTACCCAGTCCCTCCAGGGAGCTGATGTTACATCCTTTTGGCTTCAAATTTAGTTTCTTTACATCACTGATATGAGCCAAAAAGATCTTGTATTACTTTATTTTCAGTACTATTATGTAAGTAAAATGTAACCTCGCTCTTCAGACTGTCTAAAGACCAATGTCTTCATAATATGTAAAAAAAATGCCAGGGTTATTATATTTTTACTATTCTTTGAAACCATTCCATGAAGGCTGTTTCTGGTGTGTTAAATTCGCAGAAAAGTACATATTTGATTTCATTCTTTCTTTAGACTCTGAGGGAGAAGACTTGTAATCGAGATTCGCAATCCCTTAGGCAGCCACAACTTAAGCATTGGAGGTCGACCGGAGCTGCACTTGTGGCTATTTATGAATGTAGAGTTCTAGCTTCATACTCTGTTTCTCCCCCAAGGTGTCCATTGTATGATTTTATGATACTATTAAAAAAAAGTTGTGACACAAAGCTCAGTCTTCTATGTAGCAACGCTCTACATGGAACAAGTAGCTGTTGATGGATGGATGCATGGATGCATGGATGGACAAACATTACTTGTGCCAAAGACTCCTTGTCTTATCCTGCAACATTTTGCAAAAAGAAGGATTATTTACATATTTAGCTGGTGCTTTTCTCCACAAACACTTACAATTTTAAACTAACAATTATTTACCCATTTATACAGCTGGATGATTTTATTGGAGCATTTTTTTAGGGTAAGTACCTTGCTGAGGGGAGGTGGGATTTGAACTTGCAGATCCAAAAGCGGGAACTATAACCACTACACTACCAGCTGCCCTCCTAGGTGTCATCAGCAATAGAGGTACTGAAGGTCTACCCATGTTAGCATGACATACCTGACGTAGCAGGTAGAGTATAGATTAGAGGTGCTGACTTGGAGAAACGTACAAGCTAAATGATTTAATAATAATATTTTTAAGCAGCAAATAAACTGTTCAATTATGCCTAAAAAAAGCAATTACGGATGTCTACAGCTACATAAAAAGCAAACCTTGAAAGCTTAAATTTCAGGTTTTATATAGTTCTCTCAAAACATTCTACCACACCTGTCCAACTTTTTTTTTTTTAACCTGTCTCATATTCTCTCAACCTTTGTTGCATAAAGCATATTCCATGTGAAAATGTGTTGATATTAATATGATTCGTCTCTCCCAGGGGACATGGCTCTGAGATGCTGCTCTCTTTTCCTGTAACATCTTTAAAATGTGATATTCTTTAGTCTCCCTGCTTAGAATAGGCACAGAACTTCTCCCAAAGGGCGAAAAAGCACTTAATATTCCACTCTAGTCGTCTGCGTCAAAGTTTCTGTTGCTCTCTACATATGGGGGGAAGGGACCTTGTAACTTCCTATAGGGACAATGAAAAAGTTTTATAATACAAGAGCAGTTTTGAATTAACAAAATCAAGGTGATGTTCATTATAAAATTGTGTATCGTGGGTGTTTATAAACTTTGAACAAAGTCATCATGTCTATGAAAGCTAATTTTCCTATTTTTGCTTATTTTGATTCTTTTGCTGTAAACAAGACCTTCCAACGACTGAATGGCCTTTTATTTCTCATCTTTTTTCCTGCTAAATATCCAGTATTTATAATTCCTATATAATTCTAAGATGTAATAGTAAGTCATTTAACTAAGGGTTTTTCCAAATTCCAGTCTCACTTTACAGACTGTCATATAGCAAGTAGTTTCGTTGTCCAGCACCTGGGAAATGAGACAGAGACATGGGTTTTCATGTTATATGTGAGTTATTTTAAGAATACTATGCAGGGTCTTCACATAATCCATGCAGTTAACTATTTGAACTACTGAGGTTTCTTTAACCTTGATCCCCGTTGCTGCGAGTTGTGGGGATGCTTTCTCAACAAATAAAGTCCTTCTTCCACCACAATCACTGCTCTGTGGTTTGCAGGAAGTCAGCTGTGTTCACTGCCAGACAGCAACAGACAGTAACTTCAGTGTCTTACTTGAGTAGCAGGTCTATAGAACTGTCAAGGGGTGCCCAGATGGATTGTAATCAGCATTATGGCTTTTTTTTGTGGATTGGACAGTTGCACAATGCAATCAAGAGCTGTTCACAGTACCGCACCATCAAACAGCCCAGGGCTATTGTTGTTTTTGTTCTTTTGCCTTTTGGGAAACAAAATTAACTTTTTCCCCCTAAAGCTAAATAATTATTTCAGAAGTAAGGACATTGACCACTGAGCGCTGTGAATTCTTTTTGTTTGCATTGTTCACCTTGACATCTTTCATGGAGAGATAATGACAAAAAAAAAAAAAAAAATTGTTTATCTCTAGACCGGAGTTTGCTGGAAGCCAAATTAGCATTTAGTCATGGCTTCTCACTGCTCAGCCCTGCCCAATGAAGGAACACATTAACACATTAGATCATTTAAGAGTCTTTAAATTAGATTTGTGACCCACAAGTTTGAATAAGAAAACTAATAGAATACGAAATGAAGCAAGAACAGAACCGGATTAATTATTTACCACATCGAGGGTAAACCGACCCAGGCGTGGGGAGTAGTGGTCTGCCCTTATTCTAATCCATTCAGCTATGTCTTGTGGAGCCTTGCCTTTAAAACTGTCCGCTGGAGTGAAAGCACATTGTTTCAAGAAGCATCGGTGGTTTACCAAAGGTCATTTCACCTTTTGCAGATTTTACACCAAAGGGCTATTGAATCTTGTCCCATCTGTGAAATATATGTAAGTATGGCAGATAGTCCAGTTGTAAAATATGTTCGGTTAAAGCGCTGCTTATGTACCCTTGGCAAAGGCTTTCAATAAAACATAAATTAACAAAAGGGCAGCACAGGGGCACAGTAGTACTGCTGCTTTACAGTGCCTAGGTGGTGTAAGAAGACATGGGCTTAATCCCCGCTCAGTCTGTATGAAGTTTGCATGTTCTCCCTGTGTCTGCGTGGATTTCCTCCGGGTGCTCTGGTTTCCTCCCACAGTCCAAAGACATGCTGTTCAAGTTCATCCATAGTGTGTGAGTGACAGAGAGAGAAAGAGTATCTTCCACTGATGCATGGATGAGTCACCCATTGTAAGTAGTGTATCTAGCAGTGTAAGTCACCCTGGTGAATAAGTGTGGGCTGATAACACTACATAGAGTTTACTGGAAGTTGCTTTGGATAAAAGCATCTGCTAAATAAATAAATGTGTAGTTAAATTAGCTTTGGCTAAAGATTTTTTTCAATAAATAATATGATGAATTCAAGGCACATTGACACTGAGGGTAGCACTATTGCCCCCACATCTCGTGGGTTGCGAGTTCAGATGTGGGTTTCAATCCCACTCAGTCTGAGTGGGGTTTCCATTTACAGTCCGAAGTTCCAGGTGTGTTGGTGACTCCAGTTGCCCTTAGGGTGTGTGTGTAAGTGAATGAGTGGGTGTGATCTCTGTGACAGAAAGGCAGCCTGACCATGGTGCTGCCTGCCACATGCTTTATGCTTCTGAGATAGGCTCTGTGCCACCCTAAACCTGCACTGGACAAGCAATAATTAATAATGAGTGAATGAATGAATGAATGATATAACAATACAAACGTGTCACATCCGCCTCTCTTCAATAAATCTAAAGAATGCACCGATTTCAGTTTACATTTATTTATTTAGCAGGTGTTTTTATCCAAAGCAATTTCCAACAAACTCTATGCAGTGTTATGAGCCCACACACCTTATTCACCGTGGTGACTTACACTGCATTGAGTCACTCATTCATACATCAGTTGAACACACTCTCTCTGTCACTCACACACTGTAGGTGAACCTGAACAGCATATTTTTGACATTGGGAGGGAACCCACATAAACACAAGGAGAACATGCAAACTCCATAGAGACTGAGCAGGGATTAAACCCACATCCTCTCACACCACCCAGGCACTGTGAAACAGCAGCACTACTTGCTGTGCCACCACGCCACCTTGTTAAAACCTCTTTTGCTCTTGGCTACATCCACAGCAGCTAGGATGGTTAGCATCACACCCAAGCCAACTCCATTCTCCAGCACAGTGCAAGAGGGCTGAGCATCAACTGGATGGGCTACATGAACCTCATAGCTCTCAAGTAATCACCAGCAGGCATGTGACAGATGTATCATGGCTGCATGTTATGAGCGGCCAAGTGGCAGACCCTGCTTATTTTCCCCACCCTCCACCCACTGAAGGAAGCCAACCTGTTCCACTTCTGGAGGAGTCCCAGTCACAATCAACAACTGATAGATTCAAACCACAGCCCAAGCTGCGGGGCTCAACCTGCGCAAAGGACAGGCACCTCAGTCGAATGAGCCACTCAGAAGCAAACATTTCTTCTTTTTCGCGTAGGACTCGTGTCCGAACAATTTCACACAGTCATTGTTTGTTTTCCCATTTTTCATTCCATAAATTGATGGATTTCCTCAAAATATTGCCAAGGAGAGATGAAATGTAAAGCTGAAAGTGGTGCTTATTCAGAGACTGAATGAACACTCTGGTGCACTTCAAAACAAATCAGAATTTTTAAATGAGTTTTTTTTGTGGATGACACACATTCAAAGCAGCGTGCTTGAAGGACGAAGGGACCAACGATGAAAGCTTATTTTCATACAAATAGCCTTGCATTGTCCAATGAACAACAAGCAACTGAACAGCACAAATATATAAAATGATTTCCTGTAGAAGTGGCCGGATAGTAATATATTTGGCACGAAGCCTTCAAAGGGGAATTTGCTGTTCATTTACTTACAGCATTATTCAGCATTCATGAATGCTCAAAAATCAAAAGACCTTCTAAAAGAACTGTCAGTAATTCACCAAGAAACCTGGATGTAATTAAATCTTTTGATAAAATTGCTCTTTTTTACAATACTGAAAATAACTTGCTTTTGCATATAAATAATAATAATAATAATAATAATAATAATAATAATGTAGACAAAAAAATCTCATGGTACAGACAAAAGGAATGGAAAGAATAAGACAAGAAAGTCAGATGTACGAATAGTCAGGGAAGCACAGAGCAGTAATGTACACTGAGAAGCATAAGTATTGCATTGTATGTATTGGGACAGCAAAGTAAAATTGGTTATTTTTGAAATAAAAATGGAATGTGTGTTTCAGATTGAAATATGAATATTAAAAGATGAACCAACGTCTACAACCGCTTGTCGCGAGCAGGGTTGCAGCAAGCCGGAGCCTACCCGGCAACACATGGCGCAAGGCTGAAGGGGGAGGGGACATAGCCTGGTTGGGACACCACTTTGTTGCAAGGCACCCCAAGCAGGGCTCGAACCCCAGACCCACCACATAACGGGCACTGGCCAAACCCACTGTGCCCTGTTAAAAGATTAATATAAGGTTTAAATGGAGAAACTGAGGTTTTTTTTTTTTTTTTTTACAGCCTTAACCATGCTGAAACAATGTGGTTCTTTGTGTTTGATCCCTCATTTGCAGCTGAGCATGAATATTGGGACAAATAAATAATGTTAGTGTTTGGTCACATACCTTGTAGATTCAGAAACTGCTTCAAGCTTGCAACCCTTCGACATCACCAGACTGTTGATATTTCCCTTTGTGATGCTCTGCCAAGTCGTAACAGCAGCCTCTTCCAGTTATTGCTTGTTTGAGTTTTCTGACATCAGTTTCTTCACCAGCAAGTGAAATTCATGCTCAGCTGGATTTAAATCCAAACACTGACTTGGCCACTTTAAAGCTTTCCACTTTCCTTTTTGATGAACTCCCTGGTTAAGTGTGCAGACTGTTTTGGGCCATTGTCTATCTGCATTTTGAATTTCCACCAAATTAGTTTGGAGGCTTTTCATGAGAAGACAGGAAAATTCTCTGCTGTTCAGAATGCAGTCTGTTGCTACCATCATCAGTCACGTAATCAATAAAAAGCAGTTAGCCATTTCCAGACATTGCCATGGATGCCCAAGCCTTGACACCTCGTTCTCCATGCTTCACAGATGAGATGGTGTACCTAGGATCATGCTTGGTCACTTGCTTTCTCCACTCTTTCCCTTCTCCATCTCTTTGTAATAATGGGTTGCCTTCAGTAAATACATAAAAGTTTGTTCAAGAACTCTTCTGGGCCATCTTTGTAATTCTTTGAAAATTCAAGTCAGGCTTGTTTGTTCTTAGTGCTAATGAGAGGTTTGCATCTTGCAGCTTCTGGATCTTCCCCTTCAAGTTTTCTGTGAGTCGGGAATTCTGATACTTTCAGCCCTGCACTCTGCAGATTGTCTGTGATTTCTTTGTCTGTTATTTTCGGGTTTTCCATCAGAGCTCTAATGACTTTACTGTCATCGCTTGCTGCGATCTTCCTTGGTTAACCTGGTCACTCCCCCAGTGGATTCTTTTTTTCTTTTCCATACTGTTGATTTTGTGTTCCGCTGTTGTTGTGCAATGGCTCTAAATTGCATTTCACTTAATCTCATCTTCAGAATTCCGTGCTTTTTCGTCATGGTCAGTTATCTAGCTTTCGTCATGGTTTTTACCATATATATATATTTAACTTTTATGTAATATATCTAAAATACATAAAAGACATTGCTCCAACATGGTTTAATGTGTATGAAAAACAAGATCTGATGTTGTTTACTTTTTAGCTTTATAATACAAATTTGAGTGTGTACATCAAGAATAACTAATTTTGCTTGACTGTCTGAATATTTCTGCTTCTCATAGTTGTGTAGGTGCAGGGAATTGGTTGAAGCATTGGTGTGTTTGAGTGTGTGAGTGTGTTTGTGTTTGAAAAAGGGGTAAGCCAGTGAACGCCAGCCATGAAGATACGCGGCAGGAAGTGCAAGATGTCACTGGATGGCAGATGACAGGGTAAATCAGAGGGTTATTCCATGCTCTTCTCTCCTCCAGGTCTGGTGCTTTTTTGTGAGACAAGAGTTAGCGACCATGACGTGTCAGTGGCGACAGGAGGCACTGAAAGAGGTGTGTCCGCAAAACCACTATACAGCAATACTCCAATCTTGATGCACATTTGCCAAGAACAGTGTAGGACTAGAGATCTGTCCATGTTTTTCAAAAGTGCTCAGTCTCCATCTTCTGCGAGTGTGTCTGCATCAGCCTGGCTTTCTGCCCATGTCCATTACAGTGCGAGAGGCCCTCTAAGGAAGACCCTGAAGAGCAAATCATAGACAAAGAGTGGCAAGGTGAAATTCCCTGCGAGAGAAAATAGGTTCTTTCATGGGGTTATTTTATTTATTTTACAAAAAAAGTCAGTTTCTGTTCCTTTACTTTCAACTTACCCACAAAGTGGTCTATTTTAGAGTACCAATATTTCCTTTATGTGATTGTTCTTTACCTAGATGAAAGAAATATAATTTTGTTTCAGTTGTACAGACAAACTCTAGATGCAGAAAAAAATGGCATGTACTTTAACTGCATACAGACCAGAAGGAAGCATAATTCCTTGCTAATATATGTCTGAATTTAAAATATGTATTTTTAACAGATGGTTGCAAATACGGCATGAAATAAATTTTAGTTGAAATGGGAAATAATAGTAAAAAAAACAATATGCAGTAAAACACTCAGTCCATAAAACTCCGTAAAAGCATTTTTGTGAGCTGGTCTCCTTTACCAAATGTGTTTCTTTAACTTGTACTTCGAATGGGTGGTCTCTAATTCTTTCCTTCAAGCCCAAATGTCACCATAACATCTATTTAAAAATGTTCCACTGGCTGAACACTGAGCAGTTCAATCATTACAGCCGTGTGGTTCTAGACTGGAGGTCCCAGACTTGCATGTCTATGAGCTGCCATTGTGCACTTGATTTTTGAAATCAATGAAGAAGTGAAAAGAGGGTCACTCATGCCATAAGGGTAGAAAATCCAGGGATGGCGGTTGGGATGTCTGGGGGTGCTTAGAGGAAGAGCAGCTTTCAGTCAGTTCTATTAAGGGAAAGGTGAAACTGTTGTGGAATATCCTTTGCATTCAAAATTATAATAAGAGGATAATATAAAGTGTGAAGCGCAAGCTATTTGCAGCACTCGGTGTCTGAATTGTAAAAATGATGAAAGATGGTGAAGGACAATTTATACAAGCAGTCGCGGTCACGATCAATATTGACTGTCACTTATTGCGAGGTGTGGACATGCATTCAGAGCCTGCAAGTGTGACATAAAACTACAGAAGAGTATTTAATAAAGAATTTGGTGATGTTCAACTTGGTAAAGGCATTTTGCAGCCGGGTTCCAAAAGAGACACGGTACAGATGACCGCTGAGCAAAGTGTGTCCACCAGGGTGACTTTGTGACTGATCGCGGACCCGCGCTTTCAAGGAGAGAGGGCACACAGTAATGTTCCGTCACTTACGCCAGACTTATAACGGTGGGCTTTGGAAAAGGTGAAGGTGACCATCAATTGTGTCCTCCCACGAGGACTGACAACACATTTGTCACAGTTTGTCATTGATTTGGAGGTTATCCTCCTTTTGATGGAATATGATGGGGTGGAGAAGATTTTCATTTGTTCTCTTTATATAAAGCATCCATCACGGGCATGACACCACATGTCAGCAAAAGAGGCAAAAACAACACCACTATACAAAGTCGGACCTCAGGTGCCTTTATTGATATCGAGTAGCAGCGCAAAATGTCAGAGAGACAATTTTAGATGTGTAGATAAAGGCTGACGCAACTCTTTTTAGGCTGAGGGTAGGCTGAAGAATAGACTGGGGATACCTTTAAAAGGGGGGTGCGGTGGCGCAGTGGGTTGGACCACAGTCCTGCTGTCTGGTAGGTCTGGGGTTCAAGTCCCACTTCGGGTGCCTTGCGATGGACTGGCGTCCCGTCCTGGGTGTGTCCCCTCCCCCTCTGGCCTTGCGCCCTGTGTTACCGGGTAGGCTCCGGTTCCCCGTGACCCCGTATGGGATAAGTGGTTCTGAAAATGTGTGTGTGTGTGTGTGTGTGTACCTTTAAAAGTAAGTTTTTTTTTCTTTTTTTTGGTTGAAGATGTCCTGTGGATTTTTGCCTCCCTTTTACACTTCCTGGAAATGCACCTGTACATCTTTGCAATGACTGTAATCTATTGTTACTTGCAATCTGTGGTTAATGTATTGTTGATACATGTATGTACAAATAAAAACTAATTTCAGTTTTGTATTGGGAGTTCAGTGGTGCAGTGAGCTTGGCTGAGTCCTGCTCTCTGGTGGGTCTGGGGTTTCAGTTCTGTTTGCAGTGCCTTGTGACGACTGGAGTCCCGACTTGGGTGTGTCCCCTCCCCCTCCAGCCCTGCGACCAGTGTTGCCAGGTTAGGCTCTGGTTCGGCGCAACCGTGCCTGGGACAAGCGGTTTCTGTGTGTGTGTGTGTGTGTGTGTATGTGTATGTATGTATGTATGTATGTGTGTATGTGTTTTATATCATTTATTTGACTCTGGTATTTTCTTGAACAATTACCTGAAACATTTCAGTTTTTTTTGTAAAGTGTGAGATATCTGTTTTTTCTAAAGCATGTTAATAAATTTTAATTTTTATAAATATTAACAACCATCACAATATAAATAATACATCATTAATAACTACAGTACAAATAAGTAATGTTTACAACAAATGCATATTTCATGCATATTTCATCAGAAAGTTAAAATGTATGAATTCATAATACATATATAATTTGTATACATTTGATGTTGTATAACAGTCTAAAACTAATGGGAATATAAATATTAAACTAAGATTCTGGTGTTGCGTGATAATTACCAATGTACACAAGTCCCTGTGCTTTAGGCCATGCTGGAGTTCAGATTGTGGCTCAGTCCAGAACTTCTCAGTTCAGACGTTGCATCCCAGAGCAGAGAGTTAATGGTGTATATATATATATATTGTCACGACCCATGCAAGTAATACCCAGGGTGACCACAGCAAGTGCAACTCCATCAATCAGAACAAGTGCACCAGTTTGCAATATAACAATATATCAATAACCCAGTAGGTTGCAAAGGTGTGGCAAAGTGGCAGATTCTTATTTAGCCTTCTCTTCATTATGCCTGAAGGTAGCTTTATAAGCCCAAGTCCTGAGACCATACCTCCTGATCTTGTTCTCAATGCGATCCAGAGTTTGTCAGTTTTTTCAAGTCTCCCTGTTCTTAGTCTTCCTCAGTCACCAGTTTCCTTGTTGCCTGTTTTGTAGAGCATCTCATTGTTCAAGTAGTCTTTTCCTCATCAAGTCTTCATGGGTCTCTGTGCTCACCCCTCAGCACAGCACCATGGCTCAAATCAGCATCAAGAGCTCCAGTCACTTGTAAAAAAAAAACATTGCATTTGAGTTCACAACACCTCATATGTCTCCTTTTGTTTGTAAAACGTCTGTGTTCATAGTCTGTGGAGAAGCACTCAAACAAGAATTTCATAGAACTTGAAATATCAGATGGCCGAAGTTCTCAAAAATATAAGGTAACCAGGAATTATGGATGATGTGCTTGAGCCTCATAACAAAGTCAACCCTTATCTAAGCTATTTTGTTATTTATTAATTTAGCTGACAGTTTTCTTCAAAGTCACTTGCGATGTTTGATTTGTATACAGTACAATGGTATTTACAGTTATTTCTCCATTTATAAAGCTGGGTAATTTTTAGTGGAACCACTCTTGGAAAGTGCTTTGCTCAGGAATACTATAGTAGAGGTGTGGTGGTGCAGTGGGTTTAACTGGTGCCCACTGTGTGGCGAGTCCAGGGTTTGAGTCCTGTTTGGGGTGCCTTATGATAGAGTGGCATCTGGTCCAGGGTGTTTCCTTGTGCCCTGTGTTTCCAGGATAAGCTCTGTCTTCTTGGGACAAGTGGTTGTTGGCATTGGATGGTTACTACAGCAGAGGTGTGATTTAAACCTTGCACCTTTCAGTGGAAGGCTTCAGTCCTACCCACTATGCTAGTCACTTGCAAACTGACCTGTGACAAGCATTCATCCTTGAATTAGTGCTGCCACTATACCTTCATTTTGTGTGTCAAAATATGCATGGCCATATATGCACATTTTCTCCTCCTGAATCCCTCAAAGACATGTACTGCAGGCAGCATCTTCACAGCTCTTGTGATAAAGAACAAAGCACAGTCTTTTCAAATTAACCTTTTTTTACAGCGTGAAGTAAACAAATAATAAGACTTCGGGAGGTCAGCTTTTCTGAATCACTCTATTTTCCTCTGTGATATATATATATATATATATATATATATATATATATATATATATATATATATGCACAACACCCTGTATTAAATAAGTGGCATCATTAGAGGCCAGAAGTCTAACTTACACTCAGCTAAGTCAAAAGACATAGATGACTCATTCTCTGCTGTCTTGACACAAAACACAATGCTAGACTCCAACTCCACTCTAGCACGTCCCACCAAGAGCTAACAGGAGACAACAAAGACTGAAAAGTAAACAATGGAGGTAATTCCAAAGTTTATTCATTTTGAAACTCCTTATTCTCCAACAATACCCTCTCCTGCAGAACATTCTACACATTATTGAACTACTGAACTTTGTTCTAGTTCTCCCATGCTTCATTCTCATTCTGTGACACTGTGCAGGCTCGTTGCTCATGGAATATATTTAGGAACGCAACACCAGTTCTGTGTTACCAAAATACCCACAACAAAATTGAGATTGACTCAATTACAAACAGAAAATATGTAACAATGAAGAACAGTGATAGTAACACACAGCAGGCACAGTAGTAGTAACAGAGAATCCCTGAGTGTGAACATATTAGTTCTGTCAGTTTATTGAGCTTGTGACTCGTCTCAGCTCAATAACTTCCCTCATTATAAGCAAGGCACAATTCGAAGTAAAAATCAAATAGAGTTTCTGTAACCATTACCATTCGGAAGCATACAAATGTTGCATTCTGGATATTAATAGGCAAGATATTTTATAAGTCTGGTTTACTCCTGATGAAAAAATGTCTTGATGTTTGTTTCATTATTTGTTTGACTCAGTTCTATATGTGATTCAATATTTTTTCCAGCATAACTGGTTCAGCATTGTGAGTACTCCGATCCCAATTTATGCATGTCTGAACTGTACTACGGGGGACATGGTGGCGCAGTGAGTTTGACCAGGTCCTGCTCTCCGGTGGGTCTGGGGTTCGAGTCCCACTCGGTGTGTCCCCTCCTGTGTTGCTGGGTTAGGCTCTGGCTCCCCGCAACCCCGAGCAGTTTCAGATTGTGTGTGTGTGTGTGTGAACACTACTAAGTGATTACGGTATATAATGTGCTTTCAGCTGTTTGCGCTTTGCTTTACACCCCCCCACTGAAACGTAGAGGTGTTCAAGTAACAATATGTCTAGGACTACTTTTGAAATCAGCTGAGTGTGTGTGTTTGTGGTGTGTGCTGATTTATAAGAGCGGATCAAGGTTGTGCAGAGAAGTAGGTTTATTATAAAGTTGGGACAAACTTGTCCAAAGTATCCCTTTTAGCTGTTGTCATAACAGCCTCAGTTGCACCGCTAGGCCGCATTCCCCTGACTCTGCAGTTTGCCATGAACCTTAAGACCAATTCTTTAACGACCGGCATGTTTAGAAGTGGTGTCTAGTGTCAAATAAAGCTCCTCACTAATATCTGGTGCTTTAAAAAACATCCCGTATAAAAAGATACAGTACATCCTGCATCAAACTATGAAAACAGAGAGGACTACTTGAACAATTTATAAAATACAAATGCAGATTGCTCCCATGTTAACCTGGGCAAAACAAGTATGAACTGCTAAATAAATATGTAAATACAAATGTTTTATGTGATTGCCAAGCAGCATTAAGTGCATTTAATTTTTTTCTGAAAATTGAAACTACAATTGTATCTTTAGTGATGAAAGGAAATTGACTTCTGCTGGAATTAGATTTTTTAAATTATTCTTTCAATCTCTTAGAGTTTCAAGATGGTCTTGCAGTATTGTGAGACAAATGAACACAATTTCTTGTTTTAAAACAGTGAAGGAAAGTAATAGCGAGATGGTGCTATCTCATGGTTGTGGGGAGGGGGAGATGAGAAATAAATAAATAAAACCAGAGATAAATAAAGATCCCTGCATCAGCTGGTTCCACTGGTGCCTGTGACTCTGCCTACGTATGAGTCTAAAATTAGTGCCCTCGAGGGTCAGCGCAGCCCCCTGGCTGGGGAATTGGCCATTGATTGTGCTCGAGTATGCGAAGGAAGCACAAGGGTAGAGATTGAAACTGCCAGCAAAGTTGTGCTCATTGCAATTCTGTGTCTTCTCTTCCAAGGGTACATCTATTTGCCAGGAAAGCAATAAGGGAATAAAACCAGAGAAGAGGAAGGAAATATTGCACAGTTTAAGCACAGCTCTTTTCGTGCTTCTTGCATGTTTTCTTACTTTTTCCTTTTTCGAGCGGGGAATGAATTATATTGTATTTGCAAATAATCGTGTAATAACAGATGTCCTGACAGGTTACTGTACAAATAATTCAGCCTTATATTGGAGTTTGGAGATGTTCCCTAGTGCTTCCAGTACAGAGGTGGATTGTGCATCATTGTGACCCAGGTGTACGCTACACTGCACTGAGGTCACCAAACGAGGGGCAATAAGGGGCATTTAGACACCAAGGCAGTAGTGGGTTAGTTCACTCCACTTGAGGTTTCCACCTCTTAGGTGTTCAGGGTTCAAAGTTTTGTTCTAGTAGTTACACTATCCTAAAAACCAGCATAATGTTCACGAACAATAACCTGTTATAGGCAAGCACAAATGCTCCAAGTAAAGATATTCAGCACAGTATGGTATTATTATTATTATTATTATTATTATAAGTAGCACTAGTAGTAGAAGTAGCGGTGCTCATACATATAACGCTATATGCAGTCTTTTATAATTGATTGCATCTAAATTATACTTGTCAGCAAGTATCTCTTTTAAAGAAAGCATATGCTTCAAGATTAATGCAGCATCAGCTTTAGAGATAATTCTAAATTAAAGTGTTCTAAATTAAGTGTCAGCAAGACCTGATTGCCTGCAAAAAGTGTAAGAGTTTTCCCATTAAAGGTTCATTATACCTAAAGGAAGGCTATATCCCAAAGCTTTCTTTTATAATTCAGGCTTGTAATGATAGCAGCTGGGATGACATTAGACCTGGGACATGTTTCCAATAAGAACAGTCTCCCCTGAAGCAGTCAACAATCCGCCTCTATTACAGTAGAACCACATGGAGTGGGTCCATTCCTCATATTGGAGGTGTTATTGAAGAAGTCTTTATATTTCCCAACATTTTTTATTTATACAAAAGTTCATTTTGGAGTTTGTTTTTTTTTAATATTTTTTATTTACTTTTCATTTTACATTTCAAAATATGTCTCAATAAGAATGAAGCATGACACTGCACAACATGAATAAATAACTATCCTATGTAATGATGTTTTATCTGACTATGTCTAATATGTCTAAAAATACAAGGATAACGATGAGGAGGATTCACTCACATATTGTGGCCAATTTGTTATACCTAAGAAATAACTAGTAAAGATACCTTCCTATCAATATTTGCTTTTTTAAATACAGAGTTGCAGAGCCTATCCCAGAAACATACAGCCCTAGGCTAACAGGGTACATTGCAGATGGGATGCCATTCCATGACAGTGTAGCTGCATATATTCATACACACACACATTTTCAGAACCGCCTGTCCCTTACAGGGTCACAGGGAACCGGAGCCTACCCGGCAACACAGGGCATAAGGCCAGAGGGGGAAGGGGACACACCCAGGACGGGACGCCAGTCCGCCGCAAGGCACCCCAAGCGGGACTTGAACCCCAGACCCACCGGAGAGCAGAACTGCGGTCCAACCCACTGCGCCACCGCACCCCCTCATATATTCATACACTTTAGGTAATTTTATGTGAATATACGTATATCACACACACACTGACTCAAACTGCTTGTCCTGGGGAGCCGGAGCCTAACCCAACAGCACAGGGCGCAAGGCTGGAGGGGGAAGGGACACACCCAGGATGGGACGCCAGTCCATCGCAAGGCACCCCAAGCGGGACTCGAACCCGAGACCCCCAGAGAGCAGGCACAGGCCAAGCCTACTGTGCCACCACACCCCCCATGATTGTACATGATAATATAAAAGTAAAAATAACAAATAGATTCAGTTGATGAAAACAAATATTTAGAGTACAGGCTTGAATGAAACACAAGGGAAAAATGGTTAAACTTTTCCCTGTGAAAATGAAAAAATATACATGAGAAGACTTGTTGCTGCCATTAAGTTCCGTTGATTTGGTGTCTAATGTTGGCAACCGTATAAATAGAGTGTCTTCAGACTCTTCTCGTCTTTTGTCCTTAGTAGGGAAAGTGGTATGTCCATTATTGCTGTGACTGAGCCTTGTCCTGTTCTTATTTTTCCTTCAACTTTCACAAGGATTACAGTCTTTCTGAGGAAATCTCATGTTGATATGTCCAAAGTATTATAAGCACAGTTGCATAATTTGTGCTTCATATTAGAATTCTGGCCTGGTCTGATCCAATGTCCTCCAGTTTGTTTTCAGTCCATGGTATTTTTAGAACTGTGCTCCAGTACCATAGTTCAAAGGAGTCTATATTGCTACAAACTTTATTTTATTTTATTTTATTTTATTTTAGGGGTGCGGTGGCACAGTGGGTTGGCCCACAGTTCTGCTCTCTGGTGGGTCTGGGGTTCGAGTCCCGCTTGGGGTGCCTTGCGACGGACTGGCGTCCCATCCTGGGTGTGTCCCCTCCCCCTCCGGCCTTATGCCCTGTGTTACCGGGTAGGCTCCGCTTCCCCGCGACCCTGTATGGGACAAGCGGTTCTGAAAGTGTGTGTGTGTGTGTGTGTGTGTGTGTGTGTGTGTGTGTGTGTGTGTGTGTGTGTATTTTCTCCTATCTTTCAAATCCATTACAAAAAATACACACACACACACACATCTTCAGAGCCGCTTGTCCCATATGGGGTCACGGGGAACCGGAGCCTACCCGGCAACACAGGGCGTAAGGCCGGAGGGGGAGGGGACACACCCAGGACGGGACGCCAGTCCGTTGCAAGGTACCCCAAGCGGGACTCGAACCCCAGACCCACCGGACAGCAGGACTGTGGTCCAACCCACTGCGCCACCGCACCCCCCTTACAAAAAATACCATGGCTTAAATCATTTTAATGCTTGTTCTTTTATGAACATCAGCATAGTTGAACTTTTCCACATCAAGAAAGACTGTCATAAGAAAAGCTCTTTTTAATCAGACTTTGCTTTCATTTTAAACGGAGTGTAGGAGACCTGTATAATAAAAAAAAATATATGTAAGACAATAAGAAATGCTTCTTATTTTATGGTTGTATTGTCCAAAAATGCAAGCATTCCTCTTTTAGATGGATATTGCATTGACGAATTCGGTAGGAGGCGAAATGTTGAGGTAAGTTTGACTTGCAAACAAATTAGAAGTAAAAATGCTGTCTTAAGTCAAAGCAGTCCCGGGATGCCTCTTGATAGCTGGGTCATGTATTAAGCCTCTTCCATTCATCTTCGTTAACATCTGCGGCCCAGAAAAAGGCACAGATAAGAGAGACATACTTAAATGCCTGAGGAAAGTGCTTCCTCAGTGTGATCCAGGCTGTTTAGCAGTGGATAGAGGTGACTGGACCATTTTGACAGGAATGTTGGAAAACCCCACCCTCAATCCACTAGGGTGCTTGACTGGAATCATGAAGCAGCTGAGACTATTTGATGTGCAGAGAGCCACAAACCCTGTGGGTATTGGGTCCTCCTGGATAAAAGTGATTGGAGGTAGAGTTGGCACAGCGAGATTGGACAGAGTACGTCTCTGAAAGTCAGTATAATCGAATGGTGAGTTCCCCCTTGGACATAAAGCGATCATAACAATTTTAACCTTTGCTGTCTTGTGTAGTAATTGCTACCAGTGATATACATATTAAAATTGAACTCACTATCTTTGGATTTCCAGGAACGCTTGATAGTAGTTGTTTTGAAGCATAAATGATACAGAAGATTTGACAGTCTGACGAAATTGCGTTTCCTCCCCACTAACTTATCTGCTCCAGGGCTACCAAAAGCAGTGTGAATGGTTCTTCCTCTGCTTCATTCATTCATTCATTCATTCATTCATTCGTTTGTTTGTTTGTTTAAACTTAGAGGAACTGAAATAGAATAACTTAATTTAAGTCCTCCTGGAGAATTGTTTTGTCTTTCTGGATAACAAGACGATTCTATCACCAAAACCTATTCAATCCTTGTCCTCTGAGACTCACTGCTAGCACAGTCATTACCCCTCTAAGAAATTATTTTGAACCTGTTTCTCCAAAGCAACAGAGTGTACAAAATGGAGAAATGGAGGGGGGTGAGGGGATGACCTATTACTCTCTGTTTGGGAAAGAAAAAAGTGAAACCTGAATTTTCGGCTTGGGTCCAGTGGTCTTCTGTACTAGTGACATGCTGCAGAGATGGTTTCAGTCTTAGAGTCTAAATGATCCTTTTCATGATTTGTGCCATATCCATAACACCTTCTCCAGTACATTCGCTGCAGTATTTATGTGTCCTGGATCATTTCTGAACACTACCACAGGTTTCTGAATAAAGAGGAAGGGAATATTAAAAAGGCATGTATATGTTCTCTACTATATATTCTATTACGCCGTTGACTCAGCAGGTGGTCCATCGCAGTTCCAGTGGTGCCATATTGAGTTTGTATATTTATGCGTTCAGAGCCAAATGTCTTCTTTTCCTTCTGGGGTGTGTTGTGCACTCAAACTAGATGTGCAGTTATTGGAAAGGGAAAGATATTATACTGTGTAAAGATCTGAAGAGGAGCTCTGAGGGATATGTGGGCTGCTGGGAGGTGGAACAATAGCATGTGGCAAGGAGAGATTTGACTGACAACTTAGCAACACCAACCTTACGCCGAATCATGCAGTCAGCGGAGAACTGTTGTCTCCAGTGGAAGTGCAATCAATGACAATATAAGTCAGCTGGTCTGAAGCCTCAGAGAGAATATTTTAGGGAATATGAGAAGAGTGCAGCTGGCAGTTCCTTGTTTGCATGTTAATAGAACATATTTCCTCACACAATCCAAAGGCATTTCTCAGGAAGACTGGTGACTCAACACCAGTGCCCATGACCCTAGTTTAAATTCACGGGTTTTCAGTAGCATGCATTCATCAGTTTTCAGACATAATTCTCTTTAACACTTATACAGATGCTAATAGTTTTTTGCGACTGGTAAGCGCCACTGACGCACGTTCTGATTACTGAGAACATTCCTCTGAGACTGCTGAGTTTCGACTGATTGAAATAATGGTACACTTGCGAAAAGAAAGTACAAAAACTCTAAACCTGCTTATTTTTAAGATTTTTTTCTTTTAATTTTCCGGAGAACTAATTTCTGTAAAATGGTTGCGACTTACTATAACTCAAACTGACCGCTACCTTGTGCTCCCTTTATTTCAGTTCCTTATATAAACTGACTATTCTTGATCTATGTAATTTGAAGATGTGCCAATAGTAGTTATTCGTCATAAAAAACAGTTAAAATCAAATTATTGTATCACAGATGGTTTTTATCATTATGCACAGTTTATGCATTTAGATGTCACTGTTTTTCTAAAGCAGTTCACAATATGAAGTTTGTATACTTAGAAATTTGCAATGACTTTCCCATCTATACAGCTGTTTTTCCTTGGACCACCATAAGTTAAGTGACTCATTCAAGGGCAAAGGGACAGTTCAAACGTGGGTCTTTCAATTTCAAAACTGTAACTTCTTTCAAAATTTCCTGTCCAGTGTTTTTATAAAATGACCTTACTTTAGGGGAATATCAATGGGATGTCTCTACCTGGTCCACATAGTCACCTGACAACAGGTCAGAGATGCCAGGAACGTAAGGCTTATTTAGACCTTTGATGCATAGCTTGCCCTCAGCTGTCATTGCACGTTGTGTAAAAATCCACACTAAGACCTCTTGCCTTACTTTACAGAAATGTCAAAGAATGGGAGAAAATAACATCTTCACATACTTATGAAACATGGCTTTTCAGTATATTCTCGGAATAAAAAGGAAAAAAAAACTTTGTCCTCATAATAAACAGTTTTGGTGATATGCATACAATGACCTATATTACGTTGTTGGTTATTTTTCTGCTCTGAAGCTCATACCAGTCATTGTTGTCAGATCCCTAAAGGAGCGGCTGACTGTCCTGACCCAAGAAAAGACAGCCTGGGGGTTTCTTGGAGCGTACACTATTAATCAATAGTGAACACACCTGAAAACCCACAGCTTTTGCTGCCCATTTGCAGTGGAAGGGTGGTTGAGCCACAAAGGCCCCAAAACTCCCTCAAGCGAGACACGATCTGCAGGGAGGAAAACGGTCCTCCTCGGCTTCCCCTCCACACAAGGTTAAACTCCCCGTTAAACGATTTTGGTCATGAAGAGTTCCTCCTGCACCTGCATGGGGTGGGAGGGAGGAGGAAAAATTCCTGTTTAAATTAAATCCTAATATCTCAGATCTACATGAAACAGAAAGCAGACAAACCTGAATCCACAATTATCCCAGCAGTTCCAGACTATCTAGTCTGATGTAATTTTGGAAGCTGCTGGGATCAACTGTGCATTACCTCTGCTGTCATACAGCCCGTGTGCATACACCTGCTTTGCCCGTCGTAATTACTTTACATTCATTACCTCTAATGGCTCTGAAGGCGTTTTAATCAGTTTACCAAAATATGTGGATACATGAAGTCAAAGTTGTTGATTTAAATGTCAAAACTGGGTAATTAATCTTAGAGTACATAATTAATAATCCTCCATAAATCCCTCAGAAATACTCCCTGTCACATTTATTAACCACGGGCATCCGCAGAGAGATAATGCTGCGCTAAAATGTTAATTTCTGCACAGCCTTAATCTTTTTTTCACATCTTCAAAATAAATACCTGCCACCCGAAACTTCAAAACTCAAAGGGTAGTATCAAACAGGACTTCATATCTTATGACATGTCTGATTTCTGTTGCTCATCCTCTTAAAGTTGTTTTGACAAAGCAAAGGGCAGTTGTAACAGTACTCTATCAGTGCCTCCAATCCACATAAGAGCCATATCTTCAGTGTTAAAGACAATGCAAAGCCTGTACTTCTTCATTTTTGAGACTTCTTGAAGATAAGCAGGCTTTTGTTTTGCTTTGTTCTGAATATGACATGCAGATAAGGAAATACATTAACTGTAACATCCACTGAAAGCAGGCCAAAGAAGCTTCAAGGGTACCTTCAAATGTGAATTTTGCAACTGTCCTTGGCCTTCTGGACAGCAACCCTTGTGTTTCAAAAAACAACTTTAAATACAATAATGAGGAAGCAAAGTAAGCTTAGCCAAGTCACGTTTGTGAATGAATAACGAAGACATTCAAATTTACAATTTAAAACAAATACATACGCATAGAACATAAATAAGTTCTGCTAACATATGCTTTGTACATGTTTGTTCTGTAATTTAAAAAAAAAAAAACAATGCTACAAAGTATGTTTTCATACCCCTGAAACAAACAAGAATCGACACCCCTAATATCTGAGACCGGTGTCTATATTACCTTTTCACATCCTCTCCTGAGCAACAGTAAACTCTAGTTTATACATTACCACATTACATTTACATTCATATTTATTCATTTAGCAGACACTTTCTGGACTTTGTCCCAGTGGATGAAAAGGTCGCCTCAATGTGATTGAAGGTCGCAGAGAGGAAAACTTTGACTGCTGTGTGTGCTTATGCACCAAACAGCAGTTCAGAGTATTCAACCTTCTTGGAGAGTATTGGTGGGGGTTCTGGATAGGGCCCCACCTACAGACTCCATAGTCCTACTGGGGGACTTCAACGATGACGTAGGCAATGACTGGGAAATCTGGAGTGGAGTGATTGGGAATAACGATCTGCCCGATCAAAACCCGAATGGTGAAATGATACTGGACTTCTGTTCTAGTCATGGTTTGTCTATAACAAACACCATGTTCGAACACAAGGATGCTCATAAGTGTACTTGATACCAGAGCTTCTTGGGGCAAAGGTCAATGATCGACTTTGTAGTCATTTCATCTGACTTGAGGCCACATGTTCTGGACACTTGAATGAAAATAGGTGTGGAGCTGTCAACAAATCACCATCTGGGGTGAGCTGAGTCAGATGGCGGGGAAAACTGGCGTAGACCCAAGCACATAGTGACTGTGTGCTGGGAATGACTGTCAGAGGACCCTGTTTGGAATAATTTTAACTCCCACCTCTGTGAGAACTTCTTCCAGGTCCCAGAGGAGGTAGCGCAGCTTTGGCTAAAAGCTTGTGGGTACAAGTCATGGCGGCAACTCAAGAACCCACTGGTGGACGGCGGTGGTGAGGGAAGCCATCAAGCTGAAGGAGGAAGCCTTTAAGGCCTAGTTGGCTCTGGGGAATCCTGATTCAGCAGATAGGTAAGGCGGCAGCAGCTGCACTCTCAGAAGCAAAATCTGGAGCATGGAAGGAGTTTGGAGAAACCATGGAAAATGACTTTCAATCGGCCTGAAGGAGGTTCTGGAGAACCATCCGGGGGCTCAGGAGGGGTTGGATGAGCTTTGCTCAAGCTGTACTCAGCAAAGGTGGAGAAACTCTGACCTCAAATGAGGACATTGTTAGGAGGTGGAAGGAGCACTTTCAGGAACTCCTAAACCTGAGAGATATGCCTACCTTACAGGAGTCAGGGCCAGAGGCTTCAGGGATATCAGAGTCCATATTCCTGGTGCAAGTTACTGAGGTAGTTGGGGTGGATGAGATTCACCCAGAACTGGTTAAGGCCCTGGATTTTGTGGGGCTGTCATTGTCGACATGCCTCTGCAATGTTGCATGGACCTCAGAAACAGTGCTTTTGGATTGGCAAAGTAGGGTGGTGGTCCTTATCTTTAAGAAAAGGGACTAGAGAATGTGTGCCAACTAACGGGGTATCACACTTCACAGCCTTCCTGGGAAAGTCTATGCCAGGGTGCTGGAAAGGAGGCTCCGGCCAATAGTTTAACCTCGGATTGAAGAGGAACAGTATGTTTTCCGTCCTGACCGCGGAACAGTGGACCAGCTTTTCACCCTGTCACAGATAATGAGGGTGCATGGGAGTTTACTAATCCAGTCTACATGTGTCATGTGGACTTGGAGAAGACCTACGACAGTGTTCCCCGAGAAATTCTGTGGGAGGTGCTTTGGGAGTATGGGGTGCCAGGGCTACTACTGCAGGCCATTCGGCTTCTGTACACATGGAGCGAGAGCTGTGTCCAAAAACGCGGCATTTAGTCAAGCCTGTTCAGTGTGGGAGTTGGACTCTACCCAGGTTGTGCCTTGTCCCCACTCCTGTTTGTGGTTTTCATGAACAGGATATCAAGGCACAACTGAGGTCAGGAGGGCATTCTATGTAGGGGCCGGAAGGTGATGTCTCTGCTTTCTGCAGATGATGTTGTCCTTTTGGCACCGTCACATGGATGTTTGCAACAGTAATGCAGTTATTGTACCAGACTATAGTAGTGAAGGTGGAGCTGAGCAATAAGGCAAGCTCTCTATTTACCGGTCAGTCTACATCCTTACCCTCACCTATGGTCATGAACTCTGGGTAATGACCAAAAGAAGAAGATCACAGATACAAGTGACTGAAATGAGTTTTCTCCACAAGGTGGTAGGACTCACTCTCCATGACAGGATGAGGAGTTCAGCCATCCGAGAGAAACTCAGAGTAGAGCTGCTACTCCTCCGCATTAAGAGCAACCAGTTGAGGTGGTTCGGTAAGGATGCCCCCTGGGCGCTTCAGTTTGGAGGTATACCAGGCACGGTGAACTGGGACTAGGCTCTGAGGTTAGCTCAGGACCCACTGGAAAGATTATATTGTATCTCCCAGTTGGCCTGGGAGTGGCTGGAGATCCCCCGGGTTGAGCTGGAGGGAGTTGCAAGGAACAGGGACGTTTGGGCTTCTCTGCTCTCCCTATTGCCACCGCAACCCTAGAAGGACAAGCAGTCAGGAAAATGGAATGGAATGGAATGGCAGACGCTTTTCTCCAAAGTGACGTACATCTCATAGAAAATACAGTTTGTGTATTACATTAGGAGTTTTGATACCATTACACCCAATGTTTAATAAATAAATAAATAATAAACTGTGGCCCTCCTTCACGATCTGTCTTTAATTTTCAGTCTTTGAAGCAAAATGTCGCTTGAACAGAAAGCAATGGATTTCTGAATTATTTGGAGCTATCGTATACAATGACAGAATTGAGCTTGCTAGCATGTGACATTGACTTCATGGAATCTAATTACCCAGTGTCCTTGGCTGATATATCAGCATAAAGAAAGTTTCATTTCATCAGTAAATGAATAACGGGGCAAACACTGAACTGGATATTAAACAATCATCTGCACTGACATTTGCCTTGAATGTTGTAAAGGTAACAATTCAATTTTGGAACAAATACCACACAAAGGTTTATACACTATTTGAACAGCAGTGCAGTTATGTAATCTTCATTATCCGTATGGTTAGTAGGTGCTAATTATAATCAGTGCTAACTGCAATATACATTGCATATATATGTCTTTCAGCTCATATGCCACTGGGCATGAATGGGATATCATGATGTGGTCTTGATTTGGTAAAGATTAAATCAGCCGACTGTAGCCCCAGACTATGGGTATTGTAGAATCAAGCAACTCTTCCTGTGCATGACTGCATCTCTGAAGACAGTCAGTGTCTTACAAGAGAGTGCAATCAATAGAGCCAAAGAGATTAAGGCTATTCTAATCTGATAAGTCTCAGAGAAGCAATTATATTCCTTTACACTGTTGACTAATTGAACTGTCATAAGCATTAAAAATCTGTACATAACAAACTGACAAGGTAGCTACGCTTGTGTGTTCAGCTTGCCAGTAGTACAAATATTAATAGCAGGGGCAATTTTCAGACACATTATTATGGTTTGGCTGGTGGAGACTGTTGATTATAAATAAAGGCCTTTTTTAAATAATCCAATAACATTTATTTAGATAGATTATTTAAGGAAAACATTCCTGACATCCTTAATGCATCCGTAATGCAATGTTATACCGCAATTCTGACATTATTTTAATATTTCCCATGTGCAATTATATTGAGCATTCAAGGAAAATCTGTTTATGCATGTATATTTTATGCAAGGTTGAGAGACTTTAATGAAATTAAATGATTTGGAATTTTTGGTGAAATGCCATCAGTGTCATTTACATTAATCAATAATTTATAACTGGTTCTCTAGTGACTCTGGCTGTTGCATAATAACATGACATGAGTTTTGTAAATTACATAGTTTGGTACTGACATAAATCATGTTTGATCTTTAAAGTATTATTTGATCAGGTAGGTCATTTACTGTAAAGAAAATATTCACAACAAAGACTTTTGGAATAGAATAAGTGAATTAATATGCTGTGTAAACCTCTTGCAATTCCAGTTTTAATTTTACAGTTTTCTTTGATCTATTCCATGAATAAAAACTGTCTCCTGAACAGACATTTAGGAGTTTTGTGGGAACTCTTTCGCAATGCAAAAATCTCTTACAAGGTTATTTGACACAGGTAATGAGGAAATGTTCAAATGAACCTTAAGTCTGATGAAGACAAATACTCCAAAATTCAGAATTGAAAAAATTGTGCCATCTTTATACGTTGTAGATAACTGACTCAACCGAGTCTTTAACATATGTTATAACAACATTGCATCATAATAAACAAAAAGCATGACAAAAGTGCTTCTGGGATATGAGGGAGACATCTGGGGAATGGCAGAGCGGCAAGTTTTCCCAGATGGGGAGAAGGTCATAAGGACGTCTTGTTCCGCTAATCATTTATCCATTGAAGGTTGAATCCCCATCAACAGCGAATGGGGTGCATCAAGCTGTCTGCGGTGACCTTGGCTGCAGACATAATGTAATGTAAACTGCAGTTGACGGAGCATGAATCTGCAGACTGGCTCGCCCATACAGCATATGGTCGGGGTAAGAGAATTGGGCACCTACAGCTTTCCAGGAGACATCGCAGTGGGACCTTGGGTTGGGCACCTAATGATACAGGAAAGAGACCCTCAGGCTTCCTGTCCTATCACGCCGTACCCTATTGCATTGGAACAGCTGGTGACTTTGGCTAAATGAGTTTTCCATAGTTTTCCTACAGAATGTCTGTCTGTTCACACAGGCAGCAGGTAGGGTGGTGGTCAAGGGCGAGTTGCTTATAACCAGAAGATTACCATTTTATACCCCAGGAAAGACCCTGCTAGGATAAAGTACTAAATAAGTAACTGATAATGAGTTTTTGTG
Source organism: Scleropages formosus (assembly GCF_900964775.1). Classification (NCBI taxonomy): domain Eukaryota; kingdom Metazoa; phylum Chordata; class Actinopteri; order Osteoglossiformes; family Osteoglossidae; genus Scleropages; species Scleropages formosus. The sequence continues at coordinate 20,393,661 of NC_041817.1, forward strand.
TTGGTTTGAGTCTGTCTAGACTCACCTGCTTCATGTAATGAAATCATCTCAAGAAGCTGAACAGAACTTCACAAAATATATGTCAAAGCTGCCCATAAGAGAGTTTGGAACCTACAGCATAGAATTAGTTTCTACATGTGACCCAGAAACAACTTAGAAAATTATGTCATTTAGAATTAGGACAGTGGAAAAGGATAATAATAATAATTGCATTTATGGGTCATTTTTTAGCTTGTGCTGTGTGAAGAGCTCATTGCATTTTAAGATTTTGAAGAGACGTAAATTTATAATGTTCTTTTGGCCATAGAATTTTTCATGCCTGCATTGCTACAAAATATTAAAACAACACTTTAAAAAAACTAAATAAAATATAAACACTTTACAACAGCATCCTTAATGACTTTTCTTAAGAGTCTAGTAACATATGGTTTTCATAACCTTTTGCATTTGTGTTTTTACTCTCTGTTTATGTATCATGTAACATAATAAGATACATTTTGAGATTAAAAGAAATAAGCAGGAATACAAATAAGAACCAGATAAGATGTGGTAAACTTAGGATGCAACTGAAAAAACACTGCTTCAAATTTGTTCTCAGATATGTGTTTGTGTGTGAGCTTTAGAATGAGCAATAGTTCTCTATATGGCGCATTTAACTAATGTGGGCATTACAATTCTTATCATAAAAGTTGTAGCTCTTTAGGGGACAAATATAATTCACCCCATTTATCCAGATTTTTGCAATCAATGCATAATGAATACAGCATGTCTTCACAAAGGTTAAGAGAAGAGGCACATGAATGCCATAGGGAGAATAAATTAATCTGAGCTCGTTTGACTTTTAACATTGTTGAGGTTAATTAAAATGGCAATTAAATCAATGCCAGAATACCAGGTTTTTCTGAATGTAAATTGGTATACTATGAACAGGTTTTAAAAGATCATTACACTATTATGATCTTTGAAGAGCAAAGCACTGATTTTGCTTCATTATACAGAAGGGTGACAATCTGCATTTTGGTATTAGGAGTATGAGGCAAAGGTTTTCCTAGGCCACACTGACTTAAAATGAATGTGTGAAGTTCAGTCTCCATGGGTCACCCATAGGTATTTCTGCCAACAGCAGCAGTCGGCAACCAGCCGGCCTTATCTTTGAGTATTATATTCCACTACAATGAAGACAAGGTTGAACCAAATTTCTAGGACAGCTAACAGACAGAGTCTTCGGAGAGGCCAAGTTTATAAGCTCTGAAATTCAAGCCAGATAAAGAGACACTGAGAAAGCTGGAGGGAAAATGGAGAGCAAGAGTGGAAAGACCTGGGTCATCAGAGAACCGGGGTGAGATATAAAACTAAAGAATAAACTAGATATGGGAGGTCACACAGGGTGAGTTAGGAACCCTATGAGTTCACAACCATCCTCTGCAATCACACACTGACAGCTGTCTGCATCTCAGAGGTACCTGTGGTGTTGTCCTCAAGAGGATGGGCAGGCTCTTAACAGAATGGAAACATGCTACATTCTCCACCCAGTGTGGTCAATGTCCTTTCAATTGTTGCTCAGAACATGAAGATATATAGTAATATGCAATAATTTTCAGTATTTCTGTCCAAATGCCACTGCTGAAAAAATGTTCGCCTTTGCTAAATTTATTTATTATTTCAGCTGATCACCAACATCCAAACCAAAACACTGATAAGGGTTCTTAATTGCGACATAAAGCTATTACACCAGCTACCATCTATGTTGCAAAGTGAAAATAATGTAAATGTCTTCATTACTCAGCATCGGAAGTTACACACGCACACAATGTTTAGGCAGATGCCAATGTGATGATTATGTATAATGTATTAATAGGCAAGCAATTTTGAATTAAATGCCATGGTCAATAAAGCATAAGACAAGTGGAGTTTCACGTTTCCGTTTTAATCATTCTCCTGCCAGACAACAGAGTAATTAATTCAACAACATCTAAAAGCCCAACATTTGCGGCATCGTTCAATTCAGCATTTCTCTTAATTGTTTAAACTTTTTGACATAGGAATTCTTTGGGCAGGAACTGGAAGTTCTGGAAGTTGTGCTAGATCAAGTCACTGATTAAACAGTACTTTTTCTAGTTTTTCTTCATTTTGTGCCTATAGTGCCACTGGATGATTTACAGTTTTCGAAGACAGATATACATATCAGTCTCTGCATACTAGGGTAGATTAGTGCTGCAGCAGATAGCGCTAGTGCCTTGGAGCTCATGGGTTGTGTGTTCAAATCCAATTCTTTTTTTAGTCTGTATGTTCTCTCTGTGTTCATATTCCATCTTGGTGCTCAAATTTCTCACCAGTGTGCGTCCGGTGTGTGTGATTACCCAACAATGAACTGACATCCTGTTGGTGTATTATTCAATAAATAATCAAACCACATGCACATGTCATGTGTTTGTGAGCATATGTGCGGTATGTACATGTAATATGTTAAATGCTGCACCAACAAAAGGAGTGTGTGACTGAGTAAAACAATATTTCCTTTCAACATTACAAGTATCACCTGGATGTATTGGTTACTATAGGCAATGAAGATTGTCTGTGCAACATCAGCAAAACAATTATCTTTGTTATAATACAGTAAATACAGGTGTTCAGAAGGATTCTCCACATCAGTCTTTAAAGTAGAGTAGAAAAATTAACTTTTTCTGATATAAGTGATGTAGTACTATCTTCCTTTGCCACTGACCATATAACAAATACACACACACACATTTTCTGAACCGCTTGGCCCATACGGGGTCGCGGGGAACTGGAGCCCAACCCGGCAACTCAGGGCATAAGGCTGGAGGGGGAGGGGACACACCCAGGACGGGACGCCAGTCCGTCACAAGGCACCCCAAGCAGGACTCGAACCCCAGACCCACCGAGAGAGGAGGACCCGTTCCAACCCACTGCGCCACCGCACCCCCAACCATATAACAAATATTGCTTTCTATATGACTGACACCTGATGAATGGTATTGCATATTGCAGACATCCTCTTCAATATACACACACACACACAGAGTCTGAAGCCGCTTATCCTGAGCAGGGTCGCCCTGAGCTGGAGCCTAACCCAGCAACACAGGTGCATAAGGCTGAAGGGGGAGGGGACACACCCAAGATGGGAAACCAGTCCATCACAAGGCACCCCAAGCAGGACTTGAACCCCAGACCTGCCAGAAAGCAGGCACAGGCCAAACCTTGCTGCACCACCGCACCCCATCTCTTCAATATACCGTACACAAATGGGATCAGTGACAGCACTTCTTATTGAGTGCCACCACTTTTTTACATTTTACCCCTTTCTCTTTCCTTAATAGTCCCTCCCCTATTAATTTTCCACCTCAGAGCATGACATTCACGTCAACACAGGCACAGGACTCCTCCTGTGAGCTACCCATATCGTTTCACTCTACAACCAACAGCCTTTAATGGATAAGGCAACACACGGCGAAGAGTGTTATCTGCCCAGTTCCATCCACAGCACTCTAGATACAAGGTTTTTTTTTTTTTTTTTCTTTTGGATTAAAATCACATCATGTCCTGCATTATAAACACAAATGTAATCAGACCCCATGAAGGATGAAAATAATGAACTTTATCTGGGGAATCAGGTTCTTTGTGTAAAACATACAGTATGTTTAGAATATCTACAAATATAGGTACATGCAGGTGCAATGTGTTCATCTTCAATAAAGTTATTAGTTATTAAGTATCTTAGTTATGAAGAAAAATATGTATGGCATACACAGTACAAAGTCCAACTATACATGCATCTTCCATGTTCATGACGTTGGCTACGATATCGGCAGTATTAGATTCAACAGAACCAGGACCATAAATTTCAGTCTTGGAACACCTGCATCAAATATTTTCATTGTTTTTGTTTACTGATGGTGGGGATGAAATGAAATAACAAAATAATATGAAAGAACAATAATGCAAAGCTGCATATGGGCCATCAGTGCATCATAAATCATGTTTTTTAATAGATCTACTGAAATTGTTAACAGTAAATTTAGATTAATGCTTTTAACATATTAGGCAATTATTTACAGAAAGCTAATTGAATAAAACGTATGTAGTGTAGAGAAGACAAGAAAATTGCTAAATGGAATTAGAACTAACAATTTTATGGTGCTAAATTGAAATTCCATCATATGTATTTTTTTTTTCTTTTCACACAAAACGCAACCCAATTTTTAAAAAGATAGGCGCATGTATAGTTACAAATATGCACACTTAATTAGATGGCGTCCTATTATTTTAATATTGGATTTTGGGAGATATTGTTGCAGAAGACAGCCCTTTGTTTGTCTATTTGTATATGCATGCGGCTGACACATTTGCATACTTAAACAACTTAATTACCCAGGCTCCATGTTGATTTAATTGGTTTCAGCTGACCCACTTTGTGGAGCAATTTCAATTTTAAAGAAATGGTGACAGGTGGACATGGGGGTGGTATCTTATGTAATGAATGCTGCTGATTGCCTGCCAGGCAAATGGTTTAGAGTATATACAAGGGTCTATCCTTCTGTACAGTGAAATATTTAACAAATATGAAGTTATTCAGTGCATTTTGAGAAAGCTCAAATGGGGTCAAATGTGAAACAACAACAAAAATAAATAAATAATACAAAACATCTGTGTAGCTCACATTTTTAGCACTTAATGCCATTGCAGTGATATTCACAACAATGGCTTCTACTTGTATATTGAATTGCTGTGACTTCTCACAAATGTGTCTTTTTTCTGTTTAGATTGTGCTGGTCAGCAATCTTTAAAATATCTGTTTGCAGTATGGCTTTAAAAAATGTGTACACAGTGCAATAGCCTGGGAACAATGTAAACGTGATTATCGCAATGAATGTTTTTACTTTTTCCTGCTCTTTAATCACTGATAAAGCATCCATGAAGAATGTGTAATCCAGGGGAAAGCTGATTATACTGCATTCTGGAACTAACGGGACATAAAACTGGCTATTTTAACTAATCTGTAACAGTTACCATCCTAAGATGCTGCACCATCTGGGTGCAGAGTTTGGTCTCCAAGAGAGCTCTCTGCAGTGTTGTGCCAAACTCCATTTGACTGCTCAGTTTGACTCCAAGTATTAGTTAGAAAGTGTCAGACAGTGGGCTTTCAAAGTACTTATTCGTACATGTCAACTAACATTTTTCAAAAAGTACTGTAGAGATCATGTCTGCCACTGGTATTTGACACAATGAAAATGGCATTTATGGGAAAGTAAAGAAAAGAGATTAAACTCAATTCATTGGTAAACCGATAGTAAAATACAGAATTGCAGACAAGGGAAGGTGGTGGTGGGGGCCTGGGGGGTCAGGAGAATTGCTCCAACCTGTTTTATCATGGGGATCTGTCCCTCATTTGCTTCAGAAAATAAATATAAGTAATTCATTTGCAGGTTTTAGCTTAAATCTAGAATGTCGCCACCAAAGCAGGCTCTGAACCAGAAGTTAAGTGGTCTGATGTGTCTGATACCTCTAAGCACAACATCAGCAGTGTTTAAGGTGTGTAATAGTGCATTCGCCTCTTGTGGGAACACTAGGCCCACCATATTGATCCACACTAACTGCAGGTTTTCTGCAGCTATTTTATGTTTAACTGCAGGGAACACATGTGGTTTCACCAGTGAGAAGATGTTCTGTTAAGAAACATAATGTGTTGGTGGAAGTAGGAAAAAAAATACCACCTTTAAATGCATGTTTCAGGATTTAAGGTAAGGTAGCAAGTATACAGAATGCTGGGGTCTAGAGGTCAGCATGAATTTAAGGTATGGATTGAGTAGGCGATATGGACATCTGGGTTCAGGTCAACACTGATTGCATTCCTTCAATACATCTTGCCTGACTGCCATGCCACCGGTCTATTTCAAAGTGTTGTACCGAAAACTGATGAGAAAAATATGTCTCTGTGTACTGTGCTGCATGTTCTCTCAGATCAGATTTAATATATATATGCCTCATGCATGTGGGTGCACAGTGTCTGCCCTGAGAGTCCAATAGACACAACTTCAGCTCAAGGTTATTTCCCATTCATTGTCAACAGGGCTTGCACAAGCTTGCCAATTTAATTTTCTCTCCATTTAGCGCTGAAATAAAGGTCATACTTGCTGGAAACACACATTTATTATTTTCCATTTAGTCTTTGCCATTTTGCATTTCTCTTTCCTAAAATTTAAATGCAGTGGGTTTACTCTCTTGATTATCATGTTTACCAATGTATGTAATTCCTGTTATGAAGAATAAAATATAAAGTGGAAAATATGACATACCTTTCTGTCATTGTCATTATAGGGTCTAAACAGCAATATTAACCATAAATGTATGTATTTCTTAGCACCTGACAGAAAAGGAGAAAATTACTTTCTATTTGTTTTAGCTTCGCTATGGAAATAAGGTCATGTTCCTGTTTTGCGAGTTTTAAATTGGCCGGATCATTTTAGTTGATCAATCCACCTTGCCACTAGTGAAACAGCAGCATGACAAAGTGAATTATGGGAGTTTGAGTCTTTTAAATACCACCAGTGGGAATCCACTTGAGAACTGACTGGTTAAAGCATTCCAACCTCAGCCATGATTGCACACATACACACACACACACACACACACACTTTCAGAACCGCTTGTCCCTTACAGGGTCACGGGGAACCGGAGCCTACCCGGCAACACAGGGCATAAGGCCGGAGGGGGAGGGGACACACCCAGGACGGGACGCCAGTCCGTCGCAAGGCACCCCAAGCGGGACTCGAACCCCAGACCCACCAGAGAGCAGGACTGCGGTCCAACCCACTGCACCACCACATCCCCCTGCCATGATTGCTATTTGAATTAAATGGAAAAGTGGCAAAATATATGAGATAGAATAATTTTATGAAAGACGAATGATTAATTTCGTTATTCTGTTGCACACAATGAAAGATCATTGTTAATTGTGTTGCCAAATGCAATGGCTGATGGCAGAGTTTCACGTATGTTGGTAGCCTCAAAATCTCAGGAGAGAGAAGAGCACAGGAAGAGGAGATGGCTAAGAATATTAATCCTGTCTCTACATATGATTTATGGTTATTCCCACTTGTAAAGAGTCCACTGAAAGGTTTGTATTTGGAAATAAATTTTTATGGGTCCACACTTACCTGTGTTTCACCTCTGAGCATTACCAGAATCATAACCCTTACCCTCCATTGTTCTACTTACCAAGCCCATTTCTAACAATGACTATAATATTGCAACTAGTTTTGAGTAAAAGCAAAAGCGGCACCAGAAATAAACTAATGATAATGTCCTCTACCGACATTAAGCTATAAACCACACAATGGAAGTTTTCAGTTTTAATTTTCCTTTTTTTTTTTTAAATTTTGGACAGTATTATCATTGTACATTTACATTTACCGTAGGTGGTGCAGTGGCGCAGCAGGTTTGGCTGGGTCCTGCTCTCTGGCAGGTCTGCAATTTGAGTCCTGCTTGAACATTTACACCTTACATGAACTTAAGAGATCATGAGCGATGTGACTCTGGAAAAGGTGAGTTTTAAGACCCTTTTTAAATGGGGACAGAGATTCAGCAGTTCTGAGTGAGAAGGGGAGGTCGTTCCACCACAACAGAGCCAGAACTGAGAACCTCTGTGCTCTACCTTTCGTGCGTGGGACCACCAAGTAGGCAGATGTGGAAGAGCGTAGCGGTCTGGTTAGGGTGTAGTGGTTGATCAAGTCTTGTAGATATCTGGGAGCAGTTCTATTAATGCATTTCTAAGCCATAACCAGGGTCTTAAATTTGATCCAGGCAGCTATAGGAAGCCAGTGCAGAGAAACAAATAGAGAAGATACCTGGGAATGCTTCGGCAAGTCAAACACAACTTGGGCAGCAGTGTTCTGTATCAGTTGTAAAGGTTTGATGGCAGTAGCAGGAAAGCCAGACAAGACAGAGTTGCTGTAGTCCAGACGGGATGTCACCATAGCCAAGCTAACAAGTAGTTGCACAGAGTCTGTTGTGAGGTAAGAACAGAGCCTGTGGATGCTATGCAGGCTGTATCTGCAGGTCCGAGTTGTGGCTTCGATGTGCTGAGAGAAAGATACACTTGAGTCAATCATCACTCCCAGACTCTTAGCCGAGGAGGTAGGCAAAATGAGTGAGTTCTTCAGTTTGATCAAGAGATCGTGACAGGAAGACAGGCCAACCGGGGAGGTGTAGGATCTCTGATTTGGAGAGGTTGAGTTGTCCGAGAGGTTGTCAGAGATGTCCAACAGGCAGGCAGCGATGTACACAGAAATGTCTGATGCTCCAGGTGGAAAGGAGAGGGAGAGCTAGGTATCATCAGCATAGGAGAATATTTGAATCCATGGGAGGCGATGACAGGGCTGAGGGAGGAAATTCAGATTGAGAAGAGCAGAGGACCCAGTATCGAGCCCTGCGGGATACCAGTTGAGAGAGGCAGAGGAGAAGAACAGGAGCCTTGCCAGACCACTTGATAGGATCTGTCAATTGTCATAGTATGTCATTGTATGTCATTCAATGCCATTGTAGTAGTTGACTTAATAAAACACAAATCAAATTAGATAAATGACCATATTTGTTGTTTCAGAGAGAAACACATAATTTCTTTGATGGCTCTGCAAAACTAACAAATATTGATTTGCTATGGAAATGACTTACGGCTCACGACTTAATCATTTACTCTTTATGAAGATTTGTTTCAATACACTGTCTGCTAGATGTGGTGATAGCTTCAGTTCTCTAGTTTGTTTAATTATAACTATCTGCCGAGTTTCCATATGTTATATAACTGTACAATATTAACCAGTGCATTGTGTAAAGTTTGTGAATTAATCTAAATAAGGGTTTCAAACTAACTTTCTGTGGCTGGAAGAGAGTATGTTTTTTTTTATTTTCTTGAAAAAATACAGGCTGATCATTTTTCAGACATGTTGCGAGACAAACAACTAAATGCATTTATCAATGGCACAATTTGCAACACAATTAAGGATTAACTGTGATGACATGTTTTGGATGGGCTGTTTTATCACTAAATTGCACTGCTGACAGTGTAAACATCAAGCCAGATTAACTGTAGCCATGGCTGAAGTAGAAACAGCTCATGCCAGGGTTTGAAAAGATCAGCTGCAATGACCTTCGGCCTTTCAGTGTTACACATTCCACAAAAGTGTCAGTAAATAAAAGAAAATGTGCATTGGGACTCAGATTAAAATTGTTCCCATTCGCTTAAAAAAGAAACCTGTAAATTAATGAGAGTTTCAGTAAAAGTATTTTTTATTCAATTTTTTCCATTCCGGTTATGGAACTGTTTTGTATCGTTTGCCCATTTACAGGTCACTAATTTGTCACATTAAAATTTGAGATCATTTCAATGGGATATGTGGACATAATATCTAATGAAATTAGACCACCAAAGATTATTATAGTCCATTGAGTGCCTCCATAAGATGTACAATTTCACAGCAGGTCTCTCTAAAATCAGTATTCCCTCTGCAGTCTTCTGGTGGGCCCTGTATGAGCACTGCCTGTTATTGGCATGCGGAAAGATATTGGCCAAGCACCTTAAGTAAAACTAAGTGCATACCAGAGGGTGGGTAAATCACACTTAAATGCATATTTTAAACAGTGTAAAACATTATGTTACACTCATCCATTCAAACATCAGGGGAATTCAAAATGGTTTAGTTCTTGCAAAGTGCAGGGCAATTGCCAAGTAAAGCTTAGGGTCTTATGCTGGATGACAGTAACTTGCAATCTATTCTTTGCACAGCCACACAACCCACAAGACGGGCTTTGCTTATTTCTGTGAACCTTCTCTGACAGTTTTTCATCTCTTTGCTGCATTTTTTCCCATCTGCCCTTTCGTTTCCTAAAACATTCATCATACATATATATTACAAAGGATGCCTTTCAGTTCCCTTTGGATGTGTCCTCCATGAGGGCAGAATGAAAGAAAAAAAAGCTTGTTATTTGGTAAGAACACATCCACTTCTTATTGTATGATTTTTATCAAATATCCATTTCTGATACGGAGGTGCCATACATGTGTACCACAACATCAGTATGACTGAGACGGAAGTGAAAACACATATTTCAACAGCTCACAGAAGAAGGAATTCTGCTTGTCAAAGATTCATGATTACTTATTACTTCAAAGACATCCCTGTCCTCAATGATCTCATCGCCTGCTCCTGTATGACTACTAGGTTTTTGCATAACCCTGTGATTCAAAGCTAGTGCAGTGTGTTATGTAAATACAAGTCATGTAAGAGTATATTCAGAGTTTGACCTATATATCACTCACACAGCCTTGAAGATTTTTAGGCCTTAAACCTGTCAGTGAAATTCGCCTCGATGGTGTTGTGCGTTTTCTTACTCAAATATCGAATATGATTTTCGATTAAAAATGGTATTTAATTCTTTATTGGAATGCTTTAATTGATTCAAAATGGTGCCTTTATTTGAAATGTACCATTTCATATGTGTTTTTTTCCAAATCCTTCAGCCTGTGTGTGTGTGTGTGTGTGTGTGTGTGTGTGTGTGTGTGTGTGTGTGTGTGTGTGTGTGTGTGTGTGTGTGTGATGGACAGCTTCAGGTGGGAAAATGCCTTGTAGGACAGGTTTCAGACCACCATGACCCTGCACTGAACAAATGATAATGATAATGGATGGATGGCCAAAACCCAGTATAATTATATTACTTATCTACGGTCCACCTGGACCGTATTCCTCTTTTCTCAAGGAATTTAAGAACTTCATAACCGATTTAGTTATTAATCGTGACAAAATTATCCTGATGGGTGATTTCAATATTCATATAGATGTGTCGTCGGATACTCTCACCAATAGTTTTATGTTTCTCTTAAACTCCATCGGTTTTACTCAAGTTGTTAACGGTCCTACTCATTCCCATAACCATACACTCAATCTCGTCATAACGTACAGCGTAGACGTTTATCATGTTAATATTATTCCTTTAAACGAGGCTATTTCTGATCATTACTTATTAACCTTTAATCTACACCTGTCGGTGCCGTCCGACCACAGTAAGACCAAAATCGTGGGGCATATTGTTGAAAATACTGCTGTTAAAATTGTTGATTATATTAGAAGCTCTGATTTTGGAACGAGCGTAGATATTGATCAAATGGCTTTAGACTATAATTCGGTGGTAAAATTCACCCTAGAATCGGTGGCTCCACCAAAAACTAAACTTATTCGAACTGGAATTTAGCGTCTTCCGGAGTAGACCGCGTCGTCATAGAAACTAATTCCAGCGTTTCGTTTCCTATGTTGGAAACATCCTCAGGGTTCTGCATCGTAAACCGTTAGAGGTTGTCTTCACAGATCATTGATGTAGTCTAGTAGGTTGATTGAGGAGTTTGGGTATTTATAGTAGTCGGTGGCCAGGCTGTAGTCAGCGGGGTTGCAATTGGATCGTGTATCTGCCAGAGGGCAGGGTCATAGGTAGTAAGGTGTCCTATTGTCAGCGTGTAGACTCCTTTGAGGGGCTGTACCAGCCAGGGGCTGTTTATCTCCACTCGCCTACAAGAACACATCAGAGCAACCAAAAACAATGACGTCAGGTCTGCAGTAGCGGAGCACTCACTAGAGACTGGTCACCTAGTAAACTTTGAGCAAACAAGGGTACTGGCATCAGTCTCCAACCACAAAATCAGATTGGTTAGAGAAGCCATAGAGATAGAAAAGTGTCCAGACAACTTTAACAAAGAAGATGGCTTCAAGCTGTCATGAACATGGACTCCACTAATCTCATCTATCTCCACCAGATACACCATGGACCAATCATCAAACCAACCCAAAGCTGAACAGCCAATAGATGAACTGTAGACCATAGTATCCTACTGAGTAGACTTGGAAACCTGGTTGGACTAAGAGGTACTGTTCTGAAGTGGTTTGAATCGTATTTAGCTAACAGTGAACAATTTGTACTGAAATCTAGTGACTGCACCCCCTCCATCTTAATTATGGTTCAGCATGGTGTGCCACAGGGCTCTGTGTTGGCGGCCATTACTGTTCTCACTCTATATGTTACCACTGGGTGACATTATTCACAAACATAATGTGAATTTCCATTTGTATGCTGATGACACAGAGCTGTATGTCTTGTTCAAGCCTGATGATTCAGCACGTGGTGTCTTTAGTTAATTGTTTTACCAGTATAAAATTATGGATGAGTAAAAATTTTTTATCTCTAAATGCCAGTAAAACAGAGGTACTTGTGGTGGGTGGTGATGCCAAAACTCTTGACATAATCACATCAATCTTTACATCGAATGGTATTAGCTTCAAGCGTACAGATTGTGTCAAAGATTTGGGTGTCCTGCTGGATGGAAAGCTGTCATATGCATCTCATGTAAATGCTTTGACTAAGTTGTGCTTCCTTCAGTTAAGAAACATAGCTAAATTGTGGCGATTCTTATGTAGACGGGATGCTGAGAAACTGGTTCATGCTTTTGTTTCAAGCAGACTAGACTACTGTAATGCTTTATTGTCGAGTTGTCCACGCCAGAATGTATCCAGGCTACAGTTGGTACAAAATGTTGCTGCGAGAATTGTCACTAGAACTAGGAAGTATGATCATATAACACCGGTACTTAAATCATTGCATTGGTTCCCGGTCACATTTACAGTTGATTATAAAATTCTGCTTTTGACCTATAAGGCAGTACATGGCATTGCTCCAGTCTTACTTTTGTGAGATTATTGACTCTTTTATCCCAGGACGATATCTTCGTTCATTAGATGCAGGTTACTTTAAAGTACCTGTGATCAATAAGACCTCAGTAGGAGGTCGCGCCATTAGTTATAGAGCACCTAAACTGTGGAATAGTTTACCAGTTATTGTCAGAAATGCCCCGTCCATTTCTGTTTTCAAATCCCAACTAAAGACTTACATGTTCACTCAGGCATTCCACCTCGAAATGTAATTCCACTTGCCTCAGTTGTTTTTTACCACCATTATATAAATGCATAATAAATTAATTTAAGTAACACATTACTTCTTGTAATGTTCTTTCTTCTTGTTGAGCTCTTGAGGAGGCTGGCTGGTGGTGAGAGACAAATCCTATGCTGACTGAGGATGATGACCAACTGCTCTGATGAACGAGATGCTCCATGCTGAGCTGGGGATCCAAGATACCATTTAGCAACAATATCATTATTACATGTTAAACTGGCTTACAATTGTTACTTAATCTAGAATTCCCAGGAGGAGTGGGCAACCACTGGTCCGTGGACCTCCGGAGGTTTTTTTCTGCCTCAGCTTTCAGTTAGGAGTTTTTGTTCTTTCCCCAGTGGCCAGTAGGCATACTTAAGCTCTATAAAAGTACTTTTTTATGGTAGCCATTAGTCGACTGTCTTCTTTGTATCTGTTTTTCTTGCGTTATGCCTGTGTTAAAGCACTCTGTGTCACTGCGTGAGAAGAGCGCTCTATAAAAGTGAATTGACTTGGATGGATGGATGGATGGATGGATGGATGGATGGATGGATGGAAAGCCTTCTGCTTTATTTACAGCTAAATGTATAAGCATTGACAATATTAAAAGCTCGGGAAGATGGTATTGTTCTCTGTTGACTGATAAGGAGCAGGTCATTGCAGTAAGGGAGGGTGTTATCAAGAGTTTTGAGAGCATTAATACATCCTTCTTGCCCAGGAAATTGAAGTTGTGGTGTTTGTAGTTCAGGCTATTGCCACGTATTAAGTGGTCACGTATGGTATATGAGTTTTTGGTCAAGGAGGTAAAGAAGCTGGAGGATTATTAGCAAAGCAGTAAGGTTGTGCCCTGTGCTGCGGGGTTAGGCTCTGGTTTGCTGCAACCCCGCTTGGGACGAGCAGTTTCAGACATTGTGTGTGCGTGTGTGCAGTAAGGAAGTGGCTGCAAGTGCCACGCTGTTTAAGTAGTATAGGGCTATATTGTATGGTGAGGTCATGTTGGAGCTGCTGTTGATGAGTTTGGTTGAAGAATTTAAGTGTGCTAAAGTGGGTTTGGAGATGATGGCAGAGTCGAAGGATGTGATGATGTGATGGGCGGTGCCATTGGTAAGGACGGGCAGGGGGGTGAAACCCTAGAGAACCCTCAGTTCAAACCACGAAAGGGGCACTGCAGCAGCTGGACACGGTTGGTCACGTGCAGAGGGGGAAGGCAGGATTCGGTTCTGGCCAGACTTGGCAGGTGTGGAGTGCTGCCCCGGAAACAGATAAGATAACGGCGGCTGGTTGTTGAGCATATTTGAAAGCAAGAAGAGGAGGTAAGGCATTCACACAGGTAAAGCAGAGTCATTGGGTGAATTGGGAGAGTGTGGAGAAACGGAGGGTATGCTTGCAAGACGCGTGGGCTATGGAGGTGGGTCGCATTAAGTTCATTGTTGAAGAAATATAAGACATGCTGCCAATACCACAGAATGTTAAACAGTGGGAAAGTGGTGTAGTGGTATAGCAATGCTGAGGCACATTTTGTCAGGATGTAAGATAAATTTGGCGAAGGGACACTATGCTTGGCGCCATAATCAAGTGCTTAAACATTTAACAGGTGTTTTTGAGAGCAAGTGTGTGGTGGTGAATTTATTTCCTGTTGGTAGTGTATAATTCAATTGGTTTTGTGCAGCAGAATAGAGTAACACTGAGCAAGAAAGGATGTTCTCTTGGTAGATCGAGTAAGGAACAGGACTGGAAGCTGCTGGCTGATGTGGGCAAACAGCTCCAGGTGCCACAGATTATTGTGGTTACTTCATTGCTCCCAGACATAGTTTAATATTCCGAGTACGAGCGGACCGTGTAATTTTGTAGATGTAACAATGCCGTTTGAGGATGCTATTGGAGAGGCTTATGAGCAGAAAATGTTAAAGTATGCTGATTTAGTAGCAGAAGCAAGAGACCGTGGGTGGCAAGCTCATGTGAGACTAGTATAGGTAGGTGTCAGAGGTTTTGTAGCTAAATCAGTTACGTCGTTGTTAGGGGAGTTTGGTGTTAGATTATATGGCAGATGAAGTGTCTGCGTGAATGTTGTGTCTTTAAACAAGGCACTTAACCTAAATTGTTTCAGTAAGTACCTTGCTGTGTAATTTAACAAAAGCACTATGGAAGTCACAACAGGTGAGACTGCCCGTTAGTAAATAAATACCAATGTGATTTTGGGCTTATTTATTACAGTAAGTGTCTATGCCAATGTTTAAACACAACAGTGTTCTTTTTTCCTAGCATTTTTTTCTCATTGTGGTGCAATTTCCATGTCATACAGTGTACATGAGGGGGGCGCAGTGGTGCAGTGGGTTTGCCCGGGTCCTGCTCTCCGGTGGGTCTGGGGTTCGAATCCTGCTTGGGGTGCCTTGTGTCGGACTGGTGTCCCGTCCTGGGTGTGTCCCTTCCGCCCTGTGTTGCCGGGTTAGGCTCCGGTTCCCCGCGATCCTGTATGGGACAAGCGGTTCTGAAAGTGTGTGTGTGTGTGAATACTGTATATTACACTTTATATATATAGCTCATATCCTGTTTATACTGTGTTCATTTCTGTGTATATGAATATGTGTGTGTGTATATATATATATATATATATATATATATATCCATCCATTTTCATTAACAACTTGTCTTGATGACGGTTACAGTGGTCTGAAGCCTATCCTGGATTCACTGAGCGCAAGGCTGAGGTTCAGAAAAACTGGGAAGCCTGAAGACCCAGAGGAAACCCACGCATATATGGGGAGAAACATGCAAACTCCACACAGATTCCACAGCCGGATTCAAACCTACACCTGAGCAGTACAGGTGCTGTGAGCTGGCAGCGTGATATTTACATTTACATTTATTTATTTAACATTTATTACATTTAATTATTTAGTGATATTGATATTACTTTTATTCTGTATATATAATGTGCCACAGTATTACTCATTTTTTAATACCTGACATGAAAAATTACTCAGTATATCAGTAAAAATTGACCATCATGATGAAAAGAAATCTGGCTGCTTAAACTGTTGAATTTTTACCCTAACAGTGACCTTAACTATAAATGTCTGAAAAGCTTTCACTCAGTATAGTCAATATGCCATGTGTTCCTAAGCACCACAGGCAAAATTGTAGTCTTTACATTTATCAAAATCAAACTTTCAATATGTTATGAAATGTTTTTAAGCTTATAGAAAGAAGGCAAGTCTAGCTATCATTAAAATGCATGTATTTTGTTGTTTTAGTTATGGGTTATCAGTTTTACTCTGCCAAGAAAAAAACTGTTTTCCACATGAGGATTTAAATTCAGTGCCTTGTCTGGCTTCAAGCTCACATATAAAGAGCAGTTCAATGTAAAATAAAATGTGGTTTGATGAATTTTTATTTGAAATTATCTTTCTGGACTCCTGTTTAGATGGTCATCACAAATAAATATACAGCAAAAAGCCATGAATGCTATTCTCGACAGGTGCATAAGCCTGTGTTCATTCTGGGGAGGGGTGCACAGGAGCTACTAGAGTAGGACAGCCCCATTTCTCTAAGGGGACAATTAAAGCTGATGACCACTCTGGAATTCTGAACGAGCATCTGTGTCCATTCCAGCAAATGGTATATTAAAAAGCATGAAAGCATTGTCCAGTGGGATAATACTAAGCCCCATTCAGCAGGGAAAACAACAGCATGGTTCCAACACAAAAGCACCAGTGATAACATGGGCAGTCAGAAGTCTTGATCTGTTGGCAAATGAAAGTTTTTAAATGAAAACTAGTCTAGTGATGTCCAGAGATGTAGGGCATTTGAAAGGCTGTTCATCTTTAGGATGGAGGAAGATTTCTGTTTAAAAAACTGCAGTTATTCTGAAACTATATGTCTATATTGCGTGAAGAGAAAATACAATGAGCTAATAAACTTGTCACAAATGTGAAGGTAATAAGCAGGTATTTTTGGGGAAAACTGGTTATATTTTCAGAAGTGGGAATTTCAAAGTCTTAGTCAAAAATGTGGAAAGGCACTTTGATCGAAGTCGTTGGCTGCATACCAAAATAGTAATTGCAAAAATATTTGCATTTTTATAATTGCATTGCAAAGGAAAAATGTCCGTTATTAAAATCCCTTAAATGTGGCTGACAGAAAAGCCTTATTTTTGTGACATTGCGTCCAGCTTTGTAATGGTAATAGCATGCAATTTCATTTAAAAAGGAGCCTGCTCTCCAAAATAGTGAATGTTTCATTTACTTTAATTTAGAAATAGTGACTTTTTATGCCTAGGCTCATGTTACTATGGAATCTGAAGATGGTGTTACACGTGTGAAATAAAAATGGATTGTACGTGTGTGTGTGTGTGTATGTGTCTGTGTCTGTGTATATTTTACTTCAAAATCAATGAATAAATGAGCAAAAAGGCATGCTCTCATCTCCCAGTTAATGCTCTGAACATCTCCTGCAGTCTAGGGTATGGATCGCCTCTCATTCCCTATTACAGACACATAGGGCCTTTTGGCGTTGCTCAAAGTCTCACCTCTGCTGGGAGGTAACCGCTCCAACTTGCCTAGGAAATCTGCTCCTCATTGCACTTATTAACACTTTCACGCTGTCTTCTGGCTGCCACACAAAGCATCATACAGAACACCCACAGAGCACCGACCTTCTTCACAAGATATTCTGTGGTCTCACCCGCACTGATTTATGTCTCTGTTACATTATTCATTTCTTTGGAAGTCTCTTACATTTTGAAATATTTTATATTTTATTTGAAATATTTTAATATATATATATATATATATTGGGGGTGCGGTGGCGCAGTGGGTTGGACCACAGTCCTGCTCTCCGGTGGATCTGGGGTTCGAGTCCCGCTTGGGGTGCCTTGCGATGGACTGGCGTCCCGTCCTGGGTGTGTCCCCTCCCCCTCCGGCCTTACGCCCTGTGTTGCCGGGTAGGCTCCGGTTCCCCGTGACCCCGTCTGGGACAAGCGGTTCTGAAAATGTGTGTGTGTGTGTGTATATATATATTTCTCTTGTCCTATATAATTCAGGACCAGGGCATTTCTTTAAGGTAAAACAGAAGGTTTTCTCATGGGATTTTAACCTTTGGATCGCAGGTCAAGTCCAGTTCCCTAGCAATTGCCCTGCATGTTTTGCTATGAGCAAGTTCCCCGTAGATGTCTGATCTGAAGACTTGATTCAGTTATTACAGCTCTTCAGGTAGTGGACAGATGACTGGGGAGCCCAACAGAAACTTGGAATTGCCCCAGTGTGCAGGTAAAATGGCATGGATGTGATTTGACCCGAAGTCAGAGAGGTCTACAAAAGCTTGGCAGATATGTCAAATTGTTCTTCCACTAAGAAATGGTGTAATTACTGTGGAGAACACAAACTACTGCTGTAAGCACCAAAGCACACTCACCCAGACATGGTCAGCTGGATTGAGTTCTGATGATTCATGGACAGTTAAAGCGCCAAACAGCTGTTAATGATTGCTAATGCCAGACTCTCAGCACAGTCAACAACTACTCAAGGACTGCTAGTTAGAAACCGACTTATGGTATCCATACTGTATGTAGAGGACCCATATTTTTCATGTATTTAATTTGGGGGTGGAAAGAACATACCCCTTGCTTATAATTGAAATAATGTGCTATAGATTACCTGGCAGCCATGAAAAAGGAGAAGCTCCTCACCCTCGACGCTACGGGATCATCGAATACGTCCCTCTCTTTATAGACTCATAAATCTGGCGCTTGACTGGACATAGCGATCGCTGCCCTGACTACTTTCCCGATAGCACTCCCGCATTATTTATTCGGTTTGTTTAGCGGGCGTTAGCAGCTGTGGCAGCCCTTTGCAGGACGGACCTATCGAACCGGGGCATAATAGATGTAATACATCAATGCATTTGAGCTGAACAGCTTTAATTAGGCCTTGCCGGTCATTTAATCAATTCACCCCAGTAGCGGTGGGGCTCTGATAATACCAAACCTCCCGCGGAGCATGCAAATAGGTGCTCCTCAGTGGCCTGAGCCACTCCCGCCACAAGGTTAGACAGCAAAAATGCTAATTTCCACCTAAGTGTCTATTATTAACCAGTGGCACCACAGGAATATCAACTGATGGCAATTGTTTTAGGGTAAGAAAATATAAAGGTCCAATTTAATAATCACAAAGACTGGCGCATCGTCGCTGCCTCATTCTGTCAAAACACTCAAAACACTGCAATTTGCATATAAAATGCTATGTACGTCATGACTCAAATCAGAAAGTCCTGGTGCATGGTTTACATTGCATGTAAAATGTTTACCTTGCAGACAAAGCTTAAGAGTGGTGGACTCCTGTAAAGGGTGATTTTTTTTTTTTTGTTTCCATTTTTACACCATTCCATCAGCATGTGGTGTAGCATTTACCTTTCTGCCTTTGAGTATTCAATTGGCTCTACAGTCTTACAATCATCAACAAAAAAGCAGGTGTATTTCTCTCAGCTTGTTTGTTCATATCAGTAGACGGCCGCCATTAGCTAGGTGTTTTACAGCAATGTCTTGCACTTAATTATAGCACAGTTAATATGCACAGCCAAAAAAATTTAGCCAGAAGGCATGGTACAATTTTTTGAAAGACTGCATAAGTTTCTATATTTAGTAGAAGCTAAATTTTAAAATGGAATTTATAGAAATTAAATGAAAATTCATAAGTCACAGATGTTATGTATGGAAATTAGTTACATTCTGATAATAATGCAACGATAATATAAGGTTGTCCATTTTTCTAATTTAGTTTTAATTCAAGCCTGGCAATGTTCACATCACTCATTATGTTTGTAACACATTTTTTGATATGTAAGAAGTCTGGGGGGCATGGTGGTGCAGTGAGTTTGGACAGGGCCTGCTCTCTAGGGGGTCTGGGGTTTGAGTCCTGCTTGGGGTGCCCTGCCATAGACTGGTGTCCTGTCCTGGGTGTGTTCCCTCTCCCTCCAGCCTTGTGCCGTATGTTGCCAGATTAGGCTCTGGTTTGCTGTGACCCTGCTTGGGGCAAGCAGCTTCAGCCAGTGTGTGTGTGTGTGTGTGTGTGTGTGTGTGTGTGTGTGTGTGTAAGAAGTGGATTACTGGCATTTATTCAGTATCTCTATAGGCTGAAGTTCATGAATCTATCCTGGTGGACTTTCTCATTCTGTTTTAGGACGAAAATCCAGGCTAGTGACACATCTGTGGACGACACCTACCGGTAGTAAAAACCAAGCATGCCCTATTTCAGACATATAACGACATCATCGCATGCCACCAGCCAATGAACATTGAGAGACATTTCGTGTGCATTTAGAACCTACTGGGCAGCCCAACTCCCCACTGTGTCAGTGTTATTTCCCCTGTTGCATCCAGGCCTCCACTGTCAGCATGCGGCCCTCTCTTTCAGAACGATTGCTCCCCAGTGAACGGTAGCGCTCTGGCTGACTACACTTTCCTTCCACCGCTGACATATTCTCCCTGAGGTGGCGATGTGACTGCTAGAGATTAATTGCCAAAGGCTGAGGCTTGCTCAGAACAAGAATCCCGTTTGGAAGCGCTCTTGCCCTCCGAGGGCCCAACGCCATCTTGGCATGTTGTGATTCAGTTACAGATCCCAACATGCGCAGGCCTGACCATTGTCAGACTGCTGCGACTAAATGACTTCTCCACAAAAGTGCTCCTCTTCCCTCAGTACTCTTGAGGTCCCCACTTGTGATATCAGTAAAAACATGCGTGATCAAAACCAACACATTATTTCAAACTAAAACATAATAGTTCAGGGAAGACTCTCTGATTGCAGCCTCCTGTTGGCATTAACAGTATCAATCTATTAATGTCTTCTTAAAAGGTTCTTAGTTTAATGTCCAGTGATTAAAAATCTCTTTCCATTCTATGCTTCTCATGATAGAAACATTATGAAGAAATAACTAAAACAAAATTGGCTGTATCCCTACTGAACAGGTATGGGAATTTATAGTAGTTTTCAGTGCTGTGATGCATTTCATAAAATCAGTATGAATTATGTCTACGATGAAGATTAATCAAGGAAAAAGCCTCATAGTCTGATGTGCTGCAAGACAAAAAAGTAAGAATAAAGCATGATTTCACTAATGTGTCTAGCTTCAGAATTTATATGAAGTTCCTTTAAAATTAGAAAAGTGTATGGGCATACTGCTTGTCACTTAAAAGCCTCTTGGTGTGATGTTATTTTGCTCATAGTAGTGTATATAATTTAAAGAATGGTACCACAGACCTGTCCATAAGTAACTGGTGAGCTGAGGATGAGAGAAAGCTATAAACTTCAGCTTTGTTTCAACAGTAAATCCCAGTGGAGGCCAGATAGTTAAAATGCTAAACCTTTGCAGCACTGAGGAAAGTAGGAATGAACCAATTAGACAGCATTTTAAATGTCTGGATGGCCAAGATATCCAGCTCAGGGGAACTCTGAAAGCTGTAATTGAAAATGGAATTTGGAGGAACTTGCTGTTTGTACTGCATGTATGCAGTTGTCCTTCAAGACAGAGACATTTGCTCTCATTGTGCAACAACCACAGCATCAAATTAAATGTACCCAAGAATGAAATTGTGCACAAAAATATGGGACCATAGGGGGAAAAAACCATATTTGATTCATTTGTGTTTCAGTCTTTCTGCCTCCAGCATCATTCGGGCATTCAGCACCAGCAACAGATGGGTAAAATTTCCTATTCTCTCATAGCTTCAAGATTAAGGATAATTTACAAAAAAGTATTAACACAAAACTGTTGACTGGTAAATATTAAAAGCCCCCTCAAAAAATAATTATGCAGGCGGAACTATTCCTCATCTAATAATTAGCTGTCACAACCAGACGTCCACATTTTGTATGTATGGAGCCAGTTGTTAATTAATGCATGATAATTAAATCCATAACCAACAATCTACCTATGATTGCTACAGGGTAGAGTGTTGAGAACATCTCTTACAAACAACTTTAATAATAGTTTTTTTTTTTTTTTTTGTACAATATATAGTGTTAGTAATTAAAGTAAGAAAGAATTGTTATCAGTGAATGTGTCAAATAAATATATAGTTTTGATATTGCCAGAAAGATTGTGTTCCACTGATGTATGGATGAGTGACCCATTGTAAGTAGTGTATCCAGCAATGTAAGTCACCTTGGTGAATAAGGTGTGTGGGCTGATAACACTACATAGTATCTGTTGGAAGTCTTTCTGGAGAAAAGTAAATGTAATATATAGTTTCTCGAAGCTGGGATTTGAAGAGTTTTACACTTTGCTATATTATATTTTAAGTCACATACTTTGGTCCTTCTTTACACATCACGTTGAAAGGTGAATGTGAGAACAATATCCTCACCGCAGTGGAGTCTCCTTGAAATGTTTCATATTGTGGAATTATTACTATGAATTGAAGGACTGTAATTAGTATTTTCAAACTCAGTTTATCACACATCCAGCTGTGAAGGAACTTCTTTTCATGTACAAATGTTTAAATAAAGCAAACTACTTGTTCAACTTGTTGACGCATTTGTCCAAAAGCAACTTACAATATCAAATACACAGCTCACAGTTATTTACCTATTTGCATAGCAAGGCATTCTTAACAGGAACAATTCAAGGCATGCCAGAGCATGTCATTTCTTCTTAGTCTCTGGAGCTTACAACAGTATAATACAGTAGACACAGGGTTCCTTTATTTTTACCACTCCTCTAAGGCTAGTGCAGTTTTGATTGAAAAGGTCCATCAAAAACTGGCTCTTCCCCTTTACTCCATATCACTGTCAAACATCTGGATCTCAAGAATGTCTAATTTCCATCTCATAATCCACTAACTCCTGCAATAGATCAGTTCCAGATTGACTATATACCATTGATCATGAAATTGAAAATTGACACTAGTATTACAGAAACAGATCTCTTCATCTCCAAGAATCCCCTTACATTCTATTGCTTAAATTGTAAAAAAAAAAAAAAAAAAATGTCCCTACACAATATCATTAATTTGTAAATCTTTAATTAACCAAGTAATATAAACTTCATGTCCAAAATGTTGCTTGTACTGAACACTGGAAAATTATACAGTCCACTTCATAAAATTATATCACACCTTCTGGCTATCTTTTTTGCTGTGCATATTAACTGTGTTATAATTAAGCGTTAGACATTGCTGTAAAACAGATAGCTGATTACATGAAGTGGCTGTTTAGCCTGCTGTCAAAAGAAGAAAAAACTGTTCCTCTCCATAAACTTACTGCAGTAGTAATGAGTTGTTGTGAAGAACACTCACAGTTCTGTCAAGGCAGCGTGTAGGACCATGCCTAGCAAGACACAGGGTCATGTCAAGCTGTTGCAATCCAAATTTGAAGTGGAACATTGATTATTTATATATTTATTTGGAGGATGTAGTCCAGGAAAGTAAAATTGTACTATACAGCTGTGGGTGGAGAGACCATAAATGTGTACAAACGTATACTTTTAAATTGCTTGGAAACTTAAACAAGTCTTATTTTGTATGATCATGAATTCATTCTACTGAGTGCTTTTGTATTATACATGCAAGAGAAATATCAGGCATGGTAATATATTCACAGCATACAATGCATGGCGTTAACCCAGAAATTGTAGTAATTAGCCACTTTTAATCATGTGTGGAATTTGTAATAGCAAAACACTTAGTTTTGCTTGCAGGAAAACTACAGTTCAAGGCATTATGATCATTCATTAAAGTGCAAATATGATTTTTTCTGCAAATATATGCTTTATTCAGATATTACCAGAGAAATAGTACTTCTGTACATTCTTTTGTAAAGAGTTACATCCCTGATGGCTGAAAATAAATTTCTTTGTCACTGAGTTAGAATAGGTTTGCACTGAATCATCATCTTGATATCTTGGTATCATATATATCCATCTTGATGTCTAAACTTACGGTTGAGGGCACACAAAATGATTGTACACTAGTTCCTCCTGGACATTATAAGAAAATATTGCATGGAGGATAAAATATAAAAGCAGTAACCCTAAACTCAATTTCTGATGTACCTTGGACCCAGTACATGCTTGCCGAAGAGTAATAAATGACTGTGAATTCATACACATTTACTCTTCAAAAGTGTAAAACAAACAAGTTTAAAGCAGTCAAATGTTGTACCACAGAAAAGTGGCAGCCCAGAAACAGTGTCAGGCTGGAGGGAAGTGGTTGAAATGTGGACTTTTTCTCTCACTTGATGAGATGGAGCCTGCTGTGATTCCTATGAGAGAAACCTGTAGAGATCCAAAAGGGGAATGATGACTCTGCCAATTATCGCAATGGAGTTACGAGTAGTTGGGGTTTTTCTTCAAAAGGATGTATTAGATCCCAGCAGGGAGAGAGAACACAAAGTATCTTGCACCTGTTATATCTCCAGCAATGTACTGCGCTGCTGACAGGTTGTGGAATGTGTTCACAGACTTTCCGCTTGTTTTATTTTCTTTATTTATGTGCCGCCATATGGTGACGGACC
Organism: Scleropages formosus; assembly: GCF_900964775.1. NCBI lineage: Eukaryota > Metazoa > Chordata > Actinopteri > Osteoglossiformes > Osteoglossidae > Scleropages > Scleropages formosus. The sequence continues at coordinate 20,418,161 of NC_041817.1, forward strand.
ACGGAGAAGGACACTACTATTCTAAATATAAAAGTGGGCTATTATAATGACATTATCTCCAGGATGTAATAAAAGAGAACACGCTGAGCCTTTAATTTAATGGTTCAAAAAGCAGATTTTTAATTATCTCTAAGTGCTGTGGAAAAAGTGAGGTCAGGTGTTTAATAGGTTCCTTTTCGGATTCCACAAGTTTACCCATCGAATGGTCCAACACGGAATCTTGTGATGAGCGCTGCATCACAACACTGAACACTTGCCATCATTGTGCTCGCTTTGATTATAAGCAAGTTAAACAGAATCGCAGTTGTATGTCCTGTCACAGCAGCTTGGAGAAATGTGTCTGCATGGCACCAATTAGACAAATCTTCCAGCAGTGTAGGATTGTGGGCTGTTCGGTAAAACTGAGGCCCCAGCTTTAGATTTGAACAAATTCAGTTGATAACATTTTTATTCTTTCTACAATATTTTAAACAAATGCAGAAAATAAAGCGGCAAACAAATGCATCTTATGTAAACTTGGAGCAAAAAAACATATTTTAAGATGGAAATGGGAAATCAGTTTATAGTACCTGCTGGAAATTCTGGAAATACCTACTAATCTGCCACAATGATTCCATATATTCAGAATGACTCAAAGGTTTGCATACACCAGTGGCCAAACCTATTATTGGATAAATTAAACTGGACAGAAGACGGAAAGAAGCAAAGAAAAGCTAACTATATTATGCTTTTATTTCCTCCTCAAACTTTTTAACCAAATGCCTTTTTTAAAAAAAATTGTACAAAATATCTGCACATACCCAGGGCATGACTATCATTACCCTTAGTAATGGTGTAAGCGCCTCAGGGCACAGCCTGCAGTAATCTGGATGTGACACAAACTGACATGGATATATTTGGGAAGTAAAAGTGTGAGCAACAAGAAGTTGCGAATAGATTATTACATCAGAAGAGAGTGATAGCATCTTCCGATCGGCATTGACATTGAGCCTCTTTATATGTACCGATTACTGACCCAGTGGAATCCACGGTAGTCTGTCCTCTGCGAAGGCACTAAAAACACAAATTCAACTGAAGGAAAGTGACTATCACAGCCTATTTCTTTCTCATCATCCTCTCACTTTCTCCTAAATTTTGTTATTTTACACAGCGCTTAATGAAATTCTCTTAAAAGATCCTGTTTCTAATGAGGCATGTACAATATACTGCGTGTAACACCTGGAAAGACTGCTTTCCCAAGATAACTGGTGAGGGTCTCAGTTTCATAATTTATCAAATTATTCAGTTTGATTGGAAACTGCAGCAAATCAGTGCAAAGCAGAAGCTGACATTTTTCATTAGCTTGCTTAGAAGGTAGTGCAGATTGATTTTGTGTGTCTACCTACTCTATCTGAAGTAACGCAGAATTAATAGGGCAGAGTTTGTCAGTGCCTTGGTATCTGCACATGTATAATTCCCCGTGAATGACACATACCATAAATTAAAATATGGTGACTTCACAAAATTCATCAAAATGGTCATAATGTGTAAAATATATGAATTTTAAAAAAGGAGAAAGGAAGAACACAAATTTACCACGTTTATGCTTACTGTAACATATTACTGCATTATTTCGATTGCTCACCCGGATTTGGAGCGTAAGATTCAAATATAAACATAACTGATTAATTACATCCACTTAAAGATGGGCAGCTATTGATTAAAGCAAAACAATAATATATTGAAATGTACATTATGGTAATAATTGACTGGTATTTTCTAAAAGCTCTTCAGTTATTATTGATGATTGATTGATTCCTTGTCCTGACACTGTTACGTTATACCTCACTAAATTGTGTCATATTACCATTATATTCCAGAGTGGCATCGAAAAGCCACTACTTCAATTTAGTGATGAAATCAGACACCTGCACTGAACATCTGAAAGATTTTAGGAAGTACCCAAGCGGCTGAGGTTACAAAAGTATTACTTAGATCTTAGGTTACTTCAAGTTTTTCCCCCATTGACACAATAGTATAATTTTAGTTTGACTGTTCAGCTTATTAAAGAAAAAAATTGACTCAAGTAACACAGCATGGCTTCTCCTGGATCATGCAACATCAACGTGATGGTTACAGGGCCACATCTTTACATTTATTCGTTTAGCTGATGCTTTTCTCCAAAGCAACTTACAATGTTAGCCTATTTACCCATTTATACAGCCAGGTAATTTTACTAGAGCAATTTTGGGTAAGTACCTTGCTCTAGGATAATTCAGGAGGAGGTAAGATTTAAATGTGCAACCTCTGGGTCCAAAGTCAGCAGCTGGGACCAGTATGCTACCAGCAACTGTCATGCTGCCTGGTTCTCCATTACAGAGTCACCTCTTGATTATAGGTCTACTTAATGGACATAGGCTGCTTTCAGCTTATTTATACTGAGGGCAGATTAAATATTATTTAATGTGATAAGTAAAATTCTGGCATAATAAACATCATCTCTTTCTGTTATCTAGAATTTAACCATAAAAATATACTTTTTGGAAGAACACTAACAAAAAATATGTCATTAGAGAGTAAGGTAGGGATTTTCTTTACTTTCATGTGATTCCTGCATTCATGCCTGCATTCATGCCTGCATTCACTTGATGATTATCTGAAAAGAAAAGTGTTGTCACTAGCTATGAGTCCAACAGCATTCCTCAACAGCAGATCATTAATGCTCTTTCTCTCCAACCGGTGTGGCCTTTCTTCAATCTGTATTAGTATTCACAATGCTGTGCTGCCTCTGGTACAATGGGAACGGCAAAACAAAATAAAGGAATCCTTTATAGCAATGCCTGCCGAAAGACATCATCACATCAGATCCATCAGAAAAACAAGCAAGTTGACCGCTTCGCGTCAGCGGACAGCAAAAATTGTCCATTTTTACCACATGTGTGGTGCACCATATGTGAATCAGTTTAGAGCAGATAAAAAAAAAATGAGCAGCTAATGTACCCAGCGTTAGACTGATAAGACGCCTCCTGAATTTCAGATTGAGAGTCATTGTAAACAAGAAAGGTGCTGTTCTTTTGCAGTGCAGTGCTGCTCCCCTGACAGACGCGGGTTTGTAGCCAGAAGCAGATGGCCCGGTGATAATGGCAGGCTTTTGGAAGGAGAGACCCAGGCGTCCAGCCAGACCCCTCCAGATTCAGAAAAACAAGGACCTGCTCTATATTACTCTGAAGGCATATCTGAAATACTAACCACCCTAACTATCATGTTTAATTTGACCTCTTGGGCTGTAAAGTAAAAAAAAGAAATGTTTGTAGAAAAATAAAATTCTAATAGTCCTTCCTATTTCTCCAGAGGAGTTCAATGATAGTTTCTTCCTGGACATCTTGGGACAGTAATTACGTTTTAGACTTCTGTGACATTCTGCAGGAAACACACTAATAATGCAATTTTTTCTGGCACCAAGCAGGAGGATAAACTACAGCGGATGACCTAGCAGTTTGTTCAGATGAATGAAAGATTTCATCTTTCAATATACAGAAATTAGTGAAAGTAATGCTCATTGACCGCACTTCCGTGTTCAGTAGAAAAATAAAACGGTCAACTTCACATTTAGAAATGAAAAATTTCCATGAACAAAAATCAAGATTTAGTTCAATCAAGAATTATAGTCATGTAGATGTGTGTTAAATGGTGAAGAGACTGGGTAGGTGATAGAATGTATATTTATTTATTGCCTGTGCTGTATATGTATAAGCTATATTATTGGCTGAAGGGTGCATTAATATCGTCTGGCTTGTTTTTTCATCTGTCTGGCTTGTTTTTTCATCTGTCAAGTTACAGATTGTTAATACAAAAATGCCTACAGACTTTTTGTTTACCTTTCGGGGGCATGTATGTTTTCAGAAAACAAATTTGTTTTTACACAGAAAAGGCACAGATGTCAAATCTTGTTTCGAAGACAATTTTAGTAGCCATTCCCATTCCAAGAGCTTTTTAAACAACTAATGTTTCTTGAGTTGAACTTATTGAATGTGTCTTACCTGCTGCTTCCCTACTTTCAAGTCTTGCCTGACTGCTAGAGAAGCAGCGTGTGCTACACTGATTCCAGTTGTCATTAGAAGTTCAAAATTTTATCAGCCAATAGTCTCTATATTGGAGAATTCCTAAAATTAAAGTTGTAAAAGGCAGAGTTGTTCTGTAATACTTATAATACTGTATACGATAATACTGCATGCTGTAATACTTAAGACTACAGATTACTCGTAGGATGGGATTTCAGAGTCTGACAACTTAATAGTCATATAAGCTTTAGATCTTACTGAACTTAGAAGCAGTACAGATTGTCAGACTTATATCCCCAACTTTGCATTCCACACCTCTCTTGCTAATTCTAGAGTTTTAGAAGCTTTTTTCCACCTTTTTTAATTTTTAACAAGAGAAATCTTTATTTTAAACACTTTAAATTAACTAAAGCTGGGTGTTATCTATAGAGTGGATCAATAAGTCTAATATATCATTGTACTACCTCACAGGATTCCTAGTCCGAAAAAAATGGATCTCCATTATTTTTTTTTTAATATTTCTAGTTCATACAGGCAATACAGTCTGTTTTATCTGAATTCAGCAGAATTCTATATGTGTATGTGTGTGTATTATATATAAAGCAGTGTAACAATGCTTTTCATGGTGCTTTTCATGTCTGCAAATACCAGATCTTAATGCCACCATATGTTAGAAAAAACCAGGCTCTACAGATGACAGATAAAAATCATGGATGTCACAGGGCAAATAGTTTTCAAGTGTTAAAGTGCAAAAACACATGGCAGCTGGAATGAGAGAGCCACTCAAAATGGGCGTTTAAAAATTATTCTCAATGTATTCCCCAACGCTCTCTTAGAAAGAAGGGTTACTGCCAGGGTGACCTTCTTTCCCAGAGCTCAGAAGATGTTGTTTTCAGCATTAGAATGGCTGTGTCATTTCAGTTTTATCACATTTGAATTAAATAGCGCTCCACACACTCTGGCACCGCCTGGAACGGGGGCACTCAGGTAATACCGTAGGTAACCCCTGCCATGTATCTGGAACACAGTACCTCGGAGACACAGCAGACGGTGACACTTTGTGCCAACCCTAAGAAAACCCCCAAGAAGTGAATTACCTCTGATGCAGCATCAGGACCACACTTCTCAAGTTGTAGAGAGTGATGTAGAACCTTTACAGAATCACTTAAGTCCAGTAATAAAGCACAAGTGAAAGGTATCCTTTACCTTAGACAGTTAATATCTGTGATCCAGACCTTATGGTGTCACTAAGCTCGCCAGGAGGACAGAACCTGAATACCATGAGAAGGGTGACTCCTTCAGAGCACTCAATACAGCCACCCGTATCTCTAATGAATAAACTGACTTTTTTCAACTCTGTCATGCAGACAGGCTCTTCTAGACTTTTTTACATGGAATTGAATTTTCAGTTAAGGTCTACATTACTGGTGAAATTAATGTACAATATTAGAAAAAACACTCTCTTATCTTTGAGATTACAATATTACAAGAGGTTACATTTATTTGTGAGATTATTTTGTAATTAAAACAGTAATCCTTTAATAAAGGAATTTATTCTGTGATCTGAAATTACCTGTTTAATTTTAAATATTGCTTTTTATTAAATGCATATATGTTTTTGGGGAGCTCAAGCAATTTATCTCAATATAATTATTTGGTTTAATTTTTTGTTTTTTTTTTTTTTTGTAAAAAACGTGTTTACACGGATAATTTATTTCAAGCACTTTTTTGCTGTCTCAACTGTTGTACCAGTCTCTTGTGATTAATCTACAGCATTTATTAACTTCATCAGTATTTTGTGTGCACTATGCAAGCTTTTAGTGCACACTGTTTAATGGATTCCCTCACTGAACCCAAGGCCCTGTGCAATAAAGGGTTTTTATTGTATGTATTCATTGTTTTGTTTCCCAGGCCTGTCCACTAAAGCCCTCTGATTGGTTTCTATAGAGGAATGGCAGCTTGCCTTCATTTAAAAATTCTGACTTGGAAGCCAGTGGCATATTGAGCTGTTGATTTGTGGCCTTCATCAGGCCTCTTTGTAAATTTCTACACATCCTCTATATCTGAGAACCTTTGGACTCATGGTGTATTTTCTGTACACTCTAGAATTCTTAGCCATAATTTTTATGTGATTTTTGTTGTTCGGTTACGTAGAAGAAGATAGCTTTTAGCTATCACCCAACATGAGCTTGAGTGGTAAATGTTCTCTCATGGCCACTTATGGTAGTGCTGAATTTTGTGAGCTGTTTTTAAACATTCTTGGACTCTTTCATGATATATTGTGAGTCAGTCCTTCTTTGTAATATGTACTCTGCCAGCTTTGTAAAAAAAAAAACCCCTTCTGGTTCAATGTCACATCGTTCTGTCCTCTGTTGTTATCCGTCCATTTCGGAACGAATCTATTACTTTGGAACGACTGTTTCCGAGGGAGGCCATCCTCAACCAGTACTCAAGCTCGGGTCATGGATTCATTTCAGATATTATTTTGGCAGCATTCAGTCTGTGTGCTTTACCCCCCAGGTTATGCTGGACGGGATTTTTGTTGGGCAAGGCTGCATAGTTACATCCACTTTGAAAGCACAGGCCACATTCCTACTGCATTGCACGACCACACACCCACATCTCCATTTCAACAATCGTTTCCCTGAATCTGTTTGTGAAAGTGAGTCACAGAATTCCTTGTAAAAGATGGCAAAACGAACCTCATGGATTTAAACCGTGGTAAACTCCATTAGGTTCAATTCATTTGAAAAGACCTGGCTAAGCTGGCATTGTTTGTTAAATACATTTTAACAAAATTTTAACATGTTATGTTAGTTAATATTGTAGCGCACTGCGCTCTGGGTTCGGGTGGGGCAAAGAAGGACGCACGGACAGCGTTCATTACGAACGTTTACTGAAACACCAGCCAACAGAAAAAAGGGGTCTTTGGATCAATGCTCTTACTCAAGGACCTGCACCTCAAGCCAGTTCTCCCAGCCTGCTTAGTGCTATTCTTGCTTTTTCCTCCTTCTTCCTGGCCAGCACGGTCACCTCCTTATATTCCCCCTAAACCCCAACAACAGTTAAACACTTCATTCACATCTTACCCACAATCCAACTATTTACAATAAAACAATGTCCCCGCTCAAACTTCCGGTAGTTCGGGTCATTATAATGTAATAAAATTAATATCATTACTAAATGGTATAAGCAATTTGTCATGGAAAATGGATCTTTAAAGTTTTTGGTGCCTTCTGTAAATGTAATAAATGCATAAAACATATGACAAGTACTTCACCAATGTCAAGTAAAGAAAGTGTTTATCGTTTACATCCATTGTAGCTCCTGACCAAGCTGATCCACAGACTACTAGGTCTGGGGCTGAGTGCCACATTGTGCAACTGGATCCTGGATTTCCTCACCAACAGACCCCAGCGTGTGTGGATTGGCAGAAATACCTCCTCCCCACTGACCCTCAACACTGGCACTCCACAGGGAAGCGGCCGGTGCTGTATTCCTTGTTCACACGACTGTGTGGCCAGTCAAAGCTCGAACACCATCATAAAGTTTGCTGACGATACCACCATTGTGGGTTTGATCACAAACAACAATGAGATGGCCTACAGAGAAAAGGTGAGGCTCCTGGCAGAGTGGTGCCAGGACAACAACCTGTCTCTCAATGTCAGTAAAACTAAGCAGCTGGTGATTGACTTCAGGAAACAGGATACGGTTCATGCACCCATCTACATAGGAGGGGAGATTGTAGAGAGGGTCAACAGGTTCAAATTCTTAGGGGTCACCCTCACTGCCAAACTCACATGGACTGAGCAGACAGCATCAACCATCAAAAAGGCCCATCAATGTCTCCACTTCCTTAGGCATCTGAAGAAAGCTAGGATGTCCACTACAGTCCTCACCACTTTCTACAGGTGTGCTGCGGAGTCCGTCCTCATAAGGTGTATTACATCCTGGGGTGGCAGCTGCTCCATACAGGACAAGAAAGCCCTACAGAGGGTGGTCAAAAAAGCTCAGGAAATCATCAGCATACAGCTACCAGCAGTCCAGGACACCTACACCACACGCTGCCTCACAAAGACGATGCGCATCATGAAAGAGCATAGTCACCCCACACGAGCACTCTTCTCTTCTCTGCCATCTGAAAAGCGGCTCAGGTCTATTCGAACTTGCACTGCTAGGTAGTGGAACAGCTTTTACCCCAGTGTTGTAAGAGTATACAACACTCACCAATGTGCCACCTTTTGTAACTAGAGTTGGACTGCTCCTTCCAGGCACATTGGTAGATTACACTGTCACTTTAAGCATTCTCATGTTCTGAGTTCTCTGGCTGTCTACTGTTATTTATTGTTATTACTGTTACCGTTATTTATTGTTATTGTTTATTAGCATTACTCATTGTCATTGTCATTGTTTTGTGCAGTATTTCTATTGTTTTTGTTCATACTCTGTGGAGAAGCATTCAAGAAGAATTTCATGATACTTGTACACAGTACTTGTACCTATGACAATAAACTTGAAACTTGAACTTAAACATCTCCACCACACATTCAGAAGAATAGCCCCAGGGTTCCACTGGCCTCAGCTCATGTAAAAGTGGTGCTACTCTCTGTTTACTCTCCTTCACAGCCCAAGGGGTCTTTGATAAAAACATCTGGTCAATCTGGAAAGTTGAATTTAAATGTCTTCTCACTGTGAATGCAGTATTGTCGGGACTGGCAAGACAATAAAACAGTTTTTAGGATTTCTATGGGAAATCATCCAAAAAATTTGCTTGGCCAAAAATGTCAGCAACGGTTCTAGGCTGTAGATTTAAATGTTAATATTTACTTATGTGGCCTTTCACTGTAGCTCTTTTAAATTATTATTCTAAAAACCTCATAAAATATCCACAGGTGCAGTATCTTTCAACCAGTTCATGAATTTATGCAATTAAACATATTGTATGCAGAAAACTGAAATACCATTTCAAGCAGGGCTAGGATCATGCTTAAAGTTCACGAGAAGCATAACTGTTTCTCTGAATAACGAGTTCTTTTTTTGGACGACATCCAAGGTAAGCTGTATGGTAGATGAAACATCCTTCTGTAGGCTTCCTTTAAAAATAATACCTTCAGGAGACATCAGGGCCTCAGAATAAAAATATCTGCATTGAAAGGTATGTTTTCCTCTTTAACACAATAAATGGTGTATATATATATATATATAATTATATTATTATATTATATTTTATATAGAATATATATATATATTATTACTATGCTTTACAATACTTATTGGTATTTAACTAGGAAATACATTAGAAAATATTTACACATTTTTAGTTACTTTATTATGAAATGTTGCTGTTTCTGTTAAAAATGTTTCTTGTAATACAGCATGACAGTTGTGATGAATTATATTAAACTGAATGTCAGTTGATATAATGTGTTGTGTCATTTAACGTCATGATACATTCCTTAAACATCATGAGGTTTGTAACAAGCATGCTTGACAGTCATAATGCGTTGAGTGCAATGTGTTATGAATACATACAGACAGAATTATTGACATTTTCTCTGGAGAAACTGTTATACTGCTACAAAGTCTTAGAAAACAACCAAGTAACAACCCAGTACTTTTAAACATGTAGGGGAACAAGTGGACAGAAAATAATGTTGTCATAATGTAACGCCTCTAAACAAACTACATGTACTAGAGCTCAGTATGCACTTTTTGATCAAAATACACCATTATGGGCAAACACAGTTTTCGTTCACTTGCTGCTTTCATTTTAAGTAGGTGACAATGTTTGGCCTTGTTATAATACACTTTCTGCTTGACCGTTGCAGGAGTCCCTTCAAATTGCCTTGTTTTGGCACCAAATGTCAACAGCAATTTCACATTCAAACAGCTGAGCAGCCTGGCATACTTTTATTTAATAGCACGCTAGCAAAGCCACAATCAGTAAACTCCCTGTCTGTCTTGTACCAGTGCTCCAGCCCACATTGTTTTGTGACACAAGATCCCTATCGTCCCTCACTAGTACAGGTGATGGACTGTGCAAAGTTAACAAGTACCCTAGATCATGAGAATGTGGGATACAGGGTTGTGGCCCTATCTGAGAAGGCAATCCTGTACAAGATAACAGGGGTGAGGTGGAAAGCTGTTTAAAAACCACTCCAAATGTAGTTATGCTATTATCATATTCCATTATATGAGTATGAGATAATGATTAAACACTTAAGACAGAAATGTACTTTCTAACGATGTGCCATAACTCTGGCAAGTCTGAGATTCCATCATATTTGACTAACTGAATTCCATCTTGTCTGCAGCAACCCCATTAGAACTGCGCTGAGCAAGCCAAAAGTGTATAACTTAAACTGCTGTTCCTTATTATCTAATTGTGACACACCATGTTACATAAAATTGAATCTTAAGAAGTAAATGGAAACAGCATACTTTCAATAAGTGGTGCATATTGCATCTGCTGCTCTATTTCCTATTATACTTCAGTATCTGTAGTTGTTTTAGTGTGCTATACACTTCTCTTTTTTTTTTTTGCTTTTCTCTCTGTTGTCCATTTTGTATGCATCTTGTAATATATTTTTTATAATCCTCTTATCCAACTTCCATGTGCACCTCTCAGGCCATAAGAAAGCCAATATGAAATAAACGTACCGTCAGTCTAAATCCTGCCAATGAATTATTGAGTTGGGGCAGAGTGCAAAGTCTCAGTTTGGCCTTGTACAATATGAAAGTCTGGCCAGAGACACTGAATGGTTTTAATCCGCATTACTACTCTCTCCAGCCTGTGAAATTCATTCCCAAGATAATTTATTTGCAATGACACCTTTGCTCTGGCAAAATAACTCACCCGCTACTTGGCGTTTGCCACAATTGCTTGATGAATACAATGGATGGACACTCGGGAATCTTTTCAAAAGTGCTAATTGCTGTTGTTGTGTCTGTTACAATTTACAAAAGAATAAGACTTAATCTGGAAAAAAAGATTAAATCAGATCTGTGAAACTTCATAAGGCTGTATATGATGACTTAAAATGCATTTCACTGTAATATCTATGACATGCCCTGATATAATATGACTGAAAAAGGACCAGTTAAGTAATGCATTCAAATTCATGTGCATTTTTTCTTTGTTGGCTTCCTTTTTGTATGTACAGTATGTGGCCAATGTGTTCCAGAACATTCTCATTAAGACTTTGAAGTATAAGCTCCTCCAAGTATATCAGAGCTAAAAAATTAAATGTGTGTGATTGTTTGGTAATGGCGGGGGCGCGGCAGCACAGTGGGTTGGACCAGGTCCTGCTCTCCGGTGGGTCTGGGGTTCAAGTCCCGCTTGGGGTGCCTTGCGATGGACTGGCGTCCCATCCTGGGTGTGTCCCCTCCCCCTCTAGTCTTACGCCCTGTGTTGCCGGGTTAGGCTCCGTGACCCCGTATGGGACGAGCGGTTCAGATGGTGGTAAGGGGGTGCGGTGGCGCAGTGGGTTGGACTGCAATCCTGCTCTCCGGTGGGTCTGGGGTTCGAGTCCCGCTTGGGGTGCTTTGCGATGGACTGGTGTCCCGTCCTGGGTGTGTCCCCTCCCCCTCCGGCCTTGCGCCCTGTGTTACCGGGTAGGCTCCGGTTTCCCGTGACCCCGTAAGGGACAAGCGGTTCTGAAAGTGTGTGTGTGTGTGTGTGAGTGTGTGTTTGGTAATGTGCTGGAAGCTTAGCCATGGAAGTTTGCTTCTGCCTTATAGAGATCTCCTGTTTCTGAAGTGTTACCATACCATGATTAGGCACAAATTTCTTGCAGGGCCATTGCTGAAGTAACATGTCAGTTCTTTCAACACTTCTTTGTTAGCTCTGCTGGAGGACATGCATTAAAACGGAAAAGTGGAATTATGTTAACACATCAGTCCTTCCAGTACGAGTGGGTGTGAAGGTAAAGGAGGACTGAATTCCAAAAAGGCAGAAGAGGCATGAAGTTCTTCAAGGGCACTACAATTCATTTTCTTGATTGAGAAAAGGCCTTCGACCATTAAAAGACGCATGTTCTGATTTATTAGTCCAGTCTTGCAGTTCCATCACAAATAGGCAAGGGCACCAATTAAGGTTTTCTCCACTCTGCCTTATAACGTGCATGTCAGGTCTTGGAGTAATAGTGGAAAATCTTTTGCAGAGAGTAATCAGTGCCATTAAGATTCTTCACAAAATAACGCACATATTTTTTGATGCAATTCAGATTAACTGATTTGTTTTTCGGTTTTCCATTTTTTACTTTGCTGCAAATATTGCATTGCTTTTTTTCATTGCCTAGCCAAAGATTTAATCAGTTATTACGTCAACATTTCATGCGTTTTCATAATTGCCCATTTAAATCATGGGACAGTCCACAATTTGGTAAGCATTTTTTCAATACTGATTTCTTTTTAATACTTGAGTTCCTCTTTGAATAAACCCTACAGGAAACATTAGATCTGTCACTTCGGGAAAGAAAGGATTAACATTCATTTATATATCTTGTCATAATATGCCTTTTTTATTCATTAGTGCATCTTTTTAGATTGTGTAAAAGTCTGTGATAAGACATGTATATTTATAGACAAACCTTTTTTAAAATAATTTGATGGTCTTTCAGACAAAAAAAACCCTCTTCTGCATACAAAATTTGTCATCATTTCATTATTCAGTCCTTATGCTCCGCTCTCCACTTGAGATGCGAAACATGAACTACTCTGCTCTTCTTGTTGCTTGCGTTCTCCTGCTTTAACAGCCTCTGCAGTCCAGTCTCATCAGGTCGTGCTTCTTGCTGCCTGCTGCATACTGCATGCCTCTCTCACTTTCGGACACAAGGCATCCATATCAACACATTACGGAAGTGATAAACACTGTGTTGTTTATAATAATTACTGGTTTATTAAAGAAGTATTTCATGTGTTTTTAATATTGAGCTTAATCAGTTAGTTGAAAATTAACATTATATGTATATGCACATGTATGCATGTATTTTGTGTTTTCTAATAATATTTTTTATTGAAAATGCTTAACAATAAAGGAAAACAACAGGATTAGAGTAATGTATTCATACTTCAAAAGTTAATGACCATCGCTTCTTGAGTTCAGACAGAATTGAGTCAATACCATAGCAGGGCCATGCCTATTCCTTTCCCTCTCTCTCTCTCTTTCTCTCTCTCTCTCTCTCTCGCTCTCCTTGTTTTTCAAAGGTTGGGGTTGTAGGGGTCATAGTGGTTGTAATTCTGAGAGAAGGGCTTAACATAGTTTCAGCACAAAAAGAATACACAGATTAAACTATCTTCCTATGATGGACGCTTGGGGCTTCCACTGCATCTGCTTTGTAATTACGGTAAATGGTGTGGTGGTTGCACATTCTGGAGAGTTTAAGGCCTACAGAATGTGTAGAACTTTTTCTCCAGTCCTCCTGACCTGAGAAGTGCACCCGTGTTTGTGTTGCGTAAACTCCTGTAGCTAAAGCAAAGTTGACAAGTTGTTTCCCGAATCATTCCGCTTCTCCACATTAGTTAACAAGACACCGGGAAACTTGCACAGTCTGGGTTTAAAGCCTTCCATTAAAGATGCCATCGTTCAGCAGAATAATTTATGAATTCAGTGCAGTTCCGAAAAGTGTTTTTGATAAATGGTCCAATTTACACTCAACTGTTATCAAAAGGGAGAGAGTGGGGGATGGGGAGTGTTAAAAAAATGCAGAAAACATTTAAATGCTTCTGTCAAATCACTTCTTCTAGATGACAGATTTAGATGAGAGAACAGGTGTCTCTCGCCGCATTTTGCTACCGGAGCCGTATGAAATAAATGGACATAAATTCTCATGGAAAGTCACACATTTTAACTTGTTTTTTTCTTGCTGTTGCAAGCCTCTGAAGGCAATAACACAGCCCACAATGTAAACAGGTTCGTGACAGCACATCTTGAGAAATAAACATAATTTACTATTTTAAAATTACTGAGGTACCAAAGACCACGGAAAGTGAAGGAAATAAAATATGCCTGCATGTAGCGCTTTCAGAATTTCACATAACTGCTTCCATTTTCTAGTTTTCACATGGGTAAGTTATGGGAGCAAATTCAAAATATCACTAACTACAGTAATATATGACAACAATATCTCGTTAATTCGTAGCAATTTATTTTTTTTTCTTTTTTTCTCCGTGCATTTTTTTCTGTTCCAGCTTTGGACAAACTACAGGTGTAATAGTGGTAACCAAGGTCAAGTCAGCAAGCTTGCAATCCCAGTGGAAGACTCAAAACTTACTCAATAATACACTGTATAGCAGCAAAGTGGTTTAGTGTAAAGTCAGGGGCCAGACATCAGCTTCTCCAAGGCTCCAGTGAATGCAACACTAACAGAGTTAAAGCAAGAGGTAATCAAAGGCATCTTCTGTAAAAAAAGAGCCATGGCTGACATTCATGAAGAGCACAGGGTACACCTGCATTGAAGGAAAGGGCAAGAGGTCAGGTCTGTTTGTCTCCTGGCTTGTCATTCACACACTCACACACACATTTTGAAGGCCGTTGCCAACCTTGCAGTTTCAGCATTTTTCCGCACGAAACAGTCCAGTAGTTTGAGTGGGTTTTTTGGGATGTAATCCTGGTCCTAGGTGAGATGTAGGAATGAATGGCTGTCAGGAGAAGTGGTGATGGAGTGGAAAGGATGCTCAGCAGGTGAGCAGGCTGACTGAGGCGTAGATGAAGCCTTAGGTCAAGTACACAAGTGGGCTGCAACATTCACTGGTGCCACTTTCTAAGAGAAGAAGAAAAAATATCTGTACTTTACTGGCCATCTTATTAAATATGCCGTAATGTCAAATAGTAAAAGTAACACAGAAAGATTACTTTCAGTATCAGTAAAAGTGAACATGAAACAGGGGATGAACACCACCCACAGAGCCCAAAGTCAAGCAGGTCTTGCTCAATAGGGTTACTCAACAGGACATCAGTCAACTTTTTTATATTATTATTAATTTTGGTGTCATATTTTATTCTTTGATGTAATATTCTCATTTTAAAAGGTGTTCTAGACTGTCAAGGTTTGTTCTTTGTCAAAGTAATGTCCTTGTCATTAGTCAAGGTCATCCCATGCCTTGATTAATGCCATTCATTGTTGTCCTTTTCTTTTGTGCTTCACATAAAAGTCTTTCTATACTTTTTTCCTGCTCATCTGAAGCAAGATCTTGTATTTAATGATAAATAACTTTGACTCCCTTAAATGCCTTACATTTCTTTGTTATTTCATAGTCTTGTGTTTTTATTCTGCTTTTCCTTTTTCATGCAAGACTTTCGTGACTTCTTCATAACTTTAATGAAAGTGATATCCTTACCGGTTTGTTTCATCAAACAATTCACCAGGCGAAAAATTCATCATTTAAAATGATATGTTTAAATCAAAAATCATTAAATCTGTTAGCCTTATTATTATATGTCTGCTGTTACTTCTCAACCTTTCAAAGGTAACAGTGGCTGTGTATATATGTATGAGACCTTGAACACTGAGAAGTGTTTTTAAGAAAGAATTGCTTGATAAATTGAAAGTTTATACAGTTTAAAATTACAAATTCAACAAAGCTCGCAGACATTAATGTCTTGCATGCTTCTTTCCTAATACCAAATCATCCTATGGAGGATACTCAAGCTTATATTTCCTTTGTTACTTCACACCTAGAATTATAACATATTTTGCTACCAATTCTAAATATGTATTCCTTTGTGGCTGGATAAAACTAACCTGCATTAGATTAGTAGGAGAACAGCCCTTAAGCAGTTGAAGACCAGCCCATAAGAATATGAGCAGCTGTGGGAAAGAAAACATGCTGAGGCACAATAGATGCACATCTGGAGCAGGAGAAACATCAGGTCTGGGGGCTCACCTCAAAGGCCATGAGGTACTGGCTTCGAGCTCAGCCTCGGTTCCTAGCTACTTCATTGAAGCAGTTATTTGGAAACTAAGTCACCTCATCTGAAGTTTTAGGTGTAAATTAGGTTCTAATTAAAATGTATTTTAAAACCTGCAGCACTCTAAACCTAAAGTACCAGGGTGGTGAACTCCTCCACAGCGCTGACCTTTCTTTGTTTATACGAGGAAAATTATTTAAAAAGGCCATCACCTATACAGCAGAGGACATGTATGGGCAGGTAAAAACACCAGCTTTCTGCAGGGGTTGTACATTTGCATTCGCTGTGTGCTGTGTCACTGCAGGATTTTGAAGTTTTGTTTTTCAAAGTTTTATATCTTCAGGTTTTTCTTCAGTATGAAACCAACCACTGCTGGGAGATGCAAGAGTTGTAGGGGAAAGGAAACATGCTGTCATATGGATATATTTATGTAAATATCTCACCATTATCAGGAGGAAGTGTAAATGGAGGTGAAAAGTACATAATTGCCCAAGAGAATGTCACCCCTGAACAAAGTTGGTTTTCTTGGAAAACATTGTGTATAGAAAAGACAGATCCATGCTGAAGCAACTGCCAAGTCTAGAGGCAATCATATACACAGGCGCACACGCACACACGTACACACCCACACACACACACACACAGACTAAGACACATCTGAATGTATATAAAACAAACTAATTGATTTTATATGTCTTTGCCTCTCACACACATACTGAAAGCGATAACCCAATACAAGAGATTGCTGATGGAATGAACTGAAACCCAGTAAGAAAGACTTTTGTGAATAGAACCAGGCAAGACCTCAATTTGCAGTTGACCTAGCAGTTTCTTTCCTCATTGTAAATCTCAGCCTGAACCTCTAGTTAAGTGACATATTTTGATATACCTTTAATGACAGACTGGCCCTAGGGTAAAAGCAATAAGTTGGTCAAGAAAACTAACCTGAGTATAGCTGCTGGACGAGGAAGGTAAGTTTACCGAAGAAATATCTTTCTTGACTCCTGCTGTCAAATTCAGCCTGGAAAAGAATGAAAGAAGAAAATGATTAGCAGTGCATAATATAATTAGGGTTTTTATTTCTACTGCTGTCCTTAGTATCACTTTGCAAATGGCTATTACCCCGCAGGAATCTGTTTACACTTTTCCTCCATTTTTGTGACAATATAACCAATTATCTTTTTAAGTTTACGTAATGCAACCGAAGGTCACACAATACTTTGAACGACAGTTTTCATTATGTGGAAAAGTGCTGATTGCTAATTCGGTGGACTCTTGAAGATACCAATAAATCAAAAGGTTACAAAAGTTAATGCTATTTCAATTTCTGCAGTAGATGTGGCCCTAAAACAGAGCATTAAATTCTGCAGCTTTTTTTATTTTTTCTAAGCCCATCTTAGTCCTCTAAGGGATGCTTGCATTTCTGACTCAATGTCGTCCTTGCATGATTAATTGTGAACTTCATAAACAATTTTGAGGGCCGAGGTGCTTCGGGGAAGATGCGTAATTGCTCATTGATCGCAAACACATAAACGGGGGGATTGCTGATTTAGTCTGGGTGATAGGGGCACATTAACTCAAGCTTTAGGGAGACCTCAGTATCTCTGCACACCACAGAAGACACAAACACTTGTCTGCTACCCTTATAGCAATAAACGTAATGTACTGTACACCTAGGGTGTCGTTTACAACAAAAAATAATATAAATAAAAAAATCCTCCAATATCACGTATGCAAATTTGAAAGGTAATTAAGCTGTCCACTATTTTTCATGCATCATGTACTGCGGTTGCACAAGAAGAATCAACAAAATAAGAAAGCCCCTAAGGCTGTAAGAAGATGTTAGTAATGTTTATTATATTTTTCCCTGTTTGTTTGTTTTCTCTCATTATGCTGATGAATTTTGGCTGTCAGACATTTAGTGTAATGAGTTTTTGTTATATTTATCTTGAGGGTTTCTTTATTTCCTTTTTTACTTTTTTCTCAGCTCCCACGAGCTTAACTTTTGACATTCATGAGATCACAGCTCTTTCATAAAGTTGCTTTTTCATCTATTGTTTTTCTTCCTAAATAACAATGTGTAACAGGGGATTTTAGGCTTGCTAGGTTCAAAAAAGGGGGTGTACAGTGTAAAAGGACAATTTACATTTACTTTATGCTGGTAACAGACTTTCAGAAATACATTTACATGTGGGAATAGGTATTCATATCAAATGACAAATTTTACATTGACTTATAGATTTCATGTGCCCCAGTTTCGAATTAATATTTTCAGACCTATTTTTTTTCCTGTCTGCTCCGAAAGAAATTAACATCTTATTTTTCTTTTGTCTAATTGGCAATGCTAAATAGAGAATTTGGATATTATTTACATAGCCACACTATACACAACAATTATTTATCTTATTATTTGTCTATTTATTATTTATCACTGTTGTTTTATTTAAATGGGACACAATGTCTGTAGTTATATGATGTGACTATTCAGCAGTAGTGGCTCACAGCGATGCCAAGGATTGTAATTAAAAACAATGAGTAAAAAGCCAAAAAATGCAAAGCATCATTTAAAAGTCTGAGTAACAACTGTTTGAAACCACACTTTCCTGGGTCAAAAAACATAGAATTTGAACAATTGAGTGAAAAATGAGAGAAAGCTGTAAATATTTGGGTCACAGCGATGAGTATTTATCAGAAAGATGGGGTGAACCCATGAGTATTTATGTGGTTTCCACTATCCAGCACAAAGCAGGCAGAGTCATAGTTTGGGGTGGCTTTGCTTTTTATAGCACTGGTGGTCTTACCAGATTCATAATAATCTCAACCAGCAAAGCTTAGAGGCATTCTTCAGAGGAGCACCATCATCAGAATTATGGCTAGTTGGGCAATCCTTCAGTCTTCAACAAGATATTGACCCAAAACACGTGCCAAAGTTATGCAGGAAGTATCTGCCAAAGAATGAAATTGACAACTCAAACTAATAACCAGTGTGTAAAACATTGTCAGCTATAAAAAAAAAACTGTTTTGGCAAGTGTGCTTGAGCTTTTCACTGGAGCTGTGTATCTCGTTCTTGTCAGAATATGCTCTAAGTGAAAAATTATTTAATCTCTCACACTGTAATAAATGTCTTTATTTTGGCAGTCAGATTATATATTTCACAGTGTATTCCATCAGGGACTTTACTGCATTGATCAGTATCAACATACTGTTTTCTCCCTATAAATGTGCGCTGTAAAGTTTTATTGGCATCATAAGCTCTTAGGAAAAACTTTTTTTTTTTTTTTTTTTTTTTTGAGTTGAACCAAAACCAGTACAAACCTTCACCTTTCTGTTTCAACTGATGTCAAAAAGTTTTGTGTCATTGGGTGTCAACTGCTGCAAGCGTTGTTGACTTTTAATTCTCAAAGCCACCCACCCACACTGTAACCTGAGCTTTGGCCCAGTACGCTCCTTTCATGGTTCACCTTGCCTGACATCCCTCTCAAGCTACCATCAGCACAAAATCAACAAAACAACAGTGGCAACGCTTTTCATCCCCGGGGCACACATGTTGCCCTTATGCCACTGACCCAGTGACTGAAGTCTCTCTTTACCAACCTTCGCCTAGGACGAGATGATCCTCCTTGTAAGAAGCACAAAGGAGCTTCTAATGCAGTAGGCACCTTTGTAGATTCCTCTGTATTCCATTAGTCTTTGACTTTTAACTGCACTTTTCGATCACGGGGCTGAGTTTCAAGTTAAGGCTGAACTGCTGTATATCCGATCACCAAGGTCCACATCCTTGGTGTAAGGTCAGCAAAGCAAGAGAAACAGCTGGTCTATTCTTTGCTACAAAAGAAAAATGTACTATGTTGTATGTACACTGCTATAATGATCACCTTGGGGTTGGTTAAATGTTCCAAGGAAACATCAAGGTCACTTCATTAGCCTAATGCCTGATTTGCATGCCCCCTAATGTTGTTTAAATGACTGAAACAGCAGACAAAATGAGCTGCATTATCTCATTACAACAATGATAGAATCAGCCTTAAGTCTTGGAAATGGGGATAATGGTTTTGCTGTGGGATAGATCATGGAACAGAAATGTGTTACAGAACTTAATCTATAAATATATTTTAAATCAGCTACCAATATTACATCAGCATAGTAAAACCATGATGTCTCCATCAATGTCTTCTTACAGTTGTCTGATGAAGAAAAACAAGTTAAAATGGCTCAGTAATGTTATTGGCATGCCTAAACGTTTCAATGTTTCCAATACTATATACCCTAAATGTTTGCTTGTCTGATCATTATGGATTTTTCCTTATTTACCAATCGTACCAACAAACACCTTTTTGTTGTCGCTACATGAAAAGAATGTGACCCTCATAAAGCTCCAAAAACTACCTACATGCATTAACAGATGCAAATTGTTCAGTGTATCAGGCAATCAACTGGATATTCAAGCTATATTACCACTCTCATTTTGTACACATATTATCACTCTCATTTTATGATACGAGTTTCAGTATTGCCGTTTTTCATATTTTTCTCATTTCAGACGTTCTGCCTTTTTATTCTTTTATGCTTTCTCAGTGTACAAAGTTTGAATATTTTGTAAGATTTCATGTGAATTTCCTCCAGGTGCCCTGGTTTCTTCCTATACCTCAAAGACCCTTTTCAGCTGAAATGGTGACTCTTAATAGCCCTTAGTATGTGTGTCTATGATTTCCCTGCACTGCACTGGTATCCTGTTCAAGCCATGTTCTGTCTCACTCCCTGTGCTTCCAGGATAGGCTCCAGACCCCTAACTCTAACCTTGCATTGGACAAGCAGTTAATAATAACAGATGGATGGATTAATGGATATAGCTTACAAATTATACTTTGTTTTTCAGATTTTTATCCAAAAGGAATGTGCTCTTCATGTAATTCAGTCTTCATCTGATCCACATATTTCATAACATGACATTTACATTTTTCATCTATAGTTGAGTCATAGTGCAGCATGTGTTTTATTCTGCACGTGCTTCTGTGTAAAATTATCTCTATGACAATATATGTTTCGACAACTTGGTCCTTTTATGTGAAGATAAGAATATTAATATAGTTCATTTGTAACATATCTTTATCATTTGGTTCCATCTATATTTCACATGAATATTTTGACTATCAAATTATCAGCTATAGGCATGAAATAATCAGAACAAAAGCAGTTGAATAATTCAGACGTGATGTTATTTTGAGCCATGAATGTAAAACTCATCTCAGTTATGCACACACTAGTACTCAAAATGCTGACCTTTGACCTCTGTGAATGATTATGTGTTGATAGTATGAAACATAAAAGGATGATGATTGTGAGAATTGAGTAAAAGGCAAATCAGTTCATTTTTGGGAATTAAATGAATATCAGTAAAAAAAAAAAAAAAATTGTTTTACACAAATTTTACTCAGTTGTTTCTCACTCAGAATTTCCATTCTGTTGGTCTTTATGCGTGGATCAGGCTACTCTGTCACATACAATTTTCTTTTTAGGTTGTGTTGAAGGCCAGGAATTTAAGTTTACCAAACCATTCCCAAAGATATATTACTTCTCTTACTTACCTTTGGCTTTAAAAAATATCTGTTCCAAAAAAATAGAGAAACATGTATAAAATGGAAAATGGAACACAAAGATCAAGTACTATTAACGTACGCTTTGGCACAGTTCACATATACTTCAGGAAAAAGAAATAGTTTATATTAAAACACCCTCCTCAGCAACATATGGCAATACCTCAAGTCAGTATCACATCAGCTGTGGTGACAACAAAAAAAATCTGCAATGCCCTTTACCATACATTGCTGGACCCACAATATTGCACATAAGGTGCTGTGTCCACCGTATATGACGTCCACCTCCAGGATTATCGGCAACACCAGCACCTTTGTGTTTTTCTGAGAAATGTCCCTCATTGTATTTGACCTACTTGCGAGAGTTAATTTTGACCAATTTTATGACATTTTTCATGCATTTATAAAATATACGTTAGTAGAAGAGATATAGTGATCTTACATGGGGAGGAAAAACCAAAAAAATCTAAATAT
Organism: Scleropages formosus; assembly: GCF_900964775.1. Lineage (NCBI taxonomy): Eukaryota > Metazoa > Chordata > Actinopteri > Osteoglossiformes > Osteoglossidae > Scleropages > Scleropages formosus. The sequence goes on from NC_041817.1 coordinate 20,440,181, forward strand.
CTTTCAACAATATTCAATTTGTTTCTCTTGTCCTAGATAACATCCCCTCGTCTTCTGACACAGCACAAACTTACATTTAGTATATGATGTATATCTTCTGTTTCCTCTGAGAAAGCTCAGTTGTAGCCCAGTACCAGTATTAGTTATCTTACCCACCAGACCTTTGCTTTATCCCCTACAGTGGAAACAGCACGCTAAGAAACTGTATATTAAACAATTTTATAAAATTTCTGACTTTCAGGGGGAATGTAACCAAATTTTTATTTTCCCCCAACATGTTTTTGGTCCTCGCCACCACCAGCTTTAAAGTTAACAATAAATTATTAAGATATGATTGCATTGTAATCAGAAGAATGCGGTTCGATTCAGCTGTCTGAGCCACCACACCTGGGACGGCAGCTAAATCATCGGTTGCTGTTGTGTGTCCTCCTTAATTAAATTTTCAGATGTCTTCAGCGTTGCACAAACGAAAATAATTACTTTGGCTGCGCAGATTACTGGGAGAGAGTTCACGATCCGTTATCATACCCTTTCATGCAGACAGCGAATGAAAGCAATCTGCACATTAATAATGTTTCCTTTCCTTACAACAGCTGGCCAACATCGCTCTACTCTACCATGTAACACTGGATGAACACTACTAGTTCTGCACCTTGCACTCGCAGATGATTCAATTCCAACAAAATGTTCGTGAAAAACTGGTTAAAGACCCTCTGTTAATCTCAAACGATTTGACCCAGACTCTAAAGGGGTAGTTCAATTTATTGTTCATCTCTTTATTCCATTAAATTAATACTTATTTACTTGTCTGTATTCATTTTGTTACTGCTCCCTAAAGTCACTTTCTATTTTCCATTTGTCTCGTTTTTATTTAATCTAAATTTACAGCTTACTGGCCGACTGGTCAATGGCACAAATAATAAGAAAGAAGCCTTAAAAAATGCATCTCTGATGGTAATATACGTTTTGGTTGTAATCAGTGATCAAAGCTGATGAAATCCATTAAAAAAGGGTATATTTTGTGTTTGGAGCTCAGCAGAGACACCCCAACTCAGGTGTTCTGTGAAAGATTATCAAGGCTGAAAGACAAAATGGAGAGCACATGGCCGGAAGCCAGAAAACGATATTGGTGTAATTTGTTATTCACCTCTTGCCCCTCTCGACTGGCACAAATACATTTGCGAGTGCTTGGAGATTAAAAATGAAGTTTCAGCAGGCCTGTCGATGTTGAAAGACAAATTTCCAAGATATTTTTTCCCCTTTTCATTTTTCTTTTCTAATGTTCTCTTAGACAAAAAGAGTATTACGCCAACTGCTATCACAGTAATATAGCTTTCTTCGAAATGTTAGTTTTATCAATACTAATTAACTTTTATATTTTACCTTACATGTACCCACAATGCCATTCCAATATCCAGCGCATTAGTAGCACTGATGTGCTCACACAATAAAGTAAAACAGAAGAACCATTTATATCCTTACCTTGAAAAAGGTATAAGTCGTAAAGCCCAAGACCTACCATGACTGCCCTGACTCTTCCCAAGCCATCTCTCCACAACCTAGTGTCAAATCCCCGGGCTGTTTCATCTTCACGAGAAAGGCAATGATCCTTAAAGATGGGATAAAGCAACATTAATACCACCCAAACCTCAGAAATTCTTTCACCTGAATAACTGGTGTTAGCAAACACTAATCTCGGAACATCACAATCTAATCTTCTCCCAACGTACATTATGTCAGTGGCATTACATTTCCTTTGGAAAGACCTTTCAATCCTGAGGCTTACCTGTCTTTAAACAGCTTATATGTATGTGTGTGTGAGTGTGAGCATTCTGTTTTTCATGCACGGAAAGGTGCATGAAAAATCTAGAAGCGTGCCATTACATCATGCAGGAATACCAATAACACATTATTGACTTAACTCCTGAGGCATCTCTGCCTTGCTGCAATGTAGCTGTCATTTGTCCAAATGTCATCTGCGAGAACTAGTATAGCCTCATATAGGGTTAGCGAAGGCAACTCTGAGTCACTGATATGAACCTCCACCTGCTGCTTTCCAGCATCCAAATAAAGTGTGGAGTGCCTTGACTCTGGTTCAAGTCAGAGACATGGTTGGCAGAAGCACACTGCGGGTCACTTCACTCAAGGTCAAATTCTGCACAGGGCACGCCCCCCCACCAAGCCCATCAGGAGTGTGTACCTGAACAACTGTGTAGTATATTACAGCGATGCCCACCCAGGCGTTCCATCTGTCTCCAGCTACAGTCAACCTGAAGATAAACAGCCCAGAGGATTTTTTTTTTTCCTGGAACAAGCTCTACAGGATGTGTTGCGATGAAATTCATCTCCAGGAGCTCTTTTGTGAAGCCCGCAGAGTCGTCAGATACAATTACTTGCATCTTTCCTGGCAACCGCATTCCTCAACGGATGGACTTGAACACCACAGAGACAATGTTGGGGAGCTTTACTCTGTTTGTGGTCTTCAGTGCAAGTCAAATCGGTTGTTTCTTCCAGAAGACACGTTAGAAGAATCATTCATTTACAACACTGGTACCTGTTAAATTGTTTCTAGTATACAAAGCATTTTACCTGCTGGGCAATTACTATGAAATAAACAAAGGAAAGACAGATAGGTAGCTCTTGAATTTCGGAAAAAACTGGAAAACACTCGAATTTTTGGCCAGACCCGGTTGTTTCTTTTCACTCCCTGTTGTAACCCTCAATAATCTCTAGGCCTTTGCTCCAATATACTTCTGAAGCTAGAAGTGGCACCCACTCTTGGAGAGCCTGCATGACCATTGTACAGATGGCTATGACTGCTGTTTAACATTTAAAGTGTCTGGAATTCAAATGCAAGGCAAGATTCATCCTAGATCTGCCTCCAAATTCAAGACCTGAAGATTTTTCTCATTATTCCGATCCCTGCGCCGCTCTAAGGGCTCTGTGTGTTTAATCCACAGTACAGGGCCAGAACAGAGAATGAGCGGACACAGCATTTGCATTTGCCTTGCAGCTGAATCCCTCACAGTGTAGCCCGAGGTGATGCAGGTGTTGCACGTTCACAGAGGACGACCAACTGTGCATTAGCTTCGCAACGAGGATGACAGGAAATTTCCTGAGCTTCTCTGAGGCTTGTACAAAGTCCTTATCTACGTGGCTCTTTCATCCTGTCTGCTAGGCATCGGTGCGTTACGATAGGAGCGATTCACAAATGAATAAAACATCGAACGAAACAGCATCGCCTCTTTATAATGTTGTTTTCTGTGGTGTTCGGGGAGAAGCGATATTTACAGCTGTGCTGCGTCCCTGTACAAACACAAGATGTGGACGAACATGGGACGGTCCCTTTTTGGCATTCAGACAAGAACTGTTTGAATTAATGCATGAGATCCGGATCTAACTTTACTGTAGAAGTATTGCCATCTCAATTCAATTATTTGAATTAGCAATTAGCTTGGGGAAGATTTTGTTTTGTATTTGTTATATTTTAATGCTTACTGTGGGTCTAATATTCAAATTTATACTCTGTCTAATTCATTAAGCAAGTAACTTGGGCTACTTGAAATTAATTCAATAAAGATTAATTAAGTCCACATACATTTGAGCATTTCTATCTCTATGGAGCTTGTTAAGCTGTGATGTCTGTGCACTCCTCTATGTTCTAGAAAACCATGCAATGTATTATATTACATCATACTATATTACATCATTTGTTTTATTGTTTATTTTCAAATAAGTTTTATCTTTAACTTGATGCTTCTCACAACTGTCGTGAACTATTACTAAGAATTTTAATTCAGTATTTAGGATGTTTAGAACATACTTAATAAGTCATGAATCATAACTAAGGCTATATTTGTCTGAAAAGTAAATAATTACTTTGGTGAAAAAGATGATTGGCCACAGACATTCATATTCCAAATATGCTTTTGCTGGCCGGTGATGAAAAAGGTGTTTAAAGGTCTGATTTTTTCTACTCTTAAGAGAGAACACTGTACTTAATCCATGGAAGGAAAAGCCAAGCAGTATAAATTGGAAAAGTGCAACAATTTGAAATAATATTTCACATCCCAAAAGCTTTATATACGAATTGGTCCTTTAACAATGGTCTCAAACAAGAGATCTCAGTCTTTTATTTCTACATTTGTTTCTTACATTTCATTATGCATGTCCTCATATTACTGGACTGGACACAAATGGCATCTGAAAAGCTTTCAGACATCCATGCTTAGGACCGAAAATAGTCTTTTACACTTATGTTTAAATTTGTCCCTGCATTATTTCTTCATTTCCCTTTTTTCTTCCCAATTTTAGTCATGGCCAATTACTTGACAATGACTCCCCGTCAAAGCACAAAAAGCATTCCATCTTAGGAGGAATGAAAAAGGGAAATACCTTTTTCAGTGGGTGTGTGCCACCTGCTTCTTTTTGCTCTATAAGCTGCAGGCCTCACTGGGTGACACAACATCCTTGGAGAATAGTGCTTTTCACCTGATTCCTGCGGGAGCCCTTTACCTGACCAGCTGACTATAAGTTTCACAGTGAGCAACAGAGGGACAGAAAATTCCAGGTATCTTATGCACCCGATGGGTAACAGGCCAAACTGTGTTCCCAGAGGGCTAGTAAGGCTACTGCAAGGACTCCAACCCAGATTTCTGCCATATAGCAGAAAGCAATTTAGCAACACACCACTGGAGAGCCACGTATTATGTGTGATAGTTTTTCTCCTTACAGGGATGAGAGAGGAATATGAGAATGATAAACTGCAGAAATTGCAGCATTTTGGAAATTTTTATTTTATTTATAGTGCACAGAGGAAATTGCTATTCCATTTCTATTCGTCGTTTCAGAAGGCCTCCGGTTCATGTGTGCGAAGTATTATATTTCACCTTTGTCGGGGACATGCTGTGCTCTTTACATGCAGCCTTTGCTTGTTGCTTTTAATTCTGGAACTTTCTTGTTAGTGCACGTACTGTCAGAGCAAAAAAAGAGGGTGATGTAGTATAAAATCTGATATACATGTCAAAGTGAATTGTGCAGCATCAGGAGTATATACATCCCTCAAGGGCAGAAATGAGAAGATAAATACAGGTAAATATTGTATTACAGATAAAGTCACTTAAATACAGAGCAAATGTTGCAAGGGAAATGAAGGGAAAGTTGAGAAAATCTGACCCATGTCTTAAATATTCATAGGTATTCACAAATGCTTGTGTCAGAAATCATACATTTGCTGTGTAAAGCTCCTCTACAGACCATATATAGGGCCCTTTGTAAATCTTCTGATAATAAATTGTATTGAAAGCCTCAAACATAGCATCCAGTTAATGCTCCCTGACAAAGATGTGTAAAATGAATTATTCCTCATATTGTAGCCTCACAGATTCCTACCAATTTATCAAACTGTACAAACGACATACTACGTATATGGTATGTCACAATAATAACGAGGTTAAGTATTCTGAAAAAGTAATAATAATAATGAAGTAATTACAAGACAGTCTGTTGTTTATAAAATTTATTTAAAAATCTCATATTAATAACATATCTTGTTTCTGTGGGATGATAAAGGATCTAATTTCTACAGGACAATATTATCTGAGAAGACTTTCATTATTTTCAGGGCGTGTTTCCAACACTTGAAACTACAGTAGGCTATATATTTCATGATTACAGCAACTGATCAAATAAGCATTCTCATAAACTCATTTTTCAGATTGAAATATGGTGTGGTTTTTATATGTGAAAAATACTGAACAGTAAGACCCAGAAAAGTTCTTTTTTTTCTGCTTCATTCCTACTTATAATAACACTTATGATTCAGTTATAATTAGTACAACTTTCAAATACATCTATGATGTCCATCTGGTCCTTTAATCTCAGAGATTTGAGAACTCTTCATCATGTAGGGCTACACATACGTCTACTAATGATTATACTGTTACTCAAGGAGAGTAAAATCTTGCTATCACTCGAGGCATGAATAGAAGAACTTGATTAATTATATTAACTGTCCCATTGCCATTGCTCAAAGTTCACCCAAATGAAAAGCAAGAGGAAAAAAGTTCATTTTTGTTCTTAGAAACAACAAAAGACCTATCATAGTAATCCATAAAACCTATATTATGAATTATATATCACATAACTATGTGATACTTTCAGAAATAGTTTCATTTTAGTTTTCTACCCTTTTTATTATTATTATTATTATTATGACCCACAGGGACAATATCCCTAGGGGCCAGAGGAGGCACCACTCAGTGCTACTATCCCAGACCCATGCACCTGTTCACAGTCTGGTGATTTGTCAAGCACAAAAGGAACAAACAACTGAGGCTATATTGTGGATTCTTAATAAGTGTCTCATTGCAAATTCCGAGTGAACTTTAACTACCTGTTTCCCAAGTCTTGTTCCATAGATGCTGATATTCCAGTTCCGATTGCCTGTCCTGTCTAATCCTGCCTTTTGGGCTACTGTCCGGGTCCAGTGTTTCAGTCTGGTATTCCGTCACACCTCCGTGCCCAAGGTCTACTCATAGATTCGTGTTTCTCTTCTTACCTTTGATGGAATACACTGTGTGCCTATTTGTCCCATGTTCATCGCTCCACCTCTACTTTCCAGTTTGCACTGTGCACTTATAAGTATATTCTGCACTTGGGGTTATTTTACTTTACGCCCATGTTTGAACATTACAGCAACAAGCGTCAATGTCAAAGTCACGTCCGGACGCGACTGTATTATTATTATTATTATTATTATCAGTAGTAGGAATAGTAGTAGTAGTAGTAATATTACTCTTTTTGATTGTTTTGTACTATCTCAGATCCTGAAGGGCAAAAATAAATACGTGCTCAGTAGCAATATGCTTTAATAACATTGAAGACTTGGTCATGCATCCAGAAATATGTCCCCATAACAGCTGCTAAAGTCACCAGAGCATGGAAACCTAACCAACATGTCTGCACAGCTGGATGACATTCTCAGATTTTTTTTTTTTGGAGAGTTATTAAAGCTGACAACTGTGTAGACCCAAAAGTGCTCCAGCTACCTTTTCTCAAATAATGCACTGGTGTCATCTTGCATGGTGACCTTTTGGGCTAACAAAACCAGTTCATCGCTGGTTCACCTGTGGATGTATGAACTGAAATGAATGAGCAATGAATTTCCCTGGAAGGGGGCAAGGTGGCACAGCGAGCTTGGCCAGATCCGGCTCTCTGGTGAGCCTGGGGTTCAAGTCCCATTTGGGGTGCCTTGCAATGGACTGGTGTCCCGTCCTGGGTGTGTTCCCTTGTGCCCTGTGTTGCCGAGTTAGGCTACAGTTTGCCACAACCCTGCTCAGGTTTCAGACTGTTTGTTTGTGTGTGAATTTCCCTGTCTTTGTAGGCGATATTGCAGATGTGTGTCTTTGTTGACAGTATTGCTTTTTTCTGTAAGCCATTTGAAAATGTGATCACCTCTTAAAGCTCCCATATTCGACTGCATATTTTTCATTAATATCTGCTGTTTTTCCATCTTGTACGAAATTGTGTTGAATCACTTGTTTTCTCACTAATTTGAATCTGTTGACATAAGCTGTTAACATACCACTCAAAAAGTTGTTTCATTCAAAACAATGTAAAAAAAAATCACATGAAGTTAAATAAAATGCAGTAAAGCCATGACCATGATTGACGCAAACACGGTTTGATAGATGGAAATCCATGTTTTTTTTTGTGGACAAACAAACATCTGCAGCATGACTGAGCATCGTGTATGTCATCACATATCCTGTCCCCACCATTGCATTTGTGGTTCGTTCCCCTCCAAGTTCACAACTCTCAGAGTCACCACATCCTTACTAGAATACAACAACTTTAGATGTATTAGCTGTGAAGTGTGAGTCATCTTTAACTTGTATTGTCATGGTAGCCTCCATTATATTTAGCCTTTGCATAAAGTAATATATTTCTTTGTACCATGTACTTATAGTTTAGCCTTGGTTACTGATAGATGTATGCACATGTACATACTCACACACACATTGACTGAAACCACTTGTCCCAAGCAGGGTCATGGCAAGCCAGAGCCTAACCCGGAAAAGCAGGGCACAAGGCTGGAAGGGGAGGAGACACACACACCCAGGACGGGATGTCAGTCTGTCAGAAGGCACCCCAAGCAGGACTCGAACCTCAGACCCACCACAGGCAGGCACAGGCCAAACCCGTTGTGCCACCGCACCCCCCTCATGTACCTGCTTATATATTATATATGTATATATCATAGAAATCAACTGTGATGCAGTGGCACAGCAGGTGAAACCAGTGCCTCACAGCTCCTCAGCTGCTTGGTGGATGTGTAGCACTTCCATGTTTCCCCCCCACGTTTGCACCTCCCAGACATGTAGCAAAGAAGACATTAATAAACCAGCTCTTTTCCTTGTAAACCACACGAGTCAGGGTTCACTTGATAACATGTCCGTCATCATATGAAAATACATTAATTTATGTATATATGTTTGAATCAATTCGTACATCAAAAACATGAAATTCCTTCACTTAAGTTATGCCAAAGGTTCCTGTTGAGTGAACCATTTCCGTAAGAAAAGGCATGACGATAACAAATTTGCAATATTGCTACATGTATTTTTTCTGTAAATCCTCCTGTTTTAAAGTAAATCAAAGTATTTTTTTTATTAACGTCGGATGGATTCTAAGATATTTTATGCTGAGGAATGTCTTGCATTTTTAACGAAATGTTAATATTTCTTTAATATTCTTTATAAGCATATTAAACATTAGAAGAAGACAAATGTAGTGCAGGACTTCTGGAAGGAAAGATGATGCATTTTATTCCGAGTGTAAAACACACTACCCTGTCTTGGCTGTGTATCAACACATTGCCTTAATGGCTTTGAGGGAAGAAGTGTAATACACAGCTTTTACACTTACTAATGGACCCTGACATATCTTTTCATTTGTAAATTCTGCTCCACTTTGAAAAAAAAGAAACATCTTTAGGCAATTAATAGAAAATGAGCAGTTTGCCTCACATTCGAGCAGCATGGTTCTCTGTATCTCCAGGATACATATTTTCCTTGGTAACAATGACAGAATACAAATAGAATGGAAATGAGGGTGATTTAAAAAATAAAAAAAAAGAAATGTATGGATATGCTGGATGCATGTATTTTTGTATTGCTATTGTAGCTTTTCAGAATTCCCTGACACACTGTTTTACTGCACACACATCAGAAGATTTGAGGGAAAGAACAGGCATGTAAATCATTTTGAGCCACATCCTCAGACAGTCCCACTTCATCTGGTAGTTTTGCACATCCGTGCTGACAGTGATGCATGAATGCACTCAGGTTGCTCAAATATCTGTATTTAGTGAGATTTTGTTTCAATTCCAAGCAGTTAATTGTGAATGAAAGGTCATGGCGGAGGCTAAGATACACTCAAAACAGGCCCTTCATTTCTTCAATGTTTATCACAAGATCAGTGTATTCTGATGATCTCTGTGAAAAACCATGGTTTAGAAACTGAAAAACTGATCTTTTGATCTGTTTCCCTATTATAAAAGGATTAATTTTCTTTATTATTCATAGAACATTTTGTCACTCAAAGTCTTGAAATAAGGCAAATATAATGTTCAAATTAGTTCCATATGTGTGTGTGTGTGAACATCTTATCATGTGTTAATATATATACAAGTTTTATTTTTGTGTGTGTGTGTGTATATATATATTTTTTTTTTCTTTTCTTTAATGTATACCTTAAACGACTATCGATTCAGAGAAGGGTCTTTGACACTAAGGTTTGGTTGTCCGTGCCATGAAGGCTTAGGTTTTGAATACATGGATTGCTTAGAGTTTCCTGAGCTTGCAAGTGTTCAGTATTTTTCTCCCACTTCTGATGATGTGTATTTTTCTGTGTTTGTGTTTGTGTTTGAATCTAGAAAGTCTTTCACAAAACACATTTCCTTTTTCCATCTCTCTGCACCCGATAAACATTCAGCACATAGTGTCTTTATTTTCCAAGCAACACGGCACAATTTCTTCACATGTATCGTTTTTCTGGTTTGTGGCTTTTTCTGGCTGTAGGCGATCCAACATGAGAACATCTTAGAACTTTGCCTTACACTTAACAAACTGTTCGTATTAAATTTAGCAAATTATTCAGCCATTTATATGAGCCCATTCTTCTCCTCACAGCTATCCAGTACTTAGGGCTCATAACGGAGAGCCATTCTATTATAATTATGGTTTCTATTTCAAGACCGCCTTTATCTGAATTATCATGTGCTTCTTGAGGTGTTGCTTACAGTAATCTAGGAGCATTTTAAAAAACCCATGATTTAAAGGTCATTTTCACCATGGTGGAGTTCTATTAAAAGCTGGGAAACATTCTAGTCCAAGGAAACACAACTATTTACATCTTATTGTACACTTTGTTTCTGTACAATAATATTTAAATATTCCTAGAATATACAGTCTGCATTAATGTGTTGTGTTGTGTAGAAAATAGGATGGGTAATGTGTTTTAAGCAGATACCTTTGCACCAGTTTGGTTCAGCACTATAGATAGCTTTAGGGCTCAGAACTCGAGTGGCCCTAATTGTGATGCTGGTCCAGTACAGTTGTCACAAATAGTGCAGTAAACATTTCCATGAAACAGGTTATTTCAATTGCCCGTGTGACCACTTGCTTCTCAATCCCTCCATAGCTGTCTGACAGAAGCTCTTAAACTTTGATAAATAATTGACTTTTTTTTCTACGGTCTCCCTGCATACCGTTGGGAACATTCATGCATCCTTTTTTCACGGTTCCATATCTTTCTCACCCATTTTCTCTTCCAGCCAGTTCTGGGATTTCATCGATCTTAAGATCTGTTTGATCAGGTTGAGGTTTATGTTCTTTAAATCCAAGCGAGGTGACAGGTTCACTGTGCGCATGTATGTGTGTGTATGCCTTCCGTCTGCAGTGTGCTACCAGTGTACTGCTACCATTAGTGTGTAACCGTTGAACAGCAATTTTCCTGGAAATTGGATATGTTCCTTTACTGACCAATGTGCTCACTGGAGAGAACAAAGATAAAAGCAATGACTAGCTTGACATGTAGTGCTATACAGACGCTTTGCTGTCTGTATATAGTTGTGTCAGACATATTCCCACTTTGGCTTTCCACAATAAAACAATGATAAGTATGAATTCAAAATCCATCAACCCATCCACTGTCAACAACTGCTTCTCCCAAGCAGGGTCGCGGCGAGCCGGAGCCTTACCTGGCAACACTGGGCACAAGGCCGAAGGGGGAGGGGACACACCCAGGACGGGACGCCAGTCCATCGCAAGGCACCCCGAGCAGGGCTCCAACCCCAAACTCGCCACACAGTAGGCACCAGACGAACCTGCCGCACCACCACGCCAAGTCAAAACTGGCCAATCAAAATTATCCGGCTGTATAAATGGGTAAATCATTGTTGGTAGCTTAGTATCGCAAACCTAAACAATTGTGAGTCGCCTTGGACAGAGCAACAGATGAATGAGAAAATAATTCTAATACTCGTATCCTAACTTTACCAACGCGTTGTATGTTAGTCATTTTAATATCACCTGCTGGAAGCTGGATGGATGTTCTTGTATCCACTAGTTGGTCTTTGATAAGGGCACAGCGATATTCTGAAGCATCTCAGCACAACATGGGAGGACACAGACAGCAGTAAAAACACAAAGAAAAACTTTGAATTGCGTGTCACAACAAGGAGTAAAGAGCAATGCAGTCCTTGAATACTGAGGACGGACCATCGTTCAAGAGGACACTGAAGGTGGAAGGCAATCGAACCCTTTGGTCATTTGTTCTACTTCAGCCTCCGCCTCACATGCCGAGGTTTATATATTATCTCCTGGCAGAGATATTTTCCTAGATGCTTATCTGTCTGAAATGTTTTTAGGTCGAAACATTTTCCTACATTGTGTAAACATTGTGACTTATTTATCCATTTCAGAATAAAATATTTAGTTATGATGCTCCTCAAATATGAACATAAAAGATCGTTTGATCTTATAAGTAGATCACAAAAGTGACAGAAGTGGGTTGTCAATTCTTTTGTGATTTAACATTTCAGACTGAAAAATTCAGTTTGTGGGAAGACTTTGGCAAGCCTTCAACTACAAACCATATTAAATGGTATAACTTAGTATCAGTGTTTTATATATATATAAATATATATATATATATATACACACACACACAGTACTGTGCAAAAATTTTAGACACTTGGTTGGGGAAAAAAGCTGTAACATGAAAATGATTTCAAAAATAATGCTATTATTTGATAAACCTCCTACAAAGTGGCACGGCGAGTAGCGCTGGGTGGTGTGAGAGAACGTGGGTTCAATCCCTGCTCAGTCTGTGTGGAGTTTGCATGTTCCCCCCATGTCTGAGTGGGTTCACGCTGGGTGCTCCGGTTTCCTCCCACAGTCCAAAGACTTGCTGTTCAGGCGCCCCCACAGTGTGTGAGTGACAGAGAGAGTGTGTTCCACTGTTGTGTGTATGAGTGACCCATTGTCAGTAGTGTCTCTAGCAGTGTAAGTCACTTTGGTGAATAAGGTGTGTGGGCTAGTAACACTACGTAGAGTTCATTAGAAGTTGCTTTGGAGAAAAGTGTCTGCTAAGTGAATAAATGTAATGTAAATGCAAAGCTCAGTAATTATTCATTGTCAACAACCACTTGTCCTGAGGATGACCACCTTGTGTCTTGTTGCTCTACTCGCTCTTGCCGTGGTGTAAGATCTGAGAGTTAAACTGCCACATCTGACAAAACCTCACATTTTCGGTATGGTTGTCTCTCACCCAGTTTTATTGCCTCTATACAGCTCTTTCTGCTTCAGTTAATCAGTGTGCCATACAAAGATCTCAAGTTCTCTATTTGAAAAGCAGTTTTTTACTATTTTACTTTTTTCTTTAATGACATACAAACCTCTTACTGTAATACTGTAACTTTTTTCAAAAGAAATGTTTGAAAATCTAAAATATGCTCTTTGCCATTGACAGTAATGCAGAAGACATTAAATAACTGCCTAAAACAAATATTTTTGTGAAACATCTAAGTGCCTAAGACTTCTGCACAGTACTGTATATATATATATATATATATATATATATATATATATATATATTCGTGTTTGACATTTCAGGCAGATAAAGTCGTCTGTCAATTTTCATCAAAAACTAATTAACCCTAGTCTAGAAGGCACAATACCTAACTGTGAGAACATATAGTCTTGTCCTCAAATATTGCTTTATCACAATGGAGATGCCAGTATGACAAAATATGTACCTGACTCAGTGATAGATTTCCCCAGGCCAAGTAACTGCATTTGGTTACTTCGCGAGTCACCAAGCTGTGAGGTGTAAATTGAATTTTCCCTCACCCTGTGATTAGTTTTGCAGGACGGTAATTATGTTATACAGTTGTGCTGTTATGATTTTGAGGGTTTTAAAATGCAGAGTGGCTTGAATGAGAGGCAGACTGAAGTAATGACTTAAAAATGCATATAAAAGATCCGGGCTCTTCATAAAATTGACCTTTTTGTTTAAAAAAAAAAAAAATGAAGCACTCTACAATTCAACAGGAATTAAAGACTGGGCATGTGATGAACATTGAGTTTGTTGAAATTCTATATTCACATGGTCTACCATCAGACTGCACCACGTGAAGTCTACTCTAACAATAACCTGCAAGATGCAGGTCCATTTGAAATTTTGTAGGAAAGCAGTGGAGTTATGTCACATTTGCCTCCAAAGCATCATAGAAGAATACATAATAGACTTCTCTGACATGAATACATTCACTTCCAGGCTTTGCTATGGACCTCCTCTACTTAAAAGGCCCATGGTGTTGCTGAAATGAAAATGTGTCAGTTTTATTTGGAAAAATGGTGTGAATCTTGGGATGTAATTCACACAAGGTTGTTGGAAAAATGAGCTCTACAAAACTTCAAAACAAATACCAATAATTCAGTGCTTTTTGTTGCATTTATGGGATTGAGTGGAACTGTCTTGACTATTTTTTTTTCTACTTGTCATATCATCAAGTGCTGAGACAGCTACGATGCAATCTCTAAAGTGACTCTCTCCAGTTGTTGTCACGCAGGCTGCAGCTCGTACAGTGGTTAAGGAGCCGAACTTGTGATCGGGAAGTTAGAGGTTCCAGCGGTCGGATACGGCAGAACCACTTATGGTATTATCTTTGCTGTTATAAAATCTCTGAATTCCTCCAACATTGTTCTGCTCTACTAAACTGAGAGCTACACACATTAACGTGGATCAAACGTGCCAGCTGGGCAAATAAATAAAGGGATGATCCAAAGCAATCTTACCTTAGGCTTTGTGTTGAGATTTTAGGCAGTGCTCTGTGTTGTTTGTTTAGTGTCCCAGACAGACATTCTGAAGATGGTTGTGCTTCTCCATCATTCGTCTTTCTTCTTCTCAGCATTTCATGTGGGGATATAACTTTAATTTTAGTCTACTGGCTGACACTACTTTTGTTTGTTCATAAGACGTTCTCTTTACTCTCTTTTTCCCTTTCCTCCTCACTATTTCTATAATGTTATGCAATATAATGCTTTATGTAATTATAATTATATGAATAAATTTTTTAAAGTTTCTATAAATATCTAATGTTATATAGTTCTATAAGGGGGGGCACAGCAGGTTTGACTGCGTCCTGCTCCCTGGTGGGTCTGGGGTTCGAGTCCCGCTTGGGGTGCCGTCCTGGGTGTGTCCCCTCCCCCTCCAGCCTTATACCCTATGTTGCCGGGTTAAGCTCCGGTTCGCCATGACCCCGCTTGGGACAAGCGGTTTCAGACAATGTGTGTGTGTAGTTCTGTAAGTGTCTATGACATGCTGTATATAACAGTCTCTGTAATGTTCTTGGACATATTCTCTTAATGCTATAATATTTTTGTGGGGATTTACTTTGAGGGGTTGGATAGCTAACAAAGGTGAAGGAATAACTTATAAACCTTTCAAAATGGAGGAAGTGGTTTTGCTAAGCACGACAGGTGCTTTATGTAAACTAGTTCAGTTGAAACAGGTCAGTTTATACTGATGACAAAGCATAGCCGCATCTGAGTCTTTCCAACTCGGTAAGAAATTACTTCACTAAAATAAAACATTAGGTAAGGCTTCTGGAAACAAATGATCCCCTTAAAAAGCAACATATGGTCGCCCCAGCATTTCCATGAAAAGTCTCGAGTTTCCAAAGCATACAGTGCAGCCAGTGTTTTCTCTTAAGTAAGCGTACATCCAATTACCAGCTAAGAATGTGCCTAATTGGTGCTGAGGAGATAAATTGGTGTCGATGGCACTGGATGTGGACGGGGGTGGCTTTGAGTTGACTCTCCCAAAACACTAGGCTAGCATCAGCAAGACGTGTTTTTCAAGCACGAGGTATATTTAACTTGATTAGCGTTTCTCACAGGTCTACCTTTCATCTACACAGATTTTTGGAAAGGGAAGTCAATGGACCAGTTCTACTGGTGGCCTTTAGTGCAAGAACTGCTGAACACCTGGAACTCTCAAGTGGAAACATTTCCTGTCTTTTTTGTTGAAACTATGCGCCTCTCATTCCATTCAAAATGCAATTTCTGACAATCAGATATCCGTGTTATGACTATCAGTCTACAATGTGCCTCGTCTCTGATGCAAAAAGAGGTTTCCTATAATGGTTTGAGCTGCATTTATTTCTCAGTAAATGTGGAAGAGTGTACAGTTTACAGTCCCAGGCAAAAGTTTGAGTACATGAGTCCTGAAGCAATTGAGTTACATGTCTGATGAGGAAATAAGCTGGTTTGTCTTCCCAGCTCTTCTGAAACAGTTTGCAGAGCTGTAGGGTACATGTGTGTTGCTTTGCTTCCAGGCTTCTGCACAGTTCACCCGATACAACTGAACCCAGGTCACTCAAGTGTACTCAAACTTTTGACTGGCACTGTACATGCAACATGGTACATGTCTATGAAGACACTCACACACACGCGCACACTGAAATTGCTTATCCCAAGTGGGATCACGGCAAGCCGGAGCCGAACACAGCATCACAGGGCACGAGGCTGGAGGGGGAGGGGACACACCCAGGATGGGACACCAATCCATCACAAGGCAACCCAAGTGGGGCTCAAACCCCAGACCCACCAGAGAGCAGGCACAGGCCCAACCCACTGTGCCACTGTGCCACCATGCCACCGTGCCCCCCTCTCCATGAAGAGAAAAGTTGATTTATAACCGATGAGGTATATCTGAGTTATACATACTTTATGACAGGCATGGGAGTTGGAAATCTGGCTCAACATCAAAGCTTCAGTCTTTGGTTTTGTCCCTGCAGCGTGAAAGATCCACTCCTTCATTACCATCAGTACCTCATTTTTCAACTCCAAAAACACAATTCAGTCATGCCTCAAATGATAGCTAAACATTAATTTGGCACCACCAGAGTACTGCAACATTGTTTTCGGCTATGGTTGATTGAACTAACATTACTAATTCCTTTGTATGGCTGAGTGGATTTGGAACCTCTTTCAAAAAATGAGTCATTTCACTTCTGAACTCCCTTTGTTATTGCACTTTAGTTTCTCTTGTGAAAAAAATGCATCATTCTGTATCTATTACATACAACAACAGAAATATTTTCAGATTTGCAATTTACTCGAGATCCTTGAGATGCATTTGAGTCCCATTAACGCCTCTGGCATAACTACTCATCCACCAAAAACGTAGAAAAGAAACATAGGAGAAATATCCTTGTGTAGAATTTCCTCCACTTTCAAAGCTGATTTACAATAAAATTGCACACTACAAAATACAAGTAATAGCTTACTCTCTTGGAAATTGTTCTAGATCCCCTCTGCCCTCCGTTTATTTTGTGCCTTTAAATGCTCATTCAAATTAAACTTCCTAAACACAGCTCTCAAAAAACTGCAATCTAATTTATGAGCGCATGCAGGCAAAGGTTAGAAAATCTCAAGGATTGCCCAGTTGCACGATTATTCTCAACTGAACCCATTTGCCCTAACATCAGCAATTTGCCTCCAGAATTATAACAGGGCACATTTTTTGTCATTATTGCCAATAACTGAGAAATAGGATTGAGATTATTTCAAGGCAAGGAACTGTGAAAGGCAAACATTTTACTGGTGTTCTCAACTCCTTCAGGTTGTAGACATTCTGTGCAATGTGTTTCGCATTCAGAAACAGGACAGCAAATACATTGCGTAGGCATGACTGCAACCTCGGGAAATTAATCACGCATTAATGAAAGACCCTACGAAGTGAATCATCGCTTCAACACTGACTTCGCAAGGGAAAAATCTGTCAGTTTCATTTTGTCCTGTTTGACACATCAGTATCTGCAGTGACAGTATGGGACTTATAAAATGCTCAGTGGATTTCAGTTAGTGCAGAAAATACAATGAGGCACAAGGAGAAGGTAAACACTTAGCTGGAAGCCAAGGACTCCTGCCAGTGGCTCCTGGACGGTAACTTTGCCGAAAGTGCTGATGTAGCGGTTCACTGGGCGGATATATTTTTGAAGAAGATGGCAGTTGACTCGAAAAAGCTTAAAAGCACGCAAACACCTTCATATTCATTTACATTACTTTCTGCATCTGCAAGGGAGGGAATTTTAGTCCACCTCCAAGACTGCTATTAAAACACCGTTTGTAATTGCGGTGTGCTATATTTGTAGAGCCCATGTTTCAGGAAGTCTAATTAGTCCGCCAACCTGGCTCTCTGGTAAATGATAACCATGAGCAGAAAAGTTTGAAAGGCACTGTTTGATCAGATGCTTATGCAAGACTAGATAAACAATGCAAATATTTGGGGGTGCCCTGCCACCTAGTGAACAGTCAGAGGAAAATATATGTTGTTGGCGCATACAAAGTATATTTACTGGCAAGCAATTATTAAGATAAGAGTGGCGGAGCACTCCAAGGCGATACATTGCCTTTAAACATTCCATTATCATCTGAGACACATGTACACACAACAATTTAAAATTTAAATCAAGAAAAGTCTTGTGTCCCTTTCATATTGACACACTATATATTCATATATACTGTAGCATAGCAGCAATGGGAAAACACATTAGCGGGAACCAATGCTGTTTTAAAGACCATGCGGCAGCTCCAAAGGTACTCGAGGGGCAAGTACCCACAGCTCACAATAATAATAAATTAAGTGTAAACACTGCCAGTTTGTTACTGCCATATCCTGTGTTTAATCTAGACAGCATGAAAATGTGACCCAAGGCTGCACTAAACGTAGCTGTCAATCCCTAATGAGGAGAAATCGCTCTGTGAAGCCGAGTCAAGTGAACTCATTGGAAACTATTGCAGATGATTCCAGCATACAAAAGATAAAGCACAATGATTCCAGAATGTTAAACACAGAGTTAGGGCATCGTGGTGTGGAAGTGGCAAAGTTATTCATTGCAAAAACAAAGAAAATTATTCATTGTGTTTATGTGACAACTTAGACTTTGCTGTAGGTGCAGTAAGAAAAAAACGGTGAAGTGAGAAGAGGCGCATGAAGAAGTTAATTTATAATATTCTGAGAAATGACAATTTCAGCGAAGTTCTAGAAAGTGTAAATACTGTCAGTGGGTATTTTATGCAGCATATGTTTATATATGTTTATGTCTACCGGCAGTACAATAACTACAATATAGTGCAATAGCTGGTACTGTTTCCAGGCTGTTCGTTCAAATTGTGCCCAACTCTTCATATTCCTTTCTATTCCTATTTTGAGTTCTCATGCATCTTCTCTTTGAAGACTTTTAACTTCCCGTGTGCATGTGTACAAATGCTATGATCTTCTTTCTTCAAATAATTTCCAATCTGGTAAAATCTAAATGAAGTGGTAAAAAGATTTGATTTAATAAAATGTTTAATCAAAACACCACTGCATATTACACATCCAAAGTATTTTTTTCCATGCATACATATGTATTTAAGGGTCTTCTTTTTGGGAGCATACACTAAAGTTACACCTAGCAGAGATCAGATCCAGAATGGAAACATTAACTTCAATCAGTCACCTATTTCTGAAATCGCATGTCTCTGGGGGAGAGAAATCACCTGGCAATAAGTGAAAATTAAGAACCTTACATCCCTGTAACAGTAAGTTACTTCTTTCCCTCAGTTATAATAACTAGCATTTTTCCGTATCATAAAATAAATGTGTGTTTTAATTAAATAATAGTTAAGCACCAATTAGAGTACAACTTACTGATTCTTGTGCGCTACCGCTAAATAATCAAATTTTGATAAATGATGATGATAAATATGAAATGAAGAAATGGTGATAAATATTCGTTTTGATGAAATATTGCTGACTGGATAAACTAACGGATGCAAAAATTGCTTGAAATTTAGAATGTCTGGGCCACACAATACGGACAATAGCTGGCACTTTCAAGGTCTACCATGTTTCGGCCAACTGTGGTTTCCGGCAAAGCGCCAGGCCCCGGTGGCCACCCGGGTTCAAGGCAACAACTTTGTGTCAGCACTGCGATGACCGCAGACACTCCGACATCAGGGTCACACGGTCGGGAAGGTTTACAGCCCCCTGAGCACAGCGTGTATAGGAGCGTGGCTGCAGAGGGGATGGAAAATTACTAACACTGCAAATTAAGATTGTACGTGGCTTAGCTGTCCCCTGCAGCTTATTAAGGTTAGTTGAGCCGAGGCTGACTTGAGACTCAGATGGAGAAAAGACTTACTGAGCAAATTAAATCCTGTCATGACAAATCACAGAAACACCACTGACATATCCATTTTCCATGAATGTATAGTGCACATTGCTCTTTTATAACAGAAGAAGATATATAAGGACTATGAAGTTACCTTTGCCAACTGAGAGGCTTTACACTGCAGTAAAATCAAAAGAATCATTTCATGTTCAGATCTTACACCTCAGAGGTTTAAATTAAAGCAAAGTAATATTGTACATTGTTTTAAAAAGGATAACATGCAGTTTAATTGAAAATATAATGCATTTAGGAAAAAAATCAAGATGAGGTTTTTAGCAGCAGTTGTTTCAATTTCTTTTGTTTCTGAATATCTTATGTTTAACATTATCTTATCTTTTTTTTTTTTTTCTGTACATATATATGAATGATTTTCTTAAATGGAGGAAATCTGAGCAGGCATATCTTTTCCACAAACTTCAGGCATCATTTTAAATTGCATTCTTCACATGATTCTAACAAAATGAGACACAATCCAAGAATTTCTTACAAGCCTTCTGTTCAGTTCACAGAAAATGAGAGTTATTTCAGTTGTGTTCCTTCGGCACATAACTATGCCTTACTAAAATTGCAGTTGCACAGGACTGCAGATTAAAAACCATCCAGACATCATATCTCCATGAATATGTTAGAAGACTGAAGGAAAGTTAGGATGGAAATGATAGCAGATCACTGGTGTGTGTGTGTGTGTGTGTGTGTGTGTGTGTGTGTGTGTGTGTGTGTGTGTGTGTATTTTTAATTAGTTGCTCTTTGTCAGGAGCCTTGAGCATCTGTCATAGTCAAAGTTCACCTGATCACCATGTTCTGTTAAATGCTTGTTTTGTACTACATGACACATTTCCAAAGGTCGGGGAATGGCTTCAGTGAGTGTACTGTGACCCCTCCTTAACTAGAGGTACAACAGGTGAAAAAAACAATGGTAAACTAACCTGTTATCAGAATTCTGTGAGAAACTGCTTTTCACCAGTGGAGAGGATTTGAGAAGTGGTCACAATGCGACATCACTGCAGGTCAGTGGAATTTCTATAACAGGAAACTTGTGTGTGTGTGTGTGTGTGTGTGTATGCGAAGTGTGTATTTTCTGAGGACTTCATTGTTGCTGAGATTGTCATGGGGAATACAAATACAGCTTGCATCACGTCATCCTTCCAGCCCGGAGGTCAATTCCGATAGTCATCCGAAAGCCGTCTGCTTCACAATACCCATCCATCTCCGATTCCCCTTACACACATAGTTTGTTCATGCAAAGATTGGCTGATGCACAGGGAAAAGTGTTCTTGGACCCTTTGGGCTTGAATAAAAACAGAGATACTGGGGCTTTGTTCGAATAAAATCATTTCTTCAACAGAAAGACAAAGAAATGCACCCCTTTCAGCTGTCATAACTCCACAGGTCACCCTTTGCAAATAGAAAATGCTGAAAAATGCCCTCAAGCTGGGAGAGTATTGATTGTGACATTAAAATGACAAGGAACTATTTCATTGTACTGTGACTGACAGGTGAAACAAAAACGCATTGTTTTGCATTTCACTCAAAAAGGATTTTTCAACCTGCGCAGCTCAGGTGTTTTGACATAGGTGTTTTAATTGGATCTTATCGTTATGCTTTTGCCAATTAGAAAAAACGTGTTTAACAACAAGTATTACTGTATATGCAGTGTGACTATATAGTGACAGCTTCTATCGCTTTTGTTAGTTATGGATTAGCATCAAGGCATTACCAATGGTGTTTAAGTAAATAAAATAAAATATTGAAGCGTTCTCCTAATTACTCCCACCCGTCCCAAAGTAGTTGTCTCATCACCTAACAATGGCGGAATTATTTTGCATATATTGCATGTTGCATAATGGCTGCATGCGGTTTATGACTCCCCGTGGTAAAACTCTCTTTCCATCTTGAAATCGTGATAGCAAGAACTCCATAGCGCAGCCCATCAATGTCTCTCAGAAGAAAAATATACACAATACAAATAGGATAATGCTATGCATAAATCTTGAAATTCCTTTGCACCTCATGATATGCTAAAATCTTTATAGTTTCTTTACAGCGCCCACCAAGCCGTCTCCCTCACCCCTATACTTCTCCCACATGCCTGGCCTCAGAGGGCTTAATTTATTCATGTTCTCTGCTGTCAGGATTTTATCTGTTAAGTGGCGCTTTTCTGTGCCTTGCTGATGGATTGTTTGCTTATGTCAATCACTGTTCAAGTTCTTGCAGCTTCTGTAGGGGAATTTTTCCTATATACAACCACTGTTTATCATAATTTTATAATACCAAAAGAAAATTTTAACAAATCTGAGTGGACGTCACCAATCTTAGAACAGGGCATGGCCATCCCTGGTCGACAAGGTCAGCAGCACAGTAGGTTTTAGAAAACATGTTTCAATTAGTGCCCAATTTGTAGCTGAGACCCCAGGTGAGGTGACCAAATAAATATTTACTCCAATAAAGCAATTAAAAGCCGAAGAAAACGAAAATCCAGCACACGCTCGATAATCAACATCAGCCGTCATTGTTTTTAGATCACCCAGCAAATCTATAGTTATTATCAAAGTCCCTTAATGTAAGATGTGTTGCGTTCATGCGAGTGGTTTTGGCCGCATCGAGTTATTCAAAATTAATGATGCCAAATCATTTCAATTCAGGGACGTTGTGCAGCTTTGCTGGCGCACACACTGGGCAAATGCTGTGTAATACACAGGCGGTCTGACAGTTGCCAGACATGTAGAGCAGAACGATGCATTGTAAACGGCACTTTGGAAAGTTAGATTTTAAATAGCATGCAGAAAGATTCATTCAGATCCGTACATTGCAACGTTACATTTCAAATGGCTTACAGAAAGATGCTTTCTAAATGGTATATTGTAATGTTATAATTTAAAAAGCTTGCAGAAAAATGTCAGATGTAACATAGATTCTAAACAGTATTTGCTGTTATATTTTAAATGGCACATGACATTTATTTGGCAGATGATTTTCTCCAAAGCAACTTCCCAAGAACTCTATGTAGTGTTACCAGTCCACACCCCTTTCACCACGGTGACTTACACTGCTAGATATACTACTTACAATGGGTCATTCATCCATACGTCAGTGGAACACATACTCCCTGTCCTACACACACACA
Organism: Scleropages formosus; assembly: GCF_900964775.1. Classification (NCBI taxonomy): domain Eukaryota; kingdom Metazoa; phylum Chordata; class Actinopteri; order Osteoglossiformes; family Osteoglossidae; genus Scleropages; species Scleropages formosus. The sequence continues at coordinate 20,463,094 of NC_041817.1, forward strand.
CAATGGGTGAACCTGAAGAGCATGTCTTTAGACTGTGGGAGGAAACCAGAGCACCCCCACACAGACACAGGGTGAAAATGCAAACTCTATGCAAACTCTATACAGACTGAGCAGGGATCGAACCCACATCCTTTCCCACCAGCCAGGAGCTGTGAGACAGCAGTGCAACTCACTGTGCCACCTGACACACATCTTACATTTTACATGGCATACACAAAGACATATTCTGAATGGCACACTGTAAAGATACATTCTAAGGAGCATGTAGAAAGGCACATTCTAAGTGATCCTGTCATGTTGCTCTTAAGTGACAACCAATACATTTTAGACTATAAAATACTGGGCCCGACTACTTTAACACTGGGTATTATAGTTGCTAATTTTAAGACAGCATGCATGCTGTGGTCTGAAATCTATCCTTGCACAGATGTCTGTCGTTTTTTTCTTTCTTTCCCCTCTTGCATCACAACCAAAGCTTAGTTTTCTGCCCATGGTTTTCGTTGAAATGAATAACTTCACATTGCATAAATTGAACAAATGTCATATTATGTGTGTATCTCAGGCTGTTCCTGGTCTCGGACAGAGAAAAAAACGCATATCTGAAGCAGGCATTATTTCCAGGAAAGTAGACATTCTAACTCAAAGGCACAGTTTGAAATGCAGTCCTTATTTCTGACAGGCATCAGCTGTACAGTGCAAGGAGGGCTGATTTTATTTTTTTTATTTTTTTTTTTTTCTTTCCAATGTGCAATCGGAACGCATTGTGGTGGGCAATGTGAAACAGGTTGAATAAATTTAGACTGGTGTATGGAGTGGATTTATCAGATCTCTGTGAATAATGCCACAGCAGGAGAGCAGAGAGTGAAAATTAATTCCTCAGTGAGCAAACACGGGACCCCCGGGACCCTTGCAAAGATAGATAATTACCAGTGACACTTCACAGCGCAAGTTAGTCGGTGTGGATCAGATAGTGGCATCAAAATACAAACGGACAAGTCTGGGAGAGAATGTACTAATGAATAATGATCACTACCAGAATATTTCCGTATTAGGACATATTGGTATCTTTCTATTCTGACAATAACAATTACATTTGTGCATATTCATGTCAGTTCACAAGTCCATAAAATACATGAATATCTTAAATAAATATGCTTGATGGTCACATTAATAATTAATGAACCAGACTGCTGTATATGATATTTCCCGTAAGTGTATTTTTCCCTGGATTTCAGGGATTTGACCTTAAATTAGAAACCAGAGAAGACAACTTCCTGTATTTAAGGTATTATTTAGTGCAAATTTAAGAGCAAAAGTCTTTATCCAATAGCAAAGGGCCATATTCTGAAGCATTATGTACTTGACATTAAGTAGATCGGATGCTCTATACAGCTTTTCACCCACACCTGCGTAGTCGCCTGCAACAAAACACTTCTCACGTAGATATTTTTATTCAAAAAAGTATTATAATGAAGTAGTCAGTATCACACAAGAAGAGGTCCAGTTAGATTTCATGGCATGCATTTTCAAGTAAGACTCTACTGCATCAAAATAGTTATTCATTGTCACAGCTGAATCAGAATTATTTTTCACTAAGCTGGCATTCACATTAATATGCTAAAACACGTGCTACACTTGAATATTGTTCATTTCGTAGATTGTTTTCCTTGAAACCATTTTTCAGTTATCCTTCTGACGTTGTAAAAGGAACACATACATTTTTGGTGTGCTGTGTAAGTGCCTCTCAGTCTTAGATAAAATATTAACTCATATCCTCAGAAGCACTTTTGTCGTTTTTATAAGATGTTTTTTTTCCACATACATTTTTGTACATTTCTGATTTACAGCAACTAGCAAAACAAGGAAATGAGCAGCGCTAAAAGCAAATGTGTTCTTGTCAGTATTATCATTTGATGGAAGTAAATGCAGTTTGGTTTCCCTGGCAATAGGGAAAATATACTGTACTTGACAGCACCTTCATGAAAATGAATTATTATTCGTCTTACTGTGATAATATCCATATTGATACTATAGTTCGTGAACAGCAGAACAACAGACATCTACTCATAAGAGCATGAAATGAAAATCAAATCCATTTGTACTATGTTTTTGGATGTCTGCTTCATGTTTAAATAAAAGTATTTATTTACACAAAATGTGGCATATTTTTTAGGAATTACAGAAACAGAAATAAAAAATTATTCTGAAAATTATTTTTCGATCGATGGTTGTCTGAAACTAACAGACATGAGGGACTTTCTTTTTTAGTAAAAAAAACGGCTGGTAAAGATCCGCCAAAAAAAAAAAAATAACAGACAGCCGTATAAATTAGCTAACTGGCAAATATTAGCACATCTTCACAAAAAGTAACCATTACGTCTGTTCTCATTTCGTTAACACTGAATAGTCTTATTCTATTGATTAGTTCACTACAGACATGAATATATCCTCTTGATTTAATCACGCATTTCTGGCTGTGAGTCCAAGTAAGCCACAATTTACCTCGCATTAGCTTCCATCGGAGTTTAAAATTATTTTTATTTTTACACATACAGTACTGGGGTCTGTGGGCCCGAAACAATGAGGAAATCAAGAGAATCTTAACAAAACATGAGGATATTTTTTGTTGTTTTGGGAGTATTGTTATTGCTTTCTTCTTTAACAAATGTTCTTATGAACACAGCTTTGTACTTGCTAATATGTGTTCTACCAGCAAGAAATCCAGCCACTAATTTGACCAATTAAAGTATCTACACACTAGTTATGTAATAACATTAACCCATGCTCTGATGAAGCAACCATTGCCTCATTTAAAAAGACATTTTCCCCAGCTGTTCGGATAGAAGTAAAATCCACGGTTAGAATAAATTAAGTATATATACGGTATATTATCACTCTCCGCTTGTTGTTCTGGAGATCCATTTGAAAGCGGTAGGTGACAAAGTATTCGACTACAGGGCGCCTAAATTATAAAACATATTGCCTGCACCTATGAAAGCTGCTCCTTTTGTCAGTGTTTTCATATCTTGGTTGAAAACTCATATTTTTACTATAACTTTCCAGTAGTCCATCACTGCTGTGCTCACTGATTTTTCTCTTTCTTCCTACCTCTCATGTAGGAAGGCGACTGGGAAGCCCGCAGTTAAACCAGCATGTCAATACCCTTTGGAAGCCACAAGCTGGGAACCAATGACCACTGGCTACCCCCACTGGATCAAGCACCTGGGACTTGAAAATTATTTCTCTTTCCCTGGACTCAAACTCTGTTTTGCCCATTGTACTGGTCTTTTAGCTATAGACACATCTGCACAGTTCCTCTGTAGCTACATTAGAATGTCCAGGAAGGCTGGGCTGCCATTGGCACTTGGACCCCCAGAGGTTTCCTTTTCTCGGCTTGGTCATTGTCACAACCCCTAGGAGCAGTACCCGCAGTGAACACGAAAGGTCCCGCTCTGGATCACCTGTCTTCTGGTCTCTATGATGTAAACATCAAGTTCTATAAAAAGAGAGAAGGCCAGCAGCAGAGTTGCAGATTCTTGATCAGCATCACTTTTGATAAACTAAGAGAAAGCTAGTCCTGATAATGTGTACTTTGCTCTTGTTCATAGTCCCTATTCCTGTGAATTTATAAGTGATTCTAAGTTCACCCAACGAGGTTCAAATCTTCCAACTTCTAAGTTTCCACATTCTTCAGATTCTCCAGTGTCCTCATCTTCTGTGTTCTCTGTGTTCCCAGGTCCTCTAAATTTCCCACACTCATCATCAAGTCTCTGTGTTCCTGTCACTCTCCAAGTCCCTGTGCCTCCACCTTCACCAGATCACCAGATCACCATGCACCTACACTAGCACTACATCTACACTCAGCACCAACTGCTCCACATACTTGTAAATAAACTTTGTACCTGAGTTCACACCAATTCATGTCTCTGTGTCTTTATGATACAGTTGTGTATGAGAGTTTTTTTTGTTTGTTTTGTTTTCCTCTCCTCAGCTGCCAACTGACTTGTCCAACTTTGCAGTACATTACTGCTGTTCCTGGGACTATCCTCATTACTCAGCGTTCTGCTTCACTGTGGTAAGAACATAAAAATAAATTGAAATTGAACTATATGGATGTGAAAGCTGGGCACAAAAAGGCAGGGCAGGAAAAATATCGACTTCTTTCAACTATGGTAAGAAAAAACACGAGGAATGGCCAGAAAAGCAAACAGATGGGTCTTGGATGAAACCAGGCCAGAAACCTTATTGGAAACCCAGTGATCACATTGTGGTTTTCAGACTTTGGACACATTGTGTGAAGATAGGATTCCATCATAGAGACAGCAATACTTGAGGAAGTTGGAGGAAAAGCAAAGAGAACACAACCAACAACCAGATGGATGAACTCAGTTACAGAGAGAAAAGACACACCCCTTTCAACACTGATGACAAAACTGGAGGACAGAATATTTTGGAGGAAATCTATTTATGAGGACATCAAAAGTCAGCACTGACTTGACATGTTTCAAAAAGTATGTCTTATTGCCTATTGTAATATTTCACACTCCCATCAGATTTCTCCTTTTTCCCCTTTTACCTTGCTTCTTCTTTCATTTTTGCTCTTTTCTCTCTCACATACCTATCATTGCTTTTCCAATGTCACCTCAGCCTCACTTTTTTAAGAAACTATTCACCCCCCTCAGCTATCTGCATCGTAATTGTTATTATATTCAAGTTAATTTTTGCCAATGCACAACTGAATAATGACTTCTATGGACCATCCCTTAAAAAACAGAAATACAACAGCATTAAGGAATATAAAGACACATAACACAATAGCACCATGTTTAGGCAATCTCAGCAGCATTCAGTAGTGAGTAACAACAGTAATGTGAGGTACCAGAAAAGATGCTTAAAAAGACAAAATGCTGTTATCTTTGATGATGAAATTATGTTTCTGTAAAACCCAGTAGGGCACCTTCTCCTACTGTGGTACATATCAACAAAGGAAGTGGTGTATTTTAATCAACTTCTATAATGCTGTGATTTCATTAAAATAAAATGATGAAGTAAATAAAATTATGTGAACTTCATTCTTTCTTATTAACACTTAGTATAAGTAATGAGGTCATTTTTTTTCTTATCAAACATCTGCCGCATCGACTTGTTTACACATTTACTCCATGGTAACATCATAAATAATTGAATTGAGTACAAAAAGTGGAATTTACCTTTGGCAAAAAGAGCCATAACATTTTGTTAAATGTCGTAGACTCAGGGAGTTGCAGAAGAAGCAATCAATCACGCTCGAGGCTATTTGGTCCCGACAGGATTACAACCTTGGCCCATTTCCCCGTGTGGAAGGTTAGGCGGGCTGTGAACGGAGGTGCCTTTCAAAACATCGGTATCAGAAGCACAAGGTATCGATCTCCAGACCAATAAATTATATCCTTCATGACGGCCTTCAACAGCACAGACGAGTGACTACAAACTAGATATGTGTGATATGTGAGCCAACAGCATAGAGAAGAGCTTCATTAAATCCAATAACAACATCCTTAAATAACTTTGTATCTTATTACTAAACAAGGTATTGTGCAAAATAAGGCACGGTCCTTGGCCAGTGCTCTACTCCTACGTGAACCACGTCTGCCTTGTGTTTTTTGACATAAACCGCCTACAGTGTGATCACTGCAATAAAGAACAAATACATCCCTTACATCACTGCTGCCTATTACTATCTCAAATGAATATAGCAATTGCACCTAGAGCTGGAACAGTGTGTACCAGTTGAAGTAGATGAAGCCCTACTGCTGGGTGACAACACAATTTTGAATTGAGCCAAATCCTTCATTTCCCCTCCTGAAATGGAACTCTAAAGTGAGTTCCTAGTTTCGAGTGCGTAGACAGCCATAAAATCCACTTTTACTGATTTTGAACAGCGCTGAAGAACCCTTGACCTTTGCAATAGTATTTGTTTAATTTAATGTATGCCATTTACAAAGCTGGATACGACGCGGAATATAACCATTTAGGAATTTGTGAGGTAATTCTTACAAGTTTGCTTTAAAATGACATCTGTGAATATCAGAAAGACTTTCTGAACATTTAAGACTATACAAGAAATTTTCAAGACAAGAAACCAATCTTTTCCTTGCAATTATTCAACCATTGTTTGAATAATTGTTGTCAACTAGATTGAATGCCCTTTGGTAAGAAAACAGAGCAATTTAATTTTAATATGGAGTATGCACATAACGCCTTAGAGGTTACTACTATTTAAAGTCTGCTTTTTGTGTGTGCTGATGCAGATGATTCAGACAGATGAAAATCACTTAACAATAATGTAAACATATTGTAAAGAGACTTACAGTCAGAAACAATTGATTACCTTCTATGGAGAACAGTGGAGGTTTTTGATAGTGCTGCCAAGTAACACGGAGAATAGTCGTCTATCCGTGTTGAACGCAGCCAATACCGCAACAAGAGATTTGTACAGGGGATTTTTCTTCAAAAAAAGAAACACTTCTGTTATAGTTATCTACTAAATTAAAAACTTTGGCAGTCTAGCTATCCATCAGAATCATGAGCTGGTGTTTAGCAATATCCCTGACACTCATTCACCAACTCCTGAAAATGAAAGACTCGGGACCTGTAGGCAATGCTTACCACTTTGATAAGTCATTTTCCCGTATATATGAGAGTCCAGACGTTTGACTGACTGGTTATTAAAATCTAAAAATGATCACTGGAACATGAAAACCATGCTTTGGAGTGGTAAAATATTGTAATAGCTTTGATGTGTCTGTTGAGTAGCACTAGGCTTGATTGGGAGAGAAGTACATATACCTACTCACTATATAGAGTGCATAATGTGTTCCATCCTTTTAAATCAATGGACTGTTTAAAAAATAATGTGCTAAAACACTGAAAAGTCTCTCGCTCTCTCTCTAGCTTCCTTTCAAGAGTGAATTAAATGAGTAGAGCAGGTAGCAGTTTATTGGATTTCAATGCTATAAACACTTTGGAACATATGAATGATGTATGTTTTCATTTCCAGCATAAGGACACTGACACTTCTGTCCTCTCCTTTCAGTGCCGCCAATGAAAGGTGCAAGTGAGTCAGACTGAATCATTTCCGAAGCCTTATTTATAAGCCTAAAGGCAAAACTCCGTCACATTTCAAAGTGCAATGGACGAACTTGTAGAATTTAAATACAGGCACCATGTTATATTCCGTAGAAGCAACACAGACAGTCCCTGTGGCTCGCAGCCGAGAGTCCAGACAAGGCCGGGCCTCACAGCTGTTGCTCAGCTTGTGAAATAAGAAGGTGGCACATCCCAGTTTTCTTCACAAATAAAGCAGTCACCCTGTTACTCCAGGGCCTGGCTGCCCTCCCGCAGCACACATGTAACAGCAGATGCCTGTCAGCGGGGTCCGCCGCGATCCACTCCTGCCCCGCTAAGCCAAGCTTCCAGCAGGATATTGCTTTGTGATGTCTGTCAGGCGCACTGACCTCACACCGTGCTGGAGGTTTCAGAAATATCCATCCCTCCTTCCAAACACTACCCCCCACCCCACCCTTAACTGTCATCCCACGGCAAAGATAGAGAGGCCTGGCGAGACTGATGGCAACAAGGGCCTGTGGTCCCCGCGAGACAAGGAGCTGGTGCCGATCTCACAAGGAATGTTGAGAGTGCATTACATCCACGTAAACGTGTTTGCCAGTTTTCATACAGATTGGCATGACTTTTCTGGAGCTCGTCCCTCTTATTCCGAAAACACCAAGAGAAACGGCTGAAGCTGATGTGCTCCCCCTGCCATTTTTTTGGCTCCTCACAAGGAGCTCCCGTCACAACCCGTGGACGTTGGAAACGTGAGCAGGCACAAGACTGTGCCCTTCGGTTTAGTCTCTGCCCCCAACCACTGTGGCAGACCTCAGCAGCACAGAAAATCACCCACAAGGGGCTTTCATCTCTCTAAGAGTTCAGTTTCACACATGTTGCATTAACAAAAAACCTGAAAATCATTTGAAAGACCATTCTTCCTTTCAGACTTCTCAACAGATTAAGTTATGAACAGACAGTACAAGTCAAAAGTTTGAGTTCATTAGGTGGAAACTACTTCTTTCATTTGGTTAACAAGTTTGATGGGGAAATGAGGCACCATGTCTAACCAGTTCTTCTGCAGCAGTTCCCAGAGAAGTAGGACACTTTGCGTGGCTTTCAAGCATTGCTCAGGTGTGTTAACACTTTTCACCGATACTGTATATGTTTCTTAATTATTGTATAGAAGAGGGAGGCTGGTGGCATCGTGGTTGGAGCAGCTGCCTTTGGCTCCAAAGGTTGCCGGATTGATCCCTACCTCTGCCTGTAGCCCTTGAGCAAGGTGCTTGACCTGTAATTGCTCCAGTAACTTTGCCCAGCTGTGTGTCTGGGTACCTAGTTGCGTCCCTACAATGGACTGGTGTCCTGTCCGGAGCGTGTCCCCTCCAGATTTGCGTCCTGTGTTGCCGGGTTAGGCTCCGGTTCACCTCAACCCCACTTGGGAAAAGTGGTTTCAGCCAGTGTGTGTGATGCTTACCTCAGCAAATGAACATTGCATTTCATGTTTCATAAACCAATCGACAGACACTTACTCCAGCTTCTGCATTCAGTGAAAGGTTAGCATGAAACCAAGACATCACGGTATGACTGTGGTATGAAAACAAGCGTCCAAGGGAAATTTAACACGTTGACATCCTTAATGTTATTTCTGCTGTCTGAAGTGTGCCTCCAAAACATGGGCATGGACACCATCATATCTTCAATGATCCACATTTGGCTGAATGAAAGCAGAGTGCTTGATATGGTTCCCTACAAGGTCTTTTTTCAAAGGCACCACTGATGATCAAATGGCTTCGTCAACAAGGAAACGGAATTCATTAGTCGCTGACATCTTTTTCTTTTCATTTCTTTCTATCTTAATTCCTCAATTGTTCCTATATCTGTGTTTATTAGTCGGCACTGGTAGCATTTAAAATTTTTGGTCCATTTAAAGGTCCTGGTTTACCTAAATTAAGTTAAAATAATTTCCATTCCAACATATAAAGTACTGCTATATATAGATAATGTAAATGAGCTAAATTGGCATGTCTCAATTAATGGGGTTAGTGAATAGTACCCCTGTTTACATTATTCCAGTTAAAAAGAGAGAAAAAATGATGAAGATTCCCTTAAACTGCAGCAGCTACAATTGAGAAATTATTATTACATTTGCTGATTTAGTCCATGCCTTTGAAAAATACTATGTATACTACACTTAGCTACTTCCAATTGTCTGCTCATCTATGCCACTGGGAAATTTCCATTGGAGCAATTGAGGGTAAGTACCTTCCTCGAGGCTATTAGATCAGGAGAAGGGATACAGACCTGGGTTTTTCAATTGCAAAGCAAAGACTCTAACCACTCCTAATATTATTATGTTGCATTAGTCCTAACTCACTTACAGTTTTACCTATTTAAGAAATGTAGATAACTTTCTACCCCAGATCAGACTGAGGACCTTTCCTTAAGGGTACCACAGAATCTTTCCTTTTATTGGAGCTGGAACTACAAACCTTGAGGATACAACTCCAGATCCTTGACTTCTGCCCAGCATGTTGCTTTTACCATGTCCAACACAAGCAAGGGAAGCAGCGAGCAGAGTGATGAACACTGCGGTGAGTGTGGAGTCTTAAAGGAAACACTGGAAACTCAGTAGAAGGAGCTCAGTTTCGGATCTTGTTAAAAAGTAAAAGTAAATGAGCTCGGATATGCGCTAACGGAAGGCCCTGTGGAATGCAGACATGTCCACCTTGTTTTAAGATATTTCTATGCACCTAAAATCGATGCGCCCGACAAAAGCAAGCATTTAAATATTCTACAGTGCCTTCCTGATTTTTTTAGTCCTTTCTCTTGCCAATACAGTTCCTTGGTGGATTCCCAACAGCACAAGCAGTTGCCTCTTAATGATATCACTGTCTCCTGGAACCCTGCCAGCAGGGTTCCGAACCAAACTTTCAACCCCATTGCAATGTCTGCCTGCCTCGAGTTGCAATGTCAATTCGCCCTGGCAAATAATAATCAAAATGGTGTTAAGGCATCACTGGTGACCCATGTGGGACGACCACTCCAGCATTTTGAGACGTCCAGCTAGACAGCTGCTGCATTGAGCTCCCATCTCATCTGAATGTACACACACATTTATCCCTTCCACGGGGACCTTCAGGTCCGTGTCTGGGAGACGCTCAATCGACAGCCTTTTTTGTTCCACTTTATTTCGCAGCAGAAGTCTCTGTTCATTTCCATTTGGGGGGAAAAAATCAAGTTGCTAGTTACTGTGGAAGAAAGGCAACTTTTATGAATTCTCGAATTCTTTATCACTTTGTGGAACAATTAATTAATGGCTGTGGTTTGACAGAAGTCCGCATTCTCCGTTCCAGCGCTCTTAGATTAAAGCAATTCATTTGCATTGGCTGCCTCCGAAGTCTTAAGTTTTACTTTGCTAGTACTTTGTACTGTTCCAAATTAATGTCCAGAGGAAATCTCTGCCGCGCCCGATTGTAGTCATGCAATTTATCCTTTTTTTCCTCTCTCTCTCAAGCTCAAACCCCTTAATAAATCTAAATCTCTCAGCGCCTTAAAAATGTGTCTTAATTTGGACTCTTATGTTTAAATTACACATCACTAAAGGAGCACTTGACCACACTGAAAGCAGGAGAAAACATAGTCGTGTTCAGGGTGCACGGGATGTTGTTTATGAATTCAGTCTGTCGGTGATGGCACTGCCCTTTCTGGGAGGCTCTTCTTTCCTGGATGTCGTCCAGGCCTGTTTTCTGCCGTTACAGAGCTGTAGAATCTTGCGGGACTCTGCCCATTCTATGAATGTGGCTAATCCGGCCTTATTATGTCAAGCAATTTAATTAAAACGTAGTCCTTTCCCCCCCGTCTTCATGCCTTGGTTTCCTGCCAGAAGGAATAAAGACCCGAATGCATGCTGTGCCTTGAAAGGACTGTATGTTGCTTGCTGAGCCTGAATGAAGCTTTCATCTCTTACCGCAGTGGATGCGTGGCGACGGCTCGCCCGGATTGTTTGCTCTGCTTCACCTCTGCTTCGACCACGGATTAGTTAGCAGGAAGACCTTTCCACCTCAATTTAGGAGTTGTGAAGTGAACATGAGGGGGGTGTTAGGAATTCTGTGCCGATATTTCCATTTCACCCTTCTTGTATCTTTAATACTCATATTCATGAGCAAAATGGAGTAGCTGTGTTGCCAGTGACCTGAGACTTTACCCAATTAACTGCTTCCTTTAATCCACACTTCACCAAAAGGTAAAATGTCATGTTATTTCTTTTCACTAAAGACAAAATTATTTTCTTGTGCAATGCAGATTCAATATGGGTTGAAGTCAAACTGGGCTGTTAGTATGGTAAATATGCTGCCCTCATTACCTCCGACATATTCGAGGAGGATAAGTACGCTGACTGGGCTGGACGGCACCGCAATAAACTCCAACATATCTGCGACAAGGTCAGAAGAGCCTTTATACAATGTCTAAGTGACTTGCTAAAAATCAGAACACAACATGCTGAAATTTACAAAACCTTTACAATCGATGCCGTAGAATGATTATCGTCCCTGCCATCGGTTTAAATCTTTCTTTTATCATTTTTAAAATCACAATTTAAATATTTACTTTCACAGCCTGAAACAAACTTCATTTCAAAAGAGACTCAAAATTAATTATTGAAAAATATACTTTTCCAGCTCTCTGCAATGAAAGACAAAAATACCTTTGAAAACCTTATGTTAAGGATATTTGGTAAATCTTATTTTTGCCTGGGGGAGCGTGCTGGCACAGTGGGTTGGACTGGGTCCTGCTCTCCGGGGGGTCTGGGGATCGAGTCCTGCTTGAGGCGCTTTGCGACGGACTGGCGTCCCGTCCTGGGTGTGTCCCCTCCCCCTCCGGCCTTATGTCCTGAGTTGCCGGGTTAGGCTCCGGTTCGCCGCGACCCCGTATGGGACAAGCGGTTCAGAAAGTGTGCGTGTGTATTTTTACCTGACTGCTTGTTGTATTTACCAGAAATATACTGTATTCTATGCATACATTCCAGCTTTTGAAAAATATGTTTGACAGCAATTTATTACAATAGGATTTTAAAGCATTTTAACATTTTGTGATGACTACAACAAAATCAAGATTTTCAATACAACAGTTTTTGGTGCAGAAGATGTTGACTTGGAATAAGTCCTCCTAGACACCGAGTGGCAGTGTCGGCACTGCAGCGGCAACGAACCCTTATTAGTGAGCTGTCGGACTGATCGCTCTTAAATAAGACCACAGAAATATTCCAAAATTAAATCAATTGCCCATACACTGTCTATTTTAACTACTTTGTTTGTAATGCCAAAACTCAGACATGGTTCCTATATTTTTTTTTCCCCCTCTTTTAATTTTTATCTATTTTATGTAAGTTCTCATATTAAGAACTCGGTTCTGGAATTCACTGAGCACAGTGAACTGGCTCAAAGGGCTTAGTTAGTCATACAGTAGGGAGTTCAGTCTAAGATAATACATTAAATCACAGCATGGTGAGCGCAACAGTGAGACGCGGTGCAATTAAAAGGAATGGAGGAGCCTGACAGGAGGCGATTAGTGGTAGGATGATATCCAGATATCATGAGTGTTCGAGTCAAGGGCCAGATATACAGAAAGAAGACACCAAGCAACCTTCTTCAGACTGCCCTCCGCCCTCCCCTGGGATGGCAGCTTCCGGCCCAGCTCGAGTCGCATAATGAGCCTTTCCACGCAGGTTAGAGACCGCTAACAGGCCGGGGGCGGTTCGAGACACACAGCCCCGCACCTAATTAGACAACCCAGTCACTTAGTTTAATTGATGGACTGTGTTAGTTTTCTCATTTCCTCACCCGAAATCACTTTAGGGAGGTGGGGTGGGGATGAAAAAAAACGGTGTCTTGATTTGTGCTCATTTGTCAACGGGCTGCAGAGGATTTCGAAGGAAAAAAAACTAAATAAATATATTAAAAGACTTGCTCTGGGAAGAAGCCCCTGATAAAATGTAGCTTCTGGCAGCAGAATGGCAACCAGAACGGGTCTTCATGAGGTCAGCCAGACCTCGGGTCGGGGTCGCACGTCACCGGCAGCGATGCGGGTCTGGGAAATGGCTTGCTTTGTTTGAGCGCTCCACAGAAATTCATCACGTTGCAAATGGCCAGAAAACCGGGTGCTTAACATTTAGGAGACGAGGTGGCGTTTTTTTTTTTTTTCCTTGATTGCACAGCGGGCCAATTCGATTAGAAACCTTATTCGGAGGATTGAGCAGGTGGAGTTGGCAGGGGTACGAAGCCCAGTTCCTACGCACACCTGTTCCACGAGCAACTCCCAGGCACCAAAAGCTTCTGAAAGCTTCAAAGGAGTGGCAGCTCTCCAGGTACGTCTCTCATGTATTGTCGGGTAAATTAATCTGACAGGAGTGGGAGATAGCTGCCGTGCTTAGAAAAAGAATTCAGATCCCGCTTATTTCCATTTAAACCCATAAACGTTACCTTATTTTAAAGCGGGTTCAAACAGAAATAGAACTACTGGAGGATCTTCTCAACATTCTGCACAAATCGCCAAAAAGCCTGAAGTCCTAAGGTATTCTTCAACTGAACTTTACAATAGCTGCAAACACAGAACAGCATTCCATACTGTTGTTAAATAGTTACTATATACTATTGTTCGTACAAAACAAAAATAATAATAGAAAATTACAATTATTTCATACATTTCACCATTGCAAGTGGAACAATGAGTGTTGAGCCATACATACAATGTATGTAACTGGACATCAGTTGGATATTTTTTTCAGATTAGTCTTTTTTATCTATTTATTAATTTTTTTAATCAATAGCCGCTTTCCCAATGTATGACCTTGGTGGTGTGGAGTCTATCCAGGAAATATAGAGCATGAGACACACCATGATGTCCACTTATATACAGGTACACCATAGACGGAACACCAGGCCATTACCAATAACCGCTTGTCCAGCGCAAGGCCACAATGGCGGAGAACCTATCCTGGAAACACAGGGTATGAGCCTGGGTACATCCAGGATGGCACACTGGTCCATAGCAGGGCAGACAGTGCCACTCTCATCCACTAAAACGCAAAAGGCCATTTAGAATGACCAAGTCACCTCAAAAACCTCTCTTTAAACTGTGCGAGGAAACCAGAGCAAACCCACTCCAGTATGCAGAGCACATGTAAACTCCACACATACCGAGCTGGATTGTGCCACTGTGCCGATGTAGACTTGTTTAACAGAAAAGCTTTCTGCTTGGTATAAAAATCCATGTCATAAGTGTACAAGTACGCGGTTCCTCCTCTGTAGCCCAGGGATGTGCCCGAATGAAGCAGTATCCTCACCCAAACCTTGCAGACGCCTGCTCATAATTGGTGCGTATTTAGTCAGTGAGGGCCAGGGAGGATTTCAAGGCATGAATAAATGCTGTTCCTCTGTGTGCCTCCGAACCCAGGATCCACAAATAAAACAGACGAAATATCAATAACTCCTTTTTCATGTCTGTTTTTTATTTAGACCCCCCTCCCCTTCCACACATCCCAGTGGACCTAAACTTTTTTATTAGTTATTTCTTTCCTTTTCTGGCCCCTTTTAGTCTCGCCGAATTCTTCTCTTCCTCCGTGTGAGATTCAGACAGACAAAAAGGGTCACTGGAGGTTCCTTACAAAGCCCAGGCCGCAGTATTAGACCTACCCTCCTCACGTAGGGGGAAGGGAGTAAATGATCCCGTGCTCTGAGGGATCTATTTATTAAACCCGTTTGGGGAGCTCCTGCCGTGCCCTGTTTCTGAAAATCTGAAGTGGAGAGAAGAGGAGATGGAGGTATAGCAGCTACAGAACCACCCTGGGTCGGCGTTTTGCGGCGGTTGCCGGGGTGAGATCGGGGATGTGCTCATCTCTGGGGAGCGATTCTCCCTGGGGTTCACCGGGAAGACAACACACACCTGCTGTGCTTTGCCGCTGAACCTGGCTCCCCGGGGTCTGCAGAAGCACTTCTTTCTGTCTAAAATTATTTAAATTGCATACACGACACTTGGCACTACTGGGGCTAAGCACCTTTTTAGGGCTGCAAGATGTGCACCACTCCTGAAACTCACTTTATCCATCGTCACTGACCAGTTTAAATTAGGAGTCTCCTGATCCAGAGCTTATCCTGGAAACACAGGGTGTGAGTCGGGGTACATCCTGGATACGACACCAACCCACCGCAGCATGATCACACACACTCACATACACATAGTAAGGGCAATTTTGAGTCACCCGTTCACCTGAAGCACATCTTTCGGACTGTGGGAGGAAACCAGAGCACTGAGGGGAAGCGCATCCGAACACGGGGAGAACACGTAAACTCAACAGATACTGAGTTAGATTTGAAACCGTATCTGAAAGCGACATCTAGGAGCTGAGAGGCACCGGTACAACCTGCAGCACCTCCACCACCATGTCGCTCATGAGTGACCCATTGTAAGTAGTGTACCTAGTAGTGTAAATCACCTTGGTGAACAAGGTGTGTGGGCTGATAACACTACATAGAATCCATTGTAAGTCGCTTTGGAGAAAAGCGTCTGCTAAGTGAATAAATGTAAACGTAAATGCCCCCTCCCTTCTTCAGTTTGTTCATTTTTGCACCTTACCGTGGGAAGGTCCGCAGTAAGAAGTACAACATTTACCAGACAAAGCGACTGACAGTTTAAGATACAGCTTTTACCTGTTCCTAGAGCTGGGTAATTTTACCGGATCAGGGTAAATACCTTGCTCAAAAGTACCATACCGGGAGGTGGGATTTGAACCTGCGACCTTTGAACCAGCTGTCCATGGTGCAGAGACATGAGCTTATTACCGTGATCCCCATTTACTGAGGCTCACCTGAGATTCACGAGACCATCCTTCAAATCCAGAATCCAAAAGCAGGAAAAATTATCTGAGCTCGTATTAAAGCTCTGACATTACTGATAGCGCCAAATTCCTTAACCGCTACTCTACTGCTGGCTTTACTCTATGTTACTAAAGAAAAGCGAGCGGCAGCACAGACCCCGCGATCACAGGCCTACAATTAGAGCGCTCCGAAGGTGAGCGCCATCACAGCTCTTACTTATACATTTAAATATTTATTTCTCGAATCAAAACGAGGGATAAAAATACACTTCCATCTGAGCAAAGTCTGCTTCCTGCGAGCAAGCCGTCGACGCGACGGAAAACTCGTATTTGTTAAAAGGGGAGCGCCATTTCCTTGCAACGGGGCGCTTTAATGTGATTTCATCATCTGTATTGTGCAGTGACTGCAAGCGATGTTATTGTCTGTAATGCTTTTAACTGCACCGCTTTGACAAACACCGAGTGGTATCTTCAAAATGCCAAACAAGAAGAGTGACAGATCCTCACAGCTAGCGGCATTAAACAGCAGCCGTCGTATTAATAGCGTGTGCGCGGCGTTATGAATATTCCAATGAAAATAGATATATGAGAGCAAAAAGGCAGTAATTTGAATATACTGAGAATAGATTAGGTTTTTTTTTTTTTTTTTTTTCTTTTTTTTCCAGGCAGACAGGTGAGAACTTTTACCTTCGTTCTCCCGGAACACATAAACCAGGACACAAATGTCCTCATATTGGTAATATTGACAAAGTAGCACACCACACTATACACTATAACAATAGCAGTGAAGGTCCCACAGAAAAGTGCCTGGACTGGTAAGTGGGGTAGCGGTTAATTCGGGTGCCTTCTTGTCAAAGAACTCAGGTTCCAGTCCCAACACTGCTGTGAACAAGCACAAGGTACTGTGTATTCCCTGGACCGAGATGGAAAAAAAAAAAAAGTCTGCTGCTATATCAATGGGTAAATCACTGTAAGTTACTTAGTGTACAAATCTGACCTTATAAGGTGCTTTGGAAAAAAGTGTCAGTCGAGTTAGCAAATATTAAATAATTCAGTGTATTTCTACCCTTTAGAATGGCTGTGAAACGAGTAGTGGGTTTGGTCAGTCCTGGAGACTTTGGGACTCCTTCGCTGGAAAGATCTGAGTGCAAGAAGGAACAAGAGAGAAAACGGACCCTTTCAAGTGTGCAAAAATAAATGTTTAGTGATTTCACGCTATTCCTCTGTCCACCTCCGGACTTTGAAGTCAGCAGCGAGGTGTTCGATGCCTCAGTGCCAGTGGTGGAATAATGAACCCGCACTCCGGCTGATGGGTGTGTCCCTGACCGTTCTGCACGACAGAGGGGTGTGTGTCCCTGACCGCTCCGCGCGACAGAGGGGTGTGTGTACCCGACCGCTCCGCACAACAGAGTTGCGTGTGTCTCCCTGACCGCTCCACATGACAGGGAGGTGTGTGCGTCCCTGACCACTCCACACTGCGGCTGGACTGGGCACAGGACTCACACGGCCCCCCGGCATCCGCAAGCAAGGGGTTTTGAAGCCTCTGACGCACACTGTCAGCAGCCAATGGGAAACACCTTAGTGATGTGTCACAAACTAAGGCTGAAATCACACCGGTATTTAACCGGTGTTGGGGGTGGGGGTTGGGGGGTGTTGCACCCTGCCGGTTAATTTTACCCCATTCAGGCAGCCATTTGTTAGTCATTGTGGGTTAATGTTAGACACAGTGTCGCTGATTGCCAGCGCCAGCACTAGCATTGTTCAAAACAGGGAGACGCAGCCTCACGCTCACAGATGGTTCTGGAAAGGGGCCCGACTTTCTGTTGAACCCTGGAGCAGGCCCTCCCCACACGCACACAATGAAATATGACAAACCTTACAAATCTTCTAAAGAGCGGGTTCAGGTGTAGACAACTCACACGGCCACGATGCCGTGTTTTTGGTTCTCGTCCATTTTCATCGCCCGAAAAAAACAAGTCGAACCTCGAACGTGTTTCTTGAGCTCAACTGCATCACCACTTCGCCCTGAAATGTTCCCTTTAAACGCGTCTCCTCAACCTTTCAAATAATCTGAATGCACTAGGAGTGGCTTCGTAATTATTATTTTTTTAATCATTGTTAACTACAAACTAGCTTAATTACTACAGTAATCAAAAATATGTGAAGGGGTTCATTTAACTGTTGCATTAATGCTGAAGCCCAGTGTGTTTGGAAACGCTTCAGCGCCCCCTGCTGGGCAACCAAGGTAACACCTCCGCAAAACGTGGAGGGCTGAGCGCAGAAGCGGTGGAAAAAGACTGAAAGCAAAAGAAAGTGCTTCTGTGGACAAAATAATTAATAATGCAGATGTTCAGCTCATTGGCTACCTGCCTCTGAGAGCTAATTTGTTAAATCACAGCGAGAGGAAATACTCAGAGGACACTGAGCCCCAGGGGCTGTGGCTGAGAATCGCTGTCCAGATCTTAGTGCTGATGGTGCGGAAGCCTTATTTCTTTTTCTTTTTTTAAAGCATCCTCTAAAATAATTAGCATTATCTTTACTAAACATTATAGTCAGTACTGACCATCCTGTACAAGCAGCAAAGACCTTTTTTACACTTTGAGACAATGTCCAGTACCACCAAATCAACCTGGGCAGTACCTGTATGGGACAAAGTGGACATAAGAGTGAAATCACAGCAATGCACTAGTGTCCTGCATCTCTGGGAAGGGCTGCAGAAGAGCCAGGAAGACATGGCGCCTCATTTCCTCATCAAACTTCTAGAGCAAATGCTGAATGTGAGCAATAACTTATAATCAGTGTGCTCACAGTTTCTATATACAGTACAATATAAATACAAATGTTCCGTATTCACACAAGAGGGCCTTTCACAACCTACTGCAGGCTTTTCTGCCACCTCTAATTATGAAATTATGTTTTAGAAAGTACCTTCTGAGCGAATCTACTTCTTCCAAGGTCCTCTGCCGTAGGACTGATCACTTGAGGTCTGCATGTGGACTGGAGGGCGGCGCACCTTCGCAGCACCGCGTCTACGGACATCCTGCTGGAGACACCTCGACCGTCTCAGTACCAGCAGCGTGTGAAGCGTCTGAAGAATTCTTAAGGTTATATGTGTGCATCAATATATCGTACAGGAAAACCCATTTAAGATGGTTCAGCTTTGGCACGACTGAATAAACAACCAGCTGGGTTTCATTTAAAATGATATTAAACTTTCACTTCAGTAAATATTATTGAATAAGACTATATGAAGGAAAAAAAAAAATTTTCCCCCTTTTCTGTAGCATCCACTTCAAATTCACTCCTGGCTCACGATCGATAGTTCCATTTAGGTCGACTGACATTTGAAAAACAAATGAGTCAGGCAACAGCGGGTCTATAGAAGTCAACTTAATAATTTTCACTTATTTGCAAGCATCCTGGTAATCAGTGGGTGAAGCTACGAACCTAACAGGGCTCTTCTTCAATATAAATCATTTCATTTGCTTTGTCTTTATGCTCCCCTGTTTATCACCATTGTAATCGTGTTAATTAAAAAAAGAACAATTAGGTGGTTGCAGAAAATAGGGAAAGCGCTGTCTGAGCGCTTGGTGGCACCAATTATCATTATCCCTGAGAAACTAATTAAAGTTCCTCTCTGGAGCTGGTAAAAAAAAAAAGAAAAATCTTAATTTCTATGTTGTTAGTTTCCAAAATAGATCAGGGATTGCTCAAACCACAGACAAAACTTTACACTTTAAAGATGTAAGAGTGATGGAAAGACAGCAGATGGCACAGTTATTGAAGTGTTGGACCTTTAAGAAGTAGCTGCAACTTAAAGATTCTCAAGGGAAACTTCTGTTATACTTTTAAGTGAGACTTTTAACCTATGCGAGAAAATGAGTGTAACCACCCAAGGGTATGAATCCAAATACGTTACTGTGACGCAGGGGTTCTCAGACTGGGGTCCATCGATGAGCTTCCTCAGTTCTGTGAAGTGCAGACGTGCTTTGAAAATATCACTCTTACTAAAGAAATTAACAAAAAAAAAATCAATTAAATCTATTCATAAAATAATCTCACACACACTGAAACGGCTCATCCCGAGCGGGGTCGCGGTGAGCCATAGCCTAACCCAGCAACACAGGGCATAGGGCTGGAGGGGACACACCCAGGACGGGACGCCAGTCCATCACAAGGCACTCCAAGCAGGACTCGAACCCCATACCCACCAGAGAGGAGGACTGCGGTCCAACCCACTGCGCCACCGCACCCCCCATACCCCTGAAATACACTACTTTTAAAAATAAAAAAAATAGAAAAAAATAAGAATAATATTACCACATAATTCTTATCTGTAACAATTCTGTGTGATGGCAATCAAGTTTAAGTGCAGTAAATTCAATGCAATAATTTCACCAAATTTACTTATGGATAATTTTTCTAGGAGGGCCCTTGCCTTTCATTCAATTCTTTAAAGGGTCAGTAGTGTCACAGTCGGGGACGGGAGACAGGAGGTAGGAGGTTCGGACCCAAGCGCGCCGGTGAGGTCATTCCGGATTCCATCCAACACAGAGAGGCAGGCAAAAATCGGTGGTCAGGGACAGGCGTAGGTCGATCGAGGCGCAAACGTCGTTGGGAGGGCAAGACAGTACTCAGAACAAGGGAAAGCAAGCAGAGGTCGAAAACCAGGTAAACGCGAGAACGAGGAACAGGGTACAAGGGATGAAATGCTGAATTTGCTAGCCAGGGCGTTGCAAGATTCCGCAACCTTGTGCCGGGACGGCGCCGCCTTTATCCGACCTTATTATCGTCAGGTGCGGCTGCTCGGCTCATGGGCGTGACAAGTAGACTAGAAATGACTAAGAACCTCCGGTGTAACGTCTCCTGAGCCAATAAATAATGTAACATATCAATGTTAGAAAGCATCGCACCTGTAAATTATACTTATTAGATAAAAATGTGTTATTTTTGCCTCCTACATAAGAGGGTCCTTTTATATGGTGATATTAAATATGTTTAATTACAGCCTTGAGGAAAGACAATACATCAACTAAGCTCTTCCAGTTTGGTTAGAACTTTTTTCCCCTCCTATTAAAAATTTATATAAAGCTATGTCTTCATTAGTACTTAGCTTATTTGTTTCCATGTTTTGCGAGTCCCTTCATGATGAATATTTGCAAATCAATTTAATAGCACTATCAAATTTCTCCACTCTTTTTTTCCCTTCATTTCATTCTTGCTTAAACCGCCAACTCAGTTCATTCATATCTCTTTCATCTTCTCGCTGGCTTTCTGTCCATCACGTTGCATGTTTGACTCATAAAACTCATGATGTTACAGTATCTCCTGAATTATAGCATTTGTTTTGTTCAGCTGTGCTGTTATTAACTGTATGCAGCAAAATGGCATGAAGACAGTGTGAAAGACCCGACTGGAATTCCGAGTGGGATGCTGAATAACTTAATGGAGACATTGTCAAAATGATGGATGTATGTGCAAATTGCGTGGTGTTCAGCGAGCGAAGTATACTGCTTCTAATATTTGAAAATTCCATTTAACCTAATGGCTGACAATTGTCCCATCAGCATGTATTTTAAACGACTGACTCGAGAATTCAGGGCATTTTTATCCAAAGACAGAAATAGCTTTTTTTTTTCTTTTTCTTTTTTAAATAAAATTTGTTGTTCGGGTAGAATTATTGTGCGTGGAGTCAAGTGCATTCCACCTTTCAATTAAAATTATTCACTTCCCATAACTCAGCAAAGCACAGTGAAAATTTACTTGGATGTCTGTTCATGCAAATTCCATTAGTCTCATTCTAGGCTTTGACTTTGGGCAGCAAAAAAAAAAAAAAATGAATAAATAAAAATCAAACTGGCATGTGACCAAATAGTTAATGGATGATGGCAGCGAGACAAATATACTTGGTCACCTCATTCTTAGGGGCAAGGACACAACACCTCACTGTCCATTTGAACATAATTGGTTTTGTTTGCCCTTGCTGTGCAGGACTAGCATTTAAAGAGAAATATGTGTCATTTCCCAATAAAGTCACTCACCGCTGGCATCCATAGAGGTACAGCCTGTAACATACATTAATGTGTCTTCCACTTGCAACGTTGTCAATCCTCCAGAGCACACGTCCCAAAAAGGTTTCTATAAAACTGATCACCTCTACAAAGTCCGATGTTTTGTTAGAGTCACAAACAGCTGTGGTGCATAAATGCTTTGCCTAGAGTGTAGAATTGATCTTATGACCATGCAGTGTGTCTGGTCCATTATTAATAAATCATCGTGCTGTTTCCCTTAATGACCACTAGAGGGGGGCAAAGCAACAAAATATTTCTGAAAAAGGGGGCCCCGCTGTACAGTAAATATAAAATAAACTATATATGCCCCCCATGTTCAAGCAAACATAATGTGTCCCTCTCAGTTTTGTGTATAACTCCTCTGAGAACTATTTCAAATGTTTTAGATCTTCCCTCAGTACCTGAGAAGTTGTTACAACCCTCACTATATATGACACCATTTCTCCAGTAGCCATGGGAGTTTAAAGCTACTGAGACCAGCATGACCTGCACTTCCATCACCGGCAGCCGTAAGAAGAAATATAAAAGTGCTGAGCAATAAAAAACGTTCACTGAAATGTGTGCCGTACAGCCAACCGACTACACAGGAGTCTAATATGTCACCTCTCGTAAACAGACCTTCACAGCCAACGCGGCATTGGAGACACCTTACCTTTATTCATTTAGCTGACACTTTTCTCTAAAGCAACCTGCAGCGTGAAGCTACCCAGAAGTATTCACCCGTTTATACAGCTGGGTAATTTTGCTGGAGTAATGTGGGGCAAGTATCTTGCTCAAGGGTACAACAGCTGGAGGTGCGATTCAAACCTGCGACCTTTGAATCCAAAGACGGCAGTTCTTAAACACTATGTCACCAGTTGCCCCCCTACAGATACTGTGACGTACATTGGTAAACAAGCTTTAGAGTTAGAGCTCACTGGGGTCATTTTAGCCTATTTTAAAACAAAAATGCAAAATCCATATTAAGGTCAGTTCCTGGTCCAAATTCCATGAGGAATGTGGTTGGTGTAGCTCTGAGAAAGGCTTTGTTTTGTATTAAACTATATCTGCAAATCGCCTTCAGAAAGGTGTCAGTAAACAACAACAATAACAAAAACAACAATAAGAATAGTTACTGACTCACTCACTGTAATGAACTTCCCCATCAGGGTCCAGGGGAGCCTATCCTGGAAGGCAAGGGCCCAAGGCCAGTCAGGGTCCACCACACACAGGGCACCAGTTCATCAGAGATTAATAATCTAATCACTCACCTCGCACTTTTGTCCAAAGCAACTTCCAGTATTAATCAGCTTTCAGTGATTTACACAGCCTGATAATTCTTGGAGAAATTCATGGTTTGATCCTTTGCTCAACGGTGGGATTTGAACCCCTCCGCATCACAGACTAGTCTAACCTTACTCTGACCGGTATGTTACCAGGTGCCCCAAATTATTATTATTATTATTGGCAATGTTCATCCATGCCAAAACAGGAAGCATTCCACGCACAACGGTTTCGGATGAGGACACTTCACCGAGGTGCCCACTTTTACGCAGCCCCCGGCAATGCGCGCCGACGGCTGGCCGCTGACGGAGCTCCTGGTGCGGGGGGGGCCTCCGGGAAGTCGCTCGAGCGCCTGAGCTCCGCACGCTGCAGTGACCAGAAGCGGCCACGTGATGGCGCTGTGGTGACACAGCAATAGCGGGGGGCAGCTTCCCGCCGACACGCCTTCCTGCCGCGGCACTTCGGGGCCAGTGTGACCTCTCCAGCGCAGGTAGATGGATTCCGAGAGAGACGCGGGGTTCGCGTTTAGTGTCCGTGTCGTCAGCGCATCGCGCTGGAGCGATGAAAGCGGCACAATCTCTAATCTGAAGGATACCAAGCGAGACACACACACTGCAGACTGCTCCGCCAGTGCTTTTTTTTTTTTAAAAAAAAAATAAATAAAAAATAAAGAAAGTATTACACCCGGTACTCATTAGCATTAAGAAGCCGCCCGGTCCATCGCGGCGCGGAGCATTGAGCACCGCGCGACGTGCGCAGCATATTCAATAAACAAAACAAAATCTCGACAAAGCCTTGATTTCAGGGCTGTCTTGCCGTGACATGTTTAAAATTCATTTTTCCGGCCTTGCCAACAAGAACACGCTGAGGACACTGGGTGGCCACGGTGGAATTGCTGATGACACCACTTTGCAATACGGCGCGCACGTGCAGGACCAGTAAACACGCGCCCATTATCAAGGCTGCGCTGCGATGCGCTGCGCTGCGCTACGCTGCGGGGGTGGGGGGGTGCGACGGGGTGCGACGGGGTGCGGGCTCGCGGGTCCTTTATGTGCCTTTTTCTAAAACACAGCGTTACATACATACATATATGAATAAAAATCACCTCTCTCTCCACGAAAACCTCTGATCACCTGCGACGACCAACACTGTGACACCTTGTACACGTGTGTTGTGTTTACTCGCGTTGTCCTTCCTCCATGTGACAAACATCATGAAATGATTACCAGCAGAGTTCACATGGAACCATATTACGTCATAAAGCATTATTGATATTTTCTGTAGAGTGATTATATGTACACACAGTATATTATAGGCACAGTGGCAGGTCTGGGGTTCAAGCCCTGCCTGGGGTGCCTTGCAACAGACTGGTGTCCATCCTGGATGCATTCCCTCCCTCCTCAGCCTTGCACCCTGGCTCACCAGTTGTTGACAACAGAATGTGTGTAACATGTTCAATTTATTTAGCAGACACTTTTCTCCAAAGCAACTTCCAATGTACTCTGTAGTGTTATCACCTTATTCACCGCGGTGACTTACACTGCTAGATACGCTACTTACACTGGGTCACTCATCCATACATCAGTGAAACACACTCTCTCTGTCACTCACACACTATAGGTGAACCTGAACAGCAGGTCTTCAGACTGAGGGAAGAAGCCACACAGACGCAGGGAGGACATGCAAACTCCACACAGACTGAGTGGGGATCGAACCCATGTCCTCTCACCCCACCCAGGCGCTGTGACAGAGCAGTGCTACCCACCGTGCCACTTGCTATGCAGAATGGCTGTAGATATGACATTTATTCTGCCACAGAAGTATACAAAGCACAAAAAATTACCATCCTTTTCAACATACACTTTGGGTTTTTGTCTTTGGCAGTGCGCAAGGAACAGCTGGTAGTGTACGGGTTAGAGCTGGTACTTTTGAGTCTAAAGGTTGCAGGTTTCAATCCCGCATCAGTCTGTAGTACCCTCACGAAAGGTACTTGCCCTAAAATGACCCAGCTGTCTAAAGGGGTAAGTACTTGTAGGTATCTTAGCGTTGTGAGTTGCTTTGGACGGAAGTGTCAGCTAAATGGCTGTGAATATCATTAGAAGATACGTGTGCCCACCATCCTCAGGATGTTCACGGTACATTTCCGTTATTCTTCTGACACTTTTCTCCAAAGCAACTTACACAGACTTTGCCATTTTTACAGCCGGGTAATTTTTACTGGGGTAACTAGGGCAGCGGTAGGTAGGATTCAATCTACAACTCATCCAAATGCAGCAGCTCTAAAACCACTGTGTTACCAGTTGCCCTAAAGTGAGTGGGTTGGGTGATCCGGGCTGTTTTTCTGAAAGGATGATGATGAAGCCCTTCGGCCAAAACATGACTGATTGATCCTGTGGGATTATGGGAAGGTCTAAATACAGATTTGTTTATGTGTTTTCTTGTTAGCTGTCTGCCAGGGAGAAAAGAGTCATTATTTGATTAATAAACTAATTGTGTGATCTGTGTGCCATCAGCGTTCAGGCTTTAGGCACAGTGGGCTTCCAGTGAAGCAGAGACCACAGAAACATATTTCCAAGCCCTTTTATTTCATTTCTCCTACTATCATTCTGCCAGACCTCATTAATCATCAATCTGCCAGCCTTCATTACATGAGAACAGCCCCCCCCCCGTTGAGCCACAAATTGTATTGATGGTCCCTGACATTAAAAGAACACGGGGATTTCGTACAGGGATGTGACCTTCTGGGTCCTCGGTTGCCGCACACAGGGCACAGTACCTGTCTCCTGGTCCAGACAAGGGGGTCATGCGGTCATCCTGGGAACAGTCTGCCGCAAGGGCCCCGCTCCGCGGATCCGAGCTCCGCAGCCGGAGTTGTTCCAGAGCGCTGGATTTGATGGTGACAGCTGCAGGGGGTCTTACTGGGAAAAGAGCCTTTGTGTAGCGCCTCCCTCGGGATGCTGCTCTGGTCGTCGGGATTACTGAGGTCCTGTGCTGCCAGAGAACCGAACAAACCTGGAATTTAACACGGTCTAAAACTGTGTTATGAATAACATTTAATGTGGTGAATTTTAACTTTCAACACGACTGTCGAGGATGAAAAGCTAAAGCTCGTGAAAGTTAAACTGTTAATTTATACATCTCGCCCTTTTCTATAAAGCAACTGGAGATGTTCGCATTCAAACAACTAACAATGTTTTGCTGATTTTTACCCCTGGGGAATTTTTACTCTATTAATTCAGGGTAACTACCTTGATCAAGGGTACAACAGAGGTAACAGGAGGGTTGAACAGGGCTTCAGCTGCAAAGGCATCAACTCAAACCGCTACGCCACCTGCTGTCTGCAGCTTGTTCACGTGCTCAGCTTTGACCGCAGCGACCATCTGTGGAAATGGCAACTCAGAAGCAAAATTATGAACGTTGAAGGTCACGAAGAAGTTCTTGCACCCCTCCCTGCTGATACCGGGACCGCTGTCATTAAAGTTGCCGTCTCCTCTGCCGTTGCCCTTCACGCTTTGGCGATCGGTGCTCCCAGCAGCCCCTGTGAACAGAATTAAGCAACATTAGTTTTAACCGTGTTGCGTCAGAAATCCCGTTTGCGCTGGTTTTACTGCTGACAGCACACATCTGACCCCTGGAGACGAGCGCACCCACCACCGATGTTATACAACTTATTTATGCAGTCGTGGATCTTACCTGAGTTGCAAGGAACTGCTTTGCCGCCGAGCGGCTGATTCCACACCGCTGGATGTCAAGGAAGGAAGTCTAAATTTATGTGAAAATTATGTATATCAGAATTACAAACCCTGTGTCAGCTTATGGTGTTTTCATTAATAACCATCATTTATATAGTGCCCCTTTTTAATTTAAATATTTGTATTTGCACATTTTGCTGCTGCCTTTGTCCAAGGTGACTCACGATGTCAGGTTTGTTTACTGAGCTGCTCGCAATGATTCACCCATCTACATTGTTTTTACTGTAGCAATGCAGGGTAAATATCAACCTTAAGGGATCTAAAGCGGGAGCTGGGTTTGAACCCGAGACCTTCCGATTACAAAGTGGAGCCTCCAGCCGCTACACCTCCTGCTGTCTGTACATTTATTGCAAGCAGTTTATTACATTTTCATTTTCCATGTTCTGGGAAAACATATTTGTACCCGGAAGACAGGTTGACTCATTGCAGCCATTAATAGAAACTCCAGGCTTTTGGACACAAATTCGGGTCTCTGGAGTCGAGCAGAGGGAGGGGCCACATCCAGAAATGCCTGCTCTTACATACTTAATCATTTTTTTCCTGTTGTACGGTTATATTCCAGCAGTAGAAAAAAGAAGCTGAGCTGTGATAGTCGCATGTTTTCATGTAATTTCATCTGTCGCTCACCGAAAAGCTTCTTCCAAATGATCGTATGAAACTGTAAGTCTTGTGAGGGAAGGTCATTGTGCCGCACCGGGACCAGCGTCACGAAGAGACGGCTGTTTCATTTTCGACCTTTCTAGGCTGTCGCAAACAGCCGGCGATGGAGGAGCACAGGGGCTTTGATGGGTCCTAGGATGAGATCACATGTTCCTGGAGATCAGATGGTCCTGTTTCCTCCTCCTCTTTGTACCAACGTCTTGAACTCAACACAGGCAGCCTTAGGAAGCAGGGCTTTTGTGGAAGTCCAAAGGAAAAACCACCATAGCCTGGATCGGGTGCCAGATATACTGTGCTGTGAGGCACAATCTCACCTGTCAAAGGCTGAAAAGTAGACATCTGCAAGATATGACTTATGGCTGTGTTGAGAGAGAGAGGCAGTTTTGTGTCAGAGGTGACTGCCAGGCTCTTCACGGAAGATGAAGAAATTATGGATTTGTCCACCTTGATAGAGAGCTCACAGCAGGTTCATGGGGGATCTCAGTCTCATACAGCTCAAACCAACCTGAAGGTTTTAACTTATTCTCTAAAAAAAAACTGCTGTATTAAAGTCCTTCATCACAGCATTTGCTACTTCATTATTAATAGTCAAAAGTGAAGGGAACACTGAAATTCAATTTTGACTGACCCAGGAGGAATACAAAGGCGAATACACACAAGTCAATTATTTATTTATTTATTTGTTTATTTAATATATTTAAGGAAGCAATTACCACAGTGCGTAATTTATGAATAAATTTTTGGGAGTTTGAGGAAAAGAGACTTTTATTAGGCCCATAGATCTAAAATCGCACCCCTGTTCTGCAATCCAATTATAAGTTAAGAGACCGAAAAATGGAGCTCATAATAAAAGATCATATTTTACGGTCTGGGGAATTCTTACTTTTTACTTTTGTTTTTCATTATGCAAGAGAAATTATGCAGAGCAAGTGGGCTACTGTAAGACAGACCTAATAATAAGATAGAAAGCAAACTTGTAGCCACATAGCTGATATGAAAAGTAAATAAAATGACGCTGAAATGTGCTATTTCAGCTGCAGCCAGATAAATACTTTTCCTGTTAGTGAATCACCGGAATATTCCGTGCAAAAAACAATTAAAGAACGAGAAGCGAACACCTAAAACCAACCGAAGGTCGAAAAATTTTTAACTTGCAAATGACTTGTACATATATAATTAAAACAACATTACGTTGTATATCACTTACACCTCCCATTATGAGTGTGTGCATGTGTATTTATGTATGTGCACATGTGTATAATGTGTGAATGTGTGTGTGGGTGTGTGCGTCTACAGAAAGGACACTAAGATTTACCCAGATTCATCGCCTTTGCCATCCTCGTCCTTCAGCAATGTATTCACGGCCGTGTGACAGACTGTGTAAAATGTAATTCGCAGTGTTCCACTCCTCAGTTTTTAGTCCATGTGCTCAACACATACATCTTTGCTCCTGGGGTAGAGAAAGTGGAATAAATCTGTGACAGAGAATGAGCAGGAAGACAGGCTTATAATGAAACAGCACTGTTCTTGGACATAAAAACATATACATTGATAAAACGGTGAATTTATCATCTTTACATAAGCACTCTCTGCTAGTGCGCTTAATAGGAACACTCCGTCTAAATCTCTGCCGTGCCGAGACCTGCATATCAAATGAAGCTATCTGTTGCAGCAGGTTACAACTGCTGAATATAATGGGATGTAACAGATTTCTAATAAAACACTGTGGACGGATTCTGCTCCTGCTGTATCCTCTGGTGCTTATGATGGTGTTATCATTTGTCTGAACGGCACGCTGTACGGTTTGGATTCGCAATATATTATTTTTGACTGCAATGGTCTTGGGTTTAGGACATTTGTTGGTGGAAGGGAATAAAACTCTCATTATACGTGGGAGTTCCACATGGAAAGAAGAAATATGCATGATGACTGGTGAAAAGTCATGTTAGACAGGTCAAAAGATGGCGAAGGGCCTGGGTGTCCACACAAGGATGGAAAATACACATTCTGAGTATGTCATATGGTCAAAAGGTGCAGACAAGGCATGGTATTTTTCTACTCTTTCTTGACACCTGTGTCACCTTGGATTGATATTTGCTTTCCATTTAAGGATGGGGATTAAGAGGATTAGCAGGTGTGAGAAGCCTTGATAGTGACATTAAGAAGGGTTAACGGACCATGGCAGGTTGCAAGTATTTTAAATTAAAGAGAAAAGGGTCCTGCGTTGGTTCTTTGTTGTTGCGAAGAGCCCTCAAGATGATGTCGATGATGGCTTGATCACCACATATGTGGAGTCCCTACTCACCATTCTTTCCTCCACTTGTGTTCATTGTGTTGATAGAGGCGTGTCCACTCTTTCTGTGACTGAGTCCATTCGTCTGGTTGTCATTTCCATTTTTTGCCCTCAACTTACCCAATCGTTACCAGTTTTTTCCCCGAAAGTCTAATCTTTACATGACAAGTCCCAAGTATAACACCTTATCTATGTGTGGGTGTGAAGGGGGTGTGGGGGTGTGGCAACACAGCGTCGCGGCAGCGCAGCGGGTTCGGCCAGGGCCTGCTCTCTAGTTGGTCTGGGGTTCGAGTCCCACTTGGGGTGCCTTGTGACAGACTGGTGTCCCGTCCTGGGTGTGCCCCTCCCCCTCCAGCCTTACGCCCTGTGTTGCTGGATTAGGTTCCGGTTTGCTGCGACCCCACTTGGCACAAGCGTTTCAGACAATGTGTGTATGTGTACTTCTAATGAGCGTTCTGGTCTGTTTGTCTTCCATGCCCTCCACGTGTCCTTAAAAGTTTCCTGCAGCTCGAAAGGTCAAAGGAGTCTCTGCTTTTCCTGCCCTGTTTCCCCAATGTCCACATTGCCCGTACAGTGCAACCGTAACCGTAAAGTTAAAGTAACCGTTCGTCCATTCCGGGACTGCGGTGGTCCAGAGTCTATCCTGGAAGTATAGGGCGTGAGGCACGGTCCACCCTAAACGCAATCAGTCCGCAGCAGGGCAATCACACACTTACACTCATTCAGACTCTCATTACAGAAGAAAACACAGAGACTGAGCAGGATTTGAACCCACAACCCAGTTACTGACCAAGGCACTGTGCCACCATACCCATCCATATAATGCTACAAAATAAAAAAAAATCACTTCAACATATCAGTGAAGCAACTTTTTTGCTTTATTGGAATTAAGTTTTTGATTTTTTTATTCCACAGTTAGCTGTGGACTGCAGACAAAATTACACTGAGCAGCGGATCCATGCGGTAAACAAGAAAAAAGTCCTCGTTTCAAACTATCTGATGGTGCGGATACAGAGTGGGAAACTACCCCAAATAGCTAATCCCATTTATCTAAATGTAGCCTCGGTTTATCGTTTGAATTTGGAGGAGCATGAGGATGAAGATGAGCGGTTCCCCTGTAAGAGATCACGTGAGCGCGGCCGACCGTTCTGATCTCACGTTATCAGGCTTCCGGGGAATGCCATCATGCTTGGGGAAAACGCAGAGAGCATTAAATGGCTGGGGGCCTGGCAATGCTGGCCAGTCAGATAAGGTGAGGAGCTCTCATATACGCCAGGGACTTATACGTGCAAAGCAAATGAATTTTAGATGAAAACATTACGGCGATAACAACTCACTTGATTTGTTTTGGGGTCTGGACTCCAATCCGAGTCGGCCTTCCTCCTTCCGCCCACAGACGGAGACGCTGGTTTCACCCTTAAGGCTGTTTTGCAGTACTGAGAGATTATGGTTAATTTTAGCCGTTTCGACCCATCTGACCGCCAGGCCGGAGCGCCATTAACAGCGTGGGCCGAGCGGGACCGACAGGCGAGCGCGCGAGAGAGCAGACGTGGAGAAGATGTGGGAACGGGCAGATCCCGGGAGGCCCCGATGGCATCAGACCTCCGGCGTTCCGCTGCAGGGGGACCCAGGAGCCTCTGCAAACAGCCCCAGCACTGGCGTTTAGAGTCATTCCCAGTGCGCATATCAGAAGCCCTAATGCAGCACAGCAGGCGCGGCGAATGTTGTTTCAACAATTTAAATTGTTCACATATCATCGCTTGTCCAATGAGAGCAGTGCTGAAATGAGAGCAAAAAAAAAAGGAGTAATAAAGAATATATCTAATATAAACATTCGGAAATGCGATAAACATTAAGGCCTGGTTCCAACTTGCTGGTGTTTAGCTGTATACCTCTATCGGTAATGACCAGTTCTTTAAGAATATATGCAGATATCTTACAGAAGCAGCACGTTAAAGAGCCGTCTCGTAGATCATGATGCTTACAATAGGATGACGTAGTGTTAAATCCCAGGTTGGATTTAATTCTCGCGTTCTTGTATTATGTTCAAATGGATGCGTCAAGAAAACTTCCCATTAATAAATGATGGTTATTGCAGACTCGCTCAGTAAACTCAATTTTGTTTACTGTAATATTACACTCGGTTCGGCTGCGAGAGCTGAAATTGGGGGGGTGTAAAACGTTCCTTAGAACATTAGGTTATTCGTATGTACGCTTTTCAAGGAAACCTCTGAACGCATTTGTACAACAAAGGCCAATAATTGTTATTAAATGCACAATGCATTTCATAAATATCAAGTAATTCTGCATTTAAATGAAAAAGTAGTCTTTAAGGATGGAGCAGGAATATAGAATCCTTCGTAATTGGTTCTCAACGGGGGGGGTGCGGTGGTGCAGTGGGTTGGACCACAGTCCTGCTCTCGGGTGGGTCTGGGGTTCGAGTCCCGCTTGGGGTGCCTTGCGACGGACTGGCGTCCCGTCCTGGGTGTGTCCCCTCCCCCTCCGGCCTTCCGCCCTGTGTTGCCGGGTAGGCTCCGGTTCCCCGTGACCCCATATGGGACAAGCGGTTCTGAAACTGTGTGTGTGTGTGTGGTTCTCAACGGACTTATCCCAGGCGCGGTAAAGGTAACGTAATTAAATCCTGATGCATGCATATAGTTTCTCGGAGGCCAGCGGTGGAATGGAGAGGGACGTCGCACTGATTTGGTGATATTAAGGCCTTTGAAAAAGGAGGATCCCAAAAAAAAAAGGAATTTAGAGTGCTGAAAAACACCGCCGCCGCCCCGGAGCTGTATGGCCCCCACTGTCCTCTTCGTCAAAGCATCAGACATCACCCCCGCCTCGTCCACCGAGGTTGTTGCCGAATGAAGCGACTCCTCCAAGAGTAGCAAGAAGGATTCTTCTATCGTGTGTTTCTTGGAGGGTCACGAGTGCTTCTTGCGGTGCTCAAGAAAGGACAGGCGGCGTGCGTCGCCATGGACACAGCATCTCTCCACCCGGTGCTCATCTGGCACTTTCCTCCTGAGTGGTAGCTGCTAACATACAGGATGTGTTTTCATCCTTCGCAGGAATTAATCAGTTAGTTCAGATTCCCTTGGAAATCCATTTGTATGATAGTTTATTATTATTGTTTTAATAACCCTTCATTGTTACCAAACATTCATGGTGGTGAAAATCATCTTGGCATCATAATGAACCTGCAGCAATACAGAAATGGTGTATAATCTATATAAGGTACAGTACTGTGCAAAAGTCTTAGCTACTTAGATGTTTCACAAAAATATTGGTTTTAGATGGTCATTTATTATCTTCTGCATTAGTGTCAATGGGAAAGAGCATGTTTTAGATTTCCAAGCATTTCTTTTCCAAAAAGTTTCGGTATTACAGTAAGTGTTTTGAATGTCGTTAAAAAAGAAAGTACACACACACACACACACACACACACACATTGACTGAAGCCATTTGTCCTGAGCGGGAGTCGCAGCGAGCCGGAGCCTAACCCGGCAACACAGGGCGCAAGGCTGGAGAGGGAGGGGACACACCCAGGACGGGACGCCAGTCCATTGCAAGGCACCCCAAGCAGGACTCGAACCCCAGGCCCGCCAGACAGCGGGACCCGGCCAAGCCCTCCGCGACCCCGCTCGGAACAAGCGGTTGTTGACGATGGATGGTTACTAAGCTTTGTAGGAAGTTTATTATTTAAGCGCATTATTATTGGATGCATTCTCAGTTTACAGCTTTTCCCCCCCCCAACAAAACGCCTAAAACTTTTGCACAGTCCTGTATGTTTACTAAAGTATACATATATATTCATATTCTCATGTATATGCACCTTATGTAGCATAAAAGTAAGTCTTGCACTAGAAAAGGAAGTAAAATAGGTGTGCGTAGGAACCAAAGCATTATTAAGATGCTGCCAATCAGCAATAAAGACGGGATATTTTTCCAGAAGAAAACAGATGTTTTTGTTAAGGCGTCGTAGAAAGATCTGCATATAGAGAGTGAAACTCTGCAGCTGCATTCCAACGCCTTCTTCCAGGCTCTTAGTTTATTGGCAATAACTAAATAAAATACAACATCCTCACGCCAGTTCACTCACTCGGCTGAGCACAGCTGTAGTTAATACAAATTCTGTGTGTTTTTACGCAAATCCCAACACCGGGAATGGCAATTAGAACAAAAAGGTACGAGCGCCGTCACCCTGCCACAAGGTGTTGCGAGAATTACGGGCCCTTCGGAGCACATCTCTGTTTACATAAATTTCACATCTCATTTAGATGAATTTTCAGCATTGAATAATGCATGATTGCATCATGTAAGGGACTGCAGGAATACTCGCATGGCAACACATCCAGCAGAGTGCTTTAGGAGTCTCTGCCTGAGTCTGAGCGGTGCGACACCTAGAGGCTGCAAAGAGTAATGCTTCAGTGATTTATTCCAAACTTACAGTTTTTTTTATTTTTGTCACTGCAATGAAAGACCAAAGCCTTCATGTATAATTCAGCCCCCCAGTAAACAACTCAATCTAACTGGGACATTATCTTATACTTCATTTATTTCTATGAATTCTTCATCAAAATAATGACAGATAACAGCAGATCCAGTCTAAAGATTTCATTCTGACTTGGACGTACGCTCTTAAGGTATCCTTATAGTTCACGTGCAGCAGCTCATTTTTATTTTATGTGTATATATTTTTTAAATAACATATAGGTGTCTGCTGTGCGGATAAATAATTTAACTAAGAACTTGCTAGCACAGTCCCCAGCACAGCTTTCATATATATATACACACAAACACGCACACACACACACACTTTTTTTTTTTTTTCCATTTCTTCGACTTTTCCTTTTCTCTTCCAGTTGTGTAAGCAATTGCTAACAAACCCTGAACTGAGGGAGCTTTGCTTTACTTAACCAGGCTTTGTCTCCATAGAGACCTTCTTCTTGTCCATCCACCCAATACAGTAGCACCGCACACCGGACGCTACGGACACACACACAGACGCACACGTTTATTGTTAATATTTATGACATCACAACCGAACTAGGAACAATGGGGATGTGAGAATCTCACTTCCAGAAGGTGGAAAAATTAACAAGGCTTCCAGAGAGTCTGTTCCCCTCAGTAGAACTGCCACGTGGACAGAAACCGAGCCATGCATTACTTGTACAATTATGTGGTCCAGTACAGTAGAGTTTCGATGATCTAGTCTAAGGGAGGACAACTGTGAGCCGGTTAACAGAAATTCTAGATACAAACAGTTGTACCGCATGAGCTGTATCTGGAAATAGATTGTGGGCTCACAGACACACCATCTGAAATCACTCAGCCCATGCAGGGTCATGGGGAGCCGGAGCCTAACCTGGCAACACATGGCATAAGGCTGAAGGGGGAGGGGACACAGCCAGGATGGGATGCCAGTCCATCGCGAGGCACCCCGAGCAGGGCTCCAACCGCAGACCCACAGGAAAGCAGAACTCGGTCAACCCACTGCGCCACCGGGTCCTTATTGTGAGGTCAGTAATGTGATAAAAAGCTATAAAAACACTAATTAGTCAACCCTATATACACATATACACACACACACGTTGTCAGAAGCCGCTTGTCCTGAGTGGGGTCGCGGCGAGCCGGAGCCTAACCCGGCAACACAGGGCGCAAGGATGGAGGGGGAAGGGGACACACCCAGGATGTGACACCAATCTGTCGCAAGGCATCCTAAGCAGGACTCGCACCCCAGACCCACCAGAGAGCGCCCCCCTTCAACCCTATATCTATATATATATATATACAGTGTACATATATATATATGTATATATATGTACATAATTCAGCACACAACTAACAATGGTAAAAAAGGGAAATTTATGAAACAAGTTTTCATGTGCAGTAGGGTGTTTCAGGGTGAACATCACTCCTTGATTCTTGCACATAGTTCTACACTGGATGGGTTTTCAATCAAAGGTGTTTTGCAAACCGTGTGGCAAAACAGACAAAAAATACCTGCGGCCAGAACACAGAATCCCAGATAATCAAAGGCAGATAATCGGGATTCAATTTCAAATTATGTGGATGATCTATAATCTCTCAGGAATTTCAATTCTTTTTGTTACATCAAATTAGGTTGAAAACAAGATTAACAGGCCTGTAGACCAAACGTTGTTTTTATATCTTCAGATGACTTAAGTAACATCAGTAGCAACTTTATACATTACTGTGTGGACTGTGTTACACAGATATACACGCACAGCACAACCCTACTTATCTGGAGTGCTCTGGTTTCCTCCCACACTTCAAAGGCATGTGTTTCAGATGAATTGAACACTAAATTGCCCATAGTGGTGTGTGTGTGTGTGTGTGTGTGTGTGTGTGTGAGTGTGTGTTATCGCCTTGTAATGGGCTGGTGTCCTATCCAGGATGTACCCTGCTCCACATCCTATGCTTCCATGATAGGCCTTTAACCACTGTGATCCTGTTTGAAACAAGTGGTTATGGATGAATTTCTGGATGGGGCCATTTTCTAAAATAATAATATTTATTTGTATTGACTGATTAATTTCAAATATTTTGAGGCTCTTTTTGACGATAATGAACTGCAAAAGTAGTTATCAATGGCATATGAGGTCTTTATTTGTTTTATTGCAGTGTCACGGTCTGAAAACAGCCCTGTCACCACAAGAGCGCAATCGTAGGAGCAGACAAACCATGTGGTCACGGGACAGGTAGCTGAAGAGGTCCGCCCTGTTTATTTCATTTTATTTTCCTTTTTAGATTTATATTCAGTGTAGTTTCTCGCAAGCCGCATGCACTTGTCTTCTTTTGACGCATGAACATTTAACGGATCCCAATAAATCAAATTTCTTGAGGGGTCGTTATCTAAGGAGATGAATTTCAGAATTATTAACTTGAATTTTTTTCTTTTTTAAGAGAAAGTCCCAAAAATGTATTGTACTGGACTTTCTAATGACCGAACTTGTGTATGTTACCGAGCCACAGTGCCGTAGTGTGTATGCCTGGTTTGGTAGAGAGAGCGAACACAAGACCGACATCCTAATGAGGGTGAAGCAGAGTAGGTGGCTGCGGTCCAGAGCGAGCCAGACACGGACGTGCCTGAGGCCCCCGATGGGAGATGTCCCCCCCCCCCCCCAATGTGTGCCGCAGCAGAGAGCCAACCCAGCAGCACGGTCAGCACTTCACGTGCGGTCAACAACGGGCCTCTCCTCCGCGAGCCTTCGAACCCCCCGATAGGCCGCGATCGCGCCGTCAAGCGGAGGTTAATCAGATCGCAATTCCGAAATGGAGAGGCGTCGCTCTGAAAAAGGAGGCCTTTGAAGAGAATAAGCCCTCTCTGAAATTGAATCGTGTCTTGGCGCTCTCGTCGAACAAGAGCAGATGAAAGGTTTCTGCGGTCCTCTTGGGTTGCACCGCGAGAGCCTTGCGAGATACCTCGGTAATTAATTGTCTCACTTTAAGAAATACTCACTCCATTTCTGCCGTAATCTTTCCCACTTTTCCTCTTTTTTCGCCGCGTAGTGCCGTCAAGCTTAATTGATTTTTGAAGTATGGAGTTAATTTCACATTCTCATCTAAGTAGCTGTTTAAAAGAAGAGGGATTTGATTTAACTGGTTACAATTTAAGGTTATTTTCAACCATATTCGAGGCAACTCGACTTCACTCGCGCTGTCAAATTGATGTTTGATGAAGGGCATGTAATTTCCTTGGAGGGAGACAATGAAATGCACAGCGATAAGAAGAAAGTTCTCACATCCAGTTTGAAAAGTAAAAGCTCTTCAACGGATGAAACATTAATCACATATTAATTAGGGCCTAGCGCTTTGCTTTTATGATCCATTTGGTAAATGGATTACAGCGTTTTTAGGTGTAAAAGTGATTAATCAGATAATATTCTTACCGGGACAGACTGTAAATCCATTTTTTTCGGAGGTGTTACTGTCTCTTTGGCAAATTAACAAGGGGTTTTATTGTCTGCCACCTATTTAATAACCGAACCGTTGTCTGGGGGGAATTTGTTAGCAGGGCAGACAATGTGGCATTCTGCTCGGAGGTGTTTAAGCGCTGAGGATCAACTGAGACGGAAAATCCCATCTCCACGTGTGAACGGGGGAAACATGAGGGGGACAGAAGGGGATTCTATGAGCGGAACTGACGGGATGGCAGCAGCGGTGCCGCACCGCAAGGCCGTGCCAGCCTTCGCCCGTGCCCATACCGCCCCCCCCCCTCCCCAGCCCTTTCCCTTGTTCCAGCAGCCTGTCGATGCGCCACAATCACGGACGGGGAGGATGGGCGAAGAGCCGGGGGGATAAGAGGAAAGAGAACGTGTTAGATGGTGTGTGTGTGTGTGTGTGTGTGTGTGTGTGAAGGGAGTAGCCTTTTTTCAAATGCGGAGAGTCGTGTGAATTACCCCAATGCTCTCGAAGGGGCCAATTAAAGGGCCATACTGCTTAAACGCCGCAATTAGAAAAACACGCAGCCATTCATTTAACCGTCGCTGGACGTTTCATTTAGAATATCATATAGGATATGACAAAGATCTTTTATCAATGTCCGTCACTGCGAAATGTGCATATGCATTAAATTGTGTTAATCGAATTAGCTGCTTTCTGATTTGGGGAAGGCAAGAATGGACGTGAGATGAGATATGGCTGAGATTGCGTTCATTTGCTCAGGAGAAGCCTTTATCTAATCTAACACAATCAGATTTACACTTACAGCTGAACGGGCTTTAGCTTTGTCGAGGCGGATATAAAGCGACACAGTTCTGGTTTACTTTGCTCTGGTGTAAAACGGCAGTTTGTGCTGTATTGTTGCAAATATTTGATCAGCAGTCCAGGTCCGTAGCGACAACACCTGCTACATCTCGGACGCCTCCTACATACCTGCTGCAGTGAAGTATCCAGCACAAGACCCTGGTCTCATTTTAGGTAACAGTGATCACAGACAGAACTGAGTGCATCACTAATAATTTGGATGGATCATATGGATCATAAACTTAAGGCAGGTCTTAGCAGATACTTGAATGTATCCTGCTCTACCCACCTGAGTCCTAACAATATTATTATCATATAATTATGACATATGACCTAATTATGTGTCTTTAGTAACCTGACTCCGTTGTCCAAGACGAAATACAGTGCAAAAGAATCGACTTTACAACCATTTGCCCATATATTCAGCGGGGGATTTCTACCTTGTCAATTCACAAGGTTCCTCGATCAAGGGCAACACAGCAGGAGGGGGATGCGAACCAGGAACCTTTAGACTACAGGACATATCCCAAAATTCTTACCTGCTGCCCCCAAGTCAAAAGATGCTCATATCTTCAATATTTTGAATGTTTAATTGCACTTACAGAAATGAACTTTTCCATTATGCTGTGCCGCAAAATGTTTATGTCATTCTTATAGCACTGGAAAGGCATTATGAGTACAGCTCTTGATTTTCGGCAGAAGCCTTAGCGGAACTCAGGGTTTCAATTTATCATTTATAAACTGAATTATATTTATGCATCT
This sequence comes from Scleropages formosus, assembly GCF_900964775.1. Lineage (NCBI taxonomy): Eukaryota > Metazoa > Chordata > Actinopteri > Osteoglossiformes > Osteoglossidae > Scleropages > Scleropages formosus. Next base: position 20,502,625 of record NC_041817.1, read on the forward strand.
GCTGTCAGGCGCACGAGCACAGGGACCTTTGTTTTGTGCACTGTTTAAAATTTAGTTTTAGCATATTACAGCTTGCTTTAATATTTAAACCGTCCCCACGTTCTTGCTTTTCAGGTGGCTTCCCTCCGTTCGATCCCTCATGAGCCCTACCCATGTCGCACTGGTTTATTGAAGGATCTGTTGCTGTTGAACACTGCGCAGTCAATACAGTTGACGTGGGAGACGAGGTGGGGGTTGCTGGGGGGGCTATTGATCCATCACCCGTTCTCTGTGCCGCCAGTTCCAGCATTCTCTTTCAAACGTGAGACGGCAAGGCCTCCGTTCCTGCTCTGTTGTTCTCATTAAACAAATATTCCTACTGGTTCAGGTCTACAAAAGGACACCTGGTGTGCAGGCAAGGCCAATCTATCTTAATTTCATGACTTCTGAGTATCTCAGGACACAACATACCATTCATTGTGCATAAAGCTGGTTGATTTAGCAATACCAGAGCAGCTGGTAGTGCAGTAGTTAGCGCCACTGACCTTGGACCCCACGCTTGCAGGTTCAATTCCCACCTTTGGCTTTCATCCCCTTGAGCAGGGTACTTACTTTAACATTACTCCAGTAAAAATTACCCAGCTGTCTACATGGGTAAGCAAGTGTAGGATTCTTAACATTCAAAGTTGTTTTGAAGAAAGCATCAGCTAAATGAATAAACGTAACTAAGAAAACCCATGCTTTTTGAGGATTCACTTGGATATTCTGTATTCAACAATGAGCTCATTTGCTGCCTGCACAAAAATGTTTGGCCAGATTACTTTCATCTATTGATCCATTCATCCAGCAGTCTAACAGCTCAAGCATCAATCCATCCGTCCAGTTAATCGGTTCATCCAACTGTCAACCTTTGCTACTGACTGCTTATCAAATTCTTGTTCTCGACATTGTTCCCTCTCCATCTCACCACTGTGCCACCCCTCCCAGTCAACTTTATTTTTACTACCTTTAATGTGTTGAGAATGTCAGTGTTTGTGAGGAGATGGACTCCTTTCTTTCACTCATCACCATCACCATTGCTGGGATTTGATACCTGGAGGAGCTACCTGAATAAAAAAAAAGGTAGGGGGGGATGCTGCACTTTCCACATTCTCATTCCCTGCCACCACCACTGTCAGTCACCCTCCTCCTGAACCCTTAGTCTCACATCGCTCCTCAGGGATAAATGCACAGCCAAGTTCACAAAGTCAAATCCCCCGTCCAGTGGGCGACGACGTCTTCAGCATTTTCAGCGTGTTGTTGCCCGAAACCCAGCTGTAGGGCTTCCATCCTCCTCGCCCTTAGTCAGTCACCAAATATGTGAACGTTTCCTATTTTCTGATTTCAGTTATAACCAAAACCTGAATGATTTATTTGATTTTTTTTTTTTTTGTGAGTGTACATTTTGGATGTTATCATAACTGTTTGATTATTTCATAAGCTCTGCAGTGCATTGTTACTGAGCTGTTGCACTTCTGAGCTCTCGTACCTTCCCTCGAGAAAGAGCCAAGAGCCAGAAAAATGTAGTCAATTTTTTTTTTCTCAGTAGGTCCTCCCCCACCCCCCGCCAACACGATTTAGAGCAGCAGCACAGATATCTGGCCATTCTGTCTCAAGGAGTGCTCTGAACTGTGAATTCCTTGCACAGACAAGCAGAGACCAGCAGCAGTGAACCATGAGCACCGTTGATGCACTCTGTTGCTCAACACGGTGTAAATTAACATCAGTTGGGCTGACGTTTTGTTTTTTTTTTTTTTTTCATTTTGTTTAAATATGGCACAACAACATTGTTCATTTTAAAACCCTTCTCAGCGGGCATATCTCCGGCAGTCTCTGATTTTAATAAAGGTGTCAGTTCAAAATAAAAGAAAACAGTATTCCATTGGACTAGACGCACATTTACATTTATTCATTTAGCTGAGACTTTTCTCCAAAGCAACTTACAATATTAAGCTACATACAATTATTTACCCATTTATAGAGCTGGGGAGTTTTGTTGGAGGAATTCAAGGTAAGTACCTTGCTCAAGGGTACTACAGTTGAGACTTGAAGCTGTGACTTTTGGATCCAAACAGCTCAAGCCACAGTTTTTTTCTTCCAGGTTACTTATAACGTTTGGTTTGTACGTTAAGCTACTCGATATTTTTTTTACCTATTTATACAGCTGTGTAATTTCTACTGGAGCAATTCAGGGTAAGTACCTCGATCAAGGATATTACAGCAGGAGTGGGGATTCAGACGCGCCTTTTAATTGCAAGACAACACTTCCAACCACTTCATTACCTGCTTGCGTTTAAATAAAAAATATGATGAGGGTAGAAGAACAGACTACTAATAGCTGAACATCTCCGGAGCGGAGATAACATGAGAACTACTGATAAGGCCATTTATAAAGTCCAGGACAGCACCGGAGGGGTCAGGCCACAGATGCTGCACTCGGCTCCGTCTAGGAAGAGACGCCCCCCAGCATATGGCCGGGGTGGGGGTCAGACTGATAAAATGTTGCTGAGCTGGGACAATGGTTAACAACACGTGAAGAAAAGTAAAAAAACAGAGGGAAAAAACTGTTTCAAATAAATGTCGAAGGGTGGCCCGCGGGAGGAGGAGCAGGAGGGTGAGACTGTGGCGGAGTGATGGACGGGCCTGCCCCTTCCCTTCCACCTCATTACTGTCTTTGTGTTCGCCAAAATGGGAGCTCTGTGTCTTCTCCCAGCAATCTGTGCGTTTTTACTCGCCAGCTTTCTAATGATTTTACAATGATGATGTAGAGGAGTAGCCGACCCCCCCCCCCCCCCCCCCCACTTCCCTTTGTTCTGATGTTTTGAGCTCCTTGAGAATGTGGCTCCTTTTGGAAAGCATCGCACTGTGTCCTGTTTGGCAGAGCACCCTCTTAAAACATCTCGTCCCTCCCCCATCCCCCAACTGCAGACAGTCCCCAGTGTCACGGGTCAAGCAGGGTGTAGGCTCAAAATTAATGTTTCTACATCAAGTACTGCATTCATGTGCAGCTCACAATTTGTAGCTCAGATCAGGGGCAAATACTCTGAAGAGCTGAGTGCTTCGCCATTTTTCCTGTTTTTCTCAGGAGGCACTGAGGTTTTGCCAGTCTGGAAAACGGGGAAATATTTGAACACCTAAACATTAAGACTATGACTAGTCTTCTCAACAGGACTATTAATGAAAACACTACAAAGATAGTCAAACATGTGCATTGCTAATTTAACTTGTCTGGCTTAGGGTTATTAAGGAACAAAAACTTTGATATATCGGAAAATGACTTGTGTTTCATGAAGAGAAGGTAAAAAAAAAATCACTGCGCACTTACTAGGCCCACTGGCTGGAATTTCAGTTTGTGTATTAAGACATTTTCCCAGTAAGCTTGTAAAATCAGTATTAAAACAATACAACACAATACGGACGGCAACATTACACAGGCGTATTGTAACTATGCAGCGATGCAATATAAATGAAGTGTACAAATACCTCAATTGCGGAAAAATTATATGCAAATCCACAAATGAGCCCATTTATGGGCTACAACTGACTCATTTCCTCGTGTAAACAGCAAAACCCATTAGCGCGCTGATCTCCCGCTCGCATCGCGAAGTGACGGCACGTCGGTGCCTTCCCCCTGGGCGGCCCTCCTGTCGACGAGCACATCCTCGTCGGAGCTCAGTCAGAGAGGGGAGCCCTTTCCGCTTACATCCCCCTGTCAGGTGCATTTAAATCAGGATGACAGCAGCGCACAGGTGGAGTGCGCCGGAGAGCGCATTAGTGACTTCCCACTCGGTGTATTAACAGCTCTGATGAGCAGCTACACGCGAGCCATATTTTTTTCAGGAGTACAGGGAGGGCAGACCTCTCCGTAGCTGAATCTTTAAAGGCTTTGCCATCGAAATGGTGCACTTCATGACACCTTGGGCGATCTGCACTGATTCCGGCAAACACGTCCTCCTACACGTCTCCTATTAATTTCGAGGATTGTTGTTGTGCTTAGAGGAGGCATGGTGGAGCAGCGGGTTTGACCAGGTCATGTTCTCTGGTGGGTCTGGGGTTCGAGTCCCACTTGGGGTGCCTTGCAATGGACTGGCGTCCTGTCCTGGGTGTGTCCCCTCCCCCTCCAACCTTGTTCCCTGTGTTGCTGGGTTAGGCTCTAGTTCTCTACGACAGCATTTAGGACAAGCAGTTTAAGACTGTGTGTGTCCTTGTTCTTTAATAATGTCCTTAAATTACACCTGTAGTGGAGAACGGAAAATGAATAACTTGTGGGGAATGGCCTTCAAGGAAGAGCTTCTTGACTTTTACAGTAACTGAAAGGTACGGGCTGTTGATATTGATAGTGTAGCGGTTTGAGCTGCGACTGCCTTTTGACCCAAAGGTCACTGGTTTCGGTTTCACGTAGCGCTGTAGTGCCCTTGATCAAGGTCCTTACCCCATATGTGTGTTTGTATATGGGTATGTATTTAGGGTCGTATTTACTTTATCAGTCCCAGATGAGTTGGGATGGTGAAGGGGGGTGTGTAAAGGATACAGTCATATGGTGTATTTATTGTTCACTGTACCTGATTATACGGAACCATCACCCAAAAAATGAATTACCAAAAACATGCCGATCCTAAATTGTTCCAGTAGAAATTACCCAGTAGTATAAATCAATCAAGAGTTGCATGTAGCTTTCTATGAGCTGTACGTTGCTTTGGAGAAAAGCATCTGCTAAATGAATCAATGTAAATGTAAATGTTAACACTGTAAGCTGCTTTGGAGAAAGGTATAAGCTGAAGGAATATTAAAAAGCATTTTGAGAGATTTCCACCTGTTCCGGTTATGGCATGCCTATATTGCCCCATGTTGAAATATTTCCAAGGAATATTGACATTTCATCAGACAGTGAAGGTTTGGAGCAACACATATGGTATTTTGTAATACTTGCACTGCCTTTCAGTGTGGTGGATTTTTCATAACCTTATATTAACAGCGACATCATATCTGTCTGTAGTCTGGCTCAAATGTATGGCGTTTCGCTGTTTTGGCCTTTCCTGTGTCCCACAACGCTCACTGGTGAAGTAAAGAGTCATGATTCAAGATTCCAGAGTTAATTGTCATGTGTACAGTAAACAGTGAAATTCTTACTCTGTGAATCCTCTCAGCAGCCTATGACATAAACTGTACGGACATAAGGAAAGAAAAAAAAAACACAAGGCGTAAATCACAAATTTACAAAAATTACTATTAGTGCAAAATCACAAATTTACAAAATGTGCTATTAGTGCAAAAATCCAAGAAGCGAAGTTACATACGTATATAAAGTGTATATAAACATGTACAACCAGGTGTGCAAGATGCCACATGAAAAATTGAAGACGTAGTTACACCACCTGACAGTTATAAAAGCTTTTCGGTTTTGTTTTGCGACGCGTAATTGGGCCCGCGTCTCTCCAATTTGGGTCGAGCAGGCAATCGGCTGCGTTTAAGAATGCACAAGTATGCTTCTTGTGTCACATGCTTCAGCGCATTTTGGCTCTCGGAGGACATTTGTCCTGTTTGTTCTTTTATTTGTCTCCTGCCGTCTTCGTCCTCGTGAATAATCTCCGGCGCTGCGGATTTGGGGTTACGGTTAAGCAATGAGAAAACAAAAACGGGAAAGATCCTTAGAGCAAAATCAAAAGTTTTTCTCGTTTTATGAATATTTGCTTCGGAAAAAAAATAAATAAAATAAAAGCGAGCTATGTGGAAGTGTTCAGCAGCGAGAAGGCAAGGGCATTTCTGAGAGAATTTCTAAACCCGAGCTTACAGTGACGGAACTGTCTTCTGTAGTTCAAAGGCTTCGAAGAGAGAAAAAGAGGAGGATTGATGTTTGTGCGGCGAACTCCGTGCGTAAGTGGCCCAGGGTCTAATCAGACGCCCGCATCCCACCCCTTCGCCCCGCAAAGCCTCGGGATTTTCTCTCACCATTCAGTCCTGATGGATGAACCCCTCTTTTGTGTTTCATCTTTGCACTTTCTTTCCCCTGAAAAGCCCATTCATCCTGTGCAAACGTGGAGGAAAAGTTTTGGGCTCAGCCTTTTTCCACGTTCTTCTTCTCCCCCCCCGCCCCGTTCTCTTCTCCTGAGCTGAAGTGTTGCCCACGAGCATCAGAGTGTTCCTCTGGCTGTCCTCCATAAATTGTCTCGTCTTTGTCTCTGCTCTCACCCCTTTCACGTGCCCTAAGTGCTGTCGAATAATAGGTGAGATGAAAAAAGTCATCTTAGGCCTGTGCTTTGCTTGCTATCCCATCTCCATAACCAGTGCTCTTAAACTGCCTATGTGTGACCTTAGCATGAAAATATTTTTGCGCTTTACATCATAATAATATGATAAGCAAGAACCTCAAAAACAGATTTTTCTGCATTCAAGTAGAAAAGCATTTCCTAGGGGGTGAAAGGGTCTGGTGGCTGGAACTGGGACTGGTGGTGTTCACCCCAGATGGTCAGTCAATTGACCTCGTTTATTGAACCATTTCAGTGTTTCGCAGTGTTGGAGCACAGACAGGCGCAACGCAGGGTGGCGGTGAATATGAATATCTTCAAGTACTTTTATTTAGCTGATCCCTTCATGCAAGGTAATTTACAATATGAGGTTTGTGCACTAAGCTCCTTAGAATGATTTACTCATTTACAAAGCTGAACAGTTTTTACCGTGTCTATTTAGGGTAAGTACCTTTATCAAGGGTACAACAGCAGGAGTGGGATTGAAACCTACGACTTACCAACTACCAAGAAACTGCTCTGACCACTACAGTGCACCGGCGTTCATTGAGCAAGAACGAAAACACACGCACACATACACAGGCTGAAACCGCTTGTCCCGAGCGGGGGTCACGGCGAGCCGGAGCCTAACCCGGCAACACAGGGCGTAGGGCTGAAAGAGGAGGGGACTCATCCGGGACAGGACAGAAATCCGCCACAAGGCACCCCAAGCGGAACTCGGACCCCAGACACACCAGAGAGCAGGACTTGGTCCAACCTACTGCGCCACCGCACCACCCAAGAATGAACAGCGAAGAGAATTTTTTTTAAAGCGCATACAGTTTAAATAATAAATACTTTATTTCCAACCTGAAGAAATAGCTAATAATAGCAAAACAGGTCATATGGCATGTATTTACTGCATAAACTGGTAGATCTAGGTCTGGTAAGATGAAGTACAGTGCATCGCATCAGCTACTGTGTTCTTGTTCACATAGGCCGCTACAGTCAGTGGAATGTCATTTCTAGGCTCTTTATTCCTTTTTATGTTCAAAGACAAGTCGAAACGATTCTTTTGGAATGAAGACTAAATTGTCGCTGAGGCTTCCTGGAGCTGCACTGTTGGGTAAGCACCCGATGCGATGTATCGCATCAAACTGTGTGTTGATCAAACATTTTCCCAGGCCTGTAGGATGCCTCACGATCGGCAGCGGAGAAAAGCACAGAAAGGATTGCGCCGCTGTCATTCCTTTCTTCATTCATGAATTTGATCAGACTGCTGCTGTTTCTGGGGGCAGGAGATGCATAATCTCTTACATGAATTCAGGTACTGCTCTACATGTGCCCAGGCGGGCCACGGGACCAAAATAAGGGACACATCCTTCCTGCCTTCATGCTTCACGGAGGCCCCCCTGATGACCGCTGGCCGTTGTCCCGAAACACTCCATTAGTGGACGACTGGCTTTCATCACATATTAATGTTAATGGGTGAAATATTTGTGTCTCTGGGACGAGCGATGTCTTTGAGCCACGGGGGACGAATTTGACACATGGTTCTACGCGCTTACGCTCATTCGTCCCCGAGCACCGCGCAGTTTCCCCCGTTTTCAGTCACATCCTAGGATTTCATTACCGTGCCCAACACTCAAGTGACACTCCTTGCACAGCGTACACTTTTACACACTGTGGGGCAATTCAGGTTAAAAGTCGACAAATTCCTCCCACGATTTGAGCTGCTACAGTTCTTGGGGGCAAGTTGAGTTGCACAAACAATGCACAACAAGTCAAACAACGCAGGATGGAGAAGGTGGCACATGGCCGAGAATTTCAATAGCTTCCGGCGCCCTCGTGCTGTTCCCTTGGGACTAATCCATTTATCCTGGACTGTTTAAATGTCCATTATATTTTATTATTACTCGGCGAGGCAACTTTCCCAACTGCGCAGCCTGAGCGCAGTCCTTTCAGCTTCAGCGGGAAAGCGTTTGTGACGCCCGAATGGCTTTTATGCAAGGGTGACGGTGGTGATTGTAAAAATTATTATCTTAAATACATAAAGGACAACAGGCAGAAACACTAAAATTAAGAGATTCAATCAGTGTCAAAAGAGTGGTGATCCATTGCTTGACCTAGGAAGGACACAACAGGAGTTGCGGGTCACATTACACAGGGTCTTGAAGCATGCACACGTACTGTATAGCTCTTTCTCTCTCTCACGCACACACACACACACACACAATCACAGCCTTTTAGGGATGTTCACCAACTCACCTGAACAGCTTTATTTTTCAGTGTTAAAATACCAGCATAAGTATTTTCCATTGCTGATGCTGGGGAAAAAAGTATTTCAAGTTTTGCTGTTTGCCTGGAAGTTGGAAACGGGGATTATTTTGCTGTCTCTCCAAAGACACAAATGAACCAGGTGTTTATAGGGGACTTGCAAGTGTTCTGCAGTCGCACCGCGCTTGGTGAAGCAGGTTGTTTATCAACATGGGACGGCACATCTTGTTCACATCTCGGAGCAGGATCCTCCACTTTCGAGCTGTTATTTAACCCAGATCACTTCAGATAATATCTATCTGTACAAAATCTTTAAAAAATCTAAGCTATGCAGGCCGCTTTGAATAAATTTGTCTCGTAAGTAAATGAATAATTTAACGCAACATGGCAGCGCATTGCCGCTTGAAAATAGCACTATACATCAACTTCTTGTTGAACTCAGATGCTGGAGACAATATTCGGCTGAATATAGCACCGGGTGCTTCTGCAACACGAGTAGCCTATTAGTTATTAAAGTGAATTTCAAATTAAAATATGAAGTCCCGAAAGGCAAGCGGCATAGGTACTTAGCCTGAAATGCTCTATTAAATATCAAGTGGAATAATTGAGTAAAAATGCTAAGTTATATGTTACATAAGTCCCTTCGGATGAAGGCCTTTGCTGAGCAAATGGAAGACCTAATATGAGAACATTTTAATTATGGCTGGTACTGCGTGGCACTTCTTGATTGTATCTTATTAAATTTGCTGTTGATCACCGCTGTAGTTGTAAACATTGGTTAAATTTTAGAAAGCAGAAACTTGATTTTTCAAGTAACACCAAAACAGTATTTTCGAGAGATTTGAAGCCGCCAGCGATCTAAAGCTTCAGCAGCCAGCTTCAGTAAATATACCCTGGCCTCAAGCAATCCCTGGGAAAGGAAAGTCACTGCTTTTATATGCTCAGAATAATCTTGTTTTTTTTTTTTGCTTTGGCTGTATGCAATTAGAAACATTACTGAAATGAATAAATATGAAATATATGAAAAACCCACAGCACAGCCACAAAAGGTTTACAGTGTGGTTTTCCCAAACCTGTGAGAACTGAAGATTTTAGAAGTGGACAAAAAATGTAATTGTATGCTGAAATATTTAACTTTAAAAAATTTCATGCCAGAGGCTGGTAATATCCTGTAACTATTCAATACTCAGAAAATTTGTATAGAAAAGGAGTTCTGCTATTACAGTACGTTGGGAGCCTTGTAGGCATTTGGTTAAATTATGTATTTCATGTATTTTTAATTTAGAGAGAAATCCAATAACGTCTTTTAAGATACAGACATAGGATTTTTTTCCTTCTCACTCTATCTAGAAGCTGCTTTACTTGGCTAATTAAAATCTGACAGCTATTTACGGTATGATTTTCTGTTAAACTCAGGCACTTAGTTATATATACTACTGTATTTATAGATAAATACAAGCTATGTTATTGCAGACAATCTGAAATTGGAAGACTTGATTGTACTTTTGCAGCGCTCTACAGATGGCCAAGTAGTTGAGGCAAAGGCCTTGCAGTCCGAAAATCTCCAGATGGAACATTTCTCCAGCTGTAGTGCTTTTAACCAAAGCATAGTACCTACCCAGAATTTCTCCACTAAAAGAACCCCGCTATATGAATTAGTAAATCATTGTAAAGTTGCTTCTCAAATACCCTGTCATTTTTGACAAAGTCAGCAGCTAAATAAAGGTTAATGATAATAAATTCAATTTCAATTTACATTACAAGGTATATGGATATTACCCCTAGGTGATTAACATAATCTCCAGTCTCTTCGCAGATCCCATTCCCCAGAAGAACCGGTGCACCAGCTGAGTCATGTGTCCTGGACTACACCGCACATCTCTTTTAGCGAAAGAAAAGAAGCAAATTACTGCACATTTAACCCCCCACAGTGCAAGACACTGCTTCCCCCATCTGTTACATTGCAAAGCAGAATGGCTTCATTCGCTGGGCAATACCTTCATCTGAGTGAGTTCGATCAGTTTTGCCTGAATTGTGATCCAGACTCATTTTTATATTTTATGAATAAGGCTTACTGGGGTACACTGGACAAAATGTCCCAGTTTCTGTTATTTTAAACAACAGCCTTCCTATAATGCACTGATATGAATTTTCATATCAGTGCATTATAGGAAGGCTACTATATTCTCAATTATTGAGTATTACTCTAATTGTATGGATGTAAGAGTATTGGTCATTGGCCTGCAAGATTAGCTAAATGAAAATTAAGTGACATTAGGAATTTCACAGTTTAAAAGATGCAAAATAAGTAGGTTATGCAGAAAACAGGTCGCTCTTCAACATTTTTGAAGCGCTCAGCAGCCTTTAATGTCAAGTCTTGGCCTTGACATTATCTCAGAGTATTTAAACACAAAGGATCACATGAGTACCTTAAACAGTGTGTTGTCCCCTGGTTTTGATTTCCTAGTGCATGAGGCATTCATGTCGGAGCACATTCCTTTTGAAAGCTCAAATAATTTACCCGTTGCCTTCAGGGGGTTCAGCTGGTCGACTTCGGTCTTACCGCTTTAATAACTTGTTAACCTAAGGAAGAGACTTCCAGACATCTTAGGGTTCCTTTATTCTTCCCATAGTTTACTCATTGTGGCTTTTGTCTATGGACCCTTTGTGAGTAATGAGTATCATGCTGTGTGCTCCCATTGTACAGCATGAAACCGACTGCGCTGAAACAAACCGCCTATTAATCTTGTTAGTGTTGATGTATTAAGTACTTAGATTTACACTTACCTCCTGTTAAAAAGACTTTTAAAAAACAAATACAATTACAAAGCATAACAGGATGGAAATAACCCATTTAAAATAATACGTGCTATATTACTATGATTATAACCTCGACGTGATTATAAAACGTCAGGATGGATGTGGATTCATGAGATAAAAGGTCAAATAATAATATAAATAAACCTGAGTTAATTAGAGTATGAAATTACTGACTGTAATTTTGCAGGCATAAATGGTGGACTCATTTTAGGAACGACATAGATAACTATGAAAATTATTAGCTATCACTAAATAAAGAATGCCAAAGCTTTGCCTTAGCACTATCCATAAACACACAATACAGTCTGTCACTGCCCACGGAGTCTTTCAGTTGAAAGTGTTGAACCACTTCATCAAATGTCTAACTACTAGGCCTAGTCTTTGGGCCTGTATTCTCCCATCATTCACAGGTCTAATTTATGCAGTTCCGACTGACATGTTGCCGCCTGTTGTGCCAATAAAGACAGTTAATTGTCTTCCCCGTCAACAATTCGGTTACGGTGTATCAAGAATTGTATGCTCCCTACAAAGATTGCTTTGGTTCGACTCAAACAGCTGCAGGGGGTTAAGTGACAAAGTAACCTATAGATTTGACACCATCTGCCACCAAATGCCACACTTTTTTTTGGCCATTCTTTCATTATAGTTTCCTTATTGAATACTCATCAAGATAAGGTCTAAACATGGACCTTAACTATTTGAGTTGTCTGCTAAGTGATGCCTTGAATCATTCACTAATCGTTGGCGAATTGACAAGAATTCCACATTTCTCACATTAAATTATCCTTCTCTACATCCCAGACATATTAGGTTGCTATTTACCCAGAGTTACTATGTGTCACAGTTAATTTTCAAATTCAGATCCTACAATTTTGCAAGTGCAAGCTGGGGTGAAATTACCTGGGTCAAAACTTTTATCAGATTTTATACACTTCTTTAGTATGATTGAATTCAAACACCAGGTTCCTTAGAGCAGTGTTTCCATCCAGGTGTTCTTGGAATATGAACGTGACTGTCAACACACCATATAGACCAAGAGTCTCCCATGAACTTTGTGGTGCCCTTTTATAGGCCATTTGTACATGGAATGACTTTTCAATTTGGCAGTACTTTTACAGTGAAAGCAAAGAAAGGTAAACCCTCTTTCAGATCTAAGGTTACTGTATACAAATGGAGACGTAACGATCCCTCATCTTGTCCCTAATAAGTCCCTACGGTAGAAAAGTGTAGCCTCATGTGTCAAACAATGCGCAACAGATTTTACTTTTTCCTTACTTTTTCAACCAAAGTCACCATGCTGAAGCCATGTGTGAGAGCACAAGTGTGCCCCTTGATTCAGTAGGTTACATAACCAGCAATAACCAGAAGAAACTGTTTTCTTCATGTCTTTATCAGATTACCTACATGACATCAGAGGAATTCTGGCCCACTCTTCTTGGCAAAAATGTTTCGGGTCATTGATGTTTGAGGGTGTTCATTTATGCAGAGCTGTCTTAAGGTCCCATCATAAGGTTTCAGTGGGGCTGAGGTCTGCACTTGGACATGAGCAACCCTGATCTTTTTCTTTTACAGTCATTCAGTCTTACTCTTGATACCTGTGAATATATACAGTATATGTCTATATATGTGTGTATATATACATATATATATATATACACACATATGTGTGTGTGGTTTGATTTAAATTTCAAAATGAAGATACTTTTACGTTTTATCATCTTTTATCACATTGGCTTTGTGTCTACTTGTTTAAAATTTACAATAACAGGTGTTTATATTGTGCCTTGGAAACTAGAATGTGGATGTTGGCTAAAAATATGACAGTAAAATGTTAAAGTTGTTTATTGTTGCTGAGCTTAAACAGTTGCATCAATAAAGCATACTAAAACACGTGTGGTGAATGTCTATGAGCAGGCTGTTCCATACACTTATAAGCAAAGACTGGGATCTTTTCAAAATGAGAAGAGGAGTTATTAAGATTCTGAATGGCAAACGAACTTGCACTAGGTCCAAAATTATGTGAATATGTTTTCATGTATATGTGTTCTTTGGTCAGGGTGGCGCGGTGGCGCAGTGGCGCAGTGGGTTGGACCACAGTCCTGCTCTCCAGTGGGTCTGGGGTTCAAGTCCCACTTGGGGTGCCTTGCGCCGGACTGGCGTCCCGTCCTGGGTGTGTCCCCTCCCCCTCCAGCCTTACGCCCTGTGTTGCCGGGTAGGCTCCGGTTCCCCGTGACCCCATATGGGACAAGCGGTTCTGAAAATGTGTGTGTGTGTGTGTGGTCAGGGTGGCGCAGTGGCGCAGTGGGTTGGACCACAGTCCTGCTCTCCAGTGGGTCTGAGGTTCAAGTCCCACTTGGGGTGCCTTGCGCCGGACTGGCGTCCCGTCCTGGGTGTGTCCCCTCCCCCTCCAGCCTTACGCCCTGTGTTGCCGGGTAGGCTCCGGTTCCCCGTGACCCCATATGGGACAAGCGGTTCTGAAAATGTGTGTGTGTGTGTGTGTGTGTGTGTGTGTGTGTGTGTGTGTGTGTGTGTGTGTGTGTGTTCTTTGGTCTCTCTATCTATGTTTGTCTGTCTTGTTCCCACCCAAAAATATTAAAAAAACGAACAAAAAGCCTTTGATGTAGACTATAATGCCTGCATGGTGATAACAGTATTATTATAAAAAGACTGAGAAGGGCAGATGAATTTCATTCACATTTTACTGTACTTAGTTTGTGTACAGGAGACACAGCTCCTCCATCACAGTGAACCATCTCCAAGCTTTTTGTGTCACTTGGTAATGTTTTGTGTATTTGGGTTGGAGATATGCGTGCGATCGGAGGGAAGCTTCATTCCTCTGTATTTAATTTAAATATTCTCATATACATAATTAAAGAGTCGCTACAAAGACTATTTAATGAGGCCATTTCCATGTGGAAGGCAGCGCATGATGATGCCTCTCCGTGATCCATTGATTGTGTCCGTGGGGAATATCCTAAAAAGTTGTGTTCGGCCTTCCACGTTGTTGAAAAGCACATTTATCTTTGACGGCCCCCGAATACAGTTCAGCGCTTGTTCGCGCGAGTTGCGTGTTTGCAGCAGCGCGCGCCCCCGCCCGCGTGTCGGACTGTCCCGCGTTCGTGCGGAGCGGCGCGAGACGGTCCCGCGCTTCCAGACCTCTGCGGCCACGGCGCACGTCTTCTGAGAGCTATCTTCATATTTTGCCGCCGACGACCGCATGATCATGTGCTCAGCGCTGGGGTCAACAACAGGCGTATTGCTTCGTGCTGTCATCTTATCATCTAAAGAACCTGGGTTCGAATCCCGGGCAAAATATGGCGATTGATCAGTGGATGTAGTAAAAATACCCTGCTGTAAAAATGGGTAAACATTGAGCAGTTCATTGTCCAGCACTGTAAATCGCCTTGGACAAAAGTGTCAGCCGAGTTAAGATTAATAGCAATTATTACTTTCGAATAGTCTCAGAATGACCCCTTTGCAGTTTTTCACTAAAACATAGGCAATTAAACTGATGAGCCTCAAATCAGACAATGGCAAAGGGTCATAAAACGGCCCTCCTATTAAGGAAGAATTGTGTTCAATAAAGAGTCTTAAATCGTCATTGCCAAGCCATTAGAAACCTGGGAGGGGGGGGCTGACCGGGGTGCACTGACACACAACCTCGCCTTCCTTCTCGCAATGCTGTAAATGAAGTGGAAGGAAGGAGGGTGTGGTTCAAGACCCATTTCTCACATTGCGTATTGAACCCATGAAGCCCCCCCCCGCCTCCCGCCTCCCTTTCACTCCGTTTATAACTTGTATTCATGAGTTGTTGACCGTTTTTATCTCACATCCCCACTTTTCACTGCCAGATGGCTTAAAAATCCCGAGAATGTAATCATCGCTTCTGTTCAGATGACAGTTACGCAGCGGCTCGGTTATATCATCTTTGACGACCTCTCCTTCTCTATCATCCTGATCATCGCAAGAAGATGGCTAAGGCTGGATGACTTTCAGAGCGAGCTCATCCTGCCATTCGGAGGATCCCACATGCCTCGCCCTAACAGCATGAAAGTAATAGTTTCTGGCGTATGGTAATTTCAGGCATGTGTTCATACCCTGAGCAATACATGCATACACGCTAATTAATTATTATTATTAACCTTCTCTCAGCTGTCACCTTTGTCCAAAACGATCTAGCGTTAGATGATCGGCTGGAGCAGTTCACCCCTTCGCAGCGGGGTACTCTTTCTCCATGAATCCGGGAAACCTTCAGATTCTAAAGATACGACCCCAACCACTACGCCACCTGCTGCCTCAGTATATATAGCACGGATGAGAATGTTCTGTGCGCAGTGTGATGAGAATTATAATAGTAGGCTACTAAGTGGGGGTTACTCGTACTTTAAAAGCGTCGTCGCAAATATTTACTCTGGTTTTCACTAAGATCGAGGCGTGAAGATGATTGTCGCAAGCGTGCCAAGTAAAAGTTCCGCTAATTGAGCATAAATCGCGTTAATTAGTCATTAATGGATGGTGTGATGGCACGTGAGTTAAGTGTGCAAACGTGAGGGAGGTTTTTGCGCCAGATTCTCGGTGCAGATGCGATGCGAGCGGCGACTCGGCTCGATGATCGATTGTTTAATCCTCCTTTTCGCCTGTCGCTTATCTCCCTAACAAAGAGCTAAAAATCGCACTGCTTTATCATCCCAAACGGGGGTCTTAGCCCACTCGGGCGACGACAACCGCCTGGCAATCATGAGAACAAATGCAGCCACAATGGTCCGCGACTATCTCCATTTTAAAAAGAAAGAAAGAAAGAAAGAAAGAAAGAAGGAAAGGAAAGGGAAAAAAATGCAAATACAGTTTCGGGGAATAAAAGATGGATTTTCTTGGCTCGGTCTAATTCTGCCATTGTGGGAATTCGCGTGCGCGCCGATCGCGCGACAGAACGAGGTGCGCGCTCAAGTCATAATGGAAGTTAACAAAAGAGCTCAGTTGGAGGAGGTCTGCACGGCATCTCTCGCGCACAAAATAATAATATAATCCACCCAATGGGGCACTGAACACAGCGTAATTTGTTTTTGATTGCATTTCTTTCTTTTTTTTTTTTTTTTTTTTTTTTTTTGCAGAGTCGGAGAGTGCATAGCAACATGTAAACTATAATCACATTTTAAATCAAGATTTCAGATTAGTCACTGGTGCCAGGGGTGGATTTAAAGCACTCAGAAGTTTTCTTAAAAGTGAACGGCCTAAATCTATTGGAAAGATTGATGGACCGGAGTTCTTAACTTCGAATATCGCGCCCCTTTTTCCATACATTCCAGAGATGTTTTACTTTCCCTGGTATGATGTCTGCAAATACTGTTAAAGAAAACAATCCAGCCAATTCAACCGTCTGCGTTGAGATAAGTATCTATTCACTGGGTAATGCAACTTGTAAAAAAAAAAAAGAGGAAGAAAAAAAAATCAGATTCAACTCAAAAAGCAACTATAATGTTTCCAGATATTTTATTTCCACATTGATTTTAAGCGCCCTCCTGTCTCAAGTTACCCATATTCTCCGAGGAAGTCTCCAGTCTTTTCATGATATGGGCAGATGGTTCTATTGCCCCTGGTTACTGGCATCTCATTTTTTGTCCTTCTGTCGGACGGCAAGAGGGGTCTCAAGCAAACAAAAAAGACAAAATCCCTTAAGTAGCCGTGACGGGCTTGGTGGGTCTCTAAATGCATTTTAATAGGAGCTTCAAGTCCTGTACGATTCAACAGCCCATCATCGTTTAGTCAAAGAGCTGCGGCAGGGATTGGACTTGAATAGTGGGGCACCGTGGATACATGTGGCGCTTTGGTCATTATGTTCCACTTAGCGGTGCCCCTCCTCTGTAGGAACTGATGGAAATTCCTCTCCCAACAGGCTTCCATGCTGGAAAAAAGAAGAAAAAACCACAGACGTCCACGCTCCAATGGGATACCCCACTATGCTATTATATCTTCACTGCTAACGAGGGGCTCATAAGCCTTTGATATTAATCTAACCATAGAAATCCCTCTAAATCGCCGGGTGCTTAGGGATAAATCCCATTTAAACGGGTGAGGTTTTCTTCACCTGCTTAGAGAAAAGGCTGCATAAGTAGTGACATGCCTGTGAAAAAAAAAAGAAAAAACTACCCAACAACATGCATTTCAATGCCAAACCAAAGCTCTGGTCACACGATATCGCGTGAACGAGCCATTCATATCAATTTCAATAAAATGCATGTAATAAAATCAGCATATATTGCTTTGAGGTATTAAATTCCATGCTATAATTAAATATACATTGCTCTTGTGTTCCTGGGAACTGGGTCCATACAGTGTTGGAAACGGGAAAAAAATTATGTCATTTTGTAGATACGCAAACGTGATAATATTAGAGCCTGTAGAGCATGCTGTGCTTTTGAGCATCACTAAAACGAGTCGGTAGTTTTAAAGGGGGTTATTTCACATGAGAAGATCCTATTCAGTGATATAGGACCTTACAGATCAGTTTAGAGGGGAAAAGCAAAAAAGGGCTTCATTCCAACCAGTTGGAAAATATCTGTGTTTGAATTCCATTTCGGTGTGGAGTTCTCCGCACACTCAAGGAATTTCGAAATAGGCTTAGAGATCCTTTAAAAGTGCCATTTTTAATTTCAAAGGAGGGTGGGGGGGATTGGTCACACTTCATCTCATTTGCATGTGGCGCTCTATAAACCTCCGTGCCGCTGCAGTTTTTTTTGGAGTTGGATGAAAGACGGAAAGAGGCGCAGCGCAGCGCAGCGCGGGAGAGCGCGCACGTTGTGGGGTTATATAGCGGTTTGCATCGTGGACCGGAGAAGCTGGACATCCTATCGCACTGCCTAATGTTTTGTTCTTATTAACAGTGCAGGTTACAAATAATTTAAAGTAGGAAAATGGGTTTGGAAAGGACTGGGGGCGTTTTAACTGCTTTTACGCACAGACTGGTGTTCGGACTCCTCTTGCTCCACGCGCTGGCTCCCTTACCTATCATCACAGAAGGGAAGACAATGAAATACCAAACGTATGAAGAAGACAGCCCCGACACCGTGATCGGAAACCTCGCCAAGGACATGTCTTTGAGCGCTCTGGGTGGCAAGACAAATTTCAGGATGATGAAGCAGTTCAACTCTTCCTTCATCAAACTGAGGGAGAGCGACGGGCAGCTCACTATCGGGGAGCGCATCGATCGGGAGAAGATGTGCAGAAACACCGTCCAGTGTCTCATCGACTTCGACGTGGTGAGCTTCTCCAAAGAGCAGTTCAAACTGATCCACGTCGAGGTGGAGATAAAGGACATCAACGACAACCCCCCGGAGTTCCCCAGCAAAGAGTCCACTTTGGAAATTTACGAGAACACTGCGGTGGGCTCTCGGATTCCCTTGGACGTGGCCGTGGACGAGGACGTGGGTTCCAACTACATCCAGAGCTACCAGATCTCAGTGAACAGCCACTTCACAATAGATGTGCTCAACAGAGCCGATGGGGTTAAATATGCGGAGCTGGTGCTGATGAAGGAGCTGGACAGGGAGACCCAGTCCTCTTACGTTCTGGAACTGGTTGCCACCGACGGAGGCAGTCCGTCCCGATCCGGCACCACCACCATCCACATCGAGGTGAAAGACTACAACGACAACAGCCCCACTTTCGACCGGAGCAACTTCTCGGTGGACATAGTGGAGGACGCGCCCGTGGGGTTCCTCTTACTGGACCTGAACGCGGTGGACCCGGACGAGGGCTCCAACGGCGAAGTCGTGTACGGGTTCGGGAACCAGGTGTCCGCCGAGATCCGCCAACTTTTCAAAGTGGACCGCAAGTCGGGACGCTTGACCCTCGAGAGTCCCATCGATTTCGAGACGAAGAAAACCTACGAACTGGACGTCCAGGCGCACGACTTGGGTCCGAACCCGATTCCTTCCATCTGCAAGGTAATTATCCACGTGAAGGACGTTAACGACAACGCCCCCGAAATCAGCATCACCCCGATGACTTCCATCACGGCGGGTATCGCGTACATCACGGAGGCTGCGGCCAAAGACAGCTTCGTGGCTCTGATCAGCACCTCGGACAGGGACTCGGGCGCCAACGGCCAGGTGCACTGCACTCTGTACGGCCACGACCACTTCAAACTCCAACAGGCTTACGAGGACAGCTACATGATCGTCACCACGACCCCTCTGGACCGGGAAAAGATAGCCGAGTACAACTTAACGGTGGTGGCCGAAGACCTAGGATCACCTCCCTTCAAAACCATAACGCAGTACACCATCAGGCTGAGCGACGAGAACGACAACGCCCCTGTGTTCAGCAAGCCCGTGTATGAAGTTTCCGTGGTGGAGAACAACGCGCCGGGAGCGTACGTCACCACCGTGGTGGCCAGGGACCTCGACTTGGGGAATAACGGAAAAGTGATCTACAGGCTGTCGGACACCTACATCGGGGGATCTCCTGCCTCCACTTTCGTATCTCTGGATCCCGCGACGGGTTCTCTCTACGCGCTGAGAAGTTTTAACTACGAGGTCGTGAAGCAGCTGGAGATCAGAATCCAGGCTAGCGACGGGGGGTCTCCTCAGCTTCACAGCAGCGCCCTGGTCAATCTCAGAATAGTCGATCAGAATGACAACGCCCCTGCCATCACCCAGCCCGTGCTCACCAATGGATCTGCAGAAGTCCTTCTACCCAAAGACACGCCCTCGGGCTTTATCGTAACCCAGATTAAAGCCGATGATGCAGATGAGGGAGTGAATGGAGAGCTCACCTTCAAGATCCTCAAAGAGGAGAATGCCATGTTCTCCATCAACAGAGCCACGGGGGATATCTATCTGAATCGGGAGGTGAGCTTTGATGTTAACGAGAGCTTGAAGGTCTCAGTCACAGTCAATGACAATGGGAGACCGTCTCTGACTTCCACGGCAACTATCTTCTTCACTGTCGTCGCAGGGGCGCCCCCTAGCGACCGCAGCGCGGTCAAACACAAAAACCAAGACATGATTCAGTGGGACATGTCAATCGTGATCATCGTGGTCCTGGCTGGGAGCTGCTCTCTGCTTTTGTTGGCCATCATCCTGATCGCCACCACTTGCAATCAACGCAAACGGGACAAAAGCGGAGGAGATTTCCAGGACAAGTTGGACATGGAGCATTTGGAGAAGGGGAAGAGCAACAGTCACACGCACAGCGGCAGCAACGTGTTCGATGGTCCTCCTTATGCCAACAAGACACCCTTCACAAACATCCCCAAAACGGACAGCGACATGTGCTCTGGCTCGGACGATGGCAGTGAAGCCACGTGCGTTTACGAGCCCGACGCCAGGATTCGGGGAGCCAAACTAGAGGTAAATAACATTCTTTCACTCACTTCCCTTTTTTTTGCCAAATTAGAGCTGTACAGCATTTATTTTAACACAACGTTTAAATTAATTGGCTTTTCTTTGTTTTTTCTAGGGTTATTCCACGCTGCCAGGCTACGGCAAAGAAGCGGTGAGACCGATCACTATATGGAAGGGTAACTCCTACACAACCATCTCAGCAAGGGACCCCCAGTTCAGTGGAAAGGACAGCGGGAAGGGGGACAGTGACTTCAATGACAGTGACTCTGACATAAGTGGAGATGGCACCAAAAAGGACTACCATAATGGTGAGTGCTGGCTTGTTTTGTGATACTTATTGGAACACATAGTTGCCTAATACACAATAGAAACACAAAATATTAATGTTTATTTTACAGGCTGTTTCAGAGAATGCATGTAGCAATTGCATGGGTTTAAGTTGCAAGTCTTTTTTTTTTTCCCTCAGGTCTGTGGGCGTGCACAAGCGAGTGCAAGATCCTCGGTCACTCCGATCGATGCTGGAGTCCGTCTGCAATAAGGGGTAATGGCAACCCACCCCAGGGGCAGCATCTCTCCACGTTCGCTAAGACAGCCTCACTGCCAAGAGACACTCTCCGCAGAGAAAATTACTATCAAGCTCATATCCCCAAGACAGTGGGGCTACAGAGCGTCTACGAAAAAGTCCTGCACACCGAATTCGATTTCGTCCTGGTCTCCCCACCGCGACCCGAAAGGCCAGATGACATGAACGAAATTACCATCCCAGCGTTTGTGCCTACCGAGTCACACAAATAGTTTTTGAAGCTTTAATAAAACTGTTAAATTAATTTCTAAAAAAGCTCTGGAAAATTAAGCCCACCTATGAAGTTGGGTTTGAAGTTATTTAATTGTTTGATTTCTAAGAGAATATGTGATATTTGTGTATTCACATTTTTTTAAATGTCAGTGTAAGGTCCTTTTTTGATTGTACTCAGTCACTTGTCTGATTTTTGTCAAACATACTATGTATATTATGCAAGATTTTCTACACAGAGTATATTTTTTATAAGTAAAGATATGTAAATTTAAATAATATTCATTTTAAAGGCATGCTCACTACTTAAAGAGGTCCGAAGCCTTGGCGTCACTTGGGCCTGTGCGCCAGTAAAAGATCTGTATCGAGTTGATAAAGTGTTTGAAATTATTTGAATGCAAATGTTATTGTGTTTGTTTTTATCACACTGTGTTTTAAATAAACATTGAAGTGTTTATCAGAAATGACTTGCATTTCCGTGCTCAACTTGCTTGACATACCAGCCGTTTACTGTAATTGACAAGATGACTCGTTGACACTTTGAAATCTCTATAGCAACAGAAGAGGGGCGCTGTTGAGTACAAAATTGTTTGAAAAAAATGTTAGAGAAAAAAATACTAAAAAACAGGTCAAAAAATGCATACACACACCTTTAATAATTTATACAGTACAAGGTTACTTTGTTTTTTATCACATTGAACCCTGCATTCAAGGGAATTAACTGAGTAAAAAGTTCATCACTGGTTCACTCTGTTTTTACTGATGGTAGCAGCACTTCCAGGTGATCAGCACACAGCATCCACTTAATAGGCAGCTTGCGGTTCTGTTTAGTGTAAGTGTCAGGCTTCGGCTCTAAAGACTCGGGTTCGAATCCCTCTGTTTAATTGGTGTTGTTTTTTCCCAGCGTTTCTCAAGTAAAAATCACACACACATACACACACACACAGAATCTGAAGCTGCACGCCCCAAGCAGGGTCATGGTGAGCCAGAGCCTAACCCAGCAACACAGAGCACAAGGTCTGAGGGGGCGGAGACACACCCAGGACGGGACGCCAATCCATCGCAAGGCACCCCAAGCAGGACTCGAACCTCAGAGCCGACAGAGGGTGGGACCCGGCCAAGCGCGCCTCGCCACCGCGCCCCCAATTCAACTAAAAATTCTCTGTTTAAATAGGGTAAATAACTGTAAATCGCTTTGAGGAAAAAGTCAGTTCAGTGAATAATAAACTTTTTAAATGGTATGGAAACAAGGTTGCATGTTGACATTTCTGGTAGAACAAACTATGTCACATCTACACATTTTTATGATGTCACAACTTATTGAAGACATTTACATTTATTCATGTAGCTGATTGTTTTCTCAAAAGTGATTGACAGTCTAGTCATAATCACTGTACCCAGAGCCACTTATTTTGGGGGAGGTGCCTTCTTCAAGGGTACTACAGCCAAAGGTGAGATTAATATTTATTCGCTTAGCAGAAACTTTTCTCTACAGCAGCTTCCAATGAAGGAGTGTTATCCACCCACACACCTTATTCACCAAGGTGACTTACACTGCTAGATACACTACTTACACTGAGTCACTCATTCATACATCAGCAGATGAACACACACTAACTGTACACTACAGTTACTCCTTGAGCTATCACTTTTCTCCCATGCACCTAACAATTATTTATCCTTTTATACAGCTGGGTAATTGTAGCAAAGCAATTCAGGGTAAGTACCTTGCACAAGAGTACTACAGCCAGAGAGGAGGCTCAAACCTGCAACCTTTCAGTCTAAAGGCAGCCACTCTAACCACTACACCATCAGCTGCAGCAGCAGAGGGCCTAAGGGGGGTTAAACCTCCGCAATGTAACTTGCACAGTTAGAGGAAATTAAACATGCATGTAGGTCATTTAAAGTTTTAAAGAAATTGCGAATTAAGTCCCGCCGACAGCCGAGCGCGGCGCGTCCGACGGGAAGGCGAAGCAAACGTCGCTCACGGAGCCCCTGAATTATCCGTCTGCTTTTCATACGCGCGTTATCGTGTCTCATTCCCCCTCCACGTGTCTTATTCCCGCCGGCGCGGAGCACAGAGGCAGCGCAGCGCAGCCCCGCAGACGCAGCCCGTCCTCGGCAGATTGGAGCGGCGCTCCTTATCGCGGGGGGCCCCTCCTCTCTTTACCATGGCAAAGTCAGCGGTAAACATGCAAGCCCCTCCTTCCCCCTTTCCTCCCCCAAGCCCTGTGCTTTAATGGGACTGTTGGTGAAGTTGTTCATCCGCTAGGTGTCGTGGTGCTTAAGATCACTTTTTTTAGAATTTTTAAATAAGCCATTGTGAGAAATAAATGGCTCTCGTGTTTCTTCTCTACCCCGATCTCTCTGTCCTCCCTGTCATTTTGGTGTGTGTCGGACCTGTTAAGAAAGCTGAAGTTCCTGTTTAACTTTTCTCCCTTTGTTTATGCTCAAGGGCAAACGGACACGACTGTAATATTACATATCCCCCCTATATCCTCTCTATATGTATAACCAATCACAGTGTTCTGTCGTTTAACATTACCTTTTATAGTTTTGTCCCTAGACCCCGACTCACTTTCTGAACCAATGAGAACTTATTTCTTTGTTCTGCAACATAGTATATAATTTTTGTGAACGTGCAATAAACTTGAGGAGAATTTGGAACGAAACACGTTGCTTGTTCTTGTGTCCTACTCCTCCCAGTGATCGTTGGTCTCTGGTGTCCGGATGGCTTTGAGGTGGCAGAAAGCTGAGATAGAAATTAAAATAATTTCTAATCTAACAGCCATATAGTTGTTAGTTCGAATCCCACTGCCCTGGGATGATAATGGCGTGTGTGGTTGCCTTCTCATACTTCTTCACCACATTTTTAGGGGGAAAGAGATGCAGGTGACAACTAGTTTAGCAAACTACATATGCACATCTCATTTTCATTGTCTGAAGGCTTACATTTCCACTGCAGCTCTGATCGAAATCATTGGCTTGTGGATTTTGCTGAATTTAGAAACGACTTCAGCAGTTCACTGCTGAACACTTGTTTCAAAAGACTATAATTCCTGTATGGACTTTTCAGGAGGCAGCAGGTGGTGCAGTGGCTGGATCCGTCACTTTGCTGTCCAAGAACCCCTTGCTGAAATTCCACCCCCCACTGTAACACCCTCGATCGATGTACTTACCCTTAACTGATGCAGTGAAAATTACACAGCTGGATAAATGGGTAGTAATTGTAAAGCTGATTATGTAGCACCAGACAAAGGAGTCTGATTACTAAAGATGAACAATAATAATTTCAGGATGCGGTAAATATTGAGGTAGGCTAATTAACTGTTGGGTAGCGTGGTGGTGCAGCGAACTTGGCTCGGTCCTGTTCTCTGGTAGGTCAGGGGTTCGAGTCCTGCTTAGGGTGCCTTGTGATGGAGTGGCGTCCTGCCCCAGGTGTGTCCCCTGCACCCTATGTTGCCAGGCTAGGCTCTGGCTTTAGCCAGTGTGTGTGTACCTTCAGGGTTTTGGTAAGATCTTGCTTATGTTTAATAGCTCAGAAATTGTTATTCTTGTTATTAACTGTGTGTTTAAAGCCACTTATAGCCAACAGGTGTCCAATTCCCAAAACACAGTGACATCGAGATGCTCCCAACTCAGCAAAAGATGATTTAAAGCTAATTATAACGCTTCTTATGCTTTTGGGAAACTGACCAAACAGGTATCAGGGACTAGAGGTGGCAGGATTTCAATTGCTGAGGTTTAGTTCCGGGGAACTGTCCTTTGTCCCCGCCCATTAGTAGCAGTGGTGAGCCAGCAGGGGGCACAGTGGTTAAGGACATGGCGTTAAGGTTGGGGGTTCAATTTCAGTTGACCCTGAATTGGTCCTCTATGAACACCCTGGTGTGTATAGGAATGAAATGATGAAACAATGAAAGTCGGAATTTAACCCTTCAAATAATCACAAGTTTGAGCATATAACTTTTATACGATGTATTCTAAACATGTAGCCACTGTGATGGTTTGTGTATGGTTTTGATTACATTATTTTCTCTGTATAAAGGGGGTGCGGTGGAGCAGTGGGTTGACCCACAGTCCTGCTCTCCGGTGGGTCTGGGGTTCGAGTCCCGCTTGGGGTGCCTTGCGGCGGACTGGCGTCCTGTCCTGGGTGTGTCCCCTTCCCCCTCCGGCCTTACGCCCTGTGTTGCCGGGTAGGCTCCGGTTCCCCGTGACCCCGTACGGGACAAGCGGTTCTGAAAATGTGTGTGTGTGTGTATTTTCTCTGTTTTGCAGGTGTTCTGCAACAGTGAGAAAGGTTGTGAGCATTTGAAAGTTATGTAATAACTTGAATGAAATTGAATACAGAAGTAATTAGGAAAGTTCAGATCAGAGAATGGAGATGGGTCCCTGTGGAGGACACGTGCAGTCCGATTCCCGCCCACCAATTTAACAATTTTTGTCCATTTTTGGGAATGAGCAGTGAATATTTATTTTGATCAATACTGTAGAGGAGAACATTTCTCATTCTGAAGGTTATAGTGCTCCCTGAGCGCTCACAAATGTAAGCTTTTTAGTTGTTTTTTGCAGCAGTTTAATTGCAGTAATTTTGGTGATGGCTGAAATGATTGTGCTGGAAGTGAACAATAAGTCTGAGTGCAACAGAGATGTGAAAGTTGTACTTCATCATGTTCAGATGTCCTCTGTGTTACCAAGTAACGTTTTACAGTGTACACTTGGGAATAGGAAATTAGAGGACAATGGTGTTTGACAGTGAAGAGACGTTACAGTCAAACCCAAGCGAAGGCTCCCCTTCCGGGTGTGGAGCTACTGGAGATGGAGATCTTGGAGTTCTCCCTGGTAGGATGTGAAAGAAACACTTACATGGCATGAACTGATACTTGGACATGGAGTCCTGTGAAGTCCATAAGTCCGGTGTATGACCAGTGCGTTTTATTTAATTACTTTTGGGTGTATAAATGATGTAAATGATTTAAATCATTTAAATCAGTGTGTTTCACTGATGTATGAATGAGTGACCCATTGTAAGTAGTGTATCGAGCAGTGTAAATCACCTTGGTGAATAAGGTGTGTGGGCTGATAACACTACATTGTATCCATTGTAAGTCGCGTTGGAGAAAAGCATTTGCTAAGTGAATAAATGATCTAAATGATCTAAATCAGAAATGACAGCAACAACGGGCTGCAGCTGGTAGTGTTCTGGTCAGAGCCGTGGCCTTGTAAGCTGAAGGTCAAGGGTCTGAATCCCATCCCTGCTATAGCACCCTTTGCCATAGTATTTACCTTGAATTGACACAGTAGGAATACTCTGTTCCAAGCCTAAGACAATAAATCATTACCTGATGGTAAGTCACCTTGAACAAAGGCATCTGCTCAGAAAAGGTTTACAATAACCATAAACTACAATTTTTCGACAGTTGCAATTTTGACAAGAAAATTATTGTGTTGGTATAAAGTTCAGTACATTGTTTTTTTTAAAAAAAATCAGACCTAGATATTAAGTGGGCTACCAAGTATTGGGATGCAGCTCTTTCTATATTTTATGCTATAAATCTGCTAGAAGCATTTAATTCAGTCTCATACATAATAACCAATAGTCCAAAACATCCTCACAACTCCTATTTCTATTGGGACTGCTGTCAAAACAATTTCCAAATTAGCCAGGCAAAGCCAATTCACTGAACAGCTGCAGCATTCATTTTGCAAAATGCTTTATTATAGTTCTAACTGTAAGTCATTCCCGAGCAAATTTATTTCAGCACAGATCATTTGAATAATTTATTCTTCAGTTTTGTGAAATGTTATTTTGCATGTCAATTCCTATGCTTCTGCTTTTTTTTTTTTCTTAAGATAGCTGGACCATGTAGATAATTCCTTTATTGCTTTGAAAAGGAGCTTTCAGCATTTTAATATATGCAAGCTGAGAACGAAAGATGACTTTAAAGTATTTTAACTCTTTATGGCACAGGAACGTGCGCAAGTGTCACGAGCCATGAGAGAAAATGATTGTGCAGATGTACGTACAATTTATTTACATACAATTATAGAAGTTTTGTAACTGTCCTGTAAGGATATGAATTTTAGTTATACATGTATGCATGGTTGTAAATGAGGATGTAAAGAGATGCATTTCTTTTCAATAAGGGGGCATAACAGGTGGCACGTGCTCTGGTTTCTTCTCACTGTCCAAAGGCAAAGGCATGCAATTAAGCTGAACTGGACACTCTAAACTGCAGATGGTGTGTGAATGGATGAGTGTGTGGCTACCCTGCAATGGACTGAAGTCCAATTCATGGTGTAAATACCCCCCCACCCCACCCCAGGCTTGTGCTCATTGATTCCGAGATAGGCTCTGGACCACCCTAACCAAGAGAAGCGGTTAAGAAAGTGAGTATAACACAATGCAGTGATGATGTAACATGTTCTGATGCCTTCTACATTTTGAGTATAAGTGTGTGGAAAATTCCCTGGTTTTGGTGACAGCTGAGCGGCTTCCTCTTTTTCCACTCAATCCTGCACATTGCCAGAGGTACCCAGCTGACCACTGCCCTGTGACTCCCAGAATTCATTTCCTATTTCACAGACTGAGGAACATGATCCCGGGCATCCTCACATCCTGCATCGTCCATGGGCTTACACTCCTGCCAGGCATATTTAGTTGAACAACGTTAATTTGGAAGGAAAACATAAAAAGTAATATGAATGTTAAAGAACTGGAGATGGCCTGAGTTTATTATGAGTTCATGAGCTTAAAAGACAAAATGAAGGCCTCTGCAATGCCAGAGAAACATGTTTTGGAGAGTTATGTTCAACGGCTGAGCAAATTTAGCACGATCGATGTGAAACACGGTGACTTCAGCAGTCGAATTGATTCCTGAGAATCCACTGAGAACTGATTGTTCAGCTTGTTTACTACGCTTGGGTTATATAGGTGGGAAGAAGAGTTGGAGGCCTGTCCTCCATGGTATAAAGGCAGTCTGAACCCTGAGTGTACATCCTGGGGGCCTCTGAGAGGGCAAATGAGGACACAAGTCAGTGGGAAGAGAACGGCGGATGGAGAGAAGGCTGGAGGAAGGGAAGAATCATGAAATAACTTAAAAAAACCTCAATCACATGATGACCGCGAGCCTTAGGTAACACAAGGGTCAAGTGTAAAGCACTGCTCAGTTCATGCATTCATTTATGTTTAGAACCCGCTTCATCTAGAACAAGGTTGTAGTGGAAAGAGCTTCTCCCCAGCAACATCCAGTGGGGAGCTGGAGCCTGAGCAGGATACTGGGGGTGGGGGTTGAATTATCATAATTTCTTATGAAAAAAAATCAGCTCCTGAATGAAAAATGTCACATGAAATTTTAAAAAAGTATGATGAAAAAAATTTTTTCATTTTTGTACTGTATTATTTAAACAATTTAGTTAATAGTGACTTGTTCATAGTTTATTTGTAAAGTGTGAAATAGAAGTAGGTGATGTAGTGGTTACAGCTGCCACCTTGGGACCCAGGTTCAAATCCTACTCCTGCTGCAGGACCCTGAATTGATTCAGTAGAAATTACCCTGCTATATAAATGGGTATTGAATTTGCTATTTCAGTTGGAGTT
Source organism: Scleropages formosus (assembly GCF_900964775.1). Classification (NCBI taxonomy): domain Eukaryota; kingdom Metazoa; phylum Chordata; class Actinopteri; order Osteoglossiformes; family Osteoglossidae; genus Scleropages; species Scleropages formosus. The sequence continues at coordinate 20,531,698 of NC_041817.1, forward strand.
TACCTTAATCGGTGATTGGCTCAGATTGTTAATATCATAGAAAGTGATTATTTGTTATGGAAGAAGTGTAGCCTTTAATAAACTGGGGGGATGTTGTAGTGTAGTGCCTTTATTAAAAGTGAGGAGTCCAACTACTACCATTCGAACCTCACTTGTAATCTGGGGGTCATTGCTTCCAGTGTCATGGAGAGGTTGATGCTCTAGGTTAATGTAGAAAAAGCCAGATTGACACCAGTGATGGACAAAAACATTCTGGGTTGGAGACACCGAGTCTGTATCTCTATCCCAATAGTATGATATAAACCACAGTACAGAATTAAACACCCTTTGTTGAAGCTGAATGATAGGATGATGACCAAAAATGCTGTTGTACAGAATAACAAACCTATTGTTTGAAAAATGGGCGCATATTTCCAGCTGTTGCCATTTTTTGTCGTGCCGAACCCTGTCACAAGAGACCTGAGTGTGTTTATATTCTGAAATATAAAACATTTCAACAGCGGCATGTGTATGCGTGGTCGGAGACTTTAAAATACAATATGCACTTTTCAACTAAATGTAAGAAAAGCTGTTTTTCTTCCTTCCGGAAAGTTCAAAGAAGGAAATATGAGATGGCTTTTAGAGCTGGTCTCTTATAACTGCCCCTTATAATCAGGAGAAAGTTTCCAGCCTAAAGCAACTGTGACGATACCATTTCATCCCGCTGCAATCCCATGAAATGCCCTACATTTGTGACTATATTTATATAAAATCATCTCAGTTCCGGTCAGGGGGAGATACACAATCTCCTTTTGGCTCTTAACTCTATTAGAATAAGCCCCTTACAGCAGGGCAGCTGTGCGGTAAGTAACAGCTGCTGCAGCAGCCAGTGCGCGCGATGGTTGTCACCCAGAGTTTATTCCAGAGGGTCTTTCCCATCTGGGAGGCCAGAGCCTTTTGTCACCCGAGTCATTGTGTAAGGGGATTCCTCCCAAACCCCTCGACACGAGAGCGGTACAAGGGCGCACGGCAGGACGGCATGCTGGATTTCTCTTTCCCCGTGTCGTCTTTCCTCCATCCCAGCAACAACATACCCCCCCCCCCCCCCCCCTTATCGGAACCACTGAATCCCAAACTTAGCCAAACATTAAGAGGAAAAAGCAGTGGGTCGATAATCTAATAAGGGCAAGAGCTTTTAATCGCCACTGCTGCAGGCAACTGGATAAGCCTGATTAGTGCCTACATTGCCAGAAGTTAAACTAAGCAGTGGCCTGAAACGCGATAGTGATGATTTAGCATATTCCGATGCCTTCTATGTTATGCAGTAATGTTATGTTAAATATTGCATTTATCATAATTTTTTTCCTCTCATGTTTAATGCTTAGGAGAGAAAATGTTTTAAGTGGGAGGGAGCTGGAAAATGATAAATGTTTTTAGAATGTTTTATTTCAGGGTGCTGATGCAGCAGGTAGTGCTGGTGTCTATGAGTTCTTGGGCTGCGGGTTTGGACGTGGGTTTGGATCCGGCTCTGTTTGTGCACGGTGTGCTGTGTTTGCGTGGGTTTCCTACCACAGTCCGCAGACATGCGTTGCAGGTGAAGTGGTGACTCTAAGTCGCCCTTAGCGTGCGAGGGTGTGATCACTCTGTGGTGGACTGGTGTCACATCCAAGAACAGGTCCCAGACCATGGTGCCCATACGCTCGACCAGCATTTATTGATGAGAGTTGAATATTTTCTCCTCAACCTATGACAGATTACCAAATAATCTGTTGTAAATAACTTTCATAGTCACACTTCTGGTTAGACAGTTTGCGAGAGCCTCAGTGGCTGCTGTGTACAGGGTATATCTGGGTATTCTTTAAGTTATCTCACGAACTTGTGGCAAAAGAAAACGTGCAGCCAATTCCAAACAAGTCCTTCAAAATTCATAGGTGTAAACAATTTTTTTTTTTTTGTCTCAAGAACACATTGTATAGATTTCATTTGCCTGATCCGCTTTGAAGGCCAATGATTTCCCTGTTTTAGCAGAGCTGACACAAGAAACAAATAAGCTAATAAAATGTTCCACTTCTGCATGGGTTTTTTAATCACATTGGTAAATAGACTTTCTCTGCAAGAAGTGCATCTCAGAAATTGTAATTAACCAATGTTTTTTATGTACTAATAAACCCTCATGTTATTCTTAGATGTCTAGACCTTTATAAATCATTTTTAATTTAAAGTTTTTTTATATCTCTGATAAACATGTGCAAAACAGGACTTTTCATAAATCTTTAGCATACTTAAAAAAAATACAGTTCAGCTTCATATTTATGAGCTGCTTGTTTGATGCTCTGCAACATGGAGAATTTAAAGCAACAAATTAACCTTCACATCATAAAATATGTATAACTCTCAAAGCTCCACAAACAGTTAATAAATGTGATTTATGGTTTTAATGACTGAATGGTTTGAAATGTTACCCTTAATATTAATCAGAGTGCTCCTTTTGATGTCTGAACGAGGCTTTAAGCGGAGAAAAACAGAATTTCAACTGAAGCCCCGAACCTCTGTTTGATCAACAAGACAGAGGAATGTGTGTTATGAATTAAACATTCAGCAGACTGTCACCAAATTTGATCTGTTTGGGGCAAATTCATATTTATGCACTTCTGCGATTTTTAACGGCGCTGCTGCGCAAACTGGCACTCAGTGGAGCAGCAGACTCGTGAAGCTGGGAGAATATGGTGCGTTCTGACATCTTCACTGAGGTGGACTAATTTATGGTGAGTGCTGGTCTTGCAGTAAATCATATGGTCTTAAGTTTAAGAACATCAAGAAAGCCTACGAGTAATACAAAGACATTTTTAATTATATTTTTTAAAGGCATCCAAAGAAAAATAATTTGAAATCATAATCCAAAGGAACCAAAAATGTTGTGGAGAGAGTGAGACGGATATCAGCTCCAGTATTTTTAATTGCAACACGGTCGCTTTTCACAAAAAAGAAATGGGAGATGAAGTGCAAAAAAGGTCAGCTTTAATAAAAGATTTTAAACCTGTCTGGACGACAGCGGCACTCAGAGATGATCCACAGAGAACCCCTTCGTCTTCCTTCTTCACCGCATTGCGGAAATGTACAATATTGCTAAGAATATTTTCCAAGAGAGACAGAAATGGGTCAAGGGGAGTTCCAGTGCATGGTGAATCATGGTAACTGATCGTGTCGACCAAAAAAAGAATACGTATGAGGGTGGCAGTAGCGTGGGGATGGCTCAGTACTTCTTCCACTCCACGTCATCCGGAGGGCTCATTTCTACCTTTCGTCTGCCCACATCTGTCCAGTTGGTGCTCAGGACTGTACCTCCAGATTCCATCTGTAGGGGTAAAACAGTTTGCTTGTGAAGTAAAAGACTTCAGTCATCTTGTACTTGGTAAAAAAATACATACAGGTATAGCTTATTAAGTATTTTTTTTTTTTTTTTAATTTGATTGGTGAGCAAAAATATATATGGAAGACCAATGAAATTGTAAATACAACTAAAAGAGCAAGTAAGGTGGAGGCAAGGCACGAGTTGGGTGTTGAGTTAATACGGGGCCACTGTTGACTTGGACCTCGTCACAAGTCAGTGTCTGGAATGCTTGGTCTTTTAGCAAAAATGATGCCATATTGCTACATGTGTTCTTCAGTGACCTCGAAATAGCTAGAGAATGCCCCTGAGAAATATCTGCAATACAAATGAACGCTGACAGCGACGAGGTGAATGTTCAAGCTGCCCGGGTGCTAATACGCCAGGATGCTTTCACTCACAAAGGACTTGTTCATGGCACGTTTGACATCGTCGGAGCCGTCAGAGTAGATCTGCTGGAACAACTTGTTGAGAGCTGCATCCCCCTCCAGCTTCTCGTTCTTCTCCTCTTCCTTTATGTCCCCCACAAGCTTGTCCCAGTTGCGAGTATAATGTGAGGAGGAGGGGTACTGGTCTAGGATGAACGAAAGAGAACATGTGATTGATAACTGATTAATCAAAATTATTAATATGTGAAGGACTGTGGCTGACTTAATTAAAATACAAAATTACATACTGAACATGGGTCAAACGAGGATTGGGTTCATTAAGTGTTGGCCTAAGAGTCTAACAACATGATGCATTGCCTATGTTCATGGAAAAAGGAAAAAAGGCAAATTGTGATTTATAGATGAAGCTTCTTACATGAACCTTACAAGAAAGGCTACATTAATCCTCAAAATGAAGCAGAAAGGATGGCATTCTTTGCATCAGTTGTATATAACTCCATTCAGTATTACTGGCAATATTTTTGACCCCCCCGCCAAGTACCTACCAAGTCGTTACACCACCGCTCTACAGACTAACCTGGTGTGAAGTGCTTCACGTTAGGCTGGGACCCCTCACCTTCCAGCTTCTCCCACCTGATGGCTTCAGTTTTCTTCATCTTAATCTCCACCTGCGGCACAGGATGTAGGGTGTTTATTAAGGTACGGAAGAGCCTTGCAGCACCTCCTCCTCCTTCTCCTCCTCCTCCTCTTCCTCCAGAGCAGCGAGATTTACACATGTCACACCGATTCTTTTGACGACACGCATGACTTAAGGAGGCGGTGTGACATGCAACCCAAAATTGTGAACTGAAAAAAGAAACACCACTGCCTCATGTCCACCTGGGAGGCTTTTACTTCATGATGAATTCAAACTTATTTGAAAACAAAGGAGTCGGAGTTCAAGGGGCAAACTCCAGGTACAGTTAAGTCAGTAATGAGAAGTAGTCTCTGACACTGTACTTTACTCAGAGTTCCACTGCACTCCTCCACTAAGAATGACAAAAAAAAGCAGTGTGATGCAGCCTGATTCCACTGGGTGGAGGTACTTATTGTGTACAGTGTTAATAAGACCACAAAGCTACCGTAGGCTATGTAATATTAATCTGCCTCCCACGTCCACGGATGTGCTTAAAGGAAGGTGACAAGCATGACATATCCAGGACCTCCTGGCGACTTGGGCACCAGAGCTGCGCAGTTAAAAGAGCCCAGAATGCCCTGAAGTGAGGTACATTTGCAGAGGAGTCCAATTCCTATCACCGGGCTGTCACAGTCACGGTCGTTACATTCAAATCAACCAGCTGCATTGCGTTTTCCATGTTCTTAAGTCTCCTAAATAATACAGTCCTACGTCCTCCACCGAGTACAGGAGCCATATGAAAACAGGAAACCTGACAGGCATCGGGGGGGGAGATTGTAATTCTTTGAGATTGTCAGAATGAGAAAAAGGTTGCATGTTAACTTTTAATCACTGCTTCTGATGGTACTCAAATGAACAACACGTTATTGCAAAGAGAATAAGCCTAATTTAAGAAGTGGAAAAAGCAGATAAAGTACTTTTCAAGCTCAAATCCAGAGTTTTCAACTGCTACAGAAGCTGTGGCTTCATTCTCTGGCAATGTGCTAAATAATAGCCCTTGTGCTCCTTCTCGCACCCTCAGGGAAAACATAGCCCCGTTGATGTTTCCTCTGAACACAGCCAAGGGAAGAGCAGAAAGAATGTTTGAGGAGGGCATGGGTGCAGCTCTTTCTACAGCTGGGATCACCCACAGAGCCCTGCAGGCCAGGGAACAAGCAGACCTTTACAAAAACCACCCCTGCTGAGAGCCTAGATGCTGCTGGTAATAGGAGCCACACAAATAGACGGCATTGGGCAGTCACGGTCGACACAGCGTGCAACCCTACGTACACCCTTTCTTTTGTGTGGATGTAAAACCTATTCAGTGTTATATGTGCAAGATTTTGCAGGTATCTGCAGGAAATTTTACACTGCCATTCTGCATATAGTAACGTGTCCTTCAAAGTCTATGCATTTGTTCGTCTAGTAGACACTTTCCTCCAGCAACTTCAAATTAACACTAGGTAATGATTTAGCTGATACCATTTCACCTAGGATGTCTCACCATGCTACACACCCTACCTACAGTGAGTCACTCATCCATATAGAGGTAGAAAATCTCTTATAAACAGACACACACACACACAGTTACTACGAGCAACTTCAGAGTCACCAACTCACCTCAAACGCATGTCTTTTGGCCATGGGAGGAAACTGAAGCAGCCAGAAGAAACCCAGGTGAACATGGGGAGAACACGCAAACTTGACACAAACTGAGCAGGGATCGAACCCACATCGCACCACCCAAGCACTAGGCGCTGTACCACTGTAACACCCATCATCATCAATGGGTGTAAAAACAGCATCCTATAATGTATACTGCTAGAATGGTGTGCAGTGACTAAAAGGCAGTTTGTTTAAAATACAGACAAGATAATTTTACAAAACTCATGGATATAGTTGTAATAAACTAAAACACAGGCTGTATACATCTTTATTTTACATTTCTCACTTTGAGTTATATGAAACATTCATTTTAAATGAATGAAAAATACACTTCATCTTCACATCGCCTATGAAAGTAAGCTGAGTTAAGGAGGTCAGACACTGCCATTCTGTTTGGCTGAATTTTACTGACACCTATGAGCTGAGTGAGGAAATGCCAGTCCTATTCACTTCACTAGAGACACAAACTTTAGAAAATAGAAAAAAGAAAAACTTTGGAAAAGTTGGTATCTTCAAAAACTCCTTCATTTATAATAGGTGGAGCCAGGAATAGGATGGTGACAGTGTATGCAATTTTTTCTGTTTACAAAGATAACACAAAATGCAACAAGGCAAAGCTATAAAAGCAGTAGAAGTTGTAGTTTAGCAAATACCCTTGCATTCAAAAAGTTAAAATTTTATAATAAGGACACACACTGACCAAGAGCAGACAGTACCTCAAATGATGTTTCTTCAGAAAATAACTTCATTACTAATCACAAACATCCTGAAATCACCCAAAGGTAAGATTTTTTTTTTTTTTTTTTTTTTTTGTTCTCAAACTAGTACACAGAAAACCTTTACAGAAGCGCTCATTACATTTCTCTCCAATGCAGCATGTTCATTACTGCTTGTGTTTGTCCAGGGAGCCCCGTAACAGGACTTGCTTTATGTCCAGACCATATACTCTCCTATTCCCTCCTGGTGTTAATACCATCAAAATAAATGTGGCTACAGTAAGAAGATTAAACGCTTTTCAATCTCATGCTTGAGTGACCACTAGCAGCCTGGGCAACCAGATTCCTCCTCCTGAATTCAGGTTTCGTTAGAGTTCTCCTGCCTGAGGACCACCATTCACCCAAGCACTCCCCCTCACTCTATTTAATATGCAGAGCTCAAATTGTGTTGCAAATTGCCCCCAAATAAATGCACATTCAACCCTCACCACTCCATTATTTATGTGCTGCTTGTTCCTTCCTGCCCATCATCACAACCTGACTCTTTCATTTGTACTCCTGCCATCACACATTACATCATGTATTTTGTATGAAGAATTTCCACACAGTACACTCCTAGTGTCTGACAGGTTGATCCACAAGTGAAATTGCGCCTTCAAAAGCCTTGTTAAAAGCCGCCTTTGTTCTGTAGATTGCTGAAGTGTTTAGCGCCGGCACGGTGTTCCAGCACATCTCCACAGCACCTAAACAGTGTCCAGCTGAAAGGTGTTCTACAAAGAACAGTTCACAGGGAGATGAGTGGAAGGCAGCGCGTGCACTCACCTTGGTGGAGAGGACTTTGAAGGTGCTTTGCTGTGGTATTACAGGGTGCAGAAGATGAAACTTCAGGTTGAAGTCCTCACCTGATGGTAGCTTTATAGTGGCAGTCAGCTGCAAACACACAAACATGGGTAATGGGTGTGAGATGATATCCAAACTTCCCAGTACTGTGATTCATGATACAGAGATCACAGCAATTATTTCTGTGCAATCTATCAATGCCACTGTTGTCACAGTACTACTTCTTTTCTAAATAAATTCCTAGTATGGAGCAGCAACATTTTGATCCACAGCTCAATGCAATGTTTTTGGCCACATGACAAATCAGACAGTTATAATATCCTGACATTGATCATTTCAGAATTTAGTTTCATGCTTAGTAGACAGATATGCTGCTCTGAACAGGGGTACGCTCTGATTGAACTGAAAGTGCCACGTAACACTGTGAATAAAGCTTTGGAAAAACAAAATCACAGAGTAAAAGAAATGCACTTAAGGTTGACAGTTTGCCAGTTCCATGAGAATGCTTGCTGCTGTACACAAGCATGTAAAACATCCAATATTTTGCACCTCATTTATCTGGAATGTAAATCACTCAGAATGACCACAGCAAAAGGCTCCAAGTTACTGTTAACACAAACTCTGTATAATTACACTAAGAACAGAAAACCACAAGAACATCTGCGTGCCTTTCCACACAGCGCATTAAAATGGTTAATGGGGGAATGTGCTGGATCTGGCTCCCCAACACAGAGAGGGTTGGGACATGAAAGAGCGCCTGTTCAAAGTCATACCGGAAGCACTAAACAACTTCACGGAGAAAAAAATGCGCATGTGTCTCTCTCTCACTGGCTGCTATTGCATGAAGGTGGGTGCCTAACAAGCCTCATTACTTCCTTCCACTGGCGGCAGATCCTACCAAGCTGTGTCGCAGGAAGATGCGGCTGCGCCGCCAGGCTTTCAGTCCAACGCTCTTGCACAGCTACTGTACATAATTGCCATATGGACAGCATTTTGAGCCAGACTGAAAACTAAAAAGCCCAGCGGGCAGATTCCCCAGATAAGTCAATTAATATTTTATCTCATTTCCATCTAATTTGCACCAAATTATTATACAGAACTAAAATTTTTAATTAATTTATAGAACAGATCAAACACAGGTTCATACTTTGATTTTCGGGAGTTTTTTTTTTTTTTTTAAATTTGTAAGATTTTCTTTTCTCTCCTATTTCATTCTCAGGGCTTCATCACATTTACATACAATTGTACACTGAAAAGAAAAAACCCAATACAACATAAATAACTGCAAACAAGTTAAATGTTTGTCATGTCTGTATGTAAAGGTGAGAATTTATCTGCCATCCTATGGTTTAATTAATTTCACACAGTTTAATTAACAGTCTGGGGAGTGTCTCCCCAGGAAATGAAAGCAGCTCTGGCCACTCTTTGCAAAGACATCAGAGAGAGTACAAGTCCTTGGCCTACCTCTCTTTCGTCAATGTTGACCTGGACATCTTCCTGCCTGACATTTTTGACCATCACTGTGACAATGACTTGAGATTCTGTCTGGTACCAGTCGTGCCTAGTACAATAATAAACATGGTAAAAGCCAAAACACACCTTAAGCTTTTCAATCACCATGGGCTTATCATATTTAGACAATTCAGCACAAGCCTAATAATCCATATATTATCAACATTACATAAGTCACAGTAAATCAGCTCCGCATATTATTTATTCATTCATTCATTCATTCAGCAGATTCTTTTCTCCAAAGTGGCATACATCTGAGGAAAAAAACAGTAAGTGAATTACATATTATATAGTAAAAGTATTTAGGTTTGATATTAATGAGACAGTTTAAAACAACTGCACAATAATTTCAGATCCAAAACAAATGAATATTCAAATGCAGATGACACTTACTTCACAGTTGGTGCTGCAGGCTGCCATATCAGTTAATTGCAGGTCCATTAATCGAGAAAAAAAACAACATAAAGATAAACCTTCACAAGTAAATTTTAACTCGAGTTATATAGAGCATAACAAACTACACCTTGAGAAAACTTTCAACTGCAAAAAAACAATTTGAGGTGAAACAGCTCCCTCGTGTGGTGAGAAAAAGCAACTAAGATAATTCATTTCAGTTTAAAATCTTAATACCAAAAAGCACACACACACACACACACACACACACACACACACACACACACACACACACACACACACACACACACACACACACACACACAGAATCTGAAACCGCTTGCCCCAAGGAGTCGTCGAGAACCGGAGCTTAACCCGGCAACACAAGGCGCAAGGCCGGAGGGCTAGGGGACATACGCAGGACAGGATGCCAGTCCGTTGCAAGGCACCCCTAGCAGGACTCAAACCTCAGACCCACCAGAGAGTGGGACCCGGCCAAGCCTGCTTCACCACCGCACTCCCAATTCAAAAAGCAGATATACTAAACAATTCGTACCTTGTCAGGTGTTACATTCTGGTTTTCAGCTGTAATTAAACAGAAATGTATTCTGAGCATTAGTATTCATATAAAACTATAGATGCTACAGTTGCAAGAAAAAGTTTGTGAACCCATTTGAATTAGTTGGATTTGAAACTTTCTTCCTCCTAAAAAGTTGAATTTAACTCATGATAGAGTATTATTTAACAAAGTACACATAAAACATTTTAAATTGGCCTATCTTTACATTTTTTCCACTTAACAGACACTTTTCTCCAAAGCAACTTTACAATGGATACTATGTAGTGTTATGAGCCCACACACCTTATTCACCAAGGTGACTTATTCTGCTAGATACACTACTTATAATGGGTCATTCATCCATACATCAGTGAAACACACTCTCTCTGTGACACTCACACACTATGGGAGAACATGAACAGCATATCTTTGGAATGTGGGAGGAAACCAGAGCACTTGGAGGAAACCCATGCAGATACAGGGAGAACATGCAAACTCCACCTAGACTGAGCAGGGACTGAACCCACGTTCTCTCGCACCACCCAGGTGCTGTGAGACAGCAATGCTACTCGCTGTGCCACTGTGCCACCCATCTTTACTGAACAAATAGTTTAGACAATCTAGGTCACTGGTAGGGAAGAAAAAAAAAAAAAAAAAAAAAAGATGTGAACCTTTATGAAAACTGGATTCAGGTACTCCAATCAATGACTCATATGGTCCAACCAATTCAGGTGTGCCCTAGCATATTACAGGAAATAAAGGGAGGGGGGGGAAACCCACACAATTCTGTTTCCCTCTTCTTCAAAAGAAAATTGTGATGAAGAGGTATATGGCTCAATCAAAAGAGACTGCAGACTTGAGGAAGACATCTGAAAAAGAGCTGTCAAAGATCTGAACACTAGGAAAGGTTACAAGAGGATTTCTAAAGATTTTACCTCTATCAGTCCACAGTCAGGCAGGTTTTAAAAAAAAAAAAAAAAAAAAAAAAAAAGTTGCTATTCTTACTCTTCAGGGAGTGGGTGTCCTACAAAAGTCGGGGCAAGGACAAGCTACACAATCCTCAAACAAGTGAAAGAACCCAAAGGTGACAGCTAAGGATCCGCAGACATGTCTTGCACATCATAACTTCTGTGTTCGTAAGTGTAGCACAAAAAAAAGCTGAACAAGAACAAATGTCCTGTGGATCAACAAGGTAAAAATGGAACATTTTGATAAATGTGCACAACTTTTTATTTGAACAACTGCATACCAAAAACAAAACCTCATCCCAGCTGTGAAGCATGGTGCAGGAGTCAGGACCCAGGCAGGTTACAGTCAGTGAAGGACTAATGAATTCAAAGTTTGATCAAGAAATTGTACAGCAAATGTCTAAGGGTCTATGAAGAAAACTCAAAATAAGTCAGAGCACTAACTTATGCAAGAAGTCCCAAAAATATACATGAACTGGAACAGTTTTGTGCATATAAATGGGCTAAAATTACTGCTGGGCAGGTCTGATGAGTAGTTACAGATTTTGCTGAGGTTCCAGCAGTTACTTAAAAATAAGGGGTCACATATTTCATCCATCGATGACCTTGGCAGTTTATTTGTTCAATAAAGATATAGCAAAGTAAAATATTGTGTTTGTTTAAACAAGACTTCTGACTTAGAAGATCAGATCACATTTTAGGAGCCATTTATGCATAGAGATAATTCCAATGGGTTCACAAACTCTCAACTGTATATGGGCAAGCAGTAGTCTGATTAATACCACTTTCTAGCTCTGTAACTACCACAATTTAACAATAACCTTCAAAATAACTGTTACATAAGTTGACAACTGCTGTCTTTCATTTCAATCATGCACAGAGAAAGTGCAACAGAAAAAGCACAACTGGAAACCTAACAAAAAGCCCAGTAACACTCACACCGCTTTATGTTATCCCTGCTCAAGTTCATACATTTAATGATAATACTTGTGGTGAAGTGCTACTGAGTTAAAGTGTACTCTAGCAACTGCATAGTTGAGATGGCTTCAGACATTTGTGTTCTACTTATATCCTTAGGCTGGAAAAGAGTTCACCCATTGTTGATGTGAACAAATAAATAATAATAAGATATGCCACAGACAGGCGACGAGCAGCCTACCCTAACTAGACCTAAACTGTGGAAATTACCTCCTACCCAAGACCTTCAGCTATACCCTCTGAAGAGGTCTCTTGAGCAGGTATAGCTTTAATGCTATCTGAAAAGCTGTGAGATCTGAAAAACCAGAATAATAATAACAACAATAATCCAAAACTGGGGAAGAAGGGGAAAAAAAAAGGTCGATAAGGATAATGTCAGAACACTGGAATGAAAGCTAAGAACTTTGAAACAGAACTGTACTCACGGTCCATCTTCTCTTCACAACGTTTAATCCAAATTTCAAAGGTTTTGTCTGAATCTGTACAAACACATGACACCGTTACAACAGTTTAAAATGATTCATGGTAAAACGTGTTAATAATACTTCTTCCTCTTACCGTCTAACTTCCGTCCTTCTAGAAAGGCCTCGTGTGACTGTTTGAAGTTGTTCAAATGGTATTCAGCAATTCTGAAACACAAGTAAAAATGTTGTAATTATAAATAAGTACTAATTAAATTTGTGTTATTTTATCTGAAAGGCTGTACAGACTTCCAGTTTTCAGAGTTACATTATCCTTATCCAGAAAAACATGAGCATCAGCTTCTGACAGAAGTCAGCTGTAAAAACATCAGTGACCAATCCAAAACTGAAAATGAACCTTTCCGACCACCAGTAACTCTGTGCAAAGTCTAATTTATAAATGTTAAGAGAATTAACACTGAAATTATAGGTAGTTCAAAAACATGCTGAATTAAGTTATTTACACACCCCTTTCTCATGAAGGCAAGGGCAAAATCAGACTTGAGCTCAAGGGCCTTTGTAGCATCTTCAACAGCCCCTGGAATAAAAGAGGAAAAAAAATAAAAATAAAATGGAAAATAGGAGAAATGCTGGATTGGCTCAAAGTATTTCATACTCATTTTCAAAGACTTCAAACTGTTTTGCCACATAAACAGCTTAAGAAAACTACAACTTCTTGGTTTCGATAAAGCCACCGACTTTATTTACAAAGGCATTGCTCTGTTGATAATATTGTAAATGTACTAAGTAGACAGACATATAATAAGTAATGCACTAACTGTAAATGTACTGTACTGATTACTCATTATTTGTGTTGTAAACATTAACTGGTTATCTGTTCCCAGAGATTGCCGCATGCGGATTGAAATATTGCGTTTCAGCAAAACGTGGGCGAATCCCTGCAGACTTACTGCAGTATTTTTTAAGTAATATGTGGGCGTATGCTCGCTGGCAGAGCCATTCTGCGTTGTCAGATGTCTCCTTCAAAGCCTCATTCAGATCCTGCGAAAGACAAATTACTTCTATTAACTGCAAAGTTGATTCCTGTATTCAAACCCAACTAAGACTCTGCCCTTTTTATATACAGCTGGGTACCTGAGTGTACACCAACTTAATTACCATTCTCTAGGGTACAGCAACGGTGGGTTTCGAACCAACAACATTCAGGGCACATGATGTAATGTAAATATGTCAGCAGCAGTGCAAACGTCTGCAGCCATAAACTGCTCCTTCATTTGACACAGCCAGTTAACCCGTGGGTCTAACCTGTGTGTGGATGAAAAACAGCTCTGACCTGAGGCACTGTGTGTCACTCTGTGTGTGTGTTAGCTGTGACAGAGCCAGGTCGACGTGTGAACTCACTCAGTACTAAGCAACAGGAGGACAAGCCATATGTGAGTGCAGCACAAATAAAAGACAGCAATGAAAGGAGCAACTATTGCAGTTGGCTAAAGAGAAGCTGCTTATAACAACAAACAATACTCCATTTATTCTCCAGAGAGATATCATATAGCTAGCGAAGCAACTGACTGTGTGTGTGTGACTCTCTGAAGCATTTACCTCAAGAGCTTTCTTGGGATCCTCGTCTACGAAGGCATCAGAAAAGATCCTGCAAAACGAAAAATAAAAAGAAACAAAGAGAGGTAACACTTTGGGATTAGTAAAAATAGCGAGGATTAATTATAAATGCATCGCGTATGATCATTTGGGCAAAGCTTACCGTGCGCTTGCCATTAGATTCGTGCTATCAGTTGTCTTTCCGAAAGTTCTGGATCACAGGAAGTGAGCTGCGTCATGGCAACGTCAGGACTGTCGATTGCGCTCGCGCCGCAAAGACCCCCCATTTCTCCCGCCGGTAACGCTTCGACGGTGTCCGACAGCGGACATAAATAGAGTACTGCCACCGCGAGACTCGGGGTGGTAAAGCAATGTGATAGAAGTAAAAGTTGTCTTCACCAGGAAAGAAAAACTGAAACGAAGTCTTGTAGGCACGGAATTTTTTTTTAAACTTAAAGTGCTGTTCAGATCAGATTTATAACGAAAACTAGATTTTTGAGTGCAGGATGTGTGCTTCACTGGGATATTTTATTGTCAGTTAGCGCAGTTTTTTCCTGTGCCGTAAGTGACCCGAAAAAAAGTAAGATGCAGAATTTTAATGAAAATTCTAGAAAATTGAAATTCTAGGTTACTTACTGAACACAACAAACTTGAAACTATGAAGTCAGTCTGAACTTTAGAAATGTGGATAGGCATAACACTGCGAATACGTTTTCGTAACGTGTAAATGAATTTCGTCTTTTTTAAATTGAACTAAGAAACAAGAAGAGATTTTATTCTGCCTTCCACTCACTGAAGTTTGTCTTACTTATTATGTTATAATAACTTTCATCCTAACATTTCACTTTGAGAAAATCAGTAGTATATTTTGTCAAGTTTAAGTTTAGTTTGTCATGTAACATAGGTACAAGACCAAGTATCATGAAATTCTTCCTGAATGCTTCTCCACAGACTATGGACAATGACAATAGAAATACTGCACAAACAAAACAATGACAATGACAGTGAGTAGTGCAACAGCAATAGCAGTAAATAATGGTAACAGTAATAACAATAATACCAGTTGACAGCCAGAGAACTCAGAACGAGAGAATGAGAATGAGGACGCTTAAAGTGGCAGTGTAATTTACCAATATGCTTGGGTGGAGCAGTCCAACTCTATTTACTAAAGGTGGCACATTGGTTAGTGTTTTATAGTCTTACAGCAGTGGGGTAAAAGCTGTTCCTGTACCTAGCAGTGCGGGTTCGAATAGACCTGAGCCGCTTTGCAGATGGCAAGGAAGAGAGAAGTGCCCGTGTGGGGTGACTATGATCTTTCATGATGCGCATCATCTTTCTGAGGCAGCGTGTGGTGTAGGTGTCCTGGACTGCTGGTAGCTGTGTGCCGATGATTTCCCGAGCTGTTTTGATCACCCTCTGTAGGGCTTTCTTGTCCTGTATGGAGCAGCTGCCACCCCAAGATGTAATACACCCTGTGAGGACAGACTCCGCAGCACACCTGTAGAAAGTGGTGAGGACTGTAGTGGACATCCTAGCTTTCTTCAGATGCCTGAGGAAGTGGAGACATTGATGGGCTTCTTGATGGTTGATGCTGTCTGCTCAGTCCATGTAAGTTTGGCAGTGAGGGTGACCCCTAGGAATCTGAAGCTGTTGACCCTCTCTACCATGTCCCCTCCTACGTAGATGGGTGCCTGAACCGTATCCTGTTTGCTGAAGTCAATCACCAGCTCCTTAGTTTTACTGACATTGAGAGACAGGTTGTTGTCCTGGCACCACTCTGCCAGGAGCCTCACCTCCTCTCTGTAGGCCGTCTCATCATTGCTGGTGATCAGACCCACAATGGTGGTATCGTCAGCAAACTTTATGATGGTGTTGGAGCTGTGACTGGCCACACAGTCATGTGTGAACAAGGAATATAGCACCGGGCTCAGGACGCTTCCTTGTGGAGTGCCAGTGTTGAGGGTCAGTGGGGAGGAGGTATTACTGCCAATCCGCACACGCTGGGGTCTGTTAGTGAGGAAATCCAGGATCCACTTGCACAATCTGGCACTCAGTCCCAGCCCTAGTAGTTTGTGGATCAGCTTGGTTGGGATGACAGTGTTAAAAGCTGAGCTATAGTCCACAAATAATAGCCTTGCACAGCAGTTTTTATTATCCAGATGAGACAGAATGGTGTGAAGTGTGTGTGATATTGCGTCTTCAGTGGATCTGTTGTGGCGGTCGGCAAACTACGGTGGGTCCAAAGTGTCTGGGATGGTGTCCTTAATGTGTCCCAGCACCAGCTTCTCAAAGCATATATGACAAATAAATCAAAAATTTATTTAAAAATTCAGTTTATATTTCACAAATCTTGTAACATTTGTCAGTGCCAGGGATAAGAAATTTTCATAAAGGCCTTGATCACCATTTTTAACACACTATATCCAGTCAAAAATATTTTACAGTATTTACATCATTCCAAAATATGTATTCACATGTAAGAGTCCGTAAACCAGCATGTCATAATATTTCCAGTATGATTTCATTAAGAACAGTCATTTCTTAGAAGGCAACCAGCAGATCGTAAAAAACGTGAATGAAAATTTAAAGCAATTCTTATATGTTCACCGGTACGTAATATGAGTTTTGAATAAACTGAGCTATTCAAAAGAGCCAATAAGACTAAAAAAACTTTAAGATTTCATATAAGAAAATACATATTTGCAGACAAGAACACCAACAGATGAAAGGCCGTATGTGTGAATCTCCATCCAAATATTTCAATAAGCTCTTCTCCAGTGAGATTGTGCTTGTATGGAAACAATCCAGGGGGAATTATGGAAAAAAATGTATAAAATTTCCTAACTTTCTGAAACCCTTTGAATGTCCAACAGACAGCTAAACACTACACATATCCCACATTTTTTCATTTTGCTGGGTTACAGTTGATGGCTGGTATCCCTGGACCACAGAACCACACCAGTGACCAACTCTGTAATAATTCAGGCAATTTGATGTACAACTTGAATTGTGATCTGAGCTGTGTAACCCGCTTGGGAGGACAGTTTATTTTTGACCGAAGCAACTTAGGTTCAGTGTTTTGCTTGAGGGTACAACATAAGTGCCTCTCCTGAGACGTGAGCCAACAAACTTTGATGACAAGCCCCGATTCTTTAACCGCGATGCTGCCGTCTTCCCTGGCCTGTGTAAACTGCACATTCAGGACAAGCTATCGCACATCTTTGAGCAGAAAACAATAAAAGTGAGTCAGTTTTTTTTTTTTTTTTTTTAAATCGAAGCTACACTGAACGCTTTAATCATCAGATAAGTTCAATGGAATCTGAATAAATAATGACAGTAAATATCTGATGAAGAAAATTACACAGTGTATCAAATGTTTGATTTTACAAATTCTTCATAGTCTTAGCAGGAAAAAAAAAATATTAATTAACATCTCTGAAAGCCGTGTCGAACTTCACACGGCTTACACATGGGTTTATGCTTGCAGGAACTGGCTAATTTTAACCAAATTCATTTATTTATTATGGTCTCATTGGATTATTTACACTGTTTGGTGTCTGTTGAGGAGAGGTAGATGACCTCCTGGGTGGTTCATTGGTAGGAGTACTTAAGGGAGCAGTCAGAGTGATGCTCCATGATCAGTGTCCCTTTTCAGGATTCTGTGTCCTTCTGGCTGTCCCCGACACCGACCCAAGCGTCATTGAGGACCACGACGCTGATGGGTTCCACTTTGATGCCTGGCTGCCTTTCCAGCTCCTCGTCTCCATTGGATGGCTTTGCGGTCAGTTTGCTGTCCGATGTCGAGGTGACGGAGGCTATGACGGTGCCGGGGGGATGCGACACCAGTTGCTGGTTGCCTACGAAGGTCGTCACGGCAGACGCTGCTGGCTTGTCCCTGACTCTGTCTGCTTCCTCTTGCATCAGGTAGCTTTCTGGGGTGACTTTCTTCATCATCACTGTGACCGGCTGCAGCGAGGGGACTGTCTGCAGCAAGAAGGTGGAACTGCTAGTGGTCAAAGTCCCTGACTCAGAGCTCATTGGCACCGTCTGCAGCGTCACACACTGGCTTCCGGCTGACATCACCACCGGCACTTGTGTTTGACCAGCTGTGGTACTGAAGGGGAAAATACGAGTTGTAAACATTTATCCATTTATAAATATAGTCTTCTTATCTATAGTCTATAGTCTCCTTATAGTCTTCTGTTCAGCTACAGTAATCAAACGTGCAGTAACTGTTAGCCAATGTGTTTATCAACCTTTGGAAATACATGTTTTTGGCAAGTTATGTCTGGGGAAGTTGCTTAGAGAAAATGTTTTAAAAAGGACAAACTCAACAGGCTGTGAACTGATGAGTGATACCTGATGGGCCCAGCTAGCGCCTCCTGGTGGATGTCTTTGGCAGCGTGTCTCTCTTGCGCATTCTGTAGGCTTTCGAGCAACTGCACCGTCCTGAACACCGAGCCGTTTTGACCCGGCTGCAGTGACTGTATGTTCTGCAGTGTCCTCATCATCTCCGCAGACACAATGGGAAGATGGTGCTGCTGGATGAGCCCCAGTGGCCGAGCTGCTTTTGGACTACTTTCATTGCCCACTGCTGGCTGGAGGTCTTCCGCTTGCTGATCTGTACTACTTGCTCTGTAGTCCGCCATTACTTTCGATCCTCTGGCTTTGTGTTTCAGGCCTCCACTCCTCATGTTCGATTTGGGTTCGGACTGTGTGCGAACAGGTGCCTCAGATGACATTTTCTCATCCAGCGACCGGCCATTGTCAGGATCATCTTCACCTATCCACACAAGATTTTTGGGCATCTCCGTAAACTGATACACCAGTCTTTGGCCCTCGACTTTGGCCAAGATCCCGCGCTGATAGTAGTATCTTCCATAAAAAAAAAAAGAAAAACAAGTTAAACTGAAATATCTGCATAAAAATATGAAAAGGGGTACAAGCCAATTTATTATTATATTATTTTATTTATAATGTATAATTTGTAATTTATACTCAACACATTATTAAACTTAAAATCAGACTGGATGCATATAATAACATAATATAATACGGTACAAACTGTATCGGCACTTTAAATGACATAAATCAATATCCTTGACCCGACGGTCGCTTAAAAATATTAAAGGGTCAGAAGAAATTTGGATGGATTTAATGTGCAATGAGACCAGAGATGATGAAGACAGATGCAAGAGGATGCTATTAATTAAACTACACCTTGCAATAAATGAAACCTAATAGGCAAGTGCATCCAGTCCGACAAGGAAGAGTTACCTCAGCGCTCGGCCCATAGTTTCATAATTCATGTCAGGTTTATTTTTATGCTTTCCCCACAGACGGGACACAGCCTTGGAATCCACCAGCTTGAAGATGCCCTTCTCTCGGTGGGTCCATTTAATGTATTTGGGACATGTTGACTTGTCCTGCAGCAAGGCCATGAGGAACTCCCACAGATAGAGTGTGCTTCCTAGAAATCGCAGAACAGGTTATTTTATCAGTGTGGTGTATGTGTTCTTATTGTGTCCTTCACGTATGGAAATCATTAATGATCCTTGTGAATCTGCAGAAGACCCAGAACATAATTAGTTAGTTTAATAATTAGTTTTAAAATGTATTGAGCATTCTCATACATGGGACTTCCCACAATACAGGGAAGTGAAAGCAATAATTCTCACTTCATCTAAAATAAAAATGTTGAAAAAGAAAGGGTCTTCCCAGTTTTAGTTGTGTTTCCCTTGTTTTCTTTTAGATATTGTTGGAAGGTCTCCATAATACATTACTTTATTTAGCAGATGCTTCTTTCCAAAGCGACTTCCAATGAGCTCTATGTAATGTTATCAGCCCACACACCTAATTTACCAAGGTGATTTACACTGCTAGATACACTACTTACAATGATTATTCATCCATACATCAGTGAAACACGCTCTCTCTGTCACTCACACACTACAATATCTATAATACTTACAGTCACAAATTGACCTGAACAGCATGTCTTTTGACTGTGGGAAGAAACCAGAGCACTTGGAGGAAACCCATGCAGACACGAGAGAAAATGCAAACTCCACACATACTGAGCAGGGATGAAACCTATGTCCTCTCGCACCACCCCGGAGCTGTGAGAAAGCAGCGCTACTCACTGTGCCACCACTATAGCATAAGAATATCAATAAAGGGTGTATTTGACATGCGCAGACAACTAATGTCCATGTAGGTGAGAATGCCATGCAGAGCGACTCGGTCATTTTAGTGGGACGCACCCAGCCGACAGCCCTGGACACACTACCTCTACCATCTTTGCTCTTCTTCCGTATCTGGACATCTGGCGTTGGAGACACTGGGCGAGGCTTCCTTGGTTTCCTCCCTCAAAAGGTAGAACATGACAAAAGGAAAACTCAGACCCTTTGGAACAGAACACAAACTATGCTGGTGTTTTTTCCATACTAAGAGCCAATATTCAAATCATTTCAGATTGCTTCCATAGCATTTTAAACCATCTATCTGTTTGTTTATATTTACTCATTAAGCTGATGCTTTTCTCCAAAGCAATTTCCACGGTTAAGAAGCTTACAATTATTTACCTATTTATATAGCTGGGCAATTTATACTAAAGCAATTTCAGGATAATTTCCTTGCTTAAGATTGCTATAGTCAGAGATGGGATTTGAACCTGCAGCCTTTAGATGCAAAAGCAGCAGCTTTAACCATAACGCTTTCAGCATTTAACTTGTGCTTTTTTGCCAAAGGGACTTAGATTATTAGGTTTGCCCCCTAAGGTAATTCAAAATAAAATTGCTGAAACATTCATGCAGTTGAGTCATTTTTACTGGAGTAATTCAGGGTAGGTACCTTGTTTAAGAGTACCACAGCAGAACTTGGGGTTCAAACCCAGGTCCTTTGATTACAAGGCAACAAGTACAACCATGGTAGCAGTTAGAGCTGTTGATTGGGGACTCAACGATTATAGGTTTGAGCCTTATCTCCAACTGTAGTACAGCTGAGCAAGGTACTTATGTAAGTACCTTAACAGTGTAAGTTACATTGATAAAAGTGTCTTTTGAATAAATAAATGTAGATGACTTTCTTATCCAATGCCTAGTTTTGCACATTTCTACAGTAAGATATTTTAGTCGTGACCATCAGCTGTATTCTTTACCATCATGTTACCTGTTGTTCTTCAGGTGTGTTACGCTGTTTATGTGATGTCTTATGGACTGAGCTCTTGTTTGTGTTTTCCTTGTTGGATTTTGTCTCTACAGCCTGACATGTACCTTTCTTCCCTCCGAGCTGCTGGGCAGCAGATTTAACCAGGGCTTCCTGCTGGAGCTGAGAACCGGTCTTCCCTATGCTCAGTGGCACACCAAACGGTTGAGCTGTGGGCAAACAGAGATGCGTGTGATGCCGAGTACAAATGTCACAAGTGGAAACTCGAAGGACTGTCAGAATACTGTTGCCGTGGACACAGTAGCGATGCTTCGGATCTGTACGGTGCAAATCCTCTGACTTATGGATCCATGTCCGTAGTGAATCAAAACGTGACAGAAATGGAAAGAAAATTAAGAAAATTTGAAAGCATTGTGAAGGAGAACCTGCTTCCATGGGTTCTCCTTCACATGAAGCAGCTGGACAGCGGAGGCTCATGCTCCA
The DNA here is from genome assembly GCF_900964775.1 of Scleropages formosus. Classification (NCBI taxonomy): domain Eukaryota; kingdom Metazoa; phylum Chordata; class Actinopteri; order Osteoglossiformes; family Osteoglossidae; genus Scleropages; species Scleropages formosus. Next base: position 20,553,408 of record NC_041817.1, read on the forward strand.
TACTCACACGTCTGCTTCTCCTCAAGAAGCATGGTGGAGGGGTCCAAGCTCAGCAGCATCTCCGGAGCCTCCACTGCTTCCATGGCCTCCTCTTCGCCATTGTGACAGCACGTCTCCACTGGAAGCAGGTCAGGTGCAAGGTGATTCCAAAAAAGAGGGTGGATAACAAAGAGGTGGAAGGTGATTCCAACAGCGTCCTCATTGAGGAGCAAAAGTATAACAGTAAAACAAGGTGAATGAACAACTTTGAGAACAATACATGAAATAATTTTTAGACATGCCAAGCAACCCAAATCTTGCATTAAGGGGGTATCCTCCTCTCGGACTTGGGTTCAGATTCCTTCTCATGCAGTCGTACCCTTGGTCAAGGTACTCGCTCTGAACTGACAGAGTAAAAATGACCCAGAAAGAGAAAGGGTCAAATCGTAAGTAGGTTAAGACTCTTCATAAAAAAATTTGAGCCGAATTAAAAAATGAAGACGACAACAATTAGAAGGAAGGACACTATAGAAGGGAAGGAGGGAAATATAATAAATGCTGTCAGATGTCTTATGTTGGAGTGGTTTGGTACTAAACAGCTGGCTTATCACAATCCCTAAGACAGCTGATAGAATAGCAGTTAGAGCTACTGCCTTTAGACCCAAAGGTTGTGGGTTCAATTCCCTTTCTCTGTCTATAGCACCCTTTAGCAATGAACTTGCTCTAAATTAGAGCAGTAAAAAAAAATGTCCAGCTGGATGAATAAGTGTGAGGACTTTGTGAGTTACTACATGAAATAATATAAATTAATATTTCAGGAGGCATGCTTAGTATTATGTACTAACAGCACCTTGTCACTTCCACCAACAGGGGGCGAGTGAGTGAAAAACAGCCCTTTCACATTTTCTGTCTTATCAGCAGGGAGATCAGGTTGCAGCTGTAGAAGGGAGGGACCAGACATGGTAAAGAAAAGAAAAAAGAAAAGAAAAGAAACAACTCGGGTACTTGTGCATGTGGCTTTATAGCTGCTTATTTAGAGCACCCAACGACGTGTCCTTTCACGGCAGCAATTCACAGAACTTTGTGCAAAAACCAAAAAGTAACTCCTACTGTGTTGACTTATGTTACTGTAATAATATCCATAATAACAAATTAATATTAGTTAGAAACATTTTAATGGTTACATTTTTTTACTTTGATTTCTATCATCTTTATTATCATTTAGTACATTTCACCAGCACTTTTGGTGTTAATGGAAAAATATCAGATTGTTTTTGTTGCCTAAATGCACTGTCAAATTCCAGAGTGAGGATTTACTCGACAATGTGACATATTTTAGATTATTTAGTTGAGGCGTTGCGGATTTCATAGATGGTAATTCAAATGTATTCACACCTTTAAATACCCAGCACAGCTGTTATGGATATTTTTAAAAATTAGCGAGAACATAACAGCTCAATGGCACGCTTTTCATTTTTCTTCCGAAAAGTGTCAAATTTGGGAAATAGAGGTTTTTTTTGAAACTGCTTGGGTATTCTCAGTAACTGATGACTGTGGGGGGGCTGCAAACAGTCTCATTAATATTTCAACTGTCTATTGTGTGTCTGCTAGTGCAGGAAGTGACTGCTCCTAACTGACAACATTACAACTCATCAGCGGCGGGATTTTTATTTTTGGACTTTACATTCCGATTCATTAAAAACAATGGCATCTATGATGTCACCAAACACGCACGAAATATGAGAAACTACAAAAAAAGTAAGGTAAAGTCTAACGTTTCTCAAAAAGACAATTTGAAAATGCTGCTTGTGGCAAAACAAAGAAGGCAGCTCTTTTAGAAAGATTACTGAGATTCGTTTTTCATCGATGCTTTCGTCAAACTGAAAGTTTTAAGACAGATGATGAAGAGTACATCGAAATCAATTTTTCAATACATTTATTCATTCGGCAGACGCTTTTCTCCAAAGCGACGTACATCTCAGCAAAAATACAATTTGTGCAATATTTCTGGTAAATGTTTTTATTTATTTTCCTTATAGGCAACTTACAGTGAATGACAAACGCACAATAAATTTGCTTCCTGTGAGCAACCCTCTTCCCGATTGCAACCCACCTGGGAGTAACAAAATTATACCATTAAGAAAAAGTGATGCACGTGTGTGTGTGTGTGTGTGTGTGTGTGTGTGTGTGTGTGTGTACATACACACACAAATATATATCTGTACATATATGTATATGTCTCTATGTATCTATATATAGTTACATATATACATATACACATTCTCACTTAAGATATCAGTGTATTTATAATTTAAAATGAAATATACACACACACACACACACACACACACACACACACACACACGGTCCCATTTTAAAGAGCACAGCAGATCTGGGTTACCTGTGAGAGTCACCTCCTCCTCCTTCCCCACCACCTGCTCCTCTGCCACATCCAGGGAGTTGGGATGGAAGCCGCCTGAGGCCGGCTGCTCGCACGCCAGGTCCGAGTAGCTAAGGAGGTGGGAGTTTGGGACCTGCTCCACAATCACAGCTGGGAACACTGACGGGTCGCTGAGCTGCACGTGGAGGAAGACCACCGTAAGGCTCACGCGTGGCGGTGGGGCGAAGCGGACCGGTTCAGTACGCAACCAACAGACAGCGCTCGGCAAGGTAGGGGTCAAGTATGTAGACCGACAACAGGAAAGCTGGTGACTCAAGTCCCAACTTGGGGCCCTGCTGCACCCTAGAGCAAGGTAAAATTTTTACTGCCCAGCCCTCTAAGAATGTCATGAAAACTAATTAGCCTTACTAAGAAAATGCCCATAAATAAATGCTGACAAAATATTTATTTCAGTGAAACTTCACATAGAATGTGACGCATAGTAAGGACGCAGTACCATTTTACTTTATTTCTAACATTAATTTAGCTCTGCAGAGTTATTTTCCAAGCAGACCTGTGGCCCACAGACCCAAAGCCCATCTATGGACCTCCAAGGGATCCATGGGCTCCAGTTTATTACCCCTGGTCTGAATGATTCATCCTACAGTTTTCTTAAGACTAAAGTGTCCCATAAACCATGAAATAACTTTCTCACACAGACAGGACTGAACTGGGCTGTTGACGGCTCACCTTCACCATGTTTCGTAAGGCAGTGACGTATCATTGTTAATCAGCTCAACTGAACTAGTGAGATCGGAAGGAAGGAATGCAGAGGGGAGCAGGGAGAGGAGGGCAGTTACACTGTGCAGTGTAGGGAGGGGCCGTGTATTTACAGCACCTCCCCAATAACATTCCACGCGGCAGCGAGGAGTCCGGGCAGCCACCTTATCCCATCTCTGAGACGATGGGAAGGACAGGAGGAGGAGGAGGAGGAGAAGGGCGTGGGAGAGCCTTAAGGCTCTAACATCAGCAGGGTACCGGTGGGCTTCGCACTGCCCCGTCCTGCAAATGACCTGAGGGTTGGTGACGTGCAGGGAACAGCTAAGCAAACTGCGAGAAAACCATCCTCATTTCGACGGCCCACGTTCCCCAAACGGGCGCGCGAACCGTCGCCGCGCAACTCGACCGGCGGCAGCAGCTGCGGCTTCTACGGAGGGGAAGTCGACCTTTCGGTTTCCAGCACGTGCCGCTTCGTGTTTGCGCTCGCAGATCTGCCCGAGTTGGCGGCGCGCTCGCGAAGCGCTCCGCGATGAGGCCGTTCAGACTCGGCTGTGGCGAGACGCAACGCCGCCGACACCCTGTCTGCTGGACTTCCCTCTAGGGATGACCCAAATGAGAGCTGGCACACCTCCAGGGGATGTGCAGTCTTCCCCTGTTGCTGGGCCACCTCTCAGGCCAAGAAGACCTCCAGCATCCTCCACGCGTTACACAAGTGGAGCTGCTGGAGGTGGAGCATCCTTTCTGAGGAGACGTCGCTATGTCTCTTCCGGCGTGAATCTCGCCAGGAATCAGGTGTGTAGTGAAGAGTTTGAATAATCCGCTGTTTTCGTGTTAGAGCCCACGTGCAATCTGAAATATTGCAGCGCAATTGTTTAATAAGCAGTCTCAGAAAGTGCTGAATAAAGCGGGCTGCGGGTAAGACTTTACGGGAAGTATCGGCGGAAAGTACAGGAGAACTGCAGGCAGCATTGTCGTGAATTCCCCTGCGTGACGCACGGAGCTGTAAAATGAGATGGCTGATCGCGCTGTGCGACTTTCAGAAAAATTTCACGCGACGCTATATAAGGGGGGGCGCTTGGTGAAACGGCGGGTGCTGCTGGTACGGCGCGACTCCTGCGCTGCAGGTCCGGACGAAACTTCTGCTGTGGTTAGCTCTGCGTGGGGTTTGCATCTCCCCCCCCCCCCCCCCCCCCCCCGCGGTGCTCTGGTTTCCTCCCGCAGTCCAAAAAAAAAAAAAGCTGCCATTTGTGATTAGTTTTCCTACACGTGTGCGAGAGCGAGCGAGTGTGCGATTTACCCCATGCTGGGCTGCCGTGGACGTCAGGGTTGTACGTGACGCTGAGGGTGTACCCAGCCTCGTGACACGTGCTTCGGGGACGAGACCGCCACACCTTATATTCTCTCAGTTTCAGAGAATGTAATAACGATGTCAAGAAGCTTTAAAAATAGTCAAAAATATATTTTGCAGGCGGCGAACACGAAGAAAGGAGTGTTCGGAGTGGCTTACCTGCTGTACGCTTTCTATGCAGCTACTGGCAAACTCAATGACCAGTTCGTTGTTTCCAACGGCTGCCATCGTGCTCTAACGGCTCCGCAGCGTCACGGTTTCATCCCAAAACGCTTCGGAGCGGCGCCGGCTCGGATCACAGGGACTTCGCTGGATCGGATCACTGTCTGCCACTTGAGAAATCCCTGGAAGATTTCAGGCGCCGCTGGCGCCGAAGCCCTCCTAGATAATGTGCTTGGGGGAGCAGCTGTGCGTTATCTTCAAGAACCCACACGCGGTCCAAGGAAGCGGCAGGGAATCGTGACCGGACTCATGCTGCTTCTCATTTGCCAGGTTTGGTGCGAAGAAAAAACACGAGCGGAGGACTTCAACTTTAACCTGGAAAGGGTGGGGAACAGGTTGCCGTCATTCTTGCAATGACACCCAAATGTCACCAGCTTTTGTCAACCGTCAGGCGGCGAGAGACATTGGGCGAAGAAAGAGTCCGTAGGGTCCGAACTCACCAGGTCAGGGACACGTTTCCCAGAGTTTACAGCGGCCCACGATTTCTCGGCGGACCGCGGCCCGTGGAGCGCGGAGCGGAGGGAGGGTTTGTCTCGGACCGCCCTGCCTCTTCCTCCCTCCAGCCTTGTCTCCGACTCGGGGTCGAGAACGCTGCAGGAAGGAAGCGGGCCGACCGCGTCACAGCAAACAAGAACATGCAAACAAGCAGCTGCGCCGGGGCGCCCCGAAAGCGCGGCAACGGAAAGCAGCTGCCCGCCGCCACGTTTTCTCAAAGGCTCCCGTTGTGACGCCTCTCTCCGAACGCACACCTGCAGGCGTGTTCCAAGCAGGGGGCTCAATGTGCAACGGTGCAGCAGGGGCCCAAATTCAAATGTTAGAAAACATAAAAAGGGTCAAACTTTCCAACTTTGTTGGAATTTCAGGAGGTTCCCAAAGAGCAGACGCAGCTACATCTGCTCTCACGCGAGGCCGGACGCTAACGTTGCAAAGCAAATCGCTTTAATTTGTTTTCGAAGAGCTAAAAATCTCATTGCAACAATGCAGTGCGGAGTAACTTATTTTGAAAGTGAAAATCTGGTTTTTTTTTTTTTGGTATATTTTAGAACAATGGAACCCGACTTCCTCTTTCGGTGAAAAATATTTACAGCCATGGCCACAGATGGATTTCAAGGCTTGCATATAACAATCTCACACACACACACACACACACACACTGTCTGAAGCCGCTTGTCCCAAACGGGGTCGCGGCGAACCGGGGCCTAACCCGGCAACACAGGGCGTAGGGCCGGAGGGGGAGGGGACACACCCAGGACGGGTCGCCAGTCCATCGCAAGGCACTCCAAGCGGGACTTGAATCCCAGACCCACCGGAGAGCAGGCACAGGCCAAGCACCCGCTGCGCCACCGCGCCCCCTTTGCATATAACAATAAACTTTCTTAAGTTTTTTTTTTTCAGCTCATTTACACCGAACCACTCAGATGTCGTTCGGCTCCAGGACTTCACAGCTTCGCTGACCAGAATGTTTGAAAAACAAAAGTGATTTAAAAAAAAAAAAATGAAGACACATGACAGAAGTGTTGGAACGTCACAGAAAGTCCCTGTGGATCATTGCGGCGAAACGATTCCACTCTCGTGGAGGTGTGTCGACGCTCTCGTACCCGCGTTCTCCGCTCGGCGCCCGCCGGAGCTTTCGGTTCCCTCCTCCGTGCCGGTCCTCCTGCTCCTCAGATCTCTGCAAAAGGCAAACTGTCTGTTTGGTTGCCGTCAAACCGTCCTTTCATTTACGCTGTCGTCTCCTCCCCACCCGACCCCCAGCCCTCATTATCTCACCGCTCCTAGCCGAGTGTTGGGTTACGGCGCACGAGCGTGTCACCGGGTGCCTTGCCAACCAGCCCCCGGAGGGGCTGGAGCTTACCCGGGAGGGGTCAGGCCTACTCGGTTTCTCAAGGGAACACGTGGGAACGGCCACGTGGGGGGGGGGGGTTGTTTGTGCCGCAGTCCCACAGGCCTCGGCTTGCGCAGAACGAGCCGAGCCGTAAGGCCGGGTTTTACGCATGCCGCGTTCTGCAAAACTCCGCTGACGGCGCATTTGAAACTCGCCGGGCTGAATTCAAACTGCTGATGTTTGAGCTGAAGAAGCTTTAAAATGAACGGCGGACAGCGAAACGCTGCATCTACACCCAGTAACACTTAGCGGGCTTTTACATTTTCTTATTTGGCCGACGCTTTTCTCCAAAGAGACTTACAATGTTATTTACCCTATTTATAGAGCTGGGTACTTCTAGTGGAGCAATTCAGGGTAAGTACCTTGCTCAACGGTACTACAGCTGGAGGGGAAGCTTGAACCTGTGACCTCTAGGTGCCGAAAGAACAGCTCTAACCTCTACCTTACCAAGTGCCCCTTTCAGACCCTAAAAGGTATTCTTTAAGACACCCAGGAGCAATGTGTATCTTTTGTAAAGAATGCAATGCAATAAAGTCATTTCAACTGATTTCTCTTTATTGAGAGCCGGCAAAAAGGTTTCTAAACATATTTCTCGGCTAAAAATATAGCTCCTATAGAATGCCCTCTATGTGGTGCATGAGGACTGCAGTATGTATGGCCTGGGACATTTAAAGAGGGGTCAGAAATGAGTGGCTGGGTCTCGGGAAGCTATAATTCAATATAATAATAGTAGACAATCTCCTAGGCAAACAAGGGCAAAAATGACTTTGACTCAACCAGAATTTCAGGTCCAAATATCTAGTAACTGCTGGGCAAGTTTTATCATGAAACTAATTCTTAATGTGAATCACGCCAGGTGTAAATATAGAACCACAGTCGCACATGTCACCGAAACACGAATAACGCGTCAAGTAACAGATGGCTCTTCAATGAATCACTTTAGCAAAATATTTTATTTGCATAGTGGTTAAAAACTTCTACACGTAACCCAAAATCCTCTAGCCAGAGTCCCAGAAGCCAACGTGCTGTACCAGTAAGAAAGGTGATAAGCTTAATTTTTTGGTAAGTAATAAAAATATATTAATTTCTTCATAGATATGTATATATATTCACACATACATATTCAAACATATATAAGTAAGTATAAATAAAAGTTCCAAATTACAAGGACTGGGGGAAGATAGAAAATTTATCACCACATGTGCTCTACTGACAACAGATGTGCACATAAAATTTAAAAAAAAAAAAAAAATGCAATCATAACAATATTGTTCATCATCGTGGCTCACTTATTGTACTTAGATATATGTTTTCTTTGCATTGACTTCATACAAATCCTCTATAGTTGAGTGACTGGACCTTCCGCTGCAACTGGTGGAATGACCCTGAAATACCACGGTTAACCAAAGTGTCAAAGCAAAACATAAACAAACGGGCCCCCGAGTGACCCGGTAACGGCCGGCCGTCCTCAAATAGCGCGGCACCGTGGGTGCAGATGCTGCCCCGGCTTGGAGGAGCCCTGTCCTACATTTCATTGTATTCACTTGCTCATGTCCGTCTTCTTCCGTCCAGTTTAAACTGTAACTTCCAACTGCCGGAGTATTCGGACTCACCTTTAAGGCCTAAACACAACTATGGAGAGGAATGTGTCCGACCCGCACCGTCGGAGCTACACATTTGTCGTTCTCGGAGACAAAAAGGCAAATAAAAGTGAAAATTCACAATTCAAAACTCAGTATCACTGATCATGTGTTTTTTTATGACAGTGGAACACGTGGTCTGGTAAATTGTGTCCCTCTGTTGGATCATTTCGGAGGCAGTGAGCATAACTGCAGTGAACTGAATATCCGTTCCTTTGCAGCTGCGAATCTTTTTCCATCATCCTTGCAGTTACACCCGAGCGAGGATCGGACCAGCGTGTCCATCCTTCCACCGTTCTTGATTCCCCCTTTAACCCCTGTCATCCGGTAGACGCCACTCAACAGCCCTTTCCAATGCATATGCATTAAGAAAAATACCTTTTTCTGGAAACATTGACTGATTGCTAAAGTTGATTTAACTGTCATCTTAGCTTCTCAGGCCCTTGGAGAATTTTCCCTATTATTACTTGAGAGTGGTGCCACCTCCAGTAAACAGACGCCATGGGCCTTATTAATTTTTAAACCTTGGCTGCAGGTTAAAGCAAGAGTAGACCAGCATGTACAGTACCTGCGGCTCTTCGCTGCTTGTCGGAAGATGGTCGCGCTGCTCTGCAAAATGGCTACATGTGTTTGGGGAAGTGGTTTCACTTCAGTTTAGGCTGCAAGTCAAATATTTGTTTTCCCCTGAAGCCCCGCCCCTTTGCTGCTTTCCCTCTGTTCACTCAGGTGAAGCTCCCCGCCCACTCTTGGAAGGGGCGGAGCCTCGGCCTCACCGTGAAGGTCAAAGGTTCAGCTACGAAGAAAAGGAACGCCGAGAGTTCGCACAAATGATCCATTTACTCAGAGCAAACACTGGATTTTTTTTTTTCCCGTGGCTCCCAGCTCACTCACAGAAGATCCGGTTCCTCGAATACTCTTAAACGTTTCTCTACAGATTGATACATTCTTTGACAAAAAGACATTCGTCCAAGAAACAGATCCCCATTAATGACGTAACGTGAGAAAATGGAGGGAAATTAATTTTTAGGTTTTTTTTTTTACTATTTTTTTGCGTAGAGCCTTTTCCTTATTCCCAAATGTGTTCAGTATGTATTTCCCTGGAACCAAATCAAAAGTAATGTAAATATCAACCCATAAAAGAGATTGAGAAGTTATAAAAGGTGATTGCTGAATATAAGAATGCATTTGAATCATAAAGTTTCATATACATATATAGCAAAGCACAAAAATGTGCATGTTAACAAAGCCTGATTCGACTGACATGCTTAGATTATCAGATCATTAGCGCCACCTAGCGGCTAAAATTGCCAGATTTTTCATTGGACAGAGTTCCCTTTCGGCTTCCGCCCAACAACTGCTCGTTAGAGCTTCTCCTGTTCGGGGCATCAATATTGACAATTACTTAGCAACAAAACGCCTAATGCAACTGACTCCAAATTCTTCATGTGTTGAGTGTTGCACAGTTCCAAGTAGGTGTTCTATCTGAATTATTGTTCACATGTCATGTTTTACTGAAACATACAAAATGATGAGATAAGACTGTTTAAAATCTATTATCTTTCATTATAGCTTAATTTCCCAAAGAAAAAAACACGACTGTGAAAATAATTTGCAGTAAAAAAAAGTGATGTAGACTGAAGCCTAAATAATAATGAATGAAGCCCTGGGAATTTAGGAAAAGGACACAAAAAACTGCAATCTATACAAGGAGAGAGATTTGTGTTAAAAAATGCCTCCATCATTTTCGACTTTTCTTCGGAAAACTGTATTTTTGCCATTAAGGCATCATAACGTAGACCTTGGGTAGGAGTCCACATCTGAAGAAATCCGTTGCCAATACAATGACATTGAAGATGGTCACTGATGAGAAAATCAATATTTAAATATTAAACAATCCTCTTTCCATGTGTGTTGACTGATGAGAGACTTGCCTGCCAAACCGACCATGCCTTCCATTCATTTTTACAGCGTTGTGATTTATTCAGACTCCTGGGCGCGTAACAGAGGATGAAACCTGGATGTTCTACGAATTGGAGAAATAAAACACCTAGAAGAATTGTTTTAATCTATATTTTTGATTCATTGCAAGGATATAGACCGGCTTTGGTTTAAATGAGTTCAGTCTTTTTTCTCGGCTGTTTGATCTGTTAAGAAAAAATTATGCGATTGTATTTTTTTTCTTGTCTATCCAAATGCCGACGTAAATTGAACCAGTGTGGGGACTTTCCAGAGCACATTTAATGCTTTTCTTTCAGGTTGTGGAGAATAAACTTAACAGACTGTTTTTTTTCATGGGTGACACAATTTGCACAGAAAGTGGAATTATTAAGAGGCCCAGATTACTCAGCAAACTATATACAGCAACATGATATTGTACTTCTATCTGATGCTTCTCTCCAAAGCAACTCAGAATTAGAATAGAATTAATAGCACAATCAGAGACAGTTGGTAGCACAGGGGTTAGAACTGCTGCTTTTCAATCCAAAGGTTGCTGGTTTAACACCCCTCTTTGGCTGTAGTACCCTTGAGCAAGGTAATTACCCAGCTGTTTAAATGGGTAAATAATTGTAAATACCTTAATGTTCTAAGTTGCATGGGAGTATAGCATCAAATAAATTACTTATATAGCTGGGAATTTTTAACTGGAGCAGTTTTGAGTTCAAGGGTACTGCAGCTAGAGATGAGGCTCAGACTTGCAACCTTTGGGTCCAAAGGCAGCAGCTCTAAGCACTACGGTACCAGCTGTCTCATTCCCTTTTTCGTTTCTTTTTAGAGATTCATCAGCTGCTAAAATGCAGTTTTACCGTTTTGTGAATGAAAGCGAATCGTTGCGCTGATTCAGTGAAGTGCGCCGTTTGCCTCTACATCTAATTTTGGTGCCCTGACATCATCGGCCGTTTTGTGTTTTATTCAGCTCTTCTGGTCCTGAGCCTTTCTGGGAATGAACTGCCCACAAGCATCTGAAGTCCACAGTGTCAACCTTTCATAATCTCTTGAAGACAGCAAAGAATCCGGAACCTCCCCCTCCCGCTATCGTGGAACCCATGGTATTAGTTATGTTTGTACTGCAATGTGTGCCACATACTGTAACAACGCGGTAAGAAGGCGTGGTGAGCGATGCAGTTGAGGAGCCGATTTACAGCGATACGTGGTGCACGGACTAAGGTTAAAAAGTAAGCAATATGGACAAAGGAGCATGCAGGGGACATGAGAGGTTAACTGAACGGATAAGAGGAGACCTGGAGGGTGAGAGCACACCGCCAAGATTCCTAAAAAGTGGATGGAATGAGATCCTTTTTTAAAGATCCCCGTGATGAGCTGATGGCATAGAGCGGTACGCAGGTTGGAGTGAGGAGTCGGTGGTGGAGGAGCATATGGGCCAGAATTTGGGAAACACTGGTCTAGTCAGATTCTATATAATCAACAATTGCTCCTGCTTTTTTTAAAAAAAATGTTCTTTATTCTTGGCCACCAACCCCCTGCCCAACTGAATCAGTATGAAATCATTGCTTTGTTAATATAGCATAAATTCAAAAGTATGTCTTTGTTCAGCTGCATTCCGATATCTACCATTTCTATAGAAAATATTTAATATTAAATTAAATAAAAAATATTAAAAATTTTCTATTTTTTAATATTTATCTAACACAGCAGCAATGGCGATAAAAGCCGCAACCGAGCAATAGGAAAAGTGAAAAGGAAAAATTGTAATTGTGATTAATGTTGCTTTAAATTGAATGAGTAAACTAAATTTGGTGCATTTAACATTAGTATAAAACAAAATGATCATGGCAGTTTAAGCATGCTCATAGAATGAGTTGTGAAACTTGGAATGTGATTTCATTTTGTTTGATTTATTTTAATCATATCATACATCCAGAGCAACTTGTCGTTTCATTCATTTATTACGCGAACCGACAACCTTCGCGTTACAAGTCCATGCCCTTAACCACACTGCGACCTTTGGATACGTGGGACCTCCTTCTTCTTTGCTTTAGGCTAAACCTGCTCCAGCTGAGGCCCCGTGAATCACGGTCATCGCTGTGGTCATGTGATCCGCACTCGTCCCCCCCCCCCGCGGCTGAGTCCGCAGGCCCGATCGCGTGGAACGATGCTGACCTGTCGTGTGAGAACGTCCGATTGCCTGCCGCTGAGCTGATCTTATTTAGGTCAAAAGTGGATCTTTGATTTGCTCGGGAGAAAGGGCTGGCGATTCTTCGATGCGTACAGTTAAGTGCAGCGGAGCTCCACTCATCACTGAAGCCATTGTGCACAATTACCGAGGCTTAAAGCGTGGTGAGGAAATGCGAGGGCTGACAGCTGGAGCCATACAAAAGGATTCTGTGGGGTAATTTGATATGCATGGGGAACACTTAGCTCCTGGGGATGTTGCCAGGTCACAAGCGGGAATGACGCCCTCACATGATCTGATAGGATCGCGCGCATAAAGAGTCACATGACCCCTCTGAGGCTCGGTGGCAGAAGCCCCGGCACACTTCGAGTTCAACGCCCATGCAGGGCAGCGCCGAAGCTGTGTCTCTTTTCATTGATAAACTAGGGGGCGATTAATCACATGCATGTTGGTGGTGCAGAGCACATCGATGATAGTTTTTATCATGGTTGTGCGCTTTATTAGCATGTGTCAGACAGGGGCACAGTTATTGTCATGTATTCATTTAGCTGACACTTTTCTCCAAGGCAAATTGCAATGCTAACCTACTTACAGTTATTTGCCCATTTATACAGCTGGGTAATTTTTACCGGAGCAATTTCGGCTAAACGCAGTACCTTGCTCAAGGGTACTGCAACGGTAGGTGGGATGTGACCTTGGGACCTTTGGAACTGCTCCCCCGATTTAGCTGACACTTCTCTCTACAGTGAATTACAGTGTCAGGTCTGCATGCTAAAATACTTGCAATTGTTTTTCCATATACAGAGCTGGGTAATTTAGGGTGCCTTGCTCAAGGATACTGCTCCTTGAGTAAGGATTTGAACCTGCCATCTTCAAGTGCAAGAAACTGAGTCTACCTACTATGCCTCCATCCACTATGTCATCTGCTGATGTTAGGGCCAGTCTGCTGGAATGAGCTCCCTATGTCCCTCGGAACTGCTGAATCCCTTTCAACATTTAAGAAGAGTCTCAGATCGCGTCTCTTTTGGACCCGCTTCTCTCCTGATCTTCTGTCTACTCCCTAAACATGTGCATTATCTGTTACAATCGCCTTTGTATTTCCTATCAATTCTATACGCAGCTATGTGTGTAAAGCATACGGACGAAAGCAGCGGTACTGGGCTATCAAAGATCCCGCACCTGCATCTAAAACTCTGCGTCTCGGCGCACCTTTATTTACTCAGAGTTGTGCGTCACTTTGGAGATAATCATCTGCCAGATGCGTAAAAGTGTCCTTTAGAACAGCTGTGATCACGGAGTGACCCGTCCCATGTGTTCTCTGAAATCCCATCAATCCCCAGCACCATCAGTAATATTTAAAGGGTCATAACACAAAAATCATTCCGTAACAAAGACGGTAAATTTTTGCGTGTTTTCTTCAAATGCATCAGATAAGATCTACTGACAAACACATCAGTCTGAAATTTCTCCGCGTTACATTTATCTGACGCTGGACTGCACTGATTTATCGGACAACTGACACTGGAGCCTCTTCTGTGTTTTTTTTTAGGCTAAGTACTTGGGTCAAGGTTACTCCAGCTGGAGTTCAAACCTGCAACCACTGGGTCTAAAGGTATTGAATCTAAGCACCATGCTACAAGCTGCTCTTCCTAGATGTTTAAATGCCCCACATTTATAATGCAGTTGTTTGGAGGTTAGCAGAACTAATTAGTCCCGTGGCGTAGCCTCAGACTTATCCTGACCCCATTCTGTCATCACACTGGTCAGCGGTCGCCTCCACCAGCGACTGCAGTGGGGCACTGGGCTGCTCGTGAGGAAAAGCCCTTGAATGAGTCCAGCCATTTACACTTCTGAGTCTTACTGTGCCCCCCGTTGTCTCGACCCCCACCGAATGCGAGCTTCTCCGGTGGCCTCCCCTCAGCGGAGTTCCTGGATAGCATCATCTTCTGTGTCCCAATCCATAAGCGTGCGCTTGTTTACACACTCTGACATAAACAGGAAAGCGGACTGTGCAGCCGCTCGGTGACGCTTCCAGACGCCCGCTGACGTCAATGACTTTTTTCATACTGCTCAGCTCCCGCCTTCGTATACGGAGCAGGGTAAAGTGTCGGAATGCGGACGGCCTTGTTTGCTGAAAGTCAAGTGTGGTGCCGTCGCCACGGAAACGAAGGAGTAAAGCAACGTGAAGCTTTCCGGCGAACATCTGTTAGGCAGTGATTTACGATGACAGGAGGTGAAAGGTGACGTTAGAATGGTGGTGTCGTCACAGGTTGGGTGTTGGGGGGGGCGGAGTGAGGGCATTGCTCCAGCTGCAACCAGATGTGCTAGTGACGGGTGACGGTAGCTCTTCACGTGCTTGTGTGTGGAGTGAGTCGCGAAGCTCTGAGGAAGAGACACCTGTGGCTGGAGGTGAGTCTGCGGGAGGAGACAAGTCGTCTCCTGTGTATGAACGTCAGCCCTGCAAAGGCGAAGCGCCCTCTGGTCAGCGGTCCAGTGAATCAGTCTATGGTGGAGATAACTCCATCAATGAGCCTTTTGTTAACCCACTTCTCCATGATCTATGAGCATAAGAATAATGAAGATAAACTTCATGCAAGCAAATTTAATCCCAGTCCCTTCCAAGGATACAGATTAAAGTAAAATGTCAGGTTCGTAAACGAATGTGGTCAAAAACTTTCAACCAATTCCTGAACGCAACCGTTTGAAATCAGATAAGAAGACCGTTTTCTTATTAGCTGACCCGTTGAAAACGTTGCAAATGGAATTAAACTCATGTTGCTTTCATTGTTTTTTTTTTTTTTTTTGAAGAATAATTCCTTCATAGGGGGTGCAGTGGCGCAGCGGGTTGAACCACGGTCCTGCTTTCCGGTGGGTCTGGGGTTCGAGTCTCGCTGGGGGTGCCTTGCAACGGCCTGGCGTCCCGTCCTGGGTGTGTCCCCTTGCCCTCCGGCCTTCTGCCCTGTGTTGCTGGGTTAGGCTCTGGTTCCCCGCAACCCTGTATAGGACAAGCGGTTCAGAAAATGTGTGTGTGTAATTCCTTCATTACTTATTTTTTAAAATCTATCGTTTATATAACATTAATTTAAAAATACGTTTATGTTTGGAACGCTTCTGTAAGTTAAATGTTTTTCGTTTACTTGTATGTGTTTCAGTTTATATGTTCAGTTTTGTCAAACTTTTTAAAATACTGTTTTCATAACAGTCATTCATATACAGGTATATAGATTTTGTGCTTGTGATGTGTTGAAAGTCATGATAATTCATCTATCCAGTTTCAGGGTCTTAGAGACCCGGAGTCTCTCCTGGAGTCATTGGACACAAGGCTGAGATGGGATATACTCTGAATGGGGTGCCAGTTTGTCACAGGGTAAAACAGAGTATATTGCAGAGATCATAACCCTGGAGTTGCTCTATGCAGTTAATTATTTTTCAGGTGTAGCTAAACCCAGGGGTGTGGTGGCACAGTGGGTTTGCCCCGTGCCTGCTCTTTGGTGGGTCTGGGGTTTGAGTTCCCTGTGGGGTGCCTTGGGATGGACTAGCCTCCTGCCTCCGTGTGCCCCAGCCTGCTGTGACCCCACTCGGACAAGCGGCTTCAGTCAGCGTGTGTGTGGGGTTAAATCTGAATAGAGTAATACCTCGCCCTACGTCGTTAACTGGTTCCAAAGGGTGCGACTTAAGTCGAAAAACGACGGAAAACGAAATAACCCCTAAAAAACTGATTTAGACCCCCTATTAACCCCTATTAAGCATTCCCCTTAAGTGTATACACTTCAATTAATGTGAAGTAAAGAAAAAACAAAAAACTTTCTTCTTAGCCATGGGAGCAAATATTAAAGTCACAAATGCACACTGTGAATAGCACAAACACAAGTTTGAATCGACTGGCGGCAAACAACGACGACGCCACGCGGCGGAACTCGATGTTATCGGCGCCGAACGGCAGGTAAATTAGACAATACTGTATTTTTTTTCCATTTTTAAGCTTTTAATTGATTGTATAGTTTACAATATATTATTTTCTATATTTTAACGTTTATTTTTATTTGATTTTACACTTTTTTATTGTTTTTAAGTGATTTTTAAATTTTTAACAATTTTTAATATTTTCAGCTGACCGACATAAAGTCGCATCAGCCGACTGAAGGCGAATTGTATTTTTCTTTATATATTTAACAAAAAACCGACATAAAGTTGAAATCGACGCAACACGAAACGACGTAGGGCGAGGTATTACTTATAGTCTACGTTTTTTTTCTAGGGCAGCAATCAAATGACATAATTGTAGATATTTATAGAAGTCCAGACTGGGAAGGTGAAAATGATTTCTTAGGCAGCTGAAACTCGCCTTTGTTTGATCTGCAAATAAATATGATGTATGCATCACCCATTCAGACAGCCAGTTCTGGAGCCAAATATGTTTGTTGTGTGTGTGTGGGGGGGGGGAGTCTGGATACAGGGGACCATGGTATGGCATGATAGTCCATTTGGGATCCCCACACATTTCAGCATCTCTTCAATCTAGAAGAGTATTAAATACAAGAAATTTTTGGGTCAAGACAGAATCTTATGGAACTTGAATCTTATGAATGAAAGGGAGAGATCTGAAGGATTTAAGAAGCACAAAGCTGTCTCCATACACAGAGAATCAAGTCCAACCTGAAACCAGGTAATCATTTGTTTATCGTGCAGCCCAATACTTAAATCTCATTCTCGGTGCAGAGTTCTCAACCATTTCTTGTGGTTGGATAAGTTTGGGATTCTGGGCCAGACTTCAAAATTTTCAAAACATTTTGTATTTCTCTAACATTACACTGCTCAAAATGACCAAATTGTGGGAAAAAACAAAGCAAAAATAAAAATCTTCCAAAAATGTTGCATTTTCAATAATGCTCAAGTATTTCTTTGGAAGCTGCATGGCATTTTACGAGAACTGGAAAAGCAGTTGAGCGAGGAGCAGCAGTAATCCAGAACAGTTTCACTGACATGTTTACATCGAACATCACAAAATCATTTGGGCACATCTGAATATTTGATTTGGATGTAGAAAAAAGATAATAAATATTGAATACCCTGATGACAGCTGGCAGTCTAAAAGGCACACAAATGGAGGGGGTCACAGAGGACGATGTCAAAGACATTATTAAACCAGACAGTAGAAATAAAGCTGGTCTGAATGTATCACAGTTCTTTCACATCAAATGAAACAAACTTGACATTTAAAATTGAAACATATTTATTCTTTTATTTTTTTACATTTTTACATAAATAGAAGAAACTTTTGGCAGTGTGCAATGGTTTTAGCACAATTCAAATACAAAATCCAGGTGGCAAAAGGCACAAAAACATCAACTTCAGAACTTTACAAAGTATTTACAACAAACACACAACAACACGAATACCACAATGGTCGATTAAATAGGAAGGCAGTCTAATACTACAAACATGTAATAAAATTGATTACCATTGAAAAATGCAACCCAAGTTAATGTGAAAAGTTTGTTATCGTACATTTCTTTAAACAGTGGCCTGAACCAAAACAAAATGTTCTACTTGTTTGCTGCAGAGTACATAGTGTCAAAGGCTTTGCTTTCAGATCAGACAGTAAACCACAGTCCTTTGGGTCCCAGCAGCTTTTTCACCGAGGTTTCCGAAGAGCCGTTCAGAAAGTCGCAGTGCACAACTGGGATAAATTGGGGCTCCTGGGGAATAGCACCTGAATGTAGAACAACGGATTCATTGAATCACTGGTCCACTGGCAGCCAATTCTCCACTTTCTTTAACCACTTTAAAAGCTAGGGAAATGTCCAGAACCACTAATACAGAAGAAGGCATGGTCTCGTATCTCAGCCCTGGTCTCTGGAGTCTTATCTCAATCGACAAACCCTTTCCAGAAAAAAGACCACTTTAGCTGTTCATTATTAGATTCTACCACTCTTACTCATTCTAGCAATATGCATTTTATAAACAAAAAAGTACCTCATAATTTCGTACTAAAATGGTTTGTTCTTTACTACTGCTTATTTATGACCAATTAACACACCAAAGTAATATTCACATCTTGACAATCACTTCACTGAATGTGGGTCTTTTCAATGTAAATAAAATCAAATAAAAATAACAAAAAGTTGTAAAATAACGTCTTCAGTTTTTCCTCTCATTTTCAAAAAGATCACATTTCATTCGTAAAGGAATTAAAAAAAAAAAAAAAAAACAAACACATATGCCAACAGGATGTTTGGCTTCTTTCTTCTCCAGCTGGTTTCATCATATTAACAAATATGAGGTATTTTTAACTCTATTTTAAGGCACTGGTTGTATACCTTTTTTTTCCTTTCTCCAGCTTACTATTCTCTTTGGGAATAAGTAAATAAAAAAACAATAAGTACACGCTTATTTTCTCCCAGGCTGAAGGGCCACAAATACTGAACTCCACAGCTGGGTTGTCGCTCCCCTCAGGTGGACGTGTACTTGTTGGTGGACCGCGAGTTGCTCTGGTCCGAGGTGCGTTCGTTTGCCTTGGACTTGATGCACGACTGCTTCTCATCTAGCGACAGGATCTCAGGGGATGTGCACCAGCAGCACAGACACGACTGCAGGACAAACACAGCGCTGTGTCACATGTCCAATATGTAACACTAAATAAATCATATGAAAAAATACACAAAAATGTGAAGCAAGAAGAGATGAGTAACAGGATACGCATATGTGAAAATTATAGAAAAACTATAGGTATAATTAATCTACACAATCAGAACAACAGTACAAAACTAAATAATTATGTATATCTGCAGCTGATCATTTTATTACCGTTTATTCACTTAGCCTAAGCAACTTAGTTATTTAATCATTCACACAGCTGGGTAGTGTGTACTATATTAATTATGGATAAGTATGTTTTTCAAGGGTACTACCAGCTGGAGTGGTGGTTCAAACCTGGATTCTATCAGTACACAGTGGTGTTTCTAACCACTACGCCATCCGAAATCCCCACCTGAAATGATCTTGGCATGCTCAAGACCCCCATATGTTTACACTGCATTCATTGCTAAGCAACACTGAGTGGAACACTCAGTAAACTTCATGTCATAAAACTATTAAAAAGCATATTTTAATGTAAATAGATACTGTAGCTATTTTATAGAGCTATTAAACTATATTAAAATAAAACCACACATAAGGCCGGTTCAGTCAGTCTGTATAGAGAATAAATGTGCGAAACAAAAGTGAATTGAAGATGAGTCACTGTAGGTTTGAGAGTTGAGGATATACAGGGGTTCTCGTCGCTCGGTGTCTAAAGCCCGTCTGACTCAGCACAGTCTGCCCCGGGTGCTGTCTGACGGGCTTTGATCAGCCCCCCCGAGTAGCCTCAGTGTTTCCCTCCGACAGGTTTGCGCACTCGTCTCCGGGCCGAGCTCAGCTGTCCCATCTCGGTGTGTCAGAGCTGGCTGCTCTCCAAGGGCATCAGCCCCTCGGCAGCCGTCGATGTCTTTGCTTTGTGTCTCTAGCGGCCGCTCTGACGCCTGGCTAGGACGTATCTCTTTCGCGACGCCCGACACCCGAGATGACAGCGGCTGGTTGTGGCACAAACGCGGTGTCGCCTTACCTTGAAACAGTTTTTGAATCGCTTGCTGACCATGTACAGAGCGATGGGGTTGATGCACGAGTTCACGGACGCCATGTTGATGCCAATATAGTCCAAGACAAGGAAGAAACTGATGAAGCATATAGAAGGATCGCGTCAGTCTCGGCCTTTTTTAGTTAATATAAATTGAACTGACACCAGGAAAGTGGAACCTTTCTGATCGTTTGATTACCTCAGTAGTTCACACCTATTGGGATCCTTCTCATCATAAATGGTCAATTTCAAGATCCGGCTGAGGTGCAATGGCAGCCAACAAAGAGCAAACACCAAGACCAAACAAAACACGGTCTTGGCTACTTCGCGCCTCTGTGGATAGACAGACAGAGTAGATCAATGTGAGATCAAGTTAGATCTGCATTTCAGCACCTTCTAAACTCATCGCTTGACAGCCAAGCATTGCACTCCGGCCTACCTGCTTGAGGTGGTCGTTGAGGGAAATCTGCATCCCGTTCTTCTTGAGCATCTCGCACGTCATGAGCGTGTAGAAGATGGCTGTGCAGGCCAGGGGCATGCAGAAGTAAAAGCTGAAGAGCCACCAGTCCTTTGCTGATTTGTAAACCTGGCCAAGCGAAAGGAAGGAAAGAAGGGAACGTTTGTTTGGTGTGGTGCTGACTCTACGAGGTCAATAATCCATAAAGAGCTTGTCACAAGATCACGATGTGGAAACTGACCCGAAGAACTGTTGCTGCTGTGGCTCCCTAAACAGTTTATGTTTTACAGAAAAGCTACATAAACACAAGACCTTATGACTTCACATCAGTAATTACCCACACAGACGCATTAGCTGAAGCAGCTTGTCCTGAGCAGGGTCGCGGCGAGCCGGCGCCCAACCCGGCAACACAGGGCGTAAGGCTGGGGGGGGGGGGGGGGGGGGGAGGGGACACACCCAGAACGGAACCGTCGCAAGGCACCCCAAGAGGGACTCAAACCCCAGACCCACCAGAGGATGGGGACCTGGCCAAGTCCACTGCGCCAACGCGCCTCCCTCAAAAATTACTGCACGGTAATATACTGTACATATCACAATACAGTTTGACTGCAAAACAGCAGGATGCTGCACATTAAAATGACACTTATTTAATTCACTGGGCATATTAGAAAGCAAATCTTACTGGTAAGGAATGTTTTTTTGAAAGTATGCGAAACAAGAACCCTCGATCAACAACTGTTGTAAAATTATTGATTTTTTAAAATTATTTCAGTTGATGTTTTTTTTACAGAGCAACTGACAATGTAAAGTCATTCACAGTTATTATTCATTTATATAGCTGGGAATATTTGTATTGGCACAATTTACAGTAATATTCCTTGCTGATCAATACTACTGCCGCATGTGGGATTCAAAACTGCATGGTAGAAGCATTAACCACTACGCCACCTGCTGCCCTGGGTTGCATTACATTACATTTGAAAATTAATTCCCTTCAGTTTCCTTGGCTCCTATGCAGAAAAAACACGGTCAAGCAAAGGCAGCTGCACCTGTGTTGCTTTAGATGAAAAAATCATTGAGTCTCACCTGCATGAAGTGGGTTTTCTGCATTGGATGAAGCAAACATATTCTCAGATGCTCCCCTTTGTAGTCCATGGCAATCATATCAAAGGCGATGGCTTCTGGCACGGCCAAGATGATTGATATCACCCATATCAAAGTGATTTCTATCGCTGTCCACTTGGGAACGCCGATCCCTTTGATGCGATTCCAGGAGGCGACAGCTCGATACCTAGAATGCGGATCGGATGAGAGTCCTGGCTGCACTTGTCAGCAATAATTGAAGCCAGTATGTTCATGTGCTGCTGCACTTCTTAGTGCGGTCGAGCTGAACGTACCTGTCGATGCTGAGCGCGCACAAGCTCAACACGGTAATCCCCACAGACGCTTTCTGGATGAACGGTACCAGTTTACAAATGCCCACTCCAAAGGGCCAATCTTCAGCCAGCAGCTGGAATACAAAGGGCACGATATGAACTGTGCTATATACACACATAACCTGTTTTCCTGCTTATTTTGCCATGAACTACGTTGAAAAATTCATAATGAGCACATGGCACAATGGCCTGATCTTCAAGCCTTGTAAATCTTTGAAATCCACAAGTGAGCAAAAATTTGCATACATAAACCATGTATAACAGCAACAGAAATTCTCCAGTGTAGCAGGCCTACTATCGTCATGTAGGAACGCATCTGACTGTATACATGAAATAACTGATCAGTCAAACATTTTGCTCCCTCTTCCTCTGAATTTGACCACACAGACAAATAAAACCTGAAGGTAAAATTTATATGACAAGGTAAATAAACAGCGAAAACACCATTGATGTTCAGTTCCTTAAAAGGCAATTCTGGTTCTAAAGGAATAAATATAGGCAGTATATTAATGCAATACACACACATATACTGTATATTATATATATATATATATATATATACACACACACATACATACACATATACACACACAGATAATATATGGTAATGGGGTATTACACTGCAAGAATTCTCAGGAATTTAACTTTTTTTCTGAAATTGAAAAAAATTCTAGATAAAATTTATATTAAAAGCATAAAACATAATCCACTGTAACAAATTACTTCTTTAGATTACATTTTCAGAGACATCAAGATTATTAGTGGTGAAGCCTTTCTTTGAATTCAAAATTAAATTAGGCTAAATAATGTTCAAGGTTTACATGCAAGGAGGGTATATAACAATAGAAACATTTTATGAAATTGATATCCAAAGACTGACTATTGAATTTTTGATTGAAGCACTGAATTCAGGAAAAAAAAAAGAAAGAAAAAACCTTCATTAAATGGATTTCATGGCCCTGTCCCGAAAATTAAAAGCAAAGCAAAAAATGCATTGTTCTTATCAAAAATCTCAAAATATACAATCATTTATTATGAAATGTGTCTCCAAAACACAGCGCTGTTCCAGTTAAGATTAATATATGAAACAAAAGAAGGAAAAATAACTTCAGGCCATGGAGAAGAATTTTGTTCATGTGCAGCACTGCCGGTAAGTAAAAGTTTAGTTGAATTGTTGACTCGGACAGTATCAAACTTTGAAGAATTGTCTACCTTCTCATAAATTTAGCTCCACAAGTATCGGTAGTTTTGCAGCCAATGACAAATTGACAGCACATTTCATATCCACTGACTGTACATGAAACTGAGTCTTGGTTATTTATCACGAGAGTTCCTGAGTAATTTTATACAGCCCCCCCCCCCACTTGTCCCACCCCTGCTGCCACCATTCCAGCGACCCTTTCAATGTTTTTACACCGTAAATCAGTGCTGGGAAAGTTCAGTTGATCCCACATGATCCCTAAGGGATTCAGTCGAGTTCCCTCAGAATTAAATTATTTCTGGGAATCTTATCTGTGCATCTGATACTGTTTTTGATCAAGTTTTATTTATTTAATTTTTTATTTCAGTCCACAGACACATACTTCTGTTGAAAAAATTAACAGAATACAATGCCTAATCCACACAACTTTACCTCCAAGGTCTGCAGATTTATTAATAAAACCAGAATGGGCATCATAAGTTTATGAAGATGCATCCAAGGTATTTATGATCATATTTACATAGCGATGAAAACTTTCAGAGTTCGCACCGACTTTCAGGAGGAGCCAAACAATCCTCAGAATGTCTAATGTGAGTCATGATGACACGAGTATTGTTTTGCTCACCTTGTACACATTGATGGGTATATCAATGACAATATGGACCAGGTCCCCCAGGGCCAGGCTGGCGATCAGAATGTTGGGTCCGTTCCTCATGCATTTATTTTTGTAGATGATTCTGAGCAAGGTTGAGTTCCCTATTATTCCCACCACAAACACCAGACATGACACCACCGTGTTGATGTATTTGAAGGTGTCCCTGATCTCAGTCGGACCAGTGCACATTGGGGGAAGGGGTCTGGCGCGCCCGGGGCGCAGGGTCCAAGGGTTCGAGCTATTGAAGGGGATGGCCTCCTTGTCACCCCATGGTTTCTGCATCGGCGATGTGGGGCGAGGGGGCCTATCTTGGGGGTCTACCTTGGGGTTCTGATCCCTGGTCTGGGCACAGACCAAAGTGAGGGGTCCCGTGACCACGAGCAGTAACACACACAGCACCAGCAGTGCGCCCTTCATGGCGAACCTCTGCAAGCCCCTTCTTCGGCCGCCTGCCAAATAACACAAGCAAATATTGTCAGAAGCCTCCAGACATTTACCAAGTTTAGGAACTTAAAGCAAACTCAACTCCAAGGGTTGCATTTCATCATGACAAAGAGCAAATAATTATGAACCTGCATTTCACCCTCACCATTGACTGCCCAAGGCAACTCGGTGTTAGGTGATCAACTTTACAATGATTTACCCATTCATGTAGCAGGTTATTCTCACTGTAGGAAGTCAGGACAAGTTCGTCGCTCAAGGGTACAACAGAAAGGCGAGGAATCAATAAACACAAGTGATTTACATCAAGGTTGTCAACGTTTGTTCCCCTTCTTGTTTCACTCTTGCTTTCACAATTTCATAATTCATGTTGGGCAGAACAAAAAAAAATGCAATTTTCAAAACATTTCTGGACTATGACCTGCACACAACACAGATCCAATTTACGTATTTATGAATCAGCAATTATTGGCAATAATTAGCTCTTCCTGTCTGTGTTGCTCTGACCCAGATCCTTTTCCACTGTAAATATACACATAATATAATATAATATATAATATAATATAAATAAGCACACAGCCAATCATGTTTAATGCAAATGGTGACGAAAGATACCAGAAGTAAAACTGTTACCTCCTTCGCACTCGCAGCTCTCTCTCTGCAATAATAAATAATAAAAAAAGTTGGTCCAGACGAGCGAAAACTTTCGAGACAAGACTGACTGTCAAGTTCCTTGGCCGAGTGCGCTCCTCCTCTGGATTGAAGAAGAAGAAAAAACAAACGTAATTTACTAGACTAGTGTTCAGAAGTCCTTCGTGCTTTTCGAACGCGCTGTGAGGAAATCGGTTGTGGCGCGCGCGGACGGAGCGTCCCGCTCGATCCCATTGGAGCCCAAACACGCGCCTGTCCCGCGCGCCAGTTTTTATAGCGGAGCCCCGGCGGCGCGCGCGTCTCCACCCCCGCTGGGCAAAGAGCCTTCTGGGCGCGCGAAGGTGTCTCCGTGCACGTGGGGTGGGTCTTTGGGGGCGGGGTTAACAGCAATAATAATCATAATAATAATGCAGTTTTTTCAAGTTGCCACAACTCTGGCAAACTCCTCTCGTTCCAAAAAAATCAAAATCATAATCATAAATAACGTGAGTCTTGACGATGAGACGACGACGCTGATTACGACTGATGATTGTAATGAGTTGTTGTTGTTTCTTTCTTTCTTTCATTTAATATAAGAAAATCCACATTCTTACATTTCAACTGTTGTATCACAAAGACTCACATTTACTGTAAGATGACATTTTTCAGTACACTTAATCAACAACATAACAATTGGAGTATACTTAATTAATATATTCTATTTATTCCTGTATGTATGTATAGTAGGGGGTGCGGTGGCGCAGTGGGTTGGACCGCAGTCCTACTCTCCGGTGGGTCTGGGGTTCGAGTCCTGCTTGGGGTGCCTTGTGACGGACTGGCGTCCCGTCCTGGGTGCGTCCCCTTCCCCCTCCGGCCTTACGCCCTGTGTTGCCGGGTAGGCTCCGGTTCCCCGTGACCCCGTATGGGATAAGCGGTTCTGAAAATGTGTGTGTGTGTGTGTGTGTGTGTATGTATAGTCCATTTCGGTATGTTGTTACTTTTTAAAAAATCTTTTAGTTCTGTTACCACTTTTTGAGCCAGTTTTTTGTGCGATGTTGCGTGGGGCTCAGAAGCCAAGAAGGGCTGGAAAAAGAAAAAGGGAGAAAAAAAAAAAACTCTTTGAAATGTAACATACCTTGTCATAGCATATTCCATATGCTACCGAAAGCCAACATAAATAGTTTTTTTTTTTTTCTTTAAATCATATTCAGAGGTCAGAAATGAGCGGAACCCCCAACACATCTAGTAGGCGAATGAGCGGTAGAAAGAAGTAAATGTTGTGGCAGAAAAGTAAAGAACTTCAGATCTTTTAAGTTTTCATGGGATCAAGAACCTGGCACAAGAAGGTCACCTTCCAGAGCTCTTCAAGGCAGCAGCGGTGAGGTCCCGTCCAAAACACCCAGCACCGGGGAATCGGTTCTTCACCTGTTCTTGATTTCATAACCTCGGGAGAAACAAAATTGCCAAAAATTGCAGAAATTCCTCCAAAGGAGCATCAGGACCAGATGTGCACACTTGATTGACTACATCTTGGCACACACTCCATGGAAGAAGCTCACAGAAGCCTGTGGAGGAGAGGCCTAAACCCCTCATTTCTCACTCCACATGATTTTCACTGCAGTGTGTTTTCTTTATTGGGAAATGTGTGTTTTTGTGATATATGGCTAAAAACAGTCAACATGAAGGTTCTTGGTTCACATCCCAGAAGGGGCCCTTTCATATCACACTTGCTCAAGGTACTTCAGGATCTGAATTGCTCCCGGGAAACACCCAGGTTGCAAATGGGTAAAAATTAGTCTCCGTAAAAAATGACAAGATAAGGAATTAAATAGAATTATGAAGAATAACAGACATACCGGCACATACCTACACAATCGATACGGTATTTGTGTGGTTCCTTAACCATGTAAATATTCTCAGCGGTCGCTTGCTTCCTTGTTTTTTGCTTTTATTTTACCTGAACCATTTATTCACTCTGAGCAAAGCATTTACCATCGCACCTGAGGTGACAGAGGGAAGGATTTTTGTTCTCTTCCTGCATGCCGTATGTTTTCCTACGGACTGAGCTGAAAATGAAACGCATGCGAAAATACTGGGGCTTTCAGGTTAACGCAAAGTGGAAGTGATTATGTATGACGCCTTTCTCCAAAGCGACTCACAACTTTAGTCTGCTTACAGTTATCTACCCATTTATGCATCTGGAAATTTTACCAGAGTCATTTTAGAGCATGTACCTTGTTCGACGGTACTACCGCATTGGGCAAGATTCAAACTCACACTGTCTGAGGCCACAGTGAACTGGAGCCCAACCCAGCAATTCAGGGTGGATGGGGTGGGGATGCACCCAGGATGGGATACCAGTCCATCACAAGACACTCCAAGCAGGACTTGAACCCAAGACCTGCCAGAGAACAGGACCAAGCCAAGCCCGATGCACCACCACACCCCCCGTTCACACCTACAACCTCCCTATCTGAAAACAACACCTCTGACCACTACACTATCTGCTGTCCCTGGTAAGAGATATATAATCGCAGCTGGTATCACAGTGGTTAGAGCTGCTGTCTTTAGACCCGAAGGTTGCAGGTTTAAATCTCACCTGCAGCTGTAGTATCCTTGAGCAAGGTACTAACCCTAAAGTGATCCAGTAAATTATGCCGCTGTATAAATAGCTTTGAAGAATGAATTTACTCACCTAAATTAATAAATGTACAACTGATGGGTCATTTTTACAGTGAATAACTTTATTAAGGCCACCCCAGCAGGTGGTGGGAACTGAACCTGGCCGTTAACCACTACAATATCCTGCTACTCCACATATTTCTTCAAATATAAGTGTTTAAATTCCACTTGTCATTGTTGAATGTTGTCAAACCCACCATATAAATGGAGTGTTTCAGGGAGGTTCTCGCCTCCTCTTGTGCCCTGGGGCTTGAAATATGTGCCTCCATTGTGGTTCTGATTTGGTCCCCCTTAAATGGCAAAAGTGACTGGTCTTTTATAGTTTGTAATTTAGAAGTATGATGTCCATTCATTGTTTCTTACTATGAGCGACTGTGTCTGCAGAGTTTCAGCCTAGTTCAGCAGACACTAGCCATGACCGGACATCTCCCATTGGTCACTCTTTTATTCAGTGCTGGCCTATTGCCTTTTCAAAAGTTTAAAGGACAATTAAAGAGTAATTTAATTTCATGCTCTACTGCTGGCGATGAGAATCTTAACAAGGGTCCGGGGCTGCGATGCGCTCTCGGGGGCTTGCCATCCTGACATGGTCATTAGTGAAAATGGAGACTCTGGGGCGATTCAAAGAGATGGGGTCAGGAGTGAGCAGGGACCATGTAAATCATTACTCTAGGGCTCTACGAAGCCACTGTCACTAAGGATCTGAACAAATCTTACATTGTTCTACCGCTAGAACAGAAGATCCACTCTTTGAGGTTCGGTACCTCCAGTTAAGCTGGTTTTTTGTGTATTATTATGTTTTGAAAATAAGAAAATGTCATTATGCGGACATGTTCATTGATGTTTCTCAACGGTTTTCTCCTCTTATTGTGAAACAACTGATCTGATGCCTTTGTTCAATGTGACTATGAAGTCATACGAGGCAGCAATACTTTTCCAGCGATTTTCCTGATCGTACGGCCGAGTAACTTACACTGAAGCAATTTTAGGTTAAGTTCTTGGGTCAAGCATTGCAGGGAGGAACGTGATTCGAAACATTTGAGTAGAATATGGCCACTCTAACCATGATGCTACCTGCTGCAGAGACAGTAATTTCAGTGGTATTAATTAATAATGATATTTTTTTATGACTTTAACAAGAACCAAAACAAAATTTATTTGAACATATAAAATGAAAACGCATGTGTATAATATTCCTTATTACTTGAAAATGAAACAGTTCCTTCATTTATCTTAATAATCAGTATGTAAATTTGCTATCGTAATGGATGTTTTGTTTCAAGGTGTAAGAGACCAGCAGTGAGTAACAGTGGTGTCTCATAGCTACTGGGCTTGTGGAACTGGACATGGGTTTGATCCCCTATCACTCGGTGTTGAGTTTGTACTTCTCGCCATGTTTCTATAGGCCTCCACCAGGTGCTCTGGTTTCATCCCACAGTCTCAAGATGTGCTTCAAATAGACTAATGTCTCTACAGTAAAATTGCTCGTAGTGGGTAACTGTCTGTGTGGGGTAACCTGTATCTGTCCTTGGAGTACCCTTCCTACCCAGTGCCCAAAGCCATTAGCTCAATGCTCTCTGATTTTGGGATAGGCTCCAGACCACTGTGACTCTGTTAGGACAAGCAGTTTTCAAGAGTAAGTGCAAAGGACAGACTGAGGGTTAGCTTACTGACATGCGTTTAACCATGGAATTATAAGAGAAGGAATAATTGTTCTATTGTTTGAGTTCATGGATTTAAAACAATCTTTTTTGTAGGTAAAATGACTGTCAAAGATGATCAGTAACGTCAGCATTTAGTCACAGCGAATCCGCAGGAAATGGTTCGAAATTTTCATCCCTTTGTTAGTTTATGAGATACATTAGGTGTATGATATACACAGACACACACAGACACACACACACACACACACACACACACACACACACACACACACACATATAGTACATTTATATATACAGTATATATTATATATATGTATATACTGTGATGGAGTTGTGTCTTCTCCAAGACGTGCTGCCCATCTCCCATGAACCCAGTGATTCTGGGATAGCTTATGGACTCCCATAACCCTGATCAGGAGATATGATTGATGAAAAGAGATATATACAGTATGTGCATGTGTATATATAGAGAAAGAGAGAGAGTAAAATGTACAAGTAAAAGGAGCACATCCTACTGTGAAGTAAACTAATTCATGTCTGTAACCCTTGAACAATGGCCATGTGGCTCCTGATATCGCTGGCTGCCATCGCGGTCTGGTCCCTTTCATCCCACCTTTTCACTGGCAGCGGGCTGCGGTCCAACCGTGACGCATGCACCCGTCTGCGGGGACTATCTCCGCTCCTTCTCGGGAGATGCTCCTTCCATCTCGAGCAGTCAAACCGAGCCATAATTGCCCCATTGTCTGAGGAATGTGTGCACCAGCAAGTCTGGTCACCTCTCCAGCGGTTTGCCCCTACAAGAGGCTCAGCTTGAAAGCCGTGACTGCCCAGTTAGCCAATTAACACACGGCTCAAACTGCGAGGGACACAAAAGCCCCTCACATGCGGCAGAAGAGAAAAGGGATTGTCCCTGTTGGTCACACATAGGCCCTGGGTCCCGAACCTAAAGTGGGTAACAGTGGTGGCCTTGTTCTCGGATGACTGAGACAAATTGAGAGTCGCTCATCTGTCTGCGTGTCCGACCGGGCTTCAAATTACTGTGGTGTTGTTAATGCGCTGACACCTTTTTTGTGCAAATACAGCGGGTTCAAGCGTATCGGAATCAAAATGTCAGTGGGAAGCACAAAGCTGCAGAGATGAAGAGGGGCCAGAGGACTACAGGACAGCAGGAGGACGAGCTTTTTGCAGAAGAGGGACTAGATGAAGACCGTCTGTGGGATGGTTCGGAACCAGAGTAACAGAGAGTACAGATATACTAAAAGAGAGTAAAAAACACAAACATCTCTCATTTTCATTTATTCACTTGGTGGACAATTTTCTCGAAAGCAAGTTACAAGATGAGATTTGTGCGCAAGCTCCTACAATTATTTACCTGTTTATATGGCTGGGTTATTTTTTCTGTGTTAGGCCAGGACATGGACCGTACTCTAGGGTGCTGCAGCAAGAGGAGGGATTCGAACCCGACTCCTCCAGCTGAAAAGTAACAGCTCGAACCACTAAACTACTATCAAAATATATAGGGAAACATCAACATTAGAATGAATTTTCTCTTAAAACGAAATGGATAGAAATATGAACTATATTTGAGCCAAAGTCATGAAATCATCGCCTGCCGAAACATCTCCTCAAGCTTGTACTCCAGCTTTGGGAAACCTTTTCAGATTTTTCTCATTCTTTCTCACAATTTCCTTCCAAAACTGGAGCTTCTAACTCGTTCCTTCACATTTTCCTTGAGTATTTTTTAATGGTTCAATAACTGAAACATTGAGGCACGGAAAGCATCCAGAACACCTCCTACCTGAGTTGTCCGTGTAACCTACCCTTGTTCTCGTTGCTGGCCTTGCGTGCGGTGGATGGAACCCGCGCCTTTCTAACGGCGACCGAATCCAGTGCCGAATGCTCTCTGCTCACTAATTACCTCTGAATGATTCCTCATGACCATTAGAAACTTCTGGAAGGAAAACACCGAGCCAAGAGAAGCAAAGTGCAGACCAGACGGAGCCAATCCTTCAACATCTAGTGGAGCTTTGCTCCAAATGAAAAGTTCAGGAATAACCAACGATGGCCAAGAAGAACTGTGGTCATTTTAACCAGGAAGGACTGAAATTAATAAATAATACAGAGGAAATTGCCACTGTCTTTCTGTTTATGTAAAATAATGTACATACGCTCATTCATTTTTCACTCACCTCTTACGTCAAGGGATGGATATCATATACTAGACTTCGTAACGTCTTTATTATTTTAAATGAAAGTTATGTTTTCATTTCTTCCTACTTTTCTACTACTTTAGGAGTGATGTTGCGACATTTAGTGCCCTAAATGTGTCAGGTGCCACAATATTTAGATGACAACCTCTTGAATTTTGCATGAGTTACCTGTTCAGAATAAGCATATTGAATAATTCCGCTGTCGGTATTAATTAATGTATTGTTTGCCTTGGAGTAGTTGCAAGCAAACGTTCAAGCAGAATTATAATTTTTTCTGGCTCAAGTTGCTGAACCAAAACAACTTTTGCTTATAAAGAATGGGTAACAAGTTTCAACCATGTTTTGAAAGCAAATACCATGTTGCACTGATGCAGTATTATGTTTTTCTATGGCTTGGCATGCTCAGGCCTAAAGCATAACTTTACAATATTGGTCATGAGCTAATACCCTGAGAAAAAAAAAAAAAAAAAACATAAAATATAAAAAAAATAATAATAACACTGCAAAGACATAATAACACTAGTTAAACACTGCAAAGCATTTAAATTGTTTCTCCTTCCAACTATATACTACAGAGCAAGGCTGGTTTTATAAAATAATTCCAAGAGTGGATCTTTATTCAAAATACAGAAAAGAAGTGCCTATTTGAAATCATAATTATAATTCTGGATCTTAATGACTGTAATACACAAGAAGGGACTCAAGTGGGGGCAGCTGGTAGTGTAGTGGCAGGAGGGGACACACCCAGGACGGGACGCCAGTCCATTGCAAGGCACCCGAAGTGGGACTCAAACCCCAGACCCACCGGAGAGCAGGACCCAGTCAAACCCACTGCGCCACCAAGGCCTCCCAATATATAGTATATACAGTTAAAATGACCCGGTTATGTGAGTGGGTTAATAACTGTGAGTCACTGAGTGTACAAAAACGAACACTGAAATTTCCTTAGGAGAAAAGTGTCAGCTGAAAGAATAAAGAATAATAGACAATTTGATGTAGGGAAGCAGCTGACAAAAGAAGTGCAATCCAAATGCATTTGTTTACCATGGCTGTTCAGCAATTTTACAAATGGTGCAAACACCAAAAGATAAACAGTACTACATAATGAAATCTTCTTGAAATCTGTCCATCTTTTCATCTCATTTTCCCGCTTTAATCCTTTTAGGACCATGTGAGATTTACTTCTATTATGCTTTTTTTTTTTTTTTTAATTTTTTGGAAAATGAACAAAAACATAGATAGATAGATAGATAGATAGATAGATGCACCATATCTATCTGTCTATCTATCTACGTACCATTTTCTTTAAAAACTCAGTAGAACTGGTTAAAACGATGCAGAGACAGAAACGGTTTCCAGAAAAAATGCAGAGACGCTACGTACAAACATGCAATGCAGCATTTTATTTTGCAGTAGACAGTGTGCAATGCAGTCCATCGGCATTACGTTCAAATGGAACATGCCCCGAGGGGATTTTGATCTAATGAGTTGGAAAGGGCTTCTTCACATGGTCCACAAATTACGATCTTATCAAACACTTGAACAGAGCGCCATTGTGCAGCCCACTGTACGGGCTGAGGCCGAATGATTCACTTTATACATGTTGGCTCAACACACATCATTACCGCTGCCCTCAAGATGCAAGCGAACGAGCAGAATCTCAGAGCGTGAGCGAATGTGTGTCACCCCGCAGTACGTAACCAATGCTACTTAACTAGAGCGCCAACAGACAGACATAAAACTATTCCCTCAGCAAGAGGGAAAGGAGGGGAATTGTGGGAATCCAAAACCGCGGCGATTGCCCCACAGCCATTAAACTCAAGCATGATATACGCGGGTTCGACTCGCTCGTTACAGCCTGCATCTCGCATCACTCAGCTGGAAGGAGTGCCATAGCAAGTACAGTGTCGCAAGGACCACATGTATGCATAATTGCATCTAGGAAGTGGGGTCTGACTCTGATTAAAGTATATTTTTCCAGCCTCCAAGTTCAGCCCTAAGAATGGTAGCCCTTGTTCTTTCCCGGGTTACGTTTTATTAGATGCACGCATCACCAATCGCTTTGCATTAGTTTCTCATTCCGGCATTAAAGAGTTTCAGCTGTCACGTTGTTTATCGGTGAGCTACATTTTATTCTGGAGTGTTGCACTTTACCTGAAATTTTAGCAAAAGAAAAAGATATTTTTATTAGTAGAATTATTGGGTGACATGGCTCTGTGAATGGAGATGGTGCGTCAAAGTTCATCGGCTGTGCGTTTGGTTGTGAATTCGAATCCGACTCAGTCTGTGCAGTTCATATTCTCCTCGTGAGCGAATGGGTTTCTTCCAGGTGCTCGGGTTTCCTCCCACAGTCCAAAGACATGTTTCCAGTGAACTGGTGACTCTAAACTGCCTGTAGTGTGTGAATGAGCAAACTTGTGTCCAGTCCAGGGTGTACCCTGCCTCACACCCTATACATCTTGGATAGGTACTTGACCACCACTCACCTGTATCAGAACCAGCAGCCCTCAATAATGAAGGCGTGTCATTACACATGGGGCAGCAGGTAGTGTAGTGGTTAGAGCCACTTTTGCTGGTGTCACTTGGAGGCTCAGTCCCACTTCCTGCTGTAACACCCTGAAGCAGGGTATTTTCCCTGCATTGTTTCCTTAAAAATTACCCAGCTGTATAAATCACTGTAAATGCCCTACCATTTTAATTCACTTTGGAGAAAAGTGTACGGTAAATGCAAACTTCTGCAGTGCAGAGATGCAGCAATGTGAGCAGCCGTGGTTATTCATGAGTATAAATGAAGCGCAGAGCTCCTCCATCTGGTCAATATGTAAGGATTCCCTGCGATTACCTTGTGTCCTCAACACTCTGCTCACGGGCACATTCAGAGCCATGTCTCAGAGCAGCGCCACACCCTATGTGATACGCACTATGGAAGCCAGTGTGGTCATCAAGGTATGACCGGACCTGGAATAAATGAAGGACACTGATCAAGAGGGGCGGCACTGGCTGGTCGTCCTGCTCGCTGCTGTGACGTGATCACTTTACTCTGATTCACTGTCATTACGTCTTTCGGCTCCGCGCACAATAGGTCAGCCCCGTCTAACAAACACATAGTCACTGTCAGGTGTCAGTGAGTCAAATGATTTAAGGCCCAAACAGTGACTCAGTAGTAGGATTAACATCCCTGGGGGCTGCTTTAGATTCTTCCTCACGTTGCACGTTTGCTCTTCTTCCAGCTCAGGTTCCAGTTCGGCTCATGATGAGTGACTGGTTTTCATTGACTAAAAAAATATTCTAAAGCAAAAAATAATTAACCACTGTGTATTCCTTCATTCAGCTGATGCTTTTCTCCAAAGCAACTAACAGCATTAAACCTATGCATAAAGCTACTTACAATGATTTACCCATTTATAAAACACAGTATTTTTTGCTGTATCAATTCATGGTTAAGTACTGTACCTTGACCAAGGGTACTACAGATGGAGCAGGGATTTTATCCTTCAGTTGGAAGACAATGGCTCTAACACCTATGCTACCTGATACCTTCCACCCATCCAATTTCAATAACTACTTGTCCTGAGCAGGGTTGCAGTGGCCAGGAGCCTATCCAAGTAGCATTTTCACCCAGTCAAACACCACAGGCAATTTAGCCGCACCAGTCCACCTGAACTGCATGTCTATGGAGTCTGCCTGCTGTTCTCTTATGAAAAACCACACAAACAACAAAATTATGACCTTATATATATGCTCCTGGCCGCTGCAACCCTGCTCGTGTGTGTGTGTCTTAGAGCTGTTTCCTTTGGACACATAGGTTCGAATCTCATCTGTAGTACCTTTGAGCAAGGTACTTACCCTACATTGCTCCAGTAAAATCACCCAGCTGTAAATAGCTTAATATTGTAAGTTGTTTTGGAGAAAAGTGTCAGCAAAATGAGCAAATGTACATTTCTTTGCAGCCACGTTAAGAGAAAATCATGAGAAGGAAAAAATGAGAACAATATGACTGAAATTAAGAATGGGCTAGACACCATATGAAGATGAGAGCTGGAATCTGACATGATTGATCCCTTTCCTATATGCAGATCGAGACTCCCTCGTTCATGTCGTTTCCTAGGGCTACGTTTGATTGACCTTCACCCCCCACAGGTGTACAATGAGTACCACGAGGACCAACAGAGTTTAGATTCATCATGGTACAATAGTGCTCACTGATCATAACTGTACCCTGTCCTCCACTCACAAAAGTATCTGACAATTTTCATAAGAAAACTGTGTGTGTTCTATCAGTTCAAACAACTTAGTTCCTCTTGTGCAATCGGCTTGTTGGAGCAGCCAGAGGACCTGGTGCAGTTTGGCTTGGATGCCCAAAGAACAAAATGACCCTGGGGATAGACTCTCCATTGGGCAGGATCCAGAGAAGAACCATCCACGGGTGCTGTCCAAACTCCCTGAAGAACCATTCCCAACAGTGACTCATGATTCAGATGCAGTGTCAGGAGACAGCTTGAGAATATGAACAGCAGGAAGTAGATTCTCTCCAGTCACTGATAGAGGAATACAGTTTTGTGTTAAAACAATATCAAAAAGGGGGGGGTGAATTTGTACAGTGATCAATCTGTTATTCAGTCGAGATAAATTAGCCGATTCACCTGAAATACACACCTTTGGGCTGTGGGAGGACACCTCCACACGAACTCGACATCGACTGAGTTGCATTCGAACCCATGACTAAACCTGCAGTACAGGAGATTTGAGGCCCAAGAGCATCCACTAACCTGCCATTAGTACTGACATTGCATATTTAGTTACTTAGTCTCTTGAACATTTTGCAATCTTTTTGCACATTTTATTTACATTGCACACAGGAGTATACAGCATAATAAACATCATACACCCTTCTGTCAGTGTGATATACAAAGCATTTGATATCTTTACTTCAAAGAGAAAAAAAAGATACAGGTTCATTGTGTTAGATGAATATCAAAACTAAGATAAACCGCAAAACATAAACAAAAGTAAAATAATGGCAGCTGCACTGAAAAGACCCTCTTTTTCCACTTACCAACACATGAATGAAGTTAATCCACTGCCCTTCTAAGAATGTTAACCATATTACATCGGTGTTATTTTGGCATCAGCCATCTCACGCAATGCTGCTGCAAAATAAACCAGTTCTTCTGCTTCACATGTCACTGCAGCCCTGGCATTTTGATCCAATTATCACACCACCTCGAATTTAACTTGTAGGGGGACAGGGGCAAACAGCCTGTAAATAAATCCTACGATGGGGGGGGGGATGAGGGACCCCACAAAAAAAAAAAAAAAAAAGTTGCATTTGTAAAACAGACAAAAAAAAGGAATCGAAACAGATCAAAATTCAGCTAAAATATTTACAATGTTAAAGCATTTATTAATTGTCCCCACACTGAAGTTAAAAATCAACATCTATTTCCCCCAGTTGCACTAACCCTAATCTAGGTGACTAATAGATAAATTACCCTCACAGTCAAAATAGCTAA
Organism: Scleropages formosus; assembly: GCF_900964775.1. Lineage (NCBI taxonomy): Eukaryota > Metazoa > Chordata > Actinopteri > Osteoglossiformes > Osteoglossidae > Scleropages > Scleropages formosus. Next base: position 20,590,278 of record NC_041817.1, read on the forward strand.
TTTAGCCACTGATCCTACAACCTAGAAAAGTCAACGAAACTGGTGAAGAAGTCAATAGAAAATAACTCAGGTAAATATTTAAACCCACCCTTTATGTTTCATTTGCTTAAAATAAACATAACAACCCTTTTCAGGAAGGAAATCCACTGACTATTATAGAGACCTCCAATATGGAGCTCAGTTGGAATGACAGTCACCTGACGAAGCTGTGAAGATATTTTCTCTTTACAGTAGTTCTCACAGCCCTCACACAGCATCATCATTCTATTTACTTGGCAAAATGTAGTGTACAAAATTACAACACGTACAATATCATCACAGGTTGGCATCAGCTTTCATAAATATTGTACATGCCAATCATGAAGTGAAAGCAAAAAGGGGCTCAAACAAACAAGAAACCAAGATTTTATACTTTCTTGCTATTATGATCAATTAAGTTTTAACTATTTATACATACACACTTTTTTTTTTTTGCTGAAGTGAATGGACCCTGAACCAATGTTTAGCTGTGCAGCCCAAGCTAAGCTTATCCTAACCGTGAGAGCCGAGGCCCTTTTTTGCCTTGAGACCTCACGAGCGGGAGGCCCAGGGTCCTGCTGTAGGCCCCCTCTGGGCCATGTGAGCTTCTGTCCTCCAGCCACAGTGGGACCTTTGCCCTCAGCACGAACTCTTGCACCTGGAAAAACGACTAGACTACTTGTTCACCGACAGAAGCAGGTTGACCTGGAGAAGAAAAACCACTCAGTGTTACTTCCAGTTTTCTCACATCACGTCTGGGTCGCACTACGAAGTCACAAAAACGACGAATGCAAACATCTTTCTAGTGATGCAGCCATTACTGTAGCAACTCACTAAACACAGAGTAACACATGGAAGCAAGAGATCACCAAAAAAAAAAAAAAAAAAAAAAAAAAAAGGGACTTTCTGCAGTGGCCTTCGGGAGTTACCTGTTCCATGGAAGGGCAGGCTATGATCTGGAGGTCCTCTCCGCTGTATTCTTCCTGTAGCAAAGCGTGCATCTTCTGGAAAGCCTGCTGGATGTTGTTCTGCAAAGAGGATGCTGTCTTTACACTACTGCACCCATTTGCTGATTCACTCAGTGAATCCAAGTGATGGAAAGCAATCTGGTGCTTCTCAGCTGGTGCTACACACAGCACCAGGCACAGAATGGCCTGACTCAGGGTCACTCAGCTGCAAAGTCTGTATTTTAGATCTTACCATGCAAAAAACAACCTTTTGACAAAACCACATCAAACTGTACCTGACATCTCCTTGGCTATGGATTCACAAGTGGGTTTAAATACAGCTCAATTGGCATGAAGTTTACACGCTCTATCCATGTTCGTGCGAGTTTCCTCCTGGTGCTCTGCTTTCCTCCCACAGTCCAAATACATGAGTTTCAGATGAACTGGTGACTCTCATTTGCCCGAGAGTGTGCGTATGAGAGTGTGTCTGTCTGTCAGTCAGTCAGTCAGTCAGTGTGAGTAGCGCTGCTGTCTCACAGCGCCCTGGGTGGTGCAAGAGAACATGGGTTCAATCCCCACTCAGATTGTGTGGAGTTTGCATGTTCTCCCTGTCTGCATGGGTTTCCTCCCACAGTCCAAAGACATGTGGTTCAGGTTCCCCCATAGTGTGTGAGTGACACAGAGTGCATTAGTGACCCATTGTAAGTAGCATAAGTCACCTTGATGAATAAGGTGTGTGGACTGGTAACACTACATAGTACCATTGTAAATCGCTTTGGAGAAAAGTATCTGCTAAGTGAATAAATGTAAATGTAACGTGTGTGGCAACTCTGCAATGAACTGGTGTCCCAGCCACATATGCCTTCTGAGTTGGGATCCCCGTTAAGTGACACATCCCCATGGGTGGAAATGTGTGGTTCAACATGAGCGGAGACCACTGCTGTGTCTGAACCAGTGACTGCACACCCACCCTGACAGGCTTGAAGAGAATGAACTCTGTGTCCTTGTTGGCCAGGTACAAAGACATGCTCTGTAGTGTGCCCGGAAGCTTGGTCTTCATCACCCGATAGGTGGCCATCACAATGTCATTGATCTTAGCTGCAACAAAACCAGCAAAACTGTGCTGTTACTCATAAGATATTCAGCAGTTGAGACAGCTTAAGCTAAGTATTTCATAAAGCTGGATATTTATAATCTTTTTGGTCAGTGCATCAACCCTGATGCGGAACAAGTCCATGTGTTCTTGTGTGGCTTTAAAAAAAAAAAAAACCCCAAAAACACTTTACAGTACAGGGAGAAGATCAGATTAAGCAGAGGGTACTGCTGCAGTATGTTCTGGCGTGTGATCCAACGGCCCCAGAAGCTAAGCAAGGGACTCCAGGAGTGGTCTGGGGCCAACCTCTCACCTGGCTGAGCCCATGGCTGCTGGGAGAGGTTATATGTGGGACCCCCTTGTATGGCCATCGTCTTGAGAGCAGAAACCTGGAAGTGTGCCAAGAGGGGAAAAAAAAAAAAGCTCAATTCTTACACAAAAAAGAAGATTTAAAAAAATCCTACACAGGAAAAACAACTTACGTAGTAGTTATGAATGCTGTTTGTCATCAGCAAGGTGTCTCATTTTCCTTGTAAATAGTGGCAAATCATATATCCCTTGTAAATAATGGCTCTTAGACCCTTTACTGCTCAAAATGAACCACCTGCACCCCTAATACAAATTCATTACCCCAGGTCAAAAACCAATTCTCCAAGACAGCAATTAAGGATTCTTGCTCACTTGTATTTTCAGGTACTACAAAGGTTCTATTAAGCAGAATATTTCAGCTTTGGTTTCAGAGAGACTAATAAAAAAAGTGTAAAGCCCTCCATGACACGACTGTGCAGCTCAGTTTGAAACCCTTCCCAACTTTCTGATCACACCTTGGTGAGGAACTCCTCCAGGTTGCCAACAAAGAGTTGGGTCTGCTGCTGGATGAACTGCTCGCAGCTTGATTTCAGGTGCCGGTCCACTTCTTTCTTGGAGTCGATATAGTGCTCTTTGATCTCGGGGGTTCCCTGTGGTGCAAAACAAGCAAGTGCCTGCTCACAATCAAAAGCTACTGGACAACTGGGCGCAAGCGAATCTGGTGGTGTTTGACCAAACAGCCAAGCCATCATTAAAGACAAAAAAATCAGGAATCTTTATCACCCCCACCCCAGTAACACAATTAAGAGGTTGTACTAAATGTTTTCATGCACGGGGGTAAGGGGGGAGAAAAAAAAAAAAAAAAAAAAAAAAAAAAGACTAACTTTACTTGAAAGAGAGAGCGAGAGAGGGGAAGAAAAAAAAAAAAAAAAATTACCTCTAATAGAAATTCAAGGATTGCATTGTGACTGTTGAGTCTGAAGAACTTGGGAACTGTCTTGGGATTCAGGATTTTGAAAGCAGCATCTAAGATTCAGGGAAGAGAGAGTTAATTGACTGTTTCACAGGGAGTAAGAGCACCATCTAGTGATGATGGGACAATCGGCAGGCTTGCCCACGTGCACAAAGAAAAGCGGACAAAGGCTCCTTAAGGTGTGTTCATAAAAGCCTATGGATGCAACAGAGACTATGGTAACAGCAGCTTTAGTGTGGTGAGGCCCTCAGGCGGAGTAGCAGTGTTGCCTCTTACCTCGCGTCTTTTTCAGGTCCAGGGAGATTTCTTTGATGGCGAAATCGGTGTGAAAAGGAGCGATCTGCTCTCGCATGATAAGCAGGTGTTTGATGAGGAACAGCTGGCCGTCTATCTGTGTCTGGAGGTGAATGAGAGAGAGAACATGCGGTCATAAACCATGTCCGTTTTCTCAAACCGATGCAGCGGTTTCAATCGAGTCAGCTGGGCAAGCCGCTTAACTCAGGGTGCTCCCCCAAGCCAAATCCTCTGCTTGATCTCCAGTATTCTAGGATCTCCTAGGTATGGCAAACAAGCGAGGCAAAAACATACCCGGGAGACTGAACAGCATCACAAAAAAGAAAAAAAAAAAAAAAACACACAAACGGATAAAAAGGTCATCAAAAAAACTGCCCAAAGAAAGATTTACTTCAGCTGTGGCACCCTCTTACCAACACTTCACCCCACCCAGTAACCGTCACTGTTACACAGTGTCTACATGCCTACATTGTTTTCAGTGCACAGCCTGGCTGTTTAGCCTATTTACCTCAAACCTGAAAGTGATGTGCCAAGTGAGAAAACCCTCACAGCAAGTGGATGCTGTAAACCTGAAGGACCCAGGTTCATTTCCCACCTCCCTCTATAGTACCATTGATGAAGGTACTTACCCTCAATTGATACAGTAAAAATCACTCAGCTCTATAAATGGGTGAATAACTGTAAATAGTTTAATGAACAAACTTTGACGCTGTAAGGGGCTTTGGAGGAAAGCACCACCTAAATGATGAAACAATATTACTTAGACACAAATCTACATCAAGGCATAGGGTTGGACAACAATGTTGAGCTTCTGCAACCCTCAAAACACCCAAAGAAGAACAAATGTGTTTGCTGTAGGACAGCAGGATCAAGCAGCACTGGGATTATCTACAGCACTGGACGGGCGCCTCAACACCTGCTTGGAATTAAACACAAAGTCGCCTCTATTCAACGGACACACAATTGGCAGGACATCTTCCCCTGACAGCTTACACGGAGATGAACCCAAACGGTTTGAGCGTCTCTAGGGATGCCTGCCATTCGCTTTGAATCCTCCTCTCTGCGATTCCAGCAGCACAATAATCCTGACATCCTAATGTGACAGACAGATTATACAAGTCCTCCAGCGGGTGAACTTGTTACTGCAACAAGTAGAGAGGGGGGGGGAGAGGGGAAAAAAAAAATAAAATAAAATAAAATGAATAAATAAATAAATAAACGAAAAGTAACTTGCCCTAAATTCAACAACAAAAAGGCAAATAGTATCAGCCAAATCCCAAAGCATGCATTTAAAAAGAACACAGTACGTTCCACAACAACTGCACCAAGGCGTCCCCAGCTGCCATCTTTAAAGAATGGATTCATACAGGGGAAAACTGGGACACTGTGCAGTAAAAAAAAAAAAAAAAAAAAAAAAAAAATGTTTTGAATGAACATATAAGAGCCTTTATTTATTCATTTTCCCATCACATAACAACTGTCATTCGAATGATGAGTGATCTAGATTTGGGGTTCCAGTGGGACCCCATTACTGGCGCCCTCTGTGAGCGGCATATTGTTGCGTTTCCGGCGAGACGGACAAACCTTGCTCTTGACAATGATGTCCGTGGCTTTGAGCAGTGACTGGATGCAGGCGGATAAGGCCTCTTGTGACAAGCCCTGGAAGACTGCTCTCTAGAGACAGAATCACGGAAAAATCAAACTCAGACACAGAGGCACCGAGGAACTTAATGGCATCCAAGCTGAATGTGCACAATTACAGTAAAGAGAAACTTCATCCTTTCCTGCCTCATTACTGATATCAATGTTTAATAACTAGGAAAAACACTGTCATATATGCAAAATGTTACTGGTCATATTTGTAATAAATGCATATGATGTATACAAAGCACATAATAAATTTACACATTTATGTAATCGTGCAATTAATACTTTACATATTTACGCTACCTGACATGGCGGACAAAGCAATGACTAAGGTGTGTGGGTGCGTGTTTGTATTGCGAGAGGAAGGGGTGATCTCCTACTCACGTCAATACACCTGTACAGCTTGGACAGGCAAACCAAGGTACGCCGCACTGTCGGATACCACATGCCGTGCAGGTCCGCGGGCGAGATGGTGGCCTGCAACCGGGTGCCTCCCACTCCTCCAGGATGAAGGGAAAAGAGAAAAGAGTTGCACACACTGCAGGATCACAAAAGAGGATTAAAGAAAGTAGTTGGCCGAAGATGTATGTCATGGAGTTGGACAATGTAGTGTTTAACGTTCTAATCCAGGGAGTTTGTGTACACTGGTGCTGTGTCAATTTGGGTAAAAGGGCTCGCTAACTGTGTGTGAGACCGAGACCGTTCACTACGCTCACATATCACGTACCAAGGCTGCTGGCTTTCCTGACTTCCGTGTCCTCCAGCTGAACATCTGAAAAAGAGGTGTCCGGAGACGCCAGCCTCATCTGCTCCTCCTTCAAGCTCTGGGCAATTTTCTAAACCAGCAAGGGCCAAAGATGAGAGAGATGAGAACCATGAGCGACTGAACCAAATGGACAGAGAGCTCCTGCAGAGCAGCTGGAGCCATCTGAGCACCTCCATCATCTCCAGCTTCTCAGGGTAGGCAAGGTCGCCCGGGGCGGGGTTGTAGCCGGTGATGTCTGTTTGGATGTAGATGTGTGTCCTGTAGACCAGGCGCTCCTGGACATCCTCTAGCATCTGCTTCACCACGGCCTCAAAAGCACCCAGCTGCACAACTGCACGGAAAAAAGCAGACTTCTGCTCAATACACCATCACCTGCACTGACTGCAGCTGCTTGGTCAGTTTGCAACATCACCATCTTAAAAAGCTGCACATTTTACAAGCAGTTAATCAGGTCAAGAACTCTTCCCAAAGGTACAACAGTAGGGTCTCTCCTGGGACTTGAACCAACAGCTGTTTTGTAAAGTTTATGGTGTTCAGCACACCCCAAGTAAAGGAACATTTCAATGGCTGAAGTCAGAAACAAGAGGGGAGCTCATTTAGAATAAACTTAGTATCTAAATTATAAATAATTGTAATAATAATAATTTCCTGCATGAAATGGTGCAAGGTGATTTGAATAAAGGGGCCTTTTAAGCAAATGAGGCTGATGTCAAAGATCAATATCGGGGTTCATGAAGGACAGGTGGAGTTGGTCATTACCGTTGTTCTGGACGTGATCCTCCAGCATTTCGTTTTTGAGGATGCCACAAAGCTCGGAGAGCGTCTCCAAATGGATGACGTGGATGATGAGTGGACGGAGCACATCGTACAGAGACAGGCACAGCTTTTCCAAGAGCTCGCTGCGAGACGCAAGGACACCGCGTCAGGACTGCAGTCTTAGAGGATCCGCCCATGCACCACCTGCACCTCTGTTGTGCAGGCAGTGGGCTCCCTCTAGTGGTGAATTCAACTGTGCTAAGCTATGCCGGCTTCCCATCTTGTGTCAGGTTTCATTAAAGATTAATTAAAGTTTAAATGAAGATTAAACATGTATGTCATGTCAAACTCAGGATGGCTCCGGCGCGTACACCCCGGTTCACTCACTCCAGCTTGGGCGTCGGTTTGCAGAAGAATTCGTTGTAAAGCTGGTGCTCGTCTTGACACACATGGACCATGAAGGCGCAGCCGCTGCGGACCTGCAAGCGCACAGAGCACCAGCCTCAATCTACACCTCACCACCTCTCCAGAAGCTGCTTCCTGTTTACTGCAGTTGGTTATTATTTGCATATTCTCCCTCTTCTCTTCCTCTACACACCCCACTTTCTCAGGTCAATAACACACAGAAGAATAAAGATTCAGCCTTAGTGAGTCAGAGCAAACACCTTAGTCCATAGATATTGTTAATGTCATTTCTTACACAGAAGTGATTCAAAACCTAATAGGAGAACATCAAGGACATGTCACCAATCCACATCAATATCACAAAGCCTCAGTCTTTTTCATTCGGAGCAGGAGGGTGTGATCCACTCACCAGAGCACAGTGGTCCTTGTTGTTCTGGCTGGTCAGGTCTGTGATGGTGGAGGTGATACTGGGACCAAGAAGAAGCTCTCTCTGGTCAAGGTAGCATTTGTGGATCTCGCCCAGTAGCTGCTGATACCTACGGGAGGCAGTACCTAAATGTAAACCAAAGATCTATCTGGCTGAGGAGATGAGCTACAGCAGCCACTTTGAGTAAAGTCTAAAAATATAAACAATGTGAGATCATGTATTAAATTACTATTTTCACTTATTTATTTAGCTGATGCTTTTCTCCAGAGGAACCTACAATTTCATGGCTGTATACTAACTTGTTACTAAAGGGTATTATAGCAGGAGCAGGATTTGAACTGATTCTCAGACTGGAAGGCGACAGCTCTAACCCTTAACCAACCCCTGCCCATGGATTTTAAGAATATGACGACAACACAACAGGGTATTAATAAAAAAAAAGTACCCCATTCACAAATGTTGTAAAGCTATGTATAGACCTCACATTCTTAAAAAAAAAATATATTACAAAATATTCGAAATGGTACTTACTCAGGAATTTTCTCTGATCTCTGCTCAATCTGCTCTATCAGTGTCTGCAACAAACAATTCTGAATTACACATCTTGGATGCAAATCTCAAGTCTATATTTATCCATACTGTATGAATTTCAATTAATTTTAAATATCCAGTGATTCTAGCATTATGGAATGTCAGTAACCCAAATATTTACCATATACAGTTGCTCCCTGACTTACCAGCTTTCAAGTAACAAATATTTCAGAGGCACAAATTTTTAATAATATTTAGTTTGTATATTTGGAAAAAGAAACAAAAACTCAAAATTCACATCTTCACCTGATGCACTAAAACATATCAGTCATGAACCGTAAGCACTGCTTTACTTTTTTTTCAAATGAGTGGCAGTGTAAAAGAAGCAGCCAGAAGGTAAAGAAATATACATAATCCCTTGCCTTCTACATCTACTAGGTTTGATAACATCAGTGAAGTTCTTACAATTATGCTTTTATTTTTAATTATGCCTGCATTAGCTGTCAGTGAATGTTGTGTAATGTGTAGGGTGGAGAGAAAAGAAAAAAAAAAAAAAGGGTCGAGCAGGTGAGCACCACTGCCCCAGCCTAGCTCAGGGCACAGCTCATTATATAGCTTTCTCATTTATATCATGTTGTATATATTGCTGCTGGGGGTCTCAAAATGCTCAAGCACGTGCACAAGTCATCCCTGCTCACTGGAGGAGAGGCCGTCTTCCAGCTCACTGTCCGTGATGTGCTGGGTACGAGAGACGGACAGTCTGCTGTGCCGCTCCGTTCCCTGATGTTGCTCCCTCTGGGCCATTTCTCTGCTTGGTTAACGAGGGAATCCCTCTCTAAAGCGGCACTCCAAGACAAGGTTGGTGACATTTACTGAAATTCACTTAGGAGACACTTTTCTCCAAAGCAACTTACAATGAACTCTATGTAGTGTTATGAGCCCACACACCTTATTCACCAAGGTGACTTACTCTGCTAGATACACTACTTACAAATGGGTCAGTCATCCATACATCAGTGGAAGACATTCCCTCTCTGTCACTCACACACTGTGGGGGAACCTGAACAGCATGTCTTTGGACTGTGGGAGGAAACTGGAGCACTTCGAGGAAACCCACGCAGACACAGGGAGAACACGCCTACTCCACACAGACTCAGCGGGGATCGAACCCACGTTCTATCGCACCACCCAGGCGCTATGAGACAGCAGCGCTACTCGCTGTGCCACCGTGCTGCCCATTTATATTATATACAATAACATATTATACATTATTGTATATAATATAAACAAAGAATTCCTAGGAAAGAATCGTCAATATTTGGATAAAGTTTTATACAGCTACTTGTGATGTACATCGATTCATATGGTGGTAAGAAACTAACAACTTAAGAATCACGCGTTTGCATCTAAGTCTCTACTAATGTGATACACGCATTGTATCTTCTATATGTTCTATGTTGCTTTGGAGAAAAGCATCTGCTAAATAAATAAATGTAAATGTAATAATAAAAAAGTGCATTTCACCTACAGAGGCACAGACAGAGAAAGGCAGTTCTACAGTCACTTACTGTCTTCCTGGTACTTATTACAACAGTAACTGCACGCAGAACTAAACCTCCCACCCGCTCTGTGTCACATACGACTTATGAACTAATAAAACAACTCCCAGTCTCAATTAAGTCAGGGGAGAAACTGTACTGGATATACCCAGTAATACCTTAATGTGTCTACAGCTCAAGTTTAAATCAATAACGTCATATCAAAACCGTAAAATAGCCTAGATGACGGCAGGTTGACATTGAATAACATACTTTGACTTTTGGTGCAGCAGCTCTGAATTTCACATAGTACAAAGTGAAGGCATTGTCCACATTCGGCATTCCCAATGGATCCTAGAAGAAGAACAGAGAAACAGCTCTACAGAGCAACAATCGACCCTATTATACCAGTAAAACCACAGCGAATCCACGACAGCACACAGAGCCAGCGTGCGCTTGCATACCCTTTTAATGAGCTGGCCCGTGAGATTCTGCAGTGTGTTCACAGTGTGGGTCTTCATGAGGTACATCGCTTTGGACAGACACTGTTTAAACTTTGTCATGTAAACAGGGTAGTCCCTGTAGTTTGGCTGAATGAGAAGGGAAACATTTTGGATTCAGAATGAGAATTCAGCTTGATAAAGTGTTACATACATATTAATCATTTTATTTGCACACAATTTAAATTTAAATCAGCAGAAGGATGTATCCCTGCAGCTATATCCATTTTGAAAATAACTCTGCAGCACTATGCCTTCTGCATCTTTATGAAAACCATTTCACTGCTACATATTAACTTAAGAGAGGCATAGGAAACCAGGTCAAAGAACTGTGTTGCTGCTGCACTTACATGTGAAGAAACGTATTCTATACAGTCATCCAGCTTGGACAGCATTGGAATAAAACCCTCACTGTTCACAGACAGTGTGGAGGAGTTCAGTCTCTGCAAAAGAAGGAAAACTCTCAGACCAGATGGTCTATGAAGATTCTTCTGTATGAATTAAAATTAACCCTAAATATCCACTGATTCCAGCTTTGAGAAACTGCAAACCCAACTATTCGCCACAGAGTTGCAGATATCCCATTACAACCAAAAAAAATCACTGAAGGTGCTTCTGGAGTACTCCTATTTTTAGGAGAAATATACATGCAAAGTAAATGTCCAACTGTTCCATACCGTATTGATGTTCTCCAACTCATTGAAATATGACAGCTTTTGCTGTATGCTCTCAGCTAGGCCCACCAGTTCTGACTGTTCGAGGAAATAAAAAAGCAAGATTGACATGCCAGTATATTATAGACGAGAAACTATTTTAAAAAGGACATGAAAAATTTTAAAAAACTACCAAGAGTTCATAAACAGAAAGAGAGGTCATGCTCATTTCATTTTTCATTGTTATATGCCATTAAAAAAAAAGTACTACACTTAAAGACACTCATAAAGTTGTTAGCGTTGAGTGTTTTTATCCCTGTATCCGACCTCCAAAATCCTAAAAAAGTCCACTTGCTATACCTGCTCTTTGAGGAGCTGTTCGCAGGCCTCGTGAAGGGTACCAGTCTTAGTGGAGACAAACAAGTACTGCTTCTGCAGTGAGTCCAGGTGTTGCAGTGCTGCATCCACGTCCGCCAAAATGGCATCACACTGCTCCTCATACCTGCCGAGGTCATCCCTGGTTCTCCTGCGGAGAGAACAGGAGTAGTGAATGCTGTGACACGAAACCATGTTATGCCCAAAAACCACATGTGTTTCACTGACAGCATCCTGGTTTTATCACCACTGTGACTGCAGAAAGCAGCCTGAAAAGGGACTTGTTCTAAGTGAAAAGGTAGTTTTGTTCACATACTTACTGTAACTAATTATGATATTAATTTAATTTTGCTCATTCCTATGAAAACTAGGTCTGCTAACCTGACATGATTTATCAGGTATTATCTTTGTCATAAAGCGCTTCAGCACAGCACATGCAATAGAGTGAAACAAGTATCTTCCCTCCTCAAAAGTTTACATTTTGTGACAATTTTCCTTCATTGTTTCTAACCTGTTGAGTCCTTATATGTTATGTATAAAAGCTGAACAATAATTTAGGGCAAAGACAACAATCTGTAAAGATATATACAGGTGACAAATAAGAACGCGTGGAATGAAATCAGTCCTTAGCTATGGTTAACGCCCTCCGCCCCCACCTGTACCTGTATTTTGCCCCTTCATCTTGATCCATTTGTGACTGTAGCTTTGAAAACCAGGAGAAGAACTGGGGAAAACATTGAAAAAGGGAAAACAGTAAAATTGTATATCTTATTTCTTAAAGAGCATATATATAATAACTGTTAACTGAAATGAAGAACATGAAAAAAGTAAATATGAACTGATGGTCCAAACACAAGAGTCAAATTAACATGTTGCACCTGTTGTGCTGTCTCTATTCTGTCATTCTCTAAACCCAGCGACTGAAAGCCTTTCAGCAGGATGTCTTCAGTGGAGGCCGGCACCGTGGTCGTGAATGGGGAGCGCAGGGTGCGAGACGTCAGGCTGCACAAGTCTTCGATTGGCAGCTGGACGGGACATGCAAACGACCCATAAGTCTGGTATTTCACACAAAAGTCACGAACTCCATTGTTCAGATAACAGCCAGTAGGAAGCGTATTGGTTAGAGCTGCTGCCTTGCACCTGAAGGACCTGGGTTTGAATCCCACTCCTTTTGTGGCACCCTTATCAAGGTTCTTACTCTTCTTAAACTGTAAAAAGAGACCCAACTGGGGAATTCATAGTAAGTAGTTTAGACATAACATTTCATATTATCTGGAGAAAACATGTGTTAGACAGACACTTTATTGATCCTGGGGGGAAGTGTGCGTGGGTTTCCTCTGGGTGCTCTGGTTTCCTCCCACATTCCAAAGATATGCTGTTCAGGTTCTCCCATAGTGTGTGAGTGACAGAGAGGGAGTGTGTTCCACTGATGTATGGATGAGTGAACCATTGTAAGTAGTGCATCTAGCACTGTAAGTCACTACGGTGAATAAGGTGTGTGGGCTGGTAACACTACATAGTATCCATTTTAAGTTGCGTTGGAGAAAAGCGTCTGCTAAGTGAATAAATGTAAATGTTTACAATTAGTAATAATAAAAATAATAATAATATTATTATTATTATTATTATTATTATTAATACAGGATGCACCAAAGTTAGGTTTCAACATATTACAACAGAGATTTAAGATCAGGTGGAAAAACAGTCTGCAGTTGAAACATACAAGAGCAAACCCACACACACTGAAAACGCTTGTCCCAAGCAGGGTCACGGCGAGCAGGAGCCGAACCCGTCAACACAGGGCGTGAGGCTGGAGGGGGTGGGGACACACCCAGGACGGGACGTCAGTCCGACGCAAGGCACCCCAAGCAGGACTCGAACCCCAGACCCACCAGAGAGCAGGCGGGCAGGGGGCAAGCCCGCCGCGCCGCTGCGCTCCCCTCCAAAAGCAAACCTTAAGGCGGTTTACCTTGGAGGTACCTTACCACCAAACCCTGGAGGTTTAAGTGAACTAAAGAATGGAGAAAGTCAGGAGAGCAGCACCAGGAAACAATAACTAATACCTGTGACACAGTGAGAGAAAGAAAGACAGACAGACGGATGAAGAACACTTTTAATCCTGAATGGATCTGCATAGATCACAGCAGGTGATGAGCATTGCCTGGTTAAAGATGGAAAGCTCCGTTGCAAGCTCCTTAAAATATATAATATAATATAAGTTTCATGCAGCTACTCGTGCGATGAACATTGGTTCATATGGTGGAAAGTAACAAACTTTACTTAAGAATCGCATCTGCATCCAAGTGTCTCTTTCTGCTAATGTAATGTACAAGTTGTATTTTATATGAGATCATGTATGTCGCTTTGGAGAAAAGAATCTGCGAAATGAATCCATGCAAACGGAGTGAAGACTGACTTGTTCTACATAGTCAATCAGGTATCTTTGGTAGGTTCTCTCCCCCCCTTGACTCCCTTTTCCAGAGAATTTAAAAATCCAGCACCCAGGAATGTGACACTTTCGAGAAGACGGGTTTACAGTTGGTTTATCTTGTGTTTGGTGTCATTTACAGCCATTTACTATGTGTTGTCTGTCAGCTAACTGTGTGAGTTACTAAACAGTGTTTGGTTTCCTGACTTCCACGATCATTTACCATGTTTTTCTACCAGTTTTACTCTCTTGGTTTTCTGTGACGTCACTATCTCCATCAGTTTGTTGTTTTTTAGGGAAAGTTTGTTTGTCAACATCCCTTTTTACTGTGTGTGTATGTGTGTTTTTTTTTTTTTTAAATTAATTTCCTCATGCTGTGTTCCCATTGCAGAGCTATTTTGAGGTGTTAACTTATCAGATGCGCCAGATTAACTTTTTCAGCGTCACATTTTGCTATAAATTAAAAGACTTAGCTGCGAATTGCAATGACACGGCTCTCGCTGTCATTTATTTAACACAATTCGCGCTAGTCGTCACTCACTGTGTTATCATGTCATCATCATGTTACCCCGCAAGCAAGTTTGTTGCTCACCTCTGCCGGGATCGGGAGCGTCTCGGCAGCCGAACGGATCTCCAGAATCGAGTCTGTCTGCTTTTCGGTGAGCGGCGCCACGGCGTCCGTGCGGCGGTCCCAGGCAGACAGCTTCTCACGGGTTTCCTTGTCAGTCAAGTCCAGGAGGGACTGATCCACCGCTGCCGCCATGTTTAACGTCAATATCGGTTTTCTTCCGGGGGGCGGAGTTTTGAGTGCGGGTGAAGGAGTTTACATCCGGTCTGCCACGCAGTGTTTCCGGTCTAACGCGGATCTATTTTGCATACGGGGGCGGGGCCACGGGCTCTCAGCTCGTTTCTGTTTGTAACCTGCAGGAGTTTCCGGTTTAGACAGTGTGTGTCTACGAATAAGAAACTGGTGCTGCAGTGAACTTGTAAGCACAGTTATAGACATACACAGGCCCACAAGAAAGAGGGATTAACCACAAAACTCGTTCCATGTTTCAGCCTACACTATTTAAATATATTTATGGTTTCACTTCCTAATAATGTGATCATATTTTCCTCCAGCCAGCAAAATAAAGGAGTTATGCAAAGTGTAAAATAAAGACTAACAGTGGCATATATTTTTCACTGTAGCTGTGCATTAAAAATGGTTGTACATAAGCAGTGCAAGGACTTGGTTTTACGTGATGTATGTCTGACATAAACGGTGTATTTTCCTGCCTATTTTGACGTTTGGGTTTCCACTGAAATTCTTAATTTGGGAGCTGAACTGTAATATTTAACAGCCAATATTTAACCTTTTTGGGTAACACCTTTGATGAGGGCAAATGACAGTGTTTTACAAACTTTTATACAGCAAGGTATACTACCTTGGTCAAGGCTGCTACAGCAGCAGGGGGATTTGAACCTGGGACCTTCAGGATGCTACGTGTAAATACTAAATGGTCCAAATGAAGACCACAGGCAAAGCAAAGCAGCACCGCTTCTACAACAGTCTGCATCCGACGGAAGTGAGAACATCATATTTTCTCTAGTGCGTGTGTATCTTCCATTGATTTAAATTATTTTAAAAAGAAAAAAAAGAACATTTCATGCATACAGAAATTCAAGTTTAACATTTTAGGGAAAACGTTTAAGATTTAGATGGCGTTTCAACAGGCTGCTTTTGCCTAAACTGTGTTTGGCATTGCCTCAGAAAGCCATTAAAAGTACTTGGATCCCTTTTTGTTTAAAAGGCTCACATTCCTCAGCGTTTTCTACCTCACTGACCACAGTGAACCACTTGGTCATGCTCCAGCTTCAAATGTTTCAATCCTTTCCAATCCTTTATAAATTTAAACTTTAGCTGACCCCATTACATTTTAATCTTCTGCTAACAGCACAATTGAGAGTACGTCCCCCGTCTCTCAGCTCAAAACTGTAGTGTAGGTGAATCTATTACACAATTAATCCTTATATAATCACATAAACCACCATTGGTGCTCACAAGGTGAAGCAACTTGAGTCGTTATGGCAACGCAAATGGGACTTAATGCAAATCCAAGGAAGATAGTCTGCAAAAACCCCTCTTTGTAAGAGTCAAGCAACTCCAAGTTCCATGTTGCAATATTGTTGCACCTTAAATCAAAGTTAGTTGTGTTTACATGAAAATAATCCAGCATTTGAAAAGAATTTTTCAATATTTTTATTTTATGTTATCGTTAATGTTCACCTATAGCAATTTCCTGTAAATAAGAGTATAGAAGGTTATACGCCATCGTATTATTTTGGCACATCTCCTGCCGTAGAATCAGAATGAGTTTTATTTGCCGAGTCTACCGAGGCGCACAAGGAATTTGCTGTGGTTCTCGGTGCCTCCGGTATTTACAGACAAACAAACAGCTGACACAGGATTACAGAGTAAATAAATAACATATTTAGAGTATACAACCAGGATAGTATAAATAGTAGTATAAATACTAAAAAAAAAATGAAATAAATAAGAAGTAAATTGCAAAAAGTGGTTGGGTAATGTTGCACTGACAGGAGACCATTAGGTTCACGAGAATAATGGCCTGAGGGAAAAAGCTGTTCTTGTATCTAATCGTTCTGGCGGACAGTGCTCTGTAACGCCCGCCAGAAGGGAGGAGTGTAAAGAGTTTGCGCCCCGGGGTATGTGGGACGATCAGTGGCGATTTTGCTCGTCCGCTTCCTCATTCTGGACTCGTACAAGACCCGAAGGGAAGGAAGTGGTGCGCCAATGAGCCTCTCAGCCATCTTGACCGTCGTTTGGTAACCGAGCCAAACCAAACATTTATAGCGGTGCACAGGAAGGACTCAGTGACAGCTAGAACTGGATCAGCAGTTCCTGTGGCAGGTTGAGCTTCTTCTTCTTGTTAAAACCTTGATATGAAGGTTTTAAAGATACTTGCAGTTTACCATGTGTTTGAAGAGGCTGGGAATATTTACAGAACAACTTCCTGAGGACATGTTGAAAACTTGGGAGCTAAGCAATGGCTAAGAAATGGTTAAAGTGTAAAAATATTAACTTAATAGGCCACTTTGAGTAAAACTCTATACAAGCAACTAAACGAAAGCTAAAAGGAACTCAGTGTGACCAAAGTAGCTGTGGCTTTTTGAGAATCCACAGTGACAGCTCCAGTCCCAGAAAAGAGAAGCTCTCAGATCTGTGGAGTTAATCCATCCATCACATTAACTGCCAAATTGTTCATATGTGACAATAAATCATTTACATTACATTCATTTATTTAGCAGACACTTTTCTACAAAGCAACTTCCAATGAACTCTGTATAGTGTTATGAGCCCACGCACCTTATTCACCGCGGTGACTTACACTGCTAGATACACTACTTACACTGGGTCACTCATCCGTACATCAGTGGAACACACTCGCTCTCTCTGTCACTCACACACATTTAGCCTTTTTAAATAAAGAACGATTTATGTCTGAGCATCATAGCCATATGTTCAGGAAAAAATCCATTTCAAGGGAGTGAAAAATCACCAGTAGGGGGAGAGCACTGTCTACTGTATTTTTACACTTACTATGAAGCATTTGCCCTCCCACACTCCTCTGAATCGTTTATAACAGATTTAGTGCTGGTAATTATCGCTGAATTGTGTAAAAGTAAAACACAGTTTATATAGAATAAAGATTATTTATTTTTAAAAGTGTAATAATCATTATCTCTTAAATGTTTTCATATACAGTATAATATCACATGCAATCCATTGTTTCGTTTGGGGTTTCTGGTTCAACTTCAAAAATAAGAAAAATTTTAATTCCATATCGTTTAAATTATTCAGAAAATACCTGAGACCTTGCGAAATTCTTTAGGGATTCTAAAATACCTGTTACTGCTTAGTTGCCAAGAGTTATTCATTCCGTCTGAGTGGCGATCCTTCCATGAGAAGTCAACCTTCTCGTTCACTTGCTACAAGATATTTGTGGACATACAAGAAACAAAAAATGGCATTTTAAACATTGCATTAGTGTTTAGTTCCTCTTATTGTTTGTCTTCTTTTTAAAGCTATAGAAAAAAAGCAGAACTGTCATGTTGATTTTGTAGTTTTGTTGTTGACCTTGATTGTAGAAAATGCGTTGCGATGCTTGATGTTCCAGCTTGACAATTTCATATTATCTGTACAATTAAATAAAACTGTTCAAGAGAGGGGGGTGCGGTGGCGCAGTGGGTTGGACCACGGTCCTGCTTTCTGGTGGGTCTGGGGTTCAAGTCCCGCTTGGGGTGCCTTGCGATGGACTGGCATCCTGTCCTGGGTGTGTCCCCTCCCCCTCTGGCCTTACGCCCTGTGTTACCGGGTAGGCTCTGGTTCCCCATGACCCCGTATGGGACAAGCGGTTCTGTGTGTGTGTGTGTGTGTGTGTGTGTGTGTGTGTGTGTGTGTGTGTGTGTGTGTGTGTGTTCAAGAGAGGAAGGGGGTACGGTGGCGCAGCGGGCTAGGCTGGGTCTTGCTCCCTGGTGGGTCTATGGTTTGAGTCCTGCTTGGGGTGCTCTATGATGGACTGGTGTCCCTTCCTGGGTGTGTCCCCTCCCCCTCTAGCTCTATGCCCTGTGTTACTGGGTTAGGCTCCAGCTTGCCACGACCCTGCTTGGGACAAGCAGTTTCAGTCACTGTGTGTGTGTTCAAGGGAGAGAGTGCAGTGGGCTTGGCCAGTGTCTGCTTTGGGGCAGGTCTGGGGTTCAAGCCCCACTTGGGGTGCCTTGCAATGGCCTGGCATCCTGTCCTGGGTGTGCCCCTTTGGCCTTGTGCCCCTGTGCCATGCTTTGCCAGTTAAGGCCATGGCCCCCCTCGGGAGAAGCGGTTGTTGACGTTGGTTGGTTGTTCCATCGAGGAATTGCTTTTAATGTATAAAAAAAAATTAGATTTTTACCAGGGTTAGCCCTGTGTCACTATGTGCAGATCCAGAACACATACCACCTGCTTTAAGTTTAGGATGAGTAAGTAAAACTCTCCAGATTCTGATGTTTGTCTTCTTCAGTGGATCCTTTGGAAAGGACAGACGGTATATCTACATAGGTCATGAGCTGCAGTTAACAACTAACTCGCAGGCACAAAATAAAATGAAGTATAGTTGCAATACCCGTACCGCGCATCCACGGCCCTCAGCCGAGACCCTGAGTTTTTCCTGTGGCAGTAAACAATTTGTTTTGAGTACAACATAGAACTGTTTGGGGGAAAGAGCATAACAATAAAAGCAGCATATTACATGCCAGGTGAAGCAGAAGTTATTTTAGTTTTTTCGATTTGCCTCGCAGCAGCCCACACACACGATCTTTTCCTTCGCTGTTCCTGTCAGTCAGACGGCATGGTATGAGGAAGGCACGCTTCCTGCTGGACTAATGAAGACGGGGGCAGTGGCGATGGTGGGGTGGGGGCCCTCGCAGTAAAACCAATGCCTTATGTTTGGGGGAAATGCACTTGGTGTTTAGGGCTGCAGTTTAGGACCGACATGTAGAACATTAAAAAACAGAAGAGGTTTTGTAGCAGTTACTCAAGATTCAAACTAAATTTCATTCCATTTTTCATTCATGTCCAGTGCAGGGTCATGGTGGTCTGAAGCCTATCCTGCAAACTTAGGGTCTGAGGCAGGGTACACCTTGGACTGGATGCTAGTCCATGTATTTAAAGCTTTTTTTTCTCAAAATATAGTAGCCGGGGGGGGGTTGAAAAAAGTACCAAGCCCAATATTCTTTTTTAAGGGGGACAGCAATATGAGCCTTCGACTCCTGTCCCCCATCGAATTCCTTACCAACCGGAGGGCTTTGGCATCCCATCCGGCACATCAGTGCTTTCATGTTGGCATGTCTTTCCTTCCCCGTCTTTGGTTGGACACGTCTCGCAGCCGGGCTTCCTTTTAATTTGCTATCAATCTAAGGCCCCGGAACGGCACTTTGTCATTAATTAAGCCGCCTTTTCTGTTCGGTCCTTTGAAAGATAATCTCCTCTCTGTCGGGGAGCGAGGCCTTTTCACATTGTGTTATGCGGGGCCGCGGTGTCTCTCGGTGTGAGAGATGGCCTTGTGTGGCGCTCTGTCCTCCTGGAACGTGTACCTCCTCACAGGACACTGCACTGCTGTAGAGAGGCCACTGAGGTCCAACCTCCCCGACGGCCTCATTTGTTCCAGGCAGCCGAGGTGAACGAGGCATCGGCCGGGGGTCCGGCGGCCGGCTTTCGGACAGTGACGGATGAAAAGGATGGTTTGTTTCCACGCCTGAGTCTGCGTTTTTGTCTCCCCTCGCATTTAAAATTAAAGCCCTGCAAGAATTCGGATGCGTGGTTTCGTCATGCCTCGTTTCCCCTGCTCCGTAATGCTCACCACACTCATTTTTGGCTTGAATGCAGTATCGCAGGCTGTTAACCAAAAACAAAACTCATATCCATTCAGTTATTACAACAAAACTTGCCAAGGAAACAATGCTTAATGCCAGTATTGAAATAATTTTTATCAGCTGCAAGACAGCTGCCGTCTGTATCAGCTTGTAATGAACATGTAATGAACACGTCAGCATAGCTGTACAGCCCTGCTACTCCAGGAACATCCTGGAGAGATCAAGCTGCACACTTCAAACAAAAATGAAAAAAAAAAAAAAAAAAAAAATATAAGAATAAAAAAATTATAGATACGTATGTAGTAGTTAGAGCTTCTGCCTTCTGCCCCAAAGGTCACAGGTTTGACTCTTACTTCTAGCTGTAATAGCCTTGAGAACGGTATTTATCCTAAATTGCGCCAATAAAATTACCAAGCTGTATAAATGGGTAAGTAATTGTAAGTCAATTACTGACAACTTATCAGCTAAATGAGTTAAAGTAAATATATATCAATTCTTTTTTTCTTATGTTTTATAGTAATAAAATATCATATATATATAATTTTTTAGGGGGGGGCGTTGGCGCAGCGGGCTTGGCCAGGTCCTGTTCTCTGGTGGGTCTGGGGTTCGAGTCTTGCTTGGGGTGCCTTGTGATGGACTGGTGTCCCCTCCCCCTCCAGCCTTGCGCCCTGTGTTGCCGGGTTGGGCTCCAGCTCGCCGCGACCCCACTGGGGACAAGCGGTGTCAGACAGTGTGTGTAACTTTTTTCTTTAATTTTATTTTAAAGATGAGCATGGCGTGCATCCATATATCATCCCAGTACACTTCTCTGTGACATCTTCCCATGAGGCTGATAGCTGTGACTTGTTGTTCTGTTACAATCCTTGAAAGGGTCACATTTGAAGGCAAGGTTGTGCCAAGTTCACATTTTCCATTTTTAGCGGTAAGTCCGGTGGACTTGTTTCCAGATTT
Organism: Scleropages formosus; assembly: GCF_900964775.1. Classification (NCBI taxonomy): domain Eukaryota; kingdom Metazoa; phylum Chordata; class Actinopteri; order Osteoglossiformes; family Osteoglossidae; genus Scleropages; species Scleropages formosus. The sequence continues at coordinate 20,611,300 of NC_041817.1, forward strand.
AGTCGGGGGCAAACAACAAATGTCAGACAGAATCATAGGAACATTCTAGAAGAATGTTGGGCCAGCAGGTGCTGTAGTGGTTCGAAGCACTGCCCTGGACTTCAAAGACCCAGGTTTGAGTCCCCACTCCTGCTGTGGTAACCTTGAGCAAACAATGTACAGCGGTTTGTTCCTGTAAAAATGACCCTGCTGTATAGATGGGTAAACAATTGTATGTATCTTATTGTACAAATTTAAAGTTGCATGTTGCTTTGGACAAACACATTGCCTAAGTTAAATAAGTTTCTTTCTTTTGCTGAAGTTTCAAAGGGAGAATTAATATTCTGGATGCTTCGTTTCTTTCTTTTGTGTCACTGCTGGGTGTTGAGGGAACATCCAGAAAATTACACCGCTGACCTTGTGGGAAACTCAAAATCCGCCCTAACGTCATCAGAGGGAAGATCTCAGGATGATTCAACAGCTTGCGGGCTAATCTCAGGCGCAGCCGGGTTTAAACGCTCCGAGGCGAAGGGAACACGAGCAGCGTGATGGAAAGCTACAGGAGGCCATTAAAATGCACTGACAATAGACATCAGTATAGAAAGTGCTAGAACACATATCTTTATTTTGCATTTCACAAAGATACCGTACTAGAAAAAGACAAATTGCACTGTGATGCAAGCCTCTGCAGGAGGCAGCCATCCCACCTCCACGTAGGTGTCCATAGGATAACGACAAACACCGCGATTGCAAGAGGGCTGAGCGCAAGATGATCGGGGTGCGACACCCTCTATGTTTCTGCACACGACCACATCTTCACATCGAGAATGCACGCGGTATGAAAAAAAAAAAAGCAAAATCCAGTCCACTTTCTGCCCGAAGTTACAAACCACTATCAAAGTCTATTTCCGCAAAATATCGAGGGAATCTTTTATACAAAAATCTAAACCACAGGAGCATAACACACAGACCATCAAGAGTGTGTGAGCAGTGACGCGTCCGGATCCAGGCAGCGGTGTTGTCCAGTTCACTTACAGCTTCAATATATATGAGTGTGTGTGTGTGTGTGTGATGCAAGAATTAAACTGCTGCTCAAGTAGTGTGTATGTGTGTTTTGCATGTTCTTGTGTGTGTGTGTCTGTGAGAGAGAGAGAGAGAGAGATTTTAAAATTACACTAGTGCAAGGAAGGCAGATGGATGACGTGCGCAGTGAAGTAGCACAGCTGACCACACTTGACATTTGGACAGACATGCTATTTGTCTGTTGTATTATTTGCGCTTGAACTTGACTCAGTTCGATGCCGTAAACACGCCAGTTAGTGAAAAAAGAAAAACTGCTTTTCTCGAAATCGAGGTTTAACTGCATTATCCACAGCTTGGTTTTGTATGAACTGCGTTAAACAACTTAACGTGCGAACATGAGAAAGAAGCAGCAGTACGACCACGTTAAAACCGAGACGTAAGTGTCACACAGATGTTATCCAAAGAAACCAAAAAAAAAAAAAAAAATAAAGATTCTGCATCAATTTTCCTTCTAGCTAAAATCATAGGAGTGATGATGATGAATTCTATGGACCATGTTGTAAGTTAAAGCCATTAGTCTACAAGCTCGTTTCACTAACATAATGATGACAGCTGTTTAGTGAGCATGAAATGAAATATAATTCAGAACATACAGTATAACTGTGATGAAAACCCAACAAAAATGCAACGCAAGATTGCACTCAAATAAGTATTTGCAAGCTTCTGAAAACATCCTATACCTCCCAGTAACAAACTAAGCATCAATTTAACAGTAAAACCATGTGCAAAGCAAGGAAAAAAAATTCTACGTTTTTAAATCCAATTCTTCCCCATAAATAATTTACAGCAATTAATTTACTACAATAAGAGCATTAAGTAACAATATTTAAAGCCATGGCTTTTTAAAAAAAAAAAAAAAAAGAATCATACGAAGAAGTGATGAAGATGAGCTTTGACTGCTTGTCGTGAGCAGAGCTATCTTGGGCTTTCACACTCCACCCCCACCCCAACTCCCAACCTCCGAGCGCCCTGGGTTAGTGTCTGACACCACGGTCAGTCAGTCCTGCAGCTCGGCGCTCTCCAGGTGGTCTGGGATGGGCAGGCCCGTGAGCACCGTCAAGCACTTGTTCCATATGTTGAAGACGGGGCACACGGGCTGGGCGAAGGCCACGTCAAAGGTGTAGAGGTGCTGCGAGCTGACGGCGTCATAGAAGGCCAGTGAGCCGGCGTCGTAGTCCAACAGCACGCCGATGCGCCGCAGGTGGGGCGACGGCTCGATGGGCAGCTCCTTGCCGTTGTGGCGCACCACCCACGAGCTGTTGCAGCGACACAGCACCCACGAGCAGGCGTTCTTCCCCACCCACTCGTGCTTTGGCGCTGACTTGTAGGCGATGCCTACCGCGTACCTGTCAAAATCGTGCAAAGGATGCTCAGATTTGTAAAAATCATACAGTATATAATCTTTAAAAATGCCTGTCTATCATGATATACAAAGGTCGCAGGTTTGATTCCCACCTCCAGTTGTACTACCCTTGAGCAAGGTACTTAAAATTACTAAAGGTATCCGAAGTAGCCTAAATTGCTCCAGTAAAATTACCCAGCTGTATAAATGGGTAAATAATTGTAGGTAGATTACATTGATTCCTTTATCAAATGCTTTTCTCCAAAGCCACTTCCAATGAGCACTATGTAGTGTTATCAGCAGGCACACCTTATTCACCATGGTGACTTACACTGGGTCACTCATTCATACATCAGTGGAACACACACACTCTCTCTGTCACTCACACACTATGGGTGAACCCAAACAGCCTGCCTTTGGAATGTGGGAGGAAACCCACACAGACGCCAGGGAGAACATGCGAACTCCACACAGACCGAAGGTGGTTTAGTATACAAACCTCCCACTATAACTTGCTTTGGAGAAAAGTGGCGGCTAAATGATTAAATAATTAATAAGCTGCTGATTTTGTGTTACAACAAGCCTGTTGTTTTTTTAACCTCCCAAGCCCATTCTATCTGTACTTCTGTATTTGTGTCCTCTTTCTTCTGTGCATATAAACAACAAAAAAAAAAAAAATAAATTCCATGAAGGTCTTACAGGAGGCAAGTGACCGGTATATATAACACTGAGAAGGTCGCAACTCTTGATCACAGAATGTTTAAATTCATCCTCTCACACCTGACCATGAGAGTTGTTTAGTGCCAATCACATGGCTTGACATACCATGTGCTCCCACCAATCAGAGCCTCCCAGTAGTGGCGCCCGCTGTCGATGTAAACGTTCCCCAGGACACCATAGCTGCCCTGGCTCACGAAGCGGTCCTGCGTGTGACTCTTTTTGGAGGATGTCTCGTCCCGCTCCACCGTCAGGTTGTCGTGAGAGATCTTCAGCTTCCGGTGGGCAGACTTTGGGTCGAGCTTGAACGGCTGACCTGCATAGAACACCAACGGATAAATCCTAGCGAGATCAGCGAACCAACTTGTCCTCCTTGTACGGGGGGGGAGGGCATCGGCGCATTTTCATTCTTGTTACTGTACAAGGTGAAAGTACGGGTAGGCTGCATTGAGAAGACTGAACGTACTGTTGGTCTTCAGCGTGCCGGGCTCGCTGCTGCGGCTGCCCGCCTGGTTGATGGCCTTCACAATGAAGATGTACTTGGTGCCGCTCTGCAGGCCGTGCACCGTGTAGTGGTTCTGCTTGATGTTGGGCACAATCATCCAGCTGTCGGCCGAGTTGCACAAACCTGAAGTAACAGAAATAAGAGCTTGTGAATTGTACTAGGACCACAATACACAGCGTTTGCTGATCTGCTTGGACAGAAACTTCCGCTGTGACCTTATAAAATAAAACAACGGGTTGAATAAAGTGGATTTTCTGTTTATATGCTTGGCTGACTGGCCTCATGCTGAGCATGTTGAATATGTACTGTACGTGTGTTTAATCAAGTTTAATCTTGCAGTCAAGAATTGTTTCATGTTTATGTTTTTGTTCAGCTATTTCCATGCTTTAAGATTTTCACATACTAATATATTCTGTTTTAAAAGCGGTTTCAAGTAACTTTTAGTCTGTACATGTGTTACAAAAATTAAACATCAGGCATCTTCGTGCTGTGGGTTTTCCATTTGTCCAAGGGTGGGGAGGAAGCCGTTGCAGAAATCCAAGTTTCCATTTCACTAAATTCTTCAACTCCTGACCCACATCACCCTGGAAAAGCTTCAGATCACAAGTGTGTAGAGATACCATCATCAGATCTCCATACCCAGAGCCGGAAATGGATGGGCTGGGTTATTTGGGTGGTCCCTGCCAATTTTAGCCTTATCTCATCTACATCTACATCTACATTTACGTGAATTCATTAAGCAGACAGTTTTCGACAAAGCAAAGAATTTCAGATGCTGACACAGTTGTTGAAGCATAGTCAGTTTTTCCAGTAACACTGTTTTTGCCTTTTTCCCCACAAATGACATCACTGGCTGCCTTTAGAATTAGGTCTGAGAGGAAATATGAAGATGATCATGACAAATAAGATCATGCAAGTTCATGCAGCAGTTAGGAGATCAGGAGAGAAGTTGGTCTGTTTTCAGAACCTTCTTGAATATCACACCATCTGAAACCACTTGTCCCATACGGGGTCACGGGGAGCCGGAGCCTAACCCAGCAACACAGGGTGCAGGGCTGGAGGGGGAGGACACACACCCAGGGCAGGACGCCAGTCCGTCAGTCTGTTGCAAGGCACCCCCAGTGGGACTCGAACCCCAGACCCACCAGAGAGCAGGACCCAGCCAAACCCACTGCACCACCACGCCCCCAACCCCTTCTTGAATACTGAAAGGGATTTGGCATTTCTGAACCGACCTAAAACATGTAGAAGGAAACCCATCGTTATTCAGTCTAAACCTTAAAGAACCTCGTGTTCAAATGGCTACAGGTCGAAAACCACTGAAGCAGACCTGACTCGGTGATGTTAAACAGGGTAATTCACCTAAATATTCAGCTGTATGAACCGAAAAAGCATGTAACAAGGAAGCAGTAAAAAGAATTGCGCTGAAATCTTAATAGTTCCGGTTGTGAAACTGCAACACCACAAGTCATGGATGCCCGAGAAACGTGTGTAAAAATTATTTGCACATTGAAACCGTGTGTGCATTTACACAGTGATTCAGTGGGGTGGAGCTGGAGACAATGAATCCAATAGGATTTGTGTTATTAAACAGTGACCCGTTTCTAACGGTCTACTTTGCTCATACACTGTTTTACAGTGTAAAAAGCGCATCTGTAATTAAAAATTAAATTTAAGCAAACTGGTACTGCAGATATGACTGTAAGGCGGAACACAGGGAGCCGAGACGGCTGAACCCAAGTGCAGCGTTGTTCGTTAGACGTTGAGGGAACAGGCAAGGTCTCAAAACCAGGGACAGGCGAAGGGTCGGTCGATCGGCGAACAGGACAGGAACGAGGATCCGTGGACGTGGTCGGAGAACGAAGCAAGGAGTCAAAAAACCGGAGATCGTGGACAGAGCAAGAATGTAGTAACACGAGGAAGGGCGGTTGTCCCAAACGAGATTCCGCAACGGTACGAGAGCTGAAGAGGGTCTTTCTAGGGTGAGTGATTACTCATGAGGGGGTGTGGTGGCGCAGTGGGTTGGACCACAGTCCTGCTTTCCGGTGGGTCTGGGGTTCGAGTCCCACTTGGGGTGCCTTGTGACGGACTGGCGTCCCGTCCTGGGTGTGTTCCCTCCCCCTCCGGCCTTACGCCCTGTGTTACCGGGTAGGCTCCGGTTCCCCGTGACCCCATATGGGACAAGCGGTTCTGAAAATGTGTGTGTGTGTGAGATTACTCATGAACTAGTGCGGAGTCAGGTGTTGTTGCTTGTGTTGTGGACGTGACAATGACTGAAAAATGGCTGAAAATGATCAAGATTCTGTAGCTGTGGTCCATAACAGAAACTCCCTCCAAAAATATGCGCTTAAGCGTCTAGCTTTGCTCCATAATTCAAATGAATTTTGGAAGTTTTTGGTCACCTGATTTGAACTTCCTAGACAGTATTACATGACCACCCCTGCAAAATAATGTGAAGTACTTGATATTTACTTCATCTGTATATATTTGCATTTTCTCAGTATAATTATTGTACCTTTATTTGAGTTCAGTTCTGTTGTCATCAAAAGAATAAAAAGATAAGAAAATGATCCATATTTATTTAAAAAATTGAAACGACATGCAAAAAAATTCTTCTGTGCAATTTTCCTGCGCTTTTCCCCCGCCCTTGGAGGTTAAAGGAACGCGAGTGATTTATGGCTGTTTTGATTGTCACGCTCTGACAGTTCACACAAAATTTGTAGGGCTGAATTTCCCTGCGGAGCATCAAAGTGCCCCGTCTGTTTCCTTCTAACATGAATCACATGCAGGGAGATGTTCCAGGGCTAATTTTCATGCAAAGACACACCGCTCGTGCCAGAACAGGGTCCCTCGATTTAGGTGAAAAACAAACATCTGTCACGCTGAGTTTTCACCTCCCCTTGTGCTCCCAAATCCTTCTGAAGGAGCAGTGTTGATTAACATGTAACGTTCTGAAGGCTTCTGCTTCCCCGAAACCCGCCGACATGACAAATGTAGACCTCTGGCTGCGACACAAAGCTAGAAGGAGAAGCAAACGTACCGAGCCACCAACATGCTACCCTGAGACAGACTTGTCCAAGGAAGTGCAAAATACCATAGAAAGAGGTACTGGACATGCCCATGTCCTCAATCGTCTTCTCCGGTCTCTGGTATTTTAGAGAGCATTTCAGCATTATGATTTCATTCTGTACAAAATCGAAGGGAAGATTGCAGTATCAGCCAAAACACACGGGGTAGAAACTAGATTTTTTTTCATAAAGGACATTTTGTGTCCAGGGTGTTAGACTGAACTGTCCTTCACCTTGCTTCTTCAGCAGATAGTTTTTACACAACTGTGAGGTGTGTGCTGGGTTGTTACCTTCCAGGAATGAAGGACTGCCCAACTAGACATAATCAGGATCAGAATCCAGTCTTGATAGAATGGCACACCTCTGAAGTGTGCTATAAGCATGCTGGTGGACACTGCCATGCATGTGGTAAAGATCACCAATGCTGTGCGGAGCAAAGTCACCCTAGACCATGACCCTGCCCCCTCCGTGCTGGATAGTGGGAACCACATGAACACAGATCTTGCCCTCAACCACTCTGTCTGGTTTACACAAATATTTTTTCCTAGAATTTTTTTTTTTTTTTTCTGTGTTTTTGACTTTGGAAAGTCTGGTTTCTCAAACATTTGACTGGCACTGTGGAAAAATGCATTCACGCAGTCACATGTCACGCCAGTTGGTGTGAGTTTGGCTCTTCGACTCCACACTGAAATGCAGCCAGATAGCCAGAGCTTTGACCAGCTTAGCCTCTCTGTGTGATACCACAAGGAGCTGCACTCTGGTGGAGATCTGAGAAGGACTCACCCGATTAAACATGCCATGACCCTACTATGGTGCTCACCAAGTCAAATATCTTTGCAATCAACATTAGGTATAATGAAAAGACCATTCTAGACATTACGCAGCATTTGACTTAAAAAAAGCACGTCTACTTTTGTATTGGTACCAAAAACTCAGAGAAAAGTTTTTTGATGTCATGTTTTTCTGCTCCCAACATAAACAACAGTTCTCCTATAGTTTTAATCAAAATAAAATAAATCCATTATTTACGCATTTCCCCTTTGCCGATGCTATAGCATTGGTGAGTTATATTGAGAAGCTCTCTGGCTGAATTTGTTGACAGATGGTTGTGGGTTCAAAAGAGGATGGCAGATGCACCTATCCCTATGAGGTCAGTTCTAGTCTGGGAAGTTTGACATGAGCGGCCGACTGAATGCATTTACTTACTGACAACATTGGCCTGACCAGTGAAAATGGCGTATTGCAGCTCATAGGAGACCACGCTGAACTCATCGTCGCTCGTCCAGTGGACGGTGATGGTGTCGTACGATGCCGTGCACAGCTCCTCCCGGATTCCCGGAGGATTCGGTGCTGGATTAGAAAGAGTCAGTGTACATTTTAGCTGCACTTGGCAGTTGGTTAATTTTGGAAAGTGATGTTTAGGAAAAAAAAAAAAAAAAAAACCTCAAAGGAAAACCTTGACAAAGGTGACATGTAATCTTTATTAACAACCCTTCTGAGCCAAGACGAGTGTGGTCTATAGCCTAATTTAGCAAATAGACCATTTTGCATTTTTTTGCTGAAAATTTTTTGACTTCTTGATAAGGCATAATTAAAATAGTTAGCCATGCCTTTGGGAAAACATAGTTATAGTAAACCCCCTCCAAAAAAATCATCTTCATCCTTCAATAGCCACATACTGACCATCAACAGTGTGCTTTTAGCCTTAGTGTTTCAGCACTATTGGCTTCCTACCCGCACTCAAGCCCCTAACCCAAGGCACTGTTGCACAGGAGCACCAGACAATGTCACACAGACTTTCCCAGCAGTGAACAATGAATATTTCATCACATCAAATCGCATGGATGTCAGAAATGTGGATCACCCTACAGTGCGAAAAATGTCACTTCTCAATGTTCATCTCAATCCCATCTGCTTTTTGCAATATATTCTTCATAACATCCTCCAGAATTAAGATGTCCGAATGTCAGCAAACTTTTACCTGTAAGATAATCCAGACTTTCCAGCATTTTCTTTTCCCTCGTGAAATCTAGCGCAAATGTGTCAAATGTATCTGTCAAGTTGATTTCAGGAATAAGGACCTGAGAGGAAGCTGTTGCCATGGACACCCTGGAACGTAAAGGATTAATTGAAAAGAGCATTTGTGTAATTTTTTGCATCTTTAAAGCTGTTAAGTGCATTAACAGCTTTGCAATTCAATATGTTTCTTAATCCTTAGAAAGAAGGTCTAAAGCACTGTGCTTAGGAACACTGAAGCTTGTTCATCATATGTTTTTGGATGGCTGGTATGTGCATAGCAAATACGATTTGCATTATGCAAGAGAAACATTATGTATCGGCCATGCTTTTACATGGAATACACTGTAGAAGTTGTAATTACTGAATGAATAGTACGTTTCTTAATGTTGCTAGTTCGGAACCCAAGGTGCCCCAATGCCAAACATGCTGTAACCAGCCCCACATGCTCCAAGAGCTCTGGAGCCCGAGCACCTCCAGCGTTGACTGGCGCGTGGCCCCCACCTCTCGGAGATGCTCTTGGCGGTCTGCAGGAAGCGGGCATGGTCCGTCTCCTTCAGCGTCTGATCGGCCTGCGTGATGAGCGACGAAGAGCGCTCGATACACTGTTTGCAGTTGGCGATCTGCTGGGCCAGTTTGCGCAGCCTCACCACCTGGGTGTGAGAGATGTGATAGGCAGGAAACGCGTGTGGATGAGGGCACGGCAGTGACTTGACTATGACTTGACCATAAAACCATTCCAAGTCTCCAATTAACATTAACATTAGGGATGAAATATTGAGATTTCTAGATTAAAATTTAATATGAATGGAAAAATTTGCAGTATATATCCCTGTTAAGGAATTTAACTGACTGTTTCAATTGCATTTAGCTTTCAAGACCATAGTTGTTCATGATTATTATGGGTTTACAGTGATTGTGATCCCAACGCTATTCATGTATCTTAAAGCCAATTAGTCTCTGGAATAATAATATTCCTACATGATCATGAAGAGGTGATGTCGTGATTAGAGCTTTTGCCTTGTAATTGAATGGTCCTGGGTTTAAATCCCTGCTAATTTTGTACTAAGGTGTGGTATAAAGATGCCATGTCTGTGTGAGGCTACAGCTCCTGTTAAAAGAAGATCTATCATCTATGGGCTTTTGTCCAAAGTCATTTACAGTTTTTACCCATTGATCCTGCTGGATATTTTAACCAGAGCAGTTCAAGTTAAATTCCATTATCAGGAGTACAGCAATACTGGGAGTGTGTTTTGAACATGCGACCTTCAAGAGTTGGAAACCCATGTCCTTAGACACTTTTTACTTACTGTCCATAGAATGGAGTCGGGAACTTTGTGGAATTTTGGAGAATCACCCGTTATGCTGCTTATAATGTCTTCCATGTTTGTCTTCCATTAAGCATCTTTTAATCACAAAATATTATTATTTTTTGTTCCTGTTTGTTTAATATATGGAGCCCTAAAGGTTATCAAACCTTATTTGAACAGTTTATCATAAAAAACAAATCTCTGCATTACAGCTCTCTGGTTAAGGCTTAGCTTTTAATAGAATCTTCACTCATAGTGACAGCAAAAGGGGAAACAAAGCTTTTCTACATTTTTATCCTAAAACATTAACGTCAACATAAATGTTAACTGTGGCTGCTCTCCTCTTCAAGAACCACCAAACAGATGAGTGCTGTCGCAGTTTCAAAAGTCAAGTAATATCTGCTGCCACCGCACACAGATTTAGCCTCGTACAGCTGAAATAGGCCTATTTATAATCGCAGAGCCGCTCAAGAACAACAATAAATCGGTCAAAACAAACGAGCAACTGTGAGTGCTTTCTAATTTGTTTTACCATTTGCGCAGTGTATTTTTCTTTCCGATTTGTTCGGGGAGGCCTTCAGAGCAGAAAAATACACAACATACAGTACGCAATGAGCCATAATGGCCAGGAAAAGTCCAAGAAGAATATCATCTCTACAAAAAAAGGAAAGTGATGGAATTATTACCCCTGGTAATGTATTTCTGATTCCATATAATAGGACTAATAATGATTATTTCCTCTTTAATGCCTAGGTGTTGTATTTGTTACAGTAAAGGAATGGATTCACTTTTGACTGATAAACTTTCACCCATGTTGGTGCACTGTGCTGGAAGCAGTGAAATCAATGCTTATAAAATATGTTAGTGGGTATTAAAGTCTCTGGCAGACCAGATGGAAAGAGCTTTCTGCCTCGGGGGGCCAATGAGAGAGAGACAAGAGCAAGAGAGACTGAATATGTCGAGCTCCAGCAGCGGGCCATGCTGACCCATCTGCTCCGGGGTCCAGCCGTCAAAACACAACACGGCCAGGGAAGCACTAAAGCACGGTGCTTTTTAACAGCAACTGCACTGTAGGCAATGCCGAGCTGTCCTCAGCCTGCTCCAGCCGGACACGAGGTATGTGCACGCAAGGAGTCTCGACTGAACTGGGCCAGACAAATGTAATTGCCGCCGAGTTCTGGACGGCGGTGACGTAGGCTTGAGTCAAAAGTTAATGTGCTGGTTTCATGGTCAATTAATAAGAATATCGCCTTGGTGTTTTTTTTCTGTCTCCTTCTCTTTATATTTGACTTTTTTTATACTGCATCTGAAACGGGATTACACACATACAGCACGGAGCTGTTTTTGTAGGAAAATCCCACTAGGCTGAATTTTAGGCTGATGTGTCGGCAGCCAAGAACATCGGGCCAGATGACGCGAACATAAATCACTGCATGTCACTGCAAGATATAATTCCCAGGCTTTCTTTTTATTGCTATTATTATTATTGCGTGTATCCACGGACACCTTTTGGCCATAAAATTATTTAAGGAGTGTAAAAATTTAAAGTTTTACATCTGGACATCAAGAGTAAAACAGCAACAGCCAAGGGGTTTGAACCAGCAAAGTACTGTGGAGATGAAGAGAAATCATGTGGTGCATTACGCTTTAGAAAATCACGTGTAGTTCAAACACGACCTCTCCCTGAAGTTGGTACCCAGAGGTATTCCGTGACGGACTGTACTCTTTGCCATCGCACCATTACTAGTTCAGTACCTTGCCCTCCTTGATTTTCGTCGCAATGATTTGTCTTCTTTGCTGGATAATATCAATCAAGAGGTCACACTCCTCCATGAGCTTGTTTTCTTGTCGCGATGCGTTCACCTTGAGAGGGAAGGAGGATTGAAATTCAGCTGCAGACAAAGATGAAGGATGTAGCGCAAACACATAATTCAGTCTCATGAAGCCCTTAACCGCAAGGGTTTGAAAACCTCGCAGACAGTGCCCTTTGCCTATCTGTGCACTTAGCAAGTGTTTGTGGCCTTTGAGTTTTGACGATAAATGCAACACTGTTGAAAATTATCTTGGATGTTTTGTAAAGAAGGGACAACAAATGCTATATGTCCCAAAACAGATTTCAGAGTCTAAAAAGATACAACACATGTCTAAAATCCGTAATCCAAATGATTTACAGAGGGCTCAAGTCTCTTCCCTAATGCAGCCAAATGCTGTGTGGCTTAACCGTGCTAAAGCTTTGAACCTTGATCCTGAGGGGTGGCCATAAATCAGGTTACACTGCTCACAGCATCACAAGGTGACGTTAAACCATAACTCTGTGTTTGGAAATAGCTTTGGGGTCCACCGGGAAGGTCAAGTCGAGGCCTTGTGAGTGTCATCGAGTGCCGGCTGTGGTCCATCTGCAGGTTCACCTGTTTTTTTGGACCTTCGTTCATTACTTAAGAGCCAAAAATGGCAGTCGAAACTGGCAGGTGTCTCACAGGTATCAGTAGGCACTGCAAAGCTCTCCAATGGAACACCACACAGTTCTGTCTCCGCCCATGCGGTGTACAAGTCCATTAGAAAATACAGCTTCTCATAATTGTGTTTAACTACCAGCACTTCTCGTTTTCTACTGCAGGGATGGTGGTAGATGGTGGAATATCTCACTGACTGCATACTCCCATCTCCCATCTTTTAATGCATGCATTTAAGCTGTATACAGTATATATATGTATATGTATGTATGCATATATACATACATTTAATTTAAAAAATTTTCTACCGCCAATATTGTTGAAAGGCCCAGGTTTGAGTCTAGTTTCCTGCTATAGTACCCTTGATCAAGGTACTTACCCTGATTTAACTCAGCAAAAATCATCTAAGTAGATGATTATACAAACTGCAAGCAACTTTTGGGGAAAAAAAAGGGTGAGCTAAATGAAATAAAAAATAATTACAGTTCCGTGGAAAACTAAATGTAGAGGTGATCACTGAAGGGCTGCTTCTGCAGAGAGTGACTGGAGCCTAAACTGCAGCGAGCCAGACTATCAGACAAACAAGCACACAACATGTATAACAGACAACACAGGAACATGCATGCAATGACTATACAAGGTGAAGGCAGTCCCTACATGGGCAACTGATTTGTGGAAAGCCTGCTCTGAAAGCAGCACTGACTGCAACCAAGGCGAAAGCCAAGCCTTGTATGAATTTACAATGGAATTAGGCTGGCAGATGGCCAGTTACATCCACTTTTACAAACATCATTATTGTTAAGTACTGAAAATAAATCAGATGGAAATAGAAAGTAACTTTTTGGGAGAGATATCTAGTTAGGTTATGATGGCTAACCCAGGATTTATATAAAATACTTCATCATGGTTATGATGAAGTATTTTATATAAATCCTTAATGTCTCTTCTTCTTTTGGAGCTCATCTGGCATGAAACCGAGGTCCAAACCCATAACACTAAAACCACTGCAAGAGAAAGGTTTTCTTCCGCTCCCATCATATTGTGAGAGAGCATGTTTTATATATGAGCAGCTTTCTGGAATTGAAGCCAAAGTAGGTATGAGCCAGGGGACCTGTCATTGCATTAGTCTGCTGAACATAGATAGATAGATAGATAGATAGATGGATAGATAGATAGACCAAACAGAAGTACACTACCTGTAATCAGCTGACTCTAAGTAAATAACACACACATGCTGTCCAAAACCACTTGTCCCAAGTGGGGTCGGGGTGAACTAGAGCCCAACCCGGCAACACACGGCACAAGACTGGAAGGGGAGGGGACACACCCAGGACAGGACGCCAGTCCATTGCAAGGCACCCTAACCAGGACTTGAACCTCAGACCGAGCAGAGAGCAGGGCCCGGCCAAACCCGCTGCGCCACCGTGCCCACAAGCAAATAGCACTGTTTCATAATCATATACTGTACACTGTAACTTTGTTTAGCCAAAGTGTTTGAAAGCTTACAAACTGAGACAGATTACTGGCACAAGATTACCTTCCTTACTAATGAAATTCATCACAAGAAACATCCATAGACACAGTACCTGTATATATAACTTGAAGTGGGATGTTTAGAACATTCAAGACGCTGTAAAATAAAAATATATCAAAAATAAAAACAAATAAAATATAAAGGATCTTACCTCTACATGCTGGCAGGTCTGTATTAACTTGCCCATGAGAGTTTCCAGTTCGTTATTCCTCTTAATTAGATTGCTAAGGTTTGAATCCAAAGCTTGCTGGAAAAAAAAAAAAAAAAAAAGGGAGAGAGAGGAATACTTAGAAAACAACACCGATCAAAACATGCAAAGAAGCCGAGAGCAGATATATTTCAAAAGAGAACGAAACCTTAAAGCACAGTGGTTTACTGCAATATAAAGTAAATAGGCAGAAGAACACATACAACATGATCTCGTGAAAGAAAAAAAAAAAAAAAAAAACAGAAAGGAAAAGTAATGGCAAATGGTCTTTTTGGCAGCCTCCTTCAGCATGTCGCACTTGGTTAACGGTACACCGCTGACCTGTGGGCACTCGGCCTCCCGCTCAGACCTCATCGCCCTTGCGGCCGGGCTCTGAAGGCTGCGAGTCGCAGTGCCTCGCCTGCACAGCATCCTTCTGCTACGCAGCACCGAGCCATGCGCAAATCAGCTCCCGAACGACCCGTTTGCCTATTTAGTGGACATTTTACGTAATGAATTTGTGCCCAGCATAGAAGTCTTGAAGGTGCATGTTCTTTATGCTAAATTCCCTGTTGTGATTACCCAGCCAAGCATATTAAGGCTAAATATAATACTGAGCCTGCCCTGTGGGTAAGTCAGAAAAACAGAAATGAGGTTGGGGTTTTGCAGTTTAAAAGTGTTTGCTTTACAATGGATAAGCCTGAAACTTTGATAAATCCTTATAATATATTATAGGCCAATATTGTATACAGGATGGGTCAGAGCACTTTGAATCAGGCCCATACAACGGAAGTGCACAAGGCAAGATACAGTCCTCTCTGTGTCTGTGACTAAGACACATCCAAAGGCTCTTTGAAACACTTACAATGCATCTTACGGACTGAAGGCCTGACCCCCTTCGCAAACTCAGTGTTATTTCTTTTTCTTTGTTTATGAGGTGCAGAAAATTCATACATTCAAACATTGATTTACATTTATTTATCTAGCAGATGCTTTTCTCCTAAGCAACTTCCGATAAACTCTATGTAGTGTTATCAGCTCACACACCTTATTCACCGTGGTGATTTATACTGCTAGATACACTACTTACACCGGGTCACTCATCCATACATCAGTGGAACACACTCTCCCTGTCACTCACACACTATGGGTGAACTTGAACAGCATGTCTTTGGAGTGTGGGAGGAAACCAGAGCACCCAGAGGAAACCCACGCAGACACGGGGAGAACTTGCAAACTCTACACAGACTGAGCAGGGATCGAACCCATGTTATCTCACACTATCCAGGGGCTGTGAGACAGCAGCACACGTTTCGATTTATTGATACTTCCAGGATGACAATCCACCAGAGACACCAACAACAAGAAACTAAATTGGGAACATGAAAACCCGGGTGAAATTTGGAATGTTCTGGTGTCTGATAGATGTGAAAGTATCATTTTGTGATGGTCAGGGTTAGAAGATATACTGATGTAAAAATATTCGGATAAATGTAAATGTGGCTTAATTTTTAACTGATGTGTGTACCGGCACTGTTTTGTGAACAGAAATACCAATAGTAAAAAACCGAGTACAGGTATACATTTTAAAAAAATCTGCATATCAAAGAAATGTCCAGTGATCTTCATCATCCCCGTGTGCCCAGATTTACACCAGTTTGGGTGAAACCATGGGCCCCTGCGGTGCAGCATCCTTGCCGTTCATAGAGAACACAGAGATGAGGACAGAATGAAAAGTGCTCAAAAGTGCAAAGAGGTCTTTGCTTTGGTATTTCAAAAGTAATCTGTGTCATCACACACAAAAATAGCTCAGGTTTACTTTGCTTTATTCTCTCTGGTTAAATAATTTATACTGGAAAGGAGGTAATGAAAATTTTCAGACACGGGATGGCTACTCAGAGGAGCTGCCTTAGAATAGCTATATGTTCGGGGCGACTTTTATTCACCCAGCCAAAGTCACGTTGGGGAAGCTTCTTATGACACAACCTTCTTTACGATTTTTGCTGTGCTGTCTATAATTTTTTAATCTGATTTAAAAAAAAAAAAAAAGATTTTAGCATTGCCGTAATATAAAAATTTTCTGATATGATATACTGCACTTTAATTCCATTAAAAAAGGGTATTAATGTCAATACACGCACAAAAAATGAATGACTAGCTGGTTAATACATACAGTAGTTATGAAAATCTACCATGCACATCACATCTGGAAAGCCTGATAAAATTATTGGACTTCTAAGGCCAAAGATTTTGTTGAATAGGCTCTCAGTATTCTTTAGTTTTCGTAACAGAAAATATACACGGAGGCAGCTGCTTTTCACAACTGAATAATTTTCCAAATATTCCTAGAGGGCAAGATTAAAATGGGCCCTCATGTAATGTACACGCCAGCGGTTCTCGGTTTTACATCTAATGCCACTTCAGCATTAGCAAAAACAATGTCATAGATAATGGCGCTCGGTGTTCAGATTCTTACGTAACGCAGAAATTCAATTTAAAGGGAGGCTTAACCACTTAACTGTCACGCTAAAAATAGTGGCAATTCAATCAGAGGTGTCATTTTTGATCTCTTTGCAAAGTGTGTCTAATATTATCTCATATCATTTTTTATATTGTCACATATTCCCCGCAAAGCTCTTGAGTTCTGCGGTTGTACCGATAACGCTGTGAATTGAACGAGATTTGAAAAAACACACTGCGCTCCGTAATTTTCACTTTTTGTTTTCTATTTGTCCCTGCAGTTGGTGACAGGTTCTTAGCGCTTCTGTCATTTTTCACTTTTTTTTTTTTTTTTTTGCAGCCTGCTGATTGCAGATCAGAAATATCTGAATTTCATACTTGCTCACTGCGTTCTAAAATTAAAAAAAAATAATCGCTGGTAAATATGTTTTTGTTTCACATGGTGACTATCTCAGTGCTGCGTCTTGGTTGATAAAAAGAAAAAAAATAAAACCCTAACCGACGGCAGCTGGTTTTGGTACAGTGTTAAAAAGTCAAATGGCCCAGTGTCTTTTTTCTAGCTTGGTGACATACTGGCAGAAAAAATGGAATCAAACTGGAGACTCTGAAAGACTTTGACTTGTGTCTGTGGGAAAAACTTTGTCCTTCTGCCATCTGAAAACAGCAGACCATAAAAGAGGCTTTTTATTGGCGCCTTTAATGGAGCATCTTTCACTTCTTTTCCCCCAAATTCATTTTCTCTGCTGACAATCAACATCATCCGCTGCCTTACAGCAAACCCAGCGCTTTGCCAGTTGGCATCTCAAACAATGTCAGGAGATGAATGCAGCACTTCCTTCTCAAGCACATCTATAATGTGGCGCATGTAAAAGGGTGGGGGCCTATGAAGCTCAATGACAGCTTTCTGGGTCACAGAACTCCATGTCTAAGGTTTGCCATCAGGCCCATCATGGATAACGGGGATGCTGTTTTTGCAAAGCAACGGGAATCGTCAAACATGGTTCAAAAGTGTGGTAAGCTTATCTAAGTCTTTAGGTCTTTTTTAGATAGTATATCTGTAATTGTTGCATATGATTAAGAAATGTAAGCAGAAGCAAAAAGGTCGCCATAGGCAAGACCCCCTGGTCAATTCTGCTGCAAGACTTCACACCAAGCTGGTCACCAGAGCAACCGCAGCAAAGAACCCAAGACCCCACAGGAAGTGTCCAGCCTACGATGTGCCACCGCATGCCTGAATCTGAAAGCTTTTTCTCCTGTTTCGGCTTGAGAAATGCTTGAAAGTATGAATCCTAGATATTGAAAATAATAAAAAGAGGTAAAGGAAATCCCACAAGTGCTGTGTGTTGCACGTTATTGTCAAAGCGAGTTGCACTACGCATATCTAGATGCAAGACAAGAGATTGTAATGGAAAGTCGTGGAATTGAGGTGGCCGGTCTCTTTGCGTAGCCGACAATTAGCTTCACCAATTTAACTGGCAATATGATCGACAGTATCTTTGTTCTATTAAATTTTGTTTTTATGTTCGATGAAATTTTTCATTTTATTTTGGTAACTGGGACAAGACAAAGTCACAGCGTAGTGATGCTTGTAGCCTCAAAACCCAGCTTCTGGCAGCTGCTGTTGGGCTGATGTGCAGCTTCGGAGTAAATCTGGCAGGTGGGGTCCCCAAAAGACCCCAAAGAGAGGGGTGAAAGATTCAAATGTGACACATTACACAGTGGTATATATATATATATATATATAAAATGAATAAAATTAAACCTACTGCCTCCTCCTCCAGGCTGCTCTCTACAACACCATCCAAAGTCTTCAGGCCAGCTGCCTTTATGCTTTTTCTACTTGGGCCCTTAAGACTCAGCAGCTGGCCATCACTGTTCACTTTGGGTAGGAGTGAGTCCCTTGGACATGTCCATCTTGGTGCTCCCACCACCTGCCCTGGACTGGACCACGAGACAAAATGTGCATAAAACTCTTCCTAAAAAATGTGTATAATAATTACAGTAAGTGAACGTGTGCATAAAAATGTTACAACGGTTGACTTCATATGCACACATTTACTTGCTGTAATTATTATACACTTTTTTTTAGTAGCACAGTTAGGGTACTATTTTACTGGAGCAATGAATACTAAGTAACCCTCTCTGCAGCAAGCCCTTTTCTGGGACTTGAGTTATGCACCTTCAGGTTAAACTTTACAGTAACTAGTGTCCAACTAATCACTTAATGTGTAAAACAATTCATTTCTGTCAAAATAGCTTCTGCATTTCTTTGAAGCTAAATCTGTATCCTTTTTCCCCACAGCAATTACACAAAACAACACAATTTTCACTACAGAGACTCATTAATAACTAAACAAGAGAAATAATCAACAGCAGCAGATTTCGTGAAAATGCATTTTGAAGTATACAATATCCTAATCCATCCACCGACCCCTCCCTTTGTCCCATTTCTCCTCTACAATGTTTAGAGGAAAAAAAAAACCTTGATGAGAATAAAACCTATTAACGGAAATGTCATTAAAATATAGCTGCTGAAAGGCTGTTTTAATTTCATGAGCTCACTGAACCTAAAATTAATACCAGTATTTTTTTTTTTTATCAAAGCACGTACCTTGGCTACAGTTTTTCCTCTATCCCGAGTCGACACCATCTTTACGTCTGTATGCATAACATCTCATCATATCTCTATGAATAACACCATACCTCTGCGTCCTCAAACAAGAGGTCATCATATTACCTTTTGGAGTTAAAAAATGCTGAATAGGACTATCTGTAGCTGTAGTCAGTCATGTGGACACTGTTCATTGAACTGGTTCATATGGTTAAAAGACTTTTGCGGGTTTCAGTCCACTGCAGTGTCTCAAAACCTCTTTAGTCAAATAATTAAAACAGATGGGGCTTCTTTCATGGCCTCATTTTCTCGAACTAAACATAACAAACATCACTTGCTGTAATGTCAACAGTACGAGGAATGTGATTAAATGCTTTGATGCGGCCGACTTTGTTTAACTCAGTTTAGCTTCCTGAAACCCAGCCATTGAGTTTCGTCCACTCTAGAGGACATATGTCTTTAGGTGTATTACCAAAACTGTACAAGTTGCAGTGCCGAGTCCCAATGCACCTGATAAACGACATTCAATACTTTTAATTGATAGCACATGTTTGGCCAAGGGGGCCTGGGCAAACTCCCAGAAATATTGGAAATAAATCCAAAAACCAAATTTTCTGGATTGTTTAGGTCAAACTCCCATTAGAGTTTCATCTGAAATTCAAGCTATTGATTGGCACAAATTGTTTGGGCAACATACCCCACCTAGACAGGCAAGCGTATAGCGCAACACACTCAACGATGAAGCTACGTATAGGGCAGGACAGGCAGTAACATCAACGGCGGAATCGCATTTATACTGTCTGAAGCATACCACCGCAGTTCGAACGCATGACTCAGAATGTCACACGGCATCCTAGAGCCTCTGCCAAGATCCCTAATTCTGAACATCTGCTCTGCCGGAGATAAACATTGTCATTATGTTTGCAGTGTGAGCCAAGCTGCTCCAACCAAAGGCACAGCACAAAGGCCATTTTAACCCATGTCCATTCGAGGTCTGGTGAATGAAAGAGCAGCTATAACACACAACTCCTACAAGCACACCTTCCTACAGACTGGGCCAAAGTAAACAAATATGTTGGCTTTAATGACGTGCGAGCTGTTAACTCCAAAGGGCTTTGCTTTGCAGGCCGTATAGTGCTGGTATCTGGTGTTTGTTTTGAACCACCCCCCACCCCCCAAGCCTAACCCATTAGCAGGGTCAGGTGGGCAAATTACGGAAACTCCCCATCTGGTTTCCTTTCGAAAATTTTAAAAAAAAAAAAAATTAAAAAACGGACAGGGCACCTCCTCCGCTCGGATATTTTCATGACCTGGCGGTCTTTATCTGGAAGGAAGCAGGGCTCTCGAAAGCAAATGCGCAGAAGGGAACTGAAAGGGGTTTTGTTGCCGACAGCATTTTCCCTCGCACGATGCGTCAACCGCTTCGCATTGTGACGGTTCCGGACCGTTTTGGTGAGGAGGACGCGACAGCCGAGACAGCGCAGCCTCGGTCGAATCAACTTCAATGTAGGCCACCAGAAGGAGGGAAACTTGCACTTTCATTGTGTTTCACTGTGAGTAGAGGAGATGCCTGCAAAGGCGATGGAGTTGTGGGGGGGGGATCAGGAGAGACAATGGGGAAACAGCGTGACTTGATAACCACAAGGAACAAGGAAGATGGTTTTGGCACGCCCAGATTAAAAACAGGACCACACCAGGAGCCATGTAATCATAGAGGAAGATATAAAACCACATAATTACATGCTTCACCGAGACTCCTCCGTATTGCACGCCTATGTTTTCCCAGCATCACATTGACCTGCCATTTACCTTGAAACCCTAAAGTCTGCATTTGTGTACTTTATTTTAGCAGTGTTTGGGCAATATGAATTCAACATGAATCAGAGCCTGTAGAGCCTCGCATTATAATAGAAAACAGATTTTGTACAATTATGTCCTAGCAGTCTGTACCAAGGCAAAAATCCTGTACCAGATTTGCTCATTGATATGAATTAGATGAGGCAATGTGTCATTTATGGCTAAAATCAGTGTAAATCCACTGGGTCTCATGCCAATGACATTTTCCCTGTAGCGCAGCACAGCTTGCCTCCTGCACCACTAAGGGTTGCATATACAGATCTTTCAGCTCAGAAGATCCAGAATCCATAATACTACATTTTTACCAACAGAAGCAATCGATGAGATATTTCAGAGGTTATGATCTGCATGTGTTGTTATTACTTTATTCAAAATGAATAACTATTTATGAGATCATTTATTATATTTCATATGTTTAAATGCAATATGCCCAGGAGGGGTGAACAGCCACTGACCCCCGGAGGGTTTTTTTTCTCACTTTTCTTTTGTTTTTTATTCCTTTTCTCTGTGGCCAAAAGCTTTAATAACCAATATAGTTCTTTTAGATACATTGTACATTGAATTCAATGTATAGCCAACATTTTATTTCAAGTATGTCTCCAGATCCTTTGTTCAGTGCTGTGTCATTGTTTGAGAAGAGCGCTTTCTAAAAATAAATTGAATTGGACTGAATTGTTGGTTTATTACAAGTTGATAATTATGCAAAAATATTAATTACACTTTTTTTTTTTTTTTTTTTTTTTTTTTTTTACAGGTGAGCTAGTACATGCCTACAAAAACCTGAGAATATTTGAAAAGGTGCTGTGAAAAACACAAAAACTTACTGTCAGGAAACAGTTTTGAGTTCCTGACTCCAGTCTGGAGCTTTATACTTTAAAATATTATTTTATAAAAATGTAATTCATTAATGATCTTGTGAGCACGTTTGATTTCTATTCAGTGTCTTACAAATTTTGAAATATTATCCATTCCTTGTAAGTTCAATACAATCAAGGCGAGCACTTTGAAACACAGTGCAACAAACTGATTTGATCTAATTTGCATATGCAAACTATTTATTTTACTACATTTGAGCATGCTGGCTTTTTTTATATTAAATGATTAGTCGGGATTTGAGCACCGAAACTCAGTCTTTAATACTGTTGCACATGTTGTCCTGACTTTTTTTACTGTGGATTCCATTCCTTTTATACCAGTTCAGCTGGTACATGTGTCACCAAAAGCCATTGCTTCTATCTTCCAGACACCACTGCTCTAAGATTACAGGACTTCAGTCCTGGTGTTCAAGGTATGGCAAAAAGCTTAATCCCCTCCACCACACCCCCATCCTCTTGCAGAGTAGAAAACGTCAAAAAAGCACTGTGCAGTTTACAAGCTATGGGCCATTGGGCGACTTTACGACTCATTTGAACATTTTTTTGACAAGTCAGCTTACCATAATAATAAAACAAGACCTATAAATATTTGGCTACACGATGGATCTGAGTGATTTTAAATGATTAAAGTAAAACTTTCTGTGTATGTTATAAACCCATGGGAATGATGCTATGGAAAAAAAGCTATTTCGCTTGAGTCCTGAGATGCAGTTAAACATTTAGGATTATTAGTTTTCTTTCACTATTTCGTGTAACCTGCAGAATCCTTGCCAGAAAATATAAAAATGTCAATGTATACCTGCTTTTCCCTAGTCTCACATAACTTCAAAATGTCAAGAGCTGAACACTTAACAGACCCTAAAAGGGTTGAACATTCTTCCATTTGCTTCTAAATGAATGGTGAAAGAACTGAAACATTTTAAGTCCCACTAAACTGAACAATAAATCGGTAATTTTTTAAAAATTAATCATTAAAATAGACAATCATCATTTTGATGGGGGGGGGGGGGTTGTGGTGGCATGCTGGTGCAGTGGGTTTGGCTGATGCCCACTATGTGGCAGATCCAGGGTTCAATCCCTGCCTGGGGTGCCTTCCAATGGACTGGCGTCCCATCCTCGGTGTGTCCCCTCCACCTTCGACCCTGGGCCCTGTGTTGCCGGGTTAGGCTCTAGCTTGCCACGACCCCACTCAGGACAATTGGTTGGTGACAATCACATGACATTATGATGGCTGGGTAGGGAACTAGGGAACTCGGGTAGCCTTACTAAACAGAAACTGCTTAACCTCTAAGTATGAAACTATGAAATGATGCATGCAAAGTGACATAAATTTTACACTGAATGTTAACTTTATTTCTATGACGTGACCCCACATTGTCACATCTTTCTACTGCTGTAGTTTTTGTTGACATTATTAATTGACAAGTCCACGAATTAGCACTGCGGAGTTTTAAAACCTTAATGTGTAACTTCAAAAACAACGTTAATAGTGTAAAAAGAGTCTTGGCAATGTTCTAAACTAAACGCAACCCTCTGATCTTGCATTTAGCTGCAGCGGAGTCCAAACACTTACAGTCACTGCATTCATAAGAAAGCCCTAAACTCAATAGTTTGGACTTATATTCCCTGGGAAAAAAAAAAAAAAAAAAAAAAAAAGAGTACTGCAGAGTCACTGGGATAATAACTTCAAGCTAGATTTGCAGTATGACAAGAGTCTGTCATCCTTAATTAACACAAAGCAAAGCCTTGACTTATGGGAGAATTACTGTGACCTGGCCAAAGGGCGAATCTCTCCTCTGTGTCCCTAATAGTGAGAGACAGGCAACACTAAAATGTTCAGAAAAGATACAGCCATGTTTTGTTTATTTTGCAGATGTGCAAATTGAAAGAGAAAAAAAAACTTCAGTGTTTTTGCTATGCCGCTGTAAATACACATTCTTCTGCTATGTGTGGTTCAAAAGTCATTACTGTAACTCCATATAAATTATAGGGTTAGCATAGGGCAATTGGGTCTTACCCTAGTCTTTCTATAGGCTTTAAGTCTATAGAAACCTAAACCTAAACCGACGGCTATAATGAAGTAATTTTATTAATCTCTGTTGATAGGAAAGCCAAAGCTTAGGTGTGACTTAAAAACCTTTTCAAATTCAAATGATATTAACTCCGTCTCTCGCAGACAATCTACTTAATGCTTTAATGCTTTCACTGGATGGACGAGGGCTCTTTTGAAAATATTAACAAAATGCATTTTTAAGCATTAAAAATATCACTTGGAAAATATTTAAAAGGATCCAAAAATGGCTGTACAGTTGGTATGGTTGCCTCACATTGAAATAATAAACACATATTTAAAATGGCGCAGTACACTATATCCATATAGCTTCTCCTCTATATACATTTCTAGACAACTCAGCAGGACCCTCTACCTTCTACAGCAGCATGTGAGTGATCACATCACATTCCAGTTCTACGCAGTCAAATAATGACATAACTACAGCCACAGTGTGGGGTTCAGGACAAAGGAGTGCAGTGGGGATGGACTCGAAAGTGCTGGGTTATCTGCTATATGAGTCACCTGGTCCTCGGGCTCCTTTTCGCCCCCTTCACTGAGGTGCCGGCCTGGAGATCTCTGCACAGCGACAGCATGACCAAACAAAGGAGAGTCTGCTTTAGTCTACGATCTTCAAGCGGACAGTACAACTCAGCAATCTCACTTTCAGCAGTCTGAGGGCTCAACTTCAGATAAGACTTAATTTCTCTTTTTTGATAGGTTAAAATAAAATGCACAGTGCCCAAATTAGTCAAATTGATTAATGCAAATGAATTGTAACGGTATCTGATGTATAAGGCTACATGTGTATGAAATATACATCAGGTATGCATCAAAGTGAGAAAAAAACATGCTGTCCAGTCACCCAAGGGCATTTATAATTCACACAGTACTGACTATTCACATTAGGAAAGGAATTCAGATATATAATGAGACACAGATACCATTCTGATGATTGCAAAAAAGTTGGCTCTGTTGTGCAGTTTAGTTCTTTTTTTGCTGAATGTTCGAAGTTCATGTTGCAATAAAGAATGTAAACCACAGAACTTCATGTGGAAATATTCTTTAAAAACAAATTATAATCCTGCGAAGCAGTCCACAAACCAAACAGAAGTAGAGGTTGTGTAATGTCATTGTTACAATACACACTAAACACATAATGGGGTTAATTTGTTTTATGAAATCACCCTGTTAGTCAAATTCCAATTGTGAAGGGGTCAAATTATTATTTCTTACTGAAAAAAAAAAACAAAACAGCTGGTTCCCGGATATAAAATACATCAACCAACCTAATTAAAACACAAAAACAAAAAGGAAAATTTTATGCTTGACAATAAAAACACCACCATGCTATATTTGTAGGAAAATACTGCTCTTTGTAGTTTGTCTTTTAATGTCGCGCTTTCATTCGTCTTTTAACATCAGTCAATAATAATTGTGCTGAATGTGCTATCTCTGTTGACTGTGACAGCATGTATGAAATATAACGTATTGTAATGACCCATGTTACTGTGTTTAGGTGGGAAACCTGTTCAATATAAACAGTTGCATTGTGGGGAAAAATGTGGACTGTAAGTGTGCAACCACGGGCGGTACTTCTGGGGGAAATGATGGGGTGTCCCTGCTTGCGAGGGTGCTGAGAAAAAACCTAGGGGTGCTAAGAAGGCTGGTTTGAGGTGCAGGTCCTTGAGGAAACAGAGTTCTTGGACTGTGAATGTTATTTCCCCGTGCATCAGTGTTAAATAAAATGTTTGAAATTAACGCCATCTCTGTGTCCTTCTTCGCCCCTTCTAAACCCATGGTGCTGTGTGCCACAATACACAGTTGATTTTGTAACGAAAGAAGCGAGAGTGGAGAAAAATAGCCAGATTGACACTGTCAAGAGACAAAACCCTTTCAGTCTTAGACACCAAGTGTATATATCTGATACAAAACATCTGATATGAGTGTCTGATTCAAGCCAGAATACAGAATAAAATACTCATTGTGGAAGTAAAATGACCCTGTAATGGCCAGAACTACCACTGTACTGAATAATAGGCCTATTGTACGAAAAAGAGTATGTTATGGCAGTTCATCACTAAATGGGATCCCATTACATGAATGTATTCGGTGTTCAAAAAAAGCACAGTGAGCACCAGTGAAATGAATTTTAAACTGTCAGTATTGGTCTACACAGATGATAAAACATGAATACTCTGATTATTAGGTACACAGCGGACTAATTAACACACTCCTTTAAATATTAATGCAGCACAGAAAGAGGGCTTACAGGAGATGATCAAAGGCTAACACGCTGTTTAAAAAGTATTACTAAACGTTTGTGTTGGTTCAGGGAAAAACGTTTTAATGTGCAATAATCAGTACTGAAACTCTCCTATGAGAGAATCCGCATCAGCAAGGCAGAGGTGCAGACACATCGCAGCTCCAAAGCGAAGTCCCGTGTCTGCGGCGTAAGGTGTGTTTTAAATGACAAACTCAAAAGCAAGAAAATCTCTAAATCATAAAAAAAAATCTGGCGTAATAGTTTTGATCAGTTATTTGTTTGATAATTGTGAACCAAAATCCATCCATCCATCCGTTATAACTATGTATCCCAGTGCAGGATCGTGGTGGTCCAGAGCCTACCCCGGAAGCATAGCGTGTGTGGCAGCAGGGTGCACCCTGGAAGGGACACAAGTGCATTGCAGGGCATTCACACACAACCTATGGACGATTCAGAGTCTCTAATTTATCTGAAACATATGGCGCACCCAGAGGAAGCTCATGATCTCAAGGCGAACATGCAAACTCTACAGGATGTCGCATTTGAGCCCACTTTCGAACCCACAGCCCTAAGGGGGTGCGAGGCATTGGCGCAACCCACTGCACCTCTGCGCCAGTCTTCTGATAAACATTAAAAGAAATGAAATGTAATGCAACTGTAATTGCACAACCTCAGTAACCCATTTCAGCTTCATTAACTGAGGTTTAATTTGGACAAACAATTTTGTCAGAGCATCTGACAAAAATGCAGCCCCTGGTTGACTGATTCACAGCTATTTGACTTGTTTCCACTGAAAGCTATATTAGGAGTTATGCCCTGCGCGTTTGCGTTGTTTTCTCACTTCCAACAGTAACAAACCCAAAACACAACATGTGGAACACTGTGGTCCAAGAGCACTTGAGAAATCACATTCCTCATTGTTTTCAATAGCACAGGAAATGTGATTTGCACACAGGAGTTAAACCTTTCCCGGAAAACAGGATTAATATAATTACATAATAACCCCATTGTACAAAGATCGCGTTTTAAAAACCTTGACGGCAGCATCAAATGTGCAAAAAAGGGGTTTTTAGCAACATTTTGGGAGGTACCGCAGAATATCGTAAATTCATATGACTTTAGGCCTCGTAATACTGCGGCTAGCTGACAGAGCGGTGCCGGGACGCGTGCTACTTCTGTCTTTTTGATTAGACGTGACTTTGCTACAGGAAACTGCGAAAACCTGCACTCAGCACGGCAAAATGTAATAGCTACGTTACCTTTCCGCTCATGGGGTAATACTTTGAAATGAATAAATGTAAACGTAAATGGAAGCAGAATAATTACCGTGCATAAACTAGTGGTTCAAATAACGTACCAGTTCTGCAGTAAACATCTGTGCATGTTTCGTGATAGCCTGAAAAAACGTTGTTACGAAAAAGCTGCGATAAACTGCATTAAAGAAGGTCGTCTATATAAAATCGGTTATACGCGCGGCCATCGGTTACAGTGAGACAATGTCAACAGAAAGAAAGATATGGTCTTTGTATATGAGTAATACATGGTGTATAATTCACCCAGCAGTGACGCTGTACTTGCGCTTCGAGCGTGATGCAAAAGCGCAACGCTATTTCGTTAGCTAGGCGAATTCCTTTACGAAACAAAAATACGTCGCTTTCACCTCATCGGCAGCACTCAATTTGGCTTCCCTCTTACTGGTTGTAATGAATGATGCGGAAAGTGTGACGGTGAGGAGGATTGTTTCCGAGCACTTTCGCAGCCCTGCCTCCACCCATATAAACCCATCCAGAGCTGCTCTCACCTTGAGCTTCTCGTAGCGGTCGCCGAGGGCGGCCACCTGATGGTCTCGGTGGCGCCCCACGAGCTTGCACAAGGCACAGATGAGCTGCTCATCGGTGACGCAGTACATGTTCACCTTCTCGTCCTCGTGCTCCAGGCACATGAGCCCGCGCAGGTGCGAGTCGGGCAGCGGCTCGATTAGCCGGTGGCCCGTGAACGGTTTCTTGTTGGGGTGCGTGGCCTTCAGGCACTCCTCGCAGTAGGACACCTCGCAGGTGACGCACGTCTTGACGGCATCCTGCGGTGGGTCCTGCTCGCAGAACTGGCACTGCACCGCCTCGCCGGGCGAGGTCATGGCGCCGTCGTCGGGCGCGCGCTCGCGCCGCGTCTCGCTAGGAGAGTTGGGCCCGCTCACGGAGGCCTTCTGGAAGCGGTCGATGATGTTCTGCAGAGTCACGTTGCGCTTCAGTCCCTCTAGGCCCCTCTGGTTGAGGGTGATAACATAGCGGCAGGTGGGACACTGGAAAGCGGTGATGGACTCGACGGGCTCGTTGGGGGTGCAGTGGGAAACCAGGATGCGGTGGGCGCAGCCGAAACACAGGCTGTGGGCGCAAGGCAGCAGCAGCGGGTCCTCGAAGAGCTCCAGACAGATTGGGCAGGTCAGCTCCGACTCGAGCGTTTCCATCTTCAGGCGAAACAGAGCGACGCTGCAGGCGAAATCCGAGGAAGCTGATCAGCTATCTGGAGAGACGAGACGAGACAGAACTCGATCAGACAAGTGCGGCCGGGAGAGGAGGAATGCGCCGCGATGCTGATCCCGTGGAGCAGCAACGGTCCGTACGCCACCCTTCAGCAGAGCGCCAGACAGGGCAGGCACATGTTTGCCAGAAATAATGAATAAACAAATAATCATTTCTGCTCCTTAACGGGTTTGACTGGACTTTCTGTGTCCTAGGCAAAGAAGGAAATAAGGCCTAAATGAACTTTCTCTTGTAAAGTTAACAAAAACATTTTGTTCGCCGAAGTTGCAAGGTACCCGGCTGTGCTAAACACGCATTAAAAGCGGCCAGACTTACTCCCTAATGAGCAGCAAATTGCTCATAAAAGGAAAAAACCATTCGGCAGTCATGTTTTATTTCTTTCTCTGCTCATTTGCATGTTTCATGGATCATAAAAATGAAAATGGACTCTGCTTTACACATACACACAGTGGTGTAAAAAAGGAAAACACTAAATACATTTACATTTATTCATTTGGCACATGTTTTTCTCTAAAGTAACATCCAGCTCAAAGTAAACATTAATTGAAATGTATATATTTAGTGTTCTTGTTAATTAATTGGGGGGGGGGGGGGGGGGTCAGTGGTGTCATGGGTTTGGCCAGTGCCTGCTGTGTGGCGGATCTAGGGTTCTCTGCTTGGGGTGCCTTGTGGTGGACTGGCGTGCCGTCCTGGGTGTGTCCCCTACCCCCTCGGCTTGCGCCCTGTGTTGGCTGTAGACATTGGCCGGTTAACTGATTAATTAGTAGTTGGCCTGCCTTTGCCTTCGGAACAGCATCCGTTCTTCTGGTAATTTAGGGAAATATCAGACCATTCTTCAGGAAGGAAAGATTCTGGTTCTGTGTGGAAGCCTTAACTCAGTCCTCCTGAGCCTCTCATACAGGATCACTAATGTTTAGATCTGGTGATTGGGGAAGGCACAGCAGGTGACTGTGCAGGAGTCCATAAAACCAGTCTTGAAGCCTTTGAGAAAAGGGTCAGGGAGTGTAATCATCATGGAATACGGGAAGAGTGCGAGTGTTTGCACTGCAGGTGCGCTTGGTCACACACACACACACACATTTTCTGAACCACTTGTCCCATACGGGGTCGTGGGGAACCGGAGCCTACCCGGCAACACAGGGCGTAAGGCCGGAGGGGGAGGGGACACACCCAGGACGGGACGCCAGTCCATCGCAAGGCACCCCAAGCGGGACTCAAACCCCAGACCCACCAGAGAGCAGGACCCGGTCCAACCCACTGCGCCACCGCGCCCCCTGCGCTTGGTCACCTGAGCTGATTTCTGATCATCTGTACATTTATTAATTCAGCTGTCACTTTTCTCCAAAGCAACTTACAATGTTAATTAAGACACCTACAGCCATTCAATTTCAATATCCATCCATCCCATTTCAACAACCGCTTTGTCCTGAGCAGGGTCGTGGTGAGCCGGAGTCTATCCCAGAAGGACTGGGCACAAGGCTGAGGGAGGGCTACACTATGGATGGGACACCAGCTCATCACTCTACCTACAGCCATTTATCCATTTTACACAGCTGGGTAATTTTCCCGAATTTATGGCAAGTACCTTGCTCAAGGGTACTACAGCAGAAGATGAGATCTGAGATTGCAGCCTTTGGATCCAAAGGTAGCAGCTCTAACCACTGCTCTTATGGTTAGGGTTAGAGTCAGGTTTATGAACTCCTTGGTCACACACACACACACACACACACACACACACACACACACGCCAAGTTATCATGAGACCCAGTGACTCCCACCAGATGACCTGCCATTCAGTTACAGATCCATCGCCATGTTTTAGAGTTTGGTAACAGACAGTGAAGGTAGAAGGCATCCTACATGTTCACCCAGGATAAATCCTTCCAGATGATGGGAAAATAGTGAAACACAACTCATCAATCCATACTGAATTCATTCCACAGCTCAGGATCTGGGTTTTGTGCTTGTTACTCTAATTTATGTGCTTCCGTGCTTTGGTTTTGCTGACAAGCATCTATTCTGCGGTCATTTCTGACCCTGCTGTTTTAAGGTTTTTCGTGTTTGGTGTGTGCCTGTTCCTGCTTATCAGTTAGTCATTCAAAAATTTAGAGTAATTTTCCATTGTTTGGATGTTTTGGCCTTGTGACATTATTCTGTATATGCAATGCGTGTACGCACATGCGTGTGCACATGTGTCTGACGCATTTGCCATTCCGGCACACTGAGCAGTAGGGAGATCAGGCTGGGTTCCCATGCTGTCAAGCAGCCAGCGGCAGTCGGTGGGACACACAGCTCAGCGGAGCAGAAGAGAGCGTGGCCTCGCACTGCTGTGGCTAAGCGGGGGTGTCGGACACTATGCCTTTGTTACAGAGTGGTTGGAGACCGCAGCTGAGGTCCGACATACTGTACTTGCCTATAGGGGCCTCCATGAACCCTTTCATACTCTCGCTCATTAACGGTGGTACGAAAAAAATACTCATTATGAAGACAGCAAGGCATCATGCTCATTCAAGTCTTGGACCTGTCTGGAATGTTAAAAATGACTTGAGTAATCCTCTCCAAGGTAACATAACAAATGAGTAACAATTTACAATAAGTGCTTCACTTTAGGTCAAAGTAGCTCATTTGGGCTTTATTATTTATTTATTTATATATATTTTTTTTGCATGATTTCATATAAAAAGAACCAAAATAGACAGAGTCTGCTGCATGTACTCATGTCCTTCAGTGGCAGCATGTGTCACAGTGTATATTGTATGACTGACAATTTCCAAAAAAAATCATGCAGGAAACAAAAAAGTCGCTACAGGGGGATCAGAACAGCTTGCTGTGACTGAGTCATTCCTGTGTCAAGCAATTTTTTTTTCCCCGCTACATTGGTACATCTTGGTGATTTTACCGTTTCTGGATCATCTGTGATCATGGTTTGTCAAATTCACAGCTCAGCCCAACAGTTTTCGGAAGGATGCACACCCTGGAGACGAGTGCGCTTC
The DNA here is from genome assembly GCF_900964775.1 of Scleropages formosus. NCBI lineage: Eukaryota > Metazoa > Chordata > Actinopteri > Osteoglossiformes > Osteoglossidae > Scleropages > Scleropages formosus. The sequence goes on from NC_041817.1 coordinate 20,643,146, forward strand.
CCAATTCATATTAAACAGGCTTCCCACCCTGCTAAGTACAGTTCATCATTTCAGCTCACTATACTTAGAGGTCTAAAATAAACATTTACCATAACATCCTCACTCAAAAAACCACAAAACTTATTTCATTATTGGTGCTGTTTAATCTGATTGATTTATCTACATTTTATTGTTTTCTGACAAATACAATTACATTTAAAATAATTTTTCTATGAAATTTTGATACATTATTATTATTATTATTATTATTATTATTACTACTATTCAAAACAACTACAGAAAAATGTCCTACATTTAAATCAAAACAAATATCTTGCAAACAGGACTTTCGTGATCAAAATACAAAGCACATATAATTTTCATGAAAAATGTAACAGCCCCCCCCCCCCCGACTCGCCCCACCACTGACCCACTTCTATACTTATTTTTTTTTTGTGCTGAACCTCAGGACTGAAGGTGTGTCTCCTGTACCCATGTGAATCCTAAGGGTCCTGCTCCAAACACACTGATCTTTCAGACGCATCTCCAATCGCATCATTTGTTAAAATCTGTAAAGATGAGGCCATTGGATCAATATACATACAACCACAAACTGCATGCAGACAAATAACGCACTTTTAAGGACTTGTGTATAAAGACGTGTAATATTAGGAAATATGGAAACAGATGCTCACATTTAATTGCATGGCCACAAATGTAAATCATACAGCACACATGTAATATGCATGCAGTATACTTAAGTTTATTTCTAAATGATTAAACCCAGACAGACAGCAGTTCTCCAACAGCCCTATTCTGCAGATTATATCCATTTTAGCATCTCAAAGTTAAGCAATACCAAAACACAGTGATACACACTGGAGACTTAACCAACTACACGTGTGAAACACGTGCATCTCCTTTTATCGCAAACACTATTTATTGACAATCTCATCTAAAACACCTTATTATATGCACAGTCCATTGCTTTTCTTTGGGAATGTGGTGTAAATAAAGCAGATGGACAGATCCAGCACAAAGTGGAGTACACAATCTACACATTTAATTTATTATTATGTGTGCAATCTCTGCAGAAGCCGCACAATCTACAATCACGTGCACAAACTGCACAACCCAAAAATGCACACAATCCACACACATACCACACAGCGCCCACGGTCCACTGGGTCCGCTGTACCCACCGCTGGATCTCGCCCCCGCCGGTGCCCTCGCGGACACATCGCGCCGCCGGTGGAGAAACGCACGAGCCGCATAATCACGAGCGCATGTTTCGCGGAAAAAAGAGATACAAAGTATCTATCGGGACACGCGGAGCCAGATGGCGGACTTCTTCATTTCCCAGTAATCCGAGCGGCGCTGGGTCTGTCATTTACTGGGAACGGGTGAGGGGGAGCGGGGGTGCTGGGGGGGGGGGGGGCGTCCGACGTGATCGGGAGCTGAACAGGAAAAGCCGCCCGACAATTGCAGGAAAGTCCGCTCCACCTAGTTCACCTCCGCTGGGGGGGGGGGGGGGCGTGGAGTGGAGGGGGTTCGCGAGCAGGGAGCTCAGTGGCATCATCTGTGTCATCGGACAACAGGGCGATCGGGGTCTGTTCCAGAAGGGTCTCAAATATCCGGAGCATCTCAGACATCTCCGAAATTACAATCATTCCGTCTTCATGTGACAGATTGCGCAATAACGCGAGGGGCGGACCCGGGTCCGAATGAGCAAGAACAGTGCGTGGGCGTCTCCACATGCGAAAGATACCGTTAAAACAATTTGCCAATTTTACCTTTTTGATCACCTTTCAATAAACCACAGGCTGTTTCATTTTAAGTATGTATTTGGAATGTTTATTTATTTATTAACCACTGAAGTCACACTATCAGAAAATGATTTATAAAAGGATTTGACAACTGAGAACATCCAGCAGTGTGACGATAATGCCCTGCTGGTGTGTTCCCAGACACACTGAGATTTGTTGGAATCTTTGAAATATCACTGGATCAGTGTTTTTTTATATCTTTTCACTTGGTAGATCCGAACAAAAATATTGAGAGTTTCCAAAATTTCAGGATTTAGATAAGAAGATATATATATTCAGAAACAATTACATACAGTAAAGCCTATATAACTGAGTACTGAAAATATGGACTCAATAAGGTCTCCATGTATTGCCCATTCTTAGGTTTCCACAGGTCCTCTGATGACCAAAATGAAGGAGGTCAGTTATAAAAAATTTTAATTCTCATTACAGGCAAGATGTCACAGCTCAGGAAACCCAAATATACAAAAAAATTCTAACGTCTTATTTCCAGAATATCATTCACTCATTCACTGTGATTAACAGCTTGTCCAGGTCATGGACATGGTGGCCTGGAGCTTATCCCTGAAGCAAGACTATGTATGGTACACCCTGGATGGGGTACCAATCCACACACACACACACACCTTCTGAACCGCTTGTCCCATACAGGGTTGCAGGGAACCTGAGCCTACCCAGTAACACAGGGCATAAGGCCAGAGGGGGAGGGAACACACCCAGGACGGGACGCCAGTCCATCGCAAGGCACCCCAAGCGGGACTCGAACCCCACACCCACTGTAGAGCAGGACACAGGCCAACCCACTGTGCCACCGCACCCCCGGGGTACCAATCCATCATAGGGTTAATTACATATGAACATGAAAAGAACTCGTTTTTAACACGTCGGTTAGCGATATTCAAAGGAACTTACAGTTTTCATGTACACTTGTACAGCTGGACATTTTTTTTTCGCAGTTGTAGTTAAGGATCTCGCTCAAGGGCACTAGAGTGCAGCCTGTCAAATGAGTTCAAGGTGCAAATTTACATCCGGAACCACTGCACTTCCTGCTGTCAGAGAGAAGTGGCAGTACTTAAGATTTAGCACTGAAAAACTGAGAAAATTAATGACGCTTATAGGCATAATTTCCTCCATACAGTGTGTAATTTGCAGCTGGAGGAATGTAAGTTCATAAACAGGCTTACTTTATATTTCGATATTCGTAAAGGGAGCCTTATAATAAAATGTTATTCTCACAGAGGGCAGGCTGTAATATATTCTTGGGCTCATAGGCAGGTTTACAGGATAATTATTACACGTGCAATGTTGTGTATAAATGGGGGGTGCGGTGGCGCAGTGGGTTGGACCACAGTCCTGCTTTCCGGTGGGTCTGGGGTTCGAGTCCCGCTTGGGGTGCCTTGTGACGGACTGGCGTCCCGTCCTGGGTGCGTCCCCTTCCCCCTCCGGCCTTACGCCCTGTGTTGCCGGGTAGGCTCCGGTTCCCCGTGACCCCGTAAGGGACAAGCGGTTCTGAAAATGTGTGTGTGTGTGTGTGTGTTGCGTATAAGAATATTACAATAAAATAATACTGTATGTGACATTGAATATATACGAACGTATAAGAACAGTCTATTTCACTACAAGTTTTGTTTTTTTTTTTTGTGTTTTGTATGATATTTATTCTAATTGTTTAAATTAACTGTGTTAATGTGTTTGTCAGCCACAGAACATAGTCTGTGTATTGTGGACTTGGTGTTTTTGATGTGGAACCCAGCTATATAAGCTGAAAGTCGTTCAGAGAAATATGAGAAAAGAACAGTAAGTCCACTTGAGGTGGCCTCCTTATCCACACATTCTCTGAATAAACACTGCTTCTTGATTGTCTGTTAGAAGGAATTGAATCACAGACGCCTGGTACCCTGGGCAAGGCCTTGGCCCCACCTTGTGCTTTTAGTCAATCGTGGCCACCAACTGTCTGGCAGAGAAGTCTGAAGCTAAAGCAAGCAAGGTCTGCATAAAACCACAGACCTTCTGTCGACAGTGGCTCACAGATCCGTCTCAACGGATCAAATATTGACAGAGCAACGAAGTTGAGAGGAAACCATCGGAGGGGGTCAAGCTGAGCAGCAAAAGTAACAAACAAACACAGCTACACAACAGAACCTTATTCCTTTCCCCTTCTCTCACTTTAAATATGTTTATCTACAGATTTACATTGCGCTGCTTAGTCACACTGACCTCATCCCACTTTCACACCAGGAAGGTGCCATCTGGCCCTTGTGAGCTATATTTTCGAAGCCCATGTCTCTTCCACGTTGAGACAAGGATGCTTCTTTAGATCCATTTCTGAAATCAGAACAGCTGGACTACAGCAGCTGGAGCATTACGCCCAACATAAGCGAGGAGTATTAAAATGTTTGCGTACTGAAAAAAATAAATAAATAAATTTACAGGAAGGTTATAAGGATTTATCTTGCGTTTTATGGACCTACTCGAGCGATGAACATCGGCGCATCAAGTGGAAAGACACAAACTAGGTTTACTGTAGAATCACGTCTGCAGCTATGTCTCTTTCTCTTAATGTAACGCACAAATTGTATTTTCGCTGAGATGTACGTCACTTTGGAGAAAAGCATCTGCTAAAAGAATAAGTATAAATGTAAATGTAAAATATATTTATTTTATGCACGGGGGTTTTATGATCTATTACATATAACTGGAAGCAGCATTTTATTCATCTGTAATTCATCTCATTCCTTGTTAGAACAATGAAAATTTGTGCACCGTATGTTTTAATTTCTGCACTCTTATCCGACAGTCTTCATTGTTTTCTTTTCTTTTACCCAGTAGTTCTGTGGCTTCTGTGTCACACGTTGAGCTGATCACACATGTCGTATCAATGTTAAAGCCACACCCAGACACCGGTTGCCCAAAGAGGACCTTTGGGTGAGCACAACAGCCTGTTTTTCAAATCAAAGGGCCACTGAACCATCAATACATCCCCCTCCTTTTCCCTCGGTCGCGCCGAGTGCCATAAATGACCTCAGACTTAAGAGTCTTCTGGTGTCTCCTGATCTGCAGCCCATTAAAGGTTTACATCTGTCCCGCTCCAAAAGTCCCAACACATCTTGAAAGACTTTGCCCTATCTGTTTTTCATTCTTTTTTGTACGTAGATTTTAGGTATTAACACAAATTGAAGCCATCTGTTAAGTTGCAGTTTTATTACTTGCCTTTTGATGATTTATTTATTTGTGATGTTTCATCTTACTTTTCTCTAAGTGAAGTGAAGGTTTATTTAAAATGTTGAGGTATGGTAGCGATGACAGCTGAATATTTTAATACGCCTTACAACTTTCTTTTGAAGTAACAGCGGTAAATGCTCAGCGAAACTGGTGATGGTGGCTCTTCATGTTTTGAGTCACCATATCTTATGAAAGTGATGAGGAGAATGTTTCTCCTTCAGAAGTGGACAGATGACTTGTTCTCAAGACAGATGATGACCCACACATCACACACACACATCATCTGAACCGCTTGTCCCCTATGGGGTCGCGGGGAGCCGGAGCCTAACCCGGCAACATAGGGCGTAAGGCCGGAGGGGGAGGAGGCACACCCAGGACGGGACGCCAGTCCATCACAAGGCACCCCAAGAGGGATTTGAACCCCAGACCCATCGGAGAGCAGGACCCGGCCCACCGCGCCCCCCCCACGATGACCCACTGAAATCATAATAAAAAAATGTTTCCAAATCATAGAGAGTTGCAACTGAACATAGACTAGCTGCACCAGCCATGCACTGCTTGCCTTGTGTAAATGCTTAAATGATAGAGCCTTGGAAATTAAATGAGATTTTCTTTATAACAAAATAAATCTTAGTTTTTTTACAAAAAAAAATGTGATTTTCGTTAAAACACAAGGTGTAAAATCCAAATTCACTTATTGCAGGTGTGAAAAGGCAAGACAAAAATGCTTTTTTATGGACGACAGCACGTGGAAATGTGTAAATGTTAAATAATTTATTTAAAAACCTTTACAAGAGCACTTGCGTTCGAACGCAGAGGGTAAATTGCCCCTCTGTTGCCTTGACATAACTGATGCTGGCAACATTAGAGAGGAGCTCCAAAAGTAGGTCAAAGAACTTGCATAATCGAACACAAGTGACACACACACCAACACACATAGTGCTCAGCTCACATATGAAGCGAGAGAAAGAGCAGAAAAGGAAGGAAGCGAATTAACACAAAGCCGGAGACGTCCAGTTCACATCTGTACACTGAAAACGGGTTGGAGCTTTTGCACATCGTTGACCCCCTAAAAAAAAAAACTGGAAAAGATGCCGAGGGAGAGCCAAACTGATGTGTAAGAGGTGAAATTGGGGGAAAAAAAAAAAAGGTTAAAAAAGGTGGGGATTTTCAAAAAGAACTTGTTTAGTAATTTTAGTGAATAATCCAACCGTTTTTCTGCGCCAGTTTCCAGATAAATAATATGAATTCCATCCATTATCAATAATCACTTGCTCTGTGCACTGGGTGGCACTGGTACAACGCTTTCCGAGACGTACTCTGCACGAGCCAGGGTGATATCTTTCTCTCTCTCTCTCACACACACACACGAGAATCTAGAGTCACCAGTTTCACCTGAAACACAACTTTGCGCTGTGGGAGGAAACAAGAGCACCTGAAGGAAACCCATGGGAACACTGAGAAAGCGTGCAAATGTTACTGAGCTGGAGTTGAACGCACCTCTAAACCTACAGCCCGGGAGCTGTGCGGCACCAGTGCCACACACTGTACCACCCGTAATAAGAATTCTATGCAATTATTTTGAGAAAGAATGTATGCTGAATTTAGGACAGAAGTCAAAAGTTTTCGGTAATATAAATTGCCGACACAGCCCGATTTTTCTAAGTATTTCACAGTGATGAAGTGAAGTATATAAATATGTTTTATTCACTTATTTAATATTTACCTTTTTTATTTCACTTATAGGGGGCGCGGTGGCGCAGTGGGTTGGACCAGGTCCTGCTCTCCAGTGGGTCTGGGGTTCGAGTCCCACTTAGGGTGCCTTGCGATGGACTGGCGTCCCGTCCTGGGTGTGTCCCCTCCCCCTCCGGCCCTACGCCCTGAGTTGCCAGGTGGGCTCCGGTTCCCCGCGACCCCGTATGGGACAAGCGGTTCGGAAAATGCGTGTGTGTGTGTGTGTGTGTGTGCTTCGTTTATTTAATACAGTTATTTACTATTCCTCCAACTGTGTATATAATTGTACATGTCTGTCTTATATTTTTCCACTTGTTTTATATTTTTTATATTGCAAGTATTTTAAGACCTGTAAGTTTGCTTTTTAACTTTTTTTCTTGTATTCTATTGTATTCTGTTGCTGTAACATAATTTCCCTTGTGGGATCAATAAAGTATATCTATCTATCTATTTATTCAATTTGCAAACAGAAACAGGGAGCTAAGGCAGTATGATGTGTGTCTTAATCAAATGTGTCACATGCCAGACAGCACCATTTATTTCTTCTGCAAAATATTTCAAAAATCGTTCTTTAAATTCTTTTCTGAAGATGTTGGTTTTGGAAAATTCACATTTTGGAGTGTCTCACTTTAACCCTGCTGTTCGATCTCATGGGCGTTCTCAAAAATGATTTGATTTCGTTCTGACCTCTAGTTCACCATAGTCGGTAGACTTCAGCGGTGGACTGACCTGAAATGTCAATGTCCTGCATCGAATTCTCGCAGCTGCGTAGCGTGCGAGTTGAGCTGTGATATTGTGATAATGGGTACCAAAAAGGTCATTGGGAGAAAAAGGACTCAAGTTCAGGGACCCCAAGAGTGACCTGCTCTTACATCCAAGATGCTACATTGCAATTGTAAAAATAACACACACATTTTCAGAACCGCTTGTCCCATACGGGGTCACGGGTGAAACCGGAGCCTACCCGGCAACGCAGGGCGTAAGGCCGGAGGGGGAGGGGACACACCCAGGACGGGACGCCAGTCCGTCGCAAGGCACCCCAAGCGGGACTCGAACCCCAGACCCACCGGAGAGCAGGACCGTGGTCCAACCCACTGCGCCACCGCGCCCCCTGCAAAAATAACAAAAAGAAGAAGAAAAAAAAAAAAAAAAAAAAACCCATCCATGTGCATTTTGACCGACTCTCTTTGGCTAGAACCTTCTGGTGAGCACTTAAGTATTGTGTGTAATCCTGACATTGCCCTGCACACACAGGCTTCAATTGTCAGACTAATTTCATGCCAAAGTCACACAGACTCTGCATGGTTTGTTAGACCATTCTCTGCCTGATACCTGCTTTATACACCAAACGTTTCCTTTTTGGGGGTGCGGTGGCGCAGTGGGTTGGGTCACAGTCCTGCTGTCTGGTGGGTCTGGGGTTCAAGTCCTGCTTGGGGTGCCTTGTGATGGACTGGTGTCCTGTCCTGGGTGTGTTCCCTCCCCCTCTGGCCTTACGCCCCTGTGTTCCTGGGTAGGCTCTGTGACCCCGTATGGGACAAGCGGTTGTGTGTGTGTGTGTGTGTGTGTGTGTGTTTTTTTCCTTTTTTGGTTCGCGGACACATGCCCATCCCTAGTCTTCTCGCATAAATCAGCTGTGACCAATCTGAACTTTTCCTTCTCTCTCTCTCTCTCTCTCTCTCTCTCTCTCTCTCTCTCACCCCATCTGATTTTATACTCATCTAAAGGCAGGCGATTAGAGGGGGTCCTAATCTCTTCGGCCTACGCAAGGGCATCACGCAGTGATTTTGCGCACAATTCACATCCTGACCTACATTTGTAAATCAGTGTTTGGTGTTATTATGTTTTTTTTTTTTTTTTTTGTCACAAGAAACAAGATACCATCCCTGGAATTCAAGACTGGGTTACACTGACATTTTTCATCTAGTGTTCTTTAAGGCTGGTGAGTATGTGTGTATTTATGCTAGACCTGCTGCCTTTGGACCCAAAAGTTGCAGGTTTGAATCCTACCTCTGGCTATAGTACCCTTGAGCAAGGTACTTACCTTAACCTGCTCCCTTAAAAAAAAAAAAAAAAAAAAAAAAAAACACCCAGCTATATAAATGGGCAAATAATTGTAAGTAGCTTAACATCATAACTCGCTTTGGAGAAAAGTGTCAGTTAAACGAATTAAACGTAACTGTGTAACACACCCAAAAACCGATATATAATATGTGCTCGATTTTTCCCTTTTCATGATATTGCCCATTAGACTGTACTCCAAGAAGACTCAGTGCCTAGTTCTCCCAAGCAGAGCTGTACAAATACAAAGTCACTGAAATGAGCTCGACCGCCCCTGAAACCAGAGGACTCACAGAAACCAAAACTGGCATCCTCTTCGCATTCTGTTTTTTTCACATTCTCATTGTTGACGGCACAACATACCCTAAATATCACATTCCTCAATTCTGCTCATATATGTATTCTTCACACAGATTTCCTCTTGCCTGTTACCCGCCTGTGGGGTGGTGCACTGGGTTTGGCTGAGTCCTGCTCTCTGGTGGGTCTGGGGTTCGAGTCCTACTTGGGGTGCCTTGTGAGGGATTGGTGTCCCATCCTGGGTGTGTCCCCCCCCAGCCTTATGCCCCGCGTTGCTGGATTTGGCTCAAGCGGCTTCAGCACATGTGCGTGTTACCCTCCCCCTTTTCCATTTAAGGTTCCGGTCAATAGTGGGGCACCCTAAGCAGTACCTCTTTGGGATGAATTGAGAGAGAAGAGAAATCAAAGCAAAACTCAAGTGTCCTACATCTCTGGGAACTGCTGAAGAAGAGCTGAGAAGACACGGTGCCTCATTTGCTCATCAAATTTATTAACTAGGGGCCCCTGGTAGCATGGAAGTAAGAGCTACAGCCTTTGGATGCACAAGTTCAAATTCCACAACCAGCTGTAGCTCTCCTGAGCAAGGTACTTACCCTAAAATGACTATAGTAAAATGACCCGGCTGTATAAATGGGGAAATAATAGTAGTTAGCTTACCATTGTAAGTTGCTTTGGAGAAAAGGGTCATCTAAATTAATTATGCAACTGAAGGCTTCATTTAAAAAAAAAAAAAAAAAACCGCTAGTGTCCACCAAATGTACTCATATTTTTGACTGTTATTGCAGACTCAGTCTGATTAGTCCTCTTTATGAGAACAGCTCACAAGGTACATGCAAGAATGTGCAAATAGAGTGAAAGTTATGAGGATTAATATCACCAGCGAAAAGGGAGCCATCAAGGTAACCGTGAAGGACAGAAGGACGAGCGGCAGCCGGCAGCTCCCCCGGCTCCCCTGCTCCACGCAGCTCAGTCAAGGGACACTTAGCGGTTAGCAGCCCATGAAACTGCTGGGCGGCCCAACATCCTCGGACGGATGCGGTCGGGGGCCGGGGCGAGATGGCGGTCAAGGTTACTGCACGACTGCAGATTTTTTTCCCCAGCAGGTTGCGGCTGCTGAGAGGTGGCTATCAAAGTGTCGCGTCCTGGGCCGCGTTACGCCGACCGCCCCCCTCCTCCCCGGTAGGAAGGGAAATGAGATGCTGTGGAATGTCCTGTATGGGAGCCAAATGATCCACGGTCGAAAAGTCATCCAAAGGTACTTTATCTTACGGTAATGAGATATCGGTCCTTCCGTTTCTAAAGGTAGGAGGGAAAAATGAGACGGAGAATATTAAAATCGGGAAAGGTTGTCGATTTCGACCCAAACTGCTGCTCAACTGGGTGAAGCTGTTGCAGCTGCCGACCACTCAGCTGGGTTCATGAACATTCATGAGGAAAGCGATAGACGCTCGGTATCCGTGGGTATCGGAGTGGCTCCGATTGGAGAAGGACGGTAATGTGCCGGTTCCCACGAGGAAGTTAGAGAGTCACCTCTGTCCGCAGGTGCGGCACACTGACACGGCGATGCCTTACGGCTGCCTCCAGTCTGCCAGCGCATGATAAATGAGACGAGAGTCACCTTTTCATTGAGCAGCGCTGTCGCAAGAGAAACTTTTCACAGCCGTTCGGGTCAAATCTGTTCCGCACAACTGAAAAGTTTTGTACGCTGTGAGCTTTTATTGATCTGCTGAAATAGAAGGAAGATCCATCCATCCATCCATCCATCCATCAATAACCATTCACTTCTGGCTGCTCCTCAATAACACTCCTTTGTATCATCCGTCTAAACATTTAAACTCCATTCTCAATGAACAAAAAATGTTCTTCATCTGTTCTGCATCAGTAAGTAGCAGCACAGGAAACATCCATCCATTCCTTTTTTAGAAACTGCCTGTCCATTGCAGGGTCATGGTGGTCTGGAGTCTGTGCCTAAAGCACAGATAAGATGTGAGGCTGGAAACACCCTGGATAGGATGCCAGTCCATTGCAGGGCGTAACATGAATACGACTTCTTGTATGTGAGTCACAGAGAGAGTGTGTTTCACTAAAGGATGGGGAAGTGACCCAGTGTAAATAGTGTATCTAGCAGTGTAAGTCACCTTGGTGAATAAGGTGTGTGGGCTGATAACACTACAAAGAGTTCATTGGAAGTTGCTTTGGAGAAAAGCGTCTGCTAAATAAATAAATGTAAATTTCTAACTAATATGGAAATGAACGTAAATTTTTGGACAAATGTGTAATATGGTAAAAAGGGCTTGTATGAAGATTATCACAAGTACTCTTGATGAAAATCTATATGTCGGTATTGTTAGCGGCCTATAGATATAAATCTCGGGAGACCTGGTTTCCTCTCTGCCTGTCAGGGATCTGTGTTACTACCAAGGTGAGCACTGACACCCGAACTTGCAATCAGAGCTCAGCGAGGTCTGTCAAAGCCGAGGGCCCCTACGTCACGGAACCCACCCATCCACACTTCTCCGCACCCTCCATCCATCCCTACCGGGGGGCATCGGCAGTGAGACATCACATCCCTTCACAATGGCTGTGCCCCTGGCTGCTTTTAACACCTCCGTGTTCACTTTGCAGCTCGGTGGAATCGCCACCAGTGACTGGAAATGCATTCCCGCCCGAGCGCCACCTGACTTGTTGCTATGCAGATTCCAAGCCGGCAGGCTACTCCGGGTTCGCCAGAAGTAAGATGAGCGCGAAGCCTTCCCAACCTCACGCCTGAGATAATGTGTCGTGCGACAGGTGAGGTGCTCGTGAACGGCCGAACAGGTGAACTCCAAGGCTGCCGTACCCCGGCGCTCTGGGAATAAGTTCCATAGTACGAAACCATGAGTCGAAAACGTGGAATTAACTCGGGGTCGACTGGGAGCGCAGAGGTTAGCGCTGCAGGGGCCAAAATATCACAGGTTCGAATCCCACCTGTTGCACCCTTGAGCAAGGTCCTTACCCTAAATTGCTCCAGTAAAATTACCCAACTATATAAATGGATAAATACTGGTAAACTGCTCTGAAGAAAAGCATCAGCTAAATGTTCAATGTCTTTATTATTTGGAAAGCCAAGGATGACAAAGATAGAGCGGCACAAGTAAATACCCCCCACCTCCACCCTCAAGTCATCCCCATGGGGCATTGTTCCGCAAGGATAACAAGTATCCACGAGGCACACGGTGCTGTCTCACTTAAGTTCCTCGCACTCCTTGAATAATTCATACGGACATATAAAGATTAATTTTTTTCTCTTTTTCTACTGCCCTTTTTTGGGGGTTGTGCGGGGGCAGAAGTGTTTTAGTAGATTTTTGTGCAGTATTTACATGAATACTGAAGTATGATGGGAAGGGAGTAAAAAAAAAAAAAGAGTGCCAAGACCGCCCTCTTGAGGCAGACATGCGCAGTGAGATTCATTTTTCTTTTCTGTTTTTTTTTTTTTTTTTAAGAAAAGTGAAAAATTTTCCAAGGCACCACTTGGTTTACCTGAAAGTCTGATGCATCAAAGAACGATCAAAGAACGATCGGGCCACGGCAAATCACAACTATGAACCCCCTTTTTAAGAAAATAAAAACCAGGAAAAGTAATTAACAGCAATCACTTAAAAAAAAAAAAAAAAAAAAAAAAAAAAAAAAAAAAAAAAAAACTGTTGACTAACATGACCAAAAAAGCATTCACTGTGGGCAATACACACTTTCCATAAAGAATTTCTGTTCTTATACTGATCTGTCAAATATTTCTCTCTCTCACACACACACATCAACACCCACACTTAATTGAACCAAGTCTCCTTGTTCCCCTTATTTTACTCCCCTGGTTATCATGGTAAAACTGTATGCTTACTTATCACACAAGTGACTAAAGACACGTAATAAAAAGGAAAAAAAAAAAAAAAATCTGTCAAACGTCCTACTAGTAAGCAGGTTAATAACAAATAAAACATTATCTTGGTGCAGTCTTTTTTTCCACTGGTATTTTTAAAAAAAAAAAAAAAAAAAAATTCCATTAGATATTCACAAACTAACATATGACAGCCACTAAGTTCTTAGATATTCGTTTGGCATGCTATCAGATATACATTATTTTTACAGTCCACTTCTTCAGCTCAGGCATCCAACCCTAACCCCCCACCCCCCCCCCCCGCAGGGCTGGTTCAGTTTTTTTTCCTTGCTTTTTTTTTTGGCAAATGCGCTGATGTGGATTTTGCAGGACATGATAAAATGTCCCGGACACATAATAAATATAAATGTATGTAAATACCAAGAGCCTCAGCCCAGGACTTGGGGATGATTGCTGTTGTTCTTTTTTTTTTTTTTGCATAACAAAAAAGGATTAACTGTATGATGTACATTTTATCAGCTTTGCTTAGTGCTTAGACGGAAACTTGTCTCTTTCTCTGCTGGTATGAGATCCAAGCTCCATCTGGTGCCATCAGCAGGACGATCCCCTGCACAAGATCAGCACTCATTTTTTGGAAACCTAATTTCTACTCTTTAAAATGTGTTTTCCACCCACCCATTGTTTGTGTCCATTTGTGATGAGAAGCATTTCATGAGTGTCAGCATAAGTTTGGGCATCTTCCGAGCTCCAGCAATTAAAAATAAAGAGAAAATAAATAATGTGCAGCTCGGAAAGAGGTCATGCAGGAGTAATGATGGTGCGTGAAATGTTTCACCTCTCATGATGATCATGCCTTGCACATGTAAATTCCCCGAAAGACGTTCTGTTCTCATCTGATCTAAACTACATTGTCACACTTGAACGGGGTTTTAAAAAGCATCTCTGGACTCGGACGACACGCGCGCGGACCTCCACGCCACGACGATGAAGACCCAAGGTGTGCGGAACCGCGCGCGCACGGTCACGCCAAAAAAAAGGAAAAAAGTGAAGGACACACACACACACACACACACACACACACACACACACACACACACAAAACCTCACTTTTCCCCCCAGCAGAGTTAGGAGACCGCGCCATCCTTACCTGCCACATGGTTAAAGTTCCATCATCCATAAGCAGAGCAAAAAAAAAAAAAATTTAACTTATTAAAAGAGCAAAAAAAAAAAAAAAAAAAAAAAGTTTTCCTAGTCTTCTCTTAAGACCATCTAGAAGCAGCAGTCTGCCTGGTCCGTGCAAGACGTGAGCTGACTTGGAGGCTTCATCTGCTCCTCGCGGTGCCTTAACCTTTCTCCTTTCTTTCCCCCCCCCCCCAAACCTACGGCTGACCCGGCGGGAGGCGAGTCACTGTAACTGTCTACCGTTCGTTCCTCCGCTTTCAAATGTGAGTTGGGATCAGACGCTGTGGGCGGGTCCCTGGCCTCTCAGCCAATGGCAGGCAAGCAGGGGCGGGGCCTAGCCCGGGTGCCTGGGTGTGCCGGGTTGGGAGATTTAGGCCAGACTCGCTGCCGTCTCCTCCCGCCGTGTCGCGCGCACACCGAGAATTAAAATCTAAAATTAAATCTCCCCGAAAGCGGGAGGGTCGGAGCAAAGATGTTGGACGTGCTGCTACACTTCGCCGCATCCATCTTTTTTGTTTCTCGCTTATTGCTAACTGGCCAAACGTACATTTCCGTTTCGCCAAGTGTACTTTTTACAGTCACAGTGCCCACACACACACACTGTCTGAAGTCACTTGTCCCAAGTAGGGTCTGGCAAGCCAGAGCCTAACCCAGCAACACAGGGTGTAGGGCTGGAGGGGGAAGGGACACACCCAGGACAGGCCACCAGTCCATCGCAAGGCACCCCGAGCAGGACTCGAACCCCAGACCCACCGGAGAGCAGAGCAAGACCCAGCCAAACCCGCTGTGCCGCCACGCCCCTCTCCTTTTTACCGCGTTCTTGCCGAAACATTTTCTGTGATCCCGCCCCCCCTCAAAAAAAAAAAAAAAAAAAAAAAACTGCTTATTGCACTTATATTATCAGCCAACAAGGATCTCAGCAAAATTCAGTTTCTGTCATGCGGACCTTTTCCAGTGCTGCACCAACTGGAGCAGAGAGCAGCATCCCAAGGGAGGTTCCTCCGCATGTGCATCGCCGCACGGGACGCCGCAGCTGTTCGCATGTACATGCTTCGGTCTGTTTGCGCTACGATTCTATTAAACTGCCAGTTAAAATGCGTCACTGCACTTCTTTCATAGCATCAAGAGGTCAAGTCAAGTGGGTCTAAGAGCCTGCAGAGCTGCAGTTAGGGCAGGACCCCTGGAGCACGCTGCTGAGCGCTGACCTCTTTTACTGACTTCTTTCCTGGTCTTGGCATGAGCAAGTCCCCTTGGGATGGAAATTGTGCATTACATGTACATTTGGACACTTAATGTGGGTATTTCAGAACTGGAACAACTTGGGTTTTTACCCAGAGACAAATCATCAGCAGACCAGGCAGAA
Organism: Scleropages formosus; assembly: GCF_900964775.1. NCBI lineage: Eukaryota > Metazoa > Chordata > Actinopteri > Osteoglossiformes > Osteoglossidae > Scleropages > Scleropages formosus. Next base: position 20,658,681 of record NC_041817.1, read on the forward strand.
ATTGTGAGAAAAAACATATATACATGCAAACGTTCATAAATTCATGCATACGTGCATATGTGTGTGTGTGTGTGTGTGTGTGTGTGTGTGTCTTATGCCTCTGCCTGCCTTCGCCTTCTGCTGCAGATGTGAGATTGCTAAATTTATGTTGCCATGTTTCAAAACAAATTCTCAGGGATCCTGCAGTTGAAAACAACATACGCTTTCATTTTTTGGTGAAAAAAAGTCACAAAAACATAAAAAATGTTTTTTGTTTTTTTCTTTTTCTTTCTTTTTCTTTCATTTTGCATAACTACAGGACTTTTGTGGTACACAGCTTGGCTTTTGGCTTCGAAGTATGCCAGGAATCTGCAAGGAAATCACTTCCTTCTCTTTGACTTAACCCAATAACTGAAAAATAAAAAAAAAAAAAAGAAAAAAAAAAAGTTGGCCAAAAGGGTGCTGTGACTCACAGCGGATTGCACTGAGGAGGGAGGCATGAGGAAGGACTGTCATTTCTGTTCTTTATCTTCCATTAATAAATCTCTGAACTCGTCTTAATAAATTGAAGACGAATTGAGAACTGAGAATAAAAATAATAATAATAAAAAAATAAAATGCCCTGCATCAGTAAATAGCATAACAGGAAACATCCATTCATCCATCCTTTCATGCTTCCATCATCAACAACCAATTGTCAAAATCGGGAGCTCAGTGGCTGGAGCATCTCTCAGGAGCATTGACTAGAACACCCATCCGTTGCAGGACCATCAGGCGCACTCCTTCACTCACAAATACACACACTAAAGGCAATTTAGAGTAACCCATTCATCTGAAGCATGTGGACTGTGAGAAGAAACCAGAGCACCAGGAGGAAATCCAAGTGAGCACGGGAAGGACGTGGATAATCTGCACAGACTGAGCAGGATTCAAACCCACAACCCAGGAGGTGTAAGGCCCCAGCGCTATCCTCTGCACCACCCCATTGTTTTCATTATAGAAAACAGGTTTGTGTGATTTAAAAGCGAAATTAATGTTGCGAACCCCTGAAATGGCACTAAAATATCAGTCTCTCACATCTTCCAATAATTCCACTGTGAATATTTCCAGTGACACTTAACCTTCTAAGCAAGTCCACATGGCACTTGATAAACTGCGATCCATGATTGAACTGGCAACCGGTAGCTCAAAACAGGTCCGGTCTGTCTCCAAATCACCGCCGAGGTTTCCTAACCTCTTTTACCCTCAAATAAGATTCCAGTTCCAGGCACTGCCAGGACTGGAATATAATTAAACACAGGTCAGTGTTTTCTTAATGAATTAAATAGAAATTTAATATGGTATGGACACACAGGCTTCTGCTGTTGCTTGGCAACAACCTGCATCAGAAGACAAAGTGAGCTATTTAAGGGAAAGTCCTGGGTGGGAAAATAAATATTTTTATGTATGAAATAATGATTGTTGCCAGGTTTCCTAGATATGTGTTTATATGTGGCTCACTTTCTGGACGTTCGAAACCACAAAACATCCCAATATGCTGGTGAAGTAAAACACCATCTGTTATTGTTGCTGTAGACAAACAATCGTTCTCACCAGCAACAGTAAGCAGTCCCACACAAGCCATTTAGAATCTTGCGCACTGCAGTGTTCCCCAAAATGAGTTTGAAAGCTTCTAAAAAGCTGTGCCCATGATTTTACCGCAGTTTAAGTGACCTGCAGTGTCGCCCCATTTAAACAGCTGGTTATTGAACTGGAGCGGATAAGGTAAACTGTCTTATTGTAGGGTACACACACACACACACACATTTTCTGAACCGCTTGTCCCATATGGGGTCACGGGGAACCGGAGCCTACCCGGCAACACAGGGCGTAAGGCCGGAGGGGTAGGGGACACACCCAGGACGGGACGCCAGGCCGTCGCAAGGCACCCCAAGCGGGACTCGAACCCCAGACCCACCAGAGAGGAGGACTGTGGTCCAACCCACTGCGCCACCGCACCCCCCTTGTAGGGTACAGTACTGCAGAAAGGGGTCTTTTTGGGTTGGAGCCAACATCCTAAGCACCGCGGTACCTGGTGTGAGATTCTGTTTCCAGTTTGTTTTCATTTACTGCTGTTCCAACTTTAAAAAAACCTAACAGCGTAGGCCGCACAGAGTATCGATGTGGACTCGGTCATACAGGAGGCCTCATCAATACCTATTAGATTTTCCCTCGCTGCTCAGTTTTGATGATTCTGCCCTCCAGTCCCTTCAACCAGATCCCAAGGTCAGTCTTGGTCACCGTGGCACAGCCCGTTCGCCCGGACGGCCCAGAAACGGCACTGGGTTGGATACGAGGACATCGAATCGACAACTGGAGGTTCGTGGGATCGGAAGAGACTCGGGACGTGAGTATCGCTTCAGTTCTGGCATCCATATGAGTTGCTCAAGAACATCTTGAAATTTTCAAACCCTGTTAAAGCACAACAGATGCAGGCAGGATTTACAGTTCCCAGAAAGCTGACAGCATCAGCAAACAGAGAGATTAATGGATGTAACATGTATTTGAGGCAAATGACAAACCAAGTCAAAAAGAAAAAAAACACCATAGCGTAAATCAGTGATACAGAGAATCTGAATTCAGATCAAGTAGATCTTATATCGTTCCGGTGCTTGGGTATGTTGTGTCCCTTCACGTCCTCTCGTAATTCATAACATGCCACTGCAATTAAAATGCGTTGACATCCAGTTAAGATAACAAGTGCTAATTAACGTGATTAATGAGGAAAAAATGCAGGGTCCTCGCAGGCTCTAACGCTTGCAGATGTTAAGAACATCTTTTTAAACCATATGCTCTGTCTGGAGTCTTCCGTGAACAATACACATTGTGCAAACATGCTAATGTTTATAGACAGTTATAAATATTGCGCCATGTACTGGAAGCACTTAGCATGAAAATAAGATGTTTCTCTGATGTAATGATCATTGTTTTTGCACCTACCAACTTGATTTGATACTAATTAATTAGAATACAGATGAAGACCTGCTGTACCAAATGGGGATTTAATTTTAGGATAATGAATAAACTAAACACTCTCTGCAGTTGAAATAGCACACTTATTATCTCTGCCAGATACACACACACACACACAATCACCGGCTGAAACTACTTGTCCCAAGCAGGGTTGCGGCGAACCAGAGCCTTACCCGGCAACACAGGGCGCGAGGGACACACCCAGGACAGGACGCCAGTCCATCACAAGGCACCCCAAGCAGGACTCGAACCCCAGACCACCCAGACCTGGCCAAACCCGCTGCGCCACCATGCCCCCTTCTGCCAGATATGTCTTTTTTGTAAATGGTGTAAACGGTTCTGTATTAACTTGACTTGAAAAACATGCTTAAACAATTCCAGAGTGATTAATTTTGCAGCCGGCAGTCAAGATCTCATTTTGTGCTCCGGTGTGATTCCGGATTGAACCCTCGCACAAACACCTTAGGTCATTAGAGGTGCTTTTATTGCCCCCCTTAAAAGTGTGAAAGCTCCATTAACGCTTCCTCGGACTGAAAATAGATGTTGGCATGATGACAAGAAGAGTGGTGCATTACCTTTACAGCTGTGCTCTTGTGTTCATGTTTATTTATTTATTTATTTGGTAGACAGGTCCCCTGAATTATTCTTTTTTATTCTTTACTTCCATCTGCTCATCAGCCACAGATGCTTGCAATGCTGAGAAACATCAAACACATTTGCTGCATTACTGCACAGCCTTCTGTATGTTAAAAGTTCTCATAAAGAGAAATACATGTTTTATATAATATAATATAAATACATTACATACTGGGTGGCTGGCGATGTCATGGTTGGAGCAGCAGCCTTTGGCTCTGGAGGTTGCTGGTTTGATCCCCACCTCCAACTCTAGTGCCCTTGAGCAAGATGTTTGCCCTGCTATTGCTCCTATACTTTTGCCTGGCTGTGTGCCTGGGTAGGGGTGGTGCAGTGGGCATGGTGACCGCTCTCTGGCTGGTCTGGGGTTCAAGTCCTGCTTGGGGTGCCTTGCAACAGACTGGCATCCTGTCCTGGGTGTGTCCCCAGCCCTACGCCCTGTATTGCTGGCTTAGGCTCTGGTTCACCGCGACCCCACTTGGGATAAGCGGTTTCGGACAGTGTGTGAGTATGTGCCTGGGTACCTATTTGTGGCCCTGCAATGGACTGGTATCCTGTCCAGGGTGTGCACCCCCTCGCCTTGTGGCCGGTGTCTTTGGGATAGGCTCTGCCTCACCGCAACTCTGCTTGAGACAAGCAGTTGGTTTTAGATTTTATACATATATATTATGACCTCATACATTCAATAGAAGTTTATTCATTTAGCTGACATGTTCCTCTAAAGCAACTTACAGTGTTAGGTTTGTTCACAAAGTTGTTTACCATGATTCACCCATCTACACAGCTGAGCAATACTGCAAGTAACTCAAATTGCATAACTTGATCATGGTTACAGCTGCAGGAGATGAGATTCATTTTTTATATTTGTACAGTGAGATATAATCTTCATGTTGCCTGTGCACATCACAGGTGAACTTATGAATGAATAAATACAAGTGCAGCCCTGAACTCTGAAATCCTAGAGTTCTGTGAATTTTTGCTCCAGCTAGGAAGTTAGGCACTTAATATAACTAATTATATATTCCTAATTGAACTAGTTTAGCTTCTTCTCTCCCACTAGTGGGGACATGTAAAAATAGCCAGAAAATCTGCGCACTCTTCAGCCCTGCAGGACCACGATTTAACTGACATTAAGCTGTGACCAATTATTTTGTGCATTTAAATTCCAAAAATAAGTTTTGTTTTTGTTCCCGTGATGAAGGAAATCAATTAAGGTAGCAAAACGGATACTTTCCACCCTCAGTACGCACCTCTGGGTGAAACATGTAGGAACTGACGGTAAACACATAAACTCGCATGAACCAGTCATGTATTTCATTCTTTTCAAAATATTCTCTGCGTCGGATTATGAATTTATTATTGCTGTTTTTCTTATTTTATTATTATTCATTATTGTTCATTGTTATTCCAACAATTTTTGGAGGAAAAGGAAGATCAATAAGCATAAGGTACAGAGAGGAGAGAACAGTTTGTCATTATTAAGGTCATGCATTTTGCATGAACAGATTAACTAGCTGTGACAGTGAAAAGAAATGAATAAATGATAAAATAAATAATGTAGTAGCCCTAATGACAAATGACATTTTGAAAAACCAATAAACTGCATTTCATTAATAGTTTTCCCTCCACCATTCATTTAAGTGATCTTTGAAGTTTCTCATGGTTATTTCCCAGGCCAATACGTTCAGGGTGGAGTTCCGGAGCGTGAGTTTCGGGAGAACTCCGTCTAACAGATTTTGATTGACTTACCGTGAAACCATGTTATCGCTTGCTGGAAAAAAAAGTCCTTAGGGTCCCATAAGGGCCCGAGGGGCAACAGCATACCCAAGAGAATGTAGTGGAGATGGATGAGGCATCGCGCCGCCCACTGTTCCCCCCAGAAGCCGAAGCACAGAGCAAGAGCTGATCTGCTCTGGTCTAGCCTGAAAACCGTACGAAATTGGCCTGGCACGCTTAATCTGTCAGGCAGGGAGGGAGGAGGAATAATTAAACTGATAAGCGCCAGCATATCCCTCTGAGACAGTTATCCCACAGTGGACCACCCGAGGCAGAACGGCACTGCAATGCCTGAACAGCGACGCGTGTGCAGCCCCGCGGAAATCGGCGTTTCTTTCGAAGTCGAGATATCCGAGATAGACACCTGACCGAGACCCTTCGGACACCCGGCACCGGGACAGGGCGGGACGGATGGCCCCCCGGAATGGTGACGACAGCCGGGCAGATGAGTCCCGCTCCCTGCGTCACGTCTGATAGCTTGTTAACAGCTCTGTATCTTCCAGCTGAGACCCCATTACCGATCCCACACTGCGCCGCCGTAGGTGTCTTGATGACATGAAAGTGCCGCTTAATCTCAAAGCCGGGGTCACGCATTTTGTCGGTTGTTTATTTCACATTGAACTGAAAAGGAAGTGTTTATTGAAATGTCCATGGTGCGGAAATACAAAAAAAAAAAAAAAAACACTTTGCTAGTTTTCCAAAGTTTTGATGGAATTCCACTCTTTGAGCAAGAAACTAGGTCTCCGTTGGGTTTTATAAATTAATTTGCAAATGACATTCCCCTATGAGACTTCTCAGCAGTCTCTTATATGACTTACTTAAGCAGGTGTCATTATCTAGAATAACTTATATAACACTCTTTTACACCTAGACATGTGTGGAAACAATCCAGGTTGCTTTTGGGTGGTTGGATAAGCTGTGTCATGTGAGTTGTACCTGAACCCTCGTGCTTACGAACAAAGCTCCTTTTGTATCAAATCTTCATCTCCGTTTAGTCCCGGTCCCAGTTTTGTGCCCATCTGCCCAGGGTTCCAGTGCCCTGACTGAGTACAACTCCAAAGAAAAGGAACAGAGTCTGTGAACAGATGGTTGTGGGTTTTAGTATTAGGAGGGACGTTGGTGTTTTGACTTTGGTCCAATGTCTTCTGTAACTTTTCCAAGTTCATTAAAACTACGAAAGTGTGAAAGAAATGGATAAGTAACAGATGCTGTGGATGAGGGCGTCTGTTAAGTGCGGGTATTGTAATGCCTTCTAAATCTCTTGCCTAGTTCATTCTCCTCACAATTTATTATTTGTTACATGCATTCATAGGTATTTTCATTTCTAAAGTAACTAAAGTTTTTTCATTCGCTTTTTCCTGGGCTTTCGTTTTCCAAATGCAAACACTGTGTGTACAGGTAACCGTACAGATGCACGTGATATCCAGTGACAACGTATAGATTTTTGGTGCTCTTCTGATTTACCAAATATAGATATATAAAGTGTAGAATAACACTATAGAAAGAAGAAAACATCTATAGAGGAATTTTTCTATTAACCTAGACATAAAACATTAAAAATGTCATAAACTGCCTTCATGCTACATACATTCATACATGTTTGAATAGTAAATGCAGCATGATGACAACTGGACCCTTGTACAGTACATGCCGGGAACAAGTTCTCCTTCTCAGTTTTATTACTACAATGCAGAAACAATTCAAAGCAGAAGAAAAACCAGTTTGTTTTTCTGCTCTTCTGTCACACCCCTGCTAGGCTGCACGCTACAGCAGATTGAAAACAGCTGATGAGCGAACGATGGATTACCAATCATTACTGATACCTTTATTCATGAGAAATACGCAGCTCCGTCCCCATGCGACTGCCAAGGGCAACCCAGTGACCCCAGATGACCCAGATCAAAGATGTTCCCTTGTGGAGCACTAACAAATAACTCAATGCATGCACACACACACACAGTGTTTGAAACCACATGTCCTAAGCGGGGTTGCAGAAAACCGGAGCCTAACCCAGCAACACAGAGCACAAGGCTGGAGAAGAGAGGGGACACACCCAGGATGGGACACCAGTCCATCGCAAAGCACCCCAAGCAGGACTCGAACCCCAGACCCACCAGAGAGCAGGACCTGGCCAAACCCGCTGCGCCACTGTGCCCCCCCATCAAATAACTCCATGGCAGCACTTAATTTCAGTTTGTTACCCTTGATAGCATCCCTTTAAAAATAATTAAAAAATATGAAAAGAAAAATTCTCGACTGTGCATCGCCTACAGAACCTCAGAGATCCGTTTCCTTCTGGACAGTCCAGAGGAGTCAGACAAGGACCCAGCAGGACAAGCAGAGCTCCACAGTTAACTTTCAAAAGTTCCACAGCAAGACTTTCTTTCTGGCTCTTGTCAGGTGTGAGAATGAGCATAAAATCCCGCCTGTGCCCAAAACACAAAAACCAACCCAAAATAATCACGTGCTGTAAATGACAACAAGTGGTATGAACCCTGTTTTCGGCTCGCTTGGAAGCGGTACGGTTCAAATGTTGCATATTCCTTCCTGTGAATAATTTAACCTCCACTGCTTTCCCGGCGTGTGCTGCTAGATGTCTAGAGCAGATAAACAGAACGGCGGTTTGAAACCCTATAGCCGAGAGGCGAGATTCAGCAGCGGTTCCTGCTCCCGAGCGGGAGATGGCCGAGGGTGCGAGAGCGGCTCTTACCGGTCTCCAAGACGGCAGCCTCGGGAGAAGCGGAAAGGAGCCCAGCGCCGGGGATGTGCGCAGGAGATCACTGTGACTCTCAGGCTCCTTTATGGAGACCCAAACTCAAAAAGCCTGTCCACAGTCTCCTCCGCTTGGCTGTTCCTTGTCCAACAAAAAAAAAAAAAAAAAAATCTTCTCAAACAGGCAAAGCATCTAATCCTCCTCGAAAAGCGAGAAGAGCCGGGGAGCAATCCAAATGACTCCTGCAGGCTCCGGCTTCGCGGGGGCTCCCTTTTTGTGCTGTTTTCCTGGCACGGGAATGGCGCGCCACTTTCGGGAGCCGGGAGATTCTTCTGAGGGTAAAAAAAAACAACCCTCCTCGGGGGGGAGAGGGGGGCGTGCTGTCATTTAGCCCTGGTGGACAAGTGCGGGGCCTGGCTGCCAAGGAGACACGTTTGAATGACAAGCAGGGGGACGTGGGAGCTTGGCGCGCAGGACGCGGAGGTGCGACGAGGCTGCGTCCGTGGATACCGTGGGCTCGGGTCCGAGGGCACGGTGCAGAAAGCTAGAGGATTCCTGTTTGCTCTGCATTACTCTAATCAAAGCCCCTTGTGTTCGTCCCCAAGTGTGAATGGGGTTGCTAGGAGATTTAAGCACTAAAGGCAGAAGTATGTCTCTGCCCTCGACACAAAGAAATTCATTCACGAAAAGGTTAATTCACTCATTTGGCCAGAAGAAAAATGCCGCTGTTTGGCGTTAAATCTTGTTTATGTAGTTCAACAAGGAAATTCTAAAGAGGATTGAGATCTGGATTGACTGCTTCTGACAGCCTCCTCAAAACACCCATCATCTAGGTAAATAAAGAATGTACAGTGCTGGCATGTAATTCAAACACCCAAACTCGCTGCTCACTGACGGAGTCCCACAGTATTTTTTATGCATTTGGATTAATCCTGATCCCAAAAAAATTGTTTTTCCATGTAATTGTACACTTCAGCAGTGCCCTTCACGCTCAGTCTGGTTATATATGTAAAAGTTTATTTTTCATGCCGATGCACATCTTTTCTCAGCTGAAATGAAGCAGTTGCCCACGCCAACAATGAAAGTGTTGCTGCAAAGAAACGCCTCCCTTTGCTTTGTTTTAGAAGTCAATTCAGTGCTGCAGTGACATTTAACCTGTTTTGGTACATATTGTATCTGTATTGCAGAGCATTTCCTTAACCTGCAGTTGATTAAATATACATGAAAACATCCATAACACCGTCTCGGTATACAGAAGTGTGTTTCTGCCTGTGTGATCTACGCGCAGTGTTCTCAGGGCTGCATTTTTCCCCCCGTGTACCGTTGCCATGGCGGAGAGAACCACCCCCTCGGCACGATTTGGCAGCGGTGCCGGTCTGCTGGCCGCAAGTCTTCCAGATTTCAAATGGACGTCTTCACCCCGGGTGCCCACGCCGACTGCTGTTTCATTCTGTTCCCACTCAGTCGCTGCGAGCTTCGCTGAAGAGCGGGGAAGTTCAGAGAGGGAAAACCCATTTGCTTGTAAGGGATTTCTTTACTCTTCTGCAAAGCACCTTGTTGAAGGATCACTTTCATCAGGAGTAACTCACCTACACCAACTAGGTGCAGCAGTTCGTTTTCCTGGAACTTGACCCGGAGAACCTGCCGGACTGTGATGCTGCAGGACCTGAACTGAACAGTCCAGGACTAAAGTACTGGGATGTTCTGGCACACTAATGAGAAGTGCCTTTTGGGAGAATCCATCTCATCAGGATCCCAGATGCAGCCCAAGGGAGTGGGGAGTCCCCATCCACCTGCTCAAATGACATTTTACCTCCGGTGTGTGAGCGGCTGTCGCTAGCTATTTAATTCATTATCAGCAACTGAATATCCAGTCCAGGGTTGTGGTGGTCTGAACCCTATCCTGGAAAGTTGGGATGTGAGGCAGGGTACGCCCTGGAAGGGACGCCAGTCCGTTGTGGGGTAATGGAGATCACACCGCACGTTGTTTCCTGGGAAGCCCCATATTTTGGAGACGTGTATCTGCCAGTGCCAACGAGGGAGGAGTCACTGCTTATCCTGACATTAGGAGCAGTGAGAATGGAGCAGTATGGCGCACGGTTTTACTCCTCTGTCTGCTGACGAACCACGAGCAGGCTATCACCTCGGACATCCAGCATTCCCCAATGGCTTGCTAGAAAAAGGACCATCCGGCTGCCAAATCATTTGAGAAAAACCACACAATAAATCCCAAAATTAAACTGGTTATAATAAAATATTCGGGCTAGTTTGGGGTTAAAAATCTATGTGCTGCGTCATCTTGTGGGTTTATTCATTCACTCATTTAGCTTATACTTTTCTCCAAAGCAACATTAATTGACTCACAAAGATCCACCCTGTCGTAAAGCTGGGTCAGTTCACGTTAGGGACCTTGCTCAAGAGTCATGCAAAGGGACTGGGATTCAAACCCAGGTCTTTTAATTGTAAGGTAGTTGCTGTTGCCACTATGCTACCTGATGCTCCAGGCACTCTGAAAGACTGCACTAAAGTGAAGTGATGGTGACTGATGTTGAGTATCATCACCTAAAACTTAAGTCAGTAAGAGAGTGAAAGACAGTCAACTTTGTGCAGGTCACTGGAAATACAGTAAATAGTGTGATCAGCAAATAATCGACATTTTCAAATAATTTCCCCTACAAAATATGATCCTCAAGCAATGGAGAGCCTCTTGAAGCCTCTTCATTTTTTTTTGAAGTAAGTTGGTTTTCAGATGATCATTAATGATAGCAGAAACAATTGTCTCAGTACATGAGACGCATAAATACGTTCCAGCATCACACTGCATGTAGACAACCGCAAGAACACCGCTGTGAATTTTTAGCTCTTCGAGACTTGGATCCGCATCTATTTCTGTTCATGCTTCATTTAATCATTCCACATTCATATCCTTCCTTAACTAATTCGGAGAGCCCCGAATGGTTTTAACACTTTCCAGTAATAAATATTTACAATCGTACAGGAAAAAGCTGATTGTGGCCTCTTTGAGGCAGTTGCCCTTGCTAAATATTGCAAAACAAAAAAGGGAAAAAAAAAAAAGAAAATGTTTTTCCAAAGCAGCTCATGCCAGCTTACGGACAAAGCCAAGCCGACACTTTTTAGGTTAAAATGGAAAGTTGGAACGAGCTGCAGCCAAAAGGCTCCAGCAACGTGATTCAAAGCTGCGGCAAACACGCTGCCTCCACGTCGCCTACGCAAATACCAAGTTTAGTCTTAATCTGAACTGACTCATGGAACTACCCAAAGCCTTGCTTTTCGAGAGAAACCTGCTTCCCCACCATGGTCTCTCACTGACCATCTTCCAGGCAGAGAAGAAGACTTGTAAATAAAACAGTGTGGCAAAGCGACTCTTAACAAAGACCGCACTTCTTCGCACTGTGCCTGGATGTCGCTTCTCAGTCTTTAATTACACCTGGTCTAGACCTTCTGTAGCGCACAGTCATAAAGTGGATCAGACCTAACAACCTGCTCAATAATTAATGCGTACCTTTCAACGTCTATCTCCACGGCGACAGAGTGAGTGATATTAATGATTTATTTATAGCACATTTACATATATATTGCCTCGAAGAGGACGACACGGGGCCAAATTCCCTGACGCTCAAATCAAACATCTTGGGTTCCCATGTCCGACTAGTACCTGCATGACCAAAAAACTAAGCGTGACAATGGAAGGTCATTCCTGCACATATAATAATATCACGAAAAGGTCAAGTACTGCAGATTTCAATTTATCCTGTGTGTTATTTAGCTGCCGAGTCTCGATGACAGCCGAGTCAGGCGATGCCCTAAGAAATTCCACTAATGCGCTGATGTAATAAAAAGGTCATGTGATTAATACACTGTGGCAACATACTTAAACTGTAGACTGCAGCCATACTACTCAGTCGCACATAGTAAAGCCAAAAAACAGCATGACTAAATATTTTATACTGAAAAACATGACTGGGTTTTAAACACGAATTCATAAATAACTGCTGAACCTTAATAAAGGAAAAAAATTTTTTTTTCACTATTACTGATGTATATGCGCACCTTAGGAATTTGCAAGTATGTCAAAACACACTCGGAAAAAATATATAAAACATATAATGTAAGACTGATATTATAAAACTGTATGTATTTAATATTAATGCAAGCATCTACTGTACTAGAGAAAGTTACATACTTTGGATAAAGGTCTGTTGTGACTTTAAAATGTCATTTTTCTTCATTCTTAAGGTGCAGAAAAGTTTAAGCCACAACACATGCGAGGAATAACACAGAGATCAGCAGCAAAACAAGGACAATCAACGCTGGGCTCCACACTCAGCACATGGACTAACCCCTGAGACGATGCCTCTCACTCCCTATGATTCTCTCGTCAGAAGAGCTGCGAAACGGCGCGAGTCACCGAAGCCCGGCGACCTTCCGGCGCGCGGGCGGGACGACCGCCAAACACGAGCAGCGGTACTCACAGGTTGAGCTGGGGCATAACCGCCTCGCAGAACGACGGCTCCTGGAAGACAATGAGTGGGGTGTATCTGGACAGGCATGCATCCCACACTGGCTCCAAACAAAACACAATCACCTAGCCGCTGCGATACGAGCCCCTCCTCCCTCCCACCAACACCCCCCCCAACACCACCCCACCGGGCCCTGCTGCGCGCTCACGCGAGCGTGAAGCGCGCTGGAGGGCCGTCACTTCAAGTGGGTTATTTCATGGACACCGCTCCCATTAATGGAGGGGCAGGGCTCCTGCCGGCCGACACCCCCTTCTCCCAACACCCCCCTTCTCGCCCTGCTTAAAACAAAGGGCTCCGAAGGAAGGATGGGGGGTGAGCGGGAACCCTGGGGGGTGGAGGGGAGCACAGGGGGCAGTGCTTCAGATAAGCAGGCTTTGTGTGCAGATGGGGTCGATCGCAGCGGCCCGCCTGCAACACTGACCTCCCCCCTCCCCACACACACACACACACACACACACACACACACACACACCACCCCCGCAAAGAGCTCTTCTCCTCGGCACAATGGAGAGAATGAACTGCACCGATCCTCTGCGTGACGCTCGAGAAGTTGCGCACCAAAGGGCACCACCAACACAGATAAAGGAATCCGGGACTGAAGTTAAATGCATAAATATCCAATCTGCGCCATAAATTACGCAGTTTAGCGGCGCCAAGAAAGAGCCACAAATCAGTGCAAATCATATAAAACTTAACAGCTATTAAGAGTTCATGTGAGAAGAAATAATTAATATGAAAGTGTAAAGATAAAAGGAAACTTTACGTCTGCAGAGCATTCATATCAGAAACTCAAGTTCATTGTTTTAAAATATCAGCCCTTCAAGAAAACTAATTATCTGAAAAATTAATGCAATTATGCACCAGGGTTCTGTACATATACAGTATGTCTGAAGGCTCGTTCTCAGTCAGGGAGCAGAGATAAGTTCAGCGGTGCTGCAAGAGCCCGCTTTCATTAATCATCTGCTTTTTATTTCACTTCTAGGACTGCAAGACAATTTTCCTGCTTCACATGGGAAGTTCTGCTCATGCTGTGAAATTAAGTGCAAGGATACCAGAAAAGCTTTGCTGTGTTCTGATGTTTAAAAGCTCGCAGTATATCTACATTAACGTAAGTGCTACTAAACATGGCATAGCATTAAAACCACAGAAATCCTCTTGAGGAAGTAGGATCTGATGGAAAAATCCCTCATTTCTGGCCTTCTACAGCTGCTTGCACAATATGAAATTATATTTAAATCATTTTAACATCAGTTGTTTTCTTTTATGAGTGAATTGATTTGATGCGAATATGTATCCTTTCCCAAAGCCTTTGTTCAATGCCGTGTTGTCCTGCTGCTTACCGAATGACACAATAAGCCTGCTGTTCACCGCTTAATATTTTAATTACCCCACTTTATCAAGCTTCCAGTCCACCTTCAAGGTAAATAGACTTGGGGGGGGGGGGGGGGGATGCTGTCCCAGAACCTAGCAACGGAACAAAAATCCAAAACAGCCATTGCATAAAAAACTTGAGAGGAGGCTGTGCATAAACACCTGGAGGGCAAAAGTACCTCTAGATAGTTTATATACTTCATTATACACAACCCTTCAGAATATTAACAGACATACAGAGCAACCATTTGTTGTGCTGAATGTGGGAAAAAAATGATTGTAATATGTAATCGAAAATGTATCACTGTATCTGTATTCTGTTTTCCTGCTCAGTCGTGGGAAACCAGAAACCACTTAAATTTATTAAAATTATACAGCTACACTAATGACTGGACTGAAATTCCTGATTGAATGATATCCTGCAATTAAAAATTTCACAAATTTCACAAATCTCTTGACAGAGCTCGTTAAAAACTGATCTGCAATTGCGCAACTGAGTATTTAAACAACTAGCAGAAATATCTCGGAAGACAATTGCAGGTTTATCCCTGAAATACGGTTTTGCTGTGTTTCTCCATCTCATAGGGCAACAAATGTAAGGAAAATAACTTTGCTTCTTCCTCTATGTATGATTACTAGACAGTCATGTAATATGTGCAATATTAAAGCCAATAAAGTCATTGAAAAAGCACAGGGTGGACGAGGAGATTAGTTTCTCATCCACGTATGGAGTAACAAGTCAGTTTGTATTGACTGATGAATTTGACTGAGATTCATATTGTCCTCCATGTGAAAACCTAATATTAGCAACTGCACTATAAATAGAGCACGATCAAAGTGAGCATCACTAATTTAGTAAAAGAATGAAACATCCAGTGAGATCTGCTGTTGCGGAGGTGCCGTCCCTCATTCGGAGGGCTGAACGGGGCAGAGCTTTGACTGCCTACACTGGAAGCCTCACTGAAGCCGCACAGCCTCTCTTCGCCGGATGGTCCATCCCGACCTTCACGGCCATGTTGCGGGATATCAAGCGTGCAGCCGTCACACGCACCCCAGCGCCGAGCGATCGAGCATGGCCTGGATTCCCTCAACCTCTGGACGTCTTCATAGTCATAATCTCTGGGCATCTTTGTAGCCAAAATGAATGCTGATAGCAATGTGCTGGCAGGCCATGCAGAACAGTGCTGTGAAGTGACCTGGAAGCGATTCCTGCGCTCAGGGCGCCATGACGGGACCAGATAGCTCCCTACGGCTCCAGACCTGCCAGATTTCTGGCATCAGACGTGGGCTCTCTGCAGAGCAAACTGGAGCCCATGGGCACAGTCTGCCGCTGGCAAAAACAATCATTGCCGAAACACTGGCCAACCATACACAGGACGTAACGTGCCTGGCGGTTAAATAAGAAATATCAAACCTCCAACTTTGAGGTGGAAAAATAATTAAGAGTTTGGATATGCGTTTCTGTGCGTGCTGTTTTCTGTCTCACAAAAGGATATTGGGTTAAGCATTATTTCATGCCGCAAATACGACGTAAAACCCAAGTGACGGTGCCAGGACAGGATGCGTGATCCTATCGGACAGCGTGTGCCGGACACGGATTACCAAGCTGATTTATGACACGTAGATTCCAGCCTTCGCAGCAGAACGGCAGCTTAAAGTGAAGCAGCTATCTGTCAGAAAAAATGGTCCAGAAGCCCGACGGAGGACGATGAGTCCCATGAGCAGGTCAAAGTTCATTAGCGCTAAACCTTGAGCTGGCACTACGGCCTGTGGAACTTTCACGGCCGCCTAGGAGTCAGGGACATGCTGAGAATCGTATTCCTGATCGTCCGCACCTACGGCTGCGGGTGCGCTCAGACCCGAGGCCTGGAGGGCTCTCGACCGCTGTTTGATGCATTCACTCTGAGCGGTTGCAAACGTTCAGCTCAGCAACATCCTTTCACTGACAAGAGGAGTCAGCAAGTGCCGGACGTGTGCCGTAAAATCTGCAGGACGGGGAATATCCAATGAGCATCCGCTGCGGCTCATTTTATGGGATCCATAAAACAGCAGTAACATTTGTCATTATTTTTTTTCCATTACGTGCCGGAATGATAATGCATCGATCTGTGGCTCTTGTAACTGTCAACTAATGAGGTGCACAAAGGAGAAAAAGGAACAATTCCTTTCGCTTCTTTCCGCTCCTGGTTTACATCAGGCAAACAGCTGTGCGGAAAATTGCAGCACGCCCCCTCGGGGTCCCTTTGGGGGTCTTTGCAATTTTAGGAGCTTTACAGTAAGTGTCCACCATGTGGAAAATCAATGCACAGAAGTCATTTTACATGTAATTCTCAAATAGCTTTTCTCAAATGCAGAAATATCCCACAAGTCAGAATGTATTTTTCCGCACCTTGTCAGTGTGTTGTCAGCACAAATTATTATTTGATTGTTAGCTGACTCTTTTCTCCAAGGCAACTTGCAATATTAGGTTTATAATATAAGACATACTATTTAAACTACTGACTGATGTTTGTTTCAGTAACTTGATGTGAGCACTTAAAGGTGCTACAGCTGAAGGGATTTGAACCCAGAACCTTCAATTACAAAGGAGTTGTGCCGATCACCACACTAACTGGGAACTGTCATTGTTGCAGTTCTTCTTTTTCTAGGATTTGTTCATGGCATCCTGTATGTGTTACAAATATCGCCCTTATATGCAGCTGAATTCAAAATTCCTACATCTATGCTTATGGTGCAGGGGCAGCCGACAGTTTAGAGCTTCTACCTTTGGACCTGAAGGTTGCTGATTCAAATCTCACTTGCTGCTGTGGCACCCGTGAGCAAGATATTTTACCCAGGTTGCTGTAGTGAAATTACGCAGCTGGGTAAATAGTGGTAGGTATCTTAGGAAAGAAGTCTCAGCTAGATTAATTACTGCAAATTAATACACTGTTACATACCCTCATTGGATAGTGCTTTTATACAAAGTGGGAGTATTGCTATAACCCAGATGTTCTAACTGGAACATGTTAGATGGTCCATGAAAAGTCAACTAACCAATATCACTTGTCCCAAGTGGGGTTACAGCAAGCCAGAGCCTTACCCGGCAACACAGGGAACAATGCCAAGGGGGGGGGGGGGGGGGGGGGGGGGGGGGACACCCTGAACGTGATGCCAGTCTCCCACAAGGCCCCCCAAGCAGGGCTCAAACCATAGACCCATCACCCAGGAGGCACTGGCCAAACCCACCTTTGCCACGACGCCACCTCACCCCCTACTCAAGAAAGGTCAGTGACTCTGTAATCATTTCACGTCATAAAACTCCCCAAAGATCGATGGAGAAGTGGTCCTCCTTCTGTAGCACAGAAACTCTGTCCAAACCTCCTGTCTTAGGGCAGCGGCTTATACAGCGTTCCCTCCAAACGGCAGTAAAACGCTCTTCCGGCAGCTTCCGTCAGCTCAGGGAGGCCCCTGAGCCCATACTGTGGAATGAAGGACTTCTGAAAACATATATCCTTGTACTGTTGTTGGCTCCCCTTGTGTGGGTTGCAGTTTTTACCGCTGGGTGAACAGTGCTCCCTCCCTCCACCAGAAAGTGGATTTCACACACAGGCATTGGATCTTAATGAGTTGCGGTGAGGTGTCTATAAGTGACGCCTGAGACTCTGAACATGGTCCAAAAAGACTGAGCACTTGATCTTTAGTCATCAAATGAAACTTTAAGTTCCATTGTTATAAGAAAGAAGATGCAGGAATAGTGTCATTTTCCAGGTTGTACTATGTTTTTTTTTTGTACTAACATCCGCATAGGTACTCTTTCACTCCAATACAATGGCTGGGGGGGCGGGGGAGGCTGGGTGCCACTGGGACTTGGACCCTGTGATACAGTTGGTGAAGTAGTGAGATAAAGGTGCTGTATTTAGAGGTGCAAATGCCCCATCAACTATTAAAAAAACAAAAATAAAAAACTAAACCCTTAATATCAACAGCAATACTCATCCTTCCCTTGTCTTTTCTCCTCTGTTCCTCTTCCTCAGGCTCTAATGGAACACACACACACACACACATTTTCAGAACCGCTTGTCCCATACGGGGTCACGGGGAACCGGAGCCCAACCCGGCAACACAGGGCGTAAGGCCAGAGGGGGAGGGGACACACCCAGGACGGGACGCCAGTCCGCCACAAGGCACCCCAAGCAGGATTCGAACCCCAGACCCACCGGAGAGCAGGACTGCGGTCCAACCCACTGCGCCACCGCACCCCCCCCTCTAATGGAACAATATACAATATGCTCTACCTTCAGCCAGTGCATAGACCAATTAAGATTAAAAATATCCACCTTACATTTAAAGTAAATGACAAACAAAATAACAGTTTAATAACATAACATTCTATAAACACAGTATTTTATAGATCCGTCAGCTCATTTCAGATCACATAAAACAATGTCTGTTTCTACAAACAATTTCCAAATGGGATCTTCCTGTTACTACTTAAATGACTCCAACTCCCATAATTCCTCTTTTGTCCTCATGGTCTCTGCTTCCATTTTGCTCAAGGTAAGACGTGTTTTTGCTTTTCACTGTTTATAAAAAAAAAAAATATCTGAATAATTCCACAGTTACAATATACATACTGTGTAACATAGACATATTTTCCATAATCTCTTTACTTTTATATATTCTTATAACCATGACCTTTGATACATGTGCCAAGTAACTGATAGGCCTCTACAGGTGTATCTTATCGCTCTTCTTTGCAGTTGGGAGTTGTTTGTTTTCCTCTTCTCAGCAAGAGGCTTTGTCTTTAGGGAGCTATAACTTTTGGTTATCACACCCAGTAACAATGTGTCATTCCTAATCACTTTTTTCGGTGTTCTGTGAGTGTACAGAGAAGGGTGCTCCATAAAAATAAATCGAGAAATGACACGAAGGCAACGAATGAGCTCATGATTTTCAGTTTATCTTTAAAAGGCATCTGAACTGAATTGCTGGGCTCGTTGACTGCATCTTTCCTTGGCATTCCCACCACAAGCTCCGTCACTGTGAGCATTATCAAAATGAAAAGCGACACTTCATTGCAACCAGGCTGGATGTGATCCAGAAACATCCAGCAGCGGGATGGAGGCTCTGCCACATGTGAGCATCATTGTGCCGTTGCCTAAGCTCCAACTCCAGTCAGCTGTCATATGGAAGGCGGAGACTCATCCAGCCTCATGGCAGCACATGGAGTCATTGGTTCCATCCCAGCAGGCCTCGCAGATGTTCATGAACCCAGAGATGAGCCTCGAGAAAAAGGACGCAACCCAACCCAAAAATTCTTACTCAACCACAATAATCTTGGGCTTAGATGCAAGTGACATCAAGCCTTTGCCAAACACTTTAACACCCATTCCTGATATTGACAGAACGCGCATGAACAATAAATATTTTACATGGATAAATGGCAACTGTGTGAGTTTTAATGTGGATGTGGCTCCTTGTAGATGCTAAAATATTCATGAAAACATGAACAAATGTCACACACAGTCAAGGTATTGAACTGTGACTCTGGGAAATTCAGGTTTATTGTGGTGTCTTCAACTGAGGTGACATTTAGAATCTACACACACCGTCTGAAGTGGGCAGTAAAGCTGTTCCAGGAGTAAAAGCTGAAATGTGAATTTGACACATTTTCTGGGAACTCTGTGGCTGGGGCAACAAGTGGTGTATTGGTTAAAGAGCGAGATACTTACACTCAATTGTTCCAGCGAAAATTATGCAATCATATGAAATGCATTAAGTAGATTAACACTGAATTGCTTTGGAACAAGTTGTCACATAAACAAATGATTACGTTTTAGTCGCTTTAGATAATGAACTTTTTTAAATGAATTTTACAAACATTTAAGAAATTGTGCTGGAAACACAACCGTTAAAGTTCTTTGGCGGTAATTAAGTTTTTTAGTTTATTTTTAAATTAATTATGAAATGACTTTATGTTGTGCCGAGTCTCGGCCATGAACCAAAATACATCCCTCATGCCACGTCTGCCAGAAGTCTGTAATCTCCACGCACCACCTGTGGTTTTCATGAGCGGTAATTCTGCTGTAGGAGAAAACCGAATTACTCATCTCACTTGACTGCACAGAGTATCCCGCACCGTTTCGGTGCAACAAAACCATGGATTCATTAGGAACATCTCGAATATATCATTCTGGCTTCTGAAATTAGTTTTCAAAGTACGATTTCTTTACTCTTGCTTCCTGTACTGATTCGTTTTTGGGTTTACATATGTACTTTTCAGAGTTTCTACATTTTGTAATTCTAGTCAGAGAAAAATGTTGAGAGTGCTGAAAACCACAAATAAGATCAAAGTTGGGAAAAGTTTAAATTATTGCTGGATTCCTCTGAATTGTTTTTTTTCTTTGGAAATCTTCAGGTAGGCCTTGAAAATATCCGTTCGTTACCAGTGACTTCTTGCCCACTGGAGGGTCACAGTGATCCAAAGCCTGTCCTAGAAGCAGATGTTTGAGGTAGGGTTCATCTTGGTCCACCCAATCATCTCTCACAGAGGGCAGCTTGGAGTCAACACACCATCTAAAATACCTCCTTAGACTTCTGAAGGAACTCAGAACACCTGGAGAAGACCCACACAAACATAGGGAGAGCATGCAAACTCTACACACAGTGAGCTGGTTCAAACCCACACCCAGACATAAGCACAGGAGATGTTAGGCACCAATGCTACCCACTGTGCCGATGTCCTATTTTTGATAGTCTGCAACTTACTTAAATTTGTCAGGTGTCACTCACAGTGTAATACACACACATTGTCTGTACCACTTGTCCCATACGGGGTTGCAAGGAGCCAGAGCCTAACCCGGAAACACCGGGCGTAAGGCTGGAGGGGGGGACACACCCCGGACAGGACACCAGTCTGTCGCAAGGCACCAAAAGGGGGACTTGAACCCCTAACCCACCGGAGAGCAAGACCTGGTCCAACCCACTGTGCCACCACGCTCCTCTACCATGTAATATGTACGTATCAAAACTCAAACTATGATGTAAAATGTCAAGATTTAGACATTTTTGGAAACCTGCCATATATTTTGAAAAAACCATATAATTCAGCTGTATGGTCAGAGAACCACATAACAGATTTTTTTAAGGAATGAATTTGCCCAACATCAAATTAAAAGCAGGAAATTACTGTCAAATTTCAAGGAGAACAAGGATGAATTGTTGCAGGTTTCTGAAAAAAAAAGAGAGTGAGGATAATGGTTTGCTTTTAATTATGAGCTCCTGGAGCAGCACTCATCACACTTTGCGCAATTCCAACAGTTCCAAAACAACACGAAATCTCCAGCGAACACATACATCTTCGAAATCAATGCGACCTTGCGCAACCTTGCCTGTCTTATTTTCATTCTTTATATGGCCAGACATTGTGGTTGCAGCAATTTACTGAAAATATGTGCCATGTCAGTGGGTTGGACCGAGTCCTGCTCTCCAGTGGGTCTGGGGTTCGAGTCCCGCTTGGGGTGCCTTGTGATGGACTGGCGTCCCGTCCTGGGTGTGTCCCCTACCCCTCCGGCCTTATGCCCTGAGTTGCCGGGTTAGGCTCCGGTTCTCCGCGACCCCGTATGGGACGAGCGGTTCTGAAAATGTGTGTGTGTGTGTGTATGTGCCATGTGCAGTTAAATGTGGTTTTGTATAGTACAGGAAAGGAGAGAAAGAGATGCACATTTGACTGAATAGCGGGACTTCTGAGAACAATATAATCTTAAGATTTAAATATATTTAAAAAGACAAAGAAAAAGTGAATGGCCTTACAGCATTAACAATTGTGGGTTTAGGTGCGGTGGCGCAGTGGGTTGGACCGCAGTCCTGCTGTGCGGTGGGTCTGGGGTTCAAGTCCCGCTTGGGGTGCCTTGCGGCGGACTGGCGTCCCGTCCTGGGTGTGTCCCCTTCCCCCTCCGGCCTTACGCCCTGTGTTGCCGGGTAGGCTCCGGTTCCCCGTGACCCCGTAAGGGACAAGCGGTTCTGAAAGTGTGTGTGTGTGTGTGTGTGTGTGTGGGTTTAGTTCTTTTAAGATTGTAATTTGAACAGTAATTAGATCATGGTTTTCCTGCTTTATTAAATAGTTAATGATATGTGCATATGTATTTTAATAGTGATTCGCTGTAGCGTTTTAACTTTTTACACACACACATTTTCAGAACCGCTTGTCCCAAACAGGGTCACGGGGAGCCGGAGCCTACCCGGCAACACAGAGCGCAAGGCCGGAGGGGGAAGGGGACACACCCAGGACGGGACGCCAGTCCGCCGCAAGGCACCCCAAGCAGGACTCGAACCCCAGACCCACTGGAGAGCAGGACTGTGGTCCAACCCACTGCGCCACCACACCCCTCTGCTAACTTTTTATAATGATTATTTATTCATTTAGCTGACAGCTGTCACCAAGGTAATGTATGTTTTGCACAGTAATCTGCTTAGAATCCTATAACCATTTATATAGCTGAACAATTAAGGGTACAACAACAGGGGCAGGGATTGAAACCGTTTACCTTCCAAGTGAAAGGCGATAGCTGTGAGCAGTACACTACCTGTATACTATTTATTTTTATTATTATGATGATAACAGACAACAGATAGTTACTATAAACACTGCAAAAAATGTTATGAGGAATTATGTACAGAATGTAGTGTAAATAGAAATCAGCACAAGTTAAATTAATTAGAATTAAGCTCATTTGTTAGTCCCCCGGGCAGGGGTGCGATGGTGCAGTGTGCTTGGTCGGGTCCCGCTCTCTGGTGGGTCTGGGGTTCGAGTCCTGCTTGGGGTGCCTTGCAACGGACTGGCGTCCAGTCCTGGGTGTGTCCCCTCCCCTTCCAGCCCTGCACCCCATGTTGCCAGGTTAGGCTCCGGTTCGCCTTGGGACAAGTGGTTTCGGGCTGTATGTGCGCGTTAGGCCCCCTGATAATATGCAGGACAAGTGAGCGCCACCTCGTGGATCCAGGCTTCTTTCACAGCAGGTGAAACCCACCGCAGCCCAGGATGTCAGCGGGAGTCTTTTACACAGCAGCCAACCACACAGGCCTGGCTGACCTCCGCTGTACCCACTCTTGCAGGGAAATGCTAATTACTCTACACCAGCTGGATGGTGTTTGCCCGTCACTCTGATGTTCTTCTTTAAATAACTGTGTCTTTCCTTTGTTGACCGGAGGATTTCGTACAGTATGTTTACACAGAGGAAGCCATACTGTCAAGTTGGGCTCATTGAGCCACATTGTCTTCCAGAAGGCAGCCGTACTGAATAGGATATTCAGCGTATTTGTCTCCCCTTCTGCCTGTTTGCTTATTCATAAGAGGTTCTGTTTATGTATTTTTTTTAATTCCTCAATTTCGACCCTTAGTTCTACAATTACCGTAATTTCAAACTGATAAAGTATAAGATTACAGCTATTTTCCTGTGTCTTTAAGGACTTTAAGATGCACTTCTGTGCCGTATTTTGGAGAAAACTTTATACGGTATGTTGTGTATAATAATGATAATTAGCAAGTAGCTGGGTGTATAATGGAAATGAGCTGGTGCAAAAAGCAGCGCACACACCCCGAGTCTGGCGCTTCGTCATGAGGCGTTGTGAAATGTTTCTGACTTCTTCGCAAGGGTGTAGCCACTTATAGCAAACATGTCCAGACACAATAATTATCCTAGTTATTCTGCAAGCAAACATGCCACAGCAGTATTTATCTCATTTCTCTCTCATGATTAAAAAAGGGAGCAAAGGCATGCGTTCCAGCTGCAGAAGCACACGTGCCCTGCTGTGAACCTTAACCACATTATTCCAAGATGTTACAATGGGGGAACTACAACTGTTTCCCGCAAGTGTCATGTTCATACCCTATCTCATCCCATCACTGTCTCGTTCCCAAGCTTTGGCTTGGTGAGCCCAACGCAACGGCGCTCTGTGGAGTTTAATTAAGCGAGCGGAGACCCGAGGGAGACATCTGTGTACGGAGCGGCTCCTTGTGGTGTGTGCTGCTGGAAAGCCTCCGAGCATTTTGACCTCCCAGAGGCGGGACACACTGCTGCTTGAACGCTGACCGAACGCATTCCTGATCTCACTGTCCGACACCACGGCGTGTCAAAGCATCGTTGCGTTGAGGAGCTCTTCCGCTTTCAACACAACATCCATAACCCTGGGTTTGAGTCTCGGTCTTAGAAAAACAGTGAAAGGACAAAAATTAGAGGATGCTGGACAGCGATGGACTCATTTCCATGACACTTTATGGACTGGACCCCTATATCTCAAAATGAAACACAGTATCAGGTTAATAACAAGGAGACGCAACTTCATGTTAGCGTGGAGACACTGCAGAGTGCGATCATACACGTTTCCTTAAACGTGAGTGCCATTGTACGTACTTTTCTCACGAGACAATAAATGACAAATGTTTAAAAAGAAGCTGAACAAAACAACTCACCCTATTCTGCACAGCCATTATCTATCTATCTAAGACCTGATAGCTGCTTGAAACGTTAATTGAAACAGGATGTCCTTGGCCGAGTTCTTCTAATTTTGTACAGATTTTCCCCTCAACAAAGAATCGGCTGAATAGAGAATCAGACCGAACTGATTGCTGGTTAAACCTTAAACCATTTTGATAGAGCAACAGATGCCAGTAATATCTGTAGCGCTGCACTGCTGACTCTAGTATAAATTAAATATATTCCAGCCATGAGAAGACGATGTGAATGTGACTGTCCCGAATCAAGAGGCCATCCAGTTGTACTATTATGGTGGACTGACTGAGTAATAACATATTTTCCACAAATGCTGCTCCACGTAATGTTTGTCCAGGTTTAAATTGAGGCTGTCTCAACGCGAAAGCTCGGCGAACTCACACGCGGTAACGGAGCCGCCACACGTGCGCTGCAGTGGGCTCATCGGAAGCCGGAACAACCCGGAAAATGCTGACAAATGACACTCGTGATAACTGGCGCATGTTTCATAATATCTCCGGCTTCGGGAGCTCAGGCTTTGAGGAGATCGCAAAAGGGTGCCGGTTTGTAGGAAAGAAAGACTCACAAGTGTAGGTTTGGAAAAGCATTTAGGCTGTGGTGTCATCCTATGTGCGAGGGAACATGTGAGGACTGCAGATACCACCCAGAGTCACCCATAATCATACGCTGGGAGCAATCACAATAACACAGCAATCAGTTTGTGGTCCAGAATCAAATTATGGTCTTCTGCCTGTCTGTGATATTCTTAAAAGTTCAGCAAATGACATTTCCACAGATATAAATTTTTATGATGACTCCATTAGGCAAAAAAAGAAACGCGATACCACCTGAACATATTAAAAATTAAGTACTGAAATAAACATTTTTGAAGTCATCTTTGTGCTAATAAAAACGAGCCGTACCCACAATCCACTGGAACACACGTTCATTGCCCCCTCCCCATGCAGAATTTAACACCTAAGATGCATATGGTTGTAAACTGTATGAGATGTCAGAAATACCTCCTGGGTTTTCTAATACACATTCCCACATGCCATATACACACACACACACACACACACACACACACACACACACACACACACACACACACACACATTTTCTGAACCGCTTGTCCCACACAGGGTCGCGGGGAACCGGAGCCTAACCCGGCAACTCAGGGCGTAAGGCCGGAGGGGAAGGGGGCACACCCAGGACGGGACGCCGGTCCGCCGCAAGGCACCCCAAGCGGGACTCGAACCCCAGACCCACTAGAGAGTAGGACCCGGTCCAACCCCCCGCGCCCCCGCGCCCCGTATATATATACACACACACACACACACACATTTTCAGAACCGCTTGTCCCATACGGGGCCACGGGGAACCGGAGCCTACCCGGCAACACAGGGCGTAAGGCCGGAGGGGGAGGGGACACACCCAGGACGGGACGCCAGTCCATCACAAGGCACCCCAAATGGGACTCGAACCCCAGACCCAACGAGCCACAACACCCCACCAAAGCAGCACTCACCCACCCCCCCCCGTATATATCTATATATATATCTGACAGTGTAACTAGTACGGGCCAACACTGTATTTGTTCCTTCCACACAAGAAGGGCTCACAATATGGGAAAGGAAACAGAACATGCAAGGTGAGAAGCAATGTGATTAAAATCAGTTTTCCTGCCCCATTCCTTGACTTCTATTATAGCTCTACAGTATTCACAAGAGCCTCAAGTCTTAGCAGTTTCAAGACATAGTCTTTGTTTTACGGCGCAATATATATTGAGTTCTCCGTATATTTGCACATATTGAGACAACTTTTCTCACTGTTTATATGCCTGAGCACCTATAATTTATACATGCTTGTGTTTGCTTAACAAACATGCATGAATGTGTCGCTATTCATCTGGCTCTTTTTACTGTTTATTATTTATTAGTGGTCACGTGATTCTTTTCACTGTTACTATCCATTGTGTCACCGTGTACATTTCAGCTGACGGAGGTTGAACAGCTATAGGGGAAAAAGAAACCTGATTTGTACACGCAGCAACAACACTTTTGGAGAACTGTAACTAATTTATAAGCACCGCATTTCTAAGTCCTCTGCATTTTGAGACTGAAATGGTGAAAGTGATGTGGACTGCGGAACGCACAAGGAAAGACGACTAAAACTTGAATGTTCTGGAACCACTGCTGCCTCTCGCTTCGGAAAGATTGGGGGTTCCTGAGAACATGTAACATGGAAGTAGGCAAAACTACACACACACACACACACACACACACACACACACACACACACACACACACACACACACACACACACACACATCACTTGGCCCAAGTAGGGTTGCAGGGAGCCAGAGCCTAACCCAGCAACACAGGGTACAAGGCTGGAGGGGGAGGGGACACACCCAGGACGGGACGCCAGTCCATCACAAGGCACCCCAAATGGGACTCGAACCCCAGACCCAACGAGCCACAACACCCCACCAAAGCAGCACTAATACAGCAAAAAAAAAAAAACCGTCTAACTCCAAGGTGCCTGAAGTTGTCCTACTTGTGCCCTCTGTGACTCGAATCGCAGAAAAGCAACAAAGAGCCAGCCGTTCGTTTTGTCCACTCCAGAGGACACTTACTTCTAACTGTATCTCCACAAACTGCATCTGCTACAATGTTGAATCCCAATGTCCCTTACAGAGGACGTTATGTGCTTTTAAATGATCTAACATGCGTGCGGATGGAGCTTGGGAAACTTTGCCGAGGTCCTAGAAATATGTCCAAAAAACCTGATATGACCAGGCCAGCTGCCCCCATAAGCACTGGAAGAGGTTCAACGAATGATTTGGTCATTTTGCGAAGTTCAATAATGCAGCTGCATCTCTGCCGCAGCCATCTACTTGCGGGAAACAGGATGTAAGCAGGTATCATCTTCATAGCACCGCTGATGCAATGTGTCAGCCAAAGGAGAGCCTGTTTCCTCGAGGCGGAACCCGTAGCTCCGCCGGCTTGACATGATCCCTGCGAATGGGGGCCTGCGGAGCGTGTTTGCACACGAGTTTCCTGGAAACACCTTCTTTCCTCTGCGGAGCACCGGAGCCGACCTGCGCTTTGATCACATCGACTTGTTCAGCATGTTGTCGCGTCGCTCGCTGCACAAGCCGCCGCGTGTTGCCTTTCAGCATCCTGAAATCCCGCCAGGATTCCGTCAGCGTGGACAAAGCGCATCTGCCAGCGCATCCAGCGGGAAAAACTCCCGCCGTCTTATTGCATCTGCTGATAGCTTTATGTCTGTTGGCCATCAACAAGAGGCGGAAAGGACGTAAATATTTCACAGTGAAGTTGGTGAAAACCTGCAATGTGCTCTCGCAAGTAAGTGAAAAAATATACTTAAAGATATAATTGATGCTTCATGAAACCACAATATTGCATATAAAAATTTGTGTTTGCACCAACTTATAGTTGCTGGGTAAAGAGTTGTATTTACACCGGGCGGCACGATGGCACAGTGAGTAGCACTGCTGTCTCACAGCACCTGGGTGGCATGAAAGGATGTGGGTTCAGTCCCCTCTCAGTCTGTGTGGGTTTCCTCTGGGTGCTCTGGTTTCCTCCCACAGTCCAATGACATGCTGTTCAGATTCCCCCCATAGTGTATGAGTGAGAGAGAGAGAGTGTGTTCCACTGATGTATGGATGAGTGACCCATTGTAAGTAGCGTATCTAGCAGTGTAAGTCACTATGGTGAGTAAGGTGTGTGGGCTGATAACGCTACTTACATTTAGCAACCACTTTTCTCAGAATCAGAACAAGCATTATTGCCAAGTATGTTCACACATACAAGGAATTTGTCTTGGTGACAGAAACTTCCACAGCACGGACAGAATGACAGTGACAAGACACAGATGAGAAGACAGAATATGTGAATAAAGGATAAAAAATATATAAAAAATATAAAGTACACAATATACAAAAAATAGTCACTAGACATTATATGTATGTACAGGTATGTTCTATACAAATGCAAGGGAGTGTGAGTAAGAGATACGATGTGATAAATAGTTATAAATATAAATATAAATAGCGTTGTGTATTGCACTGGTTTACTCTCTAGGGGGGATTTAGCTGTTCATGAGGTAAATGGCCTGAGGAAAGAAACTTTTCTTGTGCCTGGCTGTTCTGGTGCTCAGTGCTCTGTAGCGCCGGCCAGATGGCAAGGGTTCGAAGAGGAAGTGGCCTGGATGTGAGGGGTCTAGAATGATTTTGCTAGCCCTTTTACTGACTCTGGACGAGTGCAGTTCTCTGATTGCTGGGAGGGATGTGCCGATGATTCTTCCAGCACTCCGAACTATCTGCTGTAGTCTTCTGATGTCTGATTTCGTAGCTGAGCCGAACCAGGCAGTTATAGAGGTGCAGAGGACAGACTGGATGACTGCGGAGTAGAATTGCATCAGTAGCTCCTGTGGCAGGTTGAACTCTAAAGCAACTTACAATGTTAAGGTCACAATTATTACATGCTTACAATTATTCACCCATTTATACAGCTGGGTAATTTTACTGGAGCAATTTAGGGTAAATACCTTGCTCAAGGGTATCACAGCAAGAGGTAGGGATCAAACCTAGGACTTTCGGATCAAATGGCAGCGACGCTAACCACGATACTACCAACGGGCCCCTACAGGCATACGTAGAGTTCATTGGAAGTTGCTTTACAGAAAAGTGTCTGCTAAATACAAAAATGTAAATTTATTCAGTTAGCTGATCTCTTTCTCCAAACCGACTTACAATGTTAAGGCATCCATATACTTACACAGCTGAGTAATTTTTTTTTTTTCCCCAAAGTGATTTAGAGTAAGTACCTCACTCAAGTGTACTCTAGCTGGAGATGAGGCTTGAACCAAATGCAGCAGTTCTAACTACTATACTACCAGCTGTCCCAGGCAGTACAGTTATAAATTCAGTATTCTTAAAGTTTTTTCCCCAAGCTTTGAACAGCGAGGCAAATTCCGATGAAAGATGGCATAGGAGAATACTGGAGTACGTGACCCTAGACTCTCTAACTTCTCCGTTACATTCAAAGCTTGATGTCTTTCATAAGTTATGGGAACCCTTGCTAGTACATATTGGCTCTGATACATCAACTGCACCGATGAGACAACTTCCAGAATCCAGTCAAATGCATATGCTTGAATTTCTTTAAAACGTCCTGCTTCTGTGCTTTCTGGATTTTTTTTTCCAAGCTTCCTTTTTTTCTGTTGGAAAAACACTTTGCTGTAATTTGTGGCTGTTGAAGTGTGTGGTTCTGTAAAGCAGAAAAATTACAAATATATAATTTAATATATATAATTTATATACATTATATAGAGAGGGATGCGGTGGTACAGCGGGCTTGGCTGGGTCCTCATCTCTGGTGGGTCTGGGGTTCAAGTTCTGCTGGGGTGCCTTGTAGTGGACTGGCGTCCTGTCCTGGGTGTTTCTCCTCCCCCCTCCTGCCTTGCGCCCTGTGTTGCCGGGTTGGACTCCAGTTCGCCCCACCCCCATTTGGGACAAGTGGTTTTGGACAGTGTGTGTGTGACATATATATATGTATGAAAAATGGCCAAGTTCTTTCAATGTTGAGAAATGTGCTTCCACCTGAGCACCTATAAGTCTGTACATGTATTCTCTGCTCCAGTGTTATTTCCAAATATCCTCTTGGCAAAACTAGGCAGCAGGAGTTAGTATCTTATATCCAGGGGCAAAACTTACCAAATCTCACTTTTGAGGCATGGCTGTTGAACGTACACTTTATATTTTTTTAACCTGAAGTCAAGAAAAACCACATGTTCATAACAACTCTCTCTATACCTGCTTCCCACGGTGGCCAAGCATGTCCTCCTGCCTCTCAGGATATCGGCAGAGTGAACAGTTTACAGGAGCTCCGAGAGGTAAGGAATATTTAGTGCATGAAGAAAAGAAAAATATATTTAGAATCGAGTGTGATCATACTTGAACAAGAGATGAGCAGAAGAAAAGTGTCACTTTTTATGTGTCTGTGGGTGTGTTTCCGAATGTTCTTGTTAACAGGATTCCAGACCGAAGTGCATCATTTCCTCTGCACTGGTCAGAAATCCCCTGGAACTCGACCCTCGCTCTTCGTGATCCCCATTACCTCAGTAAGGAGTTAAGCCCACGTTGTGGATGTTGTAGCTGCTCTTTGTTCTTGCAGAAACTTGTTGAAATTGTCCCATCTGAGTCATTTGTCCCACCCTCCCCAACGCTGAGTATTTAGTCCAGTCGAATGAAGGAGCCAGAACATGGAAAAATGTATAAGGAATATAAAACAACTCATTATCTGTTGTCAAAACACCCTGTGCTTCATATGAGTGATCTGTTACACTTCGGTATCGGGATGCGTCCGTGTGGAACAAGAGATGAAAATACCGTTCGGCTGTAACCATACCCCTCTGAACAGCGGTGCGCCCTGATCTCAAAAGGACTTGTGACGTTTGAGTACTGAGAATTCATCCCAGGCATTAGCAGTCAATGCCTCACAAGTGCAGTTGAGCAAACATATACTTACATGTGCTCATTTCAGGCCAGACAGCAAGATTTACTAACCACTCAGTCTGCGTTGCTTTTTTTTTCCCTCAATCCAGTGGTCAATGAAAATATGTGAAAATGCTTGTGATTCAACTGAACACATCATCATTAAATTAACTTGTGGTCACTCAGGGTTTTGGGGTTTTCAGCATCAGATACTCTTGGACCGTTGACCTGAGCAGGATTGAAGAAACCCAGTTCTGGTGTCCGGCTAGTGCTGCCCTGACACTATTTGACCCGACATGTTCATACGACTCTGCCTGGGGTTCAGGGTCACGTCACATGGATGTTCTTGGTTCTTTAGGGTGCCCGGTCTAGGATCCTAGCCTAGATCCCCCTGCATCTCACCAGGTGCATCATCCAAAATCGGCGGATCTTATGGTTTATGGTTCTGGCTTTTGTGGTTTCTTGCGCGCCTTCCCACAGACGCATTCCACACTCAGCAACATTTGTACAGAGACAAATTATGGTTGGGGTTTGCGTATATTTGTATGGATTGTGTGGATTTCTGTAGAATTGCACAATGCTTATTAAAGTGCTGTTCTTTCTTTTATTTTGTTTTTTTTTTTTTTGCTCAGATCAAATTTTAGAAATTGCATATTTATTACAATTTCAATACTTCTACAAATAATTTTGCAGTGAATGTCAGTAGAGGGGGGCGCGGTGGTGCAGCAGGTTTGGCCGGGGCCTGCTCCCTGGTGGCCCTGGGGTTCGAGTCCTCCTTCGGGTGCCTTGCGATGGACTGGCATCCCGTCCTGGGTGTGTCCCCTCCCCCTCCAGCCCTGCACCCTGCGTTGTCAGGTAAGGCTCCGGTTTGCCGTGACCCTATTTGGGACGAGCTGCTTCAGCCAGTGTGTGTGTGTGTGTGTGTGTGTGTGTGTGTGTGTGTGTGAATGTCAGTAGTACTTCAGTCAGCTTTTAAATTAATGATCCGTTCTATAATCAGTCAGACTTGAATGGCACAGCATGCGATCTGTATCTTGCAGCACGTATGTCTTTTTTCTTTCTTTTTGACTGACACGAAAAGCTCCATTAATACATTTCATGTCATAAATACTTGATTTTGTGGGTAAGAAAGGAAAAAAAAAAACACTTGATACTTAAGTGGGACACAAAAGCCTGACATTCCTCCTGCAATCTGTTCTGGGAAAATGAGACGGATGAAAATCCGAAGCTCCTTAATGAGCTGTTCTGTCTTCTGGGGGTCAAGAAAAGCGAAACAAAATACATACAAACATCTGGAGAAAACAGATGAGCCGCACTTGGACGGAGCGAGCCGCCCTGTGCCCCGTACACAATTATATCATTGTGTTCAGGATTGAACGGCTGCTCTGCAAGCATACACACCCCTTGGAAAGGACACGTTGACTCATCAGAGCCGGAGGCCAGCGATCGGACATTGAGTAACGTGAAAAGTAAAGCAACTGGACCAGCAAAAGGGCTTTCTGATGCACCGCTCTCCAGGTGGGTGCTGCAACTACAACTAGGAATGTTACAGGTACTACCACTGCTAAAAACTATGAATAAAAACAACAACAATGATGATAATAATAATAATAATAATAAGAAGAAGAAGAAGAAGAAGGACAACACTGTGCCAAATTATATGATGTTCAGAAATGAACATTAACTCTCTTCAGATACACAGATGAGAAGGATTTCCTTCTAAATCTTTCCGAGTGTTAAAAACATCTTTTACATTTTTTTCTCCTTTCCATGATGGGTTCATGATGTTTCTCACCTGACTTCTGACAGCTGTTTTGTTGCTGATTGGCATGTTGTTTCTCTATAAATCATCCAACGTGATTTCGAGGGCTCAGGGAAGAGGGCAGATTTACACACCGACGGCTTCTGGGTCTCTGAGTATGGGGACGATGCATTTCAACAGACCACTGCTGAGCCCAGGATTGAAGGCTAAACTGAGTGAAACAGTGAGCTCATACACTGTACAGGCCAATTGATAATAGAGTAGAAAGTTCTGGAACATGAGCTAATATAAAGTTACACATACATAAAAATGACTGATGAAAAATTCTCCTCATCACACTATGTGTGTGTGTGTGTAAAAGCAGTTTAATCTATCTATCTATCTATCTATCTATCTATCTATCATTATTATTATTATTATTATTATTATTTTATTTTATCTATCTATCTATCTATCTATCTATCTATCTATCTATTATTATTTTTATTATTTTATTTTATCTATCTATCTATCTATCTAATACATTTAATCCTTTAATTATATTGTATTTAATGATAGTATATATTGATGTATGGATGAGTGACCCATTGTAAGTAATGTATCTAGCAGTGTAAGTCACCGCGGTGAATAAGGTGTGTGGGCTCATAATATTACATAGAGTTTCTTGGAAGTTGTTTTGGAGAAAAGTGTCTCATAAAAGAATAAATGTAAATGTAAATATTGCGATATATTTATATATATGAAAACAACTCAACCAAATGCAATAGCTCATACTAGAACTGGAAGCATTCACATCAAGAAAAGCGTGTTCATTTCAAACAGATGCAGCAAGCAGGAAATACAGACTGTTTTAAATGGATCGCTAATGTGTTTGACGTGATAATTTGAGGCAGGGAGCGAAATGTCCCTGTTATTAACGTGTTTGCGAGCGATGTCGGTGCCTCGGGTGCGGAAGGCCCACATGGCGGAACCGCAGCAAGATGCGGGCTATACACGCAAAAGCACACTCGGCACAGATGTGTACGTGTGTGTGAGCGCATAGAATGATGCCATCAATTCACGTGGAGTTCACTTCAGGCCGAGTCGACCGAGTTTCTGGAAAACGCCAGCTGTACAGCGATGTTAAGTGAACGTTTTTACTAAGTCGCCACTGGAGTCATAACGTTCGACTCGAGTATAAGACGCCTTTGTGTTTTTGCTCACGGTTCAAGCAAAGAATGTGAAAAAAAAAAAAAAAAAGGGTAGTTTCCAGATTTCTGGGCAATAACAAGTCCGAAAGGAATATGAACCCAACCCAGTATGTTAGTTAAACAGATTAGCTTTCCCTGGAATAAGGAGAAAAAAAAAAAATATTATGAATTCATCATTATGATGTTGGAAAGAAGTCGTTATGCATTCGCTTCGCACGTTGCTAGTTACGTTTCGTGGCTTTTCAGATTGTTAAATCATTGCTGGACTCATTTAAACTAAACAAGCTCTCGAACGATTAGGTGGGGATCAAGACGGTTTACGCAGAAACGAGTCTGAAATGTGTTTACTGTCTCCGAGGAGAAGAAATGCTCGTGGCTTTTTTCTGTACCCGGTCGGTATGCGGGATGGAACTGCCAAGAACGGAGCCGCGCATTCCAGCCTCTGCGCGCTTTCCGGGCCGGAGAAGCCGGGGTTCCGAGAACTGCCGGATTAACATTAGCATATATGTCAAGGCTGACGGCACGCTGTAATGAAAAGTGTTTGCAGAGAGCGGCGTGAACTCATTACAGACGTCACGTCTTCGGGACTCTGTCTATGTGCGCGCACACGAGAAGGGAATCGTCTCGAAGATGTGCGATTTATCCACCGGACGCCCATCAGCTGGGTTACTGCGGTACACGCCATCGTAAAAATACAGGGGCCGCTCTGCCCTGCTTTTTATTTTATTTAGTTTGTATTTTACTTGGGGGGGTGCGGTGGAGCAGTGGATTGGACCACGGTCCTGCCTTCCGGTTGGTCTGGGGTTCAAGTCCCGCTTGGGGTGCCTTGCGACGGACTGGCGTCCTGTCCTGGGTGTGTCCCCTCCCCCTCCGGCCTTACGCCCTGTGTTACCGGGTTGGCTCCGGTTCCCCGCAACCCAGTATGGGAGAAGCGGTTCTGAAAGTGTGTGTGTGTGTGCATTTTACTTTATTTCCTCTGCGTAAAACTGACCACATTCTATCCTATAGACTTAGCACCGTGAAAAGCCCATACGTGTTATAATATTCAAAACGGTTTAGTCTTAAACATCTTTCGAGGCTGGGGAGCGTGTGCCGTCCTCTTCCGGTTTCCGGTTCGCCTTCAGTAAACTCCGAGGCCGAACCGTTTACTTTAACCCTTCGCTTCGCCACACGGAAAACGGCAAGGCTGCCAGACAAAAAAAAAAAAAAAGAAAAAAAGGAAGGATCCGGTCAGTGCCGGGTGTTGTTGGCTTTGCTCCAGCTCTTCAACTAAAATCCAGCTGTCGAGGGACACCGTGAATTACGGCACGTTGGAAGCTGTGTGCGCGGCTGCGAGGAAAGCGTAGAAACTGCACCACGACGGCAAATGTCAGCTCCACACAGGACCCGTGAAATATAAGAGAAGGCACCCCGCCCCGCTCCGTGACCGCACCCTTAAGCGTGCTTGTGCGATGTACAGGAAGTGGCCCTTCCCACAAAACACCAAACTTGAGGTTGACGCTGTGGTGCCAGTAACCGGGGGGGGGAAAAAAAAAAAGCAAAACATCCCAAAATCAGTTGCCCATATGTGCATGGGAAGGAACTGAGGAGAAGAATGTTTCCAATAAAACGAGCAATGTTGGCGATGCTGTAATCACATGCTACTGATAAAATATTGAACGCAAAATTATAGAATTGTTCCAGTAAAATAAGAAATAGATTTTTTTTTCCAGGAAGAACATAAAAAAAAAAAATGAAACATTTTAAAATATTATATTCCCTTTTAACGAGACGAGGCTGGGCGAGGGACGCTGCAGCGGCAGCGTAGCTATTTCCCCAAATTGTCGCCACCGGATACCCCGTTAATCTCGTTGTCGCGTGACGCGTGACGCTGAACATTTGATCGCTTGTCCGACGCATCGTCAGTTAAGACGTGAAATAGAAACGGCTCCGTTTCATCACGGCTGATATTTGCTGTGAAAATGGCCACTCTCCGTAACGACGCCGTAGAGGGCAACGATTAAAATAAGCGAATCGCTCTGCCCTCTAGGTTTCCGTGCAAAATATTGATCGGCGCCGGACTGCGGCTACGAACCATGGTGCACCCAATTAACATTTCTTTCTTCTCACTGAACCCTTCAAGTCACTTTTCATCTCTTTTTGTATTTTAATGGGGATTGAGGATCAGTTATGGCTCAGGGATTAAAGCAAAAAAAACCCCCAAATCCTTTAATCGGTGCCTTTTTTTTCAGACATGTGGCTGTTAGTCCCTTTCGCTGGCGAGGTTCTCCTTGAAACGCTCATGTGACTGTCGCTACACTTTCACACCCGCGTGACAAACATATACTTCATCTAAGGCCTTAAACACCTCGATCAAAGCCCCGAAACTATTGCTGTTTGACATTCGTCGTGAAAACGCAGCAGCGGTTACGTCAGTTTCCGTACTTCTTTACAAGCATGAAAGCCGAACTCAAACTCTTGAACTTTACGCTGAATTCTTCAATAATTTCTTGCATTCCAGATCACGCTTCAGATATATTTCATAATGTAGAGCTGACTGGCTGAGACCCAAGGTGGAACCCAACTTGGCCCAAACAGAGCCCAAGAGGCTTGTGGTGCAGCTCAACCCTGTCCTGCTTTAACCCTGTGGTCTGGTTTAACCACTCTGAGCTGGTTTAACCCTGCGGTCTGGTTGAACCGTTTTTCACCAAATCAATCCCTGGGTCTATTATAGTCCTGTTTACGAGTTTAAACATGTTGAGCGGTTGAGATCTTTTGCTCGGGTTTAACTATTTTTGTTGGTTCAATCCTATGGTCGGCTTTAACCTTTGTAACTAGTTTAAGCCTGTGGTCAGGTTTAATGTTGTGTAACTAGGGCAGCTGATAGTGTACTGGTTCGAGCGGCTGCCGTTGGATCCAAGTTCACTTCCAGCTGTAGTACCCTTGACTAAGGTATTTACCTTGAATTGCTCCAGTAAAATTACCCAGCTGTGTAATTGGGTAATTTCAAAATTAACATTGCAAGTTAATTTGGAGAAAAGAGTCAGCTAAATGAATAAAACGTAAACTGATCTGACTTGAACCTATCCAGGCTTAATCTTACGGTCTGGTTTAACCCTTTGTGCAGCTTTAACCCCATTGCCTGTTTTTTTTAGCCCGAAATGTGGCGCAAAATGCTTCCTTCTTTGGCTCAAACAGGGGATCAGGTTGAGTCGCCCATGATGCTGGGAGCTGTATTTTCCATTCAGAGATGAAGCTTCAGCAAAAGGGTGGAGCCTAAGGAGCACCGGCATGATCTCACACACAGGATAAACACTCTGTTGACTTGCCATTAATCTCCTCGGGCTCCTGTGCGTATTTGCTCCAGACGCCCTGCCGCAGCTCGACGGCTATAATGCTGTCGCCACACTTTTAATACTTTGCTTTTTCTCTGTTATTACACAGGCACCATTAGCCGTGCCAAACGCTAACCAGGTCTTTCGCGTATTCCTTTCATCCCCGAGTCCCAGCTGGGCATGGGTTCAAGGCCCACGTACGATGAACGTTCCCTTTTGTTTCGGCACCCGGGTTCTTCTTGCGATCGCTTGTTTCGGCTCTGTCTCTGCGAGCACGAGCAAGCTGGGCTCCGAAGCCCACCGGCACGGTCGTTAATCATCCTGCTTCTTTAAACCCTTTGCGCTACGTTTTAATTTTAGAAGTTTAATTAGCGCTGCGCAAACAACGTCTGCTGGGAGAATTTATGCACTGCTGTTGTGCACGCAGCGCTGTCTGTTTATGAGGCTTTTTTTTGTCAAAAGTGGACCGGCGGTTTCTCTAAATTGTTGTGCGCTGTGGAAAAAAGGCAAGCAAGCACGGCATGGCTGGAAAAAAAGGGCGATGCCAGGAATCCGCTACTTCGCCAAAGCTGCGGTCCGGCGCGCAGACGTGCAGGGCCGAGCGGTCGACGCGCATCAGCCCTCTTTGGTCTTTATCCATGGGGGGGCGGATGCTACTCTGCCACTGCTTACTGGAGGCAAACCGGTGTGACAAATGACAGAACGTAAGTCATGTCTCAGCGCAAGTGGACTCTGCTTTCCATAAAATTGCGTTTCATTATGGCACTATTTTAAGCATCTGAATTTCATGCAAATTGTGGACAATGGCATGAGGTATGCAAATTGGTACCATTTTTTTTTCTCTTTTTCGTTTTCGACGTGGGAAAGATTTTCTTGAAGATGTGTACTGCATTCCTAGCTGCCGCTTCAAAAGCCTTTGCGGTAATGACCCAGACCGCAATGAGCTGTGGATATGAAACTTATTTCTCCTTATTTCATTGTCCAACTGACAGAAAGAATAGATACTGTGCCGGGGCACTGGAGGGAACTGTTGTTCTTAGTCATGCTTCCCCCTTGTGGTGGTGCAGCTGAATTACAGCAGAGAACACAAGTGCATCTCCACCTCACACACACATCATCTGAAACTGCTCGTCCCCTACGGGGTCACGGAGCCTAACCCGGCAACACAGGGAGCAAGGCTGGAGGGGACACACCCAGGACGAGATGCCAGTCCGTCGCAAGGCACCCCCGCTGGGACTTGAACCCCAGACCCACCGGAGAGCAGAAGCCGGCCACACCCACCGCGCCACCCCACCCCCGAGCGCAGCTCGACACTCTTCAAAAAAGAACCAAAAAAATAAGGCCTTTTATCTACGTTGTCATTAGAAGGTTCTGCTCTTACTGCGTTTTACTCTTTTGTCAACAGCATGATTATTCTGTGTGTGTGCTTCAAAAAAACTGTGTTTTGCGAAATTATTGCACGAACAGCATCGGAATGTTTTAGAGCCTGGGGTCATGATAATTTGGAGCAGCAATTTGCTTTTCTTATTTTCTGCCCCAAAAAGCAAAAGCAAATAGTACATTTAAAAATGCAAATTGAGCTGCAAATAGATACTAGGAAATTAAATTATGTGATGGCTCTGTAAGTGTGTAAGTGTACGAGTGCGTGATTGGCTAGCAATGGACCGGTATGCCATCCAGGATGTCTTTTGTCGAACCCTACACTTCCTGGGTGGGTCACAAACCACCGTAACCCTGCACTGGAGAAACGGTCACTGATAACGGACAGACATCCGTAAAAGTATTCAAGGCTTTTACTGTGCAAAACCTTATTTTTAATGCACAGCCAGGGTGTAATGAGCTACTTAGTGAACAGATTGGCTTCTGTGGTCCTCATTACGTCTTTCTGAAGACACATTGGTGAGCAAGTGAATTTCAAGCGCAGCGATGACCATAAAAGTCACGTGGGTGTCAAATCAGTCAGCATTCGAACACTTTTCAAATCACAGTGCAGAGTTTGAATTTTACTGTCCAACTAGGAGGGGGGGCGCAATGGGTTTAACAGGGTCCTGCTCGCTGGTGGGTCTGGGGTTCGAACCCTACTTGGGGAACCTTGCAATGGACTGGCATCCCGTCCTGGTTGTGCCCCCTCCCCCTCTGGCCTCACGCCCTGTGTTTCCGGCTTAGGCTCCGGTTCGCCCCAACCCCACTCGGGACAAGCAGTTTCAGACTCTGTGTGTGTGTGGTGTGTGTGTGTGTGTGTGTGTGTGTGTGTGTGTGTGTGTGTGTGTGTGTGTGTGTGTGTGTGTGTGTCCGACTGGTGTGTAATTGCTTTAACAACATAAGTTGCAATAATCTCTTTTTTCTTTTTTATTCCATCAAGGTTCTCAAAACACTTGAGCAACATGAGGAATCACATATTACAAAACTGAATAATAAAAATATATATGTACATACATATTTATAGGGTAAAAAAGTGTTAACATCTCAAAGCAATGTGGAATTCATTCACAAATATTATGTTTAAAAAAAATAAAAGAAAATAATAAAAAAAAAAAACATATCAGAGAGTATGAAAACTTGGACCACGATGACAATAGACTTTTAAATTGGTATGAATGGTGTGGGTGATGGTGAGAAACACGCACAATTTAACACTCCTGTATATCTTCAGAAATGCTGAATCCTTGTACATGTGCTGCCCTAAAAGCGAATGGTTCTAGTCGTTTAACAGTGACGCATGGAAACACAAAAAGCCTGATTCTGGATAAACAGACCAGACACAACATTAGACACAATTCAGCGAAAACACAAGCTAATTCTGAACATTAAAATGAGCAAAAAAAAAAGGTCATATTTGCCAGCAAATATTCAGACAGTAGTAATAAACCATTGCAAAGGATGATGAGTAAAATACCTTCACAAATGTGTGTAACATTTATGTCAGGGGTAAATGTAGAAAAAAGTCAGTTTGTTATTTGAAAAGTCGTTTTCTCTTCTTTCAATCAACAGAACACATAAATGATATGAATGTGTCATAGCTTCCAGTTTTTTTCTTTCGTAAATTAAAATACCAACATTTCACACGTTTAAAGAAAGTTCAGAATAAGCATCACTGGTGACAACTTTTGCCGAGGGGTACATAATGTATTGAGCTATATTGAAAATGCTTTAGAATAAACAATTCTTCTGGATTTTGCGTGTGATCACATTCTCACTTTCCACTGAGGTATTTTTAGGGTTTTGTTTTAAACAAAATTATATGGTCTGCAATTTTTTTACTGCACAGGAGTCACACTAAAGTTCAGAGAAGTGCGACTGCAGTGTTCAGAGGGAGAACGACAGAATGCGGAGTTTAACATGCACACGTTGCGGCAGTGAGGCTGGCACTGTAGCGTAGCTGCTTCACGCTTTCTGGGCTGCCCTGATGGAGGTCTCAACCCAGTGCAGACTTTGTGGAGTTTGGGTTTCCTCTGAGTGCTCTGGTTTCCACCCACAGTCCAAAGACATTTGTTTCAGGTTAACTGGCGACCACGCTGTACGTTGCGTCTGCCTGCGTGTGTGACTGAGTGTGAGTGGCTACGCCGCGATGGACTGGCGTCCCACCCGAGGTGTACCCTGCTTGACCTTGCACCCTGTGCTCCAGGATAGGCTCCAGACTGCCGCCACCCTGACTTGGACTAGCAGTTAAGGAAAGTGCATATGTTTACTTCAACACGCCAGTACATACATTTCCTGCGTCTCCTTCACCCTTCAAGAAGCACTCCTGACCTCTTCAAATAAATGGTTTTCAGTCTGAAAATAAGTAAGCAAGCCTTAGTAACAGATAGTAGTTT
Organism: Scleropages formosus; assembly: GCF_900964775.1. Taxonomy (NCBI): domain Eukaryota; kingdom Metazoa; phylum Chordata; class Actinopteri; order Osteoglossiformes; family Osteoglossidae; genus Scleropages; species Scleropages formosus. The sequence continues at coordinate 20,699,782 of NC_041817.1, forward strand.
TTTTTAGTTTTTTGTTCAAAGTTATGGGCTAAAATAATGGCTTAAAACAGGTCAGTTATTGTAGAACAAAACATACCTTAAATATCTGGGGGTACATAACTTGTATATCATAAGTCTTAAAATGCAACAGATATTAATGAAAAGAAAACGTTTTTAAAGTAAACTTTAAAGATTGATAATAAAAAGGGTCCAACCTTTGTAATATTTTAATTGTGAATATGACAGAGGTTGGTGTTCAATACACCAATAAGATTTAAAAAAACAAAAAAAAAAAAAAAAGTTTTACTCTCGTGTGATTCTATCCTCCAACTATAAACGACCGACAAAATAAATATTTAAAATAAATAAAACGGCAAAAACACAATTTCCTTATATCATCGAAAGGAACGGTAGGAATAAAAAAGCTGCTGGCACTTGGGAAACGTGACCTTAAGGCAGATGTAAAACTCAGTGGTCCGTGTTCCTCCTAAATCAAAATAACTGCCGGTACATTTAAGTATCCGAATTGTGCGGAAGATTTTGTATGATGCTGGTTAATTTTAATTATGAACGTCAGTGTACTAGTGCAACTGTGTAACGACATTTTAACTGTTACAGGAAAGAAACTCTTGGTCCCATCATTCCTAATACTTAATAATTTCACTTTGTTAGCCCCCCCTCTTCAACTCAGAACGTTGTGGTTACATAAGTAATAGAAAAACGTGTTTTCATCAAGGTAAACTTCCAACTTTACCACTGTGACCAAACTTTTGAAAACTTTCATGGTACTCAAGGACAAAACACTGTGATTCTTTTGAGGTATCCCTCATAGAAAAGGATATTTTTAGTAAAAAAAAAAATACATTAATAAAATAGCTAAACAACAGGATGTGGAGACACCAACACGAACGTGTAAGTATGTTACATCCCACCACGAGAGGGCGCCGTGGCGCACGGGTCAGACCAGCGTTTCGGGTAGGGCGTCCGAGCTGTCTGAAGATAGGAGCTGCCAGATCTGCCACCTCTCCCTCTGCCAGTCCTGCCAGTTCAGGCTGGAGGGGCTCACGGTGTCCGTGGATTTTGCGGGAGAAAGGGGGCGGAGTCTCTGGGGGTCAGAACTTCCTCGCGGCCGCTGCAGAGCACACTTGAGCCTCGGTGACGCAGGCGACATCGGCCGGTACGCGGGAGGTGGGGGAGGGGTGGAGAGGGAGGTCCGAGGAGGGCCCGGGTAGGGAGGGGGAGGCCGGTTGTCGATTCTGTCCGCCGTTGCGAACCTGTAGGGGGGGCCAGGGCGCGGGTCCTCCGTGGACGCTGACCCTCCCTCCGGTCGGACGGCAAGGGAATCCAGGCTCTGGCGGGGCCGCCGCTGCCCCTCCTCGCCCTGACAAATTTTGTTGGAGCATGAGGCCGGGGGCGTGGAGGTGTGGCTTAGGGGGTGCGGCTTCACCTTCCTTTTCCCGAGGTGATTGTCCAGCCCCTCCCCCGAGCCCTGGGTGCCACACCTGGACAGGTTTCCACAAGAGCCTGAGAAAACAGCACACCCCAGTGTTCTACAGCTTTCTTAAATCGAACAGAAGTTTCGAACGTTAACCTTCAGGAGCTCCTGAGTATTCCTCCATTGTGACGTCATAACCGTCCAATAAACATTCATATTTACCAGGGTCCCCTCCCCCTCCAGCCTTGCGCCCTGTGCTACCGGGTTAGGCTCCAGCTCGCCACGACCCCGCTTGGAACAAGCAGTTTCAGACAGCGTGTGTGTGTGTGTGTGTGTGTGTGTGTGTGTGTGTGTGTGTGCGTGTGTGTGCTAGGTCTATCTGTATTATTGCACATGGGAGTCTCTTACATTAATGATGGACCTGTACACCTGTAATCAGGGCCATCCTAAGTAACCGAGGGGGTGATCCAGTGTTGACCATTTTGTTAGGGCCTTATTGACTTAAAAATCCTCCTGGATTATTTCCAGTTCAGTATCAGGAATGTATAATGTACTAATATGTAGTAGTGTAGGGCTTAGAGCTGCTGCCTTTGAACCTAAAGGTCATGGGTTCGATGCTCACCTCCAGCTGTTGTACCCTTACATTCACATTTATTCATTTAGCTGACACTTTCCTCCAAAACAACTTACAGTGTTCTTCTACCTCAAGTTATTTACCCATCTGTATAGCTGCATAAGTTCTCAGTGGAGCCATTTAGGATAAACACCTTGCTCGAGGGTACTAGAGCCAGAGGATGGGATTGAACATTCAACTTCCAGGACCAGAAGCAACAGCACTGACTGCTATACTACCAGCTGACTCTAGAAAACAATTGTAGAGGGATTATTTGGCATTATATTACCCTTGGGCAAAGTACTTACCCTAAATGACTCTAGTAAAATTACCCAGCTGTGTAAATGGTAAATAGTTATAAGTACGTTAACACGGTAAGTCGCTTTGGAGAAATGCGTCAGTTGAACGAATGAACGTACATATATTGCGGGTAATAGTATCCTTTTATGGTGTAATAAAAACAATACATATATTATCATATTTTGAGGGGAATGCGGTGGGCCAGTGCCCGCTGTGTGGCGCGTCTGGGGTTTGAGTCCCGCTTCGGGTTGCTTCGCAGCGGACTGGCATCCCCTCCAGCCTTGCGCCCTGCGTTGCCGGGTTAGGCTGCGGGTTGCTGCGACCCTGCTCGGGGTAAAGCGGTTTCCAACAAAACTACAGATGTACTTATAAAAAATGTCTGCTTTCTGTTCTGCAAACTCAAAATTTTGTCAAGTGTTTTGCTGTGGATAATAATGTTGGGCTGTTGAGTCTCTCCTAGGGCATGTTTGACCTCAGATGATTTTTTCGTTTTAATTTTATTTCAGTTTTAATACGGAAAAGCTCCTTTCCCCCAACGGATAGCCCTCAACCCCCACCCCCACCCCTCGACCTTTTACATGCGGCATTCTGTATTTTTCAAAGCTGGACGAGGCAGTCCTGGTGAGGGGCCCCACAGGGATGTACGGGTTCAACCGGCCCAAGGGTGTCCCTGCCTGCAACGTTACAGGTCCCCGGTGAGTGATGATCTGGTACACCAGAACTGATGTGTTTTTAACAAAATTACCGGTGTGTGACTGATCCTGTAGCCCCGACTTCAGCGTGGCGTGCCAGGCCCCCCACAGCTGCGTGTGTCTGTCGGTCGTCTCTAACAAGACCAGAGCACAACAGAATGAGCCTTAGACATGGTTGGACGTCTCTGCTGTCATTTTGACCTTTTCTCATGCGAATGTCTCCATGTTCTCAGATGCGAAAAACTTACCTCTGGAGCTCGACTGGGGGGACCAGGGCTCTCTGCATCGGCCCCTGTTGTCCCCCACAAGGGCGCTCTGCTCGGGGACACGGGGGACCTTCTCCGGCTGAGGCAGCAGACGGTCCGGCAGCACCGGGGAGTTGTTGTCGTAAGGCGAGACGTCACCGCTGGAGGCCTTGTTGGAGTCGCTGGAGAAGTGGCGCTCATCCAGGGAGATGCGGTCATCAGACCGGGTCATGTCTGTGTTCCTGCAGGAGAAGGTTGTGACTGCGTTTAAGATCTCAAATATGGTATTTATCTAAAACAAACACTGCAAAACTAATCCAGCCTCATCCACTGTGATTCTTCAGCAGAAAAGCAGATATTATTATTGTTATTTCTGTTATTGGCTTCTTAGAACTATTTTATTTATTCATTGAGTTGATGTATTTCTCCAAAGCGACTTGCAGTGTGAAGGTTCTTGGAATGATTTTACCCATTCATACAGCTGGGTAATTTTTACAGTATCAATTCAGGGTAAGTACCTTGATCAAGGGTAGTACAGCAACGGGTGCGATTTGAACCGGAGTTTTTTGAGTACAAGGAGGAAGCCCTAAATGGTCTTTGAACTATGGGAGGAAACCAGAGCACCCAGAGGAAACTCACGCAGACACAGGGAGAACAAGCAAAATCCACAGACCCGAGTTGGACTCGAACCTATGTCCAAACAGCTCGGGAGCTATGAAGCAACAGTGCCACCAGGCTACCCATACTCATCATGCCCATGATGAATAGCAATAATAGTGCCACCGTGCCTTAGGATGCTTCACTAGCTTCACCTCCAGGGGGCGACACAACATTTTGTTAAGGACAACACTCACGACCACTGCGAGGCCTTCCTCCGCAAAAGGTAGTCCACCACATCGGGGTCTGTCTCCAGAAGGCTCATCAGCACCTCGTTCTGTAGGTCAGGGGGCACCTGAATGGGTGGCCAAGAGCAAAGGTAAGCAGTCACACATGAACCCCACGGAGCACTTATGACACTGAGATCCACTTTATTGTGTGTCTTGATCCTTAACAGCCGTCAGTCAGACTTCGAACATCGGTCCACATCTCTGTGGTGACAGAAGTGCTTCCCTCCGTCCGAGCCGCTCGCCCCATGTGGAACACGGGGAACCGGAGCCTAACCTGGCACACAGGGCGTAAGGCCGGAGGGGGAGGGGACACACCCAGGACGGGACGCCAGTCCATCGCAAGGCACCCAAACCCACTGAAGAGCAAGACTAGGACCAGGACCAAACCACTGCGCCACCGCACCCCCTTCTAAAAGTGCTTCACTGCAAAATATATCCAATACTCCACGAAGAGCAGTACACTACATAGCAGCATCACGAATGTTCAGCAAGATTAAGCAAAAATGGGAAGCAAATGCTGCTGGACTCTGTACGTACTTGTATCTGTTTACGACGTGGTTAAAATACAAATAATTTTCATCCACCATGGTGTTTAAATGGAATACAGCCAAGAGAAGAACACGAAATGGACATTAGATTATAGGCAACTTGACTTGCTTTCGTTGAAACAGTACGTGTGAAGAGCTTCGCTCAGAGACCCAGGATCCCGGTATCCGAAATCAATTAATTCAATTAATCAATTAATTTTAAAAAAAATTGAATTCAATTAATCAAAATAAATCAATTAATCCAGCAAAGCGGCCCGTGTGTTTTAGACCCGGGGATGCGAAATGGTTAAAAACAGGATCAGCTCCAACGTCTTTCTGTCACCGGTGCATATTCCCTCCCCCTCCCACCGCCTCCAGCGAGGCTTTGCCGAAAGACGGCACTTTCCGAACCTCCCGCGTACTTACTGGAGTTGTTTACATTCTGCAGATCGGAGGAGCTGTTCGTTAAGCTCTCATATTAGGAGCGCAAAACCTCCGCAAGTGCGTGGCACTGGCGAGACGAGCAGAGAGCACGCCCGCAAGCATCCTACATTTCCTTCTTTGGAATCACATTGTATGAAGAATGCGGTTCCGCCGATAGATTAGACACAGTTTTGAGGCTCATGTTTTGGTCTTCAATGTAAAAGGAAAGATTTGGCTGCACGATTCCACAGAAAATATTTTTTTGAAAGATAACCAAGAGATATGGAGGAGAAGGTCCTTAACATTTGGCTCAGTTACAGTAAAAACGGACAGATACGCTTTGGTGTTGCTCACGCTTGCTGTAGCTCCTACTCACCAGAAAGAGGTCCTCGCATTCGGCAATCATCTTCTGGACGACGCCGATGATGGCCGTGCTCTCTTCTGCCCGAGCTGAGCTCTGCACCGAGAACTCTTTGTCGGAGATCTTTGTCTTGTGCAGGAGGTTGGGCCCGAAGATGGTGGCCAAGTTCAGAGATGTCATCTTGTTCCCTGTGACCTGGAGCCCAAGAGAATGTTTACATTTAGCGAGCCCTTGAACCCGAGGAAGCCACGGCAGGAGTGTGGAATAACACAGTGGAAGCACTGCCAGAAGAAACAGGCCACACCTAAGCCCACTCTCTTTGGAGGATTTACTCAGTTGGACTGCCTCAGCAGAGCACTCTTATTTATTGATCTTGCAATCAAAAGTTTGATTGAAATTCCTTTGGTTCTCGGTTTTGCCCCTGTTTTGGTAAAACAAACTTCCTCTTCCCCTCAGAGCTGCTGAATCCTTCCTAGCATTCAAGAAAGGTCTCAGAACCCAGCTCTTTTGGACCCATTTCTCATCCAATCTCCTGACGGCTTTGTAAATTAGTCCAAAACCATCTCCTGTTGTCTACCTGCTCCGTACCAAATGATCTAGCCCCAATAAACCCAGTGTCTCCATAAAGGCGCCTGTTAAATCCATGAATGTAAATTAATTAAATTGTAAGTGTAGAGGGCTGCCAAGAGACTCCAAGTGTCCAAGACTTCAAGTGTAGACAGCAGGCCTTCCAGTGCACTGCTTAAATCTTATGCTCTGTAGGGTCAAGATGAAGGTGGTTCCAGTGAAAAAAGGCCACCTACAGCCCCCTACTTCTACAGCTTTAATAAAACACACCTCAAGTGTCGCAATACATTAATTACAAAGAAATTATTTTCAATAACACACAACGCTACGTTTGAGACATTGCTAAAACTAGTGACACAAAGTATCCACAATACAACAGTGCTACACTTTGAAGGGCTGAAATCTATCGAAGAGCAACAAAGTTCACCGTAAACAGCCTTTCCTAAAAAAACTCAGCATCTTGCATCCAGTGTAAACAGGATGAAGTCCCTGCAGAGGAAAGGGCCGTTTCTTTGGTCCGCCGGCAGGCTCCGCAAAGAGCGGCTGCTGTGCGCTCAAAATGTCGATCCCTTCTTTCCCCAACCGTGAAATTGACCAATTTAGGCATTGATGGTGTTTCCACCTTCCACGGGGCAGGCGAGCCAAATCAGAGGCGGAGAGCCGCGTGAGAAAACGCTCTGCGATTCCACAGGTCTCTCCTCCAGAGGAACGGGCCGAGTCCGACACCTTCTCTCACCAGGAAAGCCGTGACCCGTTTGCACCTCGCTCTCCCCAGGTCCGATTAGAGGATGTGAGCATTGAAGGATAATGCTGTATTTTGACATAAATGCCACAACTGCAGATGTCTCTGCAGCCTTCTTCTCATAAATAAGACACATTAAACCATCCAAAAATACTGTAGGTTCGGAAGGTCACGCCGCTATCACGCCATTGAACTTGGCTCCCAGCTCACGGTACCATCCACATAAGGACTTGCGAAACTACAGGGCATTGAAATTAACTTCTTGAAAGCAATGAAGGTAGACACAGAATCTGAACGTATTCAAGAGGTGAAGGTTTAGGTATTCTTAAAAACTTGAAAGCGATAAACCGCAAGTAAAACATTTTTCTGCATTTTTTGAAGGTTCACAGAAAGTCTGCAGGGAAAAGTGGAGAGAAATTCTTGATACACAAGTAGTAAGATTTAAAATATCCCAATTTGTAAACCACTGGTTTGCATTTATTCCTTTACTTTATACTTTTGTCCAAAGCAGCTTTCAAATCGTACGATCAGGGTATCATACCCATCAGGGTAACTTTCGCTGGAACAATTTAAGGTCCGTACCTCGATTAAGGGTGCTACGTTTACGTCACTTCATTTACCAGATGCTTTTCTCCAAAGAAACATCTAATGAACATTATGTAGTGTTACCAGCCCACACATTATCCACTGCGGTGACTTACACTGCTAGATACACTACTTACAATGGGCCACTCATCCGTACACCAGCAGAACACACTCTCTCTCTATCACTCACACATTATGTGTAACTTAGAGTCACCAGTTTATCTGGACAGTATGTCTTTGGACTGTGGGAGGAAACCAGAGCACCCAGAGGAACCCCATGCAGACACGGGAAAAACATGGAAATTCCACACAGACAGAGTAGGGACCGAACCCACATCCTCTTGTACCACCCAAGCATTGTGAGAGAGCAGCACAACTTGCTGTGCCACTCTATCGTACACTAGAAGGAGGATTGAAACCTGCAGTCTCCCAGTCCAAAGGCAGCAGAGTTAACCCCCTGCTGTCCTGCTGTCCCCGACTGCCGTGTCCGAGTCAGAGCGGAGCGCCTCACCTCTTGGCCGTCCTTGCCCTGGGCGTCGGGGGCATGGGCGGCCACCGTTGACAAGAATCGCAGCAGCCGCTGGAGCGTGTCGCTGTTGCAGGGCGGCAGCAGGTAGATGAGCAGCTGCAAGACACCATGTTGCTCCTCGTGACTCAGCGCTGCGGGACGTAAACCGGGGACACACCCCGATAACACAGATCAGCGCTGCGCATCACGCGCCCACGAGACTCCCAGATTCCACGCTTGGCTCTCATCCACTGATGTGTGGCCGACAAGAGCGCCGACGAGTCGACGGCCGACACGTTCACGGGACCTGCTGCGACGGGGGGTGTGCGTCAAACCTGTCGTTCAGGTCGGCAAAATCGCCAGTCTGCATTTCACACCACGACTGCTGACAAATGGTAAGGTGAGAGAAATGACTACTCAGGCCGTAATTATTTTCGTGAAATAGTCATCTGCGGGGGGGGGGGCCACGGTGGTGCAGTGGGTTTGACCGGGTTCTGCTCTCCGGTGGGTCTGGGGTTTGCGTCCCGCTTCGGGTGCCTTGCGACGGATTGGCGTCCCGCCCTGGGTGTGTCTCCTCCCCCTCCAGCCTTACGCCCTGTGTTGCCGGGTTAGGCTCCGGCTCCCCGCGACCCCACATGGGACAAGCGGCTTCAGATAATGTGTGTGGTCATCTATGGGCAGGTTAATAATTTTTTCACCTTGGACAATACATTTTTTAGCTGCAAAATTTCACTTAGCTGTCACTTCTCTGCAAAGCAACACTAACTTCCTCATTCACAGAACTGACTAATTTTTACCTGGAACAACTGAGGGTAAGTACCTTACTTAAGGGTACTACAGCTGGAGGTGGGAATTAAGCCTGTGACCTCTGGGTCCAAAGGCAGCGGCTCTAACCACTAGACTACCAGCTGCCTATTGAGCTCATGCATATTACAAATAGAACTAGTTATGAAAGATCATGCGATATCAGTGGCATGGGAAAAATATGAATGGAAAATATGCTGAAATATCAAAAGTGTAACTGTTCAAACTGTGGGTGGATAACAGTAATCAGAGAAGGTGTTAAATATGGCTATGCGATAACGCGCCAGCCAGGCAGGGTGCTCACACATGGTACTGACGAAGGCCGCGTACAGCTCCCTGGTGAGCAGCGGGTCGGGCATGTCCCTCAGGAACTCCTTGAGAAGAGCCGCCACGTCATGGACGCTGTGTTCCTCATCGAGCCGGACGTCAGCGCCGCGGTCGAACTCCTCCCGGAGCTGAGTAGGACAAAAGCGTTACTCCGCGCGTGCTCATCGAGGAGATGCAGCCATGACGACGACATCGTGCGGCTCGTAGACTCGTTCGCCCCAAGGGACCAATGCTGAACGTTTTGCCTTCCTCAGGAGGCCAAAGACAGGGAGCAAAATGCGTCAATCCAAATTTTTCTACAACCGGGCCACGTTGGCGAAGTGCTCATGATCGGCGAAGCCTAGGCTGAATACGCTACAGTGCCGAATCCCGGTAGAGAACCTTCCCCGATGGCAGCAGATGAAAGGAGCTTTCAGAGAACAGAACCAAGTCCGTGTTCTTTATGGCTCCTGTTCTTTAAGTGCTTTGCGCTCTTCCTGACCGCGTTACAGGATACTCCCTCAAAATGACTCCTTGGCACACACAATATATACAGAGTATTACCTTACTTTGTCTGATAGGCCAGACCATTATTTTACTTTCAGATGTATTTTGGCTGCATATAATAACCACATTTCACAACTTCCTACAGCACAAAGAACAAGGTGTGTTGGATAATTATAATAAATGCGATTACATTTTACGCAGCCTTGCTATAACTTGTTTGAATTTGAGTAAAGCATAATGTCTGGATCCAGATAAAGCAAGAATTCAGGCTTAGGGTTCGCTGTCAAGCGCATTTAATCCATTACAAACTAGGACACAATAATAGTCTGTGATTTATGTCCAGGTCATATATTCATTATTTTCGGGGGTTGCATTCTTCTAAAGAATAAATAATAATACAGACATACAAGAGCAGCATTTCACAGAGGACTTGTTTCCCTCTTCTGGTTCATATTGCTAGTCTTGGAAGAAGCACATCCTTTAATAACAGTTGCACATTACACACGTATACAAGTACACATGATACACATAATAAACATTATACTATGTGTATGATGTAGGAACACATAGAGTACTTGTAAATAGAAAAACAGGGTGACTTAGTGGTCTGCATGGATGCCTCGCCGTTCCTGGGCTCTGTGTTTGGATCTGGTGCCTGTAGTGTGTGTATGTGTATATATTTGGTGTAGAGTGTCTAACGCTGTAAGACACCTGGAGCAAAGATGTTGGCTAAATACTAGTGAATGATGATTGTATATCATTTTGGTTAAAAAACATCTCTGTGATAAATAAATGCAAATGGGAAGTACTGTGACGGGCGGCCACATTTCACACACGCATTGGCTGAAGCTGCTTGTCCCGAGTGGGGGTCGCGGTAAACCTGGAGCCTAACCCGGCAACACAGGGCGCAAGGCTGGAGGGGGAGGGGACACACCCAGGACGGGACACCAGTCCATCACAAGGAACCCCAAGCGGGACTTGAACCCCAGACCCCCCAAAGAGCAGGACCCAGCCAAGCCCGCTGCGCCACCACACCCCCTTGGGACACATTTCAGTTATAATTAAAAAAAAACAAGTCAGCAAAACATAAAGTAATTTCTAAGCGAGCTGCACTGTCAATCCTAATCCTATATATATAATACAAGTATAGTATATATACTAGAGAGAGAGAGAGACACACGCACACATGTCTTTTTTTTTTTGGTAGGCTTACCTGACGTACTCTCTTCTTAGAGCTCCCAACTCGGAAAATTCCAACTGTTTGGAGACCTGTGTGAAATAAGAGAATAAGATCAATTTGTGTGAATTGAGGAATTAAATCACTACTACTGTACATAGTAGTGGAATGAACCATGGCCACCGTGAATCTCATCATTGAATTTTAAAGTGAAGGGACAGCTGGTAGCGTTGCGGTCGGAGCTGCTGCCTTTCGACCCAAACGTAGCACTTTCCAATCCCATCTCCAGCTGTAATACCCTTGAGCAACGTACGTACCCTAAACTGCTCCACTTAAAATATCCAGCTGCATAAATGGATATATAATTCTGTCGCTTTGGAGGAGAGCGTCAGGTAAATGAATAAAGGTTAATTGAAGGTTCACAATGTGCACTGCTCACACCGTTCCAGGACTTGTGCACTAACCCTTGAGCTGTCATCACCATACGCTCCTGCACCTCCTGCACGGCTCACATGTGACCAGACACCATCCCACCTACCGTACTTCTCCAGGTGCTGACAGCAGCTGTCCACCAGCCGGGGCACCTGTCTGTAAATGGGGTTCAGGCTAAGCTTCTTGTCCCGCTGTTTCTCCTTCTTGCTCGGCGCCTCTGCCGGCAGCGAGAGCTGCAGCGCCTCCAGAAGGCGGGAATGATTGTCATCCAGATCAGTGATGGAGTCCACAGACACGGCGCCCTGTACGATACATCCCAAGGACAGCATAAGCATAAGGGCATCATTCGCTGGCTCTGAACATTTGAGTAACGATATTTCAAAGGTACAGTTTTTTCTCCTGATTTTTATTAATATTTTATTCACCTTCATTTTTAATTTTTTAAAACTGCAACACACTCATTTTTAGAGGTAGATACTCGCGCATTGTGCGCCAGCAGAAACTGCGGCATCGGACAGACCTCATCGCGCTTTGACAATCGCACCCGTGTTTCTAAAGCTCTTTGTCTGCTGCGAATTGTGCTTCTGTTTACTCTGAGCTGTAGGTCACTTGAGAAAACCGTGTCTGTTAAATGAACAACTATAAAGAAATAAATACAAATGCAATGTAGTATTACAGCTTTATCCAAGACTTTTACAGAACGTAGCATATTTGTCATTTATGAGCTAAACAATCGTGAATAGACTTCTATTCCCAATCGTGCTGGTAAAGCTGAGGAGCCGGTGTACTGCTGTTCCTACTTCCACTGCCCTGCTGAGGGCTCTGTGGGTGTAAAGAGACGCTCCCCATTGGTGCCGACCTGATGCAAATTGCCCTATATAACCTCTTCGCTTTTCGCTGTAACATCCTTCTACAGCGCAGTTTCGCCAGAGCAAAATCTTCAGTTATGCCACTTTAAAATGTGCTCTGGGATGGTTTTTTGTCCTGAATGAAAGCCAGGCAAAGCATTTCTCTTGACAGAAAATATAAGTGCCTTTTCCATTACCGAGCCTAAGTACAAAAGACGTGAAGATATGAAATATTAAAGCACAGCAATAGGCAGAAAGACCATAACTATGCAGCTGGAGTTAGGACGATGTCCTACCCGTCTCCGGGCCCGCGGGGCTACTTCGGGCGTGTTGGGTGAGGTCACCTCGTTGGGCGTCTCTGAGGTCGAGCTGAGGGACGAGTTGCTGCTGGACAGCTCCTTGTTGGAGCGCTTGGTGGCAAACTGCAGGATGGAGGAGACCAGGTCGCTCGCGTCCCTGTGCCCTTCCCTGGCCGACTCCAGCCGCTGCTTGATGGCGCGGTCGTTGGCGATCACCTGCGACAACGGCATGCCGAAAGCCTGGGGGATGAACTCTGCGGGACAGAGATGCGGAACAGGAAGGAAGAGGAGATGCCACCATCATCCTTATAACATTCTTTTCGTTTTACACACATGGGTTACATTGTGTCCAAATATATCAGCGTGGAAGAGGAAGTACAACCACCGCATGACCAACCTTCTTCATAACTGCAGACATTATGGCTTAGAGGGCAAAAGAGACAAATGAGCCACAATTAGTTTATGGCTTAATGGTTTCATGTACGGATGGAAGAGAGCCTTCCTCATCGTATTTAATCAACTCATCACACATTTGACGAATTCCATAATGCTAAAAAGAAAACTGATTGTGTTATACTATTCAAGCCAATGGACAGAGACTTTGAACAGATGCTATCAGTTCTTTAGAGATTTAACAGCCAGGTTAAAGTTTAGGATTAATATCTTATTATGTTACCCTCCTCCCCCTTTTTTTTTATCAAGCAAGAACAACAAAGCTGAAAGAAATGTTGCTTAGTTTGTCAGGACCATTATCATATCTGTCTTCGTGTCACCCGCAAGTCTGCTGGCATTAAACCCTTAGATTTTTAGGGCTTGGCTTCACCGTGTTCACATTGCTTCACCCTGTGCGTGGGAGAGTTTTTATCACAATACTGCATCTGCTGTTTTTTTTTTTTTTTTTTTTTTGCTGACAAATCAACAACATAAAAAGATCGTGCAACATTATTTATTTTTAAATTTATTTTTAAACCATATGGGCAGGTGGACATTAAAACCCTAAACGTGCTATGCGGCGCAAACTGAACGGCTGCAGCAGTTTAGCTCAGTATTGTCATGTTAATATTACTTTTAGTCACAGCCCGTCACAAACTCGCCGGGACGCATCGCTGAGCGGTTAGAACGGCTGATGCTGAGAAAAAAGAGACTCCGGATACACAGCATATAGAACGCCAAACATGCACACACACACACACTTTCAGAACCGCTTGTCCCATACGGGGTCACGGGGAACCGGAGCCTACCCGGCAACACAGGGCGTAAGGCCGGAGGGGGAGGGGACACACCTAGGACGGGACGCCAGTCCGTCGCAAGGCACCCCAAGCGGGACTCGAACCCCAGACCCACCGGACAGCAGGACCGTGGTCCAACCCACTGCGCCACCGCACCCCTACTGGCCAAACATGCATTCCGAATAAAATAAACGAAAGAGAAGATACACGAAGTGCGCAATGTGACAGGCTGAAGCAGACAATCTCCACACGAGCACAGAAGCGTCAAGAGGTCATGTTTAATTGACTAGAAGTGACCGAGATCCGTCTTAACCCGACCGCACCGCGAGCTTAGTTTTCAGTTCAGTCTTGTAATACGAAGTACAGAAACAGATCGCACGTACATTCGAGGGCGTGAAATTTGGCCTGCAGAATCTGCGTGCCGTAAGATGTTGGGGGGGAAAGGACTGTGCCGTTTCTACGCTCGGCTCCTGACGGCTCTTTGAATTGTTTTTGTTGAATTCTTGGCTGTGGCTCTCGCATTCCTACACGCTTTGTTGGAAAGTGCAGTTGTCCAAGAAGCCTTTTTTACACGGGTCGCTGTTGTGATTTTCCGTACGCTGGCAAACAGCTGAGAACGCGTGTCCTAATGAGCCTGGCATAGCTGCTGGGAAACAGACCAAGGAGCCTGTCGACGGCCGCTATGAAGAGAGCAATGACAGTACTGCAAACGGTATTCGAATGTTTATTCTGTTCAGGGCAGAGACATTAGTGGTGAAACTCACACTTTACGCATACACACGAACATGACATTTTTAATTATACATCCTAGTTTCTGTCTGAGGGGGTGCGGTGGTGCAGCAGGCTTGACCAGGACCTGCTCTCTGGTGGGTCTGGGGGTTCGAGTCCTGCTTCGGGTGCCTTGCAATGGACTGGCGTTCCGTTCTGGGTGCGTCCCTTCCCCCCTCCTGCCCTACGCCCTGTGTTACCGGGTTAGGCTCCGGTTCGCCGCAACCCCGTTTGGGACAAGCGGCTTCAGCCAAAGTGTGTGTGATTCTCCATCTGTAATGTAACGACCCGCGTTACTGTGTTTAGGCGGGAAGATGTTTTGTGTAAATAGTTGCATTGTGAGTAACTTGTAAATAGCGTGTGCAACCAGTGGGGGCACTTCTAGGGTAAAGGAGGGGGTGGCTGTGTCTGGGAGTGTGGTAAGAGAGAGCCTGGGGGTGCTAAGGGGGCTGGGAAGGCTGGCTAGAAGCGTAGGTTCTGGAGGAAACGGGGTCCTTGGACTGAGAGTATTGTTCCCTTGTGTGCCAGTGTTTGAATAATATGTTCGAGATCAACGCTGCCTCTGCGTCCTTCTTCGTCCCATCCAAACCCTCGGCACTGCGCGCCACAGTAATTTACTCATTTAGCTGCCACTTTTCTCCAAAGTAACTCACAATGTTAAATTACCAACAATTATTTACCTGTTTGTACAGCCAGGTAATCTTTTACCGGAAGAATTTAGGGTAAGTAACTCGCTCAAGGGTGCTATAGGTGGAGGTAGGAATCAAAGCTGCAACCTCCCTGTTCCAAGGCAGCAGCACCAACTGCAATGACAAGGCATCTGAACTTCCTTATTAAAGAGAAAATCATCTGTACTTTTTTGTTTAGCTGACGCTTTTCTCTGAATTACAGCGTTAAGCTACTTATAACGATTTACCCATTTATACAGCTGGTTCACTTTTACTGGAGCAATTCAGGGATAGTGCTGTGTTTATAGGCACTACAGCAGGAGGTGGGGTTCAAAGCTGAATCCTTCAAGTGCAAGGCAGCAGCTTCAAGCGTTATACCACCTGCTGGCCCATGTTACAAACACTGGTCTCGGGAAAATAAAACACCGAGGTAGATGCTGGAGCGCCTTTTGTTGAGATGTGGATCGCTGGAGCTCACCCTGTGCTCTGCATCTCCGGGACTATAAACCACACCTGGGGAGGAGAAAACTACACCAGTGAAGCTCCCAGTGTTTAAGGGAAGTCTGGAGAGAGAACCAGAAACCCTGTGGAGCTCCCTTTGTGAATTCATTATATATAATTTGTGGTCTAGAGGAAAGTTTATCAGTTGCTTTTTTTCTGCCATTTCTTTTTTGTCATAATGATGGTTCTCCCTAAGTAGCAGTATGCATACACACACTGACTGAAATTGCTTGTCCCAAGCAGGGTCACGGCAAGCCAGAGCCTAACCCGGCAACACAGGGCGTAGGGCAGGAGGGGTGGGAACACACCCAGGACAGGACACCAGTCCGTCGCAAGGTACCCCAAGCGGGACTCAAACCCCCAGACCGACCAGAGAGCAGATACAGGCCAAACCCGCTGCACTACCGCACCCCACATTAAGTAACAATATGTCACAACATAATACTGATTTTAAAGTGTAGCTGAGTCCTCACCAACCTCTTCTGATCATAAAATTAGAAATCAGAACTAGAATCAGGCTGGAAGTACCTTTGTCTTTATTCTTCTCCTTGGATAGTGAATCCAGCTTCCGCCTGAGCGACTTCTTGCGTTTGTGCCCATCTGGAAAGAAACAAGAGAAGCTTGATTTATATTCCGCGTGTGAAGCCCAGCTGTCAATGCACTTCCATAAAAACCACTGACAAATTTCGAATCCGTAAAAGAAAAGAACCGAAAGCTGCTCGTAGTTACGCAACCTTAAAACCACAGTTTTAAACTATGACTAACAATAAAATGTTGTTTAGAGCAGCATAAAACATGTCTCCCAGAGGACACTTATCTGAAGTCATTTAAGGACAAAATACTGGCATCTGGTCCCAGATTCTCAAATTAAATAAAGCGGTAAAAATGAGGTCACAGAAATGGTGCTAATATTGCAAAGACCCATGACTTCACGTTATGCGGAGCTCAAGAGCTCGGCATAAAAAAGACTAAGGTTTGCACTTGTCAAGTCCCAGTTTGTCGTGGAAGGTTGTCTGGAGTGTAACACTTGCATTGAGTGGTGTGACAAGCTGTCAGCGAATGCCATGTGCTGTAAGTGCCGGAGGAGCTGTTGGTGGAGGGGTGGAAGACACTGACTGGCTGCCACCGGACCCCAGTACCTTTGGGGATGGTGATCTGACAGCCCAGGTCATAGTCCTGGAGCAGGCGGCCGAGGGCCACCTCCTGAAGGCGAGCTCGCTCCAGTTCCGACAGGCTCTGGATGGCCACGGGTTTCAGACGGACGCTCCGCCCGGACATGCTGTTCCAGGTGAAGTCACCCTGTTCACAGAGGAGGGTTGCGCTCACATCAGCCACGGTGACAGTTAAGCGTCCTCAATTTGTAGTCTCTTCCTTGGAGGCCATCCCTTCGGCTAGATCTTTCAGCGTATCTGTAACCGAAGCTCCTTCCATTGACCAAGTGGGTGGCAAACTAACCCTGTTAGATGAACTGCAAAACAAGTTTGATATTAAGCCTTTCTTCAAACTATTCGGCTAACTGTGTTTAGTAGAATTTCCCAGCATGTTCTATTAAGAAGTCCCAATAATAGAAAATGTGCTTTTCTCCAAACAGAATCGTACATTATCGTACCAGTAACACTCAGGTCAACTGGAGTCTGGGGACTCGCTGGCATTCCTCCTCTCTGTCCTTCCAAAATTTCTCCTTTCTTTATTTTAGCCTAACAATTTATTACCTTTTATGTGCCTTTTTTTAAGCCACAGACCCAAAGATACTTTTTAGAGAATTTATGTGGAGAAAACTGTAGAAAACAAGCCAGTCGTGGCCAGAATTCCCGTGGGAGAGAGTTGGCACCGAAGAGAAACCTCACTCACTGTGCACTGACTATGTCAAGCACCACATGAACTCCCAGGCAGGTAGAAGCATCCAGATCACATAACATAAACAACTAAAGCATAATTAAAAAAAAAAAAAAAAAAAAACATATCAACAGGGGAAAGCTGGGCAGTAAAAACAAAAGTAAAATGCTGTTGAAAATGTGCTTTTCATTCCCAAAATTCCAATAACAACTGCAATGTCTGTCCCCCTCATTAAAAATACTTAATTCCAGTAATTAACTCCTCTATTTACATATTTATTTAGCACAGGAATTACATATCAGTATATGCCAAGCAGTCAGCAGATGGTCTGGATTAAGAAAATAATGACAAAGGGCCCCTAACATCTCCATAACATGAAGGAAGAGGTCAGGATTGAGGGATAGACCGACGTCTTATCTTGAGGAACGCATTTAGAAAGGGAATGGTCCTGTTCAAATCTCAAATACTAAAGGCTGAAAAGGTATAAAGGGTTTGCTCAGAAGGAATGCATGTTAGATTCCTGGCCAGATCTGCAGTCGTCCACATCAGTTGTGAAGACAGATTTGATCTTCTCTGTGATGAGAATCCACTAAACAACACAATGCGCGCAGAGAGGGTGGTAAATTTAAATCACGCCAAGAGAAGGTAACAAAAAAAATGTTCACATTTCTCAAGTCTGATTTAGCAAACACATTTATTCATTGTTGCGCTTATTAAATCTGTCATACTAAGGCGAAAAAAGACAACAGCTTCAAAAAAAAAATTGAATTCAGACAATGTGAATTGCTGCTTGAAAGTATGTGAACCCCTTGTGCCCTTTAGTTTTACCATAAAATGGTTATTTAATGAGACGCAGTCTTTGTGATCTGATGTAACAGGTTTGTAATGACCAATCCCACATGTCATTGCTAACCGGAGGTGTTTCTGCTTGCATGCTTTCAAGGTACAGCACTGTAGCACAGCATCTCTAGCCAAACTGCTTCATATCAAAGACCTCCCAATATTCATTGCGTGCATCCTTGGTGTGTGAGGTCTCATGGATGTCTGTGTTTCAGTAGCTTCACTAAGCAGCTCAACTGGCGACATGCCAGCCGGTCTGCACCGGACTGTCCGATGCCAAGACACTTCTCCTCATCCCTCAGTCACGCGAGTCCTCCTTGTTAACCTCTGAACACTCATCAAGGCTCTGCTTAGATGGCTTGGTCTTCAGAACAGAATGTGAGCAAAACAAGCTCTGAAGATCCTCTTTTCTAGGCATTCATCAAAGTTTCACTGGAATAATCCATGGTTAACATCTTGTTCAAAGATACTACAGCAGTGTCAGGAGTGGGACCCGAACCTGTTGCTGTCAGATCCTTGTCCATTTCTACCGTGCCACCTGCTGCAGCTCTTGTTGGTTCAGCACAAATTTTCTGTATTGCACCATGTTGGAAGTTGAAATAGTTATATATCGGAGCATGGGGGTCTGGCAACCATGTTGGCCGCAAGAAAGTGGGAGGAGGAGTCAAGTCATCGTTATTAAAAATCGTGGCGATGCTTTCAAATTGAAATGGAATGTCATAATTAATTTTGCTAAAGTGGAAGCACAAGTGATAATGTGGCCTGTAGCTATCTGTGTCAGGCTCAAGACTCTGGTTACAGCTTAGAAGACCATCAATAAGTCTGCACTCTGATACGTAGAGGACCTAACTGACTCGCTACACCCCAGCCAGAAGATCGTGTTGCTCCACCTCTGGCTACTTGGTGGTCCCATGAACAAGAGGTCTGAAATCAGAAGCACAAAGGGTTTTTAGTTCTGGCTCCAATGTGGTGGAATGATCTCCCTCTGTCCCCCAGAACTGCTGAATCCCTCACAGCACTGAAGAAGGGTCTCAAAACACATCTCTTTGTCCTATGTACTCCATAACACCATCAACATCAAATCACTTGTCACAAAACTCTTTGCATTTCCTATCAGTTTTAGATGCTGCAACTCATTCGATGCTATTGTGTTACCCGTTTTAAATGTTGTACTCTCTATCAGGTCAATATACAGCTACTTGTAATGTACGCAGGTTAAAGCAGCGACATAATGCAAGCTGACTGTATTTTGAGAATCGTGTGCCTTCATCTACATTTCTCCATCTGTTGCGGGAATGCACTTCTGTTTTCGCCGAGCTGCAAGTCGTTTTGGAGGGAAGCGTATGCTAAACGAATAAATTTAATGTCAACTGAAGGGTACTGAGGGCCTCCTGTTTGCCTGCAGCGGATGGCGGATCCCAAGTATAGCTTTATGACTAATTCAAAGGGTGACCACGCTAACCTCTGGAACGACCTAAGTGACCTGTTTGCTTGACCCAGCCACTAAAACCTAAAGAGCCGCTTCAATATCTGACTGTCTGTAGACAAAGTGGGTGGTTCTAACATTCAGTGCGAAATATGAGCTGTTTTACGTGACCCTGTCTTGCCCCAGAGCTGTTGGAAACTGCATGCGCTGCCCACGTTGGACATACCGCCACCTGACTGCTCACGTGTCTATGACCACAATCCAAGGCCTGACTTCCCTCCCCCCGCCCCCCAGCTTTCCCTCATTAACCACTGACATGCTCCTCATTCTGTCCTTTGGCTCTACTTCCTTGTTTTATTGATTCCTTCCTGCTTGTTTACGGGACAAAATGAGACTTTGGAATTTGGAACAGTTCATCCGGCTAAAAATGATGCCTGGGAAATCTGGATGGTCGCTTTGTTTTTTCCTGTTATTCGACCACTTTTTAGTACTAGTACTAAAAGGTACTAAAGAAATCAGTTCAGTCAAAGGAAATATAGACCTCAGTCCTCAGAGCCTCACTTTTAATCCTAGTCTTGGTTGTATTTAAGCATTTTTGAACTATCAAATTTTAATTGCACGGTTTACTTTTAAAAGGTCACATATACCACAACAATAGGAGGGAAAAAGCACAATGAATTTTTTCAGTTATTTTTTTTTTTTTTTTTTTGCTGCGTTTAGGTGCCTTGAAGAGCAGGGGTTACATTCTCCATACTCAATATTTTATATGAACCATTTAGCAAAAAAATACAGCTTTAGAAACAGCTGTATTGGCCTATAAATCCAGCTTTTTCCACATACGGTGCATCCATCAGTCAGTTTCATCGCATACAGTAAATTTCCTTTCACAGATAAAGGCACAATTAAAAAAGAAAAAAAAAATTCAAGAGCTCATTTATTTTATTCCAGTCAGCAGATGATTTCACAGTGACATTTGCAAGACTGCGTGCGGTTTTCCTCGAGGGAAAGAACAGCGCAACGACTGCTACTAGAGCCACTGTTTTCCTCCACTGTCATTTTGCAAAGCGTTCAAGCCTATCTGAGAAACTCGCCGTCCTCCGAGGACCAAGCTCACATAAGTAACACAGCTCTCGGGAGCTGTCTCGGAGAACTAGCTTTAGTCTGAATACGGTATATTTTTAGGCAAATTGACAAAGCAGGACATGGAAAAGTGCCCTTTTGGTGACCTCAGAGATGGAGAAAAAGTCACAGCTGTCTTGGGAGATGGTAATTAAAGGCATCATCGCTCTACAAATTAGCCATTAGCCGGGGGTCAGCGAGGTCTGCGTTTATAATGGAAAGTTTGGAGAACTGTTATTTTTACCATGGGCACAGGTGGAGACGATGTAGAGCGATGGATGTTGCAAACTTCAGCCATGAGCGATAAGAAGTCCTGTCACGGAAAACTAGTGCAAAATTGAAAAGTACAGCATCGGCGTACAAAGTAACGCCATACCATACTATGGTAGAACATTCTAGATGGCTGGCATGCGTTATCTTCTGTTTTTATCATTGTGAACCATTAAGAAATACAGAATTTATTTTTTTAGGTGACACTTTTTTTTCCAAATAATGCAACATTAAGTTACTTGTTATACAACGACTTAGCCAGCTAGGTAACTCATCTTAGACCAATTAATCATTTTACTTTTTTCACCAGAATTTACACTTTTCAGTATAAATAAATACCTATATGCAGCACCCGTAATCATTTTTGAAAGAAATATCAGAATTTTTTTTTTTTTTCGCAACTGGCTGTTTTGCAGGAGATTAATTAATTCCCTGTATTTTAACTTTTGTATTGTAAATCCCTGTATTAGATACTAAAAAGCACACGGGAACAGTAGGACTGTAATAAACCAGAAGAATAATCTATTGTTCTATC
Organism: Scleropages formosus; assembly: GCF_900964775.1. Taxonomy (NCBI): domain Eukaryota; kingdom Metazoa; phylum Chordata; class Actinopteri; order Osteoglossiformes; family Osteoglossidae; genus Scleropages; species Scleropages formosus. The sequence continues at coordinate 20,721,211 of NC_041817.1, forward strand.
TACTGCTGTAATACTATGGAATAACTGGAACAAAAAAAAAAAAAAAGAAGAAGAACCTGAACGTGCTGCTGTAAGGGTTCAAGATCATGTATACACATTATTAAAAATAAAATGTTTATACAGTTCTCCTCGCTGTAAACCGAGCTCTCTCCTCAGCTTCCCCAGCCAAGAGCAGGGCTTTGAGAATGAGCGTAAACACGTCTAGAGGAACTCAGATGTGTCCGACGCACTGGTACACGAGGCCTGCAGAGAGACAGGGGCAAAGACAGGGCTGGGATCACTTCCAGGCTTTATGCTCCAGTCCATAAACATGTTTCAGGATGTCAGAACCCCCCCCCCCCCCCCCCCCCGCTTTAACCCCCAGCTCACCAGGGCCGCATTTCAAAATAATTACATTTTCAGTTCAGGCTTATGGCCAATAACATTTTGAGTCAAAATTTTTGAGATCTACGCTTTTTTTTTTTTTCTTTTTTCATTTTCCCCGAAAGAGTTGGGTACAGCAGGCTAAGGGCAGTCATTATGATACACACACAGTTTTTCCCCACCTTCCACTTGTTCACCACACACTGTGAATTATTACTGATTTAGTTTGCTTTGCTTGTCAGAAATACGGTCTATTTCTACACTGCTTTTGGATTATGAGCACCTGCTCTCTCCTGCCTTCATCATTCTGGACCAGCAGGAGCTGCAGCATTTCATACTCTGTGCCACTCTGTCGTTTTTCTGTTGTTATGGCAACCATGTCTGATATTGATCAAGAAGCGCCTTTCATTTCAAAATCCCTCGCTTTGCTGTGAGGAAATTGTGGACACCAGACTTTCCCGAACCTTTTTTTTTTTTTTTTTGTTCTTTGAGAACGCTCTGCATTCCACAGGAAGTTTTGGAAGGACTTAGTGACAACCACAGTAGTTTGGTAAACAGAGAGAAAAACTGCAACGAACTGAGATTAGGGGGAGATTACACTGGGAATAGAGCTCAAGAGGGAACGAACAGCAATCCCACGAACGGCGGGGTCAAAATCAAGTCGTCGCCAGCCTTTGCTGCAGTGTTTTGAGGGACGCACCTTAAACTCTAAAGCAGAAAGATGCTATTGTCATTCGAGGGCTGCTGAAGCCTCAGATCAGGCAAAATCCTGGCAATTTCACCTTGATGGTTTTTGCACACACTGCATCGGAAATGTTTTGGCCGACTGCTGACCCGAATCAACCTGTGATCCCGAACCGAAAACGGCCTGTTCTGAAAGGTTCCCAAGAGCAATGCTACTGGGACAAATGCTTTGTGCAGACCGATGAACGCGGGCACCCGTGGGTGAGCCGGCCTTCCATAACAAGCCGCAATATGTTACGGCACGCTGGAAATCAAATTAAAGAGAAGGAAAAAAAAAAAAAATCCCACAGGCATCTGGCCTTTGGGGCTCATGTAGGGGTCACAGACGGAAAGTGAGGCAGGTTAAACCACAAAGAGAGTAAAAAGGTTTTTTATACATGCAACATTTATTTATGTCATTTAGCTATTAGAGGTTGTGGCCTAACTAGCCTTAAGTAGTATGGGGGCATGGTGCTCAGGAAAAGATTATGCCCTTGTTACCATTATTATTATTATTATTATTATTATTATTAGTAGTAGTATTATTATTACACACACACACACACACACACACACATTGACTGAAACCGCTTGTCCCAAGCGGGGTCACGGCAAACCGGAGCCTAACCCAGCAACACAGGGCGCAAGGCTGGAGGGGGAGGGGAAACACCCAGGATGGGATTCCAGCCTGTCACAAGGCACCCCAAGTGGGACTCAAACCCCAGACCCACCAGAGAGCAGGCACAAATCAAACCAATTACGCCACCATGCCCCCCTATAATAATAATAATAATAATAATAAGAAGAAGAAGAAAATTTATTATTACTATTATTGGGCTTAGTTCTAGTTCTCAATCATAAATGAGTTATTTCTTAGAAACAGTTGCTATACAGCTGCCATATACAGACAGACCTTTAGTGAAGCAATCCAGGTTAAGTATGTTGTTCAGGTGTATTACAAACCCGCTGCCCAGCAACTGCTTTGATTTTATTTAATCCATACCTACTGTAAGAGTCTTAGCACAATTAAGCAACCATGATACACAAGACTCTTGCAACAGATCTCTTGCACCAGACAGATTCGCCAGATTAGCATGAAGAAAGGGACTTTTGGAGAGTGGAATGAATTAAAGTCACTTCCCAAAGAATGATGGGCTGATGTCTGGCTCCGCGGTCTAAATCGAAGGGGATAATCGGAGCTGAAATCTATGACCTCAAAGCAATCCGATGCTTAAATCAACCCTGACAAGATTATACTTTGATCCACTGACTCCAACGTGTCATATGAGCTGGGTTCCAAAGAGGCTTACAGACTCATTACCGGAGGTACGTCACAGTTTGGACTGCACACTAATTTCACTGGGGGAGGTCCATGTTCTCCATGAGGTTTTGTGAAATGAACTGCAGTCTGGCACTCTTCGATCTTGGGCTGGCTTCAGCCTGCAGTCACAGACAGTTCTCCCTGGAGTGGAACAATAGGCCAAGAACATCTGAAATTGCTGGAGAAAGAGCCAAGGAGCCGTGGGCGGGGTACAGGCGCGGACTCACAGCCACAGCGGTGTGTTGGGAAGGGACATTGGCCGCGGTTTACGGCACGGTCATCCGCAACAAAGTCCACATTCACACTGCTGTAACACGCTCCACCAGAGGTTAACCCACAGCACTGTGTAAATGTAGATGTCGGGAGTCAACCTGCAGGCAATGGTGGGCTTAAACACATAACTTTGAAATAACCAGGGTTCAACGTTTTATTTGTTCTTACCCATTAAAGATGACTCAGTTCAGGAGAAACCTCCAAAAGCCATCATTTTCCTTATTCAATGTAGTTTATTTAAACAAAAAAAAAAAAAAAAAAGACAAATACTGGCAATTAATTGCATTTTGTTTTGCCGATTGTAGCAGGAAAAATAAAAAACGATATTTTTAACAGCTGTGATTTATGTTCCGTGATCACCCCCGCTGCTCGCCTTATTAGCGGGGAGGTGGTAGCTTAATGGTTACAGTTGCTGCCTTTGCATCCAAAGGTCGCACATCTGAATCCCCCTCCAGTTTTATTACCCTTCATCAAGGTACTTACCCTAAATTGCTCCAGTAAAATTGCCCACCAGTATAAATGGGTAAATAACCGCATGTTTTCCCAATATTGTCAGTTGCTTTGGAAAAAAGCATCAGTTAAATGAGTAAAAGTACAAAGACTAAAATACGAGCAGCTTCATTTTCCTTCTTTCTCCCTTACACGTAGATCCCTTCACTGAACCCTGTCATATTTACAGTTTATTTGCCTGCTAATCGCTTCCTTTACTTTTCGAGTGCTTTTATCCAGCCCATGTTCAACTCAAAGAACTTCACAGCCAGAGAGTGTGTGCAATCTCTCTTGTCGGCTCATAACGTAACACACGGTGGTGGTGTTTTCCTGAAGCTGTGGATAATGTACAAAAATAGTTTCCCCAAAACTGAAAAAGGTAAAAGTTACTGCACAAATCATCTGACACCGTTCTCAAAAGCAATGTCTGTGGTGACCTACAGTGATCTACTCATTTATTCAGCTGGAGCGATTCAGAATAAGCACCTTGTATGGGTGTGGTATTTAAACCTGTGACCTTTAGGTGTCAAGGAAATGGCTCTAACCACTATGCCACCACTTGTTTCTGACCGTTTACCACTGGTTTCTTGTTGTGCTTTAAAAATACAACAGTTGATAGCATTTAATCACAGCAGTATCAATATATGGGAATCCACAGCAGCTACTCCATCCATCCATCCATCCATCCATCCATCCGTCCAACCATCCATCAATCCGTCTTCAGTAACTGCTTGTCCTGATCAGGGTCGTGTTGATCCGGAGCCTATTCTGGAAGCACCGGGCACAAGACAGCAGGCACTCTCACGATCCAATTCTTGTTTGCAAATGCAGTAATAGGAATAAATTGAATGTTAATATGAAAGGACTCCAAAGGCGCAGGTTTAGCACGGTAAGTTATTTCAGAAACACACACGTTATCCCAAACACAAAAAAAAAAAAACTGTAACTGAAGCTGAAAACACCGAATGTTTGAGGCTGCCAAGATAAACACGTAATGAGGTTCTGGTTTTAATGTATGACCCAATATAATATAGAGCGTGACAGTTGCCACTCTCTTCTTTCACGGACACCGAAATGCTTTCAAAGTACTATTAGCTAAGTTTCCAAGCACAAGGGTGAAGTAAACCAAATCTTATCCACACACACACACACACACACACACACACACACACACACACACACACACACACACACACACCCACCCACAGGAACAGAGGCCTGCGCCTGCATGTATAATATCAAATTCATCAGATTCAAATTTATCTCATTTTAGCAATTCCTCTATGGAAAGACTGAATAAATACATACCAGTAAAATCAGTTTTACATTCAAAGGATTTTGCCAGTTCTAGGGTAATTTCATTTCTAGAATCTGCTGTTTCTAAGTAAGATCATCTGATTATCTTGACATCTCTCGTTCCCTGAAGGATGTCTGAGCACGGCGTAGGCGGAAGGTCTTCCTCAGCACTCCGCTCTGGTGAAGACATCAGAATAAACAGAATTGCATTTTCCGAAGCAACAAGTGTGTTTTCGTGGTGCCATTTACAGCAGAGTTACATCATAGAGTGAAATAAGTCTGGTGTCATTGCCTCTCCAGGCCTCATCATGTGACTGCGCTTACGGAACATCTGTCTCCCAAATTCTATTTAAGTTACAGTGACTAACCCGATTGCAAAGTTTGTCCCGTTGGCCAAAAACAACACGAACACGAATAATCTGGCAGCCTTGACCGGACAGCATCTTGAACAAAGTCCCCACCCATCCCCTACCACGGTTAACGTACTGCATCAAAAGTAACGCCGCGTACTCGATCTCGCTCTCTCGCCCGCTCGTTTCCTTTTCCTCTGCTCCACTCCGGTTTTCGCGCCTCTCAAACCGCTGTCCTTTTCAGGTGCATGTGGCAGACGGGTCACGTGACCCAATACTGCAAAAACTTCCCCCAGCATTGACCGCAACGATGTTTTTGCTGCAAACAAAGAGAACTTGCCGTTTTCACAAGACGCCGCGTACCCTCTGCGCACGGCATCCGCGTTATCCGATATTATTATCCCGGCACTTATCCGCAGCCTTCATTTCATTACTTTTTACTAATTTAAAGTGTTTACACACTTATGTAATTATTTACTGATGGAACAATCCAAATGCAATTCAGAACTTTTTCCAGGTTCTAAGTCCATGATTGTGACCACTACACAACCTGATGGTAAAAGTTAAATACGCTGCACCTCACCACTCATAATCTAGCATTAGTGACACTAAATTAAGATTATTAGCATCCCATAATTAAGGTCTACTTGCTTTGCCAATGACTGCTTTGAAGCATTAAGAAGGAAACATGTAATTTTAAGCACCATTCATGCGGAATTCACAAACTCTCACAATATCCCATCCCCACCCCCTCACAAAAAAAAAACAAGTGCTAAGCAATAAATCAATCATTTGTGTTTGAAAATGGGCAAAGATATACATGACATTGATACGAGTGCAGACACCCAAACGTGAATTCGGTTGTTTCCATATTGAGTGAATTACATTGTCAAAACAGAAGAGCCGGTGGCCAAATCCTACATCCTGAGCCGTCATGTGCCCTTGAATTCCAAGGGACAAGACTGTCAAAACAAATGCTTTTCATGTTAATATTTTTTTCTCAATCCTTTTAGGACCAATTATTTCCCAGGCTTCTGAGATTCTGTACAATCATGAATATACTTCTTCTACTACTTTGGCCACTTTATCAGTGTATCTGGGCAATAAATCCATATGCAATGCTATTTAAAGAGAGTGTTTCATTCCATCGTTGAAAAACCACGTAAACATGGGAACAAAGTACATTGTCTGCAAAGGCTGACATTCATGGAGTGACACATATATACGTATATATATATATATGTTATATAGGATTTTTGGAGGCTGACATAACGTCAATAACTGCAATGTTAGCAAGGTCAAACATTGCTTTGCACTGTATTAATTGATTTCCTGACAACTGGCTGGATTCATGTACTTTGCTGCTGTCCTACATTCCTTCATTTGACCTAAATTGTCGCATTAACCACTGTACTCATATTGAAAAGTCAACATGTTTGTATTCAAATACTGCATACAAACTGGATTTAATGCTTCGCATCTGTAGTAGAGCTGGCCTTGCAAATATAGGGAATTATGGGAAGCACAGTGAGCGGTGAGACAATAGCTGCGGGTTCAAAGCCGGTTCCAGCAGAGTCATATTTTGCATGTTATTCCTCAGCGGGTTTTGTCTGCGCACTTGACTTTTTCCCACAATGCAAAGTCGGGATGTGTGTTTTTTGGAAGCCGGAGCTGGAGTTAATCTCCAGTGAAAGAGGAGGGGTACTGCAGAACAGAGTGATCTCGGTTTCAGAAAGACGCCTTTTACTCCATGAAACCTTGCACACTTTAAGTGTGTGTGTGTGTGTGTGTGTGTGTATGAGTGAGAGAGAGAGCGAGGGAAGCGTTGGCTTTGTGATGTGGATCTGAAGTCTCGCTGTACCACAACTCTTCTGTTTTTCTGCTTTAGAGCACCCAGGGTGTACTTTAAGACTACGGCCATAAGCTCCAGCTATGTGCAGCTTATCATTAAACAATCCGGGCTTTTCTTTGGTGCTCCCACAGGCAGCGGACCATGTGAAGTTCTGATGTACGACAATCTCTCGAGTTCAGTTAGCTCCTTCGGCCATTCCGGCAGCAACGGATTTCATTTTTCCTTCACTTTTCTTAAGGAAACCAAATAAATACACATTTTTCTTACTAAAAAGATCAAACTGCATGATAGTATGTATCATGTTTTAGTGTAATGGTGACACCCTTATAAATTAAATCTGTCCAGGTCACTCTCACACTTTTTCGACTTCCTGCAACATGTCCTGTTGTTGTGAAACAGACTTGGTGTTGCACACTTTGGCATTTAACCTAAATTGTTTCAGCAAGATGTACAATGAAAAGCTGCACCGACACACTCAGGGGAATCAGGCTTGACCCCCACACACATTCCGCACGAAGCCCAGGGGCCCTCGCAGAAGGTGTGCTTGTCAACACATACACTGGGTGAGCTCCCAGGCTGTGAATGTAGTGTGTGTGTGTGTGTGTGTGTGTGTGTGTGTGTGTGTTCCACGTTCACATTTGTCTCATCACACATCCTCACACTGCCACAATTAACACACGAGTGCATGTTTACCCATTTATACCGGTCGGCAATGTTTGACTGAAGCCGACCAGGGTAAGTACCACACTCAAGGGTACTACAGCTGTACGTGAGATTTCAAACTGCAGTCTTCAGACCTGAAGATAAGAGCACTAACCACTATGCTGCCAGCTGCACCGGAATATTGACATTACATTTGTTCATCTGGGTGCCATTTTTTTCCAGAGTTATTCACAATATTAAGCTAAAGTCAATATATTGAGGCCATTCATACAGAAGGGTAATTTTTACTTTATCAAAGTAGGCTAAGTATCTTGTTTAAGAGTAGTACAATAGTACAACGCAAAGGGAAAATGTGAACACACAGCTATATAATATATATATATAATATACACACTGTATATATCCATATACACATATGCTAGAAGAGTGGAGTGGCTCTCACACATTCCATGGACAGTAACATCAATCTCAGTCCATATGACTGCAATACAAGGCCAAAAATACTGTGCTGCACCCTAAAACTGCTAGGCCTGGTAGGAGACGGGAGTGAGAGGAAGATACAGCCCACAGGAAAAAAGGGCAAGTTTACATTGGTTTGAATCCCACCTCCTGCTGTTGTACCTTTGAGCAGGACTGACCTTAAAATTACTGCAGTAGAAATTACCCAGCTGTATAAATGAATAAATAACTGTAGGTAGCTTGACATTGGTCACTTTGGAGAAAAGCATTATGTAAATCAATAAATGTAAATAAACCAGATTAATATTAGAAACCTAAATCTGTCGGCATGGAGTTTGCATGTTCATCTTGTGTTTGAGTGAGTTTGCTCCTACAGTCCAAAGTTGTGTGCTTTAGGTGAGTTGCTGTCTCTAAAGTGAGTGCATGAGGGAACGAGTGTGCGTGACTGCCGAGTGATGGAGTCACATCCCGTACAGGTTAACCTAATCAAAAGGAAGTTGTCTGAAAAGTTGGGGTTTTGTAAAAAGTAAAAAAAAAAAAAAAAACACCTAAAGTTCACCACCCTTCAACTGTAATACACATACCAAAAACACAGACCACCTTATACCACTAATCCATAGTGACTCATACACTTCACCTTGGAATGCCAAGCATACAAGTGGTTAAAACTCCTCACCACAAAAAAGGTGTAAATGTTGCAGTAATTATCAGAAGACTTTGTGAAACATTCACATCTAATCCACACACACACACACACACACACACACACACACGCACTTGTCCCGAATCGGGTCACAGCAAGCGGGAGCCTCACCTGGCAACACAGAGCGCAAGGCTGAAGGGACACACCCCGGACAGGACACCACTCCATTGCAAGGCACTCCACACAGGACTCGAACCCCAGACCCACCCCAGAGCAGGCCCAGGCCAAACCCACTGCACCACTCTGCCCTCCATGGAGAGCCCATAGCTACTTAAATATTCAGACATATTTAATATTTCAAATATAGTTAAAACATCTATAAAATGGCTTGCCCTCATTTTTTATTATAGAAGGTCATGCATACAGTTGATTGTAGTCATAAACTCATCTTTTCATTAGATAACTACCTGTATTCTAATTAATGACCCAATTCAGCAACTACTCAATGTCAGGGAATTCACTACCCAGTTTAAGCAATGTTTTTAAAATTATTTTATTTTGTTTTTTTTTTTCCCGCAAAAACAAACATAGGTGGAGAGTGTAGTGGTTAAACCTGCTACCAAAGGGCACAGGTTTAAATCCCACCTCCAGCTACAGTATCCTTGAGCAAGGTACTTACCCTGAAATTGTGCCAGTAAAATGACCCAGCTCTATAAATGGGTAAATTTACAAAGAGTAACGGTATCTTAACATTGTAAGTCAATTTGGAGAAAAGTCTCAGCTGAATGAATAAATGCAGAACTGGCTTTGTGGAAGCAGTGTTAGGTGCATCAGTCAACTGAAAAATGCGCGGTTGGCTTTTATAAGTTCCTGTTGCTGAAAATGAAATCAAGTGTTGGCCAACAGCGCCGTCCATCATGGTTGGACAGACATCTGAGACCTCACGAACGCTTAAGGGAGGAGGGGATATACCCGTGATGTGTGAGTCACGCCTGCTTGCCCTTGGCCACATGACCGCGCCCTCAAAGCAGGAGTAGACGGAGAACAAATATCGTGAAGGTGCTTTTTTGCTTTGACCCATGAAACCACAACATGTTGAATCAGTCGCTACCCTGAAACCTTTCATTGAGAACCTCTGTTCACTCCCTCAACAGTCCAGGTTTAAAAGCGACCGCAGTAGTGTGCTGGGGTGCTGAAACCGTTCTCTATTATCCAGTAATTTGATGTGTTGTGCAAGAAACATAAATCCATAATTAGAGGCAGGCATAAAAGTGCAACGTTAGCTCAAGAAATGAGTCACTGGTTCCCGTGTTCTTTGGTTAAGCAAACAATGAAGCTGAATTAACCCCTCTAACCCTCTAAACAGCAGTATGTAATTAAATAATCACCGAGACACAAGCGGAAACACACATATTAATGGTCTTAGCGCTGAGAAATTAATGCAATCAAGGTGTTTGCCATGAAAGGACTGCCTTCACAAAACAGTGAAATGGATTTAAGCAAGTCCAGGTGGTCAAAAGCGAATAAAATCAATATTGTCGTCCCTCAGTGAAACACGGGTATATATGCACTCCGAAAAACTCCCCCCGCGGGGCTGATCAGGGGTCTGGAGAGTCAAGGGTGTGAGGGAATGTCAGGGGGATGCAGGAATGCCAGAATAATGATCAACTGGATGACAGGACAGACAGGAGTCAGAATCCAGAGACTTTGAAAGATGAGTTTCCCGTCACGCCGGAACATTCTACACGTGAAGCATATCGGTGCGACGGCATGAAAGGAATGCCGAGATACGGACACGTCACCGAACAAGCGCTTCGTAAAAATCACCCCCTTTCCACCGACTTCATCGGGGCACAAAAGGTTGAGGAAGTGAACATGAAACACGACTTGTATTTGCAACTCATCAAAACTCAAAATCCCTTCTCTCCGCAGACATGTGTGACATAGAGTACCACTCTTGGGGGGGGGGGGGTCAGTCTTAATTTCTCTAACTGTAGCAGAACTACAGTAACAGTCAAAAGCGAACAGGCACCACCTGGGCTACTACCGGATGGGACAAGCTGGACAGACAATTCAAGGTAAGTAACCCATAAGTAGCCTGTATCTGTGAGAACTCCTGCAGAAAAGCCAGGGTGACACATGGGCAGCAGGTGGCGTAGTGGTTAGAGCCACCACCTTGGCCTGTAAGGACCCTTGTTCAAATCCAGCTGCTTTACCTTTCAGCAACGTACTCGCCCTGAATACCTACGGTAAACGTTACCCAACTGCGTAAATCATCGTAAGGCTTAACAAATAAATCCCTAAATGGCAGCTGATCGTTGAGCATCTCGGACTTTCGACCGATACCGAAAAAGTTTCCGTTCACGAGAAATACCACAGGGGGAAAATAACAGCCTTTCGATGGGTAAAAACATAAACGTGAATATCAGCAACTGTTCAGTAAGTAGCGCACCCATCCATTTTCAACAAACTCAATACTCGACAGCAGCCTACGGATACAGTAATGTACAGCAGGGGCTCTGTCCCGACTGATCGAACCGGTTTCGCGCGGTACCGCACGATGAGCCGCTACAAAGTGTTCAGGACTGTTTCAGAAAATAATCTTTTTGAGAGAAGCCTGAGAGAGCAGCACACAGCATTTTCCCATGTGAACACTAATTGCTGGAGCACATTTTTTTCCCCCTGGTCTTGCAATCAATCCCGTACTCTATACCCGTCGGTATTTTTCGTCGATGCCTAAAATGAGCTGCTTTCTTGCTGCCGTCCAAAATAAATAAATAAATAAATAAAATCATTAAATTTAGCGCCCTGTTACCTGTTTCCGTTTCTCGGCGACACATTTAGTTGGTGGAGACCTCTCCCCGTCTGGGGTTAAGCAAACACTGCTAACCGCAAGTAGACAGGCCTATTGGATAAATGCGGGACTAATGTGCATTCCATCTTGGGCTGATAAAGTCTTACGAGCTTCTAAAAAAATAAGCTGGAACACGTCTGAGAAGATGCAATCTACTATTGTCGGCAATGTCTTCCTTGTTCTGTTCTTATAACAGAATTCAAAAAAAAAAAAAAAGACAAATTTAAAAAAAGTGCTGGAGGCCTCATAATTGTGCTGCAGCTACATAAGCAGAGACGTCCTCCTTGTACTTATCAAATTGTATGATTCCATGATTTCTAATAATGTCTGTTTACATTTACAATTCAAACCTTATGTTGCTGTTTTTTTTTTTAATGGTTTGACAGCAAAATGCACTGAAGCCAGGCTCAGGGCTTCGAGAGCAATATAACAGAAACTCCTCCGGGGCGAACTGCATACCAGAGTACTGAAGCACTCTGGGAGTGATGATGTCATCATATGGGTACTGGGGGCTGCTTTCAAAGGGGATCCACCTGCTCTGTATTAGATTATGAAATGCGGTTGCCGGGGTGCTCCGGGGCTCTCAGGCAAACGCAACATCATGACTGTAACAGTAAGTGACGTCTGTGCTCCACACTCTGTACCTGCTCAGTTGTGCAACTTCTGCAAGTTATGACATACATGGTCCACATAACATGTTAACAATGCAGATTCAAGACCTGAAAGACTACCGAGGAAAGCAATTCCATATCCTGTTCTCCTGATACAAGAGAATGGGAAAAAAAAAAAGAATAACACGGCTGGAAAGACATACCCCAAATATCTGATGCTGGCACAATGATTCGAGCAGCTTTCAACACCTGTCAGATGTTTCTCAACTTCTTATTAAAGTCAAACTGAGTAAAATTTAAAGAAATTAAATGCACTGCTCAGAAAGCATCAGTACTTTAAAAATGTCCCCACAAGTTTTCCAATAACAACAGGAACTCTTTAGATTAAGTGCATTCCTAAAACAGGCCCTGTTTGGCAGTATTACTTATTACAGTTTACTGCGCTATCAACGTTGAGCTATTCAACTTGGTCATATCAAGAATAGGTGAGCAGGAAAGAAGGCGCTAAAGCTGCAAACTTCAGTATGATGCCAGACATGTACCCGTACATTTCATATAATACACCAAGTGATTTAGAAAAAAATACCTTGCAATGTATAGGGGGTGCGGTGGTGCAGTGGGTTGGACCACAGTCCTGCTCTCCGGTGGGTCTGGGGTTCGAGTCCCGCTTGGGGTGCCTTGCGATGGACTGGCGTCCCGTCCTGGGTGCGTCCCCTCCCCCTCCGGCCTTACGCCCAGTGTTGCCGGGTTAGGCTCCGGTTCCCCGCGACCCCGTATGGGACGAGCGGTTCTGAAAATGTGTGTGTGTGTGTGTACCTTGCAATGTATTACCTTGTATGGTTTTTGGTTATTCTTGGTGCTTTTCAGGCCTGATAACAATACACAAAGACTCCGTATCTCAGTATTTGTGGCATTTTCTCTTCTGCAGCGCAGTTAAAGCCCTTTGCAGCATCTGTGTCGACTCCTTACGTTGTACTGATGACCTCTGTCAATCCCCCCCCAGATCATCAGGTCCCCTTCAAAGAGGAAAAAAGCCTTAGCTTATGCTGTGCATTCAAGATCAACAACTGTATTTTATTAGCGTTGGAAAAAACAGCACTGCAGGGAAGAGCATGATTTATCACTGCCTTAAGCTGAGTTTAAACATATTTTTCAGTTTGTTTTGTCAATGGATGGCAAATAACGACAACAACAACAACAAAAAAAGCTATTTCCTTTCAGGAAACAGTCAAACCACAAACAACACATGCAGTCCTCAAGATATCAGGCAAGTTACCGCATGTATTAAAACGGACCAACTGTTGCTCATCCAGCAATGCAAAAATTTAAAAAGAAAATTTTAAAAATAAAAAATAAAAAAAACAGACTGGAACTTACTGAAAAACCGGGAACAAGGAAAACATGCTCAGCATCATGATGATGATGCTGAAAAGAGAGTGAGATCTAAGCCGGGGTAAGAAGCGCTCGGAATAATGAGTTGATCCTGCGCTGCCTACCTGGTAGGAGATGTGCTTCTCCGTGAATACGTGGTCCCCCATGGAAAGTCCACGCGGATCTCCACAAAAGAAAAAAAAAACACTGCACGCGACAAGCAAGGTGCTCAGTCAGCGTTCATGTCCAACGCGCGCCTCACAAGCGGCACTTCAATCATGTCACGCGCACGTGCGATCGCGCGGCTCTGCACGTTAGAGCGCCGCATCGAGAGGACGGCGGGACAGTGTTTTTTGTAACTGTGATGTATCCATGGCCGCCGATCGGCGGAGCTCTTAGAATAAAAGCGCTCCGCCGGGGTGCGCGGGGTGCGCCGTGTGCGCGCGCGCTGCTGGGCGCGCTCTGGACTCCGCGCTCTGCTCTGCGCTCCGCTCCGCTCCGCTCCGCGCTCCACTCTGCGCACCCGCGGAGGAAGCCGGCAGTAGATAAGGCGAGGCGGGGCGACAGCAGAAGAGAGAACAAGGAACAGATGGAGAGGAAAGTGCGCGATGGCAGCGTGCCTGGCTCCTTGCTTGTAGCTGGTCTGCTGCTGGATCCATAAAGAAAGTGTTAAAAAGCCAAATGTGCTGAATGGTACCGCAGTCTCGGTACAGTGTGTACCAGTACAGAGCCCCCCTGGGGTGTGCAATTGGACCCCTTATCATGAATAAAAGCACTTGGCTTAATGGTTTGAACACCTCCTCTGGTGTTAGGATGCCTCTGACTCCAGCATCCACTGCAGCCACGTTTGGATCCAATTTCTGCTGTTGTACTGCGGAGCAGGGTACTTAGTCTGCTTTTATAGAGTGAATAAGCCAGCTGTATAAATCATGGGTAAGTATTTATTACTACACTACCTTGTCCCTTTGAAGAAAAAATGAATAAAGCAAATCATAGTGACATAATGCACACTAGTGTCCTTAGGCAGTATAGTTATTTCTGTTTGACTCCCTCATTTCAAGAACTCAAATGCACAGAATGGTGACCATTCAGCATCACACACACACACACACTTTCTGAACCACTTGTCCCATATGGGGTTGCAGGGAACCGGAGCCTAGCCCGGCAACTGAGGGTGTGGGGCTGGGGGAAGGAGGGGACACACCCAGGACAGGATGCCAGTCCGTTGCAAGGCACCCCAAGCGGGACTCGAACCCCAGACCTACCAGAGAGCAGGACCCGGTCCAACCCACTGCGCCACCGCACCCCCCAACCAGCATCACATTACTCTTAAAATTAATACTGAGGTTTCATGACTAAATTGTGCAAGAAGACTGGTGGTCCTCTTTAGAACAAGTAAAAATATTTGGGGAGTAGAGTACCTTAAAATAAGCAGACAGTACCACGTTACTGTTTGTGTAACTTTTACAAAAAAAGTATCGCAAAATATGTCCTTCATGCAGCAAAGTTCTCAACCCAAAGTCACAAGGATGTACCAACGGTGCTTCTTACAAGGTGGAATTTCATCAGACCTTAATAAGTCAGTGTCTTACATCACTGTTACGATTTTTAATGGCGTAAGTTAACGTTAACGTTAGAAATACCATGAAATGTGGTATGGTAACTTGTTTGGTCTTATTTATGAAGACATTTGACAAAACTTAGAAGTTCGGATAGCAAGAGAGACACTGAGAAGTTCTTTGCTATCAGTTCCTTAATATACTTCGGTTATTCAATACTTCATGGTCACACTCCAGGATATGAACCCAAGCAAACACTGACTGTGAATATGAGAGCCTCATGTGATGTGTACATTTTACCTTACAGTGTTTGCAGACCCAACTGCAGTCAACTAGAACAGCATGTCTAACACTTCCAGGGCAGAGGACCTCAGTGTTTACCCTTGTGATACCACATTTCAACCGTAGTCAGCTGTTCCTTGCGACTCAGGCTCAAACCAAAAGCAGCACTTTCTCTTCCGTAAGGAAGCTGTGCACTGCAGTAGCTAAGGAACCGGATCCGAAAACCAAAAAGAGCTGCACGGCTGAGAACCTTTGAAGAAGGTGCTTGAACAAAGCTCCATGAATGCCGCATCAAAACTGGAAGCTCGTTAAGACACAGAGTCAGGATTTTTAATCGCATTGTATGGGGGGGGGGGGTTTCTCTGGGAGGAAAACAGTCTTGCGATTCTTGGGATTTTTGCAAAATATTATTTCAGAGAAGAGAGCTGGATTGGCAAATACACACAGCTGCAATTGGCAACAACAAATTTCAGGGTAATGAAGCGTTCACGATCGTTATTGATCATGTCTTAAAAACAAGTACGCCTGCTAGAGCAAACCAAAAACACATTTTCAGTATCGACAGCCCTCCGCACTTTTTTATCCTGCAGTTATGCGCATAAAACTTCAAATAATCTTTCCAGTTAGTTGCACCTGGAGTGGATTGACTGTAAGAAAACTAGACTTGGGTCATTCTGCTCGAACTCAGATGGGTGAGACGCGGCTGCTTTCTCGCCCCGTGGATTTTTCATTTTTCCCAACCAGTGCCCTTAACGGACCCTGTGGGACATGCATGTGGAAAAGGTGCTTGGCAGTGATTTCAAGTGAGGAGTTCATTTGCGTCAGGATCTCACTGGTCAGCTGAATCACTAAGAGATGGAGCCCATTGCAGAAACACCTAGTTTCAGCCACAGAGTGAAGTCTGTCTTCCCAATTAAAAGAGGACCAGAACAAAGTCAGGCAGCAGAGCCTTAATTATACTTTTGTCAACCCAAAGGAAAATCTTTGTTTTTTTTTTTTTTTTGCAATTATTCACAAGTGGAATGAGAACATCTGACAAATCACTCTTCCTTGCTTGTTACATTCCTGCTTTGCCGACGCGCTGCTTCTCTGCGGCCCTCTGCTCAGCTCTGACACTTGGCACCCAGCTGTAAGAAGAGAAGCTGTTCAATAAAAACTACAAGCTCCGCTCTTGCATTTAATTGTGTGGCCGGTATCTGCGCTGTGAAAAACTAGTTTCATTATCATGTAAAATATTCCGATTGCCACATCGCCACTCGGAAGACAGGCTCGATGGACTCCGAGATAGCGCTGTGGATACCAGCCGTCTAAAGGGTGCATGTTTAGCACAGGGTTCATCATGCTCTTACATGGCTGGAATTTTGATCTTGTGACTGTTAATTTGAATAAAACATACCCTTGTGCTGCTCAGTAATACACACCCTTTTCCTCAGTGAGAGTATTCTGTTTTGAAGACCCGAAAGGTGTTTCACCAAGAAGGACTCACTAACTCACTTACCCGACTAACATCAGCAAGCATGTTGACAAAAGTCAGGATTGCGCAGCAGAAAAAAGCCATACTACTCTTAAACAATGCTGAATTTTGTCACCGTGTTTGTGAAATTTATATTTAGCTGATGCTTTTCTCCAAAAACGCATGTAATTGTTTACCCAGCAGGGTGATTTTACTGGAGCAATTTTAGGGTAGGGGCATGGTAGGTTTGGCCTGTGCCTGCTCTCTGGTAGGTTTGGGGTTCAAGTCCCGCTTGGGGTGCCTTGCGACAGACTGGCGTCCCATCCTGGCTGTGTCCCCTCCCCCTCCAGCCTTGCGCCCTGTGTTGCCGGGTTAGGCTCAGAAAAGCAGTTTGTGTGTGTGTGTGTGTGTGTGTGATTTTAGGGTAAGTACCTTGCTCAAGGATACTACAGCCAGAGTTGGCGACTGAACCTGTGACCATTCAAGCCAAAGTGGAAAAAAACTCCAACCACTAGACTACCGAGTGCCCTCATGTAAGTGAAATATGATGGGACTACCTGATTGGTGAAATACCCCTCTGACACTAGTATATTTTTTCAGACACGCCTAAGGCTCCCTACAAACCAAGTGCATTTAATCATCAACATCAGTCCCTCAGACTCATTGACTTCCTGAATGAAAGCACAGCATTTCAAGTCATCTATTCAAGGCACGTTGCATTTTCACTTCCGAATTCCATTGTCAAGTTGCCTTTTGACAAAATGAATTTGTTTATTTTAATGTTGTCATAGTAACCACACAGTACAAAGGCAACAAAAACTAAACAGACCCCGAAAGAGCATTGTCACACACAAATATGTTTGTAATTATACAACAATGAAATTACTTGATATATATTTACCTCTTTTCAATCTCTCAGGACACACAAACAAGCGAAAACTACACCAAGTACTTACGACAAAAGATTGACTTCATCTATAATTAAAAAAAAAAAGAATAAAAACTTGGAGACACTAGCATAAATTTTACCTCTGAATATCTGGATTCATAACATGACTGACTTCATGCTCCATAGTGTCTGCATTTCACAAGCAATAAATTTCGAACCGTAGGACTATGGACCGTGAAATCAAATCTATTTAGATCCGCACCTACTATGTTGCACAGAAAATAAAGATATATGATGTTCATCTTCAGATCTATTCACGATTTCTGGGTGTTCAACCAAGACGTAACACAGTAAGTAGAAACACAACTGAAGGTAAACACACTCAGTCTGCTATTAACATCTAAAGAACTCCATGGTGACCGGGTGACTGTGAGCCGAACTACAGTCTCCAGGTTCTGAGGTACAGAATGAGTGAAAGGAAGGTTGGAACGTGGATTTCCGCACTATAAATCCGACCCATTTCAAGCTGACACATTAGGTTCTGCAGCAGTGCTTGGCATTTTACATGGGATAACGAACCTCATCTCAAGAGTTAGATCCAGATTTTACGCCTTGCACCATATATGTGAGATTTTATTATTTAATATCAGGGAAAGTTCAGTTCGGATGTCAGCTGAAAAGTTTTTTTTTTTTTTTTTTTGTCCCTATGAAAAGCGATGAGTCCATCACATTCCTTCCTAACTCTATTTTTTCAGACACTGCCTTCTTTCACTGGGACTATTCTGCCTTTACTGAGCATGTTTATGTAAAAAAACACACACGCTGAAACTGCTTGTCCCAAGGAGGGTCGTGGCAAGCCGGAGCCTAACCCAGGGCGCAAGGCTTGAGGGGGAGGGGACACACCCCGGACAAGATGCCGGTCCATCACAAGGCGCCCCAAACAGGACTCGAACCCCAGGCTCGCCAGAGAGCAGGACCCGGACAAACCCGCCGCGCCACTGCACACTCCCTTTTGTAAACGACGTGATTCAAAATGACATTCCCCCTTGCTGCACACACCCCCCATACCCACACACATCTTTGGCGTTTGTGAAACATCACAGTGGGGCACAGGAGTCATGCAGGTGGGCCATTCACAACAGTATCCTAATCTTTTTCCAGTAGAAAGAAACACCGACGGTGGCAAGATTGAACTTTTTTTATCATCTCCAATCGTGAACGACACACCTTTTATACTATAAGAGCAGACAGAAAGTGATGATGAGTCGACAAGGGCAAAAACCTGCGTAGCCTCCGCAACGCTAACGTATTTAAGTCCAAGGTAGCCATGTGGCCTGCGATCAAAGAGCAGGAGCTGTTACAAAACAAGAGTGTAAAGATATGCGGCATGCATCACAGGATACACCCAAAATACCTCAAGGCAGCACTGCGGTCTGAACCGCCGTCGCTCCGAAGGCCTCAGATAAGAGGAAACGCGCTGTGACCTTGGAGCAGGACACACAGGTGATACACTGGCTCAGTTTGTAGCCTCAGGGTCTCGCTCTGATCACTTTCCTGCTGAACCCAAGGTCGCGGAGGTCAGTAATGGCCAATGGGGGGGGGGCCCTCCGGTTACAGTATTTTTAATGCACCAGTAAAGGAAGATCAAGCCGGTTTGCGGACACCTGGTGAAAACATTCACAGAAACAGCAGAGAAAAAGGTAACTCAAATTAGGAATTTTAAATGCTTTCGTTATAGGGTGGCACAGCGAGCGGTGCCGCTGTCTCACAGCACCTGGGTGGTGCAAGAGGACGCGGGTTCGATCCCCATTCGGTCCGTGTGGAGTTTGCACGTTCTCCCTGGGGTCCGCGTGGGTTCGGCTACTGCTGAGTTGGTGTTATATGGGCGATGAAAGACAATAACGCCAAAACTCACTGTGGATCACTCACGTGATCAACTTCGAAGAGACCACAGTTCTTGCATCAGCTTCGGGATGCAAGAACCACGTGGTAAGAGAAGCGATCGAGACAGAGAAGCACCCAGATAACTTCAACCGAGAAGAGGGCTTCGAACTATCAAGGATCCGGACACTCTTTCACGAGACCTCGATGGGTCTCGGTGTGTCGTACTGTAGTCCGTTCGGAGTGCGGTGCGGGTCCCGAGGCCTCGGATAGTTCCATCCTACGTGCTCGTGTTCATCTGACAGTTTTTTCCTCTGCAAAACTTCAACACCGCTGCACTGCTGGGTTAATAATGGCGTCTACAGGAAACGGAACCGCACGGCACCGTCAAGCGGTACTCTCGCGTATGTCCGATTAACCAAATGAACCTCGATTCCAATTAGTTCTACTGTACTTACTGTATATCACTACTGTTACATTACCATTTATTACAGATTATGCAAACATGGCAAATAATAACTGGAACAAAAGATATCCAGCAGCACTATCATTCAGATGAATTCAGCTCGTTCTTTAATTTGAAGCCCGGAATTATTTTAACAGTCCGCGCGTGGGGCCGCGTATTCCTGCGCGTGTTTCGGTTAACACACGCGCGTAAACGCTGCAGTTTTGTCTTAAATATGCTCCTAGCTTCATCTTTTTTCTGTTGCTTTGCGAGGGAGTGCCAGAAACCCTTGTCCCGGTGCTCCGCTCCTCAGAGCAATATTTCCTCGCGCCTCCAGAGTCTCCAGACGACTTTCCGGAAAAAACCGTCCGTGTCCCACCCACGGCCGCAGCCCACGTCTCTCCGGATCCTATGACAGGCCTCTGTCCAACTGCGCGTAAAGCAATACATCAATCTGCTTAGTGTCTCCATGAAACAGCCCCCCTGACACCGGCTGCCATGAGTCAAAGAGTCGTACGTTTGTTGTACGTTATACAATTTTTTAAGAAGGCACCCTTATTCAGGCTATCGCATATTTCTCATATTTACTGTTTACACATTTGCACAACGACAAAGTTAATAAGTACTTTCCCTCGAAAAGTGTTATAGCACGAGCTTTCTTTGATTTTGAACCTTTAGCTTCTACAACATTAAAATTGAATGAATGAAAACATAACATTAAAATGTTAACATAATGACTGAAAGAAAAAAATATATATAATATGTCGGTGTTATGAAATTCTATTTATTCTGCTATTATTCTGGTAATTCTGATAAGAATTTTGGGTAACATATTTGGTTAACATATTTTTTTGCCTGGGAACATTTACTTAATCCTTAACAAAGAATGGTAATTCAAAAGCCTCTCAGCAGGATTTTGGCGAACAGGGTGGTTTCACAAAATTGGCAAGAAAATACGTTTAATGTTTGTGCCAAATCAGATTTCATACTTATTTGGTACTTTTCACGGTTAACTACGTGTAATTTCCTCTTTCCAGTTATATTGTTAGAATGTTGGTTTGTCACCATGGAAACCGAGAGAGTTAATGGTCAGTTATTGACAGACCGTCTTATGTTATACTCATGTTCTTGATATAGAACCGCTTCTTTCTACAATTACCATTCAAATGTAAACAGCCCAGGTCACTTGTATAATATGCAATTAATTTTTCATCCTCTGATTACATCTACTAACGGTTATAGAGGGAGAACATTTCCAACAGCAGCGTGTATAACCTTTAGTTTGACTAGATATTTCGCCCAAGTTTCAGCAAAAAGAGAATGAAGCGGAATGATGCTGTAATCAGGAAATAACTTGAACTTTAAGAAATCACATTTTCACATTTACGAAGCATCTGCAAAAAACACTGAGGTTACCAGGGCACAGCAAAACTGGCTATAAATCCCCAGAGCGACAGGCATCTGAGAACGCAGATTAATGTCAGAGTTCGGAACGGAAACGACGGCCCAAACGGACCGTCACCTCGCGGGCCGGTCAGTTCCCCCGGGGGGGGTGGGGTGGGGTCACGCATCCCAGGACGAGCGAACTGGGCCGCGGGTCGGCCAGTTCGGTCAGCCTGGCGTGATTGGTTTCGGCTGTCGGCGAGCCGAAGATTCTCGGACGTCCGAACGGGGAAACGGGGCCAAACCGAAAACGTTCCCGACACGAATGCGAATAGATGAAAGGTGAGGAATCATTGCACGCACGTGACGTGATGCAGTCGGCCGTTCTAAGGACAGCCTGTAAGCGATAACTGGAGCCGTTACGGAGTCAATCAGAGGTCCGGTGGGGAACCCCTCCGCTTGCTCCCTCTGCTGTGCTTTCTGTTCGATTACTTTAGCATTCCTGAAACCGGTCTGCACCCCCGCTCCATTTACCGCTGTCCGACCCAACGCGCCCAATTCATACCCAAACGCGAAGCGCCCTTCACCGAAATGTTCACGCTCAGGAGGTCGGATTCAAATGCTTGATGTTCCATATTAAAACGCAGCCCGTTCTCGAGGTCCAAATCCTATGCAACTGGATTATCGCCAGAGGAATCCTGGTATTAAGTGAGTGAACCCTCCAACACCTTTACACCTGCAGGGGGTCCAGAGACTCAGCTGTATGATGAGAATGCTTACGGTGTGCGGGTTAAGGGAAACTTGTGGTAAGGAAAGCCTGTGGTGGATAGCTGGTAGTGTAAGGGTTAGAGCTGTTGCCTTTGACCCTAATGGTTGCGTGTTTGACTCCCCTCTTCAGCAAGGGTCTTACTCTAAATTGCTCCAGTATGAGTACTCAGCTTTATGAATAACTGAGAGTTGTTTTGGAGAACGTTCCCATGTATCTCCTCTACTCATTTCTCTGCACTGGCTTCCTATAGCTGTCCGGTTCAAATTTAAGAGATTTGTGTGTGTGTGTGTGTGTGTATTTCTAATTCACACACACTGTCTTAAACTGCTGATCCCAAGCCGGGTCGCAGCAAACCGGAGCCTAACCCGGCAAGAGCGCGAGGCTGGAGGGGGAGGGGACACACCCAGGACGGGATGCCAGTCCATCGCAAGGCACCCCAAGCGGGACTCGAACCCCAGACCCACCAGAGAGCAGGCCCTGGCCAAACCCGCTGCGTCAGCGCAACCCCTTTATATTTATAATTCACACACACGTCATAATTTATATTAATAATAAATATATACACACATTTATATACATACATATATACTTACATATGTGTATATATGTAAATATATTGTATTCTGGTTTACAGAAAATGCTGAGTCCTTTAGACTGGGGTTTTTTTTATAGAGGGCGTTTGTAAGAAGGCAAAGAGCGCCATCTGCTGTCCGCCTTCGCCTGTGCAGCAGCGCTTCCTGGTAGAGGAATTCCGAATGCGCGATGCGAGAAGACACCACTAGTGGTCAGCACTGAGCAACATGTCAGCATTTGAGCAGTGAAGCATATTACATATAAAAATTTCCTTGGTGCTCTAGTATTGTTTAACCCTCCTTAAAGAAGAAAGCTTCCTGAGAAAAGAAGAGTTTCAGTTCAATAATGTGTCAAGAAAAAAACTAATTATATGAAGCACAGCACGTGTTTTGCAAGAGCCTGAAAAACACAGCCTGTCATTTTACAGGTCTGGCACAAGCCCCATGGTAAATAACAGGCAACGCAATGACGCCTCCAAAACACATCTTCAGAGCAATCACACATCACACTACAGAAAAGGCACTATAGCCATACAAGAGAAACACGAAGAAACCCAGGAAAAGTTCGTTCATATTTGAATTTGCATTTTCTGATAGCGCTATTTGTGTATCTTCCACAGAACTGAAGTGATTTCAAATTGTGGAAAAATAAAGGCTCGTGTTCATCTCGCAGTTTTTTCAGAGATTGAGGGGCAATAGAAATGTTCTAAATGCGAGGGAAAAAAAAGTTTTTAAAAAATCTAAACGGTAACATTGATTTTTTGTCGAATTATTCTCAGAGCAGAGCTCCGAAATGAAACGCAATTACCACCAATACAAAGAGCAAAAACAGCACCTAAGATTTCTCAGGAATGTAGCATTCGGGCAATTTCAGGAGTCTCTACGACACTTGCAGATGCACTCAGTTACTGTTTGTCCCATGTTAAAAAATAAATGCGCAATAAATGCAAGAATCAAAATACGTTCAGCCTAAAGCATCCTTTATGTATTAAGCCAATATAAGCCGTATGCCCTAGCCATAACACATAACACCCCTCCTCCAGTGATCAGCGTCTGAAATGTGTCAAAAACGATCACGGCAAAAGCCAGAAAATTAAGGCAACAAGTTATTTAAAAAGGTTTCCGTACCTAAACCCAGCATGTGAGCCGCACCGCCATCAGCCAAGGATTGATTGTGCAACAGGGAACAGGCCCCAGCACTGACATCAGACGTCCACACCCACAAAATGAAATGCAACAGAGAACATTCAAGTCCTGCACGGGTGTGGCTGCTCCTCGTCACTCAACAATGGAACATCTAAATATAAGCACTTAAATAACCAGCGTTCGTTTAAATGTCCTTGGCACCGGGTGGTCCGTATTGTCTGAAGTGACATTGCATCGGCTCCCGGAGCAGCAGGTACTTCCTCGCAAACCTCGTAACAGAAACACAGCCGAACCCAAAGCACCAGGTGGTGTAGCTGCTGAGGACACGGGCTTATGCCCTTTATGTTGTCGGTTCGAGCCCCACGTCCTGCTGCTGCTGCCACGATGTCATCGAGGTACTTACCCTGAATTGCCCCATACATCTAAAATGCCTACTTACTCATCGGGAATAAATACTATAAATTGCTCAGGATAAAGGCTCCGGCTGTGGGTCTGACCCCTCCGCAGTCCTGCTCACGTGACGATCTCAGAAATACCGTATGCTCCCATGTCCGAATCCGTTCTCTCCTCGCTCGGCTGTGTACGCCTCCCCTGGGATTTGCGTCTTGCATTTAGCACCATGGAAAAATATTTTATACGCTTCGATTTCGTTCGGGCGGAGCAGTTTAAAGTAAAAACACGTAATTTGGCAGTTTAGAAAAATTCAATGGCCTTCATCGCCATAATGTGCTTCTTGGGCCGTGTAAAAATGGATAACTTCCTGCACGTCCAGTGGCCTTCCGGGGCGGGTGTGACATAACCTGGCGACTACAGACATTTGGCAGAGGTGTGCGGAATGCACACCAGCTGTACCCCAACACCCATGGTGCTCTGTCAACCAGCTCTGCAGGGGGGTATCATAACCCAGAGCCCAGCCTCCCTAAGGAAGCACTTTCTACAGCCAGCAATTTCCTGCCCTTGGAAGCTTGAGGTGCACAGTTTGCAAACTACTGCATATGAGGCCAACCATTTATTTGCTTTTGTTTTCCTCCAGATCTATAAATGGGGCAAAGAGGAGTTAAACAGTCAAGAGGAAAAAGAAATATATTATTTCTTATTTTCAAAACTGAAATCTGTTGCCAGGGAACGGAGATCAGGTCACGCTCTTCTGCTGTGAGAAATTTGGAGCTGAGGCTTGCTTCATGCAAACCAGATGTCGGGCACATTTTCGTTCGGTCTATTCTTCTGCGCTGCGGCCCACCGAGATTCACTGTTAGAGCAGTGAAATCATCTCAGGCTCTGCAGCGTAAACGGAACTGAAAAGCGTATTGGCAAATCCGTATTTACATCAATTCACATATTAATACTGGCGCTTCATATCTGGTCAAGGTGTTCTCACGCCACAATGTCAAACAGCTTTTTTTTAAACCTCCCATTAAGAATAATAAATACTTTAATATTTCAACCAGTGTCATTTACATCAGAACTGCCCATCGCACACTCACATGCATTTATTCATTGAGCTGACACTTTTCTCCAAAGTGACTTACAGCATGAATCTACTTACAATTATTTACCCATTTATACAGCTCGGTAATTTTACTGGAGCAATGTAGGGTAAGTACCTTGCTCAAGGGTACTGCAGCCACGGGTGGGGAATCCAACCCGAGACCTTCGCATTCAAAGGGAGTGGCTGTAACCACTAAGCTACCGGCTGTCTGATTTTTACCTCACGCTCATTAAATCCTTCACTGAGACGGTGTTTCTATTGCTCTTGAACTCTTAATATAATAATTTCTGGCAAGGGAGTCACTAATAACTAAACAGCTCTGATTTAGATGAGTTAATTAAATCCTTATTTAGGCTACTTGTTTATTTTTTTCTAATTGATAGAAAGTCCAGTACAGCTGGATAAAATCAAATCAAAATCAAATCAAGCTTTATTGTCACATCATCATCAACATAACATGTAGAGAAGAGTGAAAATCTTTAGTGCATCTCCAGAAAATGCGGTATTGAGAGTATGTCATAAGTTACGTTAAAACACAGTATATATACAAATTGTATTCGCAAAATATACAACAGAAACATAAATAAATAAATAATAAACATGAACTATCTATATGTATGTACAAAGAATACAGAGAAATAAAACAGCGGATTTGATTTTTGGTCTCAGTCCTGCGTATTTAACAGTCTAATGTCCCGAGGAAAGAAACTGTCCCTCAGCCGACTTGTGCGGGACCGGATGCTCCGGTACCGTCTACCTGAGGGGAGTAGGTAGAGCACATGGTTGGAATTTCAACTTTATCCACCTGTCACACACAGCTGGAGCGCCCTCTTCCCTCCTCGCTATGCCCACTACCTCTTGTCGCCTGGGTGCCGGGAGACCGTCACCCGTGTGACGCTATCCAGCGCAGCGGCTTCAATTTGTCCTGGTACTCTGGTTGGCCCAGGTGCGAGACCCACGGGAGGCTGAGCACCCCCCGCGGCTTCGGGGACATCCAGACTAAACGCAAGCCTCAAAGGCCACTCGTCACTCTTCTCTGCCGATGCTCACAGTCGAACGTCAGCTGCGCCGTATAACTCTCACAAGAGCGGAAACTCTTACGATGACTATCTCTTAGACATGGCAGGTGGCCCCAAGCGCAGATCAGTACCACTTGGTTAAAATCCCAGGTGGGAGGAATAACCTAAGTATATCTTGATGCTTCCACTGCTCACACGTGATTGCACATGTTTAAGGCAAACTGAGTGTACGACTTAAGGCATTTCATGTTTTTTAATATGAAACGCTGTGTTACCAAGGTCACAGCATGCTATTATGATAAAGTTGGTAGTTATGTCGGGTTTTACGTTGATTATGATAAGTGAATGTTTATCGATTACAAAAGTAGCACTAGTTCTTCTAGAGTGACACTTTAAGCCACTGGAAGATTCCAGAAGGCACCAGAACATTCTAGAAAGTACCAATATGTTAAAAAAAAAAAAAAAAAAAAAACACATCAGCTCCAAAAAGAATGTGGAATATTCGCTGCTTGGAACATGGTGCCCAGTTACATTGTGTGTATGAGCTTTTTTTTTATAAACCTACCACCCATAATGTTAATGTAATTAAGTGTACGGGAATTTTAATATTAGAAAAATATAAAGAAAACTTTTCAATTTCTATCTATCTATCTATCTATCTATCTATCTATCTATCTCTAATAGGCCTATAGCTAAATTGTGCATACAGATATACATGGCACTGTTTT
The DNA here is from genome assembly GCF_900964775.1 of Scleropages formosus. NCBI lineage: Eukaryota > Metazoa > Chordata > Actinopteri > Osteoglossiformes > Osteoglossidae > Scleropages > Scleropages formosus. Next base: position 20,748,094 of record NC_041817.1, read on the forward strand.
TAGACAGGCTCTCGTTATTAGCAAAGTCATTATATGAACATGCTAAAATCCAAATTGTTCACACATACGGATGGTTTTCTGGTCGCTTCATTTCAATGAAATGAAATTCCCAGAACTGATTTGTGTCAACAGGGAAACAAAGTGGTCGCTCAAGATGAACATTTCACGGACAAGGCTGTGTTCTGCTCTGCTTGCTGCCAAGCGCCCAGGATGAGCTGTGATTAAGCCCCAGAACTCCGTAATGCTTCAGCTGCTTGAGACTCCATCAGCGACGGGCCGGACTCAGCGCGCATATGCTTGCTGGAGGAAACTAGGTTAAGAGCATTCCACAAGGTTTACGAGAGCAGTAATAACTCCAATGATATGAAATGATATTTTAGTCCTCTGGTCACGATACAAGAAAACAGAGCCCTTGCTTTTCATGGCCCCACCAGCAAACGTGATGTTGCACCATTTTCCAAATAAAGACAGTCAGACCTTTTGTCTTTATTTTCTCAACAGTGAGTGGCCCCTCTCAAAGGCACAGCGACGAAAAGAGAACCGACTCGTCGAGACTATCTGAGATGCGGCAATGTTTACGCTTTTGCGCTCACATACTTTTCGGCTGAAGTATTATTAAAACTTTAAAGGTGAGCTAAGGCAGTCTGTAGAAAATAACTGTGATTCAGCTAACTGTGAAGTGGGGGGGTCAGCGTCACAAATTCATTCCATCAGGGTCCAGGGTACGGGGGGCAAGAATTCCAAACAATCCTCAGAAATGTCCTGTAAGTGAAGTGGCATGGAAGTAGTGATTATAGAGCAATTTTTTTTCCATGAGAAGGAAACATGAGTTCAATTTTTTATTTTTTTAAAATTCTATTGATTTTAATTATTTTTTTAATGCATGCATACCAAAGCATTTATAAAGTCACATTGTTGACCAGGTGACGCTCTCAGCAGCAGCTCTCTTCAGCATGAGAGAAATTCAGGTATTCTATAAAAATGACCCAGCAGAGGCCAGCAGGTAACTTAGTGGTTCCAGCCATCACCTTGCGCTCAGGGTACCCAGGTTCGAATCCTGTCTCCACTGTAGAATCCTTGAGTTTATTCAGTTGATACAGTAATCCTTGAGTTTATTAAGTTGAGATTGATTTCTGGGTGGCACAGTGAGTAGTGCTTCTGTCTCACAGTCCCTAGTTGGTACAAGAGGATGTGGGTTTGATCCCCACTCAGTCTGTGTGGACTTTGTATGTTTTCCCTGTGTCTGAGTGGGTTTCCTCCCACAGTCCAAAGACATGCTGTTCAGGTCAATTTGTGACTGTAAGTATTATAGATATTGTAGTGGATATTGTAGTGTGTGAGTGACAGAGAGAGTGTGTTCCACCGATGTATGGATGAGTGATCCAGTATAAGTAGTGTATCTAGCAGTGTAAGTCACCTTGGTGAATAAGGTGTGTGGACTGATAACACTACATAGAGTTCACTGGAAGTTGCTTTGGACAAAAGTGTCTGCTAACTTAATGTAAATGCGAAAAGATCCAGCTGTGTATATCAATAAATAACTATAACTATAAACAGCACTGTAAGTAATGTTGGAGAAAAGCATCAGATGAATTAATAATAATCCAGAGACTGTGCTTTGGCCTAAAGTCTTCTAAATGGTACGTAAAATTCCATCCTGTGTTTTTTTTCTTAATCATGAAGTCACACTCGTAGAGGAAAGAAAGAAAAGAATCGGTTACTCCTGAGAGCGTTTCTCTCAGCTTGTAGTTCCACTGCTAACCTGATTTCCAAACAGAAAAATGTGATGCTTACTTAACTGAGACACCATGTCACTGAGCATGAACTTAAAGCAGCATTAAATCAAATTTTCAGGGTTTACATCTCGTGTTCTTTCACCAGAGAGTAAGGAGGAACAATGAAGGATGAAGGAGTGAGGAAGAACAATGTCTTCCTCTAAACCTTCTGCCAAGCCAACGCACACGATTTATTATTATTTTATTTATTTATTTATTTTATTCTACTGGCTTTTCTACTAGAATAGCAGGAAATTAAATGTCCACCCTGAACACTAGGAAATATTTAATGCTTCAGGCCAGGAGTAAGTTTGGTTTTTTTTTTTTTTTGGCTTGCTGTTGGCCTGTCACTGCAGTAATAGCTCCAGATGTACATATGTTAATGTAGTCTTATGGCTGAAAAGGGTCAACCCAGGGCCCCTTCATAAGATAATTGGAGGAATGGGGATAACCGAGCAAGCGCTACAGTACAGACTTTACCTACCATCCAAATTCCACAGCTTATGGGCCAAAAGCATCCCACAATTCACAGCTAAAGTCATCCTGGTGTTCATGGTTAATTTGTGAACTCTGGGAAATTTGCCTTGACACTGGAGAAAAAAAGGCATTGAGTGTTCCAACAATTTCGTCTAACGGCATGTACTCTTTTCAGACAAAGGCGAATGTCTACCTGAGCAACCGTTCAATTATTTGAGCAGGATTGTGTTAATGAAAGTGTTGCATTTCCAAACTGCAATTTCACTGATTAGTCAAGAACGTGGACTTTGGCAACAAGCCGAGCAGAAGACGATCATTTTCAAAAGATGTGTTGCAGCAAGCAAGGCTCAAGGGAAACAACAGCACTGCACTCATTACAGCAACTAAATGCAATCAGTTTTTTTTCTCTTTGTAAAGCAAGATGAAGCTTGCAAAAACAAACATAAGAAGTTTGAGTGATTGCTTTTTAGGACCTATATTATAAAATGCATTGTTGTAAATGAACATACTCTATTTTATGCAAGTTCTTGCACTACCAAGATTCAGCACTTTCCTACTGAAATGTCCTCTTTCAATAGGTGTATCTTCATTACTTAATTCTTTCTGATATTAAGATATTTAACAAATCTAAGGATTACCAGATGGTTTTCACAATGAGCTGAAACACTGTTGGCCTGAATCAACACCCCACAGTTTTGACTGGTCAAGGCCAACTGTAAGTAGACACTTTTGAAAGATGACAGCCCATGTGAAAACATAATTACATTCTCAGTCAGAGTTCTTTACAAGGTCTGTATGAGTTCACACCCGAATTGCTCATTAAATTAGTTACTCCCTTCAATGACTAAAACCTCAACAAAACTGAGCATTCTGCTCAAGGGAACCATCACGGAAACAGGTGGAGCCTCCCAGGACAACCTTTGTTTGCTGTAGGTAAAGTTTCTTAACCACTGCGACATAAGCAACCCTCGAGCAGGGACGTAGTGCTGCAGCACATGCAGTGAGCTGGCTGGCCCGCAGAATTTAGCTATTACCTGCTTTCCCTTGTCTGTGGGGTCTCTCAGAGCCCGGCTGAGGAAACGAAATTGTAAACGTTGAACAGAAAATATGTCTCAGCATTTCTTCTCAAACAGTCGATTAATTTGCATCAGTAACATTTATTTTAGTCTCTTCAGGGTATCTGTCTTGAGGGACTGTTTAGGAGCAATGTGCAAGTGATCCATATGAGGAAGGTTCTAAAAGAATTTGTCCTTCCCTACGGCACAGCATCGTCCACATTATAAGAGAACTACAGCTGTGTGACCCAAGGAGGTCGAGGGCAGTGGAGGGAGTGGAGAAGGCAACAGTCTAGGGCAGCATCGAATCAAACCTCCCACTGATGACACCACGTTGACCGCTCTAAAATAATAAAAGTCTACTGGCCAAATGTTTTAGTTTAACAGAAGACATGTCCTGGATATGAGGACGGCCTGATGCATAACCAGGGTGGATTGGGTCATCTTAGTGTGGTACACTGAAGTGAAAGAAGTTCCCCAAAAAAGTGCCAAGGGCCCCCCAAAACTTGGACAGGCCTCTTTAAATACAGCCACCACGAATATGTCTGCTCCATGCCTCTTCACACATGATGCAGACAGTCCTTGAAACTCGAGGTAAACCAGAGTCTTCTGCAGAGTTTGTCTACACAATGAGCACCTGCATGAATAGCAATATACTTCATTCAGAGTTAGGACTGGAAGAGGGATGGGATGGGCCTCAGCATTTGGAGGCAACATCACTGTATATTTAGATCCCTACAAACATGTGCAAAATCCGCAGCCCTTCTAATAAGGATGTCTGTGTATGAAGACACATTAGGAAAATTAAAACATCAGAAATTATAATTAGGCTTGAAAAACTCATGTTGCTTATGTTTTCAGTTCAACATGTTGAAATGTTTTGGAAAGTTTTGTTAAGGGAACAGGTGCTGAGTCATATATCATGAACACAAGACAGGGCATCCTGTTCATGAAAATCCCACCTCATAACTTTGCCATTTATGTCATCCAGAAAAAAGAGCTGCACAAATAAACGTTCTGGCATGTGGCCTCTGTAATACAATAACACGATTACAATTACTTGCTGCAGAGCTAAACATACACTTCCCCCAGGCTGAAATATGCTACATCTGCACAGATGTTCTTACACACTTGTTGAGTTCTCCTTAAATCCCTTGATGATTATACTTATTAAACAAGCCAGTTACAACCTCCTTTCAGGCAAATGCTGACATTACCTTCTCCAACCCTCATGCTGTAGACCACAACTGAATAAAAAAAGCAGCCAGAAAATGCAAGTACCATCTAAAGTTATTTAATGTATTGTTCAAATTTCTTACCTTATTACCAACCTATTTGCCATTGTTTCACTACCAGAGAGTTAATTAGTTGTTCATTAAAAGACAAACAACATGGAAAAGCAGAAAACACTTTTTTTAGCAAAACCATGAAATACAGTTGAAGATTCAGGGTCAAATCTGCTATGAGAAAACAAATGTAACTGGAGTTTTTTCTTAAGCAAAGTTACCCTTCACAATTATTAATTTTATGTTGAAGCAGATACTAAAAAAACTGTAATGATGCTGTATACAGAAAGAAAATGTGAAACTAACTGATGAGCATTTTTAAATATGTTATGAATGGGCTAAATAAACTCCACCTTAAAATAAGCTAAATAAGCACCACTCGTGCTTATGTAATCAAGATATGCATGAAAAAAAATGCTCATCTGCAAAGATAAATCCCAACATACATTTACATGAAAAAGCACAGTGACAAGACTTGAAAACTTAACCATACTAAACATCAAAATGTCAATGCCAGCTGATAAACAAAAGCTTTAACATGACTAATCTTAAATGAAAGAATAAGTTGCAAAAGCTTTTAAAAAAAATCTATTAAGCACAGCACAAAAAACACAGGTCTGTCACTATCTGTTCTGTACATTTTAACAGTATAAAATCTTGTCAGACTGGTTATTCCTTGAGTAAAGAAATGAAATACACCCACTTGTTTAAGCAGAGCATTAAAAGATAGATAGGTTCTCTTACCATGTCAGCAGGGGTATTATACCACAGTCAGTGCTGCTTTGAAGAAAGACTTCTTTATTATAAATTATAATTCTTAGTCTATTCTTGTACTAAATTGACAGGGATCTGGAGTTTGCACCTGTATATAAATGTGAAGTTTTCTATCAACAATGTCACGTGATTATCCTGGTTTTACATGTCATCTTTACACAAACAATGTGCTGCTAACAAGGATAGACACTCCTGTTGTATCAGGGGTGGTGCTTTATACTGTAGGCCAGATGTCTGGCTCCACCCTCAGTATGGTAATAGCAAAAATTCTAATTTCACATTCTTCCAAAATGCTTACACTTACCATCACTTTTTTGAAAGATGGTTTGGAACATTTGGCCTGAACTGTTTAAATGACTGCATGTGAGTAAATATTTTCACTTTGGAAAAATTGAAGTATGACTCTTGGAGTAGATAAATGCTAGACTTATAGCTAACTTTTTGGCTCAACAAATGACAAAAATGATAGCCCATAGCAGAGTTACAAATAAACCTAAAAGATATTTCAATCAGAAGCACTCAGGATCTACTGTGCTTTGAATAAGATAGATAAACTATTTATTTTTTCTGATCTACAGCTAGGATGCAGGAGTTTTATACAGTGCAGATACCACAAAGAGTTAAAATATCTATCCGTGAACTATGACATTCTTTTTTCTGAGAAATCATAATCTGATGTCAATCGTAATTTGATGATTTTCTTGGCCGGCATTTAAGCATAGTTTACATAATCAACAGTGTTTGGTATTATACTTTTTATTTACTGTACTTTGGATGTTCTGCTGTTTGATATTATATATAAAGTCTTTCCTGGTATTTAGCCTGTGCTCATTTCTCTCATCCCAGTTAAATGGTAAGTTTGGGAAAAACGAGGTTCAAAAATGCAGCAACATTAAGATTTAGGACACGCTAGGGTTGTGTGAATGTTTATCATATGAGGAAAGAAAGAGAGAGCCAACAAAGCCGTGATCAATTAAATCACTACTGTAACCAGAGTACCAACGCTGCCACCACTGAGCTGCAGCCAAGGCTAAATGGAGAAACACCTGTCTTCATACAACTCGGATTATGAGCATATTTACTGCACAGCGTATTTGTTTTGCTAACTGCTGACGAAAAAAATAGCGTCTGCAACTTACTTCACTCCTCCTGAAGTCAATATTTAACACGGCATTTCCTCAGCTCTCTTCTTCTGGGAAACAGAACAAGAAATCAACAACAAAACGACGACAATGATGTTTACAAAGTGGATGTAAAAGTTGGGGGGAAAGGCAGAAAATAAACAATCCTTTAAATCGCTAACACTGGCCTCCCTACGCAGAACGTTCTGTTTAGGGAAACAACTGGAGGCAATCAGTCATTTTGTAAAGGGTCTGCGAGGCATGAGAACTAACTTCAACGTTGTTGAGTTTGGCCCTGCTGAAGTTCACTCTCATGGGAACTGAATGGGACGTCTAACACATTTCTCTCCCCTCAGTTATTCCAGAGATGGAGAACATTCAGACATTGCAGCAAACCCTTAGATCAAGTTACCAAGCACCTGATCCCACAATTGCGATTTAAAAAAAAGAGCAAACAGAAGATTTTGTATTGATGTCATCGTGTGTAGTAACTTCACTGAAATTGTTTTCAATATACAAATAATTATAAATTAAAAAAAAGCACCCAGTGGATAATATTTTCCATATTGTGGTGTCCGAAAGGAAGGTACACCGTTCTTTGGAGGTTTTACGGAAACACGGCACTGGAACACTTTTGAGTGCACAATGAAAGGGTTTATTAGGAACAGCAGCAGCTCGTGTCACAGTTTTTCCGTGGAACCTTTTAGCTCCCGCGCAAAAAGCCCGCGTTAGACGCCAGTGCAGCCTATACCAATTTCCGCTTCAATCAAGAATTGACCAATGACAATTAAGCACCCTTTGTCAACTTACACGCTATAGGCTGGCAGGAACCTTTCTTTTACAAAACTCTCAATGATTTGCTCTTGGTGTAAAACACCACACATATGATAATAGCCTTTAATTTGCCTCGGGGGAGTCAACATAGTTAAGGAATGACTAGAAAAAAATCAAGCAACGTAAGCACGTTAGCGTTGTAACCATTCTATGTTTGTTTACACAGACAGTAAACAAGGTGCAGGTTGTTTTACAGTAAATTTGTGGCTCGGAAAAGGCTTTTCAAGTCACATTTGGAAGCTGTAAAAAGATTAAAGTGCCCGACAACGTGGTGTCAAATTTTTTACGAGTTTCGTTTTACTTTTTTATTCCAAGCGTATGAATTCGAAAAAAAAAAAAAAAAAACAGAAATGTTGCATTAAAAATGTGTCATGCGTAAGTTTTTACCCTGCAGAGGGTCTGCCTGTGAATTTACTTCTTCACCCTAAACCCAAGGTAGGTGTGTCCAAACTTTACAAATAGAGTATGTTTTGGAAGTGATTTTTGGGTTCAACTACGGAGAACGTGGGAAAAAGTGCTACCTCTGACTTCCACGCTGCACGCGAGGAATCCGCGGGATGGTGCGCCTTCTTCTGGAGCCACTTCCTCGGGGAGATGCCCGCGGGGCCCCGCGCGAGGAACCACAGGTCCCACGCGACGCCTCGCTTCGCGTGCCCCGCGTCGTACTCGAAGTGGAGGCTCACGCGCTGCTGCGGCGGTTGCGTCGGAGAAGAAGGGTTGGAGTAAGACCAAAAGGATGCCCTCAACCTGTGCGCCCTGGAGAGCACGGGGCTTTCGGAGGAGCCGCCGGCATCTCCCGATCCAGGACCGGCTGACAGGTGGTCGAGCTCCCCTGAAGCCTCCGGTCCGTCGATCCCGCAGTTTCTGATCAGCGCTGGCTCCAGGCTTCGTGTCTGGCGCAGCTTTGCTTTGAAGCTCATTTTGGATGCTGGAGAGGAGCAGGAGAACATACTCGTGAGCAACCCCTGTGCCGCGGACATCTCCCGGCGATCCCCTTGATGAACTTCGCGCTGGTTGCTCTCTAATACACAGACGACGTGGTCGATGATGGAGCGCCTGCCCCTCCAACAACGCGCTCCATCCCTCCGCACATGCCACATGGCTCCTTATTCCTGGCGGATTCCAGGAGGAGGGGACGTGCGAAAAAGGACATCTCTGCGGCGCAGTGTCTTTACACACAACCCGGGAAAAGAGGGGGGTTGGAAGGAGCCCAACGGGGAAGGGATCTTTACAATCTATCTCTCTTCTCGCGTGTCACAGACAGAGCATCACCCCTCATGTCGCTCAGATTGACACAGTGTCTCACTGTGTCCATTCTTCCTTCATTTTCACCCTCATACTTTTCTTCCCGCTGTCGTGGAGTAACAATGAGCAATATAATGATACTGCACATACCTGGTGACTGCTTAGGTAGAAAATACCTGCAGTATTTGCATCCAAAAAGTAAAATGACAGCAAAAAGGCTCTGTTTCTGAGTCAAAGTGTGCGACGAATGTAGATGAAGGTTAAGAGAGTAGAATAATGGGGTGGAGGTGGTCAGCTGTTGTTGTTGTACAGATTTGCACATGCGGTTGGGAGCTGTCTTCTGCAGCTTTATCAAAATCCTAGTGATGCGGTGTGAGAGCGGTCACTCCTGAGGGAAAGACTTTTTCAATTTTGAAAAATTTCTGGCCTCTTGAATTAAAATAATGAGGGTGCAGTGACGCAGCGGTTCTGGCCGGGTCCTGCTCTCTGAAGGGTCTGGGGTTCGAGTCCTGCTTGGGGTGTCTTCTGATGGGCTGGCGTCCTGTCCTGGGTGCGTCCTCTCCCCTTCCAACCCTGCGTCCTGTGTTGCTGGGTTAGGCCCCGGTTCACTGCGACCCCAGTTAGGATAAGCGGCTTCAGCCAGTGTGTGTGAGTGTGTGTGTGTGTGAATTGAAATAAAAGGAAAAAAAAAATGGTTCTACAAAGTAAAACTTATGGATCGTGTGGATATTTTGGTGAACTACTATCCTTTCCAACAAAGGTGAACTATCACTGTGTGTTTTGTGTCTGTGTGTGTTTGATTTTGCATTCAGAATTGTGTTCTGTGAGATTATCTCATTTTTGTGCATTGTAAATCAGTGAAATTATTTTATGGTGAGTTAGGAGAGGGGGCACGGTGGCGCAGTGGGTTTGACTGGGTTCTGCTATCAGGTGGGTCTGGGGTTTGAGTTCCGCTTGGGGTGCCTTGCAATGGACTGGCGTCCCATCCTGGGTGCGTCCCATCCTGGGTGTGTCCCCTCCCCCTCCAGCCTTATGCCCTGTGTTGCCGGTTTAGGCCCTGGCTCCCCGCGACCCGGTATGGGACAAGGGGTTTCAGAGGATGTGAGTTAGGAGAAATTTGGCTGATCACACAATGACGATGGCTGGGTAAAGGTCTAAATCTGGGTCTCTTGGACTTTAACCATCGTGTTATGCATTCAGATTTGCAGATCAAGTACGAAACAGGTCACAGGCACATTTGTTGTGAACATTTGGAAAAGATATCACATTACACACAGACCATTAAGCTTAGGAGTAAAATTCTTTGGGATTCAGTGTTCGAGAAGAGGAATTTATATTCAGACCCACCATTATAGTTCAAGCTAACAAATCAGTTTCTTTTCACTCCAAAATGAAACTAAAAGCATGACTAATCTCAAAGTCCTGCTGCCACTTTGTTTCAGAGGATGGTGTTGATTCAGGGACACTAATTGAATTCGCAATAGTTTGCAACTCCAAAGGGTATCAGATTTTCCTGCATTGCTCGCATCCCCTCAAAATATTTCACACCCAGTTGTGCTGGAAAGATTCTTTACAGATGTACAACACTTTGCGAAAGGAATCCATCCCTTCAGATCATGGGGTCGCAGGAGGATTTTATGCTCCATGTTTCTCTTTACAGAACTACGGAGTGGCCAGCTAAGGCAGCCAGGTACTGGAACCTGTTCTCCTGCCACAGGATGCTGGAGGAACCATTCACAGCAGAAAAGGGATGCAAGGGTTGTAACACCTTGTTAAGGGGAGCATATGGACTGAGGCTGGTTTTGTGTGTAATGCACATACACACTGCCTCAAGCCACTTGTCCAAAGTGGGGGTCACAGCGAACCGGAGCTCGACGCAGCAACACAGGACGCAAGGCTAGAGGGGGAGGGGACACACCCAGGACGGGACAACAGTCCATCACAAGGCACTCCAAGCAGGACTCGAACCACAGACCCACCAGAGAGCAGGACCCTGCCAAATCCACTGCACCGCAGCACCCACCTTGTGTATAATACCTGCAATTCAAAACTTATCAGTTTCCCTCATTCAAGTCAAATGACTTTTGTTGAAGTTCATAAGCCCGATTAACTGTTTTATGCAAGACAGTCTGAAAGTTATCAAAAATTAGTTGCAATTACTGTACTTTGTACTTTGCTTCTGCTAGAAAAAACCTAGTATACTTCACATTTTCTGAACTGCTTGTCCCATTTACCTATATATTATTATTATTATTACTTCTATTGTTAAGTTATATCACAAATAGTAAATGAATGATTTTCTAATGTGTATATGTCACCTCGGACAAACTATGATCTAACGGATACTATTGTTATTATTTTACATACATATATATTTTTTAGTCGTAGTAGTGGTATTTGTGGTAGTAGCTGTATGCTGCATTTTTTAAAAAATAAAGACTTAGTAACATTGAAAAGCTGTGCGTTGCACATTTCCTTCACAAGTGTGTGACGTTTCCCTGAGCTCGTCAGTTCACTACACCCCTCCGCGTGCACACGGCTGGTTTGCGGAGCAGCTCGTGGCTCTGTCAGGTTCTACGGTGTCCTCCGAGGACCAAAACATCAGTCCACAAATTGCGTTTTCGCTTATCTTCCTCATCCCAGCCCAAACCCACGTTTGTTTTTCCTGGACCAGGACCGATGTGACAAACCCGAGCGGCGAGCGGCAGAGCCGGTGGTCTCTGTTCCCCTTGACAATGAACAAATGAACTCTCGGGGAATGAAATTTAAATTCAGATTTCGCCAGGGAGACAAAGTTCTCTGTTTCGAACCAGACCCGAAAAAGGCCAAAGTTCTCTATGATGCGAAGGTACAGTCCAAAAAGAAATGCAATTATGATGAAAAGCTGCAGTACACTCACTTCGCTTTCATTTGTTTATTTCAATTAAAATAAGTTTCTTCCGAAGGGCTCGTAGTAACGATGCCGTAACAGCGCGTGTGTTTGGGAAACTTTAACCCTTCCCTTCCAAAAAACTGTGCTCGTCCAGCCTGTGTTACCGACATCATTCCCGGGGATTGTTACAATTTGTCATCAAAATATGGGCTGGAGTATGCTTTATTTCGCCGGGGAACGTATAAATTTTCGTTTAATTTCATTCTACGCCTTTAATTGCCGGGGTTTCCAGTGCTGAATCTTATCGATTTCGTCCACATTGTTGTCTGCGATGTCCGCGCACCACGAGGACTGAGCCTGCCTGCTTGGCAAGATTGTGAAATGTTTATTTAGTGACTCTACGTTTGTGAAAAATCTTGCATTTTTACTACACGGTAACGCGGATACATGTTTCAAATGTCAGAAAAGATGCGCCAAAGACATTTGAGCAGCCGATCGCCCGGTGTCCGATGTGCGGAGGGATGCGACCGCCTCTGACCACCACCTTAGAACCCGCAACAAACTGTTGTTAGCTAACCCACATGGTGAAAACTTTCAGGTCATTGATGTCATTGTTACCAAAGACAAGCGGGGAAGGAGGGTTCCGAAATACCTGATCCACTTCAGCGGCTGGAGCCGAAGGTATTCATTCATTCATTCGTTCATTCATTCATTCATAGATACATTCATTCGTTGATCCATCATTCATTCATGTCTCTCCTGCTTTTAATCAAACACGGTGGAAACGCCCTCCTGGATTTTTAACATCATGTACGCATGATCATGAAGGAAACACAGACATTATTACAGTTACACTCGTGTTTAGAAAAATACAGCAAAGATTATTATTATTATTATTATTATTATTATTATTATTATTATTATTATTTTTTTTTTTTTATTATTATTAATGAATGGGAGCTGGGGGTGGGTCGTCTTGCTCCTGGACTCCACGCCACAGGGCAGGTGGGGCAGGTGTACGGGGGGAGAGATCACAGGTACACCTAGGCTACAGTGCAGACACACGCAGGTGAGGTGTACTGTACGTGTACAGCTGGGTTGATGACAGGCGTACGACGAGCGCAGTTACTGCAGCTACACGAGCAGGCCAGCCGTGGCAGTTACGCAGGCAGAGCAGCGATCGCAGCAAAGGCAAAGCCCCTGATGCCCACCGGCCCTGCTCGTCTCTCACCAGCTGGGACCGCTGGTCCGCCCAGGAGCGCGTGCTGCCCGACACTGTCCGCACGCGGCGGCTGCAATGCACACTGGCCCGCAGAGCTCTGGCTCGCATGTGAGTATCATGAGCCCGTCTTTCCAGCCTCTCGCTCTTTTTCTTTAGCAAAAAAAAAAAAAAAAAAAAAGAAACAACAAAAACGATGCATTACCGATTTGAGTGGTGCATCGCTGACGTTACCCGGCGATGTGCGCTTCATGTTATTATTATTATTATTATTATTATTATTATTATTAAAGCATGACCGTGATGACGGTCTAACTGCAACGACCGATTGTCATAAATACCGAAATGCCATGATTTTACTGAAACGGATCTCCGGTGTTAATGCTATTATTATAAGGTTGCCCTGTCGCCGTATAATATATGTGCTACACGTGTAGCAAACGAATCTAAATGTAACAGCAGGCTATCATTCAGAGATCATTTAGAGCCGCTTTCTTCTAGAATTTTCTGCATTCCGGCGCAACATCTGCATTGGAAGATGACTGGACTGGCTCTCAGAAACCCGTCTTTTATAGTGTCACCGCGCAGAGCTGGGAAATGGACCTGACGTGACTAGTTTTATTACATCCAACAGTTATTATGACTCATCCTGTAGTGATGCAATAAAACAAATAGGTGTATAACAAGGCAGACACAAAGTCACGAGGCAACCTGTTGCGGGACCTAGCTCTTATTATTACTATTATTACTATTATTATTATTATTATATAATAATAATAGTGACTCAGTAGGTGCTGAAGTGACTAGTACTATTGTCAAGCAATCAGAAGGTCCAGGGTTCAAATCACCATTCCCACTCTGTTACTTTTAAGCAAGGTACTTTCCCTGAATGGCGCCAGAAAAATACCTTACTGTATAAAGGGGTAAATAGTTGTTAGCAGGGGGCGCGGTGGTGCAGTCGGTTGGACTGGGTGCTGCTCTCTGGTGGGTCTGGGGTTCGAGTCCCCCTTGGGGTGCCTTGCGACGGACTGGCGTCCCGTCCTGGGTGTGTCCCCTCCCCCTCCGGCCTTACGCCCTGTGTTACCAGGTTGGCTCCGGTTTGCCGCAACCCCGTATGGGACAAGCGGTTCAGAAAATGTGTGTGTGTGTGTAGTTGTAAGCAGCCCAGTACATGAAGATGTTATCTTGAGCTGCTGACAGTTATTTATACAGTAGGGTATTTTTGGAGCCATTCAGGGTAAGTACCTTAGTGGATGCTGGTGCTGGAGAAAGGTGCCAGCTAAATTAATAGTGATAATGAAGCTGCGTCAAAACGTCATTATGTATCCTTAGGAAAGAGGCTTTTTCCCCTGTTTTGAAGGTCTGTTTACGGCAGTATCCCATTGCTGTTATTTTTATCAGTCCAGAGGTGGGGTGTGGGCTCTTGGGTGAGGAGAATGCGATGATGACCATGACTGCTGCTCCTACAGGAGGAGGAAGGGATGGAAGAAGCGACGTGGCCGCCTGCCCGCCATTAACCCTGTGCTGAAACATCTGTCCGAGGAGAAGCTGGAGAGCCACGATGCCTGTCAGTGCTTCTGTGCTAGACCTGTGCATTTCTGTTTCAGAAGAGTCTGAGGTCTTTTCTCCAGTCTATTCATTTACACTTGTGGTCCAGGTTGTCCTTTTCAAGGAATCCCTTGCCCCTCTTAGGTGTTTATTTACTTCGTTCGTATAGTAATCATAATTTGGCTGTTTATGGTCACAGACTTTCTCATCGTTTGAATTGTGGCGTGCTGTGTGTGTATGCAGTGAGCATTTCATGTTTGGTATAAGCGAATGATTTGGAACATCTTCTTGTTTATGCTTATGTAGATGGCAAGAGCTTGAAAAGAATGTGGGGGGGGGAGTCTTCCGTCACATTCTGTAAATATCTTCTATGACTTGGCAGATCTGCAGATCAGCCAAAGCTCTCTCTGGCTGTTGAAAGGTGTATGGGACTGATAGGTGTGGAGGTTAAGGTGAAATGCGGATGCCAGTGCTGTTTATGTATTTGTGCAAACACTGATTTCAAATTTCAATTTCAGTTTTCATGTGCTTAGCTTTAATTTCAGCTTCTGAATACGTGGAAGAGGACAAATCAGAGGACCAAGATTCATTACAAAGTGAAGACAGTTATACAGTAATTGAAGACCTGTATGAAATGGTAAAGACTTCAATAACTGAATTCTTCTTCTTCTTCTTCTTCTTTTTTTTCTTCTTCTTCTTCTTCTTTTTATTATTGTTATTCTTATTATTATTAATAAATTATTATCATTATTATTATCATCATCATCATCATCATCATTATTATCATCATCATTAACACTAATAATAAGAAAAGACTTTTTTAAAAATACTTTTAAAAAATACGTTTTTTCCTGTATATTAGACTATTTTTAACCTCTGGTGACTTTTAATGTACTCGTTTTAAGTAAAAATAGGCATATGATCTTTAATATTTTGTTTTCTTGCTCTCTTCTACATTGTGATTCCTACATATACATTTTCATTGAAGTATGGTAATGCATCTTTCATTAGCAGTGTTCTTGAAACACTCACCCTCAGGTCGCAGCTACAGTTCATCAATTACCAAGCCACTGATTTCCTTTTTTAAATGTCTTACAGAGGCATAAACTGAAGGGAGAGTGTAAACAATA
Organism: Scleropages formosus; assembly: GCF_900964775.1. NCBI lineage: Eukaryota > Metazoa > Chordata > Actinopteri > Osteoglossiformes > Osteoglossidae > Scleropages > Scleropages formosus. Next base: position 20,763,430 of record NC_041817.1, read on the forward strand.
CATTCTCTACATTTTACAATAGATCTGGATAAGAAAGATCAGGCACAGGGCTGTCTGTATATTAGGTCTGACTCCTGGTTTTGTCTTCATTCAGAAGGAAGAACAAGACACCAGCAGCAGAAGGGAAAGCGAGGAGAGAAGTATCAGCATTGAGATCCCCGATGTTTTAAAGAAGAAGCTAGAAGATGATTGCTACTACATCAATAAAAAGAAGAAGGTATCTCAGCAAAAACTTCAACACTTTCCTTGTTTCTGGGTGTATTTTATTCAGTAAAGTCAGGCTTGCAATTGTATGTCTGGGGTCATATGTATAGATTAAGCATCTTTTTTATACGACTTCTCTTTTTTTTTTTCGGTTGCCATTGAGTAGCTGGTGAAAATCCCCTGCCAGATGAACGTGGTGAGCATCTTGGAGTCCTACGTGAAGCACTTTGCCATAAACGCGACCTTTTCAGCCGACGAGCGGTACTGGCATCGGGCGGGGGCTCATGCGAGTCTCAGCTCCCACTGCGGGCGTCCTGAGAAGAAGTAAGTCGTACGCTTTACTGTAGTGCTCCGCTCATCAACTAATTTTTCATCCTAGGTTTATTGAAAGGAAAAATGTGTTTGTGACATTTTTTTCCTGAATATTTATATCATTGATCGCAGCATGAACTTGGTTGCCGTCATCTTTAAAATAATACACAGGATTTTTAAATAGACTTTTTATGAAGGCGGATCATCCCTTTTTTGTTTTATTGTCACTACCTTGTTCCGTGTTACGTTGTTTCCATTAACAGCGAGGAGCTTTGCAAAGAGATGGTGGACGGTCTGCGGATCACGTTTGACTTCACTCTTCCCATGATCCTCCTGTACCCCTCTGAGCACGCTCAGTTTAAGAAAGTCAGCTCCTCAAAATTCTTTCTGCCCTCCAGGGATGCCACTACAAGCCTGAACAGGTCAGTAGTGAAACTGGAATCTCTGAGAGATGCATCTTTTTGGCATTAGCTAAACTGAGGTGCCATGTGGTATCAACGCCTATGTTGTTTTTGCGTTGTTGGTCCGACGTACTATCTGTGTGCTGTCAGCTGCTCAATAAGACATGCCTGTAATTGTCAGTGTCCATTTGTATCCATTTTAATATTTTGGGTTTTGAACTTCTCTAACATCAGCCCTTGATTTTTCAAAGGAGTATGATGCCTTGGTCTGAGATTTTTATGGAGATCGGAGTCCTTGTTGGGCCATTAGATTGTTTCACTATGGACCTTGGTTGTCATTTCTCTAGGACTGGTTCCAACCCAAACCCAGTGCTGTAGCTCTCTGTGGTCTTGGTTTAAACCATGGTAGAATTTAAGAGCCAATGGTGAAGCCGTTGAGTGAAGTTCACGGTTACTGGTGACCGCGACCCTTCGGATCTCCACGCTGGTCCTAAGAGGTGTGGAGAGAGGTGTGGTCTGGAGGTGTGGACAGCTGAAGAAGCTATTAAGAGATTACTGTCAGAATGTGAGGGACCATGATCCACTGAGAGCTTCATTGTGGGGTGCACTGTAAGGATTCCGAAGAACAGTCCAGCTTGTTGCATGGAGATGCTGGAGGATTTTGGCCCAAGTTCAGTCGTGTCTCAGTAGGAAGTTGTGGTACGAGAAAGAGTAGGTGTGTGTGTGTGTGTGTGTCTGAAAATGGCACCCTCAGCTGTCAGTGTGACTATTCTCAAGGTTGTTTCTGTCAAACAAGGGGTGAACAGGTTAGGGAGTTTGAAGAGTGTGTTTTATTGGCAGCTACAATTTCTACCAGCACTGCTTCATTTCTGTAAATATTGACAGTGTTAATGTGCTGTCAAATAAGACTTTTTCAGTAGTACTTCTTTTAATTGAAGCTGTAATGTTTAAAGGGAGAACTGTGTTGCAATTAAGAATATTTATTTGTTTTTCAGGCCAATACTGTACTCTAAATTAAATTATTAATTTGCAAGATTACAGGGTAATTCAAACACTTAGGTTGTTTCAAGGAATGATGTCAGGGTCAGCTGGTAGCATGGTGGTTCGAGCTGCTGCCTTTGGACCCAAAGGTTGCAGGCTTAATTCCCAGCTCTAGTACTCCTAAGCAAGGTATTTACCCTAAACTGCTCCAGTAAAGTCACTCAGCTGCATAAATGGACAAAAAGTTGTACATTATTGTGGAGAAAAGTATTACACACACAGTCTGAAGCCACTTGTCCCAAGTGGGGTTGCAGTAAACCAGAGCCTAACCAGGCAACACAGGGCATAAGGCTGGAGGGGGAGGGGACCCACCCAGGATGGGACACCAGTCCATCACAAGGCACCTCAACTGGGGCTCAAACCCCAGACCCACCAGAGAGCAGGCCCCAGCCAAACCCACTGTGCCCCCCAAGAAAAGGGTTATATGAATGTAAATATCATACTTATCAATCCATTATCAATAGCCACCTGTCCACTAGAGGGTCACACTAGTCTGGAGCCTATCCCAGAAGTGTAGGGTGTGAGGCAGGGTACACCCTGCCTGAGATGTCAGTCTGTTGCAGGGTCATCACACACACAGCAAGGGGAGTTTAGAGTCAGTCTTGATATCATATTTACAATGTTTGAAATTCAAATCTGGTTAAACACATTAAAACATATGTGTTTTAACAAACTGTATATTTTCCTATGTTAGAAATCTTTTGGAGAAAAAAACAAAAAATTGAGTATTAAGATCTGTGACTTGAGAAATTACAGTGCACATACACACACCTCTATGAATCGCTGGAACAGATTTCATTTTGAGCTCCTTTTACCTTTCATTTTTCACTGCTGGGAAAACCGTCTCGTTTTCTGAAAGACTCACGGACTCAAGATTCATCAAAGGTCAAAGCCCTGCTTCTACAGATGGGAGATGCTTCTTTTTTATGTTATCGCTCCATCTGCAGGTTGTAATTTTTTATGTGTGGTTTAGATCGTTCTATTTCGCTTTATATTTCCAAAAAGGCCATAGCTCTCAATAAGTTAATAAAATGGAAAACTGCACCTTTTTCCCACTGCTTTTCTGCAGTCATTCGTACACCATGTCGATTTGTTTTCCTGTGTGGCAGGATGGCACCAGAATGTCCTCCCGCCTCCCCCAAACTCGAACCCTCCACCCCCCCCCAGGCGGACAGCCGTCCGCCCCTCAACCAATCCACCACGCCCAAGCGTCGCCGTGGTGACCGCGACTCCCTGCACTCCCTGCGGCGGTCCGCACGCTGCTCCCCGGGGGGCGACCGGTCTTCCCGAAGTGGTGTCTCCCCGCGACCCAAGCGCCGGCTCGCTGACCGAGCCATACCGACGAGCAGACTTCCTCTTGGCCAGGAGAAAAGTGTGCACCTTCTCCATCTCCTTCCATAAACATCTCACTGCCTCTTTGCGGGGACCAAGTCCAGCCGTATGGGGGGGTGCAATGCACTTTATTTAATTCCACTTTTATATTTTTCTACGTTTATATGTTGCCTTAATCTGACATTACCAGCGTAGTATTAAATGAAACCCTATAAGATTACGGTACCAGTGGTTGTTTATTTAAGAGGTCGAAGGGGAAGTTTGATGGCCAGATCTTCCCTAAAGATGGTTCGGCTTCCTCTCGTACATACAATATTTATGCCATTTCAAAATTCTGAAAATATGGGGCAGCTGGTACTTTGCTGTACCTCTCTCACAATGGGGATTGCATGTAATTTTCAAATTATAATGTAAAGCCAGAGTTGTCGTTGGGTTTAATCTCTGCATCCCAACGTAATCCACGGGTTTGTGGTTCATTTCATGCACCTCTTGTTTGGCCTGTCTGGTTAAGCTTCGCTGCGGTGTTCTCGTCCCCACCCTCCTCGGGCAGAGACCCCGGGTCACAGCGGCTCCTCCTCCCCCCGCCTCGCCGCCTCCCCCAGGAAAGAGGGCAGCTGGTTGATCTCCAGCCCGGAGAGCAGGAGGAACAACAGGCTCAGCGAGGTGTGTCTGTATACAACACGCGATGGCACCGCAGTGTTTTGCGGTGAATCGCCATGTGTTAGGAGGACGCGCATCAGCGTCTTTGATATTTCAGCCTCTGTGTTTATCGCCCAAGTGCCAAGCCCTGTATTCACTACAAACTCAGGGCTGTGGAAAAATTTCACGAGGCTGGCAGCTATTTGGTCCATTTCCTTATACAGACTATTTCTAGTCATCATTTATCCTCCAAAGAGAATAGAACATAACGTTTGAGTAACAGACTGTGCTTTATAGGACAACGTACTCATGGTATGTTATGATTATAAACTGTTAATGGTACACGTTTCTATACATGTATATTTTTACAGATTTTTTTAAAACTGTCCTAGTTAATGTGAACATCTTATGCAAAGATCCAGTTCTCTTGCAAGCTTTTTCTAAGAGTGTTTTTTTTTTTTTTTGTTATTCTAAGAAATTGAAACGTGTTCTCTTCGGAATTTGGTAATGATTTTTCTGGGGATTAGAGCTGTGTGGTTAAGGTTACGGAGCCGCTGCGCATTTCGGTGACCTTGGACATTTGCCCACGTCTGCTCTGCTCAGGTGCTGAGTTGGAAACTGACCCCAGAAAACTACCCCCAGAGGGACCGCCCCCCACCGCCATCCTGCATGTATGGCGCCCAACACCTCCTGCGCCTCTTTGGTGAGCCCCTCCAGAACACGGCATTCTTCAAGTTGTCAACTCTCTGTTTATGAAAGCCTTTCTTCGAATGGCGATTCATCACCTATGTGTTTAAATTGCCATCAGCCTTGGCTTCCGGACTCTTTGGTTGTAATGAGTAGCACTGCCACCTCACACCGTCTGGGGGTGCGAGGGAGCGTAGGTTTGATCCCCGTTCGGTCTGTGTGGAGTTTGCATGTTCTGTTTCCATGGGTTTCCCCTGGGTGCTCTGGTTTCCTCCCACAATCCAAAGACATGCAGTTCAGGTGAACTGGCGACGGCACATTGCCTCTAGTTTCTGGCGATTTGGTGATGCTAAACATCGCCTGTAGATGCCCCCTGACAGTTTGATGCTCTCCCCACGTGAGGATTTGGGTCCCTCTGGTGGTTTCTCTGCCCAGGTGAATCATAAACGCCATTGATGTCGGCTCAAGCGCTCAAGTGGTCTCCAGCCTTCAGTCATGAGGATCGAATCTTGCCTCTCGTAGCAAGATGCTATAGATGAAGCAGTGGGCTTTTAAAAAATTTTAAAATTATAATAAAAATTTTACAGTGAAAAGTGCAATATGCATATAATGCAGTTTACAAAGTGTTGTTTCAGTTGCATCTTTCTGATCTTCTGCTCTGTTGCCACGGTGCAGTGAAGCTCCCAGAGATCTTGGGAAAGATGCACCTTCCCGACAGGAACCTGAGGACCCTGGTCACACACCTGGAGCTCTTTCTGAGGTACACACACTCATTCTGTCCTCATCAGTCCATTTGCTCTCACTGCTGCAAAATGAAATCCTGTAGACCAGGATTTTTAACATCTTTAATTTCAACATCGACCAAAATTACTGAAGATGCCAGCTGGTTTCCAGTACATCTGATGAGGTGTAGAAAGTGAACAGGTATGCAGTGTTCCCTTACGAATGACTGGACAATCTGCAGTTTTGGAAACTCTATTTCTAATTGGGGAAGCAACTTTGATGCAGTAAAATAAATATGCAAATCTGTGCCACTCCATTAACTGTGCAGGGATGTGCTGTTGGTGAATCCGTATGAAATTTTGAGCCGGGCGCATAGCCTGATGGTTTTGTACCTTATTGCTGTGACAGCCTGTTTACCTTCGATATGGAGTGTGGTTGCAGTTCGATGAGTGCACATCTCTGTCTTTGCAGCTCAGTACTGCGTCATAGCTTTGTGCGCAGCCTGGTGGCGCAGCAAGTTGCGCTGCTGTCTCATAGCCCTAGGGTGGTGTGACAGAATGGGGGTTCAATCCCTGCTCAAGCTGGGTGGAGTTCGTATGTTCTCCCTGTGTCTGCATGGGTTTTTTCTGGGTGCTCTGGTTTCCTCCCACAGTCCAAAGGCATGCTGTTCAGGATCCCCCCTAGAGTGGGAGTATCACAGAGAGAGTGTGTTTCACTGATGTAAGGATGAGTGACCCATTGTAGTAGTGTATCTAGCAGTGTAAGTCACCTTGGTGAGTAAGGTGTGTGGGCTGATTACACTATGTAGTATTCATTGTAAGTCACTTTGGAAAAAAATGGCTGCTAAGTGAATAAATGCACACGTGGTTTTTCTCACGGTCCTCCTGCACGAAGGTCGAGCGACTGCATGCGTGTGTTTGCACAGCATGGTTACTGAAATGTTCTTTTTTTCATTTACTTGAATCCATAATTACGATTTTTTTTCCATTTTTTCTCGCTCCCCCTGTTAGTGTGGATTTAATGTTGATTTTAGTTCTGATTTTATTTCTCTTCAAGGTAAACTTGAAAAATTGTGCTCTTCTGTTTATATTGGCCACTCATTTATTTTTACACTGAATCAGTCATCGCATTTCTTATGTCATCAGGTTGGTAGCTGGTAGTGTATCGATTAAACCTGCTACCTTGCACCCAAAGGGCATAAGTTTGAATCCCACTTCCTGCTGTTGTACCTTTGAGCAAGGTATTGACCTTTAATTGCCCCAGTAATAAATTACCCAACTATTTAAGTAAGTTAACCTTTATCGGTAACTGAACACAAAGTCTCTTTAGAGGAAAGCATGAGCTAAATAAATAAATATACATATAGTTTCTTAACAATGGCACTTTTTGCCTATTTCGATTTGTACGGTTCTACTGAGATACGGGTGTTGCCATGTAAATTATGCCATGAAGCAGTAATAAACTCAGTGAATGGATGAGCTGGTGGAAGAATGATCTGTGTGGCCCAGTCATACTCAGTCTCAGAAACGTTACAAAAGAAGAGTGTAGGGGGTATGCTGCTCTTTCACCCAGCACAAGTAATTATGTTGAAACTCTGAGTTATTTTGTTGTTATAAAAGTGAAATGGGATAAGGTGTCTGGAAATGGATTTATCTCAACATATTAAAAAAGGAAGGCCGTGGGAGGAGTTATGCAATCGCCCTTATGAGAACTAATCTTCAGATCTTTTCTAGTGATCTGCGCTTGGCTCTAAAGAAAAATACTGTCTTCCCCCACCTTACGAAGCTACTGCATTCGTGGAAAAACCCTTGCTTACAGTGAATTCTCATAACTTAAAGATGTAATTCTCATTAGTTTCAGTGGGAAACATTTTTATGGGTCCCTGAGCCCCCGACACTCTCACACACACTTTCTGAAACGTTTGTCCCATACGGGGTCACGGGGAACCGGAGCCTACCCGGTAACACAGGGTCTAAGGCCGGAGGGGGAGGGGACACACCCAGGACAGGACACCAGTCCATCGCAAGGCACCCCAAGCAGGATTCGAATCCCAGACCCACCAAAGAGCAGGACCCGGTCCAACCCACTGCGCCACCACACCCCCCTTCTGAACCGCTTGTCCCATACGGGGAGCCGGAGCCTCACCCGGCAACTCGGGGCATAAGGCTGGAGGGGGAGGGGACACACCCAGGACGGGACGCCAGTCCGTCGCAAGGCACCTTAAGCAGAGCTTGAACCCCAGACCTACCAGAGAGCAAGACCCGGTCCAACCTACTGTGCCACTGCACCACCGCGCCCCCCCAACGCTCCTTTATGCTAAAATATCACCAAATCCCACTACAATGGACACGTCAAGTTAACATTAATTATTATAACACAGCGCAGTTTCCGTTCATTAATTTTTCTAACGCCTGCGCTCGTTCAGCTCTTTTGCATCTATCATGTACCATACACTTAATAATATTTGCATTTCCTCTGGGTGCCCTGATTTCCTCCCACAGTCCAAACACGCTTTCGCTCACTTCCCTCTCCAACCGCTAGTGTGCGCCGGAGCATCACGGCACTCCCCCCCGGTTTCGCTCCTCCCCCGTTTCCGTCTCTCTTAGGGCACGGAGGGCATCCAGCAGAGATTGCAGCGTGTAGTCGATTGGACAAGTGCTGGTGGGCACTGAGCTTGTGTAGGAATTCTGTAGGAACGATTGAGGTTAATCCGGAGTGAGGGCCTCCTGCTACTGCGGCTCACTCTGTGTGTGTGTGTGTGTGTGTGTGTGTGTGTGTGTGTGTGTGTCTGTGTGTGTGTGAGTGTGTGCACGTGCATGCATGTGCATGCCAGCTGTGCCTCCCATCTCCCCATCATCACTTAAATAAGCAGGTAAAGCTGTTATATCTTAGTGCATTTTTGGATGTTCTTTTACGTTCATTTATGGACACCTCTGTATAAAACTGGTGTTATAATGGTCATAAGGGCTTATTTTACTTTTTATCACAGTAACGTACTTAACCTTAATGAAAGACCCACTGCATAACATTAGTTTCTGTGGTTATGAGAATAATTGCTCCTCTAAGATTAAGAGGCGGGAGGCTAAAATGAGATGGTAAGATTTGAGGGATTTGGCCACATGGCAAATACTAAGAACATGTTGGATTATTTTTGATTAGACCAGAGATTTTTTTTTTTTCCCTCCAACTTTGAATTGGGTTATTCAAGGCTAGCAGACACTGGACATGCTGGACATGCCTCTCAAAGCGGTCTGCCATTCTCCCACAGTGGCTCCCTCCCTTTCCGTCAGACTCGATCAGCCACTACCCAGGCAGGACCTTACCGAGGGCACAGATCTGCTCTCCATCTGCAGTGTCTCTTCTTTCTGCTCCTAAAGCCAGGAGCTCTTACAGAACATCGTGTGAGACCTGCAAAACGTTTCAGCTCTTGTAAAATCCTTCGTTTGAGAGGAACCTGATTTTCTATGAGTTCGCTGGGTCCGAGTACACTTGAAATGTAAGATATTTTGCTTTGAGAACCACAAGCCACTTGCCTCATGTGTCCTTCTAGCACCTAGAGAATATTTCTCCAAAAAAATCTAGTATACAGGGTCCACATGTTCCGAATGGTAGCATTACGGATTTTTGAATATATGTTTTCCACTTGGGGGGTGTGGTGGCGCAGTGGGTTGGACCACAGTCCTGCTGTCCGGTGGGTCTGGGGTTCGAGTCCTGCTTGGGGTGCCTTGCGGCGGACTGGTGTCCTGTCCTTGTTGTGTCCCCTCCCCCTCTGGCCTTATGCCCTGGGTTAGGCTCTGGCTCCCCACGACCCCGTATGGGACAAGCGGTTCTGAAAGTGTGTGTATTTTCCACTTTATTAATTTTTCATCGCATTTTCTTCACGTGCTTCACGCTATTTGCGAAATTCTTTTCACTCAGCAACAAAAGCAATTTCCATTTATGAAGTCTTTGTGCGATCTCCTGTACGACAGTTGAACATGATCATATGTACATATGACCTGATGCTTTATATTTACATATAAAGCCAATGCTTTTCTCCAAATCAGCTTACATTGTTAAGCTGCTTACAATTATTACCCATTTATACAGCTAGATAATTATACTGGAGCAATTTAGGCTAAGTTTGGTTGACCACATTGATGAGTACAATGACGCTTTCTGGTGTGGAAGAACTTTTCCAACCACACACACACACACACACACACACACACACACACTTTCAGAACCGCTTGTCCCATACGGGGTCACAGGGAACCGGAGCCAACCCGGCAACACAGGGCGTAAGGTCGGAGGGGGAGGGGACACACCCAGGACGGGACGCCAGTCCATCACAAGGTACCCCAAGCGGGACTCGAACACCAGACCCACCGGAGAGCAGGACTGTGGTCCAACCCACTGCGCCACCACACCCCCTTTTTTCCAACCAAATAAAGGGAAATATTTTAATAGTACCACTGAGATTCAGCCAAAGCGCTGCACAGAATACCACCGGTGGTAGGAAGTCACAAAGTGCGTTGAGGTACCCCCCCCCAGATACGTATGCCCGGAGAGGCCGCGTGCCCACCTCATAGTCAGGGCTCGTGAGCCAGTCAGATTTAGGACAAAAAGTAAAAAAAAAATCCTCCAATGAAGAGTGAAAAGTAAGAATACAGTATATCATAAATTCTTTACACTCATACAAAAACACAAGTGGGGTTGCGGCAAGCCAGAGCCTAACCCGGCACCACAGGGTGCGAGGCTGGAGGGGACACACCCAGGACGGGATGCCAGTCCATTGCAAGGCATCCCAAGCAGGACTCAAACCCCAGACCCAGTGGAGAGCAGGACCCAGTCAAACCCGCTGTGCCGCTGCGCCACCGCACCCCCCCAGGAAAACAGTAAAACACTAAGGTAACAACCCAAACTAAGATACATAGAGGAGTTGTTTAGTACTGCTAGGAAGTTAAACCCAAGTGTATCCTGGTGCCACTGGTTGTAAAGACAAGCAAGATCCAGCACCAGTTAGAGAATTTTTCTAAGAGGGATGTTTGTAAAGCTGACCAGGGCTTCATCTCAGATAAACTTTCTAGAGCTTTCCACACTGCTTCTCAGTGGCCAGGTGGAGATTATAGAAAAAAAACTGTAACGCTAGACCTTTAGTTAGACCTTTCGTTGGATCGTATAAAGCACTTAAGGAAACAAAAGAACAAAGTGTCACAAATACTTATTCATTCTGTATTTTTGCATACTTCTTTATTTATTTACAATATATTGTTTCTGGCAAGTTTTGCACTGTTTTCGATTTATTTTTGCATTTGCTTCTTTTTTTTTTTTGTAGGTTATGATTATTGTGCTCTGCCTCAGTGTGCTCCTATGAAACACAACCATCTTGTTACAAAGTATTTATGCTTGTGGCTCTTGTTAGTGTGGCATAGGTGCCATCAATATGAAATAGAAAGGATTTGCTTTTTGAGATTAAAATCAGAAATTCACTGCTCTTTCTTACAGATTCTGAGAGCATTTCCTCAGAAAACATCCTTTTATCATCTTTGTTGGATTTCAGGTTACCTCTGTGCCACAACATACACTGTCAGTGTTACACTGACAATTCAGCTTGAATTTTTTTTGAGAATTTGCAGACCTGAATCTATTTGCATTTACAGGATATGCTATTTATGCAGTACATAATGGCAAATGTAAAATCACATGCATATACTCAAAGGGGTGGGTGGTGGCACACTGGGTTTGCTCAGGTCTTGCTCTCCAGTGGGTCTGGGGTTCAACTCCCGCTTGGGGTGCCTTGTGATGGACTGGCGTCCCATCCTGGGTGTGTCTCCTCCCCCTCCAGCCTTGTGCCCTGTGTTGCCAGGTTAGGCTCTGGCTCTGGCTCTGGCTCTGGGACCCTGCGTGAGACAAGTGGTTTCAGGCAATGTGTGTGTATATTCAAAGGAAAACAAAATCTCAAATAACTTTGATGGATATGCTAGTTTTTTGCTTTTTGTAGGGTTTCCCTTTTACCTTTTCCCAAGACTTGGAATTGTCAACTTTCTTTCAGGCTGAATTTTTTTTTTCAGGTTGAGCGTGAATTTACGTTTTTTTTCCTGTTAGTGGTATAACTGTATAAGTGGGGCCATAGACAGCAGAGAGATTTAGAGACACCCGCTTTGCACCAGAAGGACCTGGGTTTGAATCCCACCTCCTGCTGTAGTACCCTTGCGCAAGGTACTTACCCTCAATTTCCCAGTTCTATAAGCAGACAATTGTAAGTGCCTAACATTATGAGTTGTTTTGGAGAAAAATGCCAGCTCTGTGTAAGTGATATATTTATTTTCCATATCAGGTTTCTGGCGGAGTTCCATGATGATTTCTTTCCCGAGTCCGCGTACGTGTCAACTTCAGAGGCCCACTACAGCATCCGCGGGCCGTGCGCTGACGTGTGACTGGGCGGACCTCTCTGGGATGGTGATCACGTGCGCTCATCAGCGCGCTCATCAGTGCGCTCCTGCTGCTTTCCCCTGTGCCTTGCATCTAGTGACAGGCTTCTTTGACTCTCGGTGTGCTGATCTCCCCAGGCTGCCGCTCTCCACGCTCTCAGCCAGGCGACTGTATCAGCTGTGCTCGCGTCCTGGGCCGCAGCGGCGAAGATCGAGCGCGGGCTGCCCGTTGAGGAGCTTCGACAAGAAGCCCGTCATCAGATGCCGGTGCTCTGCGGACACTTGGACACCTCCCTATGCAACTTCCTGGCTCTGCAGCTCTTCGTCGTACCTCCGTCGCTCTTCCTCGCATCGCAAATCTGAGTCTCCTTGCCTCAAGGCAGCGTCGGAGCCCGGCAAGCCTAGCTTCTCTGTATTTTTTGGCTGTGGATCTTTCCTTTCCTGGAGAAGCTAAATTCCCTTTTGAACAGCCCTGAGGCTCTCTAGCGTGGTCTTTGCGAGCTCTTGCTCAGTTCATCGCTGATTCCTCAGGCCTGTTTTACCCACACTGCATTGTTGCTGAGCTTGTGTCAATACAGCAGTCGCAGATGCATGCTATTATTATACTGCTGTACGTTCTCTTATCGATATGTATGCAACTGACCTCACCGGACAAGGCATTATCAAGATAAATCAATTCCCCAATAATATATGAAAATATACAGGGAAACTAGTGCGTATTCAGGTTAGTTGCATAAATAATTGTACTGAGTGCTGGAGTGAAACTTGCCGCGTTCACGAGTGAAATAGGTTTCAGCTTTTTCTTCCTTTGAATTACAGGGTAAAATGATGTGTACCGTTTCAAAGCACCTGCTTTAGAACTTTTTAGGGCCTACTTTGTAGAAATATTTCAGGGATCATTTACGTGATACATGGAAAAATATTTCATGCTGAGCCTGGCAGCTCTGTTTTAGTTTGCTACGGTAGTATTTGTCAAAAGCATCACATTTGTAGTTTAAAAGTTAGATTTTTATGTTGGTTCATGGTCAATTTATTTAAGTGTTTATGAAATAAAATTGGAAATTTAAAAAAAAAAAAAACACATTTTTTCTTTACTACATCACCATAAATCAGGCTGCCGCAGTCAGCGTCTGTCTGCAGTACGGGCAGGATTTTCCTCATCTTTTTCTGGTGAAAGGACCGAATTAGTTTGGCCGATAATTAGGTTTACATCAGCGAGATGAATCTAGCATCCAATTAGGAGATGTGCGGAAAAAAGAGAACCGATAACATTGTGACTGTCTGAAGTGACTGTATTTTAAATAGTTTCTATATTTAGGATGCTTTTGTTGAGCATGTCTTGCTAAAGGTCCCATAGGTGTCGCGCCACGAATAGCTGTTTAACAAGGATGGCCTGCGTGACTCTCAGCCGTGCGAGTGGTGGCGAAAAGCAAATGCAAGTCGACACGATGCCCAGACAGAAGACAAACGGTTACGGCGTTACGTGTTCTACGGTGTATTTGAGCAGCAGTAGGCATGACAGTCATGACAAATGGCCACTGCGCAAAGCGTACCTTCGCTCGCGTTTTCCATTCATAAATCTCAAGGTAAGTCATGTTACAGTTTACCTCTCAGATGTCATTGATGAGGTGCCTGCGGTTCACCTTCTCGTTCATTGATCTGACAGTCGTATCCAAAGAGCGGGGATGGCAGAAGCTTAGGAGGACATGGTCAGTAAACACCTGTACAGTCAAAAGTTTGAGTACACAGCCTGAGCACTACCCCCCCCACATACACACACACACACACACACTCCGAAACCACTTTTCCCATGCAGGGAGGGTTGTGGCAAACTGGAGTCTTACCTGGCGACACAGGGTGTAGGGCCGGAGGGGACACACCCAGGACAGGATGCCAGTCTATCACAAAGCACCCCAAGCGGGACTCGAACCCCAGACCCACCAGAGAGCAAACGCAAGCCAATCCTGCTGCACCACCGCACCCCCTCATGAGAAACCGGACAGAAGAGTGAAATCAAAGCAACACACTAGTGTCACTATTTCTGAGAACTACTGCACAAGAGCTGGGAAGACATGACCAAACTTGTTAAGCAAATACCTCATGGAAAATATTCTCCAGCAAGTGGTCTCAGTTTTTGAGGAACTGACAACTAGTACTTTGAGACCACAGGGAGAACGCAATTAGATGTCATTCCTCTTTCGTTGGTGGTGTTCCTCTAGCAATGTTGGGCATCTCGGATATAATAGGAAGCTGATAATCTGAGTAACGAGAACCTCAAAGATCATTGGAAGCTGGTTAACATAGAGGGTTTTAACCCAAGCCACTGGGTCACATTCACAGCTTCATTGTTTAATTACCTTCAACTTAAATCAGGCAGAGGGGGGCGTGGTAGTGTGATGGGCTTGGCTGGTTCCCGCTCTCGGGTGGGTCTCGGGTTCGAGTCCTGCTTGGGGTGCCTTGCGACAGACTGGCGTCCCATCCTGGCTGTGTCCCCTCCCCCTATTGCCCTGTGCTGCTGGGTTATGCTCTGACTCACCACAACCCAGCTGAGGGCGAGTGGTTTCTGTGTGTGTGTGTTAAATCAGACAAGTTTCTTGATAGCTTTCCTCCAAACCCTATATGACATGAGTACATGATGACCACTGCCAAATGTCTCCCTGATGAATGGTATTAATTACTCTCTTTTCCTCTGAAACGCTTTAGGATAAAAGGTGTGGGTTAAATGAGTCTTTGACAGTCTGTGTTATAACGTCATTCAGTTTTTTCATTAAATTGTGTCAGTGACATGACAAGCTAATGACTCAAATTTTGACATCACATTTTACATTACATTTATTTGTTTAGCTGACACTTTTATCCAAAGCAACTTAAAATACTAAGCTTCTTCACAATTATTTATCCATTTATACAAGCGGGTAATTTTACTGGAGCAATTTAGGGTAAATACCTTGCTCAAGGGTACTAGAGCTGAAGGGGAGATGTGAACCTGTGACCCCCCCAGGTCCAAAGAGAGCAGTACTAACTACTACGCTACCAGTTGTCCCAAGTTGTCCGTTATGAAAGTGTTTTGGAAAGCCCCATTTTCATTTCACTTGAAAAACTAGCCTGGTAGCCTGCAGTTCATGTAAATATTTTTTCCTCTACTGCATACAGTTTAAATATGTGTAAACGTAAAGAATGACAGACATATACTGACTCTTTCAAGCGCATCTGATGTTTGTGATCTTTTTCACAGTTATTTGTCAGCAGATATTTTACTTACCCCCGAGGTTTGGAAGAATTAAACGAATGGTGCACTCGCAGTACTGGAGAATGGACAAAGCCCTTCAGAGATGAAACATTTCATTTTCAACGGAGTCCCGTGAGACACTAAATACGAATATAAATAAATACACACACACACACACACACACATTTTCAGAACCGCTTGTCCCATACGGGGTCACGGGGAACCGGAGCCTACCTGGCAACACAGGGCGTAAGGCCGGAGGGGGAGGGGACACACCCAGGACGGGACGCCAGTCCGTCGCAAGGTACCCCAAGCGGGACTCGAACCCCAGACCCACCGGACAGCAGGACCGCACCCCCTACTATAAATAAATAAAGAAATGAATAAACAATAACTCCTAGTCAGAGTGAAAAACCCTGTGAAAGTCCAATTTCCATAGAAGCATACATAATGAATTGTTTTTGAAAATGACGCAGTAAAGAGAATTTTTGTATTAAAAGTATGGCTTCATGTATTAATAAGTAAATACATATACGCTACAAGAATACATGGCACTGTGGATCTTTACAAATATGCAATTTGGAGCGGAAAATTTCCAGGTTCTATGACTATATTTTTGTAACCTTACAAAAATCATTAAATTGGAATTTAAGGTTGTTCACTTGGCTTATTGTACCGTTGAGCATTTAATTTACATTAAACTGGTCCAGTGAAATGCATATTATGGGTTAAATGCAGTTTTTTAATATAATCAAGAAAATTACAATGACAAACCAATGGGACTGTGTCATGTATTACCATGTATAAATTAAAAAAATGAATGGCACCATTAAACATAACAATGTTTAGGTGTACCCATCTTCAGAAATGTTATAGATTAAAAAATCTGTTGAAAATAAAACATTTCTACTCTTATCCTGTAACAGAAAAGAAAAGTGAGCAGCAAGGTAATCAAAATATACCAAAATGACTTCTCCAGAATGTTATCCTGTGTTTAACAACATGAAAATGTAGGCTATGCAAGATGAGTGTAGAAACTAATTCAACATCATTCAGGCGGGTAACATGTTATGGATTGATTATAATAGGGTGATGGAGAAGGTATATGTAACAACACACACACACACACCAACTAAAGCCGCTTGTCCCGAGCAGGGTCAGGGTAAGCCGGAGCCTGACCCAGCGGCGCAGTGGACGCACCCAGGACGGGACGCCAGTCCATCACAAGGCACCCCAAGTGGGACTCAAACCCCAAACCCACCAGAGAGCAAGCCCAGGCCGAACCCACTGTGTCACTGTGCCACTGTGCCCCCTCTTCCTGTTTTCCCACCGGCAAAAACAAGACTGAAACTACTTTTTAACAGTTACTATCGAACATTCGGGTGATAACATCCCATCAGTCCCTGGGCATCTATGAAGACTGGTAAAAATTTTGATCATAGTAGCTAAGGGTGTATGTGAATATTGAGCTCAGATGACTTCCATGAGCTAGATAAAGTGGACATAACTGAAAGGGTACATTTTCAGACAAAACTGTGGTACTGGTTCAGATAGGAGCCACACGTGGACAGGAAATGAGAATCGAGGCAGGATGTAGATCAATTAATTAAGAGCAATCACTGCGAATCAACAGCAATCGCTTTACCTTCACAGATTTTTTCTGTATTATAAACAGTCTTATTGAAAGTATTTCAGATTGTTATCTTTTAAGCAGGCTATATGTAAATCTCAGTGTAGTTTGACTTTAAAACAGCTTTTTTCTCTTCTCTGTGTTTATGGGGGGGTAGAAATGAAAAGCACAAGTTCAGCGTTCATGTTCACACACATGTTCATAAGAACCTTTTAGAACACATTGTCCTTCTGGGTGAAATGTGACTTATCATCCAAGGGTATGAAGTCACTTAGCGAAAATAAAAAAATAAAGAAAAAAATGTAGAAATAAATTAACAGCCGTTTGACAGTTTGAAATAATTTTTAAAAAAAGGTCAATTTGATTGATGTTCTCGCATCAGATAATTTCCTTCAGCAGCTCCTGCTGAGCACAGTTAAAACACTGACGTCGATCATTTAAAGTACAAAAGACCGAAAAAGGCCTTTTTTGCTGAACTTTTGCTTCTAGGTGTCTCTGTGCATTTATAACAGAAGCATGGGAAGAAGACAAACGAGACAACTTGCAAACTCCTCGAGAAACTCCGAGAACACCAGAAAAATATTTCCCGAGTGAATAATTCCCCCAGTTGATAAGCTCTCCATTTTCTTTCCCATTTACACACAATTTGTAAATATTTTGCCTAATAAAGGTCACAGAAGGTGAACACCTTGAAGGACACAACAGTCATTCGTTAATAATTCCTTAACAATAATGACGTGATGATTATGACGCTGATAATAATAATGAAAATTCATTAGTAACAATAGCCAAACCTTCATGCAGCTACTTGTGTGATGTACACCGGATCATATGGTGGAATGTGACAAATTGGCTGGACTCTAGAATCACATCTGCATCCAAATCTCTCGTTCTGTTAACGGGAGGAACTCTTTACACTGTTCTCTGAGATATACGTTGCTTTGGAGAAAAGCGTCGTCTGAATGAATGAATAAATGTAATGTACACACACACACACACACACACACACACACACACACACACACACTGAAACCACCTGTCCGAAGTGGGTTCGCGGCAAGCCAGAGCCTAACCCGGCAACACAGGGCACAAGTCTGGAGGGGGAGGGGACACACCCAGGACGGGATGCCAGGATGCCAGTCTGCCACAAGACACCCCAACTGGGACTCGAACCCCAGACCCACTGGAGAGGTAGGCCCTGACCAAACCCGCTGCTCCACCACACCCTCTTTGAATGTAATGTAATGTAATTGAAATTCAGCAGCTCTGTGAACTTCCACATCTTTGCAAAAAAGATGATTGTTCTCAACACTTTCTCAGTCATCCGCTGAGTATTAGTAAGTGTTCAAATGAGGGATCCTTTGATCCGAACAGTTATTTGTCACCGAAATGCAGCAAGTGCTTTCACTCATGCAAATTATTACATGCCAAAGAGGCCATTAACCTGCAATGCATTTATCTCATTATTTTATATCTTATACAGTACATATTTGTCACTTTTTAGCTTTGAAATGCTGGGGTACATTCACCTGGTGGCATCAGCTTCCCAGGGTGCTCAGTGTAGGTGTTCAGCAACCCAGCAACACAGGGGGACACACCCAGGGTAGGATGCCAGTCTGTCACCAGGGCCCCCAAGCAGGACTCAAACCCCAGACCAGCCAGAGAGCAGGCACAGGCCAAACCCACTGTGCCACCATACCCCCTCATCCTGGAATTACAGTATTTACCTATTTATGCAGCAGGGTACTCCTACTGTAGCAGTTTTTTTTAAGGGTAAGTACATTGCTCATGGGTTCTACACCCAGAGGTAAGATTTGAAGACATGGCCTTTGGGTCCAAAGGCAGCAGCTCTAGCCGTGAAGCTACCAGCGATCCCGACACCTTTATGTTTAGTTTTTGGCTATTGGTGACCATCGCAGAAACGATGCCATCACATGCTAGAAGAAAACAACATGTATTTTATGCAGAGATGTGTCTGATGTTGGTTAACACACATTTTACATGGATATATGGGTGTTTTAGCACAAAATAAGATTATAGAGAATGTAACCGAGCCTGAATTGAAAGTCAGCTTGCCCCCCCCCCCGACACCGTTAATTCTCCAGCAAAAATAGTCTGTAGATGAGATCCTATTTAATCCAGTTCTCATTGAATTTATGTGTTTGCTCTCATTCTGACCGGGTCAGTTTGCGCTCCCGGTATCTGTTTGCCATCGCATGATTTGCAAAGACCCCTCTGAAATGTGTCTGTGCCAGTGTACCATATGTCATTATGCTTTTAACATTCGTATTTGTGACAAAAAAACAAGAAAAAAAGGCTTTCTCAATATTATTGTTTATTCAGCAGTCATGGGATGGGGGCAGGTATTTAGGAGCATGAAAATTAATATCCCAGGTCTTCATGTGTGATCATGTCGCCTCTTTCCTCTGTGACATAATTTGTATTGAAGAAATCTGTCGTGAAAGCCGCTGGGAGGACTGGCAGGGGCCAAATGTTTGATTCCACCAAGCACGCATCTTTGATTCTGAAATCGGATGATGATGAGAACCTAAGCAATTTAAATCTCGGATGGGTTCGTAATCAAGCACTTATGGACTGGGAATAATACTTTATGGTGTCAGATTGCTGGTGGGCTGCACTGCGGAACGATTCTGTCTGCACCGCATTGATCTCGGTCTCCACTTACTGCCAATGGAAATTATTGCAGAGCAGTAATTCCATCGTGAACCTGCAGCTCCCACCCTCTGCCCCTTGCCCTCTCTCCCTGGAACCTGGAGGAAAGATCTACGCCGTTTACAGTCCAACTCTGGTTTAATTCGAGCATCCGTCCAATTTCAGGAATCACTTGTCCTTGAGCAGGGTCATGGTGATCCAGAGCACATTGATTACAAGGCTAAGGTGTGGTACAGCGTGGATGGTGCGCCAGTCCAGGGGAAGGTAGCCACACACAGACACGCTGACTGAAGCCGCTTGTCTCAAGCAGGATCGCAGCAAGCCGGAGCCTAACTCGGAAACACAGGGCGCAAGGCTGGAGGGGGAGGGGACACACCCAAGACAGGATGCCAGTCCACTGCAAGGCACCCCAAGCGGGGCGAACCCCAGACTCACCAGAGAGCAGGCACAGGCCAATCCCACTGCGCCACCGTGACCCCCTCACACTAACACACTAAGGGCAATTCAGAGTTACCCATTCACCTGAACTGCATCTCTTTGGATGGGAGGAGGAAACCAGAGCACAGGGAGGAAACATAAAGGGAGAACATGCACAGACAGAACTACACACGGAGTGGTTGGGGATCAAACCCACATACGCTTCCCGCCACCTGGGTGCTGGGAGGCAGCAGTGCTACTCGCTGTGCCACAAATGCAGCCAGGGACTTGAAGATCTAAATAAAGAATAAAATTTTGGATGCAGAGGTCACAGAAAACTCTACCTGGATTAGCTGTGGTGTGCGCTTTTGTACTACGGTGCTCTGTTATCGTTATTGAGCTTCGGTCTGTGTTTGACGATGGTTTCTGTGGGATAGTGAAAGGCAGGCCAATAACTGTAAATGCTTTCTGTGTGACTTTGGCAGCATTATATTCTACTTTTCATTTAGCAAGTGCTCTTTTCTCAAGACAATCCTTCGACTAATGACCAGGAGGGAACTACAATAATTACAAAGGGCCTCGATCACAAACCATCTCAGTAAGTTGAGTAAGCAGTGTTTAAGCCGTGCTTGCTTATGTTGTTTTTTCAATACATGTGGGGACAGCTGGTTATGTAGTGGTTACAGCTACTGCCTTTGGACCCAAAGGCTGCAGGTCTGATTCCCACCTCCAAGTGTAGTACCCTTGAGCGAGGTACTCACCCGAAGTTGCTTCAGTAAAATTAGCCAGTTGTGTCAACGGGTAAGTAACTGTAAATGTCTTAACATTGTTGTCATGGATGGGAACGGATGACCAAGGAGTTGGTGTGGCCCCAATCGCGAGTTGATTTATTGTGTGCACAAGCGAGAAGCAAGCAAGGATCGTGGTCGGGGACAGGCGTGGGTCATTCGAGGCGCAGATGTTCTTGGGGCGAGATGGGAATCGAAGTCGATCGGGCGAAGCAGGAGATCGAGAACTAGGAAGACAGAGACCGGGGAACGAAAGGCAAAGGCCAGAGACGGATTGGAAGGACGAGGAGGTAAGCAGGTATCTTTTGCTGTCGCAGGAGAAGCAGGTGGACTCAATGAGGTTCCGCAACCAGGTGAGCCGGCACGGCTTCTTTTATGCCCTGCTCCTCCGATTTAGGGCAGGTGCGGCCGTTCGGTGGGAGGGCGTGACAATTGTAAGTCGCTTTGCAAAAAAGCATCAGTTAAATGAATAAATGTAATACAGAGCATATTCTTATTATATCGCTGTTAATGAGAGTGAAGACACATCCAGTGGATTTACAAAGAAAAACTGAGAACACTGTTCTAGGGCGCTCATAGCAATTCACCTGGCAGCATTTCAATGTCTGGTATATATTTCATTTCTAAGGGGAACAGAAATCAGGGGAATGTCGGAATTTGATTTTTGCGGCTTTGCTTTGATAAATGGGAGGGAGGTGTGATGCTCGCGGTTAGCAAACGCTGCAGTTCTACAGGAAAAGACAAATGAGTCCTGTGGCTGAGTGTAAAGGCCCCCAGCAGTCAAGGGGAGGAGCAGTCCAAAGTGCCCTGTGATCCGCTGCCTCTGTTTTGTGACCTTAGCTGCTTTCCATGTGAATATTGATTTCTTTTTCTTTCTCTTGCATTGTGGGTAATTACTTATTACTTTGAATCCAAGCCTCCCAGAGCGGGTGAGAGACAGTCTGTGGATGCGAGTGTCGATATCAGGTATCTGGAAAGGCAAACCCAGAAATGTCATTGCGTATGATTTACTGCACCAGACACTTCAGCGGTGTTTTCCATCTCGTGCCCTTGGATGGAAGTGACCAAAGCAAAGCTCCTGCTTTCAGAAATTGTTGCACATGCTGCTCAGTTGTTATATCTTGTCATTATTTAATAGTTATTTTGTTATATATTATTTCATTATTATTGGCATGTTATATACGGTATGTTGTACATTGTTTAGTTTATTCAGTCCATCCATCCATTCATCCATCCATCCACCTTTACTTTATATTTCAGTAGGTTTTTTTATGAGCCTTCACTTTGGTTTGTTGTTCCATTTTGACCGTGGCAACTTGATGCAATGCAAACTAAGGGAAACTTCACTTTCTGATTTTAATAGTATTTTAAGGAATCGGCAGGTTACTTAGTCAGATGGGACTTATTTTGTCTCTGTTTTGATCACAGAGAATCAAAGCAGTCCACTCAGTTGTTTGTGGCCCTGTGTATTGTTTGAAAGCATGTATTATGAAAGAAGTTGGAAAAAAAAAAAGGTTTTTTATTCTTATTTACTTTAAGGCAGTTCATGAACATAACACTGAAGGTTAGTGATATACTATGTTAGCGTGGGTTACACATTCAATGAAGACTGTGTTTCTCTGATCATTATTATTTTTATGAGATTCTCTCAAGGCTCCCAGATTTCTGGGGTTTACATTAAGATGAAAGCTGCACACTTTTCATTAGTTCAGCTGTCAGTATAATCATAGCTTATTTGCAATACTTTCTCATTTCCGACATGATTCTCACCATGCAGGTTCTATTCTTTGTTCATTTCTTAATGCTTTGAAGGAAGATACAGAGTGCAGCCTGATAGGAGCCACTTTTGCATTGTATAACAAATTGGCACCTAGTTTTACATTTTAATGTTTATAATGAGGTTGCTGCACTTAATGGAAATGGGATCAAGAATAAGAAGGAACAGCAGATTTTTTAAACCGTATCTGCTGGTAATGTTGGTATATTTCCAAAATCCTCTTCATTGCTGTACAACAGACTGGCTGTGTTTGCAGCAGTGCCAGCCAGTGAAATCCAACTGCTGGCCACCATTTGTGCGGTTTTTCAGGCAAGTGGGGGACAGAAGTGGTTTGCTAGTGCCTTTGTCCTGCATGTCTGCAGGGAGCAAATGCAGAGAGAAACATGCACACTCCGGGTTGGGCTCAAACCCATGATCACTAAACATCTCAGGCTCTGCTTTGCCACTGAATTGACCTATTGTTAAAACTAAATATTTAATTATTTTCTTGGCTATATTATTCACAGAACAAAAAATTAATTTATATCACAGATTAACGTTTTAGCCAAATGAGTATTCTAAACTTTGCTTATTGTAACGTATGGAATGGAATTATACCAAAAGCTTGTATGTTTGTATTTGATGAAGTTGCTTAGATGTTGCATAAGTCTATATAAGCAGCTAAGATATTTGTATGTAACATGATAATGAGAACCTGGCGTGGTTAATTGTATTTCAGCAAGAGATGCTTTAGCATGTCAATTCTTGAGGTTTTTCTTTTTGTCTCATACCATGGACTGCCGCTTTCATGGATCTTTCAGCATCTTCTCTATGCTTTGCTTCCCAATCCTCAAAAAAACTGCTTTATCATCCGATCAGACAACATAACTAAATACTTTCACTAACTGGGAAGCTGCTACAGTGATTCACTTGAGTGTTCTGTGCAATAAAGAAAAGAACTGCTTATTATGTTCAAAATTACAGTATCTGTGGTAAGAAATGTTAGGGCTTCTAAATAAATTTGTGGTTAGGTCTGAATTAATTCTAAAAATCCTGGTTAGCTTCTTACTCTCACCATTGCTCTTCTATACTGTATATATTTTTTCATTTAAAACATTTTAATTAAGACACAAAGCTTTGCGTCTCTTGCCGTCGCTCACCCTCAAAAAATATCAATAACCTACGTTTTCAGATTAGTCAGCTGTGAAGGCTAAGTCTCCCCATTACAGTGTACCAGCTACTACAACAGACATAATCACATTGTTATCGATTGTAACATGACATTATATAGAGAATTATTATTTTTAAAGTAATTGTATTTTACTTTACCGATTTAAAAAATATATATTTTTTAAGACCAAAACCTGATTTTTTTTTTCCTTTTAATTCCATTTTGAGAACTGGGCTTGAACCCCGGCAGAAGGGCAGACTATAGGATGCGTGGAGGAGTTATGAAGTAATGTGTCATTTTTAGTTTTGCTGAGCGACGTTCATTTAACTTTCATGACTATGAAAGGGAAATGAGGTGTGTTAGTGATTCTGAAATTCAACATTGTTTTATGTGCGCTTCATACTGCAAAAGTACTCTTTAGAGTGCACAAGCTCTATGACAAAGGGCTCAGTTAAATCAGAGCTACTAACTCTGTGAGCTGTTTCTGTTATCATTTACACTGGTGAAACTCAAGTATTACCTTATAATATCAAGTAAGAGTGAAAATTCTTTAAAAAAATCCAAAGTCAAACAAAAACAGTAGACACTGTTATTAACCCTTACATAGATGACATCTTTGTCCAAACCAGCTTTACTCATTTATACATGACATTTATACATTCGTTTTCTTACTAGGTTGATTCAGTAAAAGTACCTTGATCCAAGGTACAACAGCAGAATTTTAGTTTCAGACCAGCATCCTTCAGAATTGTAAGGGAATGGGGGCAAACCACCACGCTACTGTCCGCCTTACTCGCCCTAAAAAAAGGAATAGCTAACATTGACTTGAGGTCACTGACTGTATATCTCCAGGTTCCATTGATCTGCTGCATATTTTGAGTGAGTTGCTCAAATTATTTAGGAGATGCTTTTCTCCAAAGCTACTTACAATGATTTACCCATTTACACAGATGGGTCATTTTGGGTGCAGCACATGTAGTGTTTTTTCTATAGTGAGCCAAGAATTTATGTTAAAATAAAATGTGTCTATTTTCTATTGGTGATTGCGGTTCACTTGACTTAGCTTGGGTTGAAGGATGGGATGACGGAGCCCCATCCCCTCCACCTCCGGTCAGTCTATGTGTCATGGAAGAAAATGTGTTGCAGAGCACCGCCCTGGGGCCTATGCTCTTTGTCACGTGACATGATGAACCCTCTTAAAAAATGCATGCTACATAGATGCACGCATGGAAAAGTTTTTTTCTCTGACCTTTAGATGACATGTCTGAGCATATCCATTACTTTTCAAAATTCACCAAATTAGGAGCCCCCCTATCAATTCAGTTTAATTCAACACAATTCAATTCAATTTATTTTTATAGAGTGCTCCTCTCACACAGTGACACATCTCAGTACAGCTAATCGGTAAGGGTGTATAAGAATAAACAAGATCAATAATCCCAAGTAAGCAAGTCTTGAACTCATCATTATGATTTTGGTAGCGTTCCTGGTCCCCCGTATTTGAGACCGAGGCTTTGACTGAGAACTGTTGATTTTCTCATTTTAAGCTACTTTCCTTCACCACGTCCTCTAGCACTTCAGCTGATGGTGTTTGATTTTCTACTGAGCTCCATTAAATTTATTTGTGGTTCTCAGTCACATGACCTAAGCTTGTAACACATATTTTGATGTAATTAATCAAAGGCATTTCGGTTATTAGTAAATACTGAGGTGTATAATAATCAAAATGTAAGCACACAGGTATGGAGAAATGATAAAAGCAAAAAATTTGAGAATATATCGAGAGCATGAATAACCATGCAGTCTACTGGCTATTAATTGCACCTCGAGTCCATAAAATATTTTTCAAAACATAAACAAGAACCATTTATGGCAAACCGTTTCCAGAAACTTTCTACACTCTTTTCACCCAGTTACAGTAGAATATGATTTAAAATATTTTTAATGTACAGATTGTTAATATTATTGTTACTTGAACCACTTTGAAGGCCAATTGAGGATTGAAAGCTATGTCAAAGCTCATCAGCAGCATCTGCACAAAAACTGGGCTGGTCGCAAGGCTTGGCGTACGCGTCTCTTCGCCCCGAGGACATGGGGGGGGGGGGGCGTCACAGGCCACAGAGCCCCTATTCCTAGGATGACGCAAACCAATACAGAAAATGCTGACTCCAGTTCGATTTTCCGTTTCCATCTCCTACCCTCCACTCCATGAGCGGGACGCCTACACGGGCTGTGCCCCCACTCTGGAATGCAGATGTTAAGCATTGATTCCCCCCCGCCCCGACCCCTCCGTTCTCCTCCCTCCTCCCTCTTGTCTGCTAATGCACTGGCCTGGAATGTGATGTTATTTCATTACTGAGGCAGAAGGGATGCGCCAGCACCCTCCCCGGGGGCACCAGCCCTCCAACCGCATGGCAAAAAGACTGCTGTAGTGGGGGCCGCCCATCCAGGCCAGCCCAGATGTGCAGGGTAAATCCAGCTCCAGTACCGCACGCATAGCGCTAAGCCGAGGCGCTTGGCTCGGGGACGAACTGGAGGCACACAAAGAGGAGAAGGGATACAGGGCCCCGAGGACCAGGAGACGGTCAGGATAACGGAAGCCTGGGCTTCTGCTCTACCTCTGTCACAGAAATGGATGCTGATGACAATGAACTTGGCGTCTTCACAGTGATCCAGTGAGTACAGCCCCACTTTGTGGCGTTCGTTTTTTCAAATGAAATTGCTGATCTTATTATTATTATTACCGCCGTTATTTTCTACAAAAATGACAACGCTAATAATAACAATAATTGCTAAGCGCTGACTTTTATTAACAGCGATAAGAATGAAAATGCTTAAAAATAAAACATATGTCAGCAGCATAATGAGAGTTTCCCATATGGGATTTAAAGCTGCAGGTTTTTCTTTGGAAGTTTCACTTGTAAATTACAAACCACCTGCTGTTGTTGCAGCTCCCAACTTTTTCTTTCAGAAATCATAAGCTGCTTTTTCTTTTTTTTTTTTTTTTTTAAAAAATATTTTTCTCTTTTTATTTCAATATTCTCCGCACAAAAAATCATCAACCTGGAAAAACTAAAAGCGGACATGGCATACGCTCTCAAAAGAGATATTAGAAAATTCGAACCCTTGCTAAAAATCTGTGGAAAATCCTCCGTTGCGAATCGAAACACAGATGGCAAGTATAGAGGGGGACGGGAGCAACCGCCGCACTTGCTGGGGCTGCTGCTTCGGCCAAACTTATTGGCAGGCAGCGTGTAGCTTGTGAGAGCTGAGCTCCTGCACATGTACTGAGGTGCACGTCATGGAAGTAAATAGCAGCCGCGTCTGTCAAAATATTGTTTTACTGTTGTACGCTCGCTGTCGTTGCAAGCGACGGACATCCAGGGCCACTAGAGTTGCCGGCTTCCCTTTCGGAGCTGCGAGGGGCTCCGCTTGCTGGGAAGAGCGAGTTTGTGATGATAATCATCTTTGCCATGGCTGCCTCTCTCGGCTGCCTTTTTAAGATGGTAATATTGATGAATTACAGCAGCCTGTCTAGTGCGGGGGATTCTGGAGAACAAATTTGTTTTTCCACCGATCCACTCCCTGGCGGCAAGCTCCAGTTTGCTTTGTTCAAGCCGAGTTTTTCCCCCCATATATCCTAACACAAAAATATACACATCGATAAGTACACATTTGTTATTGAGCATTTTTCTGTCCGTGTACAATTGTATCGTGTGTTAAAATTGACCTGAAAATCAATACAGGAACAAAGAGAATAATGTTCGGTCCCTTTTGTACATTTCATTGTTGATTTTTGCTGACCTTCAGCATGTACTTGCCATGTGATCTTTGCAGTAAGTCCAGAACACCATGAGTTTGACAGCTACACACGATGTGGTTGTAGAGAAACAAAATGAAGCTAAAACATTGCTGAAAAGTAAAGATGTTCCTCCTTTACCATGGACTTCTACTTGATGACTAAGAGCTTGAATACTGCCAGTCAGGCCTATACACTGTCACTCAAGCTAATGAACATGTGGTGAATGTCTTATTTGTATTTACTTCAAGAGTTGCCATGATTAATAACAATACTTTTCAAGTCTAACACGTATAGAATACATTATCGTTTGCAAACTTTTAAGTATTTACTTTTAAATCAATGGTGGCATTGTCAAAACTGTCAGAATATATGAGAATTCTGTTATTTAACTATTATTCTTTTTCTAGATTATGTAATGTGATAATTAGAAGGGGATGCTGCCATGGCTACCAGTTGGAAGTTGTTCTTAGGTGCCATTGAGTTTCTGTAGACTGTAAGCGACCACGTTGTGTGCCTATAGAATGTTCCAGAATGTTACATACCTTATATTTGCGTCCTTAGTGCTGAAAAGAGTAGGTCCATTGTTGTGGTGATCAACTCCTTCCATTAGGTTGCTGGTTGTGCTTTTAGTTTTCCTCCTGTTTTCCAAGTTTTACAGAGTCACAGAATAAGGCTCATCATTTGTGCTTCCAGTGAAAGTTCGACTTCGGTTTGATCCAAGATCAATCCTTTTGTTCTTCTGGCCATCTATAGTGTCCTTAAGAATTTCCACCACAAACAGTCTCAGTTTTCCTACCCATCTTTAATAGAACGGCTTCCACACCCACCCCTCTTAATTCTTTTTATAACCTGCACATGGATACTAGATGTTTGCCTTGTAAAAGTGAGAGCATTTGCAAATAATTTTATTTAAGAGTCAGCACATTCCAAAAGTGTCGATAATAACCTCAGTTCTGCAGGGATGCCAAGACAGTTACTTAAAGCTGAGCATCAGTAAGGAAATGTCTCCACTGGGAGTTAATCACTTTAAGTAAAGGCACCGGTATTGAGAAATTCAGCTATGAAGTATGAAACAGTAATTTAAACAGTAATTATGAAACAGTCTCACTTTACACTAATGAATCTCCCCAGAGAAACATTTGTAAATTATATGCATAGTAATGACATCTTGTGATTTCCCGCACAAAGCCTGAGAAAGTAATTTTATCTTACTTCTGTAAATAATTACAATTTTGACCCAGTAAGCAATTAATCATATCTGATAGCAATTGTAGGGAAAAAAAAAAATCATATTTAAATTATTCTTGTACATAAGTTTTGTTTTTGTTAACATTAGTCTATGATTAGTATTCCTTTTTCACTCTTTTTTTTACTCTTCATTTCCTGATGGCTTCAGATTGAGTTTACAGAAGGGTGAGTGGGTGTAGATTTTTATTGTAGGGAACTTTCAGACAAGGCAAGTGCTCTGGTGAACAGTAGGATGTGCGTCGTTTCCCAACAGAAAGGGCCCATGAAATTCTGCGATATGCCACATTACCAAGATCCTGAAAGAACGTGCAGATGAGGTTTTCAGTATGCCAAATCGCATCACCCACCCCCCCACCCATTTTCAGAACCGCTTGTCCTATACAGGGTCGCGGGGAACCGGAGCCTACCCGGTAACACAGGGCATAAGGCCAGGAGGGGAGGGGACACACCCAGGACGGGACGCCAGTCCGTCGCAAGGCACCCCAACCGGGACTCGAACCCCAGACCCACCGGAAAGCAGGACTGTGGTCCAACCCACCGCGCCAATCGCATCATCGATGACCCAATTTCAGATGGCACTGCTCAATAATACAAACGCAGGTCTTGCTGCTGTCTTACTAAGACGTATACATTCTCATGTTTGCGGCGCACACTCAGATGCTGTTATTCAAACCCACTCACTCAGCTTGCCATCAGTTCATCTAGAAAACCAACTGTCTCATATAAGAATACAGATGATCTTCTCTGTTGCTGTTGCAAAGAAGCTGTTAATGTGAATGATGATATGTGAGCACAAGTTAGTTTGTACTGATCATCCTTCTTATTCTTAAGAAAAATTAGACTATATTACATAATACATAGTTTAATACTCATCTGAGGTGGATATTAGTTGGACCAAACAGAAATTTAAAGGTCTGTAGGAACACTGAGTGTTTTTACTCGAAAGGCTTTTCTGGACTATTTTTATAAACTCATTAAGCATGAAACAATGTCGAATGCTCAGTATTGTTTTTTTAATAGGTACATAAAAATGCAAAGTAGTGTAAAATATATATTTAAAAGCTGAAGCAGATGTTTTAAAATGATTGATAACCTCCCTTGGAGACGTCTGCAGTAAGACCTCTCGAACGTTAGCGTCTTGTGCTCAGTGGTAAATTCCGTCTTGCAGACAGCAGACCTTTCTTATGAAATGTCCCCTTGGTTCCAGTCCATTACCTTTTCCAACACATGTACGCATGAGAGGCATCAGAACAAATATGTACTTTTTAAGAAAAAAAAAACATCAGTGAAAGGCACTAAATTTGATTCTTGCACAGATCTCATTATTTGATTAATAACTGAGTGGTGTGAAAATCAGGAGGAAAAACAGCACTGGTTTTCTCAGCAAATGGATCGACAGATTGTGTTCATCATCAGATCTTCCGCAGACATGTGTGTTTAAGCAGATTTCAAGACAGAGTAGTGCGAGATGCAAAGTAGGTGTGACAGAGGCCCTCTAGGCTTTGGGGGATGTGTGTATGTGTGACATGTGAGGGGTCAGAGAGCAGTATACTTCCCATATCAGCAGTAGTCAGCCTCTTTTCACCCCTTTCAGTTGAACTGAGGTGCAGCCTTACTTGACCTTTTTTTAAACATTGCGCTTTCCTTGGGGGCCGTATATTCTGTAGCCATAGTAAAAAGTAAAGATTTGTTTTTTCTGGCATTCACCCTCTTTAAGTATCTCATCCAATGTAAATAACCACTTGCATTGAGTAGGGTCACAGTGAGCTGGGGCCTATCTTGAAATCACGGGATGCAAGGCTGAGGGGGATATACCCTGGACAGGACACCTGTCCATTGCAAGGTACCCACATAAACTCACTCACTCAGGTCAATTTAGAGTCATTAGTTCATCTGAACTGTATGTCTTTGGAGTGTGGGAGGAAGCCAGAGTACTCAGCATAAACCCATGCAGACCTGGGAGAACATGCAAACTTCACACAGGCTAAGCAGGGATTGAACCCCATGTTCTCCCACACCACCCATATATGCAGCTGCAGCACTATGCTACCCTGCTTTACATTTATTCATTTAGCTGATGCTTTTCTCTAAAGCAACTAACAATGTTAATATCACAATTATTACATGCTTAGAATCATTTACCCATTTATATAGCTGTTTTTTTTACTAGAGCAATTTAGGGTAAGTACCTTGCTCAAGGGTGTTACAGCCAGAGGCGGAGAATCAAACCTGCAACCTTTGGGTCCAAAGGGAGCCACACAAACCCTTACACTACCAGCTGTCCCGATTTTATGGGAGTACCCTGCAATGGACTCTTTAAACACATACATTTAAAAAACTTTACATAACATAAATAACTATGAATCAGTGGATACTGAAAAACAAATGAAAGGGTAAATTAGCAAATCAAACCCAAATCTAGGCGGCTCAGAATAATGTGTTACATGAGGGCACCGTTTAAGATTAGGTATTTTAGCCTTCCTTCCTTATGGTTACCAGAACTTCATTTTCTAATTATCTACTTATTCAGGCATCTACATTTGTAAACACACATGTCCATGTTTTTGTTATGCAGTGTGGAGCGTGAATCACACAGCTGATTGAATCCATATCCCCAAAAAACAAGGCTTTGATTATTGCGTTACCACCCCCTTCAACATTAGTCTGTATTTTAGCACTAATTTCAACAAAATACTGAATTTTTTTCAAAAAGACCAATGACAATAATAATCGAAAAGAGCCCAGGCATGTCAGCAGAGAAGGGCACTGCGAAAATGTGTTTATTCAAATCAGACAAGTTCAATCAAGTGCTTGGTGGCACTTGGCATGTAAGAGCTGGAATGTTACAGAGATGTCCGTCTCCTGCCGGCTCAGGTGCGTCGGCATTTTGGACTGACTGAGGTCAGCACTCTTGGCTGGAGTCCCGGGGCTGTTTGGACATGGCTGCTGTAATAGAGTCCGGATGAGTGTCAAAGAGCGAGGGCCTGCCGGGCCCCAGTGCAGGGTTCTGGATGTGGTGGTGTTAGCTGTAATCTCCTCGGCAACACCTCCGTGCTGACCTCAATATCCCCTGCCACTCACGCCGGGACATTATCAGAGAAATACGGTCTAAGAAGAACAAGAAAAAAACATCCCAGAATGAAGTGAGACCTTAAATCATAAACATGAATACATTTATGCACATAATGCAAATTTCAGACAGATATAGACACTCAATGTGAGTATAGATTACATTAATGCATTTAGTTGATGCTTTTCTCTAAAGTGACTTACAATGTTAAGGTTACAATTACTTACCCATTTATACAGTTGGGTAATTTTACTGGTGCAACTGAGGGTAAGTACCTTGCTCAAGGGTACTACAGCCAGAGGTGAGGCTTAAACCTGCGGGTCCCAAGGCAGTAGCGCTAACCACTACACTACCAGCTGACCTGTAGTATCTGAAATAATTATAAACTACATGAAGTAAATTCATTTAGCAAAAAAAATCATCTGTTTTCCTTCTCAGTTCTTGTCATTCAGTTTTGAAAATTTCTCTAGAATTTTGAAGAAAATTTCGTATAAAACTGAATTGAATTGAATTGAATTGAATTGAAAATTGAATTGAAGAGAATTTTGTAGAAAATTGCGGTAAAATGCTGTGTCTGAACAAAAAGAAGAATAACGTGTATTATGTCCTGTGTATTAATAGAAAAAACTATATGTAAACAAGTTCGACACAAATTGACTTTACTCAAGAATCACGGGTCTGCATCTATTTTCCTGTTCACTGAGATGTACGTCACTTTGGAGAAAAGCGTTTGTAAAATTTATAAGGAAAATTGCAAGTGAAAAATTTTTATTATCTGTACTTGTCATTCTGAAATCAGACTGAAGATTCTTAATTAGATTATTTAAAATTCATGTGGAAAAATGTTTTAGAAATATCCACACCGTGGTTAGATGAGTGCACGTGAGCCCTTGCAATGGAACTTCTGGGTGTTCGAATTAAAGTAATTTAAGGTTCTTTGGAGTTTCAATGAGGAGGCGAAATAAAGCTTAAAAGATGTTTTAGGTCCGTTCTGAAGAAGTTCACAAGATCTTATCCATCACAGATGCACGAGCACACTTGCAAAGGAAGTACGGCCACTCTATCGTGAATGCCCTCGTGTATCTTGAGTGCGTGTCCTGCGAGCACATCTCTGTTCCATCTTTTAACGCGTCCTGAAACACACCTTTCAGTATGTTCTTGAAACAAGAGCTAGTCTAGGCCATTTAGTTCCCTTCAGTATTTAGTATACCTGTTTCTGTGGAAAATTGCCAAGTTACGGAGGCGCTTTGTATTCTAGAACTGTCTGTATGCAGTATTATATGTAGGAATGAAAAGAATACAAATGACATAAATTAATAGTATGATGCAGACAACATAATCGGTAAGTAAGAGTAAAAAAAGCGAGTACATTCCAGCAGAGGGAAACAGAATAAGAGCTGGAGAATAATATTATTATGTGACGATTTTTGTCTACCACTTTTCTCCATGTGTGATAAGCACAAAAATGGTACAGATGGTATGTACAGTAATAGAAATATATAGAAATGGTATGTGCCTAACTTTTTCCGGAGATCCTGTGGAAGAATATTGTGTCATAATAAATGGTCAGTATTGATTACTTTAATTAGGTCTCAGCCCTGGAATGTAACACATGACAGAGATTTCGCTGTGCCCTCATCTATCTTCCAAGAGCTGTGCCCCGGTCCTGATGCCAGTCATTAAAATCTTTGTTCTTGTTCTCCCAGCAAATCTGAACTCTGTGACAGTCTGTCTTCTGTGATCACGCCACATGCCTTAATCAGATCTTCTGAAGACATGTCACTGGGGAACACACCCCCGCATTGACAACATGTACTGACCCTGAACATTCCAAAGCCTTTTCAGTAAAAATTGCATTGCAGTGTTTTCATAATGTATAAAGCCCTGGAATGCTGGTGAAAAATTTGCCGATTGGAGCTGTAACGTTAATGTTAAGATACTAATGAATTTCAGACTTCAATATATTTACATTTACGTTTATGCATTACAAAGTAAACAAAAGTGCATCCCACAGCAGACAAAGGCTTTAGATACCAACACTTGATTATTTAAGCACTTGTATATCTGAGATCACTGCAGTCCCAGCGCACATATTCGGCTACATGCCTATACAAGCGACACAGGGACAGGAAAATCCGTCGACAAATGTATCAGACATTGAAGGACAATCTTATAAAGCTGGCAGCAGCTTGGGAGGGAAGTGCGTCTGAAAGAGATACATTTTTGACCCTTCTTGAAGGTTGGATGGGATTCAGCAGTTCCAAGGGACAGAAGGCGATTTGTTCGGGTTGGGAGATTTTGGACCCATTGTGAGGGAAATGAGCAGGTGGCCAGAGGTGGAGGACCCCAATGCTCTTGTTAAATTGTAGAAACAAGGGGGTTCTGTAGAACTCAGGGTGATAATCCTTCAGACGTCTTGTAGAGCATCTTCAGACAAAACAGGTGCCGTTGAGTAGACATTGTCAAAATAAGATATCTTTTAGAGTTCCAAACTAATTACAGAATGTACACCTTTCCACTCCTGTAGAAGCCAAAGATGGTTCATGTTTCCCAAAGGTTCTTGCCTAGATTTAGGCAGCAAGGGACAGAAACATGGACTGGACATGAAGACATGCTGTACTTGGCCAAACAACTTCAGGAACTCTTGTCCTGTTATAGTTTCTTTAACTTTGCCAGTTGTTCAGTCCTTTGAATTCTTCTCCATCTATTGGTCTTCACACTTCTCCTGTTCTCAGTCTTTACAGATCAAATGTGTCGATTTTCCTGTATTTCTTTTGTTTCCATGCTATCGGATTTAAGCCCAACTCCGCTCTAGAGCTTCTCTGTCAGTCATAACTCAGACAACGTGGCTTTACTGTGGAGTCCTGTATTCACAGAATCGTTCACGTTCACCAGCCAAGCAGCTGATTTGCCCATTCAGTTTCTGACCTATAACTGGCACGTCCCCGGCACGAACGATCCTCTTCTCTCATCACAGGGCATGTGAAATGTCATCATTTTTCATCGTTCGCACTGTCAGAGCAAAGGCACTTTGATTCATTCCTAACGCGCTAACCAGCACTGGCACTCTAATACAGAACTGTTACTCTGTGTGTCTGGAGGAAGAGTTATAAATCATTTTGTTAAAAGGATTGGCCCATACTCCTCTGTTATTTAACGGTGCCATGTGGAATTACATTATTGATGAGGTAGTTGAGTTTTCTGACAACCTCACCGGCATTATCAACAGCAACCTTCTCTTCAAGAAGATGGGAGGGGGGGGCTGATGTCATTGCCCCCTTTGATCTCCCTGAAGCATTTAATAAAGTTCTCTGCATCTGAATGGCATCCGGTGGATGGGTTGCCAAAGAACTGGCGCTATCATACCATGCAATTCACATAATCTTGCCTTAAATACTTACTTACGCCTTCCACCCCTCCTGGGGAATGGCTCGCAAACAAGGGTCCTCAAGCTGAAGTTTCCTCGTTGGCATTTTTTGTAGCTGGCAAGGTTTTTATGGTGTGGAGTAACTAGCTCCACACCCAACCCTCCTCCTTTCTCACTCA
Source organism: Scleropages formosus (assembly GCF_900964775.1). Taxonomy (NCBI): domain Eukaryota; kingdom Metazoa; phylum Chordata; class Actinopteri; order Osteoglossiformes; family Osteoglossidae; genus Scleropages; species Scleropages formosus. The sequence goes on from NC_041817.1 coordinate 20,798,512, forward strand.
GGCTTGAGACCGTCCTTTGCGGAGTTGCCTTAACTACACTTGGAACATTTGTGTTCAGATTCTCTGTCAATTTTTTTTTTAACTTATGGAAACTGTACACATTTACTTTATTATACACAGAAGTGGTGCAAGTTGAGATGTCACCTTCTGTTGAGGTGGGATTGTATGTACTTTGGAGAAAGCAAAGACCAGTTGTACCCCAGAAATAGTTGTTTTTTTCCCCCATTGAAAAATGCATTGTCTAGGGGATTATACCCTCCAAGGAGAAGAGAGAAATTGCCCTTTGGATTATTGTAGATGGTGTGTTTAAATCTATGATCTTATTGTTCAGCCAGGAAACAGAATGCTGGCACAGTATTATACTACAGTAATCAGTGTGAGGCTGCAAGCTGTATTTGTTCAAAGATTACAAAACCCATCAGCATACAACAGTTCTGCTGGATTTTAGAATTCCCTCACATATCTAAAGGAATATTGGTTAACTTTTAAATGAAGAGCTTTCTTATAGATTAACTTCAAACTAATACTTAATATAATGCTAAATAATACTCATGTATAGTCATAAAAACTCTTTCATGCTCTGAAAAGGTTAATTGAAAAAAATGGCCTATAATTAAACAAATTTTAGTTGACATAGTGGTTAGAGCTGTTGCCTTGTGATCTAAACATCAAGGTTCCTGTCTCCTGTTGCATCATCGATACAAGGAATTTAAACAGTAAAAGTTACACAAATGTTTAACACCTAAGTGAGGAAAAAATGTCAGGGGCAAGATTCTGTTATTACTATTATTAAACTTTCATGTTTTTTTTTTTTTTTTTGGGCCAGCAAAACATTTAAGAAAACACAATAGCTTGGACACACACATTTGCTGAAACCACTTGTCCCAAGTGGGGTCGCAGCAAACTGGAGCCTAACCCGGCAACACAGGGCGTGAGGCTGGGGGGGAGGGGACACACCCAGGACAGGACGCCAGTCCATCACAATGTACCTCTAGCGGGACTCGAACCCCAGACCCACCGGAGAGCAGTCCCGGCCAAACCCGCTGCGCCACCGCACCCCCCACCAATATCCTGTAATAATAATAAAAAAAAAAACCAAAAAAAACACAACATCTGATGGGTTCCTTGGAAATATGACAATCTTAGAGGCATGTGAAAGATGTCTCTTACAATACATTATTTATTGTGTTAAGTCATTTTCCTGTTTTTTTTTTAAAATAAATTATTAGAAAGCTTTGAATCAGTCTGTGTGCCTTCATGGGAGGAAAAATGAAGATGATGGAGGGCAGCTGGTAACACTGTGTGTAGAGCTATTGTCTTGCAGTTGCAACTGAAGAACCTGCGTTCAACTCCCCCCTCCCCCTTAGTACCCTAGATCAAGGTTCTTACCCTGAATTTCACCAGTCTAAAATTACCCAGATGTGTCAATAGGTAAATTATCATAGGGAGAGCTTAATACACAAACCAAGTTGGTGAAAGGCATGAGATGAACAAAAATGGTTTGCTGTAATTAAAGCAGCAATGAGCACGGTGGAGAACTTAAACGATCTGCCTTGGATTGTCTCCCTTGTCCCGACAAAAATCCCAAATTCCAGGTTGGAAGCACAGCTCGGGGCCGAGAATCTGCAGCGGCACTCCTCGCCAGCTGTGCGACGTGCTGCTTTTTACTCTACGGGTCCCCCAGCTCTTAATTGCCTTTCGAAAGTAATTACTTTGACAGAAAGTCACCTCACCTGCTCGTTCAGGTGTAAATGAGGCGCTAATTAAAACCGACTGCGAAAGCCGCGATTGCGACTCTCGAGGCCCCGAACTGCCGAGCCCTGACACCGGATGAGCGAGGATGTCTGGGCTTTGTGCACGCTAGCGTGACTTTTAGATGGAAGCCATCTGAGAAGCAAGCGGGCATCTCTCCACGTGCGCAGGGCCCTGCGTCTGAGCATGTCGATGAGTATCTGCCGGTGCCGCAGCAGGGAGAGAGCGTCGCCGGCGAGTCTCGGCACCGCCGGGGACACCGAATCATCGCCCGTCCTTATTTGCAGTCACGCAGCTTACGCACGCCTCTGTGAGATCTGCGTAAAGGAAGGGCGAAGCAGAGACCACGCTGCCACGCAATGACCGGACACAAGTCCGACTCGCCAGTTTGGCCCCGGTGTTCCGGCTCGCTGTACGCGGCGGCTCCCGCGTTGCTATTTTCCAGTTCATTCACACGCGTCCTGTGCTTCGATCCAGGGCAAAATTAAACGGCTCGCATATTTTTACATTTTTCCTCATTTTGTAGGACTGGGTGTTTGATGGGACGCATTCCAGATTATGTTTCTGATTCAAGGGCACAAAGAAAAAGCGCAAACCGCATCCTTCCAGCGGTACCTCTACCTGGCAGAAACGGGAAATTGGTTTATGCAAATGAAGGCAACAGGCTCTTCATATTCTTTCAGGCGTTTCCAGTCTTCCGTTTTGAGATCCAGTGATGCACTGGCGTTTTGTTTGAGGTGTATCCTGCCTAGTCCAGCGCCTAGTCCTTCTGGGATAGGCTCCAGACCACTATGACCCTGATTTGGACAGGTGTTGAATGAAAGTGAGAGAGGGTGTTTCCAGACCTCAAAGTGCACTTTAAACCCACATCCAGCATGAGGTTTAAACAAGAGACGTGGATGCTCTGCTGCCAGAACTTGCCCGGGTAATTTGAATAGACGCACTCAACTCCTAAAGGGTCTTGGCATTTGTGGTAAATGTTGAAAAATGATATTGATTCCTGGCGCAGGCACACCGCAAGCTCAGGGTCGCACACGCTTCTGTGCGATGCATGGGCTTTGTGTTTTGAGCACCACCCCCCATCTTAGTCAGCAAACAAACACCCTCCAACCCCCACCGCCCCGTGGCCCCCACTTTCTCTCGTTCCCCTATTAGAAGATGAATGCTGGGGGAGAACGGATGAGCCCGTCCTTTGCAATGGAAGGAGAGGAATCATGAGCTGGGAGCATATATCAACAGTGATTTGCCCCCCCTCCTCATTGCTTGCTCGCTCCCTCCCTCCCTCTCTCTCCGCTGCTCTCTCCCTCTCTCTGCAAAGCCGCTGTTGCAGCCCAGCCCCCTGCTCATCATTCCTTTCATGGAAATTAGATGAAGGTGGCTTAACGTGGGTGGCCATAGGAGGCTGGCAGGTTCACGGAGGATGTAGCCGGGGACTCCGCACTCCCTGACCCTCCAAGACCCTCCCGGACCCAGGTCCCGGGGAAACAGGGCAGAGCCACCATGCGGTCGCCCTGACGGGGGCTCAGACTCTCCCCCACCGCCCGGTGCGTCCTCCGCTCCTAAATTATTGATCTCTTCCTGCGGTGAAAGCAACCCGCGACCATGGCGCTGAAGTGAAGCCTGCCGTCTGCCGCACACATGGACGTGTTCAGCTTCGTGAAGATGGGAAAGTTGTCTGGGTGAGTGGCGCTGGGAGGAGGGGATGAGAGGGGTTCCTACATCGGCTTCACTCCTGCATGCTGCTTTTTTGGTGAGCAGTCTATCCGACAGGGACACGACAGAAATTAGGGGTTGGGGGGGGGGGTGTATACGGTAAATTGAGAATGAGCCAGTCAAACTGCAGCCAGAGGGATTATGATTTTTTATGGGCCCCGAGACTGTTTCTGTTTTGATTTGGTGATCACAGTAGTTCTTGTGGAAGAGAGCGCAGTGTGTTTAGTGTGTAGCAGGGGGAAAAAAAAATTGTGAGTGGCAGAGAAAGAGCGAGAGAGTGAGGGAGAGAGAAAAGCAAGTGGAGGGGGGGGGGTTAACATTTTATTCAGGAGGAACAGAGGCTGGAGCGGACCCTGGAACTGAGCTTAACTAAGTGCTCGGTGCATGGATCTCTGTTAGCGGCACACACACAAACCACACCTAAGACGTTCAATGGTCTGGCATCGTTCTTGTCTTTGCTCTATGGAATTGTTTCAAAAGAAAAAAGGGATAAAAATTAGTAGAAACTGGATTCGGTCCCTGCGTGAACCCGGGAAGCAAAAGCAATTTCTCTGTTAATCATTATGTTCACATGTTGTTTTAGATCCATATGATGACTTGCAAATTATGCCACAGATTGTAGTATTTAAAATAAAACCTGGCAATGCTGCATGCCAGTCCACTGCCTCTTTCTGAAAAAAAGGTGAGAGGAATCGGGTTGTGATTTTATGCACGGCGGCCCTGCGAGTTTACGCAGTGTGAACTGAGTACAGCAGTTTATAAGCGGACGCTTAGCGTACATTTGTGTTTTGCACCTTTGTGCTGAGAGCAATTCCCCCTGCAGATTTAGATGCATTTGTTGTGGTTTTATTTTTAGAGCAGAGAGCATGATGTGCCGTGTGGAGCATCCATTCCCATCAGACCCTTAAGTAACCAATAAAGTGCTGAGCACATGGGGGGTCTCTCCACCGGCTGCAGTGCGTCCAGCAGATTGACCAGGAAAACAGTGGGCTATAGACACATTCATTACTGTATGATTTTTTTTTTTTTTTTTTAGAATCTGTTAATATTTGGTATTTTCACAAGAATTTTGGATAGTGGCATAATGACCTTTCAAGCATTAAGGGGATCAAGCAATATTAGCAATTGTGATCAGTGGAGTTGTACAGAAACACTGGGGAGGACATGAGGTTTGCCTGAATATTATGGTGGACATCCACATACAACTTTGGAAGTGGAAATAAATATTACATATAAAATGTCATGTTAACGTTACTTTTTTTTGGTTCACACTATATTAATTTATTTTGAAATGGCACAAATCCAGACCATTGATGATCACTCAGGAGAGAAAAAAATAATCTTTTTTCTTGATGCCAGGCATAGGAAACACTATAGAGTAAAAGTACAAAGTGAAAAATTAAGTCAAGATTAGTTAGTGAGTGCTATTAAATGAGAATTAGCGATGAGTGGAAAGCTGATATCCCTTAGCTTACATTCCAAAGTGAGTGCTCTTGATTTGCTGCAAACAAGGTATTAAGAAGTAGAATTCATAATATGCTTTGAAATACAATTTATAGTTCTTTGCATATTGATACAGTTACATGGTGTCTGCCTGTAGAGTGTGTGAATATTATGGCGATCATAGGGTCACAGTTGAAACTGTGACCCTATGATCGCCATAATATTCACACATTCTATTAAATGTATTGATAGGTGCACAGGGTTATCAATAAAAATGTGTGGCACATGGCTAAAGTAATTTGCTTAAAACTTTAAGAATACTAAAAGGTTTTGACCTTGACTTGTAGGGATATGATTTCATAACACATGGAATCTATCGTTGGGAACTGATGTAAATTCCTGCAATTGGTGTCCAGTACAGAGTGTACCCTACCTCATGGTCTGTGCTTCTAGGATAGGTTCTGGATTACCATGGCCCTGAATTACAAAAGCGGTTATTGGATGGATGGATGGATGGATGGATGGATGTTATATCTTAATTCTAGGTTATGTGCCTACAGTGTATGAGGGTGTAATGGTATAGCTATAGTCCCCAACCCCTAACCTGTGAAACACCTTCTTCAACCTCACAAAACTGAGAGGCAATGTTTTCAGTCTTAGTTTCAGCTACACACATTGTGACAAGAAGTGCAATTACCTCACTGCAAAAAAGGCCCGAGTCCCCAGCAGGGGGAAAGAAAGGGAACTTAGCAGCTCTCCGAAGGCCCCTGTCAGTCTAAGTCATCTAGCTATGGGGACGTTCCTGTCCCTGGAAGGTTCTCCTTTAATGAGAGCTGCGACGTAGGAAACGGGCTCTCGTAAAGACCCCCAGTACACAGATTGGGAGCGCACCATCACTTGTCAGCAAAAAAATACAGCACACATGCAAACAAATATATGTATTGAATAAAGCAAGTCACTCATTGTCTTTCTAACCTTTCAGTTGCACAATGTTCTTGATTAAGAAAAAATAATCTAACAGACTTGATTTGTGATCAGAGTGTCAAATTGCAAAGTGTTCTCATGCAATGCATTCAATTGCTCTAATGTCAACTTTTTGTCTCTGGACTGAAGAAGAAGAATCATAGCAGTATATGAAATATAAGCTTAATTCAAACTTTAAGCAGGGTAAAGGTTATGAATGTGTGCTGTCGGGGGTTTGCTTTGATCCAGTTTGATTCTGCTCTAAGAACTGAGTGAAGGTTTGTTCAATTCCTGGTCCCCCTTGTATAAATCCATAAGCCACTTAAAGGCCTCTTCAGATCCTGATGTTTCCACCAGTGAGAAAATACTGTTCTGTAGACCTGGCACTGTGTGAGTAAACTTATATTTATTCTTCCCCTATTTTCGTCAGCTGCTTGTCCACTGCGGTGTTGTAGTGGTCCAGAGACTATTCCAGAAGCATAATACACAAGATGGGGTACACCCTGGAGAGGACACCACTTTACGGGAGGGAATCAGGCACACACACTCACACATGCACTGACTAAGGGCACTTCATAGCCACCAGATCACCTGAAATACATGTCGAGGGACTGCGGTGGGAAACCAGAGCACCTGGAGGAAAAACATGCGAACTCCGCACAAACTGTCAGGATTCAAAGCCATGTCTGAACGCACAACCTTGCTACTGTGGGCACCAGCGCTACCAGCTGCTCCACCGTCTCACCCAAATTTATGAATAAGGAATAAAATTGCCAGAAATATGTTTTTAAATTCTTCTTACATATTAACAAAGTCAAATGCAGAAGAGTCTGGGTTTGTGCTGCCTTTGAACTTTAGGTTTGACGAGCAGCTACAGGTAGCTGTAATATTTACCTGTTGCTTCATGTTTTCAACACAAAAATATTTATTTATAGTAAAATTGTAGCTTTTGTGCTACTATCCTCACTTTTTTGGTATAACAATATAATCTCTATAAATTTTTATTTTGCTTCTACAGCACATTTAATCTTAAGGAATTCATCTTGTGTTTGTTTACAACAGCAGAAACACAATTCCTCAGTTTTTTGACTGGAGCTATCAATATTTTTTTAAATTTAATCTTTAACATTTGAAAACAGTTTCCACCTGTTATAATTCTCTGAAAACACAAGGTTTTTTTTGTGTGTCATCTTGAACTTTAAATAAGAATTAAAACACATATACTGCACATAAATAGTGATTTTTGCACCTAAAATTGTATTTGTTCTGTTTAAATAAATTTGGAGGATGAATAAATTTCAACTGTCTAGGTAATGGAATTCTTGCTTTTCAGTGACTGAATATTAAGACCATTACTTTATTTTGTTTCCCCAAAGCAGAGATAATTTTTTTTTTGTTCTTGATATTGAAACAGATTGAAGTTATTAGTTTTTTTTATTACTATTTTGACTCTGACATGATGGGGGGTGCATTGGCGCAGCGGGTTTGGCCAGGTCCTGCTCTCCGGTGGGTCTGGGGTTCGGGTCCTGAGTGGAATGCCTCGTGATGGACTAGCATCCCATCCTGGGTGTGACCCCTCCCCCTCCAGCCTTTCGCCCTGTGTTGCCGGGTTAGGCTCGGGTTTGCCGTGACCCCATTTGGGACAAGCGGTTTCAGTCAATGTGCGTGTGTGTTTGTGTGCTGAACACGTGACACCTTGACACTGAAGTGCTTTCCCTAAGAAGTGTGAGGAAGTATTATAACCAAGGGACGCCCGCACAACCGGCCGTTTCATCTTTTGTACCTGCTCTGGAGAAACCAGCGAGAGCTAAATTATTTTTTACAAAGCAGTCTGTTCGCTCCCTACACAAAATAAGTGTTGCTAAACCTGTCATCAAATCACATGCTGAGGCTCTCTGGGAAATCATATTTCCAAACTTCGAAGAAAGACAAATTTTTAGAGGACTGCTCTCTCCAAATTCTGTCACTTTTACACTGGGAGGTGGAGGAAATCCTTCTCTCGTGTAGAACTAATGAATAGCGGCCTTGCTTTAAAGTTGCAGAAACTCTGGTTGGATGCAAGCATTCTGTTGTGATGTATAATGCAGGGGAAGGGGATCCTTTCAAGGCCATCCTAATAACTGAAGCCTTTTTCTTTTTCTGAACATGCAGTCCATGAACATGTAATCTCCTGCCATCACAGTAAGGTTTTAACTCTGAATTTATGTCAGTCTATCATGGGTAACATCATTACAAATGACAGTCAGAGATGCTTTTTAGGGTTTAGATTTTGATTTTTTTTCCCAGCATTTCGGTAAGAGCGCACTGACTTCTATAATACTACATTAAGCATTGCATATTTACACCGGTGTGTGTTAAAACATGGTTTTTTTTTCCTGAAAATTACATCCAATGTACTTTTTGAACCAGCTGCTAATAAAGCTGTTAGGGCTCCCATCTCAAGGTGCAGCATTTGAATCCTTGTTCCTGCTCTCATACCCTTGATTGAAGTACTTAGCCTGAATTTTACTAGTAAGAATACCCTACTGTACACATGGGTAAATCACTGTAAGTAGCTCAGCATACAACCTCACACTGTAAGTCACCTTGGAAAAAAGAATCAAATACCAGATCGTGATTAACCTTCTACATTAGCTGCTTATAAAGCAGCATCAGTCACCTTTAAAAAACACTGCCAGATTTACAGACGCTGTTGTTTTTTTCGCATCTCATGTGACGGTGCAGGTTTTAAGTTCCGACTGTTTGGAAAACACGCCGTAAACCATCGACAGACCGCAGCAAATCAACAAATCAGCAAACCGTCTTCAGATGGCCTAGCGGTCCACAGATGCCGAAGCCATCTGTGACTCGCTAGGCAGGGATACAGGTTGGGGGCTTAAATATTTAGTTTCACAAAGGTCAACATGCGCATTGTTTCAGTGCTGGAAGAAAAAGGCCAGAATAACATGACACTCCCTTAAGAATGGATTGGAAGACACGCTTCTGCTTGAAATGCACAGCCACAGTACAGCAAGAGTGCAGCTCAGCATTTAAAGGGCTCTGCAGACAACCTTGAGCTATGGTGGAAAAATGAGAGCCGCCGCATGCCAGAAAACAGTACAGCACAATTGGATTCCTGACAGACGCTGCTAATGTCTGCCCCCGGGAGCTGGGACAAGCGTGATGGACGGCTGACCGGGCCAAAGGAGGAGCACACTGGTCCCTTCCAACTTGCACTCGTGCCAGAGTTGCATGGTGAAGTGCGAATGGCACGTGGGAAGCAGCGTTCCGCGGCTGTTCGGCCGCACACGACTCCATTAAAGAGCGTGTGGATTAGACACAAGTTCAGCGTAAAAAGAGAGGACTGCCTGTAGCGTCGTGTTTACAGCTGCTGCCTTTGGATCCAATGGCTGCTGCTTTGATCCTCATCCTCCGCTGCAGTACCCTTGAGCAAGGCGATAACTCCAAAGGACTCCGGTAAAGTTACCCAGCTGCCTAAACAGGTAGTTGTAGGTAACTCAGTGCAAGTGGCTTTGGAGAAAAGGGTAAAGCAATAAATGTAAAATGAAAGGCTCTCAAGTCTGAAAATTTAGAAAGGATAAAGGAGAGCCATGTAAGCCATTATGAATGATTACCGAGATAAGCACGCAGATCTTTGAGACTCTGCAGTCTAAAAATACAACCCACACTTTTTTCCCCTCTACTGTCCGGCCAAGGCTTATTTGAAATTAAATCAGTTTTTTTTCATGCGAGTCTATAGGTCAAATTCATTCTGCCAGTTCAGCGCTTCTACACGGTTAGTGAACTGGAAGGAATAAAATCATTACCCTAATTGTTCATTAGAGTATAAGGAGATAAGAAATATTTTCTTTTCACATTCTGCTCTTGCAGGAGGCGCAAGGCTTCCAGGTCGCGCGATTGTCACGGCAAAGCCGAGTTATACTGGGGAGGGGAGCGGATTCTTTGTCCTCGGGAAGATCACGGCTGAGAGCACTTTGGTGTTTTGAGATGCAAGAGCGTTCCTCTACGAGAGCAGAGCCTGAAGGGCGATCTCTCAGTAGAGTATGCTTAATGCCTGTCTTGTCCGCTAAAGCAGACGATGAATGTGTTCCTCTGGGGAGGGAGGAGCAGGGGGGTAACGCGCTTTAAACACACCGCACCGACTCAGCTCCAGCAACAAAGGAAAGCATCCCAAAAAAAAAACTGCCAGATGCCTGACAGCAAAGAATCCCAGCCTTGCGATGATCTGCAGCACATGATGCTTCTTCTGCGCATCTCAGTGAACTAAGAACTTACCTCTCATTTAAAGATTATAAGGTTCTGCTCCTGCGTAGTGAAGGTTTTTCCTCTTTCAAGGTTGGAAGGGTGGGATTTTCACACATGATGCGCTTGAGCTTGATGACTTGGGTCTTAAGACGTTGGTCTGTTGCAGATGAAAGGGTTATTGGATCCTCTGCAGAAATGGAAGGACTTTTTCCTATGATTGTGTCCCTTATGTGTCCGTGTGTTTCAGAGGCACGTGCTCTCACCATGCATACAGCTGTAAAAAAAAAAAAAAAAAAAAAAAAACTTTGAGGAGGGATAAACAGGTCTGCTTTCCACATAAAGACACCAAGACCGTGTGCTGTCTTTCCACCCATTAATAACCTTAACCCTAACTGTGAATAAAAGTTTCTAAATAAGCATATTAATTGGCAATGGCCCCAGGGCCTGTAATAAGGAATATGAGTCATATAAATACCATATGGATGATATTTATAGAATTCCCTTCCAGCGTTTAATATACATGACTGAAAATGAAATAACTGCACAGAAGGGACATCCGCTCTCGGAAGCACAGGATGGAGTTATGGGTAAGCTGATGGGAGGGCTGCATCTTCCACTCTGCTGTGCATTGTGGTGGAATAATAGCGAATTGCTAAGTAATACTGCAGATGCTGGGAGGAGTCCTGGGTAAAGCTGGTGTTTTAACCATGAGGCATAAGAAGGGATGCATGCCATCTATTTTTCGTAGTGTTGATGCGCTGTCGATGCATGTAAAAGCTCTTCCATTGGGCCTATGGGAGGCAACAAAGAAGAGTGAAAGCACTCATGGGCGCTACGCTGGAGTTAAGTGTGTTAAACAAAGCAAGACATGTAGCGTTTTGGACGCTTCAGCCATGTGCACCCAGCTGAGTACCGTCCGTCCCTGGCGGTCGATGTCTAGTCATGTGACCTCTGACTGGCCAACGGCATTAACATGTGAATTTTGGAAACTGATTTACAAAATTATTAAAGTACTCTGCAGGTGTGTTGTTCTGTTTGTTTGCCTTGCAGATTAGATTCCCACAAAGATCTGAAAGACATCATCCTTTCAAAAGGTTTGAATTTCCAAAGCGGCAGGTGAGAGGGGGCGGGGGGTGGGAAGGGTTTCAAGGGAAACAAAGCACCCCCTCCCACCCCTCCCTCCTGCGTCAAAATGCTCATTGTTGCTCTTTGTGTTTACAATTCAAAGACGCATCAAGTCACATCCCATCATTTCCACGTTTGGCAAAGCGGCAGATCAGGCCTGTCTGCCAGGCACATCGGACGTCACATAAATACGCGAGATGCAGACAAAAGACAGACAGAGAGCGCCTTCTCTGTAGGAGCCAAATCAGTGAGACGTTCACGCAAGCTCCAGGAGACAGGAGAACCACGAAAGGGCAGCGCTGAGAATGACAGGCAAAGACCTTTGCTTGATCGAGTGCACTGGGCTGTTCCCAGAGTTTTGGGCTTGTGGGCACGCTCACTCACACGCGGGCGCACGCACACACACATATGCGCACGAGCGCACTCTCATCCGTGTTGACCCTCCTCATTAAGGCGGACCCGTTGCAGGCTGTGGAGTGCTGTGGCTTTGATTTATCACCCCATGAGAACCCAGCTCCTAATATTAAGGGGAGAGTGGAAGCAGAAGGCAATCATTCATTGTGTGCTCCATCAAAGCTCAACTTTCCCTATTTAATATCTGTCCATTCAAACACAACAGGTGTGCTTTTGCAAATAAAAAAATATGAACACATTTTTTGCCTTGATAATACATTATCTACCTATGCCATATGTAAGTCAATCAATGCAATATCTCACTTTTTTTAATGAGTCACTGTATGCGCCGTATCAGTAGGAGTGTGTGTATCTACTGTTTTGGCTGATAACTTTCTCAGTTCTGTGTTTCCATTTATTTTCTATATTCAGAGTAAAATTGTGCATTCGTTTTTATCGGAGCTGCTACGAGATATGAGAAATGAGAGAGCTGCCCTGACGCAAAACAGATGTCTGAGAAATCTGCCAATGAAGTTTAATCATATCATATTGTAAGCTATTATACTATTGTTATATTAGAAAGGTCAAATTTGTAATATTCTCAGGACATAGCACTAAAAAAGGTTTAACATTACTTGTTCTGAGTAAACAGCTGGAGAAGAATATGAACAAAAGTCTTGTGTAATGGGAGGGGTGTGGGCTGGAGAATATTTCCTATTGTTGAGTTTGTACGCTGTCAGTCCCCAGTAACATCTCCGCAGCTTCCGTTTGGTCAATAATTCAGTGTTTCTATTCTGCACCCGGACACATGCGCACGTGCCGCCCCTGTGTTTTGTACAATTTCAATAATTGATCGAAAGAAGCTGGGGCACGTTAGGCTCCAGCTCCAGCTGCCATCAACTGAGAGGTAACAGCTGGTTTTGATGGGGACGGCTCAGCAGTGGGCTGTTCGCTGTCATATTGCCTTATTTCGGCAGAACACGTCTAGCATTGGGGAGACCAAAGATTTAAAATTAGCAGACAGGCAAAGTAAAATCACCCCGGAAGCGTTAAATAAGCTCTGATTGTAGGTCTTCAGAAAGGCCCCCGAAAGACTCATCTCAGCTGTGATTTTACAAGATGTATTGTGCAATCATGTTTCTGTAGAACGAACCATTACTGGGATGACGTGCAATAAGAGAATCTGATGATACAAGCCGATATATGTAGGTATTTCTGAGACATCTGTGGCCACATAACTGTCTACAGAGCTATTACAACAATGAAGAGTCTACTGCAGGCCATGGCGTGTTTTTAAATCTGTAGTCATTGCATCGTCAGGATCACGCTCATTCATTCACACATAGAGACGCTAGAAGCAACCCGAGTTCATCTGAAACATATCTTCTGACTGTGGGAGGAAACCCAAAAGAATACAAGGGGATGTGCCAATTTCACACAGACTGAAACAATTTACATTTTTTCATTTAGCTGACACTTTCGTCCAAAACAACTTACAATTATTTACCCTTTCATACACCTGGGTGAATTTTACTGAAGCAATCTGAGTCAAGTTCCTTACTAAAAGATACTACTCCAGTAGGTGGGACTCAAACCTGCAACCTTCAGAGTTGAATCCAGCAGCTTGAATCACTACACCGTTCCCTGGCATACCTCCGGCCCACACACTCTAAGGCACCAGTGCTATCTGCTGTGCCACAGTGACACCCCTAAACCCATAGTGTATAAATTATATTGTAAAGAGTTTCCAACAGTTCTGTATTTCCAGGTCTCATTAGAACGACATGTTAAAACTGTGTGTCTGTAGTATTTTTTGAGAGGTTAAGGCTTCATTAATATATCTTCTGTGTTTGAAGTCTGTAAAGAGGAAAGAGGGAAATTCATGATTTTTCAACTTCAAGCAGAAATACACTTCACAACCACTGGCTTTCATTGTCACCATAGCAACAGGATATGATGAAAAACTTTTGAAATTTTAATAATATTGTTTGTTGTTGCTTCCTTTTTGTTTGCCTCTGTTGCTGGTGTGCAAATTACAGCAATATTCTCTTTGCCCTTCAAGGATCAAATTTCATTTTAGTTACAGTCTAATTGCATGGAGTTGCGGTGTCAAAAACTTGCTTTCTGATTTTGGTGTCTGAGGAGCCACAGTCCAGTACATGGCTCAGAGTAAAGAGTATAGAGCATAACCGTGCTGTAGATGTCAACAAAAGGTGAAATCACATAAAAGAGAAAGAAAGTCAGGGATGCTTTTCTTAGATGTTTATCGGTGACAAAAAAATCTCAGAATGCTTCTTTTCAGACTGCCTCTGGCATTTCTGTAGTGGTGAAGGAAATACCATGCAACCCAAAGATTTCCATTTCAGATCCTGATAGATGATTGAGAACTTCTGTTGCACCTCATATAAAGATGTTCAATCTGAAAATCTCTAGTTACATTTCAGCTGTACATGTAATTAAAATAGCAAAAATGTGACCTATGTAAGTCATTTTGGGATAAAAGACTCTGCCAAGCTAATGAATAATGTAATGCAATGCTGTAATAGCAGACAATACCTGTATTGTGGAAGAGGAACAAACAGAACTGTAGCTCCAATAAAAAGCTCACACCCTTGAGATGTGTGTGAAGGAACGATTTAATGCGAGACCTTACCCAGAGAGCCGTTATTTAGCCCTCTAGAGAACAGTGCGTCATCATTTATTGATACCCGTCAACAAGGTCTAGTTTCATGGTCCGCAGTGTTCAGGATGGGATCAGACGGGTCTCGGATAGAGTCCGGGATAAGGCGATTTCGCACAGGCTCCATGCTATAGGAGCCCTTACAAAAAGACATTAAAAACTTCAATAAACAATTGACTCAACAAAAGAACGAAATGGATTTTGAACAGCAGCTTTTCGATTCACAATGGGGCCTGGGAGGGAGATTTCGCAAGAACGTAAGTACGGACGCTTCTGTCTAATAGAGGCCAGACAGAAGTAGACTCAAAAAGTCAATGGTGGATCTCTGCTTTTTGTAACTGCAGCCTGAGACAGTTATGACATTTTCCGTAATTATTCTAAAAGAGTTGGTTATATTACTGTGGGACTATTGATTTGGCTGACTGCTAAGCCCTTTGTCACATGCGAAAAAGGACATATTGGTGTGTTGTATCTGCCACTGTTACTCTGCCAAATATGTTTATTCAGTTTTACCCTCGTATGTAAAACAGATTAGCTCATTTTAATATGCTAAAGTCTTTTATTTATTCTTCCAAGTACCGTAATGAGGTTCATATTGCACATTCATAACAATGCTGAAAATATTATCATTCTGTATTGAATTATGATTATTATTCATGCATTTCTTTTTTTGTCTGCACAAATTCATAAGGAGTGATTTGTATTCTGTGCTTGAAATGGTAACTTTTTGTTTATCTTAAGGGAGCAGGAAAATGTTTAAAAAAAAAAAGTCGAAACAAAACAAAACAAAGTATTACAACCAAAGTATTGTTACAATTAATAGCATTTTGATAAATTAAGTGACTAGTTAAGTGAATGCTATTTTTTTTTAATCACAGATGTTTCTTTACTGAGGTCTAAGGACTAAGTTTGTAATTTATGGAAGAAAATTCTGAAAAGAAGAACAGAAAGTATGCGAGGACTGATATTCATCCTGAATAATTCATGCAGCACAAACCTCAGACAAAGCAGTTATATCATTTACATATCAGTAAAAGTGATCTTCGGATTCCTAATCAAGGACGGATCTCTGAGATTCGAGATGTTCACATGAGTTTGATGGACATCCTTTCCATCTTAGTTAATGACTCCAAATCTTCTCGCAGCTGTATGTTTAAACATTCCCCTTGCAAATCTTCTCATTCCACGAACTCTGTCGATTTTGTTTTCTCCGCGATGATAAGGATTAACAGATTAAGAAAACGACTTTGTTCTGAATCTGTCTGACAGTTTGCTGCTGCTAGATGCGTTGATCTGAAGTACAGTTGAAGAAACTTTGGGAAAGGAGATTCTAAACTGCAGGCATTTGGTAAAAATGCCATAATGAGATGAGATATGAACTGTTGGACAAGGACATTCTATTACATATAATTCTATTGCCTTTTTGCATCATTTACTATATTTTCTGTTCATTTATTTGTTTATAGTGTTCCTTCCATGTCCGCTTTGCATTCTGATCGTCTTTTTTCATCACCCACAATTTCAAGGTTTCACGAGCAGGCCAACTTGTCACATTTGCGAAACTGACCCCATTTGGATCACATTCCTTTGTGAACCTTGGACCCCATAGAGAGCTAGGGTTTCTTCGACCTTGGATTCGAGTCTTTTTTTCTTGTTGATCGAAGCACCAGGGAACGTGCGTACGGTTATGCGCCCATGATGGCTCTGATCGTAAATTTCAAAAGCCTGAGCAGGAGTTGCTTCAACAGCCCTTTCAGGTGGCACGGCATAATGACACCATTACAAAAAGATTGCCTTCGCCATCCAGCCTCGAGAAGGGGAGATCTCTGCAGATGCCGCTTGCGGAACGACTCGACCCTTGAAGGAACATCTAGCGACATGTGTTTACAGACAAATGACGCAGTATTAACAATGGGATGGAGAGATGAGGCCTTGTAAAGTGATTGTACTTTAAGTGCTGTTGCTAGGCAGGAGGTGTAATTCGATAGTAGAGTTACCTCAGGAACTCCTCGGTGTGTCACAGAGAAGCGTTGGGTTTCAGCGCAGTGGCGGGAAGAGGAGCCGAGGGCGCCGTCGCTTTCTTTACCTCTAGCGTTGGCAGTCCGAAGCAATCGGTAAATATGACCCTTAGTCGTGGATGTTATTTCATGAGAGTTTGGTCACGGTATTCACCAGTTTTCACCTCCAAATTGTGAGTATTCTGTATCATTGTCTACGGTTTCAATGTTCATCTCTTCCACATAATACTGGTATTTTTGGTTAATATTTACAGATGAGTGCTATAAGGTGGAAGTGTAGGATGCTGGTCAAACATCTCCCTGGTGTTTCACTGATGTTTATTTTTGATGCACTAAATTTCTACATTTTCCCACAACGACCATTTGTATTATTACCATCAATGGGCAAAATTATATTCCCAGACCGACACAAGTTCACTCAAATTGACCCAAACCATACACAGCCACAAAAAAACATTGTTGTTATATTATCCCGTTCTAAGGGAAATTCTCTTTACCAAACTAATTCATATTATCGTATGAATTATCAGGATTCGGAAGGTCCCGCTCTCCGTGCAGTTTTCTGAGGCTGAAGAGACTGCTGTGTTATGCATATTCTGCAGCGGAGTGTGAGTGCAATGACAAGTTTCACACTTACATGGAAACTGTAAAGACTTATTTTTGCAGCACACTTGTCAGCTGTTTAAAGAATGTGTGGTAGAAATAATGCGAGAGGAAATAATTTGTCAAAGTGGAAAACAGAAAAAAGGGAAAACCATGGACATGAGTTATCAATGACTGGGGACTGGGATGTAACATGTAGAAAATGATGTACAAATTAGGAAAAAATGGTGTACAAATTAGTAAAAACAGATTTTGAAATAGAAAATGTTACTTGGTATGGTAGATTATATTCATCATCACAACTTTGTTCCTCTCACCATTTGCTTCGGCACTAACAATTTGGATGTGCAAAGGAGAATATAAAACAGGCTTTCTGAGATGAGATCTGTGTGTGTGTGTGTGTGTGTGTGTGTGTGTGTGTGTGTGTGTGTGTGTGTGTGTGTGTGTGGTTACTACTTTAAACGGGAGCTCAGTTCAGTTCATCGCTCCAGGGCTATACACCCTGGATTTAGTGCACTTATGAACTGCAAAGTCCAGATGAAATGAGTCTTTATACAGGGCTGAATACAAATTTCGTACAACTGAGTACAAATTCCTGAAGTCTGGATGAGTGAAAATCTGTATAATGAGTGTCTGTATAACAGTGGAAGAGTGTAGTGGTGTTTACTGTCAAAATAAAGGCTTGTCAAAAGGGGTGGGTGCATTGGTGCAGCAGGTTTTTGTTGGGTCCTGCTCTCCGGTGGGTGTTGGGTTCAAGTCCCACTTGCGGTGCCTTGCAATGGACTGGTGTCCCATCCTGGGTGTGTCCCCTCCCCCTCCAGCCTTATGCACTGTGTTGCCGGGTTAGGCTCCGATTCGCCGCGACCCCACTTGGGACAAGCGGCTTCAGTCTTGTGTGTGTGTGTGTGTGTGTGTGTGTGTGTGTGTGTGTGTGTGTGTCTGTGATAAAGGATTGTGATGAATTCAGCCTGGGCAAACTGGCTAGTCATTCACTACATGTTCCAATAGGTTTTTCCTGGTTGTCCTTTAACGTTTCACATCATTGTTTTAATTAAATCTATGCTCAGAATAGCATTCTAGGGATGTCGATATCATCTGAGAATAAAACCAATTTCATGGGTCTGAAATCCCTGCAGTGAGTCATGGGAATATTATCCTCTCATCTGGATTACATGTTTTGTATAGCTTCCATTGAGTGCTGAAAATTCTTTAGAAGGGTGAGTTTTACTTTAAAGGTAACAGGCTGATGTATGGTTGGCTGTGATGTGTTTTTGGTAAACAAGACCCTTGTAAGCGATGTGAACAGTGTTATTATTCTTGAACAAAGGCAACTTTTAGGGACAAGATGCATGTGTGCAGGATCCCCGGGACATAGATAAGGTCAGACCTAATGATTTTAGCATCAGTCCAGGTTCAAGGAGACTTGGTGAGCACCACAACGCGTCAGAACGAAAGAAAACATTGAAATGACCCTCTGACACCCATCCATTCGCTCACCTAAAGTTTAACTCAAAACCTCATTTGTTGATTTTCATTTACAATAATTGTGTTGATTATATCTCATAAATACATTTTTCAGCACAGTATTGAAAAACAATTCAAGGAATTGCTAGCCTTCCACATTGTAGATGTTCATCGGCATTTCTTACTTTCCCAACTGTAACGATATTTTTTTTTCTCATCTCGGTTAGAATAATTTGCATGATTCTCTGATTCTGTGATTCTGTGACATTAGGCATGGATGCAGAGGCCAGGCCTCTTGCATTATAAAACATGGTTCTGCTGTGGAAACACATAAATTCTTTAGATATTACTAGCCACAGTCTGCTTACATAAGTACCTTTAGCAACATGGTTAATTCAGCAAAAACGACGTTGTGCCGCACAACTGGTATATGTCTGTCGATATGTAAAAAAATCATTCTCACTCTCACATGTAATCTAACATGGTTCGCTGTCGTAAGACACCTACATCACTTCTGGACAAGTATTTCTCTCTGTAAGGTTGCCCCAGCTGCTTGCATCAGCCTTACATGTCTCCTCTCTCCCAATCCAGCCACAGAACCAAATCTACGGGCTGGCCACCCCCTTCCGGGACCTGGAGTGCCTCCTCGGCACCCTCCTATGGATGGGACATGGCTTCCAGTAGAGAGGGGAGAGATTGCTTTGTCAAGTGAGTGCACGGGGTGCAGTGGGGGGGGCAGTATAATTACCCGGGTTCGGCGTGCCAGCATTACCGTGGGTGCACCGATATTCCAGACACGTTGTGGCTGCAGCTTCTGCATAAGGCGCCTGTGCAGTCAGAATACTGATTCCCTTTGTGTTGAGCCTCTGAGCCGAGCTGCGTACCCACCTTAAACCCGCAAACACCTCGTTCCCGTCCAGGAGGCACAGACAGATGTAAAGGAGCTCCAGCAGTATTTATTTTCCCTTTGTCTCTCTCTTTGTGAAGCATCAACACATGAGCTGCTTTGATCACGCTCAAACCGGGGGTAGTTTTCCGAGGGGATGGAGGTGCCGGGATGATGGTGTTACCGGCCGTCAGGCGTGATGGGATTGTGGGGAAAAGGGAAAGCTCTTCTCCGGGATGTAGCGGTTTTGTCGGAGGCCCAATCTTTGTGCGTGTTCAACAAGGGAGTCTTTGGTTTCTGCAGTTTTACCTTTGACTCCGAAGTTACAAGACTATATTTCTTTTGTAATTATTTTTGTGTTCGGCAGCTCCAAGTGTGGCCGAGCTAACATAAATCATGTGGTGCTCTAGGATTTAGCACCTCCTGTCTTTTCATTTGTGCCTAATATTTTGTTTTCATAGGTTCCCTAATTACATCTTAGCCCGCGTTGTGTGCTTCCGTTGAATATCAAAGAATGCCGTGCCACGTTTATGAGCTGTTTTAGCTTTGCTGTTGCTTAAGGGGATCCTACGTGGCTTTTTAAGTTTGAGGATCAATTTCTGAGAGTGACAGAGCAGCACTGGAAAGTTTTTTGTGTAGCAACAGCATGTTCAATAATAATAATAATAATAATAATAATAATAATAATAATAATAATCACCATCAGCTCCATAGGGGCAATATAGTGGCACATTTGGGAGTGCTGGAGCTTCACTCTCCTTAGCTGTAGGTTTGAACCTGGGTTCGATTCCAGCTCATTTTATGTGGAGGTTTTGCAAGCTCTCCCTGTGTTTGTGTGGGTTTCCTCTAGGTGCTCCTGTTTCCTCCCACAAAGACATGTATTTCAGGTGAATTGGTGACTTGAAATTACCAGTCAATGAGGGTGTGTGATCATCCTTTGATGGACCATAATCGTGCTCAGGATGTCCTCTCCTCTGCCTTTTGCCCTATGTTTCTGGGATAGGCTCAGGAACACAATGACACAATGAGAAAAAGTTCTTAATACCAGAAAAATAAGAATAATGTTGGTCAAATTAATATGAAGTTAATTCATTATATCTTATTCACTTAATATCCAAGGTACGTGTATGTAAAATGGGTTCATGTAAAGTGTCAGATAATTAACAAATGTAAATATACATTTTTACTATTCTTGCTTCTATAATACTCCATGCGCTATGGTGCTCATTTTTGGCCAGTTGTTGAGTTTTGCATACCTACTGCTGCTTGATGCCACCCCGTACTGTGGCATGACACACACTCCTGCATTCATGCAGGGCTTCATTACAGTAAAACCTTTTACTTTGCCGTCCACTCATAATACTTTTAAACAATAACCTAAGAAGTACGAGAATAAAAATATTTTAATAGCACTGACATGAAAAAGAAGTCATAACCTCTGTGACATATATTGAATATTACTGCATTTTATTGTTCACGCGGTTCATAAGTAATATCCTGGGAATTGAAAAACTCAGACCGAGTTGACACTTCTGATCCTGACACTTGCACACTTTTGTTCACTCGCTTTTCCTGTCCAAGTCCGGGTCGCAGCAGTCTGGAGCCTATCCCAGAAGCACAGGCTGCAAGGTTAGTTACAGTACACCCTGCCTGGGATGCCGGTCTATCACAAAGTAGCTACACACATACACACACACAGAAGCAATGGGTAATTTAGACTCTCTAGTTCACAAGAAACACATGTCTTCTGACAGTGGGAGGAAACCAGAGCATCCAGAGGAAACCTTCACAGACATGGGGTAAACATGCAAATTTTACAGACTTCGCTGAATTCAAACCAATATCCAAATGGCCAAGGAGCTGCTAGGCAACAGAGCTACCCCCTGTACCAGCATGCCACCCAATCCTGACACTGCTTTTCATGACAAGCAGAGCATATCATGATAGACTGTCTAAGTCTGCAAAGCAAAAGCTAGTAAAAAATTAATACTAGAGAACAATAGTTGAATATCAGATTGTGGATGACCCCAGCATTGTGATTTATTTGGATTATTCATAGCCTATTGTATAATTTTATTAGATAAAAGCAGGTAAAAATTGCTATGCATTTTTTTTTTTAAAATCAACATCTCAGAGCTAAGACAATCATTTTGACTTCTTGACTGAAACCACTGATTCTGAGGTCTGTTACCACGTTAAAATTGGCCCTTAGTGTCAAAAGGAGAGCATTTCAGTCTCTCCAGACCTTGACAAGCAGATCTTTTGCATTACAAATTAACGTCCTTCAAGTTTCCACGAAACACTGTCAATTTCAGTCCCACTCTCTGGTCCAAGTCACAACCTTTGTCAAGAGAGGAGAAGAGACAAGATGAGATGAATAAGATGATTGGTGCGGTGGAACGAGGGTCGGAGAAGTCATGCTGATAAAATCAGTCGAGCACAGGGAGAAAGAAGTTACTCATTATGAAGCAGAGAGAGTACAGCAGTCCGGACCGCTCCAAGTCAGCCAGAACGGAATGTGAAAACTCATAGTGGACAAATTCCCAGCTCGTCTCGTTTTTTAACCAAACAGATGGTCCAGCCACAATAACAGCAATCGATGCGTACAGTTCGCCGGATTGCGCTCCTCCTGGACCCAAGCCCAGCGGAAGTTATCTAATCTTTAATCTGTCGGGATTTTTGATGAGGACAGACCTTGACATATTGTACCAAAGTGTGTTTCGCCACAGCTGTGAGACATTCGTCCTTAAAGACTCCCCAAATCTGGACAATGGACATGTTGAGCAGGAGACTAATGGACTGTGTGACTCCTAACTTCTGGCCTGGGCGCATGACCATACGAAGTGAATTCTGAATTTTCTGCATGGTAACACAGCAACAGTGCAAATCCATCCTCTGTGTCTGGGTCCTAGATTCCTGAAGGGCAATGTCTTTGGGTGACTTTGCATTTATTACCATAACTTAAAACATTTCTAGTAGTGTAAATACACGAATTTTATTTACCACAGCAGTAATTTCCCATTTGCTGCATTTATTCTGTGTTAATGGATGTGTCATAATATATGCAACAATATGGCAGTATGACACGGTTGCTGTTAAATCTTTAATCTGCTCAAACCAAAGCTTATGTATTGTATTTTTCTTTTTTCTTACTACGGAGTCATTGTTAATGTGCATGAATTTGTATGCAATTGTACTAAATGTCTCACTGAATAACTGAGTGACAGTGCTAAGTGGGGATTCTGCTGTTAAATAATAAAGCCTTATTATTTAACTGCAGTTCATAGAACTTCATCAGATCTGGTTTCAGATTTGGATTAGGGACTCAATCCTTAAAGACCCAGAAACCCTGACATAATCACACCTGACTTAAATTCCTAGTAACCGCTTTTGATGCGCGTTAATTTCCACAAATGTGTCATTGAAAATTAAAAAAAAAAAAACAAAACAACAAGCTGATAAGCAGGGATTGTACTGTTAATGAATAGAACTTCATTATTCGACAGCAATTCATGGAACATCGTTAGATTTAGCCTCAGATCTGGATTAGGGACACAATCCTCAGAGGGACATAGACTTTGACATAATCACACCTGGCTCATGTGAATTTATAGCAGTCAGTACACTATTTGATGAAGTTTTTCACTCTACATAGTGGAGGCCTGTTCATCTTTGACCTGGAATCTAAGCAAGCAGTTCACATTACACCTAAGGCATCCTGAGCGTAACCTGAGAGTCTCAGTTGGTCTATATATCGGAAAATTAAACATAATCTAAACCCGGGGAAGCTAGAGTAACAGGTTGGTTTTGATTTTTGATTATTCGTTCACATCCCAAATGGAAACTTTAACACATGTGAATGTCTCATTAAACTAATCTGATGTCTGCCCGCTGTTGAAATCAAAAAGACATATTAGTCTAATGTCGACTGGCTGCTTAGGAAGATTAATCGTACCTTTTCACCATGCGGTGGAACATGTGTCAGAGGCAATGGCGAATTACACTTTGCCGTGAAACTCATAGCTTTAATTAGCCGCCAGTGTGGGTTTCATCGGGGAGGACAGGACCGGGGGGAGAGGGAGGAAAAAGGCAGCCCCAAGAGTAATTTGTCAAGGGTGCCATTTGGTTTGATAAGGGTGTATATACTATATACATATTATATAGTATGTATACATAATATATACAGAGAAATCAAGGGCTCAAATGTATCCTTAAGGAATTTCCGAATTTACATTTGCAAAGGAAGCAGTACTGTATATCTTTCATTCATTTTCTTAATAGACAGCCTTGCATTAAAGATTGATAACTGAATACATTCTGTTTATCATGTATTCTTTTACTAATGCATGGTAAGGCCGTAACGGATTGTTTGACAAGACTGTTCAATTATTAATTTAATATTTGTATTATTTGGATTCAATGCATGTCGCATTTTGCCTTTGTGTTACTTTCACCATTTTGCGTTGTGATACCATTTGGTATTATAGCATTGCTGGTTGTCCACAAAGTATGTTATTGCCTGGCACATGATTTCGGAATTGGATATATGTCACTGTTTGCGTACTACACATGTATACTGATGAAGGCTTCCTGCTGAACCGTATCCCTGTTATGAAAAATAAAACTATTCCAGGAAGCTCATGGGAGTTCTACGTTGTTTTTGTTTTTTAATTTTGCATTATTCGAAAGAAAACCACAGCGTATAATTTATACGTATATTCTCTGCAGGATGATGGAATAATGTTCTACTTCATATTCTTCACGCTATGAATAAATACTATGAGCTAGGTCAAAATTTGAGAACAGATAACAAAGTCAAGAACAGACCAGGTATGACATATGGACAGTAATTCTTCTTATCCTATAATTTAATTCCATATTGACTCCCATATGAGTGGAGTCCATTTCATAGGTGACCTGCTAAGAACAGCTGCCATGCAGACTCATAAGGATTAACGTGCACTTGATAGTCATTGCTGACACTCTTCCGTTTTCTCGAGGTGGTTCCTTTCCAAATGAGACATCCTCGTTCAAGCTAAACATTTCAAAATCATCCGTGAAGGAAAATATGGACACAATTCAGGAACTTTCATACTGGACTATGCGTGACAGCACATTTTCCTGCATGTTTCGCGAAATAAATTGTTAATTCAAAAGCACATGAAAGGAACTTTGGCAAGGCATAAGGCATGTACTATATGGTCTTGGATATTAATTATATGAGCGAGGGATCTACTGTTGAAGGGTATGCTTACATACAGTTAAGATGCAAAGTTAGTGGATGGTAGAATTTTGCTTGCGTAATCTAATGTACTTAATTGGGAATGACTTGGCAAGTGTCCGACTGGTTTTTTGTTTCCTGTCTCCTGTAGTAGCGGGTCCCAGAGCAGCTCACTTGAGGAGGTTCGTCTGGACAGCGGCCCGTTTGTACCCCCAGCTCCAAGGAAGGTGGAAATGAGACGGGACCCTGTGTTAGGGTTCGGCTTTGTGGCGGGGAGTGAGAAACCCGTGGTGGTACGTTCCGTCACCCCAGGTAACCACCTCAATTCTAAAATTCCCCGTGGAATGTAAAACACGTACAATGGTTTGCAAACGTGGGCTTGTAACCTAACAGTTGCCTGTTCGGAGCCCAGGACCAGCCCTGCAGATGTACCGTTGAGCGAGGAATTCAACAGGAATTTTTCGAACTAAACACCCAGCTGTACGCTCAACAACGTTTTAAGAAACGAAAACTCCCAGAAGAAAATTATGAACTTGTCAAAGCTATTACTGTATGCTACATTGCAAAGATTTATCTCCTGTCAAATACTTGCAGTACTTCAGCTTGAATTATGTAAGATTTGGAAAGTTTAATCAAAAGGCCCAAGGGACCTATTTCTCAGAAGGTAGCTGTGGGAAAGACCAGTGATGTAATGAGCTATCTAGTTCAATGGAAGACGCGGAGTAGGAAAGTGTCCAAGTTCTAGTAGGAATCTACACCACGTGAGGCTGCCCGAGGGCATCGTTTGCACAGGGAGTGAAAGAAAAATTAAATACTATTTTTCCTGGGCAACTAGGGTTTTTGTCGCCCACATGTTCCACACCTCTCCTCCCAAAACAAACTGATATTTGCTGTGAGGATTACATTATCATGAACAAACAGACTCCAAGCTAATAATTACACCGTTCAAAATTCATGCATATTTAAGTTTTTTAAAAAAAAAAAAAAACAAACTCTGTTTTCCTTGTGCCCTGTGATAAAGGCAACTAGTCACTCTCCATATTGGATGCCAGCACTGGGACTTTGCAACGAAAGGTTTGCAAATGGATCAGTCCCAGGGCCCAGACCTCCGCTAAGGCGGTAAACACAGTAAAGGGGTGAACTTAAACAGTACAGAATATGGGATTGGGTGTTAAGGGAAGCACTGTGTGCGTCTTGCAGGTGGTCCCTCGGAGGGAAAGCTCATCCCTGGAGACCAGATCGTCATGATCAATGATGAAGCGGTCAGCGCTGCCCCCAGGGAGCGGGTCATCGACCTTGTCAGGTACTGCGGCTGATCTGGTCACCTTTGCAATGCGCGAGGACTGATGGAGGGGCTGAGAAATTCAAGAGGAGGTCCGAATCCTGCGACAGAACAATTAAAACCGTCGTCGGCAACCGTTACAGGGGATTAATTACGTCAGTAAAAATTCGATGTAAGACACCGCACTTATCTCTGCTGGTGTTCAGTCGGACAATTTCAGCTGCCCCCACAATCAGAAACTTTTAAAGAACAGTTAGGAATTAAACAGACATGATGGATTTTGCGTGATATTAAGTATTCCCGACCAAACCGCTGCCAGCAACACTGTGAAAGCTTAGGGTTTGAAGATTGATATGACACTTTAAAAGACTGACAGAAGCAATTTTTAAGGCTTCTGTATATGTTGCGCTTTGATTGGTAAAGTAGTCCTAGATGTCAAAATAAATTATGAGCAAACTAAATGACTCACTACCTTTAAAGCTATAGAATATGGTGCTGCGGAAGCTGTGAAACTTTGAGGCATCTTTTATTAAAATCCTGGTGTGTTGTAATTTGTTTACTGGACTGCAATGTCAACTGGTACTATAGGTCTTTATGGAGAAACGTACATGAAACAGAATTCTCTTTTCAAGACAAAAGTACACACACACACACAATGTCTACAAACGCTTTCATTAAGCGGGGTGTGAGGTGAACCGGAGCCTAACCCGGCAACACAGGGCGCAAGGCTGGAGGGGGAGGGAACACACCCAGGACGGGACGCCAGTCCATCCCAAGGCACCCCAAGCAGGACTCGAACCACAGACCCACCCGATCACACCCGATCAAGCCCGCTGCGCCGCCGTGCCCCCGCTCCCGAGACAAAAGCATTCCAGTTAATTTAATTACATATCTATGTACTGTGCACTGCATATGTCTTTGTATGGTTACCGTAGTCGACATTTGCTCCTTGCCGTATGTCATGGTTAGAAGGTGTCTGCATTCGCATGGATAGTAAAAACTGTCCTCACAGTTCTGGCCAGGGAAGAAAATGTGTAATTTTTGGCCAACTCATTACCATGGTGACAAAACATGAGATAGGGATTTGTTATCTGGACATACAAAAACAATGTTTCCCAACAATACCCTGTTTTGGCAGCAGCATGAGTATTAGGGGGTGTTGAGTGCCAGCATATGAGAAAGTAGTCTGGAAGTGCAAAAAATTCATTCCCTGATTCGTCTGTCTTATGACCACAGTTCATCAAAATGAAAAGGCAGCAACTATCTCAGTACATTTAAGAAGCTAGGATTGAATTTAAAAATTTGAAATTTAGATTTTCAGAAATGTAAGAAGCTATTTTGTATCTGCTGCCAATCTGTCTTTTGATTTTTCTCCGCTTAGTAAACAAATTGATATTTTTTACAAATATTTTCAAGTTGATTTCAGATATTTAGTCATTAATGTCTTTAAATTTTTTATTCATCAGAACATGTCAGATGTGTCCTACATTTGATAAAAGCTGGAAAAATTGTATGGCAGTTCACAAATTCAGGTCAACCTAAAAACCTACAGTAATATACGGTTACTTGTGAAACCATGGAATTTATGGTTCGTAACATACCAGCATGAAGTGTCAACACCAGTTTTGGTCCGACGGTAGATACACATGCAGGACAGATTTTATACTAGCACATATACAAATTTAAACTGACAGCATCTTCTGATCACCTCTGGTTACTCGCTGGCTCTGATGCAGAAGTGACCTCGAACAGCCTGGACGCAGAGGTGGCGTTGGCTCCTTTCATCCAAAAACAGCAGGTTGAAGTGACTCAGAAACAAAAATGATGAGCAGGAGTTGGTTTCCATGGCACCATCGGGGCAATACACAGGGGGCACCATCTGTATGGACGAGATGCGTACAGTTTACACCGCGTGTCACACACCCTGCATGTGACTGGCAAGGGAAGCGTGTCCTCCCTTTTAAAGTCTGCCACTATCAGCACAGTGCCAGCGGTTGTCCAGACTTATGAGCGCCCCCGTGGACATGACTGTCAGTTTGGACAGGAGCTCTCTGGGTCTGATGCTCTGGGGATTCTGGCAGAACACTCTCTGTCCTCCTTCCTCCATGCGCCCTGCCAGAAGCTTCTGAAAGACGAGACAGTGACTGCGCTTTAATATTGCATATTTGTACTGTCATGTTCTGCACATTTAAGCATCAGTCCACCTCTAGGCTAACACAAAAAATCTAAAATTAACGGCAGCCTACGTTTGCCTCAGACGTCTAGTTGTTTTACATAAACATCTTTAAATTCGTCTTACAATGGACTGGCGTTCCATCCACGGTGTACTCTGCCTTCCATGTAATGCACCTCAAATAGGGTCTGGATCAATCCATCCATGGATGGATGCATAGATGAATTGGACCTTTACATGCATAAGGATTAAGATAATAATGTGATCTGCCATAATGTCTTATTCTGTTTAAAACGTTTCCGGTTGTGCTTTTTTACTTCTGCAACATCTGAAGTCTCAAATAACATTTTCACTTTCAGAAGCTGCAAGGAGTCCATCGTGCTGACGGTTGTTCAACCTTTTCCAGTAAGTAGTCCTACCGTTTCAGCTCTTAGGAATAGGGAATCACAACGCTTCAGTTTGGTAGCCCGGTACGCTTAGCCAACCTATTGACTAAAGAGGACACAGCTTAGCGATCACTGCTACTGTCCATCTCCTTAGCTGTATTAAGCTGTTTGGAAGACATAGAGCAGTGCTGGACTCCAGTGGACAATCCATACAACCACCTAATCCACATGTGCTGTGGTGGTCCGATATCTTGGCCCAAATGCCCTCTGTCAGCAAATACAGGCAGCACTCGCAACAGAGAAAGAGAGGACCCCTAGGACTGCACTGTAACTGCTGTTTATAGGGATAAACATTAACATGAAAAACAGTTTATCTGTATAAGTGCAAAAATATATCATCGGAAGATATTACCCTAAACACAGCATCTTCTGATGTCTGCAACTTTGAAACATGCAGTGTATTTCTTAACAAGCTGCTTTGCATATGAACTCTTTGAAAAACATGCTTCCATTAAGATTAATTACAGCTAAAAACGTTCTCCGGCATCTTGGGGGTATCGGGGCAGCTTCCGTGTTTTTACAGAAATTCCTGCGCTCAGATGCTGGTTTTGGGAAGCGTGTGCCTACTGATTAAAAGGAATTGAAAAATCCTGCATGGTCTCGAGCCAACAGGCTCGCTGGCTCACAAGTTGCGACAATAATTGTTCTCATTTATCTGGAAGAGCAGCGGGGCGATCAGATTGGCCGAGGAGGACAGCGACGGGAGCGTCCACCTCCCCCTGCGCGCAGCGGATTCCAGTTGCTTTCATTATAGGCTGAGAAACGGGGCCTTTCCGTCAAGCGCGCCGCATCAAGCGCCACTCACCAGCACCGAGCTGTGTCCTCGGAACGCATATAAACGATCTCGGTCTTCTGCGGCGGAGGTCCTTCCTCTACTTCCATTTCTTTGACTAACTAATTTACTGTTCCGCGGCACTGTGCGCATGTGACAGCGGCCCAAGGGAAGTCTGTGTAGCCGAGTGACATTTTCAGTGAGGCAAATGAAAGAAGTGTGTGTTTTTCTATGAGGTGACTGCTGTTTGCGGGGCTCCCTGCCACGTCCTCCCAAAGGAATGTGTACTGCTGCGGAGAAGTAATCATATTTTAATTTTAATGAATTCCAGCCATGCAAATCATCTCCCCGGCAGCGAGGTTGCTGGCTGTTCGTCCTGAATATGGCAGAGCGTCTATTTATGGTCTGATTTTGCTCCATCTGGTTTGGTCGATAGTGGCTGCTGTGATTTCCGGAATCCTACATTAACTATCAATCATCAGTCACTAAACAGATGTTTACTCTTAAGTTGAAGCGCGATCATTCACACATTGACTCTTCTTGTAAAGCCTCAGCAGTAGCCATAGCAACCAGCTACCTGTGTTACCTGAGGGAGCATGGCAGGCTGCATGACAGTTAAGGACACGGAAGATTCGGTCTGTGTTTGAAGAGACGCCCTGCTGTTGTATCTTCAAGGGTGGTACTAACCCTGAACTGCTCCAGTGCAATAGTTCATTAACTGTTGTAATCCAATTTCAAGAATAAAACCATCAGCCAAGCAACAAAATAACAGCGATAATAAAATCTCGCATCGCCTCCTCAAACAGAAGAAAAAAAAACATTAATAGGGTTCTATAAGTCTCCAAATGGAAATAAATATTGATGGTTAATCTTGGGTCCAAAGGGGTTCCTGAGTTTCTGGATGCTACTTTGTTAAATGCTGCGGAGGCTGGGTAAAGAGGATTGGGAATCATGGGGAGGGGGGGGGGTTCTTCAATGTCAAGAGCGCTACAGTTTTCCCATGTTCCTCTGTCACTCCCTGTCAAGTCTTGTTGCCAGGGCGGCAGACGTTTTTCTAAACCATACTTGACAGAACCAAGTGGCTACGACTCCGTCCCCCTGGCGAGTGAGAGGGGCTTCCGCCACACTGTGTCGCCCTCTCGGCCTTTCCAAAGGGATGAGGATCAGCTGTCTGTGTTCTTTTTCAGTGTCCCAAATCTGCATTCATCAGTGCTGCGAAAAAAGCCAAGTTAAAGTCGAACCCGGTGAAAGTGCGCTTCGCCGAGGAGGTCATCATAAACGGACAGGTTCCTGTAAGCAGCTAGTCGCAATATTCCTTCAATATTTCTTTCATGGATATGTTTTAAATGCTGCACCCTATGAAAACTATACTAATTTGTCCCCATTCCTGAAGTGCATAAGAGGTAATCTGAAACAACTGGTTTTTTGCATGTCATTTATGCTTTTTATTCATTTAAATCTGTTCTTCACTCTCTCTCTACTGAATGTCTCTCAGATATCCTGCCTAAATACCTGGCTTGTCTAGACCTACATATTTTTCCACTCAAATGTTGAGGTGAAAGGCAATTCAAAAGAGTTATTACTAGGTTTCTAAAAGAAGTAACATAGTTAATTAAAATATACAATTTCAAGCACTTCAGTTTGTTGTGTTGTGATCTGAATTAAAGTCACACAAGGAGAACATCTAATATATGAAAAAGAGCAATGTGAAGTCGTATCTGCATTTAGGTGATTGTTGAACCAGTGGTTTCTCAAGAGAACATATATTTATCATACGTGTTATGTGCATTCTTTTCCGTCTGCGTTCCAAAATCTTCACTGATCTCTTAGTGTAGATGAATCATATGCCGCCTTTGATTTATAATGTGATTTATGAGTCTGTGTAGATGATACGTGTATGAGGATCTTTGTCTAAATCTTCTTGCATGAAGAGCACAATCCCAAAAGATAGTAGACATGGCTCTAAAATCCCATTTCCATTTCCCTTCTAGGAAACAGTCAAGGATAATTCCCTTCTTTTTATGCCAAATGTTCTCAAAGTGTACCTGGAAAATGGGCAGACAAAGTCCTTCCGCTTTGACAGCAACACTTCCATTAAAGTGAGTTTTACAAGACCAGGAGAGCACCATGTGTACAGGAAACAATTTATTCTTATCAGATTTTTCACAGAAAAGGTTATAAAAGTGGTAAATCATACTGTGGGGGAGTAGTGCAGTGATTACCGATATGGAGTTTTAAACACAAGGTTGCCAGCTCAAGCCCCACTCCCCAGTGCCGCGGTAATAACGTCAAGCAAGGTGCTTTCCTTGAACTTTGTCCATGTAAAAATACCCTTCTGGATAAACAGGGAAAAAATCTTTAAAAGATAAAAATCACCAGCTAAGCAACACAATAATTCAACCTGTATTTTATACAGTTTATTCCTCTTTTTTTTTAAATTAATGGTTATGTGATGATCCAAGAGTTAAATCTGCTGCTTGTCCAAAAGCATAAAACATGTGCCTTCATCTTAATTGTAAATGGATTCACTGTTTTTAAAGTGTGGAATTGTTTTCTTGTGCGCCAGGATGTTATCCTGACTTTGCAAGAGAAACTGTCCATCAAGAGCATTGAGCATTTCTCCCTGATGTTGGAACAGCGCGGTGAAGGAACTGCAAGCAAACTGCAGCTCCTCCATGAGCAGGAGATGTTATCTCAGGTGAGGCTCAAAGGTGGGGTAATGGAGATGTTGTTTCTCCACAAGTCTAAAATCGTTTATCTGTAGAGTCCTTCATACGAGCAGCTTCTTTTCAGGTGAGCTCCCTTGAGCGGGATGGTAGACAAGATGCTGTTCCTCAGTGAACAGAAGGTGTTGATTCAGACAAGCTGCTATACCTCCACTCAACTACAATTAGGTGATATCTCAGCAGGTTCCTCCATCAAGACTCACTTTCCTCCATGTCCACAAAGATCTTTCTCAGGTGAATCCTCCAGAAGCGAGTGATACTGAGTCCTCCAAATAAACTGCTGTTCCTTCAATAAAAGAATGTTCTCTCAGAGGACACAGAGAAACCTGAGCAGATTTTTAGACCATATTTTATCAGTCCATAGACAGAAGATGCTGCCTTGAGTGGGAACTTTCAATAGTCCCATGCAAGAACAGTATGATCAGAAAAAGCAATTCCTATCAGTTTAGAAGTTCAATTGCAGTGTGCAGCCAAAAAAGGTCCACAGGTTTTGGACAAGGACTTAAAATATGTAAGAATTAATGAGAGGCATGATGCTAACAAGGAGCTGGACCTCAGGTAGAACTTCTTTTTTTTCAGCACAGGTAGAACCACAAGCCTCCTCAAACGGGATCGCTTAAAGTGTGATTTATTACCGTGTTCAGCGATTTGACAGTATTCTTCATCTTAATGAATGATTCAGCTTGGAAAGAATTTGTATGATGAGTCTATCTGCTGTCACTAAAAGCACAACATTTTTTTCCGTTAGAGGTAAAAACCTTATTACAGCATAACAAGAGAAAACATTTTCATTTGATCTGGACTGAAATAGTGGTAACAGTAAAGTGACACAATGCCATGGTTAAAAAAAGAAAGAAAAAAAAAGATATGCCAGGTTATAATGATGAATATTCTCATGTGCAAGTACACATAGAATATTTAACTAGGAAACAGGGTTGTCCCATCCAGGGTGAACCCCCTCCACCCCTCTCCAGCATGCAGTGATTTTAGGATATGCTCCACACCCCTGGGACCCTGATCAGGACAAACAGTTAATGAAAATTGATGAATGGATGGATGGATGGATGGATGGAATTATGTAAAAAAATACACACAGGGTATAACATCTTTTCCTGTGTATCTTGAATGGTATAATGGTATAATGTCCTATTCTGTCTGATTATTCAGCTTGTCTTTGTCTTTGTTCTCACCTCAGTACAGGCTTTTTTTTTTTTTTTAAGAAAATTTGCACATTTTAACACTTCTGGAGATGACTCAAAGAAATCATTCTCTGGACATGTATGTGCTTCATGCTTAGCAAATAAACTTTGTTTTTTCCTCGTTAGGTGACACAACGACCAGAGTCTCATAAGATGAAATGCTTCTTCCGAATCAGCTTTGTTCCGAAAGACCCCATCGACCTTCTAAGGAGGGATGCTGTGGCTTTCGAATACCTCTACGTTCAGGTATTGTTAGATATGAAACCTGGCATAAATTAAATCTGCAGTTTTTTATATCAGAAATTCCACTTCTAATGAGATTGATGATTCTTGCTATTCAGTCATATAGTATGGGCAGTGACAGCATAGAGATAACATGGAGTGAATTAAAGGAGCCAACTGACTGGACCTTTTTTGCTCTTCCAACAGAGCTGTAACGACGTGGTGCTGGAGCGCTTTGGGTCGGAGCTGAAGTACGACATGGCACTGCGCCTGGCTGCCTTGCAGATGTACATCCTGACCGTCACCACCAAGCAGACGCAAAAGGTCTCCATCAAGTACATTGAGTGAGTCTAACATCTCTTTCTTTTGCTTTGCAGCTTCAAGGTAATGCATTTCTTTCATATGTCCTTACCTTTGTTTGATTGGTTATTTTAAACTAAAATTTGTGTTTTTTTCCCAAATCCTGAAAACGTAACATTTCCCTGTAATCCAGTTCACAAGTTTGATACCTGCAAAATAAATAAATAAATAAATAAAGAAAGAAATAAATAAATAAAAGGAAGAGCATTCATATATTTCAGTAGGTGTGACTTTTGGTGATGTAAATCAGATTATGGGGCAATGTTTTATTTGACATTGCTTATCTCACTTCTTGTCAACAGAATGTTTTTTTAAAGCAATACATGTTGACAAATAACAATCCATACAGCAACATAGTCTGATAAAGGACTAATATTTAAAGATCTGTGAAAATTCTCTAAGATAACTGTTAGAACTGTTGCCTTTGGAGCAGAAGATTGCAGGTTCAAATCCTTTTCACTGGTGTAGTACCACTTGGCAAACTGTCTACCCTAAATTGCTCCTATAAAAATTATCTAACTATAAATGAGTAAAAAAAAAATGTAGGTAGCTTATTATTGTAAGTTCCATTGGAGAAAAGTGGGAGATAAATGTAATGTTATTTATCTGTTAGTGAATTAATGAAATCAGTGATGTCTGTCTTGGGAAAAAAAATCATGCTTTTAAAGAATGAGACAAAGAGTGACGTGCTTCTCTGTAGGAAGGAATGGGGTTTAGCGCTCTTCCTGCCTCCAGCTGTCTTGTCCAGCATGAAGGAGAAGAACATTAAGAAAGCCCTGACACATATTCTGAAGACCAACCAGAATCTCGTACCTCCGGGAAAAAAGGTAGCCAGCATTCCCTCTCGCTCTCGCTCAATCCCTCCCTCTCCACATGCACAAATCATACTGTCATCCTACAAGATGCTCGCATTATGCAGCAGAGCAATATCACAGGCAGTTGGCTGGAGTTACTGTATATCATACATCACCAGTGCAATTCTGTATATTCCCATTTGCCTCTTGAGAAATGACTGCTTCGGCATCCCCATGTGGAAAGGTTTTTTACACATTGATGATTTTAAAATCTGACAGTAACTAACAATGGCTTTTGTTTAGTATTATCTAGTGAACACACACACACACACACACACACACACACACACACACACACACACACACACACACACACACACACACTGTCTGAAACCACTTGTCCCAAGTGGGTCACGGCAAACCAGAGCCTAACCTGGCAACACAGGGCATAAGGCCAAAAGGGGATAGGACACACCCAGGACAGGACACCAGTCCATCACAAGGCACCCCACGCAGGATTCGAACCCCAGACCCACCAGAGAGCAGGACCCGGCCAAACCCGCTGCTCCATCTAGTGAACAATTTCAGTTAATATATACGAGCAAGACATTGCTGAAATTATCAAGCGAACAGCCATACCAGTGCATTTTCCAAGTATATATTATTACATTCTCATTTTAATGCACTGTGCCCTGTCATGCAGTTTTTGTTTTCTCTTTTTTTTTTCTGGATTTCTGATAAAAATGCGGAAGAATGCAACAGAATGCAGCAGACATTCTGTAAGGATGAAAACCATAGATCATCCAGTAAATATTCTCTTCAAAATATCAAAACAGCACATTTCACAAGGCTGCCCCCTGATGGAAATGAGACGTGTCTTGGAGCACCTATTTTCTTTGCTGAGCTTTTTACAATGTTTCCTATGCTTCTTCATGCAAGAATAATTAATATTTAGAAAACTAAATTCTCTTTGTATAATCTGTTCAATATTTGTGTTGTGTGTGAATACTTTTGTTTTCTTCGTGCCCTATTTGTATTCTTACTTATAACTCTGTTACACTAACTAACAAGCATTGCAAAATCTTCTGGTATGATTTCAAAAACACTGCCATACTTGTATCGTTTCTTTCAGTTAACTGCTTTACAAGCAAAGGTGCACTACCTGAAATACCTCAGTGAACTGAGGCTATATGGGGGACGTGTGTTCAAATCTACACTGCTGGTAAGTCTGTATCCCTGTCTATTTCCAAATAATGCCGCACGCTTTGATAGGGCAGGAATATATAGTATATCCTGCAAGAGATATTTTTTAAATAATGTTATTGATTTCTCATCACTTCAGTTCTGCAGAATTCACAGTGAGGTTGTTTCATTGCTGCAAATCAGTACCGTGGTGAAAGGTTCCAGGACTTGAACTAACAACCTTCGGGTGTATAAGCCTGTGTTCTTGAATATGACTACTATTTTCTTACTAAATGAAAGCAAGGCCAGGGCGAGCTCTTAGTGACAGCTATGCTGACTCTTTCAGCAAGGGGAAAAGCACACAGAAGTGACCCTCCTCGTGGGACCGCGCTACGGCATCAGTCACGTGATCAACACCAAGACCAACCTGGTGGCCCTGTTGGCTGACTTCAGCCACGTCAACCGCATCGAGATGTTCACGGAGGACGAGAAAAACGTCAGGGTGGAGCTGCATGTTCTTGACGTCAAGGTTTGTTCGGAGCTTACAATCTGATCTTCGATGCATAGTTATAGCCGACTGTAACTGCTGTTCTCTAAAGACAAGTATAGGTTGGTAGTGCTTTCAGAATAATAGTATTGGAATTGTTATAAAAAAATATGACATGGACAATATAAATGTAGCTTGAGTTTGTTGAGCAGATAAGAGCTTTGTTAAACTCTCCATCGGAAGGCAAGGAGACAAAGCCATTTGTGTTGCGTCAGTCTCACTGTTTTGTTGGGAGCGTCTGCTGTGTCGCCATATGGCGTGTACTTTTTACAGAGTAGAGGCTTTTGTGTGCACCGGGGAGTATTTCAACCACACACTGATCTCTGGTGTTTGCATTACAGCCTATAACACTCTTAATGGAGTCCAGTGATGCCATGAATCTGGCTTGCTTGACAGCTGGATACTACAGGCTGCTCGTGGACTCCAGAAGGTCCATCTTCAACATGGCCAACAGTAGTAACACCAATAGCGTGGACACAGGTGGGTGTACATGACTCATTTTTTTTTTCCTTTTTTTACTGCAGGAGACTATTATCACTTGATGGATGCAAATTAACTGATTCAGCTACTCATATTATTTTCATCTTTCAGACCAAGATGCCAGGGGAAAGATTAACTTCCAAGCTATCGAGTGGACGTATAGCACCTCCTTCAGTACCAACGAAGACACAAGTGTCCGCAAGAGGCAGTCTTACGACAAAGAATCTGAGTTTCTGGATTGTAGCAGAAGCGAAAATGAAGTCACCCCCATCTACATTACGGAGCTCCAAGGGTCCCAGCACAGAACTCATCTGGGAGAGCGGGCAGAAAAGGGGAACAGAAATGCACACTCTCAGCCGTTTTTGTCTGTTCCGAAAAGCAAAGCCCAGGACTCTCCCAGAAGCGCCAAGGTGTCCTTTATATTCGGAGACCCTCCCTTAGATACTGTCAATCCCCAAAACCTGGGTTACGAGAGGTTACTGGATGAAAGTCCAGAAATTCTTGATGAACACAGGTCAATGTACCTCCAAAATGAGGAAGATTTTAAGAACATGGATCCATCCAGGGATGGACTAGACTTCCAGTACGGTACCCACTCAGTCTACAGTGGCATCAATGATGGAAAAATATTTGGGAACACAGAGGGTATTGAAGAGCCCCTGCTTCGTGACATCTGCTACGCGGAAACAACGGACGACGCAGAGGATGATGATGATGCCAGCTGTGAGGAGGATAGCGTGATTGGGGAGATGGACAAGTCTACCTTCCTCAAACTCTCTGGTTCCAGTGACGACATCATAGACTTGACCTCCCTCCCACCACCAGAGGGTGACGATGAGGAAGACAATGATGTTCTCCTTCATTCTCTCAATATGGCCATCGCTGCTCCCCCACCCGGCTTCAGGGACAGCTCAGATGAAGACGAGCATCAGGCCACACAGGTTACCAAGGGGAGCAGCCCGGGCACCAGCGATGACATTCCTGTTTCACTGATCGATGCAGTTCCTACACAATCGGAAGGCAGCAAAGAGGCAGCCCTGGACGATGCTGTGGTCTCCACCTTACAGGCCCTAGAGGCCTTGGCGGCCTCTGAGGAACAGGCCCACCAACAGTCAGACAGTAGTTCAGGTTCTTACACCATTGTGACATTTATTCATTGACAACATGCTATGTTCCACTCATTTGCATTTGTTTGGTTTCCTGTGCAAGCCCGCCATCCCAGTTTTGTTTTTGTTGAGTCTGTGCATGTTCATTATTTGCATTATTGTAACTCATTTTGTGCAACATTTGTTTGGCTTTTTTTGCTCACTGCTTTGGACTTTTTTGTTTGATATTTTTATGTACAAAAATATAATGCATTTCAGTTCATAGCGCTCATTATTTTTGTATGAATAAAATATGTACCATTTTAACAAGATGCATAAAAAGTGCCTCAGATGTGGTTATTAATAAGTTGTTTGTCTTTCTGTGGCATACAGGTGTAGCAATATCTCGGGCCTTTAGTCCAGAGTCATCTTCAGATTCTGGAAATGAGACAAACTCCTCAGAGATGACAGAGAGCTCGGAGCTTGCAACGGCCCAGAAGCAGTCCGAGAACTCCATGCGCTTGTTTGTGGCCACCACTGAAGGGTACCAGCCACTCCTTGAAGAGAAAACTGAGTTCCCCGTTTCCCCCTCTGATCAAGATCCTGTCCTTAAAATTCCCAGTGGCTTCACAAGCAGCCAGGAAGAAGAACCGCAGTCCACAGCTGTGCCTTCGAAGCAGATGCTCCACTCGGACGGCCTTGAAATGGAGCCAGAAACCATGGAAACCAAAT
The DNA here is from genome assembly GCF_900964775.1 of Scleropages formosus. Classification (NCBI taxonomy): domain Eukaryota; kingdom Metazoa; phylum Chordata; class Actinopteri; order Osteoglossiformes; family Osteoglossidae; genus Scleropages; species Scleropages formosus. Next base: position 20,837,018 of record NC_041817.1, read on the forward strand.
CTGTGACAGACTACTTCAACCTAATGCAGATGGGCTCTCTGGTGAGCTCCAGTAACAGCAAGCGAAGAGGAAAGACAGGTGAGACAGATGCCAGAAGGCACTTTGACACTAATACTGCGGGTAAGCGGCTGCCAAGATTGGCCGAGCCTGGTGGGGAAGATCAGCAGCAAGTGGGGAAATTCAACACGTTCAGCACACGGGAGTCACACCGCATGAGTCACTTTGATCTTGAGCGCACCTCATTTCGTGAAAAGAGCCAAAAGCGGCAGCCTGTGTCTGAAAACAAGACAGCAGAGGCTGTCCCGGGGGATGCGAGTGGTCGCAGCCAGTCATGGGGGCCCCACACTAGCAGGATGGGTATCAAAGAGAATGACCCGGAAGATGATGGTAATGGCACTTCTGAGATTGTTAAGCAAAAGGGTTCCTCAGACAGGGCACTCCTGTCACCAGACAGGGAGCTAAACAAATCCAAACAAACAAACAACCCCAGCGGGGAACAGACGCAGACGAAGCCTCCCCCAGCAGAACAGCCCGTTACCCGGCTGTGTGAGTACCATCTCGCCAAACGCATGTCGTCCCTGCAAAGTGACAGCAACTACTCCCTTCAGAGCTCCCAGTGCTCTTCCCTCGATGCCAACTGCAATGCGGGGAGTAGCAGCTGCACCATGCCCGTGGATTCCCCTCTCTGCGCAGCTGACAGCAAGCTTGCACCAGCCGAGTCCGCCATGAAAGGTATCAGCTATGCAGTAACTGAGGAGAAAGCCCATGGCACATCAAGTCACGGATTGCAGGGAAAGGAACTCTACCAAAAAGCAGACTCATCGCTTTCCCAGAAGATACAGCCTAACATACACACGCCGACAGGCTCTGAGCCCACACTGGGCTCTTTGCAAGATGGATGCCAGCGGCTGCCCAAGATTAAAGAAACTACAGGTACAGCAACAAGGATTAATAATGTATTCGCTGATCTCTGTGTGAAGGAAGGATGGGTTAGGGATAACCCAAAGCCGAGAAACGAGTCTTATAGTCAGACTGTAAATCTAAGCCAAATGCACCAAGGTGGCAAGTTGCACAGCTTAAACGTAGGTGTTAGCTTGAGATTTAATGACAGCAGGATCAACATTAGCACGCATGTTGGTCACAATCCTGCACTGTTAGACCAGGGTAGAGTTAAGAACAACGCCATTACAAGGTACCCCTGCATGCTGCCCAAACCTGCACCCTCTGAATATTCAAGTTTGGTACACTCTGTTGGAACTTCCTCAAGAGCAGGTAATGGTCCCAGAATGTACCACTCTGCTACACTGCCTGCTAAACTGAAGAAGAGTCCTGATTTGCATGCTCAGGGATCTACGAACAATCTTGAAGTTAAACACTGTATTGACAGAAGGAGTTCATTTTCTGACTATGAAGGCAAATTAGAACAAGGCTTTGATGCTAAGCAGGTTCTGGACCTGTGTAAAGCGAATGTACTCGAGGGTGTTGGCAGACCCTCGGCAGAAGTTTGCAGCAATCAGCCCCCTGGTGACATGGACCAGTTCAAGGATGATTGCAGATCAAAGCATGCTATCAGGGAGATGCTTAATGATTCTCTGTGTTTTTCTACTACCCCTAGTGTAGCTTGCACAGAACTCGAGATGGCACGAAGAGGAGACTGTTTTTCCAAACAGGTCAAGGTCAATGCCATACCACCACCATCTAATATTAGTGCAGATACTGATGTGCCAAAGCAGGAGCCTACTGAAATCCCCAAGCAGAACCATATCCAGACATCTCCCATCAGCTTGCTTCCATGTGAGCAGAGCACAGGCAGCCTTAGGATAACCAAGAAAGACAGGACCCTACGGCGGAGCTCAAGTAGCTTGACCACATACTCTGGTAGTGCTGAATTGTCAACCAAAGTCACAAGCGCTGGTCGAAGTTTGCAGCCTTCTCTATCACTTGATTCCAAACCTCAAAAGAAACCTGCTGGGAAGAAGCTTTCCAAGAGTTACTCCCAGGGCTCAGTCTCCTCTAATTCTGCTTGCTCCACTGGCAGCAGGGATGGCAGAAGAGCTTCAGTTGTGCTTCCCATGCCAAAAGACACTAAGCAGTTCAGATCTTTGCCAAAGCTGGACACCAGCAATTGGAGGTGCCACGGTCCCTTCAGCTACTGCTTTCTCAAAAAGAAGACAGTTGCTGATGAGGACGAAGATGATGGAGAGCTTCACACATCTGAGTCACCCAAGAGGGCCCAAAGGACATCAAGACTGTCTTCCAGCAGTGGAGTGGAGGACTTAGCATCTCCTACAAAGGCCCTTGGAGAGCAGCATTACTTGGATGTTAACTTGAACAGCATGAGCTTCAGCGCCCAGCTAGCTCGGGTTAACGTGCTGAAGGACAATATGTACAGCTTCCCCTCTGGTTTTGCAGCTGCGCAGAGGGATGCTGGAGAGTTGATAACCCTGGTGCGCTCCAGTGTTGGGAGAGCTGATGGCCCACTGCCCGAGATTCAGGGAGCTGACCTGTTCCAATACAAACAGCTGCTCTCCATTGAGTCCAAAGAGCTAGGAACCGCCTGTAGGAAGATGGCCCTAGCACAAAAAAGCCCAGAAGAAATGATTTTGGCTGTGACATGCAGCTTCCAGGTTCTATGCTGCTTGACAGAGGCTTGCATGTGCCTCGTGAAAGGAATGTCTGAGGAGGCCCAGCAACGTGAGGTGGTAGCCAAAGTAGATGAGGTTGTCGTGAACTACATCTGCCTGCTGAAGGCTGCCGAGGCAGCTGCAGTTGGCGCCAGCAAAGACTACAGTGTTAAAGCTCTGGCGCGGCACTCAACCACTATGTCCACTATCATAAACGCACTCACACGTTCGCTAAAATCACTTCTCAATAAGTAAGCGCTCTTTCCAATGTCGTTTTGCAAAGCCATACACAGAATTGTTGGGGAAACTCACCCCATTGTATAAATTGTTGTAATTAACTTTCCCTGTGTATACTTTGTTTTATATGTAAATAAATATTATTCATGAATAAATTGTATTAAATATACATGTATAAAGCGGTGTGTAGGACTGTAAAACGAAAAGGTACTCGTCGTCCAACAAAAAGCAAATTGTAAGAATGTAAAATAATATAATTCTTCATGTATTTGCCTGTCTTTTTTTCATTACATTACTTTTACCTACTGCAATATGAAAAACCTAATATTTGAAGAAATTATCTTACATATTTCTTCACGTACAAGTACTGGTTTTTACTGAAAATGTACAATTATTTAATTATAAAAAACGGTAGTTTTTTTAAACAAATCTGAATTAAATTTTAATTACTTTAGAAAACAAAATTGAAAAAAATCAAAGAAATTGTTTAAATTACTTATTCTTTTTATAAGATATACAGATCAACACATAGGGCAATATAGACTTTTTTGTACATTCCTCTGATTATATCATTATATGGAATTAATTTATGAAATCATTCTAACAATACCTTGCAATTAAAATTATTTTAGAATATTGTTTGAACACATTAAAATTTTAAATTGTGAGCTGGACTTCATATTGTCTTTATTTTTTAGATTTTGCTTACCGATGGTCTTTCGCAGCAGAGTGTATAATTCATTTTCTATACATAGAAATACTACAGTTGCTGTGCAGACATTATATGTTTGCAGTATAAATGCTTTGTTCAGTTCCACTTGAAAATATTATATTCACTTATTGAATTGTATATTAAGCACAGGAAGTATAAAACATCCTGTGCTGTATGTAATCACATTGTTGAAACGTGTATATTACCAATTATGCAATGTTCCTGGAAAGGAGGGATGGAATACAAAATGTGTTCAGCTTTAGTTTTATTCAAAGTTTTTTAGAAATGAAAGTGTCTCCAATAACTGAAGAAGACTGTCTTTGCTGGCCCTAAAAGGATCCCCTTAATATGCCAAGCACAACACATCTGCTGTGATGACTGTAAAAATGGAATTATATCAGCAATATACATCACCTCCTTGTGTTACAAATGATGGCGTTAAAGACTTTAAAGATATTTTTTCTAGTGTGTTCATTTACTTTTAATTCCACTTTCTTCACTTATCTGTTTACTACATTGATATTTGGAGCAGAGAATGCAATCCCTATATGACAACTCTGCCAAAAGGGGTGAGTGAAATGATTCAAAAGGTGAGGGAGGGCATGAATTCAAGTCGCTTCTACACTGTTTACAGCTCTTATCTGGTGTGTTCGTCTGTGTTGGTGATGAATAACAAGACCATATATATTTGACTGTTTATGGCATGCTTTAACTGACAATCAGGATTCAGTAGGAGTTTGTGGCAACAACATATCCTTATGTCATTTAAAATAGTTAATAAAATAGTTTTGACTTTCATATACCTCAAAATTAATTAAAATATTAAAATAAAAAGTTGTACAAAGTATTTATGCATTAAGTCGTTGGACATCTGTATTATTAACATTTTATTGATCTTGAACACATTTATTAAAATTTTAAATAAATCAACATTTCAATGACTTTGAAAAGTGACTTATGAACAAAATTTAAGAATAGACTTTAGGTCTCAAATGTGTTCTTAAATTGAGAAGGCAGTTACCATATTCTTGCTAATGACTTATTCTTCATTTAGCTAAACAAGCAAAAAGATAATCATTATGACAACCCGATGGTTTGAACTTTAAAACAAACTTTAATCACAGTTATTAAGTGGAGTGAATCCAGGCAAAACTGTGGCTTTTTTGCTCACACACACAAAAATAGATTCAGTTGTATACACCAATTTGCCAAAACATTAAGATCACCTGCCTAATATTGCGTAGGTCCCCCTCATGCTGCCAAAATAGCTCTGACCCATCGAGGCATGAACTCCACAAGACCTCTAAAGGTGTCCTGTGGTATCAGATCCTTTAAGTCCTGTAAGTTGCGAGATGGGGCTTCCATGGATCGGACTTGTTTTTCCAGCACATCCCATAGATGCTCGATCGGATTGAGATCTGGGGAATTTGGAGGCCAAGTCAACACCTCGAAATTTTTTACAATTTTTGCAGTGTGGCAGGGCACATTATCCTGCTGAAAGAGGCCACTGCCATCAGGGAATACCGTTGCCATGAATGGGGTGTACATGGTCTGCAGCAATCTTTAGGTAGGTGGTATTTGTCAAAGCAACATCCACATGAATGCCAGGACCCAAGGTTTCCCAACAGAACATTGCCCAGAGCATCACATTGCCGCTGCTGCCGGCTTAACTTCTTTCCATAGTGCATCCTGCTGCCATCTCTTCCTCAGGTAAATCACACACACGCGTCTGGCCGTACACAGGATCTAAAAGAAAACATGATTCATCAGACCAGGCCACCTTCTTCCATTGCTCCACGGCCCAGTCCTGATGATCACGTGCCCATTGTAGGCACTTTTGGTGGTGGACAGGGGTCAGCATGGGCATTCTGACCAGTCTGCGGCTACGCAGCCTCATATGCAGCAAGCTGTGATGCACTGCGTGTTCTGACACCTTTCTATCATGGTCAGCATTAAGGTTTTCAGCAATTTGTGCTGCAGTAGCACTCCTGTGGGATCAGACCAGATGGACCACGTGCATCAATGAGTCTTGGGTGCCCATGATCCTGTTGCCTGTTCACCGGTTGTCCTTCCTTGGACCACTTTTGGTAGATACTAACCACTGCATACTGGGAACACCCCACAGACCTGCCGTTATGGAGATGCTCTGACCCAGTTGTCTAGCCATCACAATTTGGTCCTTTTCAAAGTTGCTTGCCCATTTTTCCTGCTTCCAACACATGAAATTCAAGAACTCACTGTTCAGCTACTGCCAAATATATCCCACCCCTTGACAGGTGCCATTGTAACGAGATAATCAATGTTATTCACTGTCAGTGGTTTTAATGTTGTGGCTGATGGTGTACACTAAAAGTATGTACTTAAAATAGTGCTCCATAAAACTGAATAATATTAAAATGCTTGACAACAGGCTTACTTCAACATGCAGACTAATGCAGTCTTTCCAAAACATCAGGTAATTTATAAACCATTGCACAAAAGCAAGCATTCCATTCATTTTACAGTTGGCAAACAAGAGAATGATATTCAACAATACAATAATAAACAATTATGAAGAAAAACGCACTATAACAGCAGTTATGTGCATTCTCCCATAAAAATACAAGAAGTATAAAGCAGGTTGACTTCTACACCTTCGCAAAACAAATCCCACCGAAACCGCACTTATTATATGTAATGAATTTGCAGCACAGCCATTGGACTTGGCTGTTGATTTTACTTCCCCCTTAATACTTAAAAAATATATATATTTCTGCATTGAATGTACTGCTTTTGCTTATTTTTGCTTCACTAGCTTCGTTGTAGCTAATATAAATACAAGGTATCAATAAGCAGTGGTCACCTGTCTGCACGGGGGTGTGGGCGGATCCAAAGAAACAGTGGGCGGGTCAAGGAGGCGAAGAATGAACGTGTAGAGAGCGGACCGGACAATGGGCGGAGACTTGGCGAGGACAGTGGGCGGAGAGTGGGCGGGGATGATGGGCGGGGACAGTGGGCGGGTCCAAGCGCATCATTTCCTTTCGGACACAGAATCTCTTTCCTGCTAAACGTGTGTGGAGGAGCTAGCTTGCGCTACATCTAGCTAGCTGTCGAAACTCCCACTTCACCACGACCATTCCACCATTTGTTTTGCCCTACTTCTCGGTAAAGATATTTGTTTCCGCGCTTTCATCGGACATCCCGCTTCAGCCATGCCCAACATCGTGCTTTTCAGTGGGAGTTCCCACCACGATCTGTCGCAAAAAGTGGCTGACAGACTGGGACTGGATTTGGGGAAAGTGGTCACCAAGAAGTTCAGCAATCAGGAAACGTGGTGAGTCCTTTTTTTTTTTTTTTTTTTTATTGTTATTCACGTTGACGCACGTGAAATATATGACGTCTGAATCATCATGCAAGCGTGAGCTGATCGCGTGCGTGCGCGCGCGACTCACTGCACGGGGTCGGGATCGGCGGAGAAGTGCGACCGGGTCGTTGTGGGTCAACTCGCGCTGTGAACTTGACCGTGTGCGCGCGATCCTCCGAGTGCATGATCCAGCCAGGTTCTGCACTGCACTGCACTGCACTGCGCTGCGCGACACAAAATCATGTGTCTCTCTCTCTCTCTGTCCGGGATTCGCGGGAAACGCACGTGACGAACGGGTGGCAACGTTTGACCAGCTGCTGCTCACACGCGTTCGGTCCGAGGTGGGACCCTCATAAAAAAACGGATTGCATAATAAATGCTGCGCCCCCCCGTCCTCCAGACTTCGCAATGAAGTTAGATCACAAAAACAGAGGCAAATCACGGATGGTCCCTGGCGGTACGTCGCTGCTCGGGTCACCATTCACGTGCAGGTTTCTGTCTAAGACACTTCGTCCGGCTCAAGGATGGAATATTGTAGTATTTTACCTTGAAACGGAAAGTTACGCAGAATCTAGTTTTATACTTAGTATTGTGTGATCATACAAGTTTGAGAGGCATTACTGTAGGCAGTCCCTGGATTACGAACGAGTTCCGTCCTTAAGTCGGATTTGTACGTAAGTGGAACAGTTAGGTCCGATTCGTATCTACCGTTAGTCAAAATGTTTGTCTTAGTATATAGTATGTAATGTACCTTTCTGTGCATGAAAACATTAAAAAAAAAAAAAATCTTTAACATAATAATACAGTAGTAATAAATGTCACGACAGTTTTCATAATAAAGAGTGTGTATAGGTATAATAAACATTAAAGAACTGTAATGTTTGCGTTTCCAGTGTTTGTTGGCGTTTCACCTTTTTCTGATCGCTTTATTATTTCCACTTTAGTTTCAGTTGTGATAGTTTTCTTTGATGCATTGCCATCACTTGCATCACATTTATGCTTTGGCGCCATGGTTATGAGGGTAAAAACTAAAAAAAATTAAAGCCAAATACAATAACACACAAGACACTCTTAACAGCAACGGGGTTCGTGTCACACTGAGGTGTGTGTGGACCCAGTCGCAGGATCTTTATTGTCGGTATGCAAGGGAGAAGGCGAGACTTGTGGTCGCGGACAGGCGTGGGTCTTGGGGAATCCGATGTCGTAGTCGAGGAGGCAATGAATGTGTCAGGAGCGGGAACGAGGGATTGAGGAGAACAAGGGACTCGGAAGGACAGGTAGGTTGTCGTGGGTTCACTCCAGAGCGCTGGAGAGACGGATTTCTCGGATGAGATTCCGCAACCGAGGTGTGCAGGTGTGGCTTCTTTATACCCTGCTGCTCTGATTTCGGGCAGGTGCAGACATTCGGGGCCAGGTCGTTGGCGTGACAGTCCGACTGAAAAGAACAAAGTCTTTGTCCTACCTTGGGCTCGCGTCCCGACGAACCGCTGTAGATGCGCAATATTTTCACGCGCGTCGCAAAGTAGCGCCCGTTTATTACAAACCAATGTATGTTGCTCGAATTTTTAATGCAATAGGCTTTACGGGAGGTGGCTCGTGACTACTACGTAATTAATACGCAAGTCGGACGTTCGTAACCCGGGGACTGCCTGTAGTTGTTGCGGTAGCAGCAGAAGGCACTCGAGTTGATGCATTACCATCATGTACACAGCATCACTTTCCTTAACCGTTTGCCCAGGTCAGGGTTGCGGGGGTCTGGAGCCTGTCCACAAAACACGGGGCACAAGGCTAAGTGTGATGCAACTTGGATGGGATGCCAATCCATTGCAGGGTCTACATACCTCATCCTAAATAATTTTTCCACTGTAAACCTCACAAAGTGTAAATATTTCTGGTTTGCAGGTACAGATTGATAAAGGCGATCAGAGAACGACACTAGTGGCTAATAATTAACAAGTAGCCACTTGGTCCAAGCGCACAACATTTTTCCTTTATTTCTTACAGGAGAAATGTCCCCGCTGTATGTTGTTTGGCTAAATGACGCACTTTTCGGACCCTCTGCAGGACATGATGAAACTCCTGGCCATCTGAATTCTTACGTTTTCTCCAGTAACATACTTGGAGCAAACTGATTTTAAATGCCATTGACTGAGACCAGGACGCGTTCTAATGCGACACATGTGATGTGGTGCGTCTTGTGCCACAGCCCTTGAGCGCATATGCTCGCTTAAAAGTTTGCGGCCCGAAAACACGCGGTCACGCGACCGCTGGAGTGACGCTCGGTGACCTCTTACACCACTAGCGCCGTCGCACGCTGTTCACACCCCGCTTAATTCGGTGATTTTTACACAGCTCTCCCAAATGGAAGTTGCGTCGTGTGACGTCATATAGTAGATGAAGCCCACGTTTACTCCACAGTGCACATTTTAACTGAATTGTATCACATGCCTACCATTGCGCACCTCTCTCATATTTCATTAGACAAGATCAATCGCGTTAGCCATATAACAATGATGATGATAAATATGTCTAAAGGCAGTAGGTGGCACAGAGCTGCTCTTTTGCAGTTAAGTGACTCTAAGTACCCTTAATGAAGGTACAAATCTAACATTGTAAGTTGCTTTGGAGAAACCTTTCAGCTAAATTAATAAATAACTCACAAACTCAGGATTATTCATTAGGTCTAACAGTTTTTCCTAATGCAGTGTAAATAAAATCTGCCTCTCTATGTACATTGTCCAACTAACTGAGTAAACTCACATGGAGAGATACCGCAGTACTGGGTGTGTGTGTGTGTGTGTGTGTGTGTGTGTGTGTGTGTGTGTGTGTGTGTGTGTCAGGGCTGGATCTGTTGCAATATGAAATGAGTTACATGAATAGATTATCGTTTTTTTGTTGTTTCTCTTTTTACACAGTAGCATGACAGCTATAGCAGTTGCGGTTGTAGCAGTGCATTGTGGGTATACAAGAGTATGAGCTGTGCTTTTGTAAGGCCTGATGGAGCGTGTAATGACGTTAGCAGCCGTGCCACCCCCCCTCCCCCTCCCCATCAGCGTGGAAATCGGCGAGAGCGTCCGAGGCGAGGACGTCTACATCGTGCAGAGCGGCTGCGGCGAGATCAATGACAACCTGATGGAGCTGCTCATAATGATCAACGCCTGCAAGATCGCTTCATCGTCACGCGTCACCGCCGTCATCCCCTGCTTCCCCTATGCCCGTCAGGACAAGAAGGACAAGGTAACGTCCATTCCTTAAGAAGATCTGTCTTTCACACTGACTTTATTTGTCTGGTAAAGCAAGTTTTCTCAAAAAAAAAAAAAAAGACAGAAGGTCCTCAATGCTTTTAGGCTCCATGACTTTCCATCTCCATCACTGTCTGTTTTCTGTTTATGATATTCTGCAGAGATGGTAACACCCCTTCTCCAAAGAGAAATGTGTAGCTACACTTGTATTTTGCAACATGTCACATCATACCATGAAATAAATCCCGTAGCATCTATTTAGTCACCGAAATGCTGAAACAATCCTTGTGTTGGATCAAGTGTCCAACCAAGCATGGCGATGTTATACAAGTTTAAGTGATGATACGTTTTTAATTAGAGAAACATTTAGGGCAGCAGGTTGCATGATGGTTAGACTTTCTGTCTCTGGGCACGGTGGTTGCAGGTCCAAGATCTTCTGTCATAACACCCTTGAGTAAAGTACTTACCCTTGAACCAGATAAAAAATAAATAAATAAAATTACCATGCTTTATAAATGGAGAGATCATTGTAAATAGCTTAAATTTAAGTCACTTTGGAGAAAATTGTCAATTAATGAATAAATGCTACTACATTTGTAGTAGTAGCATTAGTAGAACCACACACATTTAGTATATTTGTATTAAAATAAACTTAGTGTCTTAATTTATCATGTGACAGGGTTCCCATGTATGCAAGTTTTTTTAATTGTATTTGAGATCTAAAATATTTCCTGTATGTTGTAATTCAGTTAGAGGCACACAGTTGTACATGTTACATTAAACACATAGATTGAGCTAATTCAAAATGCTTCTGTATATTTATGCACATTTTCAAGTAGCTGTATCCCGTTCATTCATGGAAATCTGAAGTCGGTAAGCAAAAATGTATCAAAAGCGGGGTTTGCGGTCCTCCGTGGGTCAGTGTTCTGCAGCGCTCCTTGGTTGTGTGTCGTGCGCACACATTAACATCCAAAGCAGATGTAGCAATTCTGCACGCTGTGTTCCTGCTCTTAACCATACGTGGACTGGATGGTGTTGCATGTGACTTGACTTAATGCATCAAGCCGAACCGTAGCAGCGATCATTTTGACCGTACGGATGTCAGGGTCGCGTCCCTTTGCCTGGATGAAGCTGATTCCTGCAGCAGCAGGGTGTGTGACGTTGCAGAAGTGTGTCAGCGAAGGTCAGATGTGGTTGAAAAGTTAGGATTGCCCCAAAATCAGTCATTTGGAAGCATAACTGTAGGTCCTAACTCCCAGATCGTTTCACAGAGCCGTGCCCCCATCTCGGCCAAGCTGGTGGCCAACATGCTGTCTGTGGCGGGGGCTGACCACATCATTACCATGGACCTCCATGCTTCGCAGATCCAGGTGAGCACCTCTCATCTGCATATTGATGTCCACCTGGTCCAGAAGAGCTTCCCGGAGCTGAGTCACACACACACGGTGCCTGGTGCCCAGTGTGTCGAACAACAGGGCTAAATATGAATGAGCTTCTCAGCTTATTTGAATCTTGTCATGTGTATTGGTGCTTGTTTGTGTGACCTTTAGTCATAGTCCCCCGTCCCCCCCCTCCACTCGACGATCCAAAGTGAAGTTGCACAATGATAACTCCAAGCTTGAAAGGCTTCTGCTCGAAATGTCGTATTTACTTTATTATAACTGGTGCAGAAATTGCCAGCTAGGAAGATGAAACCAATTTCTGCACAAACTCTCAAAATGTATTTTTGACATTGTAAGTGTGGAGCTCTAAGACTTTGACATCGTCCAAGACAGTGTCAATGCATCTTAAAGAACACGGTTTTACTGTGCTGCTTAATAGGACAAAACTTCTATCAGTTTTATGTAGTTTATTTTTTAACTTCTTTAACTATTAGGTTTCAGCCAAGATCTCCTGTATTTGGGGAACTGGCAATAATTAACTTCCTCTGTTGTTTCCATTTCATTTGCCATCATTTATTTGATAAAAATATGAGAAATACGGAGTGCATTGGATGTCAGCTGGTTATTAAAGACGAGGTCAACACTTTCATCTTCGCAGGGCTTTTTTGATATTGCTGTGGACAACTTGTATGCAGAGCCTGCAGTTCTCCAGTGGATCAGGGAGAACATTCCGGAATGGAAGAACTGCATAATTGTGTCTCCAGATGCAGGCGGGGCCAAGCGGTATGTCCGAGCACTCGTGGGAATTTCTGGCCGAGGTGATGACGAATGCCCTGTTGTGAAAGAAGGACTGCTGGAAACGTGCGGTGTACCTTTTCACTAGTTTTGTGGACTTTAGCAACAGATGTAGATTTCACAGGTGAGCAGGATGGATGGCACAGTGGTGTAGCGGGTAGCGCTGGTGCCTCACAGGTACCCGAAGGTGGGTTTGGATCAGGCTCTGTCTCTTCCTCCCCTTTCTTGTGAGTTTCCTCCAAGTGCTCTGGTTTCCTCCCACAGTCCAAAGTTAAGTGTTTGGGATGAACTGGGGCCTCTAATTTAATCTTGGTGTTTGTATGGGAGTGAACAAGTATGTGATTCCCCTGTGGTGAATTGGTGCCCTGCCCAGGGTGTATCCTGCATCATGTCACATCCTCCTGGGATAGGATTCAGACCTCTGCAGCCCTGCTTTGGAACCACAGTTACTCATAATGAATGAAAAATGATCATGTTTGTCATTGCAGTATTAATTATTTAAATGAGGCTTTGAGGTTTGCGCTGTAATAAGATTGAAGTGCACAGGGTACAGCACGGTATTCAGAATTGTCGCAAGGACAATTGGTGAGTAACTGAAGAACAACTCTGTCAGCAAATTTCTCTGTCTCTTCACCGTGAATTAGTTCAGTGCAGATAAGAGGTTACCGCTCAGGACATTCAGTTAAATGTGCACGTTTACTCTCCCTCAAATGAGAACAAATCAGTTGCAGTAAAGGGGTTAAAGTGGACGACTTCTGTTATTCCGTAAACCACGAAATCATATACAGTTGCATTTTATCTGAATTTATTATTGATTTGCATTATTTTTCTGATAAGTTTACGATATAGCCATTGTTAACCCTTAGTTTCATTAGTTTTAGCTGACACCTTTGTTCAAGGTCACTTAGAAAATTAGGTTTCTGTACTGAGCTATTTATAGTTATTTTCTTATTTATACTACAAGGTAACCTTTACTTGAGAAAGTCAGGGTAGGCGTCTTGCTCAAGGGCACTGCGGTAGCAGCAGGGATAAATAAAGTCAGCTGCCTGGTTATTTATTTCTTACTTTAATTGGCGACAACGTAGACCTCGCAAGAGCTCCAGGAACTGTAGGTCTTCAGTTCTGCTCCAATGTGGTCGAATGACCTTCCTTTGTCCCGCAGACCTGCGGAATCCGTTTCACTATTCAAGAACAGCGTGAAAAGCCTTCCTGTCTTTCAGACCCACATCTCTCTTGATCTCCTAACAGCTCCATAAATTTGCATCACGCCATCTGTCATAGTCCCCTTTTCCGCCAGACTCAATTTTATGCACAGTTACTAGGTACCAAAACTAGCTGTGGGTGGCAAAAACCGGTACTGTCGTGTGTTCGCTTTTAGAGGTCTTCGCCAACGATGAAGTGCACTTTTTTTTTTTTTTTTACTCCGAGTAGTGTGTCACCTTGGGGGAAAGTATCTACTAAATGATTAAAAGCAAATGTAAATCTACCATAGAAGTAAACACGGCACAAGGGCAAAGGGTTACAGCGTTTAGCTGGGGTAGCTCAAGAGGCGCTATCTAAGAAGTTCAAAAAAATGTACCCAGGTATTAAAATTGGACATCCGTTTCCGACATCCACTTTCGCTTTTTTGGAAATGCAAAGAATGAATCGGAGCAAATTGATTTCACAGGGTCCTTCTTTCAAAGGAAACAGAAGCCATGTTGAAAATGTCACACAGCCTCGGGCCTTTAGACTGACCCGTTTGCACCCAGCAATGACACGTAAAACAGAAACAAAGTCTAGTGTCTAATCTTTAACAGTCATGAAGTCCTACATCTCTGCGTTATCATTACAACCCAAGTAACCCCAGTAAAGACAAGCAGGACTGTTGTCAGAATTGTCCTCTGTGGGTTTGAGAATTCCCGTTCAGCAAATAGCAAGATAAACCTTGCATAATATATGGGTTTCTATTTGATTTCAGTGTTTGAATTTTGAGTAGCTGATAAACACAGATTTTTCTCACATGTACTTTGCACTCCTGCTTCTTAATCCTCTGTTTTGGACGGTCGTGACATTTTACGTTTTTGGCCGACAACAAATAGTTTGTTTGTTTTTGGTCACTCTTGTATTACGAAATGACAGAGCAGATGAAACATCGTGATGCTGCTTGTAAAGTTGAGTTTCTGCTACCGGTGACATGTTTTTATTGAAATAAAAACAAATCGCCATTCACAGCTGGCATCTTGTTTGTTGACCGTTTCCCGGATGCGTTTCTTTTCTTTTAGAGTTACGTCAATCGCCGACCGTTTAAACGTGGAGTTTGCCCTCATCCACAAGGAGCGGAAGAAGGCCAATGAAGTGGACCGCATGGTTTTGGTCGGAGACGTCAAGGATCGCGTGGCAATCCTGGTCGATGACATGGCTGACACTTGCGGTACCATCTGTCATGCTGCCGACAAGTGAGTCTCTGTAGGCGATGAAGGAGCGATGGCTTCGTGTGTCGACGTTTTCGCCTGTTTAGCACTGATGGGGTGCGAGTTATTTGTACTTTGACGTCTCAAATTAAAAAGGACGGAGTCACAAATTTTTTGAAGATGCAAACATGTTCAGGTTTACTAAGTTTCAGCATTTAAAATTTGATCCTCTTACCAATTTTCTAAAATTTCTGTCATGGCGAAAACGTGTCCTGCATTTCCATGGCCAGCTACTAGTGTTAGTAAAACGCACCCAAACGAAATAGTGCAGCTCCAGATCAGTTCAGCTCCTCTCCACAGTCTTCACCGTTTGTGTCTGGTGTTTGCGAGCGTTGGTGATCAGTAAGAAGGTGATGATGTTTATGGAATGAATTGGTCAACAATCTCAGCTGTTGTCAAGGCAGCATTTTTTTTTTTTTGCTTTCAGTCATTGTAATGAGTTTGAATTTTAATCTAGCTTGAAGTTAAAAATCTTAAAATATAGTCTTACAATTGTTATGTGTTTATTATTGTGAAACTGGAGATGCAACAAAATTTATGACCAGACAAATTTGAAGGGTTGAAGAGTGTAATCGGTGGAAAATGTTTTTAATAATAAATCCTGGATATTCTCCCTATCTGAATATCTTTTTTTTGCACCAGATGCTATTACTGTTTTGACTGTAATGTTTAGTAAATGTATGTGTACATTCTGTATTTTTGTTTTAAAATTATGTAGTTTTGCAGTTAATGTTGAAGCCTGATAACTGTGTATACAGAAGGGACAGTTGGATGTAATTAGACCTAAATTAAAAGAGAAAGAAGTGGTAGCGTATGCTGTCATTACTATTACATAATAAAAAGTCAGACAATCTCCATGTTGCTTAAAAATATTCAGAATCGACCTGACTGGTTTTTGGTTTTCTCTTTGTCCAGGCTGATCTCAGCTGGAGCTATTAAAGTGTATGCCATCCTGACCCACGGCATCTTCTCAGGCCCTGCCATTTCCCGCATCAACAATGCACCCTTTGAGGCTGTGGTGGTCACCAACACTATTCCCCAGGAGGAGAAGATGAAGCAGTGTCCAAAGATCCAGGTGGATTTTCTAAATGTGATCCATTCCCAACATTCTTGTAGCATCCTTGTAGGAAGGCCCAACACTTCACAACTGAGAGAGAAGCTTTGGTGAGGTGTGGGTGGCCAACTGAAATGGCAGAATTCTCAATGGGGCAGCAAGTAGCAAAGGACCCAAGTTCACAACCCATCTCCTCCTGTAGTACCTTTGAGTACTCGCTCTGAATTCACACACACACACACACACACACACACACACACACACACTGAAACCTCTTGTCCCAAGCGGGGTCGCGGCGAGCCGGAGCCTAACCCAGCAACACACAGGGTGTAGGGCTGGAGGGGGAGGGGACACATCCAGGATGGGATGCCAGTCCACCACAAGGCACCCCAAGCGGGACTTGAACTTCAGACCCACCAGAGAGCAGGACCCAGGCAAACCCACTGCACCACCGCACCCCCTTCTCCCTGAATTGATGCAGTAAAAATCATCCACCGTTATAAACGGGTGAATCTTTTTAGCTAGCTAAACATTGTCTCTTTGGATAAAGGCGTCAGCTGAATGAATAAACGTGATTTTGTTACACATTTTAACGCAATACAATACAGTCTGCCACTGGTACAGTAATTACATTGTGTGATACTGTGAGTACAGCACAGCAGGGGCAGAAAGTATTAGCACTTGAAAATTAAAGAATACTCATTATTTTCATTTTATTGACTTCCATCATCTCTTCCTTACTGAAGCTTTTTCTTCATCTGCCTTGTTTGATAGTGACAACATTAATACCTGAACACAGTTAATATGAAGTTTTTGGCCTCATCCGTGTAGGTCATCGATATATCCATGATACTGGCCGAAGCCATCCGAAGAACGCACAACGGGGAGTCCGTGTCTTACCTCTTCAGCCACGTGCCCTTGTAAGAGAGGAACAGCGGGCAGAGCAGTCTTCCCAGGAGCCAGTCACCTCACACCAGTAGCACACTTCCCGGGAGAGGGGACACCCATCGGCTGGACCATTCCAAGTGACTGATTGTGTGCCCGCTACCATTTCCCCACAAAGTCACCTTGCATTTACCGTGTTCTCTTTAACAGCGAAGGTAGCTTCCTTTCCCTCACAGTAGGCATGGAAGTTGTGAAACACTGAACTAGGTTGATGCTGCCTTAATCAGAGGTCTTCATTCATACCTCACTGTAATGTAGTCACGTTAAGAAACATTCCAGACAAAGAACAGTTTTGTTTTTTTTTTTTTTTTTTTTTTTTATTTAATGGCAACCATGCTGTTACTAGGGCTTGTTTGGCATTTCATTAAAAAAATAACTTTTTGTTCGTTCTTGAAGGACTTTTTCAGTGTTATAGTGGAAGCATGCACTCATTAGCTTCATTGCCCTTAGTTCAGCAGAAGGTGGTCTCCTCAGAAACCCAAAGTTTTCCATCTGTATATTTCTAGGTTTTTGTCCTTTTTTCTTGAAACACCTTTTTTTTTTTTTTTTTTCCTTTTTCAAGCTTTATTGTACACTGGTAATGAAAAAAGCTTTTAAAATTAAATTTTAATTTGTGATGTTCCAAGTACTCAAGTTTGGGAACTTGAAGTAAAGAAGGATTGTCCTTCAAACCTTGCTTTGTGAATTAAAGTGTTGCATTCTGAAAGGGTAGGGTTTGGAGTGGTTGTGCTGGAACGGGTCGTTTTTCAGACAATTCAAGGTTCTTTAGAGTCTAACGATGAGGCACAGTGAAGGTTTTAAAAAAAGGCCTTTATTACTGTTCTTCAGAACTTTGCCAGGTGGTGTCCATCACTGATGTACGCACATGCTTGCTGAGTGTTTATGCCAAACACTTTAAAGGATATATGGCTGAAATGTTAATGCGCCTGTGTCTCGTTCATGAGTCCATGGTGCGACTTTTAATACAGCCAGCTTACCCATCACTTTTTTATTATGTACATAAAACTCGCTGATCAAGGCCTTTTAACCTGTGTGTGGAAACTCACAAAGTTAGAGGTAAAATGTGCAAGAATGAAAAGAATCCAAAAAGACAAATAAAATAGTGACAAAATAATGTATAATACAATGGAGAGTAGAGTAAATAATGAAATAATCACAAAGTTTATTCCATCAGTTTTTCATCATCAGGTTACCAAACTACTCCCAAGAAAGCTTCCACACAGGAGGAATGAGCACATTACATAATTGTAAGTGTCTTTTATGGACAGTAAAATATTTACAAGTACTATGCGACCATGTCTTTATTAGTAATAGATAACCGTTTAGCTGCTCTTTGTGGACAAGAGTGAGTGATGGTATTTAGTGTAGAGGGAAATTAAAATATAACTAATTCAAACAATTGCTGTTTTCATTGTAGCGTTGCTTCATTACTTCAGTGGAAAGCTTCTTCAAGAACCAGTTTATATTACTGATTTCTCTTAAGCGCTGATTTTCCATACACAAAGATTGTTTTTGCTTGAATTACATTGCACTGTTAGCATGGAGTCTTTGCTGAACATCATTTTAGATTTTTTTTTTTTTTTTTTGATGTTGGCATTGGTTTCTTGTGTGTCTGGAAGACCTATGTGTTTCAAGGAAGTACAAAGATCTCCTGTTTTAAAGTAGGAAGTGAGTTTATGTCACCTCAATTTGCAGTCAGCTCACAGTCTCTAAAGGTTTTTGTGTCGTCATATATTTTTCTTAAGTTGTCATGTCTTTAGTATTTTGCATTTTTTGAATTAATGAATTAACAAACATCTTTGTCTCTCAGTGTTTGACCTGTAATGAAATATCAGACATGGTCAGTGTTTTGGATACAGGGTAGGGGAGATAGTTTTGCCAAGGATCCTCAACGTTACGCCGCTGCCCACAGAATAGGAAGTGTCTTTTTGGAGGAAAATGCACATAATCTCAGTACAGTCAATTCTAGCCTTCTTGGTTTTTTCCTGCTTGATGAACATCTACTCCTCCAGGTTGTGGGCTCAAAGGCAGTTGTCATGTGATACATCATCCATTAACAGTTCTGTTATATTTAACTGCAGAGGAAGGAAACTATTGCATGTTCTTCCTAACATCAGCTGGAATGTAACACGACTTGAGCTTGCATATAATAAAACAGAAAGGATCTACAGTGAGTTTTTCTGGAATTTAAGCAGGCTAACCTCACTGAACATTTTACGTTTAGGAGACGCTTTTTTCCCCAAAGCAACTTACAATGTTACCCATTTATACTGGTGGGTAATTTCACTGGAGCAATTCAGGGTAAGTACCTTGCTCAATTTAACCTGTGACATTTGGGTCCAAATGTAGAAGTTCTAACCACTACACTACCAGCTGCCCTCAACATGATCTATCTGTCTTTCAGCATGAACTGGAACATGAAGAGGTATGGCCTTGAAGTTGAAAAGCATACATTTGGTAACTCACTTCCCAATGTCCCTGAAAATCTGCACTCAGGACTCTTACTTTGGACTGAAACAGAATCAAATCCCTCAAGAGTGAACATTTTCAAAAGATCCCACATTTGGCAGTCTTCAGAATGAATAAGAGCTTTAAAGTTGGCAGTGTTTGCAAGAGTTCATTGAGGATAAAGAAGTTTTCCAAATTTTTCCACTTGACTAATATTTCTTTAACTCACAATAGTTTGACCTGCATCCCACCGAATTTACCCCGTACCCTAACAGAACTTGCACTGCACTTGAACAGAATCCAGTATGTTGACAAGGATAATCTGAGAGGTCTACATAAACTCAAAAGTTCTTGATCTATCAGGCAACTGCCATAGATGTGCCAATGCCCCATTTCCTTTCCGAACATGTCATACCAAGTCTGGCTCCATGGAGATTTATCCAGATGCTTTCAGGAGCCTTTCATATCTTGAACTTCGTATGTCTGGAAATTCACAGAAAAAAAAATACATTCCTTGTGGTTTCAGAACTTCACTAATTTGAAATTTCTCTCGAAATTTCTTCAATGAAATCGCAGCAGGAGAATTTCCTTCTTTTCTGCCACATATAGAAGTTTTAGATTTATCTTTTAATAATCAAAATGATTCACATTCCCAGAGAATAAAACTTGAGGACCCTCCATATGGAGAGCTACATATTCAAAGACCTTCAGAAAATTGATTTAAAACCACTTTTGGGTTAAAAGATCTCTCTGTACTCAATTTAGGAACTAACTTCATTGAGATTGGCAATCTGAGCGTATTTAATAACTTCCATAACCTTTCTATTATATACTCACCAGAAAATAAACTGACATTTTCATCTCGTTATCCAGGTAATGTCAATGACTTGATGGAATCAGATGGAGAAGTGCAGGGCTTAGGCAGACGATTTGAGATTTTCATTCACAAAGATGAAGATTATAATCTTTATCCTCCATCAGTCATGAAAGAATGTCTTAATTATGGGCCTGCACTTTTGACCTCAGTAAAAAGCAATATTTTCTATTTCAATCCAAAGCGTTTCCAAGGCGTTTCCAAGGTCTGTAAAATATCGCTTGCCTTAACCTTCCTGGTAACTCCATCAGGGTTCCTCTCAATGGCAGCAAATTTATCCATTTTTCCTAACCTAAAATACTTTGATTTATCACACAACAAAATGTATCTGAGTCACGACCATGCATTGCATGCGCTGAAAAACCTAGAAGTTCTGGACTTAAGCTACAACAAACACTATTTTGTGGTGATGGGGGTAATGCCTTTTCTCAAACATCTAAACTTTCGGAAAGTGTTAAATCTGAGCTGGAACAAAATCTCTATTCTCACAGACAAACAGATCAAAAGTTGCTCCTTGCAAGAGTTACAGTTTCGAGGGAACCGACTAGATGTCGTGTGGAAAGGCGACGAGGGGTATCGCTAGCTTTTCCGAGGCCTACGGAATTTGACGCACCTTAATGTATCGTGGAATATGCTTCTCCTCATTCCATCTGAAGTTTATTGCAACTTTCCCAGGATGCTAAAGTACCTGAGCATCAGCAAAAACAGACTCTAGTTATTTGAATGGGAACTCGATTTGAGTAAGAACTCACTGGACTTCGTTGATCCGCAGCTGTTAACAGGAAAACTCCGAAAGCTAAATTTGAGCCACGACAGAAGTTTTCAGCTCACAGATGGGTTTCGGGAGAAGGCCCGAAGCCTGAGGACACTGGATCTCAGTTTCAGTAAACTGAAAATCATAAATCACTCCACTTTCACGTGGGAGCCAAACAACTACATGAAGGAGTTGCTCATCGAAGGGAACCCATTCGACTGCACGTGTAATATAATAGATTTTACTCTCTGGATGGAGAAAAATTATGTTTATATTCTTTGTTTAGCAACTGGAGTAACCTGTCACACATCACTTGAGAGGAAACATAAAGGAGTGATATACTTTGATATAAATGAATACGTAAATGACAAGGCATTAATTTTACATTTGCTTTCATCATCTTTTATTTTTTCCACTTTAGCTGTTGCCACTTGATTTATTAGGATGCCACATATGCTTTCCACTACTGGAAAACCAAGATAAAGGGCTACCATTACCTCCAGTTGGAGGAGAGCATTTTTGATGCTTTTGTAACATGCAATACCAAAGACCCACTAGTCTCAGACTGTGTTTCAAATCACCTGATGGTACAGTTGGAGGAACTTGGTGAGAGGGATCTACCCATCTGCCTGGAGGAGTGTGACTAGACCCCCAGGATCCCCATCATGGACAACCTCTCCCAGAGCATTCAGCAGAGCCACAAGACCATCTTCATGCTGCCAGAGGTCTACATCCGGAGCAGGACCTTCAAGATGGCCATCTACCTGGCCCACCAGCTCCTTCTGGACAACAATGCGGACGCGATTGTGCTGCTGCTCCTGCAGTGTTGTGCCACTTTCGGTTCTTCTGCCTACGGAAGCGGATCTGCGAGAACAGTGTGCTGGAGTGGCCCAGGAATCCCCAGGCAGAGTCTTGGTTCTGGCAGAACCTGAGGAGCACCATCAGGGTGGACAACCAGACTGTACAGCAAGCTCTACAGCAGCTACTTCACCACCGCATAGACTCAGTCAGCTCTCCGACAATGACGATAAGAGCATTATTTTTTTATGTGGACTATATACTTTTTTCTTTGCTACCCTGTGGACTCAAAGTGACAAAGTATTCAAAATATAGGTAATAATTTTCTCGTTTCCCATCAACAACTGGCAGCATAACCAGCTTCAAAGACATTGTGAATGTCAGTCCCGTTTTCAAAATATTTAATCCAGTTGCAGGAGTGTGTTTGATTATGTGAAACAGGTCCATCAAGTAAATACAGTTTTGTAAAAGATTTTTATTCTACAGCTTGAACTTCAAAGCAATAAATGCTCATTTCACAATATGGGGTTTTATCATTTTTATGTCATAACACTTTCCACCATATGAAAACAGCAGCCTAAAGTAAGAAAATGCATAAATTATTTATACTTTGTCGGTAGCCTTGACTTTTGAAATTTGTTGACAACATTTAGTCATAACTGCACTACGAGGAATTTAGGGGAAAATCCTACAATAAATTAAAAAGTTGAACCAATATAAAGCATGCCTTTTTAAAATGCCCATGTAATTTTCTTCGTACCAATAAGAGATATTCACCCTAAAAGAGGCTCTGTAAACTGAAATACACAACATTTACATTTATTCATTTAACACGGACACCTCTCCAAAGCGATGCGCAGCTCGGAGAAAACAAATATGCATTTCACTAACAGATGTACAGAAGGCAGCCAGTTTGTCCAATACCCCCATTTAAAGCAGCATACATTTCACAAGTAGCTGTGTGCAGAACTGGTGGAGAGAGCAATGTTTATTTTTAAAAACGATTATTAAGTAAAAATTCATAAAGTAAAGAGGAGATCTGGGGAGGACAGCGTCTGAAAGAGACGAGTTTTGAGACCTTTTTTCGAAAAGTGAAAGGGATTCAACGGTTCTGAGTGACAGAGGGAGGTCATTCTGCTACATCGCATAGGCCCACCAAGTGACCAGAGGTGCAGCAGTGTAGCAGCCTGGGTGGGGTTAGGGTTAGGGTTACTGAGTGATCAGGCATTTGAATTACTTTTTTGGCAAAAATGAGTTCACCACATTAGTATATACAGTATTATGATATGACTTGTGCTAATGTTATAATGACACAGGGTGGTTTTAACATGGGATGTACAGTATGTAGCTCATAAGAATTTTATTTTTTCACTTGTATTTCTATATCCATTTCGAATTTTCTATATTTCAGAATTTCCTGCCAGTAACTCCTTCAAGAAGATCATGGTGGGTCTCATCAGCAAGAACGACGAGTCAGCATACAGAGAGGAGGTGCGGCGGCTAACGGACTGGTGCAGAGCCAACAACCAGTCCCTGAATGCGGACAAAACAAAAGAGATGGTTGTTGACTTCAGGAGAGCACGGAGCCACCGCTCTCCGCCGAACATCGACGGCTCCTCCGTGGAGATGGTCAAGAGCACCAAATTCCTTGGTGTTCACTTGGCGGAGAACCTCACCTGGTCCCTCAACACCAGCTCCGTAGCCAAGAAAGCCCAGCAGCGTCTCTGCTCTCTGCAAAGGTTGAGGAAAGCCCATCTTCCACCCCCCATCCTCACCACATTCTACAGAGGGACTATCGAGAGCTTCCTGTGCAGCTACATCACTGCCCGGTTTGGTAATTGCATCTTTTCGGATCGCAAGACCTTGCAGCGGATAGTGAGGACAGCTGAGAAGATCATCGGGGTCTCTCTTCCCTCCATCACGGACATTTACGCCACACGTTGCATACACAAAGTCACCAGTCTTGCGGATGACCCCACGCACCTCTCACACAAACTCTTCACCCTCCTGCCATCTGGGAAAAGGTACCGAAGCATTTGGACCTTACAGCCAGACTGTGTAACAGTTGCTTCCCCAAAGCCATCAGACTCCTCAATACTCAGGGACTGGACTTACACCAACCCACAGACACACACACACACACCCGTACACAGCTGAACACCATTCCACTCCCTTTGCAATTTTTCTGCAATTATGTTTACATCTTACAGCATTTATTATTATTATTATTATTATTATTATTATTATTATTGCAATGTTTTGTTTTTTTTATTGTACATATTATATTGTAATATATCATTGTAACATAAAATATTGTAATATATTGTTCTTTATGTAGCACCATGGTCCTGGAGGAACATTATTTCGTTTAACTGTATCCTGTACCAGTTGCATGTGGCTGAAATGACAATATAGCCACTTGAGTTCACTTGACTTTGACTTGACTTGAAACATAAGGCTTTACACCTTGGTAACCACTAATATACCAGTGAAAGAAGAAGCTTGATTACATTCTCTCTTTGATACACTGATTAAGCTCAAAGGCTCATGGTAGGAACAGTGTAAGCTGGTTTAATTTCACAAGACTGCCACCCATGTCTTTTGTTTATGGCTCTTCTTCTATTAGGTGAACATTGTTGCATCATTGGGGGGCGCGGTAGCGCAGTGGGTTGGACCGGGTCCTACTCTCTGGTGGGTCTGGGGTTCGAGTCCTGCTTGGGGTGCCTTGCGGCGGACTGGCATCCCGTCCTGGGTGTGTCCCCTCCCCCTCCGGTCTTACGCCCTGTGTTACCGGGTAGGCTCCGGTTCCCCGCGACCCTGTATGGGACATGCGGTTCTGAAAATGTGCGTGTGCGTGTTGCATCGTTGCATCGTTGTAGAGTCCGTAGACCGTTGTGTTGTCATACCTCGTATTGCCACTAGATGTCAGGAAATCACTAAAAGAGAGTCATGATGACAGATTTCACTGCTCAGATTGATCTAGTCATTTCTGATCAGGTAGCTTTTGTCTACTAAATTTGTTCACTTTTGTCCTTAGTGTGTCCATTCCTGTTTTAAACAACTCTGCCACATTTGCTGAATCTGCCTGTACCTCACAATACAGTGCACCCAACTCCTGGTACCGTCTATGGTGATAGACACACACACACACACACACACACACACACACACATTTTCAGAACCGCTTGTCCCATACGGGGTCGCGCAGGAACCAGAGCCTACCCGGCAACACGGGGCACAAGGCCAGAGGGGGAGGGGACACACCCAGGACAGGACACCAGTCCATCGCAAGGCACCCCAAGGGGGACTTGAAACCCAGACCCACCAGAGAGCAGGACTGTGGTCCAACCCACTGCGCCACCGCACCCCTCTATGGTGATATCTCGTTGAAATTTTGTCAGCAGCTTTTTGTCTGATCTTCCAGCCTCTGCCCTCTAACCTCTTCAGCTGATCTACAGTTCTGCTTCATGAGTTGCATTTGACCTCCCAAGGCTTTCGTGTATGTCTCCCCTACTCCTATTGTTTCTCTGCATTGGCTTGCTGTAGGAGCTCGTATCAGGTTCAATAGTTTGGTTAAGACCTAGAACAGATACAAAAATCAGTACTATGATCTGTATGGAGCTGATCAATCCTTTTACCCCAGCAGGAGTGCTTTACTCTACCTGCATCTACTCACTTGCTTATTCTTCTAATGAAGGACTCTTTGGTTATTGAATCATCATCTCTGTGTTGGAACAAACTCCTTCTCGCCTTCAGATCTCCCAGTTCTCTTTCAACATTCAAGAAGGGCCCAAAACATTTCTCTCTTACTTTTTGACAGCTACAGAAATGTGCCCCACTCTGTTTACTGCGATTACATTTTTGCTATCTAAACTATACTGCTATCGGTGATGAGTAATGAATACATTAAAATAACAAACAAATCTGAAATAAAATTAAAAGAAAAATAACATAAAAAAGTGCATTTAGATAATTGCATGTCTTTAAAGCTCTTCTTTTCTTGGTGAATGCACTTTTGTATACTCTGAGCTATAGGTCACGTTGGGGGGAAGTGTCTACTAAGTTAATAAATGTAAATGTAAGGGAGAGATTTTTACAGTTATTTTATTATTAAGTCAGGACATGACTTGATTATTTCCTCAGCCTGTGTAGTGTTCTCAAACTACACAATTTTAAAATTAATTAATTTATTCTAAAAATTCTTGCAAAACGGAATGTAACCATGTTCCTGGACACTTTTTTTACTTCCAAAACGACTGTGTTACTTTCTTTTACTCTATATTTGTGAAGAATTGCACTGTAATATGTAATATATGAAACTTACAGATCCTTGTATAGTATTAAGCACATACACTTACTGAAAGGCAAATTATTCATTACTTTTAGCATGCATTTTTATAATGTCTGGTTATATCCCAGCACCCACTGAGCTCTACTATTTCTAAAACTTCCACTTGCACTTGTGAGCCACTTACAAAGCATGAATAATTCAAACATTACTTTACTTTAGGCTACTATTATTATTAATAATTGATTAATACATTTTAATATATGGTGAAATGTTTAATTGCATAACAAATCTAAAACCCATATTGTTTTGAAGTTCAACTTGTACAATAAAAAAAAAATCATTTCCCAAAACTGTTTAATAAATGGACCTTTTTCACATAATTCAACATACTCCTGCAACCTGATGAAATATTATGAAAACAGGATTGATACTTTTAAGATTAAAATAGAGTTATTGTTTGTCATTTACATCAATGGCATAATGTCAACAGGAGACCCCACATGTTTAACCAGGAATATTCAGCATTACCACTTTCAGAATTTGCGCTTCCACTATTACGAGGGAAAGTATAATTAAATCCCTGGTGTTTGTTACCAGAGCGGACAAGAAGATGGCTAGGAGATGAGCAGAATAGAGACGTGGTCAGCAATGAACCATTTAGCACTGGCAGTGCTGTCAGTGCCTTACAGTAAGCCTGATTGTTTGGACAGCTCAGTGGTGACTGTGCAAGAATCCAGGCCAACTAGGAGCCTGTTGCCATAAACACTCACCCATCACATGGATGCCTTACAAACAGGAAAAGAATTTCACTACATGCTTTTGGGATATGTCTTTCTTTTCTTTTAGAACTCTTCACCATGTACCACGCTGTAATTTTCCTTTAGAAGGGGATTATTATTAACATTTGCACAAGGCAACGTACGCTGTTAGGTAAGCAGCTTTAAAAAGATTTACCCATTTGAAAAGCTGGGCACGCTTAATGGAGCGACTTGGAGTAAGTGCCTCACTCAAGGGCTCTACAGCAGGAGGTGCATTCAATCTATGAACAACACCGACTATTACAGTAAATCCAGGCCCCTTGCCACTCAATATATGCTCAGTGCTGCAATGGCAGGCCATTTGCAGTTTGTTTCAACCACTACAATGACAAAAATGTTGCTCACTGACATTTTGCTACTGCATAAGGATTTCCAATTTTGTACGTGCCAATTAAGCAAAGCACATCCCTTCACCCACCACAAGGTGTCGCGTTTGACACCGTTTTCAAACAATGGAGCCGATACCCGATAAAAGCGCTGTTTCTTCCTGTAGAAAAATGCAACGAAAATAGCGCTCAATTAACGGACAATGTATACGCGCAAGACAACACGCTGTCTCAAGTAAACTCTCTTCCAGAAGTAATTAATCGCTGAAAAGCGTTGGGGCGTGACGTCATCGCGCTCATTTGCATATCGCGGTATATTAGCGCCGCAGCGCCGATTCCTCCCCAGTCCGTCGTCGCAACGCGTTCAAGTAGTATCGTTCGACCAGCTCCGGTGAGTAATAAACTTGCAAAAAACAAAAAAAAAAAAAAAAAAGGTGCTTGCTTCCTCAATAAACAACGATAGTCAGTGCACTGTTGCGTTCCCGTGTATTAAATGCTCTAGTTTTCCCCCACTGTGCGAAAAGACGACTTTGGTGGTGGATTTGTGCGTCAAGGACAATAGACGAGTCCTCGGCTCTTCGTTCGTGTATAACTACTAGGTGGAGACGCGTCTATTTGGGGAAGTGTATTGGTTTAATGTCAGTGTGCGTTCTGTCTGCGTTGGAAACGTTTTCCCCCCTCCATTGTGTTCGGTGAGAAGGGGCGGCGCTGCTCAGAAATCCCGTTAGAAGCGCGGAGCCTCCGGAGGTCGTGCGTTCGGAGCGGGGCGGTGGTTCCTGCCGCTTTACCGTTGCGATTTTGATTCATTTCTTCTGATCGGTCGGAGCACCGGCGGCGGACTGAGCGAGTGGCGGGTCTCCCTGGCCTGTAGCGGAACGAACGGGTCCGAACGACAGACCGACCGTCTCTCCGTCCGCGTGTCGCTTTAATAATTAAATTTATATCCGCTTATCACTCTCTCTGAAGGTGGAGGAAACGGACGCGCTTCTCAGCACTTTTCGCCCCGACTGAGGTTTTCGAGGTTTTTTTTTTCCCTTTCTTTCCTCCCCGATTGAACTCGCTTTTACAAGCGGAACTGCTGTTCGTTTCTCCTCCCCCTCCCCCCAGAAGTAGCCGAGCTGCGGGGTGCGGTTTTTCCTCCTTTGTGTCTCCGCGCCGCTCCGTAACGGCGCGATGGATGCGGACGCCGCCGGGCGCCGCTGCGGAGAGAACGTGTTGGTGACCTGCAGCTTAAGTGGAGAATCGTTAATTCAATAAAACGTCTTACTCCTTTAATTGCAGATCCTGCAAGCATGTCTGACAAACCAAATCTGGAGGAGGTCACCAGCTTCGACAAGAGCAAGCTGAAGAAGACCGAGACCCAGGAGAAAAACCCCTTGCCCTCAAAAGAAAGTAAGTTTTACATGTTGAGAATGATGTCCTTCCGTGACCAACTCAACTGTCACTGGTTTGCTGGATTATTCCAACCCCCCCCCAAGGTTTTGATGGCTTCACAAAACCTTAGATCGGATGCATTTTAACTGATTCTTATATCTCTTCCTCACCAGCCATCGAACAGGAGAAGCAGGCCGAGTCGTCATGAAGACGGACGCTTCCCCACGCACTGTACATTCCACAAGCATTGCCTTTTTTCCACTTATTTTACACATTTAACCGACATACCAGTTTACCCCACCCCAGTTTTTTAATGGCGACGATGAAAGAAAACGACTGACTGCGGTCTGTACCGAGGACTCGACACACCGTCCTAATGTGTTGGTTTGCTTTGTTCGGTTCGGTCTGGGTGTCTCACTCTCTCCCTCCCCTCCCCCCCCCCCCCCCATGGCCATGGGTTCAAGGGGGCGAAGGCGCGACCGGCGTGGTCCGGGGACCGACCGTCTAAACCCGCAACCTAGCCGGGCTTCTCTCAACGTTTAAAATGCTGTCAACACTTAAAAGCAGAATTTACATTTTCACCATTAATTCCTGGAATCGGCAACATTTTGTTTTTGATATGCAAAATAAAATTTAAGCGCATGATTGTGGTTCTACAAGTGGATTGTTTTTCTTTAAATGGTCCGGGTGGAAGAGGATCCATTCTGACCAGAGCCTGCCTGCCTGCCCGGAGTTAACATGTTTCATTGGCTTAAATTATAATTGTACCCATTTTGATGTTTGGTCTGG
Organism: Scleropages formosus; assembly: GCF_900964775.1. Lineage (NCBI taxonomy): Eukaryota > Metazoa > Chordata > Actinopteri > Osteoglossiformes > Osteoglossidae > Scleropages > Scleropages formosus. Next base: position 20,866,277 of record NC_041817.1, read on the forward strand.
GAACACTTTATCACTGCGGTTCAATCTAGTCAGGTTGTTTTGGTGTGATAAAAACATACTGGAAAACTTAAATTCATCTTGTCTAAATGAGTACAGTACTTGTTTTCTGGAGTTTGATTTGCCAACTGTTATTCTGGCACTTGCTATCAAGAATAATGGAAACCAAAAAGTTTTAATAAAAAAAAAAAAAAAAAACCTGGTTATTTGCACCAGTGTTGTGGAACAGCTGTTTATTTCCCCTATACTTTCAATTGCCTAACACATAGCTGACAGCTATTTTGTTCACCTCTAATCTGTGCACTTCTTTCCCACTGCAATACTACACAAAATGGATCTTTTCCCCCTTCATGACCTTGTGCGGCTCTAGCCAGGAAGACATACTAGTAGCTGTTTCCCTGTGCTCCATGCTTCCCTCCAGCCGTGCAGCTGTGACCATTCGCTGGGGCTGCGTGGGCATCGCCGCACTGACACACTTTGGCGGCTGCAGCATCCCTAAGTGGATCAGGAGTGCCTAATTTTGTCCACTTGCTCCTGCTTCCCAGCTGACCTTAAAAGCCAGTGGTGGTGTTTCACAACAGAAAGGCTTAATGTGTCCTTTGCAACATCATAGTACGTAGCAGAGCAGATATTATGAAATGCCTTTGGTTTTCAGGTGTCTTACTGGATACATTCTAAAGTAAATATAGAGGAGGGTGTGTCAATTTGAGGTTGCCTGTCATTAATGGGCAAGTTCTTTGTATTTAACTTTGGTGTCAAAGTGAAGCAAGGATTATGAACTTTAAAAAAATGCCTTCTAAGTACAAGGCCTGAAATTCTACTTGAATATTTGTCATGAATAACCAAAAGTGAAGATGATGGTTTTAGTAGGATAATCGTGCTAATATCCCAAGGTTGATGGAAGGTGAGGTTTAGGCGGTGCCACAGCACTTATCTTATTATGGTCTTGGGAGCAACAGGAAGTGATTATGCACCGGCGATCACGCAGCTGGGGGCTGATGCCGAGGAATCGAACGATGATTGGCGACAGGTGAAGGTGTAGCGGTAGAGTCAAGTTTAATTGGCTGTAGGGTACAAGTTTTCTCTGTTCTTAGGATTTTGCCACCTCTGTAGTGTAGTGCAAAGAGTAGTCATCTATGATTATTTTTCTACTCTTGTACAGTACTGTGGTATTGTACCTGATTTTTATTTCTCATTAATTTATTCACCTGTCTTAAGTATTCCACCCACAGTCCTTTGAGAACTGAAAGCAGAGACTGAGCCAGTAAACTAGGCTCGATGGGTTGATGTTTGAAGGATGACGTTGCGATCCGTTTTATCCATGTAAAGCTGAGGGTTCGATGAATCGGAATCCTTGCTAATTGTGAATTGCACTAAAATTAATCTATTATTATTTGGTCAGTTATTAGATTATTAAATCACATTCAGTTAGACCAGTATGGCTCACAACTGTGTGTGTGTGTTTTTAAGCTTAACTTGTATCAACTCCATGGTAAATCTAGCAGCTACTGAAACCACCACATTTGCGTAATGTGTTTTTTGCCTCTTTAAGGCTTTAAATGATCAGTACTGCTATTGAGGGACGTCTGCTTGCAGGCCCGTCTACTTCCCTCTAGCGTACGTGGCTGCTGTGGGGTTCTGAAGACATTTAAAATATTCATCTTATTTTAGTTACTAAAGTGTCTGAATGTGATTTTACTGTAACTTCACACAAGTGCTAATAGCACATGTCAGGATAAGTGGATTGTGACTAAGCTGGTTACACTTAATAACGTGCTAATCCTCTCGTGCGTTGTCGACATTTCCAGCTATATAAAACAATAGCAGTAACCGTCCTCGTTTAAAGTCACCGCTCATGTCGGTGTCGTGTCTAAGATGGGGCTCAATCTCATCCCGCTCATCCTTTTTCAAGGAAATGGAGATGCGAACGACGGAAAGATGATGAAGGATCAGTCTGATGCTGATGCAAAATTAGACAAGTGCTGATTTTTTTTTTCATTCCTTAAGTAACTGGAGATCAGTGACCATGAACATAAACAAACAAGAGACTGATTAAGTGGCTCAGAGGTAAGAATATACTTACTGGTGTTCACACATCAGCATTTTATTTCTTTTTATAATGACCTTCTTTTTACTTTGGGAACTGAGCACCAGTATTTTAATTTTTTTTGTGTATTTCAGCATCTTTGTCACTGTATTTATGGGTACTGGTAACATGCAGCATATTGCAAGGGCAAATTAAGGGGCAGTTAGTAATATGCATAACAAAAAGAGCAATGCTATTTTCACCTATTAACCCTTAATTTTGAGTGCAGATTAATTTTGGATGATCACTTTGTCTTGATGTACCTGAATTTTTTTTTAATTTTTTTTTTTAATTAAAAACTTTACTTGCTGCTAATTGTTTAAAATAGTATGACGAATGCACGTTTAAATTTGTCACTATAATTCTGGCCCACCTCACAAATCATGGTCTCCAGTACAAGCCTTTTAATCTGGTCATTGTGTACAAAGCAGGACGGTGTTTGGAATTACGGCTTTGGTTGTCCTCCCATGACCCTTACGAAGGCGGCAGCTGCCTCAGGATCAGTCGAGCACATCCAAGGGCCGCCCTGGCCCAGCGTGCTCTACCTCCCTGAGGGTTGTGGGGCTTCCTTCCTCTCCAAGCCATTGTTCCCTGGACTCTGGTCTGGTGCCTCCTGCTGTTTCAGACGGACAGTTCAGCCTGACATAACAGGATGCACCCGTACTATGTCCTCCTCCACTGCCCATTTCACGCTGCCATCTTGGCATTTGTGAGAAGATGGAGGGAGCCAATGCTTGTTTGCTCTTATCTGACATAAACCATCTGTGAAGAACTTCCAAACCTGTGGAAGAGCTTCTTTCTCAAAGGGTGTTACTGCCTTATTTCCAACCCAATGGGTGTCATTTAGTCAAACTTGTATTCCGCCTTTGCTTTGTGTTGTTTATGGGAACTCGACAAGTTTCCTCGACCGCGTGCTTTTATTTCGCCGTAGTAAGACCATTTCCGCACTCGCTTTGTTCAGTGGAAAAATGCACGTCAAACATCTCGTGTAACTGCTACATGAAGAAGTGTTGGAGATTAAACTGGTCCTAGGAGTACAACGGGTGGGGACAAAAATCATGTCATCTTGAGAAAATGATCTTCTCATTCTTGCGGTTTGTTTGTCTGCCGGTTAACTGGCAAGTCGCAGTCTTGTTTGAACACACCAAGGATGACTGAAACAGTGGACTTCCACTCCCTCTCCTGAAGTGCCAATGTGCAGATCGGTAATAAAGCTCTGTGTTGCGCTTTACATTTAGTCTATTTCCTCAAGGTCCAAATAGTTGTGAACTTGTCTGAAGTTGAAGAGCTAGTCCCTACGTGACTATGCACAAGGATCTCTTAACGTCTGCCGCAATAACCCGCAGAACTCCAGGATTTAATTGATCACCTTGTCAAAGGTTCAGTTCCTTAACCGCTTCACCACCTACACAGAGCAACTGAGAAGAGGTTAACTAAACGGCATCAAGCCTTCAACATCTATGTCTCATAAACTATGGATGTCAAGAAGCACGTTATGTAATTGTGCTTTATTATTGTATTTATTTGACCTGAGTACCTCGTTGTGTTTTTTTTCTCCCATGCGTGAAAACCAGTATTTTGGCCACAGGTTCTCTCTCAGCAGTTGATGCTATCTAAGGCTTTGGCTTCATAAAGCAGTTTATGAGTGATTCTTTTGGCCTGCATGAGATGAGCAAGGAAGGCTGTGGGTCCGATGCCAGCTGAAATGCAGATGGCTGCACCTCCGGAGAGTAATCAAAGATGACTAAGGTGTGTTGGCATCTACTCAACGGTACGTTTTTTTTTTTTTTTACTTATGGGGAAGTGGACACATGGATGGGGCAGCTGTCAAACTGCTTTCATGCAGGCGGGATTGTGATTGCTCATGTTAGTGTTGGGTTGACTGTTCCCATTTCAAAGTAGGTGGAGTCACATCTTAAGTATAATCTCCTTCAGTGTTTTTTATATATTTCTAAAATCTCCCTCTGTGTAGCTTTGCAATAAACAGTGTACCATCTGTTGAAAATGCCATACTGTGCTCCTGGCACCAAAGCACAGTGCCTCCTTTATAAGTCTGGCAAACATGTTAATGACTTTTTGTCCCTCTGGGTCTTCACCTCTACTCTGCAGATGGGCTTCATCAGTAGAATCGGTCACATACATACATGTGTATGTAGACATATACTGCACATACACGTGTACTGTGTGTGAATGTATGGTACCGACAAAGAAAGATGTTATGAACAGCTGTAACATACATGTAGCACATGTCCACAGTGGTGCACAATAACAGTTGTCCATTGCATTTTTTTTACAGTCCTTATTTTACCCAATTGAGACTTATGCCGAAACTGTGTTTTTTTTTTTTTTTTTTTTTTTTTTTTTAATGAAAATGACGTGTCAGTGAATCGTTCTACTACTGGATCATTCTACAACTGTATAAAACTTTCATTTAATTGCACATTTATTTTGCAATATGTGTACAAAATGTTTTGTCTGTTCATTCCTTTCCATCACTGCAACGATTGATGGAGTTAGGTCAGACCCCCTGGTGACTTGAGCAAGGCTGTCTTACCCTCTAAAACCTTCATATTCATGTGTAAAATGTAGAAAAACATCCAAAAGCTTTCAATAATGTTTGAGCCTTAAAAAAGAAAAAAGTTTAATATTCTTGGAAGCAATATTACACTCCATAGCAGTATCTCACCTAATCCTGAGCTTGGGGTACATGCGTCAGAGTATTACTAGCTGCTTTTGTTTATTGCTTACAGAATCATTGCTCAAATATAATCGACTGTGGAAACATTTACTTTAAAATGCACAGTTTCATCCTAAGCCTTTGCTGGTGTCTGTGGAGTGTATAGTTGTAAAGATATTAAGGTTTAAATGAGACTTAGGAAGAGCAGGACATCTTGAATCTCAGTCCTGCTTCTTTGGAAGGAATGGATTTTGCCTGGTTGTTCGGCCACGAGCACAGGGGCATGATCATTTACTCCGATCTCAAAGTTGCGTCCCAGGACTTAAGTCGTACTTTGAGAGCACCCTGGATCGCTGCCAGCCCACAGAGGCAACTCCAGACAGGAACCCCCCGAAATCTGGGTAATTGGCAAATATAAGGCGTCATGCGCTTGAGGTGTTGATAGTATCTCTGTCCTGTGCTGTGACAAGTGTGGCTGCTGATCTCCTTTGCACGTCTGTGTGCGCGCGTGCGTGCATGCGTGTGAGTTTTAGTATGTTGTATAACAAGCTGCCAAGTCACATCTGGATGGCGCAAGCGTGATCAAAACCAGATGGAATAGTGCAATTCTTTATCTCCTCATAGGTCATGAAGAGTATCCAGAGTTGTTCAGTTACACTGCTGCAATTTTTCCTGAGCCACCGGCGCTACACCATCATAGTGTATAAATGTAATGAAGAAATGCGAATGTAAATTGTATTAATATCCCAGGTGTGAGAATCCGTCCACCTCCCAATTTACTTTTTCCCATAAGAAATAATGCTTGGAATATGGGCAAGAAAACAGTTTATTTACAAGAATATACTGGTCACGCATTCCTTGTGCAGCTAGCAAAATCAAAGCAAGGATTTTTGCCTTTTTCAAGGGATTGGATTATTTGTATTCCAAATTCCTAATTAATTGACAGCAGTATCTCTCCCTGTCTCTCTCCCACCTTTCTTCTCCTCCACCTCTGTCTATAGTTTGCTCTGTGCTGTCACGTGAAGGACAGCCCTCTGGTTTTTCTTTCTGTTCTGAGGCTCGATGTTGCTCCTGCAGCAATAAGATTTGCAATTTGCAATGAGCCAGAAACTTAGTGCAATCGTTTTATCTCAGACCTCAAAGATAGCAGGCTTTTTGCCCGAGCTTTCAGAAACGCATTCTCCTCTCCTTTGAGGTTTCCATGGACAATTTCAGCCCCGTTACTTTAATATACTCATTAAAACTGGGTCTTTGTCAGCTAGCTTGTTAGGATTGTTTTCTGGCCGACAAGAAGGATTCTTCGTTACCGTGTCATTTAAGGAGCGGATGATGTTGCTTTAATAGAGGGAAAAATTAATAACCCTGTTAGTGTCTCTCTTGCAGTGAAGTATAACCCTTGTGGGGTGACGTGTGACTCTTGTGGGCTTGGAGTGTTAATTATCAAAGTATATTTAGCTTTTCATACGGGCTGGAGTGCATTGTAACACCCATGTGCACATTCCCATCACATCCAACGGCGAGTCACGTAAGCAGCGAAAGAATAAACGTAGGTCTTCAGCTATTCCCCTTAATCAGCTCGGTTTCCGACAAGGATTTACTTCTGCTGACAGTAGAGCTCTAAGGTGCCCTGCATTTGAGGAAGGCCATGCACCAGCAAAGAATGACAAATATATTTCACTGTGACAGAAAGAGGTCCTATGAGTGTTGAAATGCTCTGAGCAGCTGAGAAGGAACTAAAGCAACTGCATCGGAGTTCAAGCGCCTTGGATTGCATGTCCCTGCACATATAAATGCTGAAACATCTGAATAGCGATGATGAAACAGCTCAAAGCCAGAGAACGCACTACTTTTTTAGCCCGCTGTCTAAAAACAGACATGACACACAGCATGGGTCAAGCTGATAGGAACAGCTTGATTACAGCCTTTTTGTACCTGAAACAACATAATGACTTAGTATTATCACAGCGCACAGGGGGACATCACTTACATACCAGGATTACGTGGATATAAATATCCCAGATCGGACGAAAATTACTAGCATGAGATTTGGGCATAATTTTCCCCATGCTGGGTGATGTGTATACCTAAATTTTTAAGAATGTAAGTGAGTCATGGATGCCTTGAAGTTGTAAAATCCAGGCTCTTGATTGTCCACACAGCTTCAGAAGCAGAGAGGAGTCATTTTCAAATTGAAAATTGAAAGACAAAAGAAAAGTTTTACGGTTACTAGTCATGCCAATAAAATAAACTGTAAGCCTTCTGCTGTGTCTGGGCCACTAAATGTGCTTGGAGTAATCAGAAGATGGCTTCTGTATCGTAGTTTAACACAGGGATAAGTCTGCAAGTCACACTGTCATCCCCACCACACAGCAAAAGTGCCAGTTAACAGGTGAGGGCATTGTGCGTTGGCAGAACCACCGAGAAATGACACCAAAACACTCCCTATAGCTTTTATCAAAAGCTGTTACACACACCTTTAACACCAACCTGTTTACAAATTTAATTTGTGCAAAATGGTTTGGATTCAATCGCCTGATCAGCAACAGATGGCAATGAGGCTCTTAGACATACTGGAGACAGTTTTTGGTGAATTTTAAAACTGACTGCAACTTATGTGATGTCAGTTGGCCCTTTTCTCTGTGAGCAAAAATCAAGGACAGACTTTTTTTTTTTTTTTTTGGTTTCTTTGTTTTAACAGCAGTTTCGCTTAAAGATTGCTGCAAGCATAGTGTGGTCTCCGCCACCATGAACTGAACCTGTAGCAACACAATATGCTTTGAATATTTTTTTCGTTTCCACCATCAGCAAGCTTGATTTATGCACTCAGCTAAGGAATCATCAAACTCTTGATCAGCTGTATGAGTTTTGCTGGTAGAGGGGGACAGCAAAGATTTAAATATTGGCTGGGGGTCTCTGAGGAGATGTTTTGCAATTGCTTTGAGAGATCTTCATGCTCCCTTTAGCATTTAGTTCAGAAGCACACCAAGCTCCTCAATGGAAATGTCATACTCGCAATGTCTTCTGGAGGCATTTCCTCTCCCCCTCAGCCTTAGAGGTTCATGCTAAGCCATGGAGATGTACCAAGAATGAAGGCCCAGCTCTCTTGCTTCTTCTTATCTGCACATTGTGGTACCCAACTCCATAGCTTTAGTATCATTGTTAAATAGCAGCCAGTGTACATTAGGTTACAAAACATTTCTAAATGCAAGACCGTAGTAAAAAAGGTGCATTGCCTCCTAGCAAGATTGCTTTGATTGTCATTGCGAAGGTTCATCCTCCTTAACCTAAAATAAGTGGAAGCTTAAACCAAAACAAATGACAGATTTACACCATAAACACAAACCTTGTGGATGCATTTGGTAATTTAGTAGGTGCTACATAATGTAGATTGTCTCAGATTAACAATGAACCTCTCTGTATATAATGTTTCCATTGTTTGACTTTAAAGTGGCCAAGTGGGGATTTTACTGTAAGCATTTATTAGCATACTGTCATTTCAGTCTTGGATGCTCATCAGTTTTTGCCAGCATTTCCTTTTGTGGGCACCTGAGCTATGTTTTCTTTGCATCACAGTCTCACACAAAAGCCACTTTATCTGCGGTAGAATTAGCATGTCTTTTTATTCCTCTCAACAGATCCTATGGGAAAGTCCTAGCTAGTGTGAAAGATGCCACCGAATGCTTATATTTCTGTGTCATTCCTCCCCACAAGCTGAGCAAAAAAGCAAAGTCAACTGAAAACATCAGTGTTTACTGCTCAGAGTTTTTAGCATCAATGTGTTATGAAATGGTTATGTTAGCTTTTCCTTGATCATAGCAAAGCTTCAATGCTCTACTGTAGGCCTACAGCTTGCTAGGGGTCCACTGCAGCCACTGCTGGAGAGGCCTGGCTGGGCGAAAGAGATGCTAATGAGGGCCTCACTGAGGGTCGATTGTGACAAACTTGGCCACCACTACCGACGAGCCATCTGCCACTGTTTTGACGGACATTTGTCGAGCCCTCTGTGTATCAGAGTTTGGTGGGGAACAAAGATCTCTTTTGAGTCAAGGCTTTGAACATAGGAAAATGAGTAGCTAAGATTTGCTAGACTCCAACCTATGGAGTAAAAGATATAACATTACTGTCTCATCACCCCATTCTTTTGACATTAATTGACTTCTAAGATTCTGATCCTTTGCAACTATTGTAAAATTATTTACAAGTCAGAATTTGTGAACTATAAAAGAAACTTTCATTATAATTGTTACAGTTTATGTATATTCATACAATTGGCTTCAACATAATTGTCATTTGCATAATGGTTCAAAACTTTCTTCCATGGTGCTGTTTCTTTTTGAAAAGAAGGTGTTGTTGTTTGATGGTAGGAATATCCAGTTGAGAATTATAAGGAAAATCCATGCGATTTATATAGTCAATCTAAGTGATTTCTCATCAATGTTGCAATATAAAAATACATTTAAACGTTTTTTTCTTCCGTAATTATTTTAAATCTGCTATGCATTTTGTTTTTAATTGAACGGGCAGCAAGTTTTCTCCATATCATTTTAACATATTGGTTCACTCTCCAGGGAAGAGCAGAAGGCAGCTTGCAGGAGGACAGGTCACTGTGTTGGTTGTCATGGAGAAGTAGTGTTTCTAAGGGAAGCGCCTTTTCCGTTGCTATGGGAGCCGTCTAAGAAGGGTGACCCTGACGGGGGGGGGGGGGACTTGACCAAGACAGAGAAAGACAACTACAGCACAAACAGTTCACAGAGAACGGGTTATTCTGGTAAACCTTGTAGCTTCCTCTTTTGTCACTAGTCATACTGATGACAGTGACACATTCCTCACAGCCCTCATGTTTACTTATGTAGGAGGTTAAAACTGTCAGGCTTTAAGGTTACAGCTTCTGTGAGTTCTCATTTTTTTCGCTCAACAGCGCTGATGGAAGGACATGCTCAGTCCTCTCTAAATCAGTAAGCAAGCAAAGCTTTGCAGAATTTGTATGGCCTTCCAGAAGGGATGCATCCAGAGAGGCAGTGAAAAATTCAACTTCTGTATTTTAAAAAAAAAAAAAAAAAAAAAAAAACACAATTTCATAGCTTTTCAGGACTGAAGTGAGAAGCTGTCATGAGCTGCCCAAGTTTGCAGACAGGTAATCCCAAACAAGACTTGGACTGACTGGTTCGTGGCAACAGCAGCATGTAAAGTAGTGCTAAGGTCTTCGGGTCGAATCCCTTCTCCTGCTGTAGTACCCTTCAGCAAGGTACTTACCATGCTACGATAAGAGAACCCTGCTGTATAAATGGGTAATTCAGTGCAAAGTTGATTACCTAACACTGTAAGTTGCCTTGGACAAAGGCACCTGCGTAATAAATGTTAATAATGGTCAGTAGTCAAAGATTGGGCTCAACTAGTCAACAGAGACAACAGGTTGCCTCCCTGGAGGCTCTAGCAGACCAGCATCTCTGTAACTCAGAGCAAAGCAAATTCCCATATGCACTGAGACAAACAATGTCCTGTTGTGTGGGTTGAGTTTCAAGTGAGACGTGATGAAGAGAATTCAGGCTTTTCTAATCTGGCCGCTTGGTCGGAGACAATTAAGTCTCCCCCCCCCACCACCACCCTGGCTGAAGTGCGGTGCCATGGTGCCGAACCTCACGCGCAGTTTGTTTCTAATGCTGCGTTTGTGACGGCTGATGATTGTTTATGGAAACAGAGGTTTTCACATTGTTGCATGAAGTATGAATCAAACAGTTCTAATCTGCACGGTTTAGACATAGGGATATAAATAGAATATTAAATCGTATCTATGTGACGCTTGGAAATAAAATCAAGATCAAAAGTTTATAGTACATTACATGTTTGATCAGGCAGCACTTTCTAATAACTTCCAGAAGGGTGTCCAAATATTCCAGCATTAATAATTATAATACCTCTAACTCATGGTCCTTCTGACATGTACTGTTGTTTTACTATACGGACATGGGTTATGTCACCCTGATTGTGTTTTCTGTTTACTTGACACTATATAGTTGACAACATGCTGCCCCCAGTTCAACTGATGCATGTTGCCTTGCAAGAGCTTCCAGGAGAAAAATGCAGATACATTACTGTGCGGAAATGTAATACTTTTTACGAAAAGGAGATTTGTAACTAATGAGAAAGACACGTGTTGGTAGGACCATTTAAAATAGGGTAAGTCTTTCTAGTATACAGAATTTATTTGAAATACTGGCTGAACTTTTTTGACACAGTTTGCTTGAGAAGAGTTCTGGAATCGATATGTGATGAATTAATCTATATGCTAGCTTTGTGTATTTGCCTCTGCCACTTCTTTTAGGAGTCGTGGGGAGGTTCACAGGAGGACAAGCTGTGCAAAGACTCCGACATGAGTTTGAAAATATGAGGTGAAACTAGACAGGAAATGCCAAAGAATTAGACTCGGGGGGATGGGGGTGGGAAAGCATTTGCCATGTGACAGACCCCCTCGAGTGAAGTCCTCAAATGACATGTATGTATCTGTGCTCTGTCTTGCAGAAGCCATCCATCCAATAGAATGAGCCTTTAGGATGCAGGCCTTGGAGGTCTAAGACATCCTATTAAACCATCCGTTAAGTGTCACCTGGGGCCACTTGAGCAGAATATTCCCCATAATGAACAAACATACCATTCTTACCAAGCGGCATCCATTGCTGACTCAGTGTAACCAAGTAAACAGTAATAGCAATTGTCAGCACTTTGCCAAACCGCTTACTGACATGATTCATTGGCCTAAATCAGTGAATGTAAGACATAAATCTCTACTGGTAAGTGATAGGTTGATAAATTCTCAGATGATAGAAGTTGTTTATGTCCATGAACACCCTATTATAAAAGAAATATTTTTATCACAAAATTCTCCTCGGGTTAGTGTTGAAGTCGGCAGTAACAGATTATTTGTCATTGTTTATCCTGACAACATTTCATTGTTTTGCACAACACAGCCATGTTTTCTTTTACACAAAATACTCAATGCCTTTCCTCAGTCTAATAATGTAAATGTACTGTGTATAGATTTTCAGAGCTACTGACTGTAAACAATATTTACAAAAACTAAAAAGTCATGTATAACCCGACCACACTGAGCATGACAACGGATAGAAAGCCAGAAGACTTAAATTTTTGGTAAATATTTTCATATAATCTCATATAATAATTCTCATATATCACCCAAATACAATTTTTTATTTGGATAAAGTTTTATGCAGCTACTCGTCTGATGAACATTGGTTCATATGGTGAAAAGAAACAAACTAACTCTACTTAAGAATCACGCATTTACATCTAAGTCTCCCTTTCTGCGAATGTTATGCACACATTGTATTTTCCATGAGATGTATGTCGCTTTGGAGAAAAGGGCCTGCTGAATGAATACGTGTAATCAACCAATGTCAACAACAACTGCTTGTCCCGAGTTGGAGCCTGACCCCGCAAGGCAGGGCACAAGGCCGAAGAGGGAGGGGACACACCCAGGATGAGGCGCCAGTCTGTTGCAAGGAACCCCAAGCAGGGCTCGAACCCCAGACCTGCCACTCGGCAGGCACCAATCAAACCTGCCCCACCACCCTGCCCTCTTGGAAATGTAATTATTAATTCTAAATGCTGAAACATTCAATATCTGAATGCAAATGGTAAATAATGCTTGAAAAATCGTTTAGATATCTCATGACATCACACCAATTCTTTTGTGCAATGATTAGGACAGGAATGAAAATATTGGATTTTGTATAAATATTATAAATATGTTTTTTTAAGTTTTAAAGCAAACAATAATTTAAATAGCTGCGAGAGGTGATATTGCCTATTTCAAGCCACACTCATCGTCTCATAAAATTTTCCCTTACATGGATCAATGACCTAAAAATAACTATTGGCACATGCAGCTTGCATTCCAAACTTCTGTAGATATGCCAAGTAAGACTTTGTTAGCTGAGGGCCACGTCCTAGTTAAGATGCTGCAATTTGCGTTCATGTGCAAAAAGGCTTCCAGGAATGCCATCCTTCCATGCCACATTCTAGAGGGATTCAGAGATCAGATGTATGACTACTGGTCCTTTCAGCTACTGGACACATCACTCAGTCCTGCATGTTGTGACACTTCAATACCCAGCCAAACAGAAGTAATTAGGGCCATAGATTAAAGCCACACTTGAGGATAGAAAAGACCTTCATTGTTTCTCGGCTATCTGTTAGTATCACGTTGACTTTGTAATGATGGGGAGATGGAGAAGGGAAGATTTCTTTGCCAGAAAGTTTTGGCCACATGAGTGAAAAAGTATTAGGTCTCATTTTTCATCTCCCCGTTTTTCCCTTTTTGGTCATTCCTTTGCTATAGTCGTCGTTGGGTTTTTGTTCATCCTAATGCAAGATCTCAAGGCTCAAGCAGGACTGTGCACATAGTTTGTTACTTCTAACAAGACTTAAAATGTTGAGATTATTTGTTGTATTAATCTGAAGCCTCTGTAAGGTAATTTGGTTGTATTTAAGAGCACTGTTTAACTGATATACCAGTACAGTTAGACTGCTATAGGTAGTGTGTCCTTCTGTCCATTTATTCTATTATTTCACAGTGTTGCAGGATGCTTCAATCTACCCATCGCAAAAATGTTTAGTAGCCACCAATCCAAGATCCATTGCTCTCCAACTATTGTTTCATGTCAATATACATCTGACCCATATGTATTCAGCACATTACCGTCAAAAAAGTATACATTTTCCTTTTGGAAGAATGAAACTCTATACAAGAGTACCAAGAGACGTGAAGAGGATCCATTATCAAAGCCACTGTATTGCCTTGTAAGCTCTAAAGTGGAAGACCTAAACAGTAATCCAACATTTTTGTGACTATGCAGAATGGTGAGTTGTCTAGTCTCAAGAAGAACAGCATTCCTGCTCAAGCGCTTTATCACAATGGCTATAAATAGCAGAGGGACTTCAGTGAGCAGGAGAAATGGAAGAAATGAGAGTAGATGGCTGGGACAAAAAAGACCAAACAGTAGACATGTGAAGAACTTCCCTGAAAGAACTGACCCAGGATCAGCAGCTTATTGACTCTAAGCGGCCAGTGTAAGATGGAGGTCGCTCGGTCGGTGTGTCCCCAAACTGTGCTATGGAGTTTTCCAGACTGTATATCCTGTTGCGGCACGTAGCTTGGGGCGGGGGTGAACTGAAGAAGATGTTCTGAGAACCAAGGCGGTCAGAGTTTAACATTTAATATGTTTGATACTCAGCCAGTTTTGTTTGGGCCTTCATGCAAAACCGTTTTGGGGAAACTGCAGAGGTTCACACATTTTAGGATGATTCATACATACGTTGTTCTGATCTGATCGGTAGCGTATTCATCTGTTTAAGAGAAGCCATAAACTCTGTACACCGTGCGGAATATTCCAGCGCGCAGGAAAAAGCTAATTTCCTCTTATTACTGTACATGCTACTAATGCTGTCAGTGTAAAAAAGCAATCTTCAGGCAGGCTTTTCCACTCACTGGCATAATCTGCAATCATTGCAGGAAATTTATGAAATTGTACAATTGTGCTGAGCTCATTTATAGTATGAAGTAATCTTATGCTGAAAATGTCATATTTTTGCATTTCAGACCTTGGTTATATCCTGCATACATGTTTGCGATCATATTTGAAATACAAATTCATAGCATCATTTCATACTTCTCTCCCACCGGACACGTGATCTGCAATTTGTGAAACTCTACGTAACATTACAATTTTGCAACATCATCATACTGGTTTTGGCAAGTGACTCCACAGTAAAGCTGTAACAGAATGGTCTAATCAATTACTTCACAAAGATATGGAATTTTTTTAACATGTTGCAATTTGCGTACAGACCGACTGCAGAGAAAACAAGGTATTGTTCTGTGTGTGAGTTTTTGTTTAAATGCAACTTTTAGAAGCGACTCTGCTAGAAAACACAGTCAAGTGAAATATACTGTTTACCAGTCATATGGTGTCTTAAAAGCCATTTAGAGTATTTCGGCCCAGTACTGGTTTATATTTACCCAGTCTTACATGGTAACAGTACTGTTAAACTGCATGAGGTGGATGTTCTTGCATTTTCAGGGATTCATCTACTGATCAAGCTTATCCATCTCCTTGCAGCTGCAGTGTTGGCTGTGATTCTGAGAAAATGACACACTTCCTTCAATTTCCACTACCTACTACACTTCTGTTACCAGCTGATACTTTTTTTTTTTTTCCTTTCTTTTGCCTCCTATAATATAAGTAAGATGAATCATTAAAAATCATGGTCAGTGGTACGTTGGATTTGTGTGTATCGTTATGTCATATGCAACCTGAATTATTTCACCTGTGTGTTTCAATTCTGGGGGCGTGGTGGCACAGTGGGTTGGACCAGGTCCTGCTTTCCAGTGGGTCTGGGGTTCGAGTCCCGCTTGGGGTGCCTTGCGACGGACTGGTGTCCCATCCTGGGTGTGTCCCTTCCCCCTCCGGCCTTACGCCCTGTGTTGCCGGGTAGGCTCCGGTTCCCCGCAGCCCCCGTATGGGACAAGCGGTTCAGAAAATGTGTGTTTCAATTCCATGATCACATCTGTTTGTGCAATATTTCTTATTTTCGGCAGTTTTTTTTTTTTTTTTTTTTTTTTTTTTCAGATAAGGTGCAAAAACTCAAATGTTTACACCTACACTTGTCTTTTTTTAATCTCTGTGTAGCGGTGACTTCAGTATCGGTGGGTGGAGTGGCATCCAGTATCGACAGAAGGCCTGTCATTAGACAGAGCCCAAGTGTTTCAAGGTTTTGTTTGGCCTCCACACATGAGATTCTGCAGGAATAAAGTGAGGTGAATTTTGGTCGTTTGCTCTGCTACATGGTGCTGCCTCCATTCATGACTGAAAGCTGAACTGATGTTTAATTGAAATGCAAAACACCCTGGAAGAGGTAAGAGCCAAAGTAAAGTGGAGTGGATAAATTCAGGTTCTGAAAAAGGCTTCGTGTGCTTCCTCATCACATTCTTGGACGACTGGCTCGGCAATGCTATCCACACTGCAGCAAGTTTTAACACCAAGAAGCAGAGGCATCTGGGATATGATCGTAAGAGTGCTGTGCGTATGCGTAATGAACATTTAGTTAAGAAGGCAGTAAGTGCAATTGTTTTTGTGAAATGCTGGAGCACTTCTTCGTCGATGCTAAAATCAACTACGAGTAGGACTGGGACACTACAGCTTACCGTGCAAATACATGACGTCGCAACTGGGACAGTTCGCGTTTATCGGCTGCTCCAGCTGCGAGCGCGGATCTGTCGAAAGTCAGCTTTGTAAAAATGTGACATTTTCAAAGAATACCAGAAGTATAGCTCAGAGGTGACAATGGTGCAATTAGCTACTAGCGCAATTGGTGCACTTCACTCTCTCTAAGTGTTGCGGTGGGGACACTTCAGCTTTTTCCAAGTGAGTTAATGGCTAAGCATCTTTAAGAAGAGAGCAACAGGCTAAGAAAGTAGTTGGGGCCAATTTACCCTTGCCGCGTTTCATTCTGAACACTTCACCTTAGCTAAATGTACAATTAGCAAGTTACACAACTGGATCACTTCCACTTTGCTAAGTGTGCAGCTGCTTCTCAAAATGTTTACTGTTCACCTTCCTGCGAAGTGTTTCTGTTGTTCACTTCAGCTTTTGCGCACGTGCGTTTGGGAGGTGTCATCCTTAAGCATTTTGTGAGCTCGGTTTAAGGAAATTACGTGTGCGTTTTTTCAGCAACATGTCGTCAAATGCATTGAAGCTATTAAGCTAGTAATGGATGAGAGGTATCTCGTCCGGTCTGAAATACTGATAACGCAGCTTCTCTTTTGCGTGTTTCTGAAGATGCTCTCTGCTTATTGGTTGTGCAACATTTTAGCAGGGTTCGAGGCCTTACTAAAGCAGGCCACTACTTGTTGCGTGAGAGGCCAGGAACCTCGATGTCTCGCAGTGGGCTTTCGGCCCCGCAGATGCCTCCTTCTCAATGAGGCTGGCAGGGCTCGGGCCATTCTTCTCCTGCCTCATTAGCATGCCCACGGTGGGAAAAACCGTTCCTGCCATTGTCCGACTGAAAGGCACAAAAGTGGAGAGTGACGGTGGGATGGGGAGGGGGCAAACCGCGGCAGCTGCGTCGCATGACGGATGAATGCCAGGTATTTCTGTTCTGTTCAGCCCTTTGTGTGCATGCTGAAGGCGAGGGACGGGGGGTGGCTGAGAACTCCTTCTTTCTACTTCTTTTTGAGTAGCGATGGCCAGTGGCAGGTTTTCCTTTTTGTCGAACGTTCAACACACCCTCAGGAAGAGCATGCATTTCTTGTCATTTTGTGTATTGCCTCAAAATCAAGACCAAGTCTTTGTCTTTTACTGGGAACAGCACTCAGTGTGAGGGGGTCATGTTGGAAATTGGATGTTTAAACTTTTCAAAATTCTTCCTTGCTTTTATTAACCGCTTGTCCAAGTCGGGGTTGTGGCGATCCAGAGCCTATCCCGGAAGCACAGGGCCCAAGGTTAAATAAGGTTCACCCTAGACGGAATACCAGCAGACATTTCATAATAGAAAATGGTAGAATTTGGGGGTTTTTTTTAGCATCATTGAGATATATTATAATGTCTGATATTTAAATGACCTCCAATATATTGCAATCCTAATCAGTGATAGTCGTATTGTTATTTTACTTTTGATTGCCCATTCTGTTCATATTTTGTCGCACTAGCCTAACAGCCAAGGCATTTGCACAAATGAGAGAAGGGGGATTAAAAGCTTAATATATTTAGTGAAATTAAAGCTGATGCAAGTAGCACAATCTAAGAGTTTAACAGGCAAAAGTGTGGTGTAGAACTAACACCAATATACAGTATGTAATTCAACAAAAAGACATTTATACATTTATATTTTCTTGGTGAAAAGCTTGTCTCTTTAATTTTGATCATAAATAAAATGTTTTATTTCACTAATAAGTAATACCTTAGGGCTTGGGCAAGTGGTGCCACATTCATGCAGACCTTCAAAGAACTGTTTTCCCACATTGTGAAACCTTATTAGAGGTGGGCCATGTTCCCTCTCTTCATACCATGTGCAAAGACTCTTAAGAAAGAATGCATGAGAGGAGCCTTTTCACAGAATGGGTCCTTCTGGATCGCACACGCTCACGGTCATGTGACCACATAACAATCTCACTCCGGACTAGGAGCATGACCATATTAGGGTGTGGAAAAAAACGTGCCGTCTTCTGCAGCGGAATGCTCTGTTCCTGTTACGCAGATTGAGAGAATTCGCTCTTGGAGTCGCTTCGAGGGCCAGCGCTGATGTAATACACACCAAACCAAGGACTAGACAAAAAAAGAGCCCCCAGGATCTGTGATGTAATCCAGTCTTGCTGTATTTGAACACTAGCTGAGGTTGTGCAAACATTCCTAAATATTCAGCAAATTGATGTAATGATGTTCTTTACTGCCATGTGACCCAAGTGGCTCAGCATCTTTCAAATTCCTGCTGTATCATATTTTCAAGTTATTCAGACAGCGTAAGCAGACAAACTTAAATCTGTCCAGCTTGAATAACTAATTTTTTGATGCATTTCAAATATGTTAGAATAATTACTTTTTAAAAAATAATTTTTAATATAAGTTTTTAATAATTACGTCTTTTAATTTACTTTTACGTTCCAATTTTTTCAGCGTCTGTAGTGAAGGGTCTGTCAGTGAAATTTGATTGTATTACTGTTTTATTAGTTAACTGTTGTTTCACAGTGTAGGCCATCTGTGGGAGATAACTGAGTAGAGGAAAAGGCGGTTCGCGTTGGTGATGTGGGGGTGTGTTACTCTGCTCTCTTGCGTGGATAAGAAGACACTTTCAAGTAGCTTAATGCAGTGTGTCAAATATTCTGAACTGCATTGCACAAAGTCATCAGATTATTATTATCATTATTATTACTGACATTTCATCCTTAACAATAATAGTTGCTATTATTATTATTGACATTTTGACATATTGACATTTCACCATTAATAATAATAATATATACACACACACACACACACACACTTTCTGAACAGCTTGTCCCATACGGGGTCACGGAGCCTAACCCAGCAACTCGGATCATAAGGCTGGAGGGGGAGGGGACACACCCAGGATGGGACGCCAGTCCGTCACAAGGCACCCCAAGCAGGACTCGAACCCCAGACCCACCGGAGAGCAGGACCTGGTCCACCCCACAGCGCCCCCAATAATAATAATAATAAGAACAACAATTTTTTTTTTTTTTAAGTCTTTCAACAGAAGGATGCTTATTCTGATGACACTTGTGACTATAACAGATGGTTAACGTCTGTGATTCTGCAATAACAATACCAGTTTCTTCAGCCTCTTGACAACAGCAGTGCACCTCCATGCTGAATGCTTGCCAGGGAGAGGATGGGGAAGCCATCTCACCCCCATGGAAGTGGCAGGGAGCCGCAGGTATGGATTAGTTCAAAAGGCTCCAGTCTGCCAGAGGTTTTCAGCACGGAGCTGTCGTGTTTGAGAGAAGGTAAAATCTTTACTCTTAAGTCAAAGCTCCCCAGGGGGCTAATGAAGACCAGTGTCCATGTTCGTATTTCTGCAGGCTGCGGCACAGGCCCCAGAGGCGGTGTCTGTGGTGGAAATGGCCCCTCCAAATCAACGTTTTTACCTTGCGGCATTTAAGCGGATTAGCCGGGGGGAGAAATTCTCAAGGCACAAATTTGATGTGACATGTGCGTGTTACCTTTTCACCCCGAGGGATATCCCCAGCCGTGAAGAGTGGCTCACCAGCTGTGAGACTGGCGCTGTCCAGTATGCACACAGCCTGCTTGTTTCTGACTCGTCCCTCCAGCACTTTTCGTCTGCTGTATGTTGATATCACATTTTTTAAAAAAAAAAAAAATTGATTGTAGTGTGCGCTACGCGTGATATAAAAATCCTGCCTTTGCTTGGAATTGTGACTTCACCACGATTAACTCTGGAGAAAAACAAATTAATAATAAACCAGGTTAACACCTGGGCTTAAAGAAAGAATGTGGGCCCTATATCAGATCTGCAGCAGTAAGCAGCTGGCCAAAGCAACCTGTGTACTATAAATAGAGGGTGAAAAAGGTAAGAAAGCCATGTCAAAGCCCCTATTGAGTTAGCACACAGTTGGCTTGCAGAGCCCAGCAGGGACAAACATTTACTAGTGATGCACAGCATGATGTCACTCATAGACAACAGCAACAATAATGCTTTCTGTTTTCATACTGTTAGCCTGTTCTCTTATACATCGCTGACTGAATCCTGGTGGGGACATTCTTGAGATAGTGGACCTTCAGACCATTGTCCCATCACCATAGTGCTGTCCTGTCTCAACCTAGAGGCACCTATAAACAGACTCCCACATGTGTGAACCTGGCCCTAAGCCCTTCAGCTGTTTAGAATGGGTCACCCAGGAATGGAAGACCACCACATGGGCTTGGTCACAAGCTCGTTGAGTGCCCAGCATTCGTCACGCTGTAGTTTTGTCACTTAACAATGCAATAAGGTCTTTGCTGCACATACAAGTATATATTAAATTAAAGGTTTATAATTAGAGGGGGGTGCGGTGTCGCAGTGGGTTTGGACAGGTCCTGCTCTCTGGTGGGTCTGGGGTTCGAGTCCTGCTTAGGCTGCCTTGCGATGGACATGCATCCCATCCTGGGTTTGTCCCCTCCCCCTCCAGCCTTGCGCCCTGTGTTACCGGGTTAGGCTCCGGTTCGCTGCGACCCCGCTTGGGACAAGCGGCTTCAGACGGTGTGTGTGGTTTATAATTACACAATAAAACTATTTTAAATCAAAAAGGACTTCTAATAAGAAAAGAAAACTGAGAGTGGGTATGTAATGGTGTCATAGTGGTTCCTCTGTCACCACATAGAATGCCCAGGAGGGGTGGGCAGCTACTGATACTTGGGACCTCAGAGGTTTATTTTTCTCCCCCTCTTTGGGAGTTTTTTGTTTTCCTTTCTGCAGTTTCCAGGTGACTTACTTAATAGCTATTTACATTTATCTATTTGGCAGATGCTTTTCTCCAAAGCGACTTCCAATGAACCCTAAGTAGTATCAGCCCACGCACCTTATTCACCAAGGTGACTTAAAATGCTAGATACACCACTTGTACCTTATTATAGCTATTATACGGATGTTAGTGTTGTATTCTCTTTCTTTTGTTCAGAGCTGTGTCACTCCAGTGAGAAGAGCGCTATGTGAAAATAAATTGAACTGAAAGTTTAAAAAAGTGATTCTTGAGAATAGAACCTCATGGAATCTATAGGCTGAAGGCCCAATTCATGTACTAATACATAAGCTAACAAAGCAAAACCACGCCGAAATGGACTGAGGATCGTTTCTGCTAATTATAGTTGTGTGTCAGCAGGTATTACTCAGACAATAAGGCCAACCCACCAGACGGCAGCAACAACTGGATAGCTAGAGCCATGACTTAATTAGTTCAAACAGAAGACTTAATAAGTCCCAGTGCTGATGCAGTGGTTTCTAGAGGGAAACAAGAGGACAACACAGTCATCAAATCTGTGTCCCCTAATTACTGAGTCCCAAGGAATCAGAGCTCATGGAAATTGGATCCTGTACCTGTATTCCACATATCTCTCTGACTGCAGTGAAGTGTGGCTCCAGAACTAGACGGGTCTCTTCAGGCATTGCATCTGACATGTGGAATGAACTACGGCAAGAGAAATATCTCAACTTGTCCCCGATGTCTGTGCTACTATGGGCCAAAACCCCTTTCAGCATCACACACACTGTCTGAAACCACTTGGCCAAAGCAGGGTCACGGCAAGCCAGAGCCTAACCCAGTAACACACAGGGTATAAGGCTGGGGGGGAGAGGACACACCCAGGACAGGACGCCAGTCCATCTCAAGGCACCCCAAGCAGGCCTCAAACCCTAGACCCACCCAAGAGCAGGACCCAGTCAAACCTACTGTGTCACCACACTCCCCACCTGTTTTGTTCAAATTTGTGTATTTTTCTCCATCTTTCAAGATTCCTGTTGGGGTGGTTCTCGTGTGGGTGCATGTGAAAAGCCGCTGGTGAACTCAGAATAGTGGACTGCAGTTGTTCTCTTCGTTAGTGGGGATAATCATTTCTGAAAAAAAAATGACAGCTTTACCCAGAGACAGATGTATGTGACTCATAATGCATCCAGAAATTATTTACGTTATTGAGAGAGAAGGAGGAAACACTGCAGGTTCGGACTCAAGTGGACAACTCCAGAAAATCGTGACTTTTTTGTAATTGCAAGAAAACGGAAAAACAACTTCAAGAGCCG
This sequence comes from Scleropages formosus, assembly GCF_900964775.1. Taxonomy (NCBI): domain Eukaryota; kingdom Metazoa; phylum Chordata; class Actinopteri; order Osteoglossiformes; family Osteoglossidae; genus Scleropages; species Scleropages formosus. Next base: position 20,888,362 of record NC_041817.1, read on the forward strand.
CTTTGAAATCACAAATTTGATTAAAGTGTTTTTTTTTTTTTTTTTGGGTCAGTGTCCTGGGATCTAAACATGCATTTTTTTTTTTTTTTTTTTTTTAAAAGTGGGCTGTTTTCACAAACTGCCTTGCAAGCGTTGATACGGGGACAATTCAGGGTAAATACTTTGCTCAAGGGTGTTACAAAAGCTGGAAATTGAGCCTGGGCCCTCTGGGAGGAAGTCAGCAGCACTAACCACCATGCCACCTGCAACCCTGAAAATCAAATGGCCTATTTAGTTTGATAAAACAGGTAGTGATCTCAGCCTCTTAAAACGTGTTAGTAGCATGAGTGGCATAACAATTGTACACCTTCTCTCAGAACGCACACATCTTTTAATATGTCATGCAAATTGCACAATGCTTTAGAAATATCCATATTCTACTTAGTATCAACTTTTTCCCATCCAGCTTTAATGCAAATTTCTTGTCTGAGAATTGTGAGTGCTCTATACCTAGCTTCATTTAACTATGCATATTATGAACTGTCTATGCATTGGCCCAGATGGATATGTACACCTGAATTTTCCTCGGCTGATGATGTACTTCTTCGTGCAACACCTCGTGAGACGTGGTAGGAGACCTCAGAATGTGGTGTCGGAGCAACACAGGAAGCTTAGTAGTTAACCTTCTCTAACTTCAACACATCACATCCTTTTTCTCAGTTCCGCAAGCATGCTGTATTTATGCAAACTAATGGCAATCATACATGTCCTCGTGGCTTTTTTAGTATTTCCTACAGACGCGCTTGACATTTTTCCCCACCCCGTGTAGTGAGATCAACTGGCCCAAAAATAATTGTGCAGTGATTAACCCCTGAGACTGTGCAGTTTTGCAATGGAGGAGCGAAGGAATTTCAATTCCTTTCGATTCCAATCTCAGCAACAGTCTCTCCACATGTATAAAAATGTACTTTAACTGAAAGAGCGAAGGTTAGTTCTTTTCATTAAAGCAGGTGTCGACAAAATTGTGGCTCTGAGAAACAGTTGAGTAGAGTAGGTCCATTTCTCAGCGTCAGGACTTGTCTCGAGCCGCTTCCTGAGTCTCTGCATTTTTGTATATCATTATTTACTGCCGGGGTCTCTGGGGGAAGGGCACTTTTGCTATCACTCAGCACGCAAGTCATCTGAGTGTTTGGTATTATCATATGCAGTACGTTTGTACTCACTTCCCTTGAGCTGAATAGGCTGTGGTTTCGAAGTAAGAGTTGTTCCATGCAATGAGAGGAAGTGGTGAAAAGAAGGAGAACAAACTGCGTGGCAGGCAACAGAGACACATTGGCCGGCTCGTCAGGCTGAACGGTACTCTTCTGCAAGGAAAAAACAGCATTCATGAAATGAAGCTGAAGAAAAAAATGACGTGTTCAAGCGTTGTGCGTGGTGCTGAGCAGCTAAAGAAAATATTGAAAACCCTAACATTTCACTTCTGTATCTCCTCTCCTACTCACCCATACCTTATTTATGCAAAAAAAAAAAAAAAAACACCATCTCTCAAGTACCCTGAAATTCAGCAGAAAGCAGGTATACTAAGACTGATACCTTGTGTATCTTAGAATATTTAAAAAAAAAACAAAAAATTGGAGGATATCAGGATTCGTCTATCCTGTGTTTTATGCACCTACTTGAACGATGAACCTCGGTGCAGCAAGTGGTAGGTAACAAACTAGGTTTACTTGAGTCACATGTCTGCAGCCATGTCTCTTTCTCTTAATGTAATGCATAAATTGTATTTTTGCTGAGATGTACGTCGCTTTGGACAAAAGCGTCTGCTAAATGAATAAATGTAAACGTATTAAAATGCCATTAAATGGCAAATGCTCATTCAAGTCAATATTTTCTAGACAGCCCCTTCACTCTCACATACAGCAATGGAAGTGGAAACTTCCTGGGGAAACATCCACTAATTACTTTTTGTATAATAGTAATAATGGAGGGCCTTGCAATGGACTGGGGTACTGTCTTTGGTGCGTCCCCTCCCCCCTTCGGCCTTGCGCCCTGTGTTGTCGGGTAAGGCTCCATCTCCCTGCGACCCCGCTTGGGACAAGCAGCTGTTGACGATGGATGGACAACGTGTGAGTCAGTCTTTTTAAAATCATAATGAAAACGGGTTATGTTGTGACACAGAATAGTGTTGTTTTGTCAGCGGATCTAAGTATTGTTTGAGGCCCTCTCTTTTTACTTATTTGGATCTCCGAAAGTGTTGGTTTCATGAAATAAAAAAAAAATAAATCACTAATGTTGTATAAGATTGGAAGCCGGGTAAGAGTGGAGTATTTCTGGTTATTTGTGTCAGAGCTTTAATGACAGTTACACATTGTAACCTCCTGGACGTCCAGCTCACTTGATGAAAACCTTCTGTGGAATTTGCTCCAGTATCATTGCTGTCTATGCAATGTCCAGATGTGGCATGCGGTCTGTTCAATTTGACCGATGCGTCGCTTACAATGACTTGCCCATCTATACGGCTGGATGTTTTTCAACTGGAGCAATTCAGAGTATATGCCTCGATCGAGGGTAGTATAGCAGCAGCACGGACTCAAACTAGCAAGTCAGCAGCTCCAATCTGTGCATTACTTGCTATTCTCTGTAGTTGTGGATGATGGAATCATAATAACGAATGTTCTGTTCATGGTACACATTTATGAATTATCCAAGTTATTTATGTATAGTGAATAGATATCAGTATCTTTTTAATATTATTTGGGAAAAAAAAAAGGAACTAACTGTGTGAACATAAATTCATGTTGGGTATTATGAACGTGTGCTTTTCTCACTTTTGTTTCTTATACTTCCACATCTGAGAACTTCTTCTATTGAAACATAACATATTTGCACAAATTGCCCCTGAGGTGAAATCCTTTCATTGGCAGAGTTAGTAGCTACTATACTTCATGTTTGGTGTTAGCTTTTACAAAAAGTGATTTCTGTTTATGGACAGAGTATGGTGGCATGGCAGGTTTGGCCTGGTCCTGCTCTTTGGTGGGTCTGGGGTTTGAGTCCTGCTTGGGGTGCCTTGTAGTGGACTGGTGTCCTGTCCTTGGTGTGTGTCCCCTCCCCCTCCAACCTTGCACCCTGTGTTGCTGGGTTAGGCTCCGGTTTGCTGCGACCCACTTGAGACGAGCAGTTTCTATATGTGTGTGCGTGATCTCTGTTTGCAAAGTTCAGCATGGCAGCTTCTACAAACAGTTTGTATGCTTCTGCACTTCATTCCTCTTCCCTTTGCAATGATCTGCTTCTTCTGTCCAGATGCCTACAGAAAGCTACAGTACAAGCAGGATCAAACCTGCCCAACACAAAACAGCTCTTAACTTCATCTTCTTCCAATCTCTTTTCGACATCTTTGTCTTCCTCCGGGCCTTTTGGCATCCAAACGTCCTTTGTTCTGGATTTAATTTTGGTTAAACCTGGTGACCCAGTAGCTTAAGAAAAACCTTAATGACTAAGTTGTTGAAGTCTCGGTACATCTTTTGCAAGTTCATAAGAAAACAACACCTATGGAGGGTCAACGGCCAGTCAACCTGCTTCGCGTAACATGGATTCTTAGCTTTACAAACGCTTTTTTTTTTTTTTTTTATTTATTCACTTTGTTCTTAGCAACCTTAAACATTAAATTCAGAACATTAAATGCAGATTCTGTGTGTCTTGAAAGAGTTCCTGACCCTGTTGGAGTGAACGTTTTTGCCAACCCACAAATGATGGATGCAAAATTATCGTGAGTCAGTGGTTCAAAAATACTGTTAAGTGTTTTTTTCTTTTTTTCCAAAGGTCCTAGAACACGATTTATCAGTACATTTAATTTTAGTACGTTACATCATGGGTCAAATTCCTTGTTCTCCTGAGAGATTCGATGTGAACATTGTTTCTCTGTTCTCTTGAGACCTGTTGATAAATCAACTTCAGTACGAAAATCTTTGGTTTCATGCTTGAGATGCAGAAAACCATCAGCGCAACAAACTGTCTTTCAGATGATTAGCAAATCTTTGTTCACACAAAGTCATTGTAATACAATTTCACACACAGAAAAAAAAAAAAAAACTTTTTAACCCCAATTGTTTTTTTCTCTAGAAATAAACCAATAGAATAGGTTCTCATCTTTCTCTGCTTCAGGACAAATAGCTTTAATTACGACTTCCAAAATTAATAACAAATTAATATCAAATATAAAATAATAATGAATTAAAAATATACAGCAAACAAAGAACTTCATGATGCTGCCAGTTTGTGGATCATGGCTGTTCACTTTTCAAGGGAATGTGACTTCAGGCTGTGGAATGACACACAGTCACCAAACAAATCTTAAATGGAATTTCTGGCATCCATGAGTAATTACTTGCCGGAAGGGGTTGGGGAATAAGAGGCAAAATAAACACCATCAGAATGCAATTGTTTAGTGAGGACAACGGGACGTGGTTTCAGATTTACCACGGTAGATCCCAGAAAGCTTCTAAAGAGGCCTTGGTCTGTTGACGATGGAGATAGGGTTACACCAGGGCTTCATTTTGAGCACAGGTCATCCCCAGCAGGGTCCCTACAATACGCAGGACTCGCAAAGATATTCACAGCCTAAAGGCAGCGGAAACACTCGAGGGAGTCATTTAGAAGTGAGTCTGTAGTTCAGTTTGCCCCTCTGAGTACTGCATTTTATCCATTGTATTTAGATAAAGATTACTTTACTGTGAGTCATAATGACTGCATTTGGAGACGTCCAAGAGTTATTGACTGTGTACAGACACACAGTGAAATTTACGCAGCGAAGGCAAAAATAATGCTCATCGCAAATTTTTCTGCATTTCTTCAAGGAATAAGATTTGGAATCTTCTTGAGATTATGGGGCCTGAACTATTACGGTGCTTAATAACAGAGGAAATTGCACACATTCCTCACTTTGTTTGCTCTTCCTTTTGGATTACAGAGCATTAATAATGTTATGAACATTTCAGGACACTGAACCACTCAGCCTCCAGTGGTCTAAAGGAGAGTAATTCTATCACTGAGCACTTGGCGATACTTGTGTGTGTTTGTTTTTGTAGGTAACATAAGTACGTTTTAACGAAGACAGACCTAGGCATCATCTTATTTCTTAATACATTCAATTATTTAAACTGTGGTCTTAGCCCATGTCATCACGATTCCTATCATAACAGGTTTTCACACAAAGCCCTTCCTCCTGTTTTTCTCCCAAGTCTGTTTCCCCTTCATGGAAGATAACAGAGATTTCCTTTTCAGGATTTGTTCGTTCGATCGTTCGTTCGTTCTTTCGTTTGTTCGTTACATCATTCAATGGTTTAAGAGATGTTCAGATCATGTGTTGTGTTCTGGGTCAGTGCACTACTTCTATACTCAACTATGTATTACCGCAGTTGTTATCATGGCTCTACCCATAAGGGTAACACAAAACCATCATGGCGTCACGTTCCCCCAGGGCTTTAAGTCTATCTGCACATTGAGCTGCAAATCTTCTTCTTAGTGGGTCCGAAAGGCCTTTGTGAGCACAAAAAAATCCTGAAAATGGTTGGATCATATTTTTACATCGTCCTTCCTGTTCTACTCTCTCCTCATGTCTCGCTGTGCCACAGCTGCAATGATTGCTGGGAAACAAACTTTTCCACACAATTTTCTCATACGCTCTTGTGTCCCAAGTTAGCCTCCATTTCCCTAAGGGGGTTACCCTTCTCTGACAGCACAATATGTGGGGATGATGGGAAACGACTGCTATAGCGTTACCACTGAGATTAATTATAAACACTCAGTCCAGGGTTCGGCAGAAATGCGTGGGTGTGACCTAGCGTTTTTACGGGCAGACAAAGGGTAACTGGTGCAAATGTGCACATAATGCACTGAAAAATAATATGTTTAAGAATTTTACTTATGAGAAATTCACTCCAGTAAGTGGAAGTGCTTCGCCACTACTAGGGTGATTTGAAAGCTGCTGCTTGCAGGAGCGATACTTCATGTTCTTTGTTTTTGAGTCCTCTGGAAAAGTTACAACTAGCCATCTGGCTGAAGATGGTAATCCCCCCCATTAGAACATCTTAAGAATGACTAAGGTGTGGATGGGGTGGAGGTGGAACACTTAGTTCAAGTTTGTGAGCTTTCTAAGCTCTGGTGGACAGTATTAACCACATAGAGATTGTCTGAAGACCCTCCCGATAATTTCTAGTAATTTTCAGTTGGTGCTTCTGCTACAGTAGGCACTGGGTTCCTCCTGACATGTAGGGGTAAAAGGGCACTGATAATATCAGTAGTGTTTATGTTTTCTGTTGGTGTCTTATCTAGGACCACTTGCCATTAAGCCACCCCAGACTGTAATTTGCAGAGCACATTCAGAGAAGCTGATGCAATGCCTACTTACAATCTCTGAAGTCTCACCTAACCCCCATGCTCTGTCCTGGATCACCATGCATCCCCTGTTATGATGGACTTCTCATGCAAACCAGTTGACAGTGGAGGGCAGCTGTTGGCCTTATGAGAGCACTGATGGGCTCCGCTCAGCCATGCGGATCAGTGAGTAGCGTACAGTCATGTTTAACACCCCTCCCAAGGGAGCAGAGGGTGGCACTCGACAGACCAGACAGACAGATGCCCACCATCCGGGGTGGGGCACTTAGATTCAGTCGCGTGTGTCATGTGTGAAAGTGTCTCACTAGTTGCACTGTAAAATTTTCCAGTGTCTGACGACTCAGTCTATACACACATCTATATATATATATGTATACTGTTCTTTTTTGGACCTGGGTAATGGGTAGCTTGGTGAGAAGTGCTGCTGCTTTCATATCTAATGATTGCTGGTTTGAATCCCACCTCCTGTTATAGTTCCCACGATCTAGGTACTTACTGTTGTACTCTCAGCTATAGAAATAGGTAGATATTTGTAGGTACATTAGCACTGTAAGCTGCTATGAAGAAAAAGGTCAAGAAAAAGCATTCATCTTCAACATGCAGTGCTGTGTAGTTAATCCTGCTCTTCCCTCAGTAAGATAATGGCAATATATCAAATAAAAGATATCACTGGACGTTTTTATTCATCAGACTGTAACCAGGTCAAAATTCAATGGCAGGGGCACAGAATAATGGCGCACACTGCCAAATAATGCATATGTGTATATAATAAGAGTGTAATACTCATATACTGTAGTATGAACTTTTGTATAAAGGATGAGTATCTTCAGAATGTACTACGGTGCAAACTATAAAATACTTTATTGGCCTTCTATTATAATTTTGATGCAATAATAAAAGTTCTATTTAATATATCGACACAAACATTCAGTGAGGCCTTTTTGAAAAGTATCTGTCTGACATGCTTCCTGAATAAATACTGCTGTTTATCACAGTTTAACACTACACTATTTGTAGTCGTTGGAACTTCACATCTGAAAGGTAAAGGACTTGACGAATGCGAACAAACACAAGGTCCTCTGAGCTTCACTGCTGCAGACACACACACTTAAGGGAGTACTAACCACTGACTTCAACAGTGTTTCTCACACACACACACACTCTCTCTCTCTCTCTCTCTCTCTCTCTCTCTCAATCGCTTGTCCCATACAGGGTCACAGGGAGCCAGAGCCTAACCTGGCAACACAGGGCATAAGGCTGGAGGGGGAGGGGATACACCCAGGATGGGACACCAGTCCATCGCAAGGCATTCCAAGCAGGACTCGAACCCCAGACCCACCGGAGAGCAGGACCCGGTTCAACCCACCACGCCACCGTGCCCCCCGCACAATGGTTCATCACCTTACAAATTAGTTACACTTCATAAAACTATCTCAAAAATGAACAAAATTGGAGGCTGAATACAAAGTACATTTTGCTTCCTACTGAAACCATATTTCCTCTTTATTCACTCACTTGACACTTCCCCCTGGAAGGTCTTGTAAGGCCAACGTTGCAAAGGTTAAAAGTGAGGAGATCGCCGTTGAGCTGAGGTATACGAAACATGCATGAAGTTTCTTTGCATGATTCTTATCTGAAAACCTGAATCGAGGTACTTCTCAACAGCCGTGCAGTGCTGCAAGAGCTTTGACGCAGCACAGAAACACACATCTCCTGGCTTTCGGTCAACCCTGAAAGTGAACGCAACGGTCGCCCCCACATTCCACCCGCACCGCGGCAGGGATCGCTCTTTACATGCCCTGGGAGCTTGTTCAACAGGAAGGCCAACAGGGCAAAGTGATATCACCATTTGCCGCTCATTACCTGATAGGGCGACTTGCAGACCCCTAACCCAGCATGCTTTGCAGCCCTGGCATTGCAACGGCACCATTGCCATGGTGATGTGCACTTTCCTCCTGCAGTTTTGGGCAGGATGTGGTAGAGCGGGCGGTCCTTTCAAAATAACTCCTCTACGAACCTATTTCCTTTTATAGTCAAAGGTTGGGGTTACTCCTCTAGTGGGTATTACAAGTGATACCTGCAAATTCTAGCACGATCTTGGACAGGAGACACTGAGCCGTTTCGATCTCATGCACATTACGGCATTAACATATTTCAGATAGTTCTGCATAGTCTTTATTGTGCTTTATGAGGGCAGGACACGATATCTCCCAAATTTCGATGTGTCAGAAATCTAGGTTCTTATCTTGAGGGGTCAAGAAACAGCGCAGCGGGAGCCTACAGATGTCAAAAGTTCAAATGAAAAGAGAAGACAAAAAAGTACAGCAGCATTCCAGGAAGCAGATGCAGATGTTTCCTGAAAGAAGCTGGCTGAGGCTCTGATCGATCGTAGGGTTAAAGAGCGCCCGCGCGAGGCGCCGCAGCTAAAAGCAACTACAGACATACTTCTGAGCTGCCATTTCTGCAAGTGCTTCCTTATTTTTAAGGCTTTTCTTATCGTCTCTCCACGTTCAAGAAACAGGGCTCTCGTGAGGCTCTCTTCCCCCCGTGTCGATCTGTTGAGCGCAGAAAGAAAGCAGGATGTGAAACACGGGTACTTCCTCTTGTGAGTCGGGGGCAAAACTCAGGCTGAGAGGGAACTCTAGTGGCTGTCTCGCGGCACCCCCAGCGATCTTGGTAAAATTCCACTCTCGATCGCAGAGAGATCTCGGCGTGTAGGCGAGACAGAGCGAGAAGAGCACGCAGACATTAGTAGTCCAAAGGAGCGAAGCAGAAATAAAACACTTGCCTGCAAAAAGACTGTAGGTAATTTGTGACCATGTTTTCCTTAAAATAAAAATCACAGTTCACAATATTCATTAATTCAGGAAATATATAAATCAGGTAATCACACACCAGTAAAGCCTGAACAGCCAACTGCAAGTAGTCTGGTTGCAGGTTTTTCATAAAATGGGCTGAAATTGGAGGTACGACAGACGTTGTCCTTCTGGTTATACGAAATGTGATCTTAGTCATAGAAATGGTCGAATGAACTGCCTTGCCTTTGGGTCAGTGTGCCATCAAAGGATTTTCAACAGAGGATGGAAAGAAAGATGTCTCGGGCCGTAAGGTGCGCGGTGATTTGCTTGCGGCTTTAAATTTGGTTTCCGTCTTGAGTCTGTAATCCGGTGATGACAGTCCATCCATCCACTGGCGGCTCCAATAGATGATGACACACAGGCCAAACGCTGCAAGAGTCCCTCTAGAGGCAGAGGAGTGTGACAGTATGTAAATCTCTGCTGGGTGGAGTCCAGTGACTGTCTGAAGGTGGCACTTGAGCCCATAGGAAAGAGAAATCTCAGGAAACTCACGCCTTCCAGGAACGACTTTGGACAGCAACACCTGCTGATTTGCACCTGACAACTGAAGATACTGTCAACGTTTGGTAAAATTTCCCAGTAACATGAAACGATCAGACGTAAAAAGATATATCATTTCTCTGCCTTCATCATAAAAACATTTACCCTTGTCGCTATTTTCAAGATTTTTTTTTTTATATTTTTAGGATTTCAGCTGCACATCGTAAAGAATAATCAGCCCAGGATTTTCTGATATTTTGTGTTTTTGTTACCACAGTTACTGTTTTTCTGATCTTAGTAAAATGACTCAATGAGATAAACATGTGGTCCTTGACATGTTTCTTTGTATGGATGGAAGGATGGATGTTTGTGTTACTGATCTATCAGTCCGAAGCAGCGGCGCATTCGCTCACATTTATATTTTGTGCAGTAACATAGCTCATAGCTGGTTTTTCCTCCAAGAATTTGAAGCCAAGTTCCTGGTTTGGAGTTAAAAAGCAGTTTTTCCAGCACTACACATATTCCTTTAGCTTTTCTCCAGAGCAACTTATACTGTTAATTTACTTACAGTGATTTACCCATTTGTACAGGTGGGTGATTTTTGGTGAGGCAGTTCAAGGTCAGTACCTTGTGCAGGGGTTTTACAGTAGGAAGTGAGATTCAAACCCATAACATCTCCCTTGAAAGGCAGTTGCTTGAACCATTGCACCACCTACCACCCTTAATAGTCAAGGAAATCAAAATACCAATCCATTTAGTGCCCTGGTACTGCAAAAGACCTGTGGACACAACCCAAGACTGAACGAGCATCTAAAGTCCCCTGTCTCCCAGTCTCTCCGTCTCTTCCCAATTCTCTCTCTCACCCCAGTTATGCCTACAACTCCCTCTGTTGAAACAATACGCCTCCATTGTTGTATTATTTGTGGTTCCTTTTATGCAGACCGGTTTGTGTAGGCTGACTCTGTTGTGGATATGATGCCACAATGGTTTCCAACATATAAGGAATGCGCTGGGATCCAACGAGACACCCAGCCAGACCTGCCCGAATGACCCTGGCTTGGGAATTGCGCAGGTAGGGAGGCCTACATGTTTCAGAGTGTTTTTGTATGTGATTTGGATCAAGGTTCATTCTGCTTCACCCATAGCCTTAATGGCTTCAGATTACAGTAAGCCGTAGTGTTGCTTGATTTATTCCTTCATTGGGCCTGAACCAATGTGTGGGGGATTAGGAGCTCAGTTTGTTATGGCAAGGCTTTAATGATACCCAATAGACTGCAACTGCACGATGCAACAAACGGATGAAAGCGATAAAGGCCTAAGCTACCAAAGGCATCAGTCTATTGACTTTCCAGTAAAGGATGAGATGCACAAACATCTGAATGTCTCAGCTCCCCCAAAGGACCATTTCTGCTCATCTTGGTGATACAAGGGGGAGGGCAGAGCAGCACATCTCTACTTGGCAGGGAGATCACAGATGCCCCCCAACCCGTCCCCAGCCTCTGTTACACTACGTGGCCCGTGGGCCATCTTCCCAACCTATGGGTGCCCTTAACTACTTTCCCGTGAATTTTGCAGGGAGGGAGGGGGTGGCTCTCCAGAGGCTTGCACTTTTGACATCTGGGCTGTGAAAATATGACTGGCAGAAAGAGCAAGTGCAATTATGATGACATCTTTTTATGATCTGATCTCAGATCTAATGCTTAGGAATGACAGCATTCGTATAAAAACCTGCCTCCATAAAACCCCCTCGCAAAATCCAGGCAGGTGCGCATTTCAATTCATCCTGAACACAAACGTTGCCTTAGACATTTAGGAACACGCAGAAGACAGGCCTGTGCCTCAGAGTTTCTAACGGAAAGTTTCCGAGATCGGAATTTTAATGAGGCTTTAAAATGATTTCACTGAGGAACGTGCCTCACGGACCTGGAGCCTTTCCTAACCAGCTTTACAGACCCACGAGGGAATTTATCGGAAGACTTCGCCCACCCCCCGTTAATTCGAGGCTCTCGTGTGCAGAATGGCTCTTCACCGTGCCGTTCTCTTAAAACACATCAAAGCCCAGTGTGGCCGGTGACGACAGGTCCTTGCTTGTTCGCGCTTCTAATCTCGGCCAAGAGTGAGTCCGATATGCGTCCTCCTGCTTCAGGTTGGCACCAAGGAAAACAACATCTTCCGATCCAGTCAAAAGTTTGAGTACACTTGCTGGAAACCAATTCCTTCATGAGGGATTCAGTTAACAAGTTTCTTTAGGAATTATACCGTGTCTTCCAAGCTCTTTATCAGAGGATCACAGAAATATAGGACACCTGTGGGTCACTTTGCTTTCTCTCGTCTGTCCAGTTCATCCCACACAAGTTTTGCCCAGGTTGCCCTGATGCACTCACAGTTTCCACTGGTACTGTGCAAAAGCAGAACCCTTCCTAAGGCTTGACACCCTAACCTTTCTGAGTTCAGTCCAAGCCCACCTCCATGACCATTTAAAGGGCTGGTGCCACTCTACGGTTCTTCCTTCCTGCATTGCTTTATTGATTAAAAAATTATACTCTGCATTAACATTTCACGACTGCAACCTTGAAACCATGAGGATGTGGATCAATATATCAACAGAGATTAATAGATCAGTACATAAAAAACTGATATCTACTGGATCAGCAGAATCTGTGCAGCCTACATGTGGCTGCAGGAACATCATGTGCAGACCTCCAGCCCTGAAGATATAGTATGTGGAGTCAGTCAACACCCCCTAACATCACATCCCTCCCCTTTATCATCTATTCTCACCCATGTATAATTTAGGAGAGCAAAAATCCACCTCTGGAATTTCAGGAGAGAGAGACAGAATGAGGGGCAGAGGGAGGGAGAGCGAGAGGGAGAGACGCTCCATCTGGGAATCAGCTCAGAATCCTTCTTGAGGGGAAGCAAAGTGGGGAGGGAGGGGGGATGTAAAAAGAGAGCAGGCATGAGCCAGAGGAGGGAAACAGACAAAGAGAGAAGAGGGAGTGAGCAAGTGAGAGCCCCTACTGGAAGTCCCCACTGAGTGGAGGAACAGGGGAGCAGAAGAGAAGAGTGAACCACGCTGTCTAGCCAGGAGGGTCTCCGCCGCACGTGCTCTTCCAAAGACATGCTGATCCTCACCTGGGTCGGCGCCCTGGCCTTCCTGCTCCAGCTCCCTGCCAATAAAGCTGAACTGCACAGGTGAGGGTGCTTGCTTCTTTAATTGTTATTTGCGTCGTTTCACCTATTTATCACAGAGGTGTTGCCACAACGATACCAGAGTTCTGCAAATTCAGCATGAAAGATGGGATGTAGGAATAGGTAGCAGCAGAGGAGGCCGGGGTGAATGTACTGGTCAGGAAGGAGGGAAATGGGCTGCAGAGGAAACATCTAGGCATCATCACACAAAGTGAGCACACAGGCCTCTAAGAAATGGAACACATCAGTCGCGGTTTCCACCGGCTGCAGCCAACAGTACTAACTCTCCTGCCTTCTTTAACCGGTTCCAAAAAGACCTTAGCTGCTTTGCTCCGCAACTTCAGAATTTTCAGACACGGCTCACCTCTGGCACACCTACGGATATTTTTGGGATTGAAGAGGATTCTTCGGACATCCTAAGTACTGCATTTGTACTTTGTTTCCACCGTACACTGTCTGCTCATCTGATACCATGGTGGTTAAATCCAGTGCCTTTGAATCCAAAATTTGCTGGTTTAAATCTCACCTACTGCTGTAGTGCCCTTGAGCAAGGTACTTGCCCTGAAAAATGACCCAACTGTATCAATGGTTGAAGAATTGTACATAGCTTAACATTGCAAGTTGCTTTGGCAAAAAGTGTCAATAAGTGAATAAATGTGAATATGCAGAAAAAGGTAAAATATGCATTACGATCACTGATTTTACAATGTCCAAAAACCGTACGTGATATCAGTCAAGATTTTGAGTGCATCTGAGTAGTACCTGTATGGGACGAAGTGGACATAGGGGTGGAAGCAAACCAGCATATAAGTGTCCTACATCCCTGGAAACTGCTGCAGAAAACCTTGGAAGACATGACTCCTCATTTCCTGATCACAATTGTCAACCAAATATCTTTTGCTCAAAATCTAGTTTCCAGCAAGTGAACTCATAGTCTGGACTCGTACCGTGTGTTATACAGGCTGTAAAGTCCTATCCAAATGCTTTGTAGAGTCATTGGTCAGTTCATCCCTGCCGATGCTGTTTTTCCCTCTCTTGTCGGCAGTTGGTTATTTGAAGGCAGCTCTCCGTCAGTCGTTGGGGTGTTTCTCAGGGCGGCGTACCCTTTGAACGTGCTCATAATTAGAGGATGTGGAAGTGCGGCTTCCTGCTGGGAGGACTTGACAGTGCTCTTTTAGAGAGATTCTGAGAGTGCAGTAAGGAGCAGGGTGATCTCACAGAGCCCCGCTGCCTTCCTTTTGCTAGCTCACATCCCAGTATTTCCAACCCACCCTCATGGGCAACCTTCCACACTCAAGGCCAAGGGTCTGCTAACCACTGTTGGTGCACTCAGGTTATGTTAGAAGAACCTAACAAGCTTTTAAAAAACACATTCAGCTGTGGAAACTCAGGTAACTCTCAGGTTATTTTAATTATTCCCTTTTTCCATTCATTTGTCTAAGATATAAGATATAAAAGATTGCCTGCAGGGTAGTTTCCCTCTTTTTTTGATAACCTTCACATTTAAAACCGCATAGTCCAGTTTCTCAGCCACTACACCTCCTGTTTTGTTTGAAAGAGATTTTCAGTCTTCTGAAGGGTACTTTACCGTCCTCTTACCCTCTATTCTCTGGCTTAGGCATCACAGGCAGGTGTCGCCTGGAACCCAGCCTGGTGTGTGTCGCTACGGCAGAATGTTAGACTGCTGCTATGGCTGGAAGAGAAACAGCAGAGGACAGTGTGAAGGTAATTCTGTTAATACCGCTTCTGTGACCCACCACGTTTGGGTTTACTCCTTCTGCAGTTGTAGGTCCGCTTCACGACATTAACCGCAGACCTCACATGTTTTCCCAGCCCGATGTGAGCATGGCTGCAAACATGGAGAGTGTGTCGGGCCCAACAAGTGCAAGTGTTATCCTGGATACACGGGAAAATCATGCAATCAAGGTCAGTGGTTTCACCGCATGTTGGTAAATGGTAGCTTTTACTTATTTATATTGTGCATGCTTTTTATATAGCAATATACTGTATGTGGATACTTCTTCAGGTGATGTTCATTCTTTGATGGCAGCTTCTCGGCTGGGGTTTCAACCTCCTGTCTTTTGTTCACGGTTTCCTCAATTACGCAAAAAGTTGGCAGCCCAGCAGCTGCAAGGGTCTCTCTTTCTTGCTCTAGATGTGCACTTCCTGTTTAAACAGCCAGAAGTACAGAAATTTGAGAAAATCAGCGTATGTCCCAGCCTTGACAGGAAACCGGTGGTATAAGAGCTTCAGTTTGCACCAGTAGTATGTTAGCAATTTGATTTGGGTGAAGCCCCGGTCAGACAGATATATGTAACAATTGCATTTTCTCTGAGTACATCAGTACATGAAATAAGCTGAAATAAACACCTGTGAAGTAAGGGGACACGTTGGCAAAGCGGGTTTGGCCTTTGCCTGCTCTCTGGTGGGTCTGGGGTTTGAGTCCTCCTTGGGGTGCCTGGGACGGACCGGCATCCCGTCCTAGGTGTATCACCTCCCCCTCCAGCCCTACGCCCTGTGTTGCCAGGTTAGGCTCTGGCTTGCTGCAACCCTGCTCGGAACAAGCGATTTCAGGCAGTGTGTGTGTGTAAACACCTGTGAAGTTGAAATATCAAACATAACTTTGCATCAGTCAGAGCAGCTACGGTGTGTCATGACAGCAGTGAGCTGACCGCAGGTTAAGGGTATCATTCACAGAGCTCTAGTGTGGAATGACTCTCCCCCAACCTGAACAGCCCCAGTGGGCAGTGTTTTGGGGGCTGTAACCTGTCGTGACTCTCTGCAGACCTGAACGAGTGTGGCCTGAAACCCCGGCCCTGCCAGCACCGCTGCATGAACACTCACGGCAGCTACAAATGCTACTGCCTCAACGGGTACACGCTTACACCCTATGGCTCCTGCTCCAGTAAGTGTGCGCCCCACGTGTGTCTGTGTGAGGGGACCATTATACATCGTATATTTTACACTTTTAATTTACACTGCATGGCCACAGTGGCAAAAAGCATTACTTGCATTATGATATTAAACGGCAATAAAATTTTTGCATAAATGATGAGTTGGGATGTCTGCCATGTTGCTCCCTTAAGAAGCTTGACACCTACCTGTTCCTAGCCATGAGACTTAATTATAAAGCTTTTTTCCAAATGCCTTCTCCATGCAAGATCAAAACTCAGGTCATTGTTCTGTTTAATTCTACTGGTCCAGAGGCTGGTTGCTCTCAGACTAACCGGGGTCATACCCTTCGCCTTCCTCTCCCACAGACTCGAGGACGTGTTCCCTGGCTCACTGCCAGTACGGCTGCGAGGAGGTGCACGGGGAGACACGATGTCTGTGTCCCCCTGCTGGGCTGAGACTGGGCCCGGACAACAAGACCTGCGTGGGTGAGCTTCAGCGCCCCCAAAGCATTGACTCTTGACCTCTGACCTCCTACCCCAGCCACTCAGATAGATGGATGCTCTCAAGGGCCATGTGACCCCAAAGGCAGGCAGTTGTGACATGCAAAGAAGAAAGGTCAACTCTTTGACAAAAGCGTTCGTTTACCCACGGTGACTCTGCCCGAGGGCACAGCAGTGACACCATGACTGACTCCAGTAGAACGTTGTGCTGTTTCTTCTCGTCATTGGAACAAAGGAAACGACCCTGCATGATCATGAACATGAGATCCACTGTTCTCCTAGTTACAGTGCAGCTTGAAAGTATATGAACCCCTTGCGTCCCTTTGTTTTACCACAAAATCGTTATTCAGTCTGAACAAGTCTTTCTCATGTGACATAATAGGTGTGTAATGATCAATTCCACATGTCCCTATAGAGGAAATCATGCATGTAGTTGAAACATGGAAGTTGGGCAGGTGCAAAAATAAGTGTAGCCCAGATTGCATTGGTTAAACCAAGTAGGTAAGTAGAATCAGGTGTGTAAACTATCATCGCTTATCATCATTGTTCATTTTAAGATTTAAGATCTAGATTTTATGTTTATTCTAATATTTTACACAGGGTTAATGGCCATTCCTACAGGGTTCACATACTTTGAAGCAGTTCTGTAAATGCAGGACGAACCTACAGGCACCATAAGCCACTCAAATAAAACAGTACTAGCAAAGGAGTAGTTCTCAGCCAAAATGGGACGATCTAAGAAAATCTGAGACGTCAAGATTGTTCTTCATAATGAAATTCCCTCTCTTCCATCTTTGCCCTGTAGATATTGATGAATGCGCATCTGGAAAGACGCTTTGTCCTTTCAACAGGAGGTGTGTCAACACCTTCAGCAGCTACTACTGCAAGTGCCGGAACGGTTATGATCTGGAATATATTAACGGAAAATATGACTGCGCAGGTATGATCCAATTTATATAGTAAACCAGCATTCGAAAAATTTAAAAACTAGTGCTGTAAAAGAAAAGTAGACCTGAATGGTTCTAACCTTTTTTCATTGTGTAAATCTGCTATTCTCTCATACTTTCTGATGGACTGTCCACCATGGATGCACTCTCAATGGGAGGATGGGTTGGCCCTACTCAGAGTCTGGCCACATCACTCCAGGGGCCCTCCTCATAGCATGCTCTGCTTTCAGACCTCAATGAGTGCTTGACCGGCACCCACAGGTGCAGCCAGAATGCCGAATGCCTCAACTCCCGTGGCTCCTACAAGTGCAAGTGCAAGCCCGGTTTCCGGGGCAACGGGTTCCACTGCTCTGGTAAGATTGGAACCGGCTGTGTTGGCCACTAATATTTGAGCCGTAGCCCTCGATGGTGTCCAAAAGGAGGTTTTCTGACTGTTTTAATGAATTTAATGCTGTTTATTGTCAGCAGAGACTGGAGAAGTGTAACTGTGGGGAGAATTTTTTTGTTTTTCTTTTCATGCCGGAAAAAAATGTGACCCCCCCCCCCAGGCCTGGTTCCTCTGGTCTGATCTGATCTGGCACTGCAATTTATTTGCAATTTCTATACATCTGCAAGAACATGCACTGCCAAAGCCAGTTTCCTGTTCTGAGACTTCCCTGCTTTATGCAGATGCTGCTGGGTGTGGGGATTGCAATTCCACCTGTGTAAATATCTGGCATTGTGTGGAAGGACATGGGAGTAGCAGGGTGCACCGTAAGTCATGGGGGACCCTCTGAACTCAAACTGGATGTGTCTGCAAGACCTGCTTGGAGGAAAGCTGTTTGAGAGCCAGTGCTGGGCAATTGAAGACACATTTATGTTTCGTAGTTGAGTCCTTTTACCAGAGCTCCCAGGATGGAGACAAGGTCAGTGCAGATGAGTTTAGTGAGACAGCGAGATTTTGATACAGTGTGGAAATAATGGCTTATGCAACTCATCCTCAAACCCCACCCCTCGCTAACCCTCAGTTGTCTCCTTGAACCAACCCCTTCTTTCTCCAACCACATATACAGCCATTGTGCATCAGGCACAGCTTATATAGTTCTGTACCCAGTAGTGATCAGAATGCAACATTTTACATGAGCTCCACAGTGCACATCATCAGATGTTTCATTGTATGTCAGACCCATCCACTGACAGCACTACCCTTCAGTGTAGCAAAGGGTTAGCATCATTGCCTTACACTTAAAGCACCCAGGTTCAAATCACTCTTTCGTTGTATTACCACTGAGAATTGCTCCAGTAAAAGTTACCTGGGGAAGTGTGGTGGCGCAGTGGGTTTGGCCTGTGCCTGCTCTCTGGTGGGCCTGGGGTTCGAGTCTCACTTGAGGTGCCTTACGATGGACTGGCATCCCATCCTGGGTGTGTCCCCTCCCCTTCCAGCCCTGCACCCTGTGGTGCCTGGTTAGGCTCCGGTTTGCCGTGACCCCACTTGGGACAAGCGGTTTCAGACAGTGTGTGTGTGTGTGTCTGTGTGTAGAAGTTACCTACTTATATAAGGGGCAAATCTGAAACTTGGTTTATGACAGATGCTTTTTAAGAACAAGACTTACAAACAATAGTTTGACAATTAAAAAGATGTACCCAAAAACATATATCCCTAAGGAAGCAGTTTCAAAAAACCGTTCATGTTTTATGGGATATTGTAAAATCCTCTTTTCATTTTGTGGCGTTGGCTGTTTGTCTGTTAAACACACACACACACACACACACACACACAATTTCAGAACCGCTTGCCCCATACGGGGTCACGGGGAACCGGAGCCCACCCGGTAACACAGGGCGTAAGGCCGGAGGGGGAGGGGACACACCCAGGACGGGACGCCAGTCCGTCGCAAGGAACCCCAAGCGGGACTCGAACCCCAGACCCACCGGAGAGCAGGACTGTGAGCCAACCCACTGCGCCACCGCACCCCCGATGTCTGTTAAACATTTTTTCAATAATACTGTGAAAACTTTAGCCATTCCAGACCCTCCAGTCAAGGTAACCAGGATCTTGGGAGGCAGTAAGCTGGACCGCGAGCAGTTCAAGAACGTGATTCCGGAGTCCGGGGTGACTGCAGGCCCTCGTCTCCGACAGCATGCATTTGACACCAAGGGAGGAGCGCAAACCGAAGACCCTGGGGCGCAGGGGGCCCGAGACATACTTTCTGAGCAAGAAGGGGAACAGGAAGAGGAAGGACAGCAGAAGCTGGAGAACCGGATACAGAGTAAGGAGCCAAGTCCCAGAGGAGATGTTTTCAGTGAGTCCTCCTTTCTGCAACTAACCCCAAAACAAGTGTCTCTTATTTGACATACTGGGTGGTCTCCAGCCTGAATAAATGAACCAAAATTCTCTTGAAACTTAATGTGCTTAAAGAGTCCTTTACTATGGTTCTTGGTCCGTAATTCTGCTGGTAGGATAGGATTTAGAGCCATCGTCTTGCAACTAAAAAAACCAAGGTTCAAGCTCCCATTCCTGCAGCAAAACCCTTGAGTAAAGTACTTACTCTGAATTGCTCCAATAAGAATTACCCACCTGTATAAATCACTGTAAGTAGCTTAGAGTACAAACCTGTAAATTACTTTGGAGAAAAGCATCAGCTAAAGAAATAAATTCATTTTTTAAAAATAGCCACAAATAGTCGAGAATACTCATAAGATCACAAACTTAAAAAAGTTAAGTAGCAGTTTGACTCAACTTTGACTCCCTGGGATTTTACTTTAAAATTAGTGACTCCGGTTTACTTTGGGTTATTTTCAGTGTGGTAACTACTGAGTTCTTTTGTATTTTAGGACGTGTCACCAGTAAAATTGTGAAATTGTAGGTTCTCTCATTTTCAGCAGAAAAATCTGACTGTCTCAAGGCTTATGTATTCTGACTGTCTCTTTCTGTAATTAGATTTTGACTCAGTTTGACAGCTGCCCACCCTCTGCACCCTTGCCAAGCCTTTGGTAACTCTGCTCAGACAATCACAGCTCTGGTCAAATAACAAGCATCACATGGGAGTTCTTAGTGATCCAGTTCTGTGGGCTATAGTTCAGAAGGGTGTCCTGGACCCTATAACACTCCTTAGCGTGGTGGCTCTAAATATTTGACAACACTGTTTTTCCTTCCTTCAGAAGGCAGTGAATAAATAATAAAGAGAATGAGTCTGGTTTTATTGTCTTTGTTACAGATGGTTCAGTTGCTGTGGAATGGAATTTTTGTCATAATGGATAGTTTTGTTTTTCGTTTGCTTCCCGGGCTTTAAATTAGTTACATATTTTAATTTTTGGCTGGAATTTTGGCAATTTGTTTCCATCCTTGATTCACTTTGTGATGCTATCAATAACACAATGCAGCAAAATTTTTCACAGTTCTCAGTCATGTCAATTTTTGTGTCTATTATGATTAGTGAAAGTTTCTACAGCATCTTGCAGCCACTGGAAGATTCTTGAAGGTACCAGAAAATTCTGGAAAGTACTAATACATTCTAGAAAGCATCAGAATCTCAAAGACATTGGAATATTCTGTGCTTGGAACACGGTGCCAAAATTTGCTAATTTCAAGAATGTGGAATATTTTTCTAAAAACCGACATAGTACAAAGTAATGCCAATAGTATGCTTAATGTAACAAAACTGAATGGCAAATGCAAAAAATCTACATAAAATTTTGTTACATTGTGTAAAAGGCCCTTACTAACTCTGGGTAGACACTGTTAAAATCAGGGTCTGAAATGATCTGAAATATATTTGAATATGTGTGGAGTTTGCATGTTCTCCCTGTGTCTACGTGAGTTTCCTCTGGGTGCTCTGGTTTCCTCCCACAGTCCGAAGACATGCTGTTCAGGTTCACTTATAGTGTGTGAGTGACAGAGAGAGTGTGTTCCACTGATGTATGGCTAATGTGACCCATTGTAAGTAGTGTATCTAGCATTTTAAGTCACCTTGGTGAATAAGGTGTGTGGGCTGGTAACACTACATAGTGTTCATTTGAAGTCGCTTTGGAGAAAAGCATCTGCTAAATGAATAAATGTAAATGTAAATATAATTTTTCCATTATAGCAGGCTTCCATGTTTAGCTGTTTTCTCAAGCGCCGTTAGTAATGTATCAAAGAAACTACATACAGTCATGTATTCTTTTTTTGTGTCTCGAGGAATGTTGGCATTGTACATGTGCGGTGTCGACCAAGAGAATCCATTCACATGCGCATGGAAATTCCCTAAAAAGGCTTTGAGAAACATTCAAGACAACCAGAGATCATGTTTATGATATGTGGTCCGCCGTGATGTGGCCTGCAAGAATCCCCTTTGCCTTCAGGATCCGACACTACAGCGGTCACCGAGATGTTAGCAGAATCGATCTGAGCGGTTAAAGCCGTTACAAATATGATAAATCTGTGCGGCAGGTTATTGAGTTTCACATTGCTGAGAGATTTTTGGTGTTGTCCATTGTTAGGAAGAACCCAGCTGAGGTCAATGCAGCTGCACAAACTCTCCTCTACAGCGAATCAACTGTGTGACCCTCTCAAGGCAGAAAGAGTCACTCTTTGAGAAAAACATTATTAGCCTTTCAAGATGTGCATATTTTGCACAAAAATTACACAGAAATATCCTTTCCAAAGATTTCAGTACAGTTTATGTAATTACAGTATACAAATTTGCATGGGGAGCAGGTGTAGTTGTATGCCATACTTCAGTAATATCTTGAAGCTGTTTAAAAGCTATATTTTTATTATTAACAATTTCTTAACCAATTCCTTCATCCAAGGAAATTTACAGCATTAGTGTTTATATCCTAAGTGACTTACATTTATGAGCATAATTTCTATCTAATTAGCTGTGAGAATAATAATTATAGTCCTAGGCCACTTACATTTATGCAACTGGGTAATTTTTATTGCATCAGTCTAGGGTAAACATTTTGATCACAGGTGTAACAACAAGAGAGAGGATGTGAACCCAGGTCTTATGATTGCAAAGCAATGGCTCTAAGCACTATGCCACCCACTGCCTGAACTTACCAGCCTATTAATGTACTTCCAGCAGGCCATTGTATTGTATTGTATTACAGTCATGCATTCTTCAAGGCTAAGCTATAAAGTACTTGTGTTGATGTTGTTAATGTAATTCTTTATGAACATTATTATTGATAAACTTTGAGTTGCCCTTCTATTTTTTACCTTTGAGGTGTGATCTTGCATGCTAAACCAAAACATCAGCATGGGCCATAACCACAACACTGAAGAAGAAACCTTTGCTTTGCTTTCCTTTCACGTCCCTCTTTTATGTTGTGACAGTGACTGGCAAATTTGTCAGAACTTGCTGGACTCTAAATGAGCAATATGAAATGGACCTTCCAGTATTTCAGTAGTTTTTACCACATTGACAAACAAAAAAAAAAACTGTAATGTAATGAAATTATTTCCAGAATGTAAAATTAATATTAGTCTGATTTCTCTGCCCACATATTTGTCATTTGTTTGTCTGCATTATGGATATATATACTGTATATGAAGGAATGTTACCGCAACAGAAAATATGCTTTGTGGTCAAATTAATATTTTTCAATACTGCAATGCAGCGAATATGCAAGCTGTTACTTAACTTGTTGGGAAAATGTTAAATAGGTTCTGGTTGTGTGAAGCCCTGCTTTTGCTATATACTATTAGCACTGTTCTGCAAAGCACAAATATTTAACACTGAACAATGAGTAGCTGTATATCTATTCAACCAGTTGTCAAGTGCAGGGTCATGATGGTATACAGTCAATCCCACTATGCAAAAAACACAAGGGTGAACACACAGTCATTCACTAAGGGCAGTCTAGTCAACAGTTCACCTGAAACACACATCTTTGGGCTGTGGGAGGACAGCAGCATAAATACAGGGTGAACATAGAGATTCAAACCTGTAGTCAAACCTATAGCCCCATAGCTGAGAGCTGCCAGCGCTGGCACTGTCTACCCACTGTTCAACTGTCCAGTTATCAGCTGAGCTGTAATTGTACCAAACTTCAAAATCTACAAAGGTTTCATAACTGAAAGAGTTGGTTTAAATCACACTATTATTCACTAACTCAGGAAATCCCGTTACTCAGTAGGATTTTTTGTTTGTTTTTCACCCATTCATGCAATTTGGTCTTTACGTATATAACCTTACACGATTGCTTTGAACAACCTAAGAAAATCCTAAACCTGGAACATTTGGAATGATGACAAGTCCAGTCCTTTAACACTTCTACCACCTGTTGGCTTGAGCTAGGGTTACCTACATGAAGCAGATCGAAGAAAACTTGGCAAGAAGTTTTGGCTTTGTGATGGGAGTGGGGGGGGGGGGGGGGGCTCTGGAAGGATGTCTTGCAGTGAGGTGGCAACACGCCAGTCCCACATCAACAGTTCTGATCTTTATCAGTCTGACAGCTGGCTCAGCCTTGGGGGTGCTGGGGCGTGGAGCAGAGACAGGCCCAGAGATATCTGTCGCCTTGGAAAGAAGATTCCAGAAGAATAGTGTTCCTTCCTTTGCATTGGGAGCAGGCTGATGGAGCCCCGTTAAATACAGTTCCTAGGAATAGCTGCTAAACCAGCAGACCTGACTCACTTTAATGAAGCCTATCATCAATCTTCAGATTTCCATCCAGTGTCTTTTTGAGACTTTCATAGATTCTGTTACAGAAGGTTAGCCACATCTCATCATTTGGGGCCACTCACTGGAGGACACGTTGGTCACTTGATCCTCAAATTGGCTCCCCTAGACAGGTTACAGCTTGGCAAGTGTGGGCTTGTACACTGGAAGCCCAAATCTTGCTTTGCTTTTGTGATGTGAGAACCTCCCAGAAGATAACACTGGAAGAATGCCACACTCCATGCTAATCACATGTTGTCCTGTCATTGAATCATACAGGTGGTGTTTGGGTCTATCTAAAGTATAGCTTAGTTGGTTTCCTGCTCTTTGTGGACTGACTGAAAACCATAAGAAATATACAAACTATCAGATCGTACTTCATGTATGATGCAGATTCTTAAATCAGGAAGCCCCATATTGTGCACTGTAGCACATAAGCCTTCAATATGATCAAAACATCTTAATTAGTTTTTTGAGCAGGTTAGTCAATATCTAAATGTTTTCCTATACAACAGTGCAGTATTGTCTAGTGATCTTGTTGAAAAAAGTATGTGAAGTTAGTTATTTTCCAATGTCAGTATCATGTCTTTTTAACTAACGCACTACTGGAGGACACATTCTGGAACTGGTTGAAACTGACATAATACAACAGGTTGCATCACCTTGCAACCACAGGTCTAGGATTTGCATCTCACTACTTTCTTCAATGCTCTTGAGGAAACTACTTGCCCTGAACTGATACGATAGAACTGACCAACTTTATAAAGGGGTAAATAAGTCTGAGACACTTGGTACTCAGTACCACCTAACAAGATGCTTTGGAAAAAAACATGAGCTAAATAATAAAAATGTAAAAATCAATACATTTTATTTTTTTAAAAAAAAAAAACATATTGATGTTTAACTCTTTAGTGTTTTCTCTGCGAAACAGACCCCGAGGAGTTTGAGTCTCCAGCAACAGAAGTAAAAGCGATACCCATAACTCCAGGTCTGGAAGGTGAGCAAACTTCACTTCTGGAACTCTTTCTGTCACTTGGTGAATCACCAAGATGACGTGGACCAAGCTGTTCAACAACTGCAGGTGAACGCAACTGTACCTTCCAGACTTCATCATGGACTGCAGCTTTCACCAAGGAGCATGTGAATGGAGCCAGGACAAGGAAGATGACTTTGACTGGAATGTCGTCTACTATAATAATGGTAATTGCACATGTACATAGCTCTTATGAACTGTTTGCATCATATTTTGATATTTTACCATAACATAGAACTATAAAAGAGAATCAGAAGTATAGAGCTCCATGTCCTCAATGGCTCCTCTGGTTTTCTGCTTGTGATCCCAGGACTGGAGTACTACATGGCTGTGAGCGGGCTCCTGGGAGACAGCGGTGACCTGGCCAGGCTAAAGCTGCTCCTCTCGGACCGAGTTCAGCAGGGCAGCTTCTGTCTGACATTCAGTTACCGGTTGAAGGGGGAGGAAGTGGGGACACTGCGGGCGCTGCTGGATGACACCCGGTACCCACTATGGGAACAGAGCCAGAGCCTGAACCAGGACTGGCAGACGGAGCTCGTCACCGTGGTCTGGGAGGAGAAACCTCCCCACATGGTGAGGGAGGAGTCAAACATGGCCCAAAAACTACATCTTTACTTATCTGAACTGGCTCATTATTTGCTGATCAGTGTCATTGTTAAAAATAAGAAGAACATTGATTTTTTCAGTTCAGACAGCTAGGTAGGTATTTTGTTGGAAGGATTCTGGAGAGGTATAATTCTTAAAGGTACTTTGGGCACAGCATGAACTGTGTCCTTAACTACTATACCACCTACTTTTCAGAAGCATGTTTATTTCTCATTGCACCGTTACATTCCACAGATCATCTTCGAGGTGGAGCGTGGCAGTGGAGTTGGAGGAGAGATCGGGCTGGACCACACAGTCATCGCCTCAGGACCTTGTCGCGCAAACGACCCAGTCGTGCTTTAGATCTCTTCTATACCTCCTTGACCTGCAGAACATGCACTTGGCGTGTGATGAAGATGTGTGACGCACGTAGAAGTCCAGGGCTTCTGTCCCAGCAATGACAGCTGATTCATGAGGAAGTAGAAGTATTTGCAGACCAGTCATTATTTCCAAAGGCACTCACACTGTACTGTATCTGAAATCCTCAAGGCTTTGACATGTTTTTCTACCAATCATTTTCAGCATGAGCAATATCAGTGCTTATAATGTGTCAGATTCTCTGCTTCTTATACAGGATGATGAACTTATCGCAGCCAATTATTTCAGGCATTTAACCGTCTTGAGTGGATAGTTACGTGACCTTGCAGTCATTGTAACAATGATATATTTCCTTGAAAGGCATGTCACTGAGACAAGTTAATTGCTGGTACTGGTGTATTATTCTAAATGTTGAAAGAAAATCATTTTAAAAGCCAAGGTGCCTATGCAAAATCGTGACTCAGGTTTCAGGTGCTGTAGAGTAATCATGTGATTCTGTGTCATTTTGCTGTCATCAAGAAAAAGCTGTCTTCTGCATAATGCTAAATGCTATATTATATTCAGATAAAATGCTAATAATATGCATCACAAAAAGCCAATACAAGAATTGCAAAAACAATGGAAAAATATATCATCCATTGTAGTGTCTACCCATACATATTTATACTGTAATTTGTATTAGTTTTATACTGTTTTATTAATAATTAGCATTGCAGCGTTGCATACTTTTAAGTTATGTTTTCATGTAATATTCAAATAAAAATGTATGTGTTTTGTAAGTGCCTTTTGAGTTTTAAAAACTAGACGATTCCAAATGTGCAGTATTTAGTTGCGCAGACTGCTTCCCGCTTTAATTATTTTGGTGTGAATCACTCTACAGTAATTTCTGTTAACAGAGTATGACACTGCCTCTGTAACAGTGGAAAAAGGAAGTGACGGAAACAAATGTAGATTCTTCATCCGGTGCCCAAGCATTGGCTCCTCATGTCCCCCCATTGCTCTCAGAGCCCCAGTGTCCTCAGTGTCACCTTGCCATGCTGAGCATTGGCTCTGGAAAGGATGCAGAGGAGGTGAGCATCAAGAGCACACCCAGGCATCCATCATACAACTTTGCTCGTGTCTCGGTGACATGGAGGAAATCACACCCCTAAATGACTTCTTCTCCCACACGAAATGTTGACCAAAAGAGACAAAATGTCACATTATAGACAAACTCTTTGTGTTTTCTCTGCTCTAGACCGGCCTCATTGAGTGTTTTTCATGAAACCAAGCTTTACTCACGTCCAGCCACAGCAATATGGGAAGTACAGCTATGTCAGACAGTCGCGACCACATTATTTCAATTTATTTCAGAGATAAATCCAAGCAAAAGCAATAAAAGGTGGAACACATGTTATTTCTGGTGACAGTAGCTGTACTGTGTTAGGTTCAACATTTAACATTTTTAACATTTAAACTTAACAATTTGTCACCGCTGATCTGGTTAAATGAATTGCAAAGGACGGAATTGCGAATAGAACCTGGGCCCTACGGCAAACACGCACTCACAAAGGAAATATGCTTTCATTAAGTGAAAAAGTTGGCTTTTAGTGCTTCAGCAATTGTGGGAATGTGTTTGCTCAGTATGTCGTCAACTTTTTCAATGCCGTTTTGCAGAACTTCTTGCGACACGGGAACGGTATACTCTGTCTCAAGAGTCTGCTGTACACACGCCGGCATTTCGCACCAGATCTAAGGCTCTTCAACCGGAAACAGACTGGACAAGGCCTCTCTGTACAAATAAACACCTGACCTTTGGCTTCTGCGCAACAGGGCCGTGCCTTACATTTCTTTGAAAGAGAGGAGGGACATAGGATGTGGCAATAAAAACTCAAGTAGGAGATGACAGAAATATGAATGCAGGGTTATCCACCCTGGATTTTAAGGAAACACCAGACGGGTGGAGAGCGTTTATAAAGGATGTGACAGCGCAATTTAAACCCAGGGCATAGGTAGCAGCTCAAAAACACTGTGTAGCTGATGTTTCACTCCAGATTCTAGATACAGTGAATATTCAAAGAATGTGCAGCTTCTTTGTGTGCTCTTGCAATTACAACAGTCGTGGAATTCATACGTTTTTGACAATGACTTCGTAAAATAGCATTGCAGTACAACTTCCGGTGCTCTAGGTGGCAGCAATTTTGGAGCGGAAGTGGTTTAAATTCACGAAGAAGAGTGCAGTGGCTCTTTGAAGAGGTGCGCCACCTGGTGGCCGAACGTTAACGGTCCGTCTCCAGTTACAAACATGGCAAATGAAACTTAAAGGCGGCGTTTCTTTTCGCGATGAAGTGTCGTCGATTCACGGCTGGTTTTGCTGATTAGTTCCATGTAAGCTGTACATAATATTCTTTGTTTTTGTTAAGCCTTTTTATTTTTGAGCGCTCGCGTCACACGCGCTTCCCTACTGTTAATCATTGCAGCTACGATACGGAGACGCCGAGTCGGTCCTTAAATGGCCTCGTTTTTAAATAACGAACGTGACGATTCGGATTAACGTCGTTTCAAATCTCACTGAAAATATTATTTTGCGCCTCTTGCGTTGATAAATCATGGTAACAGTAAGGATGGTCTCGATATGAGCTATACCAGAAGTAGTCTTTTTAACCTTTTTTGGAAATTCCCACATTAATTTTTCCTCTTCTTGCCAATTTCATCTTAAATTGTTAGGCGTTAGTTTAGATCCATCGGGTTTCTTTGGCATTTCGGGTTCTTCCTGCACCTGATGGATGTGAAGGAGGTCGGCGAGATAGCGCTGCGGATGGAACGGCTCTATGAAATGGGTCACTACGAGGAGGTGGAGGACCTGCTGCGACGGGCTGGGGAGCTTCCCTTCACCGTGGAGCACCTGCAACGCTCAGGCATCGGCCCAGTCCTCCATCGAGCGCTCAGGACCTGCCCCGCCGCAGCTGTCAGGAAAGCAGCGAGGTGTCTCTTCTCGAAATGGAAGAGACTTCACAAAGAATACGCCAGTCATAGTGCCTACGCTGAAGGAGCAAAGCGAGGAGATGGATCCAGGGGTGGCCTCTCATTTGGACGAGTGGATTTTACTTGCGATCTTCTTTCTCACCGTAATCACAGACCCTCCGCTGAAGAACCAAATAGTGAAAATGGCTGCAGAAGTAAAGTGTCACTAGTAGATTCTACTGATGGTACTCTTTCTCAGAGTAATTATAGACCCTCTGCTGAAGAACCAAGTGGTGAAAATGGCTGCAGAAGTTATGTGTCATTTGGAGGACTGGATTCTGCTGGTGGTCGTCTTTCTCACAGACCCTCCGCTGAAGAACCAAGTGGTGAAAATGGCTGCAGTAGTTACGTGTCACTTGGACGACTGGATTCCACTGATGATCCTCCTTTTGATCATAAACCCTCTATCAATGATGCAAAGGGAGAAGAAGGCTCCAAAAATTGCATGTTACTTGGACAGGCTCATTCCAGTGGCAGTGATCTTCTGGACAGTAATCATAAGCCCTTCACTGAAAAACCAGTTGTAGATAATTCCTCCAGGAGTGACACACCAGTTGGTCAAGTGGATTCCACTGGTGGTTGTCCTCCAGACACTAGTCATAAACCCTCTATCAACGAAGCAAAGGGAGGAGAAGGCTCTGGAAGTTGCCTGTTATTTGGACAGACTCATTCTAGTGGCAGTGCTCTTCTAGACTTTGATCACAAACCCTCCACTGAAGAATCAGTTGGAGAAAATGGCTCCAGAAGTCATGCGTCCATTGGACAAGTGGACTCCACTTGTGTTCCTCCTCTATACAGTAATCATAAATCCTCTGTCACGGAAGCAAAGAGAGAAAAGTGCTTAAAAGGGCCTGATACCAGTGACAGAGCTCTTCCTGCTTCTCGAGAACACCAGATTTGCCTTGCAAGTACGAAAGGTCTCAAAGAACCTGAACTTGTTTGTGAGAAACACTTTGTGGAGAAATCATCCACAGGTGCTGAGCCTGAATCTTCTGCAGCTGGACTTGCTGTAGACAGAAGGGAACATACCCCATTGGTACCACCAGAACAGCTCTCAGAGGAGCCTTCTAGCACTTGTAAAGTCACAACAGTGATTCCAGCATCCTACAGTAAAGATGACTCATGTCTCAG
Organism: Scleropages formosus; assembly: GCF_900964775.1. NCBI lineage: Eukaryota > Metazoa > Chordata > Actinopteri > Osteoglossiformes > Osteoglossidae > Scleropages > Scleropages formosus. Next base: position 20,918,362 of record NC_041817.1, read on the forward strand.
GTCCAGATGCTCTAGACTGATCTTCCAGGCCCTCTCGCACCCCGAGGTGAATAGCCCAGTCGTGCTGCAGCCTGTTGCTACACTCAGGAAGCTGGCCCATGCCATCGAGGAGCATATCTTCGCTTTGCATGGTCAAAATGAGCGCAAGTACAAGTCTTGTGTGAGGAGCAAGGTGGCCAACCTGAGAAACCCTAAAAGCACTCACCTTCGCCAGGAACTGCTCTGTGGAGAACTGGGGGCTGAGCGTTTCGCCCAGATGTCCTCCGCAGAGATGGCGGGCGAGGAGCTCCGGCGGCTCAGGGCAGAGTACACGGAGCAGGGCATCAGCCAGCACCAGTTACCCCAGCCAGTGGAGGGGACTTCCACTAGGAAGGTCCGCTGCAGGCGCTGCGAGGGGTTCAACTGTCATGTGACACGCATCCCCAGGGGAACCCTGTTCCTCCCAGGGTGGGTGCGCAGTGGGAGCCCTGACGAGGAGATGACCTTTGTGACATGCAACACCTGCGGACAGCAGTGGTATCACAGCGGCTGGGTGTGTTTGTGAGCGGAGCGAGGCACCGGGATCACACCCTGTCATATGTTCATTTACAGTATTGCATTGTAGCACACATGTACCCTATTTGAAAGATTGTAAACCCTGTGCAATACGATATACACAATGTCTGTCTGGAGCAGTCTCTACTTGGATGTTTGTAATATAGATTTTTAAGGTTTAAAACTAGGTCAGCAGACAAGAATTGAGAAATGCAAATTTATTTACATTTGTACATATCTATTGAATGATCTCAGGCTTTCATTACTCTTTTTGTAATGACACTGTGAACATGTCATTCACATTACTGCCTCCCTCATACGGTGCATGTGGCTAGCGTTGTGTGTACGCATGTGATCACAGGATGACCACCCTGGAGCCTCCAAACCGAACCAAGGGCGCAGCCTTTGCTCCAGGCTACATGCACACATGGCACTCGATGCATGTAACCAATTGTAATATCAGACTTGTTTTCGAAAACAATCACTTCCTTAACTTACTTCTTCAGAAATTCTTTTAATATAAACATTTTTTGAAAAGCAGAAGGAAGGCAAAATTGAGCACAGAAATTGCAGCTTTAAAAATAGTTTTAAATAGTTTTCCTCCTGGTTGAAAGCAAGAAAAAAAATCTCATTTTGAGTTAATAAGATTGTAAAAGAGCTAGGTTTTGCCAAATTATTCTTTATTGCAAATATTCAGTTGGAAAACAAGTTATGATTAAAGAGTATATTTTACACAGCAACTGTAGTTACTAAGGGTCTCCAACACACCTCTGTCAGACTCATTTCTCCTCTGATCTCCAATGTGCTCAGTAAACATGTACAATGTTATCTGTTTAATTATTTAAAAAAAAAAACTATATGCAGCTACTTGTGTAATGTATAGTGGTTTTTACGGTTGTATGACACAAACTGACTACTGAAGAATCACATATCTGCATCCAGAGCTCTCCTGTTGGTGTAATGCACTGTTGTGTTATTGACACCTGCTGCCTTTGGACCCAAAGGTTGCAGGTTTGATCCCCACCTCTGGCTGTATTACCCTTGAACAAGGTACTTACCCTAAATTGCTCCAGTAAAATTACCCAGTTGTATAAATGGGTAAATAACTGTATGTACCTTAACATTGTAAGTATTTATATAGTTGGAATATAAAGGGGAGTTCAATAGGGAGTAAAGCATTACCAGCTGGACAATTTACAGCTATGATGTTTAACCTTCTGACTTAAGAATATTATTACTGTATGTAGCATACAAAAATAGGCATGGCGTTTGATTACATAGCCCTCAGAACCAGCAAAAGAGTTTTTGAATGCAGAGCGATGAAAAATAAATGGCTGTCTCAGGTGGTCATGTCATGTATCTAGTTTGTTTTTAAATGCAACTTAACTTGATCCAGAAGAAGAAATGTAATCATTTGTTTGATTCCTGGAGGAGTTTTCACTGATTTAGGTTACTGACCATGATGTAAGTTTTGAAAGAAGGGGAAGCAATAAAAGACAAGCGATCAGAGAGACTCACTAAAAAAAAGGTAAATGTCCTAAAATATGTCCTGGTGTACTTCACAAAAGTAAACCAGGGGCCTGTATTCATTATTCTGGCTTCTCGAATATGGGTTTCAATCTGATTCAGTTTGAGTCGAGAGAGGCATTATTGTCTTTTCAACCATATGGTACAGCTGGTACAGGACGCAGTGAAACGAAACAATGTTCCTCCAGGACCATGGCGCTACAGAAAACAACACAGTTACCGACACAGACTACAGACTATATAAAGTACACGTGTGCAAGACTTGTGCCAAACAGTGCTAGACATTACAACAATTACTAAAGCAGGGCAATAGTTTCAGTGTCAGTCCAGTCCCTGAATATTGAGGAGTCTGACGACTTCGGGAGAGAAACTGTTAAACAGTCTGGCCGTGAGGCCAGAATGCTTCGGTACCTTTTCCCAGGCAGCAGGATGGTGAAGAGTTTGTGTGAGGGATGCCTGGGGTCATCCGCAAGATGCAGCGTGTGGCGTAAATGTCCGTGATGGAGGGAAGAGAGACCCCGATGATCTTCTCAGCTGTCCTCACTATCCGCTACAAGGTCTTGCGATCCGAAACGGTGCAATTACCAAACCGGGCAGTGATGTAGCTGCACAGGAAGCTCTCGATAGTCCCTCTGTAGAATGTGGTGAGGATGGAGGATGGAAGATGGGCCTTCCTCAACCTTTGCAGAGAGCAGAGACGCTGCTGGGCTTTCTTGGCTACGGAGCTGGTGTTGAGGGACCAGGTGAGGTTCTCCGCCAAGTGAACACCAAGGAATTTGGTGCTCTTGACCATCTCCACGGAGGAGCCGTCGATGTTTGGCGGAGAGAGGTCGCTCCGTGCTCTGCTGAAGTCAACAACCATCTCTTTTGTTTTGTCCACATTCAGGGACTGGTTGTTGGCTCTGCACCAGTCCGTTAGCCGCCGCACCTCCTCTCTATGCTGACTCATCGTTCTTGCTGATGAGGCCCACCACGGTCGTGTCATCAGCGAACTTGATGATGTGGTTCGAGCTGTGCGTTGCCACACAGTCGTGAGTCAGCAGAGTGAACAGCAGTGGACTGAGCACACGGCCCTGGGGGGCCCCAGTGCTCAATGTGGTGGTGTTGGAGGTGCTGCTCCCGATCCGGACTGGTTGAGATCTTTCGGTCAGGAAGTCTAGGATCCAGTTGCAGAGGGAGGTGTTCAGGCCTAGCGGGCTCAGTGTTTGCATGTTTTCCCATTGTTTGCCCAGGTTTCCTCCCAAAGTCCAAAGACATTTTTCAGGGGAACTGGTCACTCAGATGCCTTGTGTGTGTGTCTGTGTGTGAGTCAGTGTGTGAGACTGGACCGGTCTGGCATTAACTGGTATTCAGTCCAGCATGTTTGTTCCCTGCCTCATGCCAGATGCTTACATTACAGCACCCTGCATTTAAACAAAAAAAAAAAAAAATGAAAATGGATGGATGGGGTTTTTTGTTTAACATATATATAATATCATATGGGAAAGTTTGTAATAGTGTAAAGTTTAACAAAGAAAGTTGTTTGAGTCATCATGATGTGCAAAGAAGGTATTTCAAAACTATACAGCTGTATACGCAGCCGTCTTACAAAGGTCTGTACCATTCGCTGGATATAAGTATAGCAGGGATTTAAAAGTGTTTTCCTGAGATTAAACGGGACGGTATGTAGGTGAAGCGCTTTTCAGAAAAGATCATTCAGTTTAGACGGGGTTACATGGGACTCAGCAGCCAATCAGCGCATTTTCTTACAGTGCCGGAGGTATGTCCAGAATGTGGTCACATGGGAGTAATTGACCAATCGGCGCATTTTCTTACAGTGCCGGAGGTGTGTCCAGAATGTGGTCACATGGGAGTAAGTGACCAATCAGCGCATTTTCATACATTGCAGGAGGTGTGTCCAAGATGTGGTCACCTGGGGGTCAGCAGCCAATCGCTCCGGACCGACAGCGCCATGTCAGTGAAGAGCTGCGGCGAGTCGCTGGAGCTGGAAGAGGAAAACATAAATAATACGTAAAAACCTAGCTGCTCTGCAGCGTGTTTTTATGACTGACAAACGGTAAGTTAGGTTTTTTTTTTTTATTTTTTTTTACAGTAATAATCAATGCTTGGTTGTATCAGCACAACACTTTGTTTTTTCCCCCCACTGCACTGGTAGACTTCTGGCGGCGTAGCTGTGTGTGTATCCGCCTCAGCAGCTCAGGTGACCGTCGTCTGTCGGGGCTCTTGACTAAGTTGGTGGCGGTGGCCGAAGCCTCCGGGCCTCGAGCTCTGTACCGTTCGTAAAGTAAGGTTTCACATAGAGCTTTCTCGTAGTTTCAGCGTTTGTTAGCTGACGTGCAACACCCGTATATCATGTTTTTCAGTCTCACTCACTCACTTCTTTTTTTAATTATGCGCTTCTGTCAGTAGTAGAGGATTCTGGGAGTTCGTGGATATTACCGTAGTTTCCAATAAATAATGACATATCGGTTTTTGAAAGGTTTCCGTACTTCTGCCGAGGTTGGTCATAAGAGACCGTCGGAGGTCGTCATCGTATATGAGTAAACACCTCGTAGACTGTGTAACCGTATGTGTTTCACGGAGGCCTAAGGTGTTCATTATGATTTGGCAGATCACACTGCGATTTAACTGCAGGTGAATTACCTCTGGGAAGCAGTGAGGGGGACTCGAAGAACATCTTTCAGATTATGCCCATGTCCTAGATCACCACCTATCCATTAGTTCTTAGTTGTGATAGGCCATATAACAGCTGGGAGATCAACTCATTTACAGAGCTAGGTGTCTGTACTGGACCAGTAATGCAAGTAGCTTAATCAGTGGTACTAGCACTGCGGTAAGTGGTGGGAGTCAAACCCACAACCTTCAGGTTAAGTCTTTCAAACACCTCCCTGGCACCATGACCAGCTGCTCAATAAATACTAACTGAATTGGTGAACATTAATGATAGTCAAATTAATATAGGCTTAAATGTAGGCATTTATTTCTGTTTAGTGTAAGAAATAACTAGAGCAAAATTCAGAGATTGGATCAGTATTAAGAGAAAGTGCAAATACATGGATATGTACTGCTGTACAAGGGCAGAAACCTCTTGGCAAGGCTGGTTGTTTAGCACTTAAGTTTGGGAAAGGTGACCCAAGTGTTTCATATTTTGTTGCGATTATGATGTTAACTTTCAAATGTTCACTTCTCTAGTGGAAGAAGAAAATGAATAAATCTACACAGATTTTGTATATTTCAATAGTGGTTAACTGAAATATAGAGGATTACAAATTACACAGTTTTTGTTAAAAAAAAAAAAAATTGAGTAGTTGAATGAACACCATTCCAGTTAAGTAGGCGTTTAAGATTCTGCGGGATAATGTTGCTGTCTTGTCATTCTCCTGCCTGTTTGCATAACTGCAACAGCAAAATATTTTGCGGAAGTGGAAGTGACAGTCGGGACTGACTTAACCAGGTCTGCATTTGTCAGCACGGTTTGGTGTGTTCAAATGCTTGGGTTGCGAATGACATCCTACTGCTACTCTTGCAATGCCTGTTTCCATACTGGGCTTTGTGGGGGCCAGACAGCAGCAAATGGGCAGAAAATGTTGAAAATAGTGGCATGGTTGTTTAAGTACCATGTGAAATATTTAGCTGGGACAGCAACTGGAGGGTCATGTGGAATTCTAAGTAAATCATTTACTAAATACCCTCCTAATCTCACTGCATTCATGTGGTAGCTGGTAGAGAGTTGCTTTGAACTACTCTTGCAACAGATCACCCTCTGTGACTGACTGGGAGAAACTAGTTAGAATGAGTATAGACTGTGGTAGAGGACCTCTGACGGGCCTGTTTGTGGTGTGTTTAGGTCACCAGACTTATTATACATGTTTTTATTTATTCATTATTTTCGCCAAAGCATATATATTGAATATTAAGCTTGCAATTATTTATCCATTTATACAGCTCGCTAATATTTATTGGCATTCAGATTAAAGAGCCTTGTTCATGGATACTACAGTGGAAGCGGGATTCAAACACAAGTCCTTCAAGTGCGAGAAAGGTTTGTGGGAGCTGTGTATGAGAATAGACCCTTTTTACTCAGACTTATACATCCAGACCTCTTTGTACTTAAATCTGTCTGAAGCTTTTCTTCGGTGTAAATTGGTGTGGGTGAACGAGGTCGATATGATTAGGTTTTTGCACTGAGATTGCTCTCAGGCAAACAGGGGACTCTGAACCTTATTAAGAAAGTAGGGAAAGAGGAAAATAAATGCCATTATGCTGTTTAAGATTAGATCAGAAGTGGGATCATTCATCTATTCAAGCTAAAGCTTGGTTGTGCATGGCATCATGCAATAAATTACACTGAATTCTTGAAGCAGTTCTGTAAAGTCTGCTTCTTGATTGCCACTGAACATAGATTAATTGGAATAATGTAAATATTAGTTACAGCTTGTGAGGGAGTCAGTGTGGGCTGTGACAGTGACACCAATGACTGATGAGGTTCTCTGAAGCCCTCTAGTGTAGCCATATGGAAAAGGGCACCACATAAAGAACAAATAAAGTGAGTGAAATAGCAGTTCAATGCTTGGAGAGGTCCTATGAACAGAACTACAATTCTTGTGTAGTTTGCAAACGAAAGAAAGCTGCAACACAATGGTAACAGAAGTAGCATTAATTGGTCATTTTTCTTAGCATAAGTTTAGTGTCAATTCTTAGAGCTGTATATTGCAAAAATTTCATGAGTGATGAATCTAAGTATGGCACTTGATATGAACGGACATACTTTTTGGATTAACAGGTCTAGTAATTCTGTTCCCCCCCCCCCCTCCACAAATGTCACTTACAAATTATAAATTACAAGTCACACTGTCAGTAAAATTACTTTCTCTGTGCAAATGAACAAAGTAACACATGTCTTCCCCTTAGGTGGCAAAGGATGACTTACTCTGAAAAATAAAGGTAAGGACACAGTATCTGCCTTGTCTTCAGTTTCATCACATTTATGAGATGTTCACAGTTCTTGTTTTTTTGGCTTGATCCAACTTGAATACTGAACAATCTCCGTATGTCACCTTAAACACAGACATCAGCATAACAGTAATAATACTTATAAATATTTTTACAAAGAAGAATGGGAGATGGAATTCTTTGTCGTAAGCTTGTAATGCAAATCACACTTTGGGTTGGATTAGTAGAGATAATGTTGCAGCAAATCTCATGCAAAGGAAATACTTCTGTCTTAATTGTGTAGACAGTGTGCAATGAATAAGAATCTTGTGTTAAGTGCAACAGTAGCCCTGTGGAAAAAATAGTTCACGACAGGACTACTGCCTGACTTCTGCCTGACTACCGAGGTGTAAGATATTATAGTTTTCTTGCTTCAGCCCTTGTGCAAGTGCATACATTTTCCATGAATCTTGTTTTTTGGCTCAGTTTCAATGGCTCTTTGTGTTCAAAACTCTGCTAATACACACTAACAGGAAATTAAATAGAATATGCAAAAAAGTTGCTAGTTGACATTAATTCATTTCATTGTACACTGGTACAGACACTTCTGTTATTTAAATTAATAGTATTGCTAAAGGGTCATTCTCTGTGTAAGGATTTTTTGTGGTATTACTTTTTTTTAATAACTATTCTGGTGTGACTAGGGGCAAGAAACTTACACATGTGACTTGGCTCCTAATTCATGTGACCATTAACATGCCATAAAATTTTAATGCCGTGCAAACTCAAAATGTGAATTCTATGAAATAAAGAGTTAGGAATATTGTGTGGTTATTTGCCTGTTTGATCCCCCCCACACTTGGGGGGGGAAATACATTTAAAGCTTATTAAAAATCTGGGTAAAATTTTATAAGTGGTTAATAGCAAGATAACTTTCAGACAACCCCTGTTACCAGTGCACTGTAATCAAAATGTGAATTTATGAACAAAGGATTATTTTTTAAACAAATGTCTAATATTGTCTGAGGCAGCATAGTGATACAGTGGCTAGCACTGGTGCCTCACAGCTCCTGGATTGTAGGTTTGAGTTCAGTTTGTTTTCTCTCCTTGTTCATTTGAGTTTCCTCCCACAGTCCAAATACATGTTTCAGGTGACTCTAAATCAGCCATAGATTGTGTATGTGATTGCACTGCAATGGACTGGATTCCCGCCCAGGGTGTATCTTTCCTTGTGCCGTATGTTTCTGAGATAGGCTCTATACCTTTGTAGCCCTGCTCTGCACAAGTCGTTATTCATTGTGGATATGTGATATAGTCAGGATAGAAGACCAGTGGTGAAGTATTCTAGGACTATGTACAGATAAATCTTGTTGGGAATTTTGGGGCCAGTTTGCTCACTTCCTTCTGCTCTCAGGTTGCAGCACATTCAGGAAGAACTCCACCGCCAACAGCAATGGCAGCCAAGTCGTCCCTATTGAAAGTCATCCTTTTGGGGGACGGCGGTGTGGGCAAGAGCTCCCTCATGAACCGCTATGTCACCAACAAGTTTGACGCGCACCTCTTCCACACAATTGGTGTGGAGTTCCTCAACAAGGACCTTGAAGTTGATGGCCATTTGGTTACCATGCAGATCTGGGATACGGCTGGCCAGGAGCGCTTCCGCAGCCTGCGGACACCCTTCTACCGCGGTTCTGACTGCTGCTTGCTTACCTTCAGTGTGGATGACAGCCAGAGCTTCCTGAACCTGGCCAACTGGAAGAAAGAGTTCATCTACTATGCTGACGTCAAGGAACCCGAAAGCTTCCCTTTCGTGGTTCTGGGCAACAAGGTGGACGTAACGGAGCGCCAGGTATCCACTGAGGATGCCCAGCGCTGGTGCCGTGACAATGGCAACCACCCGTATTACGAGACAAGCGCCAAGGATGCCACCAACGTGGCGGCAGCCTTCGAGGAAGCAGTGCGTCGTGTGCTGGCTGTGGAAGAGCGGGGAGAGCACCTCATCCCAACAGACACGGTCAACCTGCATAGGAAACCCCGCTCCAGCGCCACCTGCTGTTGATCACATAAGACGCACTTGTCGGGAAGGAACTGCTGCGTTGTTACCCGAGTTCACCACTTGTGTGCACGGGCTGGTGTGGTTGGGTGACATTTCTCTACGCTGATGAAGAAGTGGTTTGTTCGCTTCAGAAGAGGGCCATGAAGTGTTTGACAGCTATAAAATACTGATGAACTTGGGGTTCTGTTCTAGCATTTGGTTAAAGATATTGACTAATAAACCATTCTGTAACTTCACGTAATAAAGAATCATTGAGTGATGTAATGATGTTAAACTGAATTATCAGACAAATGTGACATTTAAGGAGATCTTAACACTTTATCTAATAGCAACTTTTTGTGAGTCTTCCAGAAAGTGATACAAAATAGCTAAATGCAATAACTGCATTTTTAAATGTTTAATTGATTGTCAGCTAAGTGTTCAAAGGGTGTCAAAGGTGCCAAATTCAAAAATTAACTTACACTGTCATTTATATTGAGTTATAGTATAATTTATTCTGTTTTTAGATGTTTAACTTGATTTAGACTTGATAGTAAAAGCAGTAATTATACAGAGGATTTAGTTGGAAATGAGTTTACAAAAACACATTTTTAGCTTTTAGTTGTATTCCTTTGGTTCAGGTATTTTTTTTGTTAAAACTGGTAACCGTACAATAGTCTGATGCCAACATAAACTTCAAACATGTAGAAATTCTATGGCTGAACATAATTTGTTCTTTTGAAAGTTCTAAAATGCCTTTTACCAGGAAAAGTAACAAAATGAAGAAATGTAAACATTAAAGCTTAGCTTGTGACTGTTTCATGTGAAAATAACTACTGATAACTCCCTACAGGATGTGTTTTACATTAAAGCAGTATATGAAGACCTTACTATAACTCTTAAAGAGTGGACTTCTTTGATCAGAGGTGTATTCAGTAAGCATAACATGTGCTTGCTAGACTCACTTTTTAGGCATTCAAGCAAATCTCAAAATATGGTACAATCCCCCCCTTTAATTTTCCTTAAAGATTTGTATTAAATTTTACTGCCACCCTGCTCAGGACAAGCGGTTATTGACGAGGGATGGATGGATGGATTCACTAGTATGTTGTAACTTGTTGCATATCCTGGACCTCTTTTTGTTTTTAGGAAGCTGTACCAAAATAGCCCACACTGGATGAGACACCAGTCCGTTGCAGTGTAACATTTACTTTTACTAACCTTAAAATTGTTTTCTGGGGAAAGTCACCTCCCCAACCTCCTACTGAATTTGGATGCTTATGGATGTTCATTACATGTCCAATATTTGTCAGCTTCTGGCTCCTTTCAGCTGTAAGTTAAATTGAATTTGACTTATGGTGACCTTTTGTGTGGTTTTCTTGGTAAGGGAGGGCAACAAAAATGGTTTTCTGTTGCCTTCTTTCAGACACGTGTTGCAAACACCCTGATGCAGGTTTAAACCTACGCCCAACAGTAGTAAGAGGCTAGTCTTTTTATGTTTTTCCACAGTAAACAATGTAAATGTCCTTTGACAATTTAAACATGCTCAAATGTTTATGTTCAACTTTTAGCTACACGAAAAGTACCTCTTCACAAACAGTGTGGATTGTTGGCTGATTTCATTCTAGATACGTGAACTGTTCCCTTAGGGTTCAGTTCTTTCAAGCATCAGGCATCAGTTTGCAAAGTGAGTTGAATTAAGGTGGTTCCATAGTCAGTCATGTTGTGTTTTTTGCCCAGTGACTAGTGGATTAAACACTACAGGTCATTTTCACACTGCAACAGCTAAATTTTATAAAGAGAAATGAGAAAATACTGAAAATAGTTTGTATCTTTGGCCTTTCTTAAACAGCCAATGTACATAGAAAGTTCAGATCTTTTCTGCAATAGATGAAGTTACAATGAAACTTGTTTTTCCACAACTAAAAGACTACTGAGGATCTCATAATTGAAGAAAGCTGAAACTAGTGGTAGGATGATTCTAGCTGTGGTTTCACTAAAGACTGAAGGTTACCAGGACTGCAGTGCTGCACCAGAATTTCACTTCATCATACTTTGTTTAGGATACAAGAAGCAGTAGAGATGAGGGTAATTCCAATCAACAAGATCTTGCTTAAAAACTAGCATTGAGAAAATGCTAGTAATTTAGTAAAACAAAAAGCAGATATTTTTAAAGGAATAGTCAGCAGAGTCTTTTCAGGATGGCATTTGGGTTTGTATCTTGAGCGAAGACACTTGACTACATGTGTGACTGCTGCCTGTGAATCTCGTCCCCCCCCCCCAGGTGCACATATCAAATCAGTAATTCCTAGTGTAGGTAACACTATTTTCCAGCCAGCAGTGTTCAGTGTCTCATCAAATATTCATTTAAAAACTGCCTTTAATCATTTAAATAAAACACATAAACCAAGGTATTTTGGACCACACAGAAAAAAAAAAAAAAAAAAAAAAAGTTTAAACACTCCTGCCATAGAGTTTAGCAAAGGAACTCCCAGGGGGGGAAAAAAAAAAAAAATTAATGAACATGTCAACAGTTTATGTACAGTACTTGCCAGGTATTATTTTCTATATGTTTTCAGAATGCAAATGAACATCATGCAGAACAAAATCTACTAAAAATGTGAGGGGTTAACAATCATATATTCATGTGTTGGGCCAGTCCTCTGGCCTGCTATTCTTCAAGAAGCCACAGTTCTCTCGCTCAGCTCAAGAGATGCTTCTTGCCTAGAAACTGCACCTTCCTGTCAAAAGCTGTCGAGCGGATCGGGGCGTTCGGCTCATAGAAGGGGTTCATTGCAAACTGAAAGGAGACAACGGATCATGGGGCTGTTAATGGAGACGCTATTTTGCCCATTTCATTGTCCGTCAAGAATTAACATTCAGCATACATGAAGTAAACAGACTCACCTTGATGTACAAATCATACACATCATTAAAAAAGTTTTTAATTCCATCTTCCTGCCTTACATCGTGAAGCATGATAAATCTCATATGTGAAGGAACCGATGTTAAGGAATTCAGAAGAAAACCTGAGTTTGGAATGAAGAGAGAACTGTTGCCTACAACGATACCCACATTTGATCAAATAAAAATAAAGTAGAAAAATAAATCACGACGCATCAATGAAATTCACCTCTAGTTTTTAAAGCTTCAGCAAAGCAGCTGAAATAGAGTTAAGTATCCAGATGCACCACAGTCACTCTTACTACTAATCTGAGCAAACTACGTTCTCAGAAATGCAGTCCCTCCCCAAAATACTCAGCAGTGCCTTGATATGATCCTACCAGAAGGCAACAACGAAAAGAGAGCAGAAGTGATACGCAAGACAATCCCGGCCACACGAATGAAGAAACTGAGAGGAGCGCACGCAAAGTTTAAAGGATATGCCCGGCTGTGACAAAGGCAGAGACGAACCACTCGTTGAACTTGTCCACGGTTTTCAGGTACATGTTGTTGGTCAGCCACATGTTCTCGTCCACCAGGTCGAGGGCTGCGTGGGCGATGAACTGGTTCAAGTGTCGGTGGTCATCCTTGGAAAAAAGTGAGAGCAGCAAAAACTACATCATGTCAGCTGTCAACTACCACTGTTGAGTGTTGGTCAAAAAAAACATAAAGCCATGATCAGGTTCCACATACATAATAATTACAAAAACTTTCGCTACATCTAAACTAAAGTAGCATTTAAGTCCAGTTCATCACTTTTGTTGCCAACGTTCAATACCAAAAAAGTGTTGAGATGCTCTTCATTTCACCTGATGTCTCATTAAATGAGTAATTTGCATTGCAGAAAATGTCGAATAAACTAGTTACGAAATCATGAGTACATACGTGCAACTCACCTTAGACTCTGATTTACCAGGGGGCAGGAACTCCATTTCAAAAACCGGATTATCATGGTGTCCAACCATGACAAAGTAAAAACTACCAGACATCTTTCACTGAGTGGTGCAACAATATAAATTATGAAGCAGGGGAAAAAAAAAAACTAAGCCTGGCCTGCAGTGAGTGTTATACTGTTATGTTATGCGCGATTCGACAGTAATCGAATTAACTTTCAACAAAAAAAAAAAATAGGGCTAAATATCGCTTTCACACGACAACAATTAGATAAAGCACATACATGTAAAAGTTTCCCACACTGGTTCAAGTAGCCGAATTTATCAGCCCAGCACCCATTTAATCCGTCCTACATGTTAAACATAAACACTTCCTTATTCCGGTGCGATTTGATGACGACAACAACCTGATTCGAGGTCCTATAGGATGAATTCTTCTAACACAGAAATTACTTCTAAATTAATTGGATTAGTTATGTATAAATTAATTAATCCGTTATCTAAATGGATTGAGAGGTTTGTTAAGAATCTGAGTGTTTTACAGGTTAGCTTTCGCTAAGATGTAAATTTGAACTACAACTTCTTTTTGACGCAGATATTGTGCGTCATCTCCTAAACCGGAAGTTTAAGTCCGCAAACCGTTTTGCTCCATCCAGGCAGGTACTGTTCGAGTTGCTGGTTTTGTTGAAAAAACAATGGGAGCGAGCAGCGCTCCTCCGCCGCAGTGAGCCTCTTACAGCACCGCTGCCCTACAAGTGACTTTTTCCACAGATAACAAATAACCTCGGTCCTAGAAGTCAGGTGAGCTGAATTTGTTTGACATGATACGGTGTCAATGAGCTCGACTCAGTCACTCTGCTGTGTCTGTCAGCAGTTCTAACGATAATATTAGTTTAACTTTATATATACTTGCCACGTTCTGCTACGTGTACATGAATGAATGTATGAATCATATTGTTGAGCTGCACGAAGAAATGCCACGGTCATTCATTGTGACATGTCCCAGACTGTGAGTGTATCATGATCATGTATGCAAAGTGGTGTAGTCTGACCTCGTGTGACCTCAGCTCACCTCCTCACGTTGCCCTTCCTTTCAGTCCAGGGTGAAAATGTCTGCGGTGAGAGAGGAGACCATCGGCCCAGAAGAGATGCGGAAAAGGCTGTATCAGACCTTCAAAAACCGCGGCGTTTTGGACACCCTGAAGGTGCGTTCGACTCCATCAGCAGATCAGCAGGCTGCTTTTCAGACTCTCCTATGTCAAAAAAAACCTCATGGTGGAAAGCAACTCATCTTCTAATCTGATCAATGAATGAGTGGTACCGGAACCGAGTGAACGGCATCTGCTTAACTGTCCCCACCCAGTCCTCTGTGCGTGTTCACTTCACGGTGCGCCATCAGGCTCCTCTTGTTCTCATTGTTAGGCTCAGCTTCGTAACCAGCTCATCCATGAGTTGCAGCACCCGGCTCTCAAGGGAGACGTTGCGCCCAGAGCGCTCCCTTCAGAGCCCGACTCGGTCGTGGTGACCGCGTCCAACAGTTTGGTGGCGGACCACCTGCTCAAGGCAGGCTATGAGTACACCCTTTCTGTGTTCTACCCGGAGAGCGGGATGAGCAAGGACAAGGTGAGCCTCGAGTGTATTCCTAAAGGCATTAATGGCATCATTTTTACTGTATTTACTGAGCTGGTGATTTTTTTTTTTCCCAGAGAAACTTGCAGGTAAGTAATTTAACACTGCATTTTACACAGTGCTCAGTAGTTTGAATGCGCTTCCTGGAAGTCTTTTTTTTTTCCTCCCTTTGGGAATTAATAGACAACATTTTTACAATGCATGAGTTTGGGTGGCATGATCGTTTAATTAAAATGCACAATATTTTTTTTCATTCAAAATTTACAGTTTTTGGTTTACAATTATAATTTCCAGACCATAAATTGATCAAGATAAACATGGTTTCAAACAGGTGTGCTCAAACTTTTCACTGGTGCTGTAGCTTGAGATGAATTTTTCTGTTAGCTCGTCTACTCCATTTGAGTTTTTTTCAATAATCCGGCACTTGAATATAGTTTCTTCTTTGCTTGGTTATTGCGTTCTGCCCTCAAGGTGTTTTCAACACGAGATCTTCTTCAGCTGCTTAAAATCAGTCCCCGGTCTTCCCTCTACAAATCCCTGGTGAGCTGTCTTGTCATATTGTACATTTATTAGTTCGTAGCTGTAAAAATTTCAGGTTCAGTTCTCTTCATTCCATGAAGCTGACATCATCCCATTCTTCACAGACTTCATCGGGTATCCAGCAGGATAACCAGAAAGGTATGCGGCTCACTCCGCACCTTGTTATACTGTGCATGTATCTGTTACCTCTGCTGTGAATGTTGTGCATTTGTCTGTTCAGATGGCACTCCTACATGCTATTATTCGCTCATCTTTATTGGTATTCTTCAGGAAGTGGTGTATAGATACTGGATATATCCCACTGTGCCTCTCTCCAGGATTTCTCATGAGGTTGATCTCAGAGCTCGCAGACCACCACCTGCACAGAGAGCGCGACGATGCCGACACTCAGACTGACAGTCCTCCACAGTACAGGGAATCTCTAGGTAAGCCTTGCTCCGAAGAGTATTAAACAGGCACATTGCTTAATATCTTAAAACATAAGCAGTTCATAATCTTCCCATAATGCCATTTTGCCAATTCAGTCTGGGTTGGAAAATAGGGCTTTAGATTATTTCAAGATTCTCTGGTGAGTAATTTCAGGCACGAGAGAATGCTTAGTTGTTATATTTTACCTACGTAGACAGAAAGATGCAGATGATCGAAGATGAGTATGCAGCCCTTCGTCATCAGGAGAACAAGCTGGAGTCTCTGGAGGCGAAGCTGGCCGAGTACAGGAGGGAGATGGAAATGCAGTTCCAAGTGGAAATGAATGCAAAAGTACTCATCATTTTTATATACAGTATATGTATGTATATATGTAACAGTATGTGTTCACATGCAGACTGCAATGAGAAGCATGTTTTAGAATCGCATGTCTGCATCTGAGTTTCTCTTTCTGCTGATGTAATGCACTCATTGTATTTTCTGTGAGATGTACGTCACTTTGAAGAAAAGCGTCTGTTAAATGAATACATGTAAATGTGAAAGTTGATGCTTTTTCTCAGTACAGTAAATGTGTTGACTTTAGTATGACTACTTTTCTGCTCCAGCTTAAACATTTTAAGGAAGTGGAACTGGCCAAGATAAAGCTGGAGGAAAAGGAGAAATCCCGCAAGGAGCTCTGGGAGCTAAGGCGGGACATGGAAAGGACGTATGAGATGAAGTCAGAGGGCTTGATCAACAGGGAGAAAAACGCCATTGAGAGACTACAGAAACAGCAGGAGGTCAGTGTGAATTCTAGCGCTTCCCTCCATCCGTCCATTCGTTTTCATTAATGGCATACCCAGTGTATGGTCGCGGTGGTCTGGAACCAAAGACTTTTATTGTATATATGTGTATATGTATATAAAATTCAGTACCTGAAGTCTAATGTGCATGTGTTAATTGCTTATGACAGCTGATGTGGGCGGCACGGTGGCACAGCGAGTAGCGCTGCTGTCTCACAGCGCCTGGGTGGTGCGAGAGAACGTGGGTTCGATCCCCGCTCAGTCTGTGTGGAGTTTGCATGTTGTCTGCGTGGGTTTCTTCCAGATGCTCTGGTTTCCTCCCACAGTCCAAAGACATGCTGCTCAGGTTCCCCCATAGTGTGTGAGTGACAGAGAGAGTCTTCCACTGATGTATGGATGAGTGACTCAGTGTAAGTAGTGTATTTAGCAGTGTAAGTCACCACAGTGAATAAGGTGTGTGAGCTAGTAACACTACATAGAGTTCATTGGAAGTCCTTTTGGAGAAAAGTGTCTGCTAAGTGAGTAAGTGTGGCTGTTTATAAACTTGGTGTGTACATGTGTTACGGTATTGATGTGTGAGTCACAATGCGGTACTGGAAAGGAATCGTTAACTGTTGCATTTGGTTTGTTTTTCCATCAGATTGAAGAGAAGGAAATATACATGCAGAGGCAGTCCCTGCTGAAGGAGATTGAGACGGTTCGAAATAGGGAGGCAGAGCTGAGGCAGAGGATGGAAGCTTTTGAAAAGTAAGTTAGTGAGACAGAGGCCCATAATGACAGCTGACTACGTATAGTTCTCAGTATGGCATCTTCAGTGGAGCTTAAAATATATATAAAAAAAAAAAAAAAGAGCTTTACTTGTCTGGAGAAAGCCTCATGCAGAGAGATGCTGATTAGCCCCCCTCAATGAGTCTGAAACATTCTTATCATTTGTATAATCAAAGTGAACTACTTTGAGTTGAGCAGCCTTTTCTGTTGTGTGTCTTCAGAATTGGGTTTGTGGTGGCTTAGTGACAGTGTGACACACACACAGGAGCTGTAAACTGCAGGAGGAGAAGACCAGGAGCACAGAGGAGCTGCTGAGGAGGAGAGAGCTGTCAGTGAAAACTTTGGAGGACACCTACGACCAGATGCTGAAGAATGAACTGACCAGGTGACAGTCAATTTTGTGTTAGGGCAGGTTAAACTGGCCGCTTTCTATGTTTTGAGCAACATATTAGCATCCTCGAATGGCCTGGCTGTGTCCTTAAAAGTAAGATTCAGGTGTGAAACACGTGTCACAAATAAGAGCTTTACTTGCCAGAACCTGATGTGGTGCTGATGCTATCATGGAGACTGTGCTCTGTGTGGACACTAGGGGTCACTGTTGGGCAAAAACATTTTAATCATACACTGTACACTCACATACACTGTGAGCCTTGTGGGGGCTGCTGCTGCTGCTGTTGTTGTTGTCGTTGTCTAGGCTAGGAGTGAAAATGCAGTATCAGGCATCAATGTACATCCATGTCCCAGGCTGCCTCTGCATATATGATAAAGCCTAATTGGAAATTTCTTGTTCACTCAGCGTATGCTTGTCCAAACTGACTTAAAGCGATTCTCCCTTTCATACAGTTGTGTTTTTTCACAAATTCTCGGGTGATACAGCAGGAAAGGGATTTTTAAGTTGCAAGGCTAGATCCCTAACTGCCAAGAAAAATTTGCTGGGGTATCATGGTATTGTACTTCAAGTCCATAGAAAGTGTGTGATTATATGGGGAAAAAAATAAAATGCCTGTATCAGCTCTGGACCTTTCTAACACACCACTGCTTGTCATTTATTTTTAGATGTGGAAGTAGAACTGGCTGTCAGTAAGCATTATGGTACTGTGTTCTGGCAGAGTACTCATGGTGACAGTAAACAGCAACAAAGATGATGTGGTGTTTATATGTTAGATCAGTTGTTAATGCTTACTGCAGTTTTATACACTACTTTAGAGCACTGTCTGAAAGCATGCCTCTTGCTTCGTTTCTTACGCAGATGTCCATAACCTTTCATAACAGTTTATAACTCTGATTTCATTTGGTCTGTCAGGTATCAATTGGAACTAAAAGAAGAATTCCTCAAAAGAACCAAAAAGCTTACAGAAGATGAAAAAAGGGTCAAAGGTATAAGCAGAGTGTTTCAGTTGCGTTCGTGTAGTTGAAAGCTCTGAGTCTGGTAGTAACAAGTGTGTTCCCTGTTGCCCATCCTCAGCGGAGGCTGTCCGCTTGCAGAAGGATCTGGGCATCGTTGAGGCCAAGGCGGAGGAGCACAGAGAGGCCTGTGCCACCGTGACTCGACTGCAGGTAATATTTCCCCTGCACATGAGATATAGGACACAGGAGGATAACTTTATAACCCAGTAAAACATTACAATGCATGTTTCTGTCGGTACGCACGTATACGTGTGAATGAGGGTGGGGTTTCTCTGCCTCACACCCTGTGTTGCTGGGATGGGCTCTAGACCACTGCGTTTCATCTTTGGGCATACAGTTATCGATGTTGGATGTTTTCTTACCTTTGCTGAGCTACTGAGTTCGCCTGGTCTTTGTATCAGTGCGAGTGCGGGTTAGGAAACGTCATTCGCTTTGCCTCCGTCTCTGCAGACGGAGCTGAATGGCACATTCTCCGAGGTCTCCTTGCTGAAGCAGCAGAATGAGCTGCTGAAGGAACGGCTGGAGGCCATGAGCGAATACCCGGCCCTCAAGACCGAGAAGGTGGAGCTGCAGGCACAGCTTCGGCTCGTCAGGAGGCGGCTGGAGGAGGCGCTGGAGGAGAACCGGCAGCTCCGAGCAGGTGAGGGTCGAGAGCCTCGAGTCTCGGTTGGAGCGGAAACCTGCGTGGCCTTCTGGCAGTCGTAAAGAAACACCCTTTACCTTCTCCTGACTGGACATCCTTCTCCTATATACAGTCAGTTAAAAGTTTGAGTACACCTGATTATGCACCTTAGGAATTTGATTAATAAATGAGGCACCGTGTTTTCCAGCTCTTCTGCAGCAGTTCCGAGACGTAGGACGCTCATGTTGTTTCGCGTTTGCTCTTCCGTCCACTTTGTCCCATACATGTACTGCTCAGTTCGGTCATGGTGTGCATTTAATTCTTCTCCGCATGATTCAAACTCCAGCCAGAGAGAGCTGGGCCTCTTGGGAGGGGAGTGGACCTAAGGCCTTGGGAGGGGGGCTTCTCTTTCTGTATGGCGCACAATGACTTTCCTGTGTGTGGAAAGGGGGACTGGTGAGGAGAGGGCAATGGGGCTAAGAACAGAACACTTCTCAAGACCCAATCCCCCCCCAAATAACAGCGTGCTCAGTTAATGAGATGGCTCAGTGTGGAGTGTTCGCACTAACACATGAATACCCCAGCGGGCTGGAAAGTTACTTGCTTATGTAATAAAGGCGAACCTCTGTGCTGCTTCGCCGCAATTCAACACATTTAGGCGCTTGGTGATCGCAGGCTCATCCTAATTGGGGTCCATGAATGAGGCCAGTGGCAAAAGGTTGCACCGTACATCCTCTGAATTACCCTCGCAAATCATTTTGGCTCAGAAAATGTCCATTAAAGGCTCCGTTCGGGAGGGAGTACTTTTCTGAGCTTTGCTCATCTCTTAACTGATTAATGGAATGTACTTGTTTTGACCTTTTTGGTGATTTTTTTTTTTTTTTTTTTTTTTTTTTTTTTTTTTTTCCCCCCCTCTCCCCCCTCTTCTTTTTCTTATAATTGAAGCTGGATGTAGTACAGCTGGAACAAAGAAGTAACAAAATCTGAAATATTACGATCATTATAAATTGTTATTATGATGTATAGATGAATAAAGTTCTTTGCCTTGAAGGAACTGACGTAGTTTTGGGGGACAGGATTTCTAAATGTTTGCTTTATTTAGTGATTGCTTTGTTTTATCTTTAAATAGGAAATGACCTAATTTGATATTCAGGTGTCATTCTGTTTGCTAATTACTCTTTAAAGCAGGGTTATAACCTGGGGTCCCTGAACCCCTTGTGGTCCTGTGGATTGGCTTTAGGGTGCCTTTGGAGCACACTCTGTGTAAAGGTTAAATATTCGATCGTTGTGCTGTTACTCTGTATGAGAAATGACGTGTGTGAAGGGAATCTAGTTTCAGTGTAATAAACTGAGTGCAGTATTTTCTCTGAATTAATTTATGCTCATAAAGAGAGGGAGTCCTAGCTTTCATGAGGCTTGTAAAGGGATCTGTGGCCTAGAAAAAGTTGAGCTCTGCTCAATAACTTGTTGAAGATCAAAGCTTCAGGTTGGGTTCTGTTTGGTGTACTTCTCGGGGCAGCAGTGACCCGAGGCCGGTATTCGTGCTGTGTGCATCTACAGAGATGAGCAAACCGTCGAGGGAGCAGCTGGCATTGCAGGTGGAGCTGCGCAAGGTGGAGGCGGCCAAGAAGCTTGAGGAGGAGGAGTTTGAGAGCCAGAAGCAGATGCTTCAGGTGCAGCTGCAGAGTGAGGTCAGGGAGCCTGAACTTGGGAGCAGTGTGGCTTCCCATCTCCAGCCCATCCCCTGGCAATGAACCCACATCCCTGTGCTGCTCACAGGTGGAGCGTTGTGCCCAGCTGAAGGCCCAGCTGACGGAGTGCCAGGAGAGGGCCCAGTGGATGACCACCCATGCAGAGGAGATCAAGCAGCAACTTCGCCAAACGCAGATAGGTATCCTGGCTGTAGCGTACGATGTATGCGAACGTTCATCTTCTGATTGGATTTTACAGTCACGGCTTAGCATGCCCTCCTTTCTTGTCCCGATTCAAACTTCCGGTTTCCTGTTGACGGTATGGATCTCGCCAATGACCAGCCCTTGAGAACGAAGTTCTTCGCAACCCCAAGCCTTCACTCGTGGATCGCTCCGTGCTCGACTTGGCCAGCGATAGCCTTGTGCCCCCCGATATCTACGTGGATGGCCCCATCCTCAAGAGCCGGGGTGACCGCGGCATTGAGAGGGAGGCAGGCACGACAACTCGCTTGGCCTGCCAACAGCGGGCCCGCTCCGGCTCCCCAGACTCTGACATGGAGCTGTTGGCCAGCGCCAAGGCTCGCATCCGGGAACTGGAGAAGGAGGCCGAGTCCGTGGAAGAAGCGTACAGGAATTATCAGCAGCGGGTGGCACGCGAAGCCATTTGCGACCTCCGGGCCGCACGGAACCCGTTTCCCCGGTGGGAAAACCACACCGTCCGCTCAAGAGCCACCGCCGGGACGCAGTCCAGAGTGACATTCGCCCCCGATGAGCTGCGCGACCCCAGCCTTTTCTCCAGCCTGCTGAGTGCTAAGCTCCTGGAGTCACTGGATTTCAACAAGGGAACCCCTGGGGAGCGAACCCCTCCGGAGAGCATCTCTCCCCCACCGAGGCGCTTGTCATCCACCCCACTGTCCATCGCTAAAAGGCAGCTGGCCAGAGAAGTGGACGAAGGTACCAACTCCTTCCCCGAATACAACCTGCTGTTTGTAAAAACACAGTTCAGGGAATCCTTTATACCAGAGACAGGACTTCAGTGTACCGTCAGAGAGTGTGTTTTCTGAACACCTATGCCTTGATTTACATTTATTCAGTTTTCTGACTCTTTTCTCCAAAGCACCTTAATGTTAGGCTACTTACACTGATTTACCCATTTATACAGCTGGGTAATTTTATTGGAGCAGCGTAGAGTGAAATATCCTAAGGTGATTTTCAAATCTGCACTCTTTGGGTCCAAAGGCAGCAGCTGTCCCGACCTTTGCAATGTACGCAGAAAAGGCTAAATGTGTGCGATCGGAAAGATCTAAGATTTGTCATTCATTCTGAAGAATTCTCTGTCTATCACTATCAGTATCTACTTCTCCAACATAGGATGGAGGTCATTGGCAGAATATTGTCAGTGGCCTACAGTTGACCCTGTGTGAGATGTGCGTTTTGTCTGAAGCGGAAGGGAAGGAGTTCAGATGTTTACAGGACATTCCAAGCAGTCATAGCAATGTGGTGGCAGGGACATTGGGACTGGTGCACATCACTTGGTGCTCATTGCCTTTGAGAGGGGCAGCACATAAAGGTTATGTATGTATGTACACACGCTACTCTTTGAAATGCTTTTCAGTCACACCTGGTATATTGGAACTTATTCTGCAGTGTTATATTTACATCAGTACTGTTGGTGTTTTAGTGTGGTGTATCTGTAAATTCCAACGAAATGACCGCACAGGTGCCTGCATCTCCAGAGGATTTGATTTCTGCCCTGCGACTCTGTTCTCGCCCCCGACCAGATGCTGAGGGATCTCCGGTGACGTTCCAAGGGCTCTCGCCAAGGCAGCTCTCCCCCATCCCCTGCAGGGAGACGACCTCCTCAGCCGGCCTGACTGTAGGCCTCAGTCCTCCGATCAGCCCTCCCTTGAGGAGCACCGCTCAAGAGACGCATGGGTGAGCATCATGCGGGATATGAACACACACACACACACACACACACACACACACACACACACACACAATGAGAGAACACTGTGGAAATGAGTTGTCTCATATGACAGTGTGTGCCAGTGGAATGTTTGATTACACCTGGGTGATACCTGCATGTGATGAACTGAACAGAACAGCAAACGCAAAGCAACACACAAGTGTTCTTCCTCTGGGAACTGCTGCAGAAGAGCTACGAAGACATGGTACCTCAGTTACTCAACAAACTTGTTCACCAAATGCTTTGTGGGTGGCTGGATTCATTCATTCATTCATTCATTCATTCCTAGCAGGTGTACTCAGATCTTTGACTGGTATCATTGCTTCTTTCCTCCATCTGGTATGGTGGGGCTGTGACTATAGATGGCTAGTGTGAGATCTGTCCAGCCATTACTGGCTTCAGACTTGGAGCTCTTCCTCAGTTTGCATTAAAAAATGATGTGGAAAACAGGGTGAAAATACAGTGTTTGTTTCACAGCTTACCACAAGTCCAGCAGGATCTCTCAAGTTCTGGGTCCTCCCCTCAGCCCGAGAAGATCACGCTGGGAGATCTCACAGAGCCGGAACGAGGTAATTGCTCATCTCTCGTCCTTCATTTGGACCATTATAAACAGTATATATGATCAGCCAGCTGTGGACAAAGTTAGTCGGTCAGCTGGTTGCGTTGGAGTAAGTGAGAATTTTCCTTATGCTGAATTTTGTGCATCAGGGTAAATTAATAATTTCCAAACTGTCTGAGTGCAGTTTTTTCTATGTTTTGCAGCCCTGACAACTGACAAAAATATTAAATATCCAAGTTTATTTTTTTAGAATAGCATAATTTTGTATTATTAACAAATTCAAAATGTTTCCTAATTTACCTATTGCTACTTATAATGATGATGATGATGATGATGATGATTTTGTTTAATTGTCCTGTGCAGGGTCGTGGAGGTATAGCGTCTATCCTGGAAATGTAGGGCACGAGGCAGGGTACAACCTGGGTGGAGTAGTAGTCCATCACAAGGCAATCACACACAGGCTGAGTTGGATTCTAACCCCCTTCCAGACCCACAGA